>NC_090265.1:1799057018-1800307018 GCF_040414725.1 Anabrus simplex | reverse complement strand
TTCAACATTTTTTCCATTACTAATTCAAAATTCTTCAGAAATATGTAAGCGTCGGCGTTTGGAGATCTATACAAGCTACAATTATAAAATTCTGATCAACGAGCTTCATACAACTAAATTTTCCCTCTAATTCCACACAATATTGACTTACATCAATATTTACAAATTTTAAACACTCTCTAACTAAAATCCCAGCTCTCCCATTTTTCTTTTTACTCCTACAAAATATATCTGCAACAGTATATCCATGGGGCACAAAATATTCTACTTGATTTTCAGAAAGCCAATGCTCCGATACACAAATCACATCAACTTTCTTGGTTTGGCAAAAGTGTTCTAATTCTAACAACTTATTTCTAATGCATTGGATATTTAATTGAGAGATTTACCCTTGCTATCCTTCTTTTGGATGCCATTTACCTCTCGGCAACTACTTTTTGTATCACTCATTATTGGTGGAGATTTCTGACCTGATGGTTCATGTGCTGGTATTTTATGAATAGGAGAATAACATACCTGAGTTTGGCTACTTACTAAACTATCTTTGATATTGGTGACCGATCTGATTCAGTCACAGATACTAGTTTTGATTTACATGGCCTTGTAAAATTCATAACATTTTCTAGTTGACTGAGCCAGGTGGTCGGTATTATAACCTAAGGGACTTGCATTTTTCATACTACACATCTTATGATTAACAAAATTGTGAACAATATTAGCAATCTTTCGTTTACCTGAATTGTTTAGACGGAGGGCATGTTTTGTATAACAGTGTGTCTCGAAACTGCTGCATTCAATAACCTGGGTATTCTGAAAATGTTTACAAATTTTAACAATATCTGTATTGATCTTGTATCGCAATGGTTGAGTACACTAAAGCACAGAGAATATTATTGGTCAAGTTTATTTGCACAAGAAGAACAAATCACTTAAAAGGTGGCTTCAAAAATTCCGTAGACAGTTTCCCGGTTCTACGGTACCATCAAAATGCTACGTGCAACAAGTTGTTCACAAGTGGCATAAAACAGCGAAGGAGAAGAGCTCTCCCACAAGAAACTTTAGAAGATATATACCGTTGTCCACATGAGTCGCTTCAGACAGGAAACTGGTATTTCACATTTGCCAACATTCAGTGGTGAGTTCAATTTCCCTTACTAGTTTATTTATTTGTCCTCAGCATGTATATAGCTGTTGAGTTGAGTTTCTGTAGTTTCTTTGAGACAACTGCACTGCAGTCGCTCTCACTGCTTCTCTGTGCTCCCATGCCTTGGTACTCCGCTCTGAAGTCTTAAATTACACTCCCTGTGGATATATTATATACAAGGACATACTTATTTTTAGGTGTGGTCCAGACCCTTTCCGAATTTTCCCCCAATCTTTTGGAAAGTTTGATGTTGGCCTATTTGTGAATACTTTACATTGCAGGCTGAATTCACTAACTGATCAACCTCCACTAAAATTGACATTGCCTGTAGAATCTAAAAGAATACAGGATGACCTGAAAGATAAAGCAATACTTGACGGAATATTGGAGGTAGAGTGGCAATAATTGACACATATGACTGGCATGACATGGGGTTTTATTGACACCAAAATAAAGTCACAAGTCTACTGCTGTCGTCCAACCTCATTACAGATGCTAAAAGACAACATTCGATGGCGATTTCTCACCATACCTACGGATATGCTGTACAGTGCTGTTCACAACATTGTCCCCCGACTACAGATATTGTTTTGATGAATGACATGTTGAGCCTGTATCAAAGGATAGAGAAGGGTCCAGCAATTCAAGACCATTAGCTTGTATAGTGTCCTATATAACTAGGACTAGTTTCGACCCCACATACATTGGGTCATCTTCAGCCATGATCCAGTTGAAAAACTTATCCTCACATACTACCAATAACAAAGTAAAAAATCTGGTATGTCTCAATTTACAATCCAAATTTAAAACATTTAAAACAGATGTAGTGAGATGAAAAGGAATACTTATTCAAGTTATGAATGTTCTCCTTCAAGTTATATACAAACCATTACCCATATTACTATTGAACAAAACATAATTTACAAATCAAGTGGCTCATCTATACAGATGGGGAATGCCAACTCCCAGATCAACTCAGGAACGTTTGGTTGCTGTAGGATTTATGACATAGTTAAGTGCGAACTGCAGTAGTTTTCAGGTGTCATTTGATTTCAATTTTGGATGTGTTGTCGAACTTGATCAATGTTTTAAAATTGTACTGTAAATTGAGACATACCAGATTGTTTACATTATTATTGGTTGTATGTGAGCATATGTTTTCCGATTGGATCACGGTTGACGATGACCCAATGTATGCGGGGTTGAAACTAGTCCTAGTTATGTAGGACAGTGTACAAGCTAATGGTATTGAATAGGTGGACCCTTCTCTATCCTTTGATAGTGATCAGTTGTCAATACAGACCATAATGAAATTCATAACCTATGATGGTGAGCGTGTGTTATAAAGAACATCATCTTTCCTAAACCTCAGTTGTTACGCTAATTATTGCTGGTGTATCCTATGAAGCTCCATCTATTAGTCATCTTGTGTGCTTTATTCTAGTGTCAATAAAACCCCATGTCATGCCAGTCATTACCTGTCTACCTCCAATATTCTGTGAAGTATGGCCTCGTCAAATGTTAACGGACTTTCAGGACATTCTGTATACAGCATACAACCTTTAATAAAAATTCAGTTTATGCAGTAACTTAAAAATTACCATGAGCTCCAGTTAGCAGTGTACAGTGAAGCTGGTCAGGAGTTGGATAGCGTACCTTTTTGTTTTTTATTCAGATGATTGTATGTAAATAAGAAATAGTATTATTGGATTAACAAATAGTCATATTGAAATCCTTTACCACAACTACGTAATAATAATAATAATAATAATTTATATGATGGGATCATGATAATGGGAGATCTGAACGCTCATGTGGGAAGTGATAGAATGGGATATGAGAATGTTCTGGGCCCACAAGGATTTGGCGATAGAAATGAAGATGGAGAGAAACTGTTGGACTTTTGTATCAGAAATAACCTGATAATAAAGAACATATGGTTTATGAAGAGGTATAGCCATAAGATCAGCTGATATAGTCGGGATGGACAGTATGGAACACTCATCGATTTTATAACAACAGACCAAGAATGGGACAGATATGTCATGAATACAAAGATAATCGCCAGTGAAAGTATAGAGGGTGATCATAATGATTAATTGTGGAATTAAAACAAGTAAAAGTCCCTAAAATTGTAATGAAGAAGAAACCAAAGATCAGGATTTGGGAATTAGAGGACGAGGATAAAAAAATGGCATTCCAAACACGGAAATACGGAGTGGAGAAGAAGAGTGGGACAATTTAAGACAGACATTTGTGGAAGGAGCAATTGAGGTATGCGGCAAAACAAAAGCAAAGGTTAAGGGAAAGAAGACACGGTGGTGGACAGACAAAATATAAAAGAAAGGAACAACGTGAAGGAAGAAATGGATAAGGAAGAGCAAAATACATATCAGAGGGATGAGAATAAGATAGAAAGGTTACATGTGGAATACAAAAGATTGAAACTACAAGTAACGAGGAGTATCAAGGAAGAAAAGGAGAAATATTAGGGAGAGTTTACAAACAAAATTGAACAAGATAGTCAAGGAAATCAGAAACTATTATACAGAGTAATAAAATCGAAAAGAAAAAAATCAAGGTATTAGAGAGGGATCCATAGTACATGATGAAAAGGGTCTTCAGAAGGTGATGGCAAAGTATTTTGAAAAACTTTATGAGGATGGCTGCTCTGAGGAAGAACGAGATAAGAAAATGGAAATAATAGACAGAGATAAAGAAGAGAACCCAATAACATGGTTGGAACTTGGCAGGGAAAGCAATGACCAAAGGTAAAGCAAGTAAGTGGAAAAGACAAATTCAATGCTGATGTGATTAAGGCAGCAGGAAGCATTGTACTATAGTGGCTATACCGAGCCCTCAATGCCATATGGAAGGATGAAAGGATACCTGAAGATTGCCAACCAGGAAGCATTGTACCATTGTTCAAAAAAGGAAATAGGAAGAAATGTGAAAATTATAGAGGTATAACCCTATTATCACATGGGCTAAAATTAATAGAAAAAGTCATAAACAAAAGACTGAGGGATATAATAGAAACACAGTTAGAGGAAGAACAGTATGGCTTTAGACCAAATGTATCAACAACAGACTTGATATTTACAGTACGAACGATAATGGAAAAACGTCCGGAAATGAACAAGGAAATCATATTCGTATTTTTGGATTTGGAAAAAGCTTATGATACAGTTAAGAGAAAAGATGTATGGGAATGCCTACTGAAAAGGAATGTACCAAAATCATTAATTAACAAGATAAAAATGTTGTATCATGAGAATAAAAGCAGTGTAGAAGTGGGAAGTGGTGACTCTGAAACATTTTATACAAAAAAAGGTCTCAAGCAAGGAACTGCACTGTCGGCATTATTGTTTATTGTATTGATGGATGAAATCATAAAACATGTAAAAAAAACAGAGTATTAGCAGTGATGAAGTGAATCCTTTGGTATTTGCAGATGATGTGGTGATTTGGGGAAAGGGAGAAAAGGAAGTACAAACGAGACTGGACATTTGGAATGAAAATCTGAAGGAGTTTGGAACGGTAATTAGTAAAAAGAAAACTGTAGTCATGTACTGTGGGAAAAAGAAAAAGAGGAGCCATGTGAAAATAGACGGAGAACGGTTAGAGAATGTAGAACAGTTTATATATCTGGGTAGCATTATTAATGGAATCTAATGGAAACAAGAGAGGTCCACCTATTCAATACCATATAATGTTATAAGAAAAATTATAACATTTTATTATACTCGGTACCGGTGTGCATCATCATCGGCCAAAAATAAGAAAAATATACATAGACAAAGTTACTATAAACAATGCATAAAGTACATACAAATTTTCACAAAACTGGCAAGACCTAATTAAAAACAGGATCACCGAGCTCCATAGCTGCAGTCACTTAAGTGCGGCCAGTATCCAGTATTCGGGAGATAGTAGTTTCGAACCCCACTGTCGGCAGCCCTGAAAATGGTTTTCCGTGGTTTCCCATTTTCACACCAGGCAAATGCTGGGGCTGTACTTTAATTGAGGCCGCTTCCTTCCCACTCCTAGCCCTTTCCTGTCCCATCGTCGCCGTAAGACCTATCTGATCTCGTAATCTATAATCTTCATTTCCGTATTGACAATTGCACAATTAAAAATAGGAGAGGATTTCCACCAATCAATACTTATTTATTGTACAACTGTGAATAAGACTTAAATACGGAAGTTAGTCGATGTATTGACCACCAAGCAAGAACGAATGTTCATATGCATGAAGTGTTTTTATCTTGTACATATATATAAGTTAGTTTAGGAAAAGACGTGTTTTATACACTAGTTTTAAGACCTTCAACATTTTAGACATACAGTTGCAATATTGTACAGAATGACATATACGCCAGTTCACGCTAAGACGTGCCCCATTTGTATGTAACTAAATATACATCATCATCATATGGCATTCCTTCAACACCACAATCTTAATCAAAGCTTCATTATATAAATATGTATGTATGGTTCAGCTGAAGATGACCTTGAATATGAGGTCGAAACCGGTCCTGTAGTTTAATACAGTAGAGTCTCGATTATCCGACCTAAACGGGACCTGGAGTATGTCGGATCACCGAAAATGTCGGATAATACAGAATAACTTTGAAAATGACCTGAAACAAACAGGAAGGCTGTATTCTAGTACTAAAACAATGACATGTTTTACGGTACTATATTTAATGCATTATCAGATCAATTGTACATTGCATGCAGTATTGAATGAAAGCATTCCAAATGTCTTATGTAAAGAAACTTGTCAACAATGTCTGCTTGCCTGCTGATCCACGTTTTCTTGCTGCGAGATCCCGCCATCGACGAAAAATCAGCACCTCTGTTGCGCTTGCTTCCGGCTGTTGCTCAACATAGGTTAATGCCATTTCCAATGCACTTAATCCTTCACTGTGAGTCATCGTTTTCTCCTCTTGTTCTGCAATGCCTCGTTCTTCTTCATCATCATCCTCGTTTCCATTAGCATTCACAAAATCAATAATATCAGGGTTAGTTCAAACACCTGATCTTGTGCACACCACTTACTCGCATCTTCAGTCGTAGCATCCTCACAGCCAGGAATGCAATTCAGTAGGGGCACAATATTTTCCATGTCTTCTTGTACCACCTCTCGATGTTCAACGTCACTCAACAATATGTTCCAAGACTTTGCTAATGTCGTTGTTTCAACTTCTTCCCAAGACTGCGCTATCCAATATGCCACGTCTTTCATGTTGATTTGTTTTAACTTTTCTATCATGTCATTGCCATTGTCCATTTCCTCTATCAGGGATGAAAGGAGTTTCCGCCGATATTTCCTCTTCAATGTTTCCAGCACACCTTGGTCCATTGGCTGGCATAATGACGTCACGTTAGGAGGGAGGAACATGACTTTGATGTCACCACTTCTAAGTTGCTCTTCATTTGGGTGTGATGGAGCGTTGTCTAGTAGAAGAAGCGCTTTTCTCGGGAGATTATTCGAAGCTAGAAATTTTTCTACATCTGGAACAAACTGTGTAAAAAACCAGTCTTTAAATATGTCAGCAGACATCCAGGCAGCCTTCTGATTCGTGTACTGGACTGGAAGAGCATTAACAGAAATGTTTTTAAAAGCCCTAGGCTTCTTTGCTTTACCGATCATAAGCAATTTTGCTTTTAAGTTCCCAGTAACATTACTACAGGCAAGAACAGTAACTCTTTCCTTACTACGCTTGTAGCCAGGTGCAGACGTCTCGGCTTGGGCTGCGAGAGTTTTTGATGGCAGCATCTTGAAATTTAGCCCAGTCTCATCACAATTGAAAATCTGATCACCGGTTAATCCTTCAGCAAGAATTATTTCTTGAAATTCCTTTTTAAATTTCACAACCTCATCGGATTTAGCTGACAGTTTTTCTCCACAGATATTAAGCTGCCTAATGCCGTACCGTTTTTTCCACCGATCAAGCCACCCCGCACTGGCAGTAAAATTAGGGTCCCCTTCATTAAACTCCTTCTGGAAATACACCGCCTTTTCTTGCAGAATAGGGCCCGATATTGGCAGGCCCTTTTCCCGGTGTTGAGTGAACCAAAGAAATAGCGCTTCACTTACTTTTTCGTACTCACATTTTTTCATTGTTTTTCTAATTTTCAGTGCATCACTTGTTGCTCTGGTAGAGCACCACTTTTCAATTTCTTCCCTCTTTTTTTTCCAGTCTCCCACTGTAACACGTCCAACACCATAATCTGAAGCCACTTTTTGAAGAGTTTCCCCTTTGTCCAGTCTCTTTAATGCACTCAACTTGTCTTCCATAGAAACAATCACTTTCTTCCGTTTACTCGCCATACTCACAAAGGATATGAAAACTATAACATCCGCACCCAACCAATACTATAATGAACAATGACTGAAGACTCACTGCACCTGTCCTTGAGAGAAAAACCGGTCCTACCGCCAGCGGTCAGGCCAGTGCTTGTCCCAAGGTCGCACCCTCCACACCGGGTGTCCCTGAATTTAGTCTCCACCAAAAGTTCAAATTAAGTCTACCAGTGTCGGATAACACGGAATGTCGGATAAGCGAAGGTCGGATGAGCGGGACTCTACTGTATATACAATAAATTTTTAATTAGACCTATCTGAGTCGGTGCGACGTAAAGCAACTAGCAAAAAAAAAAAACGGGATCCATAAAAATTAACCTATAACCTAAACTTCTTAATGGAAGTAATGAAATAAACCCTGAAATTAATAACAGAACATTTTATCATCAAGTCAGAGAGCTTTTATGGGATAACAAAGTAGATACCCAAGAGAACAAAATTAACATTATATAAACAGTATTTCATACCAATTGTAACATATGGACTAGAAACGCTGTTAACTAATAAGAGACAAAATAGTAAGATCCAAGCAGTAGAAATTACATTTTTAAGAACATCGGTTAAAAAGACAAGAAGAGATAAAATTCGAAATATTGAAATCAGAGAAGAGCTAAATATAGAACCGTTGGTACAGAACATACAGAAAGCAAGACTGAGATGGTTTAGATGTGTAAAAAGAATGGGTAAGGAACGGGTAGCAAGAAGGGAATTGGAAAGAGAAGTTAAGGGAAAGAGACCAGTTGGAAGACCGAGAAGAAGGTGGATGGATCAGATTTGGTAGGACATTAGAGAAGCTGAGTTGGATATGGCGGAAGTAATGGAGCAGGAAAAGTGGAAAGACAGAAAGAAGTGGAGTGGAACATTGATGATGATGTCTTATCACATCCCCATAAATCTTCTATAGCACTACCTGTACTTAAAAGATAAATATTCAGAATTCGTGAAATTTAAGCTAAACATCAACGCTCAGCAAATGATGCGGGACCTCACCCAAGATACTTTTCTAAATATGTGCCTGATGATAGACGCAATCATCTTCAAGTAAGTGTTGCTTTCTCACCCCATTCTTAAAAGAAATGTAACTCAATGCTTGTGCACGCATACACAGACCTAGATGTATCTTTAATTCCAAAGATCATTGCATTCAATATTTTTAATAATTAATCAAGAATATAATGTATTAGGTCTCCTTCTCTTAACCCACCACATAATGCCTTTATTTCTGACATTAGCACTTGCAAATTAGAAATATTCTTGTTTTAGATACCGTAATAATAGTGAGCGAGTCACTGACCTTATAAACCTTGGATTGCAGGGTTGGTATTAGAGCTGCAAAGGTATATTCCCTACCGATCTAAATCCCAGGGAGGAATTTTTTTCAGAAGTGAAACTATAATCAGATATGGAAGTATTTTTCACCAGAGAACGGGTACACTAATAACTCAAGTCAGTTAAAAAATTAGAGATAAGTTTTGCTTATGAAGATTAGAATTGCATTATTTAGAGGTTTTCTAGTCAAAGCTTTAAACGACAGCAATGTAACAGCACATCATCACCAGCAGTGCAATGGAAGCTGACTTTTTAATTAGATTTAGAAAGGAAATTAACCTGTACTCGCAGAGAATACACCAAACAGAGTTAAAATCCTGCCAGCCCTTAAGAGCATTAATGAAACATTCCGTGTAGAATGGACTGGTCATAGCACAGTTTTCATCATTTTGTGGTATAATTAGGTTTTCCAATAGGGAGACAAGAAATAAACATGTGTACATTTATTTGTTTGTATGTCTGCTGATGCTCATTTGCAATTGAAGTGTTCGATAAACATAAAGTCTGTTCTACGAAGGGAGTTCAATATACTGTATAATGAAAAACATTTTTCTCTAAAAGTAAGTTGTTTTTATTGAGGATTCAAATACACCAATCCTTTTGCTACAATACCCTATTTTTCGACATAATCTCCATTTAGTGCTACAGCCTTACGCCAGCGTAATGTGAAGGCCTGTATGCTTGCACGGTACCGCTCGATTGGTCGATGTCAGAGCCAGTGTCGTTCTGCATCGATAACTTCCCCCCTGTCCACGTAGCGCTTCACGCGAAGTGCATCCTTCGTTGGGCCGAACAGATGGAAGTCCGAAGGTCCAAGATTCTGGCTGTAGAGTGGATGAGGAAGAACAGTCCACTCAAGTTTTGCAGGTTCCTGTCAGGTGCGGAGACTTGTGTGAGGTCGTGTGTTGTCGTGCAGAAGGAGAAGTCGGTTTGCATTTTTGTGGCTATGAACACGCTGAAGTCGTTTCTTCAACTTCCTTAGAGTAGCACAATAGACCTTAAAGTTGATCGTTTCACCATGAGGGAGGACATTGAACAGAATAACCTCTTGAGAGTCCCAGAAGACCGTAGCCATGACTTTACCAGATGAGAGTACAATTTTGAACTTTTTCTTTGTGGGAGAGTTGGCATGGATTGCTGTTTGTTTCCATGTTTCCTCGCCTGTGACAATGTTTGACAAGAAATTCTCACTTTCAGGCTCATAACAACCAAGCAATTTTGCACAAATGTTTCTTCTTTCATCTCTATGGGCTTCCGTTAGGTGTCAAGGAACCCAGCGGGAACAAAGTTTTGAATACTCCAATTGGTGGATAAGTGTGTCAGCACTACCAACAGAGACATCAAGTTCAGCAGCGAGTTGTTCGACTGTGATCCGTCAATCGCCTCAAATAAGGGTGTCCGCATGTTCTAACTTCGCAGGCGTGACAGCTGTGTGCTTTTGTCCACTGCCAGATCTCCGTTAGACATTCTGCAAACGCCTATGAACATCTGTGATGCCCTGGTTTTCCGCCAAAATAAACTCAATAACTGCTCTCTGTTTGCTACTCACCTCCGTTATAGACGCCATTTTGAACGCTAATTATAGCTCTGCCACCTATCCAAAATTAAAGAGACTCGAGGAGGCAAAGCGGGAATATTCAAAGATCTCCGAAACAAAATTCCAGTTTTCTAAAAGCGAAATTGTTTAAGAAATAAAATGTGTTGCATTATATATTGAACGCCCCTTGCATTATAGATCTTGAATTATCTTCCTTGTAGCTTATCAGAGTACGAAATAAGCATGTAAATAGTAATTTTACTGAATGATATTCTAGTGCATTTATCACAGTTTGATATACTATCGAGACACTTACTTTGTTGAAACCCAAATCTGTGCAGTCGGAAAGACAATGTTTTATTTTGTGTTTGAATTTTAATTTGCCAGACCAAAAACCAAGCTACAGTCCACTTTTTATTATGACGTTGGAAATATTTGTATGGGACTAAACAAATTTTTATCATATTTAATGCTAGTGCCTCTGGTGTAACTTATAATACACACATATTGACTTTTTAATGAGGATTTAATATTTTAAATATAGCCTATAATAGTAAATATTGAAGAACACTAGTTTGATACAATGTATTGCAGTTTAGCATAATGAAGCGTATTTTATTGAGTGTAGTAACAAATGTTGGGATACAGTATGATAAACCTAACTTTAAAGTGAATATTGGATAAATATGGACTTTATTTTGCACATAATAATCTCTTGGAATTTCGCCGTTTCCATTACTGCCAGGTTCTCTTTGTTTTGTTTGATGCAACAAAATTCCAAAAGGTTATCATGTGTATTAAAATATGGGCTGTGAAAGTATCATCTTTATATTGTTCCAGAAATGATATTTTAAGACATTTGGTATAGGAAGAAAATGTTTTTCCTGAAGAGCTTAAATGACATATTTTTCTTTTTAAGTTTTGTAGGCCTTTCTATTGAAACAGATAAGTATTTCCTTGGTGATTATTCTGAATACTTTTTTAAATATTCTTTTTTACTATTGTTACCATTAATTATTGTACACTGTATGATCTGGTTTTGCTCAATAAAAGTAATATTCTGGAACGTCTTAGAGCTTTTGTGAACAACGTACTTGTACTACAGTCTTCTGAGGAGAAGTCACGTACGCATATCTCAAGATTCAAGGCCTGACAATAAACATCTGTTCTGTCCGTGGTGACTCTAATGGTACAACTTATAAATCTCATCAACTGAACTAAGGTTTACGTTGAAGGAAGAAATACAAGTAAGTATTAGAGGGTGGGATTCTTCCTTCAACCTAAACCTTAGTTGAATTAAGAACTAAGAATCTTTATTTGCCATTGACCATATACCATGAAATAGGCTTCATCAACTGATAATATAGTACTTAATATTACTAAGGCTAAATGAACATACACCTTTTATTAAAACTTAATACTAACATTATGCATTTCTAAGAATTCAGAGGTATTATAAAATGGATTTTCTATTAACCAATCATACATTTTTCTTTTAAAATTACTTACAGGAGTGGACCGTGCAGAATGTGGTAATTTATTAAATAATCTTAAACAACTGATTTTGTGTGAGTGAGCAGTTTCTGACAGCCTATGAATTGGGATGTCAATGTCTGCTTTGCCCCGAGTATCATGAAGGTGAATGTTTTCCCTAGTACTGAATTCATTTGTGTTGTTTTTAAAATATGTCAGAGAGACATATAAATATACAAATTTATAATTGTCAGTATTTTAAGCTTAATGAAGAGAGGTCGACAATGGTCAATTGCACCAGCCCTACACATTGTTCAGACAACCCTTTCCTGTATTAGAAGAATATTATAAACATAAGAAGAATGCCCCCATAATAACAGTCCATAAGTAATGTGCGACTGGAAGAGACCAAAATATCCCATCCTTCGGTGGTCACTGCTAACTAAATCCCTCAATTTCCATATCAAATAGGCCACTCGTGATATTTTTTTACAAACATGATCAATGTGTGTTTCTCAGTTCAATTTGGCATCAATATGAAAACCCAAAAATTTGACTGACTGACTTTCAATATCTTTAGATAATCCTAGAGTGAGTTTTATCCTGATTGCACAACAGCCTATTGGATGAAAACCAATGCATTGCAGTTGCAAGAGCTTCCTGTGAAATCTGATGCATACCTGCCAACTTTCCCGATTTAGGCGGGAGACTCCCGATTTTCGACAGTTTTCCCCGCCTCCCGATTATTCTATTATTTCTCCCGATTTTAGCTTATTTTTTGGTGAACTTCAAACATTTATTTTCAAATCCCGCTGTTTCAGCTTTTTTACGCCAGTGGCCGGAAGTCCTTCACTCATTGGCCGCTTTCAAACGAAACATCGACGTTTATGAATGCGAGAAATGTTCGCGAATGTACGATGTTTATTGAAACCTTTATATCGCGATGCGTGTATCGATTGTCAATCTCTCGTTCTCGCGTTCTATGTAGGTGTTCGTTCACATCAGTCTAGTCGATTCCATTCTCTTTGGTCGATTCTAGAGACTCTTCGCTAGATATTGAGTGTTTCTTGGTAATTTAGTGACAGAATTTCAATGATAACTACTATAACTACTAGTGACTCTACTAGAGATTTTACGAGCCATTTGGAGACAATTCAGACTAATTTTTATTTATCTCAATATAAATAAAACAAGAGTTTTGTCCGTACATTGCTCAGAATTTAAAAATAATATTTGCGTACCAGTCGCGACCATCCATAGTAACAAGGGGATATGCACGTTTTATTTTTCCGTAATTTCTGTCTGTCTGTACGTAGCCTACGTACGTACGCACGCTCATCACGAGAAAACGGCTGAAGAGAATTTAATGAAAATCGGCATATAACGTCGGGGAATAAGTCGCTACAATCTAGGCCATAAATAATTTTATTCACGCTGAGTGAAATGGTAGTTTAGGGGAAGGCCTAAAATTTAATTCTCAAATATTTGTTATTATTGGCCCTATTGATAAATACTACATAACTAAAGTTATATATTATACAATTTCCTATCATTTACGTCTTATACATTTTTACCGTACCGGCTATGATGATAGAGATATTCATGGATTCGGATTTTTTTGCTAAGTCCATATCAGCGCCGGGGTACGTGAAAATGGGTGAACAGAATGTTATGTAAAGTCGCGGAATAAGGAACTACGCTATAAATAATTTTATTCACTCTGTTCAAAATGGTAGTTTAGGGGAAGGTGCCAAAAATTTAATTTTTAATTACCTATCTTACTGGTCATATTGAAAAGTACTACATAACAAAAGTTACAGAGAATACAATTTCTGATTGTTTATGTGTTATTAAGTTTTACTGTACCGACTACAATAATATTGGTGGTGATGGTGATTAAATTGTGAAGATAATTACAAGAATGAGAAAAAAGTCATGAAGGAACAATTGCTTAAATAACACACAAGGTTGTCATGAAAGAAAGGAGGACTCACTTGACATTAAATGCTCTAAATCACAGATTTGGAAGAAAACTAAGTGTGAAGGCCTCCAATATAGAAAGCTCATAAAACTGATCAGCAAATAACATTACATTGACCATTGTTTGTTGTGATGTGCTTTGTGTATTCTGCTGCCATTTATCTCCGATAGATAGGATTACTGCTGCGTATTGAGTATAATAGCCTGCCTGAATATTGGCGGGAAGTAGCTGGGGAGTGGGGAGTTAGATCTCTCTCTTCTTTAGCATGCCATTCCTCTGGTTCATAAATTTTCTGATACTACTGGTACATAACACTCTGGATCAGCATAGTATTCCAGCTGTTCAATCCCTACTTTGAGGCAGTGATTGGAATGAGCAGTGAGCACACTTAAACGGAATAATTACACAGGAGTATACGCGGCTGTCTGCAGCCTGGTCATTCTAGCTCTGAAACTTTTGAACTGTTAGATCGACACCGTAGTACATTTCGCTAAAAGTGAGAAAATGTGCTGTTTTCATTTTATCGAATATCTCATATGACAACATTGCTTTTTATCGCAACATTCATACTGGCGTCATTGCAATGACCTATGTTGACTTTAGTTGGGAAAACTATAAGGACAGTCTTTCTGAGAATTCCGTAGTGAAGCACGGGTTCATCAGCTAGTTATTTGATCCAAATAGCATTACGCTTTGCATAATCGCACGTGCACTTAGTGCAATATGTTAATCTATGCACTTGTTAAGTAGCCTAATGGCATCTAAGTGCATGACTGGTCCACACATGCGTTCATACTATTTTCAGCCGGCTTATCAGGGACCGATCATCTCACTCACATACTTTCTGTGAGGGAATAGAGATGTGTAATTTTTAGCCTTGTAGCCTCTAATAGCTACAATCGGGCTTTGAGACAATAAGTATTATAAATATATTGTAGTACTGTATTGTGCAAGACATGTAGAATAAGCAGTTTTGATCAATTGTATCTCCTGATTTCTCCTGATTTTTCCTGATTTTCATATCAAAATCTCCTGATTTTTGGTTTTGTAAAGTTGGCAGGTATGCTGATGCAAACCTGAGATGCTCTGGTGTTTTGTAATTAACGTTGTATCGTCCGCATACGATATAAGAGCATGACATTGGACATTTTGCGGTAAATCATTGACGGCCAGAATGAATAAAAATGGACCAAGGACAGAACCCTGTGGCACACTGGTTGTAACTTTCCTCAAAGTGGAATACCTATTTTTAATTGAGACAAACTGATACCTGTTATTTAAGTATGACTTAATTATGTTCAGTGAGGGATACTCATCACCATACATCTCAAGCTTTGCAAGTAAAATTTCATGATTAATACAATCAAAAGCTTTACTTAGATTACATAACACCAAAGAGATCACCTGCTTGTTTTCCAAAGTTGTTAATATCCGATTAACAATTTCAAGAACAGCAGTAGTAGTAATTTACCTTGTCGAAACCCAAACTGACGGTTGGATAGGAGATTGTAACTTTCAAAATAGTTGCTTAAGTTGATTGTACAAAAGTGATTCAAATATTTTAGAAATTTTTGGAACAATTGAGACTGCACAATAGTTCTGAAGAAATTCTTTGTCGCTACTTTTAAATACTGGAATAACTTTAGAAATTTTAAGTAGATCAGGAAAAACTCCAAACTCTAAACACTTATTGAAAATTAAAGCTAGAAGTTCAGAAATCAAATGTATTATTCTTTTGATGATGTAATTAGATAACCAATAACAATCCATCCTCCTCTGCGAACCATGTGACCTTGCTGTGGTGGGGAGGCTTGCGTCTCCAAATGATGCAGATAACTGAGCCACAGGTGCAACCATATCGGATGGGTATCTGTTGAGAGACCAGACTAACGAATGGTTCATCGAAAGGGGGGTAGCAGCCTGTAGTTGCAAGGGCGGCAGTCTGGACGAGTGACTGATACGGCCTTGTAATAATACTCAACATGGCTTAGCTGTGTTGATACTGCTACATGGCTGAAAGCAACGGGAAACTACAGCTGTAACTAACTCCCGAGGACATGCAGCTCTCTCTGTATGAATGGTGTACTGATGATGGCTTCCTCCCGGGTAAAATATTCCGGAGGTAAACTAGTCTCCCATTCGGATCTCCGGGTGATGGATACTGACATTCTGCGAGTCGGAGCGTGGAATGTTAGAAGTTTGAATCGTTGTGGTAGGTTAGAGAATCTATAAAGGGAGATGTATAGGCTAAAGTTAGATGTAGTTGGTATAAGTGAACTACGTTAGCAGGAAGAACAAGATTTTTGGTCAGGCGACTACCGAATTATCAACACAAAATCAAACAGGGGAAATGCAGGAGTTGGTTTAATAATGAATAAGAAAATAGGGCAGCCGGTAAGCTACTACGACCAGCATAGTGAAAGAATTATTTTCGTCAAGATAGACACCAAACCAATGCCCACCACAATAGTGCAGGTCTATATGCCTACTAGTTCAGCGGATGATGAAGAAATCGAAAGAATATATGAGGAGATAGAAGATTTAATACAATATGTAAAAGGTCATAATCCATAAGTTTCATTTCCGTATTGATTGTAGCTACAACATAAGAATGATACTGAAGCCTCCACCTTATCAATACATTTATTTATATACTATCATTCACAGTACCAGTTTCGACCCTTCAAGGGTCATCCTCAGCTGACAATTACAAATATGGTTCTTAAAACATCACAATGGAAAATATTGTACAACATATGAGTAACAACACAGTAAAGGTTTCCACCTATTCAATACAAAATATATTCACAATATTTTAAAATTACATGGTACTAGTCATCATCAGCCACATCAAAGATCACTCTTGACGAAATCCTAAGAACATGTTAACAGTAAGATTATTATGGAATAACAAGTGAATGTGGTAAATGAAAAGAGATGTTAGTATGGGACAGGTGAGTAATAGCTAATAAATATACAAGGAATATACATAAAGTATAAAAGGGGGCTAGTGTTGTAAAAATTATATAATCATGGAAAACAGTAAGTCCTTATAATGAAGAATGCAATTATATATGGCTTAGGAAGACTGGAGGTGGTTTAGGAGGGGAAGAGAGCTTAAGGTTGGGTTGAAGGGTGCGGGAGAAAGGGTAATTGTCTCGGAAAAGTACCTTTGATTAAATTTAGGATTGAGTTTTGGTTGGCTGCATTATTGTTTCTGAGGAAAGTGATAAATAGATCGAAGAGTATGTTGGGTTTCTCTGAGATTTCATTGAGATTGTTACTGGCGTTAAAAGTATTGGTCTAGGTGTATGTAGTAATTTTCCATTATGTCGAGTAATGGGCCCTTCTTTGCTAATACGAGGATGTCCATGTCTTGTTCGATATTGGTGAAATTATGGTTATAATCTTGCATGTGTTGGCCGATGGCTGAAAACTTGTTGTATTTTATTGCGTTAGTGTGCTCGTGGTATCTGATATTGAAGTTTCTACCGGTTTGCCCGATGTAGGTTTTTCCACAGGTGTTACATTTGATCTTAAATGATTTCAAGCAAATTGGAAATTTATTGAACATCTCTCTTGGTAAGTTATACCAATCCCTAACTCCTTTCCTATAAATGAATATTTGCCCCAGTTTGTCCTCTTGAATTCCAACTTTATCTTCATATTGTGATCTTTCCTACTTTTATAAACGCCACTCAAACTTATTCGTCTACTAATGTCATTCCATGCCATCTCTCCGCTGACAGCTCGGAACATACCACTTAATATTATTACAAGTGATGAAAATCATTTTTCGTCCGTATTGAAAGTTTCATAAACTGTATATAGGATAATATCTTTTGTTTATTTCCACCTATTCAATACATTACAAGAAGTTGGCATTTACTTTAAAACATAAAGCCAACCAGGCTAATAAAAACAAGTATCTAAACCTTAAAACAAAAATTAGCAAGATCTCAAAAGATATTCAATTCCTAAAAGAATGTGTAAGATCCAATCTAGTGCCGAAATTTCTAAAATCGACTCAAAGGAAAAACATTCCGAAACATAAATCTAACGATATTCAAAACAAAATCAACAACCTTTGGCTCAAAAATGAGATAAAACTATTGTATAAAAAGAAATCCTTATTAAATACACAACTTTATCGCGAACATTTGATTCTCGCGCAATCGTTATTACCGCTAGAATGGATTTCTTATCAACAACACATTACATATAAAATACAGATTGCATTGAACAAAAAACAAGAAACACTAAATCGTAAATTGACACACTTAAAAGAAGAAAAAGCAAAATCAATGAACCGGAACAGTAATATAAAAATTTCCCCTCTCCATGGGACAATATTCCAACTACAATTAATCTATCCGACGTCACCTTCACAGACAAAGAAACACGTTTATTCAACCAAGGCATAAAACATAATTGGCCCAACCCACATAAAGCAGAAGATATAATCACTACAATAGCCGAAGCTGAAACAAACATAAACAAACAAATTCCAACAGACAAACAAAACGACATAAAATACGAAATTAAAAAGAAATTACCTGCCCTTGTAAATGAAATTTTTAACAAAAATAACTCGTCCTCACTAAAACAGATCCAAGAATTAAGAAAAAAAGTGGACACTAATAACATAATAATAACTAAAGCCGACAAAGGCAATACTGTAGTCTTAATGAAAAAACAAGATTACATTCATAAAACAGAGGAGTTCTTCTCTAATGAGACCTACACAATAATCTCAAAGGATCCCACTACAAAAACTCAACGTAATCTAAAAACACTTTTAAAAAACTCTTCATTTTTATTTAATGAACATGAATACCAAAGTCTCATTAATATGAACCCCAAACTACCCACCGTCAGATCACTACCGAAGGTACATAAAAAGGACGTTCCCATTCGACCAATCATAAACAGCCAAAATAGCCCGACATATAAAACCTCACAATTCCTCCAGAAATTTCTCAAAAAACATTTTAAATTCCATAACAAACACCCCAAAAATTCAATAGAACTATGTGAAACTCTAAAAAAATTTAACTTAAAACGTAATCACACATTGTGCTCTTTCGACGTCATTAACATGTATTCAAACATTCCCGCTAAAAAAACTATATAAATAATAAAAAACAATCTTTCCAAACATAGCAATTTAAGCAAAATAGAAATAGAAGAATTCTTAAAAGTACTAAACTTCGTCTTACAAAACAACTTTTTCACTTTCAACAATAAAATATACAAACAGGAAGGCCTGGCCATGGGAGACCCTTTATCCGGAATACTTGCTGAAATTTATATGGAAAACCTCGAAAACAGCAAAATAATAAATAACATCAATGGATTAAATCTCTGGCTACGCTATGTTGATGACACGCTAGTAATAATTGACAAAAATCTCAACAATAGTGAAAACATATTAACTTATTTAAAAAATCTGGATAACAATATTAAATTCACTAAAGAGGACGAGAACCACAAATCAATTAATTTTCTTGACATCACAATAACAAGAACTTCCATTAAGTTTGATTTCCAAATTTACAGAAAACCCTCATTCACACCTATAACTATTAAACAAAGTTCCCTTCATCCACAATCTCACAAACAGTCCTCATTTTATAGTATGGTGTACAGAGCTCTAAAAATTCCCCTTTGAGCGAACAATTTTAAAAAAGAAATAAATACAATAAAAGAAATAGCCACTTTTAATGGATATAATCCCTCTATCATAGACAAACTATTTAATAAAGTTAAATTAAAACTATCCACAAACCTCTCCCCAATAAAAAATGAAAAATCAAAGTTCGCAACCTTTACATACACCAACCCAATCATACACCAAGTAACCAACACCTTAAAAAATCAAGAGATCAAAATAGCTTTCAAAACTCAAAATTCAAACCAAAAAATGTTCTTCAACCATAATACAATAAATTCAGAAAATAATAAATACTCAGGCTCCGGTATCTATAGATTAAAATGTAATGAGTGCCTCAGCTCATACATAGGACAAACAGGAAGAAGCTTCATAACTAGGTACACAGAACATTTCAATGCGCAGAAACATAATAAACACTCGGCAATGAGCAATCACATGAAAGAAACGGGGCACAACTTTACCACAATTGAACAGGACCTTCAAATTTTAAAAACAATAAAGAAAGGTAGACTTATGACCGAATTCGAAAATTTATACATATTTTTGGACCAAAAATTCAATGCTAATAAGAATTTAAATGATCCAATAGACAATAGAAGCCCTTTATATGACCAAATAGTAACATTATTCAATAATGTAAACCTTCAGGACAAAAAGTTTTTTAATATTTTCAAAACAGTATCAACAAACACCCCTACGTCAACAAGTACATCATACCCCCCTCCCCCTCCCATCTTACGTAATTCCCCTCCACGCGCCATTCTCAAACCAATAAAAGATACACGCCCCTCCGCTTCCCCTACCATTCACAACTCCCTCCCGTTCACGAATCACAAGCCTACAACTCCGCCCCCTCTTACCCACCCCCCTCTAGCCAGACGACATACGTACAACACAAGGAGTAAAAACCGTTAGTGACCATTAGTATCCTAATAGCGCCTCACACAGCTTGTTAAATGGGCCTACAAAGCCATAGGTAAGCACCAACATTTTCTCACTAACAACACTTAAACAAAATCTTCCCATGTTTTCTTTCATTCTCGTAAAAATTAACTACAGATTTTTCTTCATTTCAGAACCATTCTATAACAACAATAATTCAACAGCTTCATCAAACTTCCATAATACTCTTCAATAGTATAAATTATTTACAATCAACGTTTTATAAATATATTGTCATCGAAGAAGAACACAACAGCTCTCCAACCTTCACGTCAGAAAACCATACCAACGTTGAGAATTTCCACCCATCATCATCTCTGCATCTTTCTTTTTACAAATTAGGCCAACTATAAACATCTGGTGAACTTCTTGTCAACGCAATCTTGCCGAATAAATCTAAAATAACCTATGAAATGTTGACCAATAAATATCACGGACAAACGCATGCCAACGTCAAGTAATTTTGTCAAGCTATTGGAATGTTTTTCCTTCATATTTTTTATACTAAGCTGTATATTTTGACTTATATCTTTTTACCATATATTTAGCAGTTATTTGACCTACATTTCAAACTTTGACTATGGCTTTAAGCCATCAACTGTCTTTTATAGTCACATGACGCCTTCATTTTTAAATGTACCTCTTATGAATCTACCAGTTTTTATGTACCAATTGTTTGTATTATATATTCTCATTGAACTGATTTCATATGCCTTCCACTATGTATTAGACATCTATTAATGACTACGGCTTTAAGCCGTACAATCTTACAACGTCCTAATTAACAAAGAACTACATATGTGTTTATCTTTTTATTAGATCTATAGTTATTTCATTGAACATTTTATATGTACTACCTTTGAATCCACTAGTTTTTAGTATCATTTGAATGTAATGTATATTCTCATAGAACTGATATTTTATGCCTTCCACTATGTATTAGACATCTATTAATGACTACGGCTTCAAGCCACCTTCTTTTACTATATAGTACAATCAAACAAGTCCTATTCAACAAAGAACTACTTATGTTTTTATCAATATATTAGATTTTTAGTTACTTCATGAACATGTTTATGACTAACGTAAATCTTAACTCTCTTATAATCATCAAACACATTTTTGAATATCTTTAACCAGATGCCTGGTAAAATAATAAGGTTTTTGATAATGATAGAAGATGCCTCACAGTGAGAGGCGAAACATGTCTCATCTGAATAATGTTTTAAAGTAAATGCCAACTTCTTGTAATGTATTGAATAGGTGGAAATAAACAAAAGATATTATCCTATATACAGTTTACATACCACTTAGTCGAGCAGCTCGCCTTCTTTCTCCCAATTCTTCCCAGCGCAAACTTTGCAACATTTTTGTAATGCTACTGTTTTGTCGGAAATCACCCACAACAAATCAAGCTCCTTTTCTTTAGATTTTTTCCATTTCTTGAATCAGGTAATCCTGGTGAGGGTCCCATACACTGGAACCATACTCTAGTTGGGGTCTTACCAGAGACATATATGCACTCTCCTTTACAACCTTACTACAACCCCTAAACACCCTCATAACCATGTGCAGAGATCTGTACCCTTTATTTACAATCCCATTTATGTGATTATCCCAATGAAGATCTTTCCTTATATTAAAACCTAGAATCTTACAGTGATCCCCAAAAGGAACTTTCACTCCATCAATGCAGTAATTAAAACAGAGGACTTTTCCTTTTGTGAACCTCACAATCTGACTTTTAACCCCGTTTATCAACATACCATTGCCTGCTGTCCATCTTACAACATTATCGAGGTCACGTTGCAGTTGCTAACCATCTTGTAACTTACTTATTACTCTATACAGAATAACATCATCCGCAAAAAGCCTTACCTCTGACTCCACTTGTTTACTCATCATTTATATATATAAAAAAACAAAGGTCCAATAATACTGCTTGAAGAAACTCCCTCCTTAATTATTACGGGGTCAGATAAAGCTTCACCTACTCTAATTCTCTGAGATCTATTTTCTAGAAATATAGCAACCCATTCAGTCACTCTTTTGTCTAGTCCAATTGCGCTCATTTTTGCCAGAAGTCTCCCATGATCTACCCTATCAAATGCTTTAGACAGGTCAGTCGCGATACAGTCCATCTGACCTCCTGAAGCCAAGAAATCTGCTATATCTTGCTGGAATCATACAAGTTGAGCTTCAGTGGAATAACCTTTCCTAAAACCGAACTGCCTTCTATCGAACCAGTTATTAATTTCGCAAACATGTCTAATATAATCAGAAAGAATGCCTTCCCAAAGCTTACATGCAACCCATGTCAAACTTACTGGCCTGTAATTTTCAGCATTATGTCTATCACCCTTTCCTTTATACACAGGCGCTACTTACTATAGCAACTCTCCATTCATTTGGTATAGCTCCTTCAATCAAATAAGTACTTCAGATATGGTACTATATTCCAACCCATTGTCTTTAGTATATCCCCAGAAATCTTATCAATTCCAGCCGCATTTCTAGTTTTCAATTTTTGTATCTTATGGTAAATGTCATTTTTATCATATGTAAATTTGAATACTTCTTCAGCATTAGTCTCCTCCTCTATCTCGACATTATCCTTGTAACCAACAATCTTTACATACTGCTGACTGAATATTTCTGCCTCTTGAAGATCCTCACATACACACTCCCCTTGTTCATTAATTATTCCTGGAATTTCCTTCTTGGAACCTGTTTCTGTCTTAAAATACCTATACATGCCCTTCCATTTTTCACTAAAATTTGTATTACTGACAGTTATGCTTGCCATCATGTTAACTTTTTTTTTTTTTTTTTTTTTTTTTTGCTAGGGGCTTTACGTCGCACTGAAACAGATAGGTCTTATGGGGACGATGGGATAGGAAAGGCCTAGGAGTTGGAAGGTAGCACCGTGGCCTTAATTAAGGTACAGCCCCAGCATTTGCCTGGTGTGAAAATGGGAAACCACGGAAAACCATTTTCAGGGCTGCCGATAGTGGGATTCGAACCTCCTATCTCCCGGATGCAAGCTCACATGAATGTAGGATGCTAAAAGGTTAGTTTTTTCCACCTATTCAATACATATAAATTTTATAAATTAGGAATTTATTATTGATTCCACTTGAGACATGTTTCGCCCTTCATTGAGGGCATCATCAGTCAAAATATCACCTCAAGGTAAAAAATCAGGTAACTGGTTAGTAGTTGACATGTACAAATTAATACATATTATTAATACAATTACAAAAATTAAGTATGGGAAATAGTTGTACAAAAGTGATGGTTGAACATACAGGTTTATAGATGAAAAGTCGGCACCAATGCCTAAAATTAACATAGTAGAGTTCGGCAGTGGTGCTCTGGAGAAACAGTTGACGCAATCATAGGAAAATAAAAAGTTAAAAAATATTTACATTAAAACAATTAAGGGAGAAAAGGTGTAGTGTTCGGCGTCAATGTTTGTAACCAAAAATTAATGTCAAAGGTTGGTAACTATACAGTATTTACATTGTTCATTTGAACAGTTGAGATAAAGTTTTAAAAATATTTACATTATAACATTCAGCGTAAATGTTTGTAATAAAAACTAATGTCAATAGTTGGTAACTATATAGTAATTACATTATCTAATTGAATAGTTGAGAATTTACAAATATATACATAATTACACAAGAGCAGCTGGTGTGCAAGGATAAAAAAATTTTAGTACCAAGTGCGTCCTGATGTTTTAGAGGTTGGAAGAAGGAATTAGTATTGACATTTCAGAAATATGTAGAGCAGTTTATTTTAGTTAAAATCACCGGGGGTAGGGAAATATTTCATAGGCAAATGAGGTTTTATAGGCATCAAGCTGGAAGTTTTTCAGTTGCAGTGCCGAGATCGGTACGGAGACTGGTCAGTGTGGATGGAGATTCATGGGTATTCCGTGCGTTTGAACGGCAGTCTCCGTACCGATCTCGGCACTGCAACTGAAAAACTTCCAGCTTGATGCCTATAAAACCTCATTTGCCTATGAAATATTTCCCTACCCCCTGTGATTTTAACTAAAATAAACTGCTCTACATATTTCTGAAATGTCAATACTAATTCCTTCTTCCAACCTCTAAAACATCAGGACGCACTTGGTACTAAAATTTTTTTATCCTTGCACACCAGCTGCTCTTGTGTAATTATGTATATATTTGTAAATTCTCAACTATTCAATTAGATAATGTAATTACTATATAGTTACCAACTATTGACATTAGTTTTTATTACAAACATTTACGCTGAATGTTATAATGTAAATATTTTTAAAACTTTATCTCAACTGTTCAATTGAACAATGTAAATACTGTATAGTTACCAACCTTTGACATTAATTTTTGGTTACAAACATTGACGCCGAACACTACACCTTTTCTCCCTTAATTGTTTTAATGTAAATATTTTTTAACTTTTTATTTTCCTATGATTGCGTCAACTGTTTCTCCAGAGCACCACTGCCGAACTCTACTATGTTAATTTTAGGCATTGGTGCCGACTTTTCATCTATAAACCTGTATGTTCAACCATCACTTTTGTACAACTATTTCCCATACTTAATTTTTGTAATTGTATTAATAATATGTATTAATTTGTACATGTCAACTACTAACCAGTTACCTGATTTTTTACCTTGAGGTGATATTTTGACTGATGATGCCCTCAATGAAGGGCGAAACATGTCTCAAGTGGAATCAATAATAAATTCCTAATTTATAAAATTTATATGTATTGAATAGGTGGAAAAAACTAACCTTTTAGCATCCTACATTCAGTATCTTCAATACGGATAGCAATGATTTTTATCACTTGCAATGCAAGCTCACAGCCGTGCGCCTCTACGCGCACGGCCAACTCGCCCGGTCATGTTATCCTTAGCTGCCTCCTGTGCTAGATTCAATTTCCTGGTAAGTTCTTTATATTTCTCCTTACTTCCACAGCCATTTCTAACTCTATTTCTTTCCAATCTGTACCTCCTTCTTAATCTCTTTATTTCTCTCTTATAATAAGGTGGGTCCTCACCATTCCTTACCACTTTTAAAGATACAAACCTGTTTTCACATTCCTCAACAATTGCTTTAAACCCATCCCAGAGTCTGTTTACATTTTTATTTACCATTATCCACTGGTCATAGTTACTTTTTAGAAACTGCCTCATGCCTGCTTTATCAGCCATATGGTACTCCCTTCCTTTCTATCATATTTATTTTTAACTACGACAAATACAGCTTGATGATCACTAATACCATCTATTACTTTGGTTTCTCTATAGAGCTCATCTGGTTTTACCAGCACCACATCCAAGATATTTTCCCTCTAGTTGGTTCCATCACTTTCTGAATCAGCTCTCCTTCCCATATTAACTTATTTGCCATTTGTTGGTCATGCTTCCTGTCGTTCACATTTCCTTCCCAGTTGACACCTGGTAAATTCAGATTGCCCACCACAATCACATTCCTTTCCATGTCGTTTCCCACATAGCTGATTATCTTATCAAATAATTCTGAGTCTGTGTCAGTGCTAAGCTTTCCCGGTCTGTACACTCCAAAGATATCAAGTTGCCTATTATCTTTAAAAATGAGCCTTACACCTAAAATTTCATGTTTTTCATCTTTAACTTTTTCGTAGCTTACAAAATTCTTCTTTCACCAGAATGAATACTCCCCCACCCATCATTCCTATCCTATCTCTACGATACACACTCCAGTTCTGTGAGAAAATTTCTGCATCCATTATATGATTCAACTCCTATTACAATATTTGGTAAGTATATATCTATTAAATTACTTAATTCTATTCCTTTCTTTACAGTACTTCTACAGTTCAACACTAACATTTTTATGTCAACCCTACTTGATTTCCTGTTCCCTTATCACCGCTCCCTAGGCCACCCTGTTTCCCTGAACGTACCTCCCTATAACCCTTCCAAACAAATTTCCTAATTTATACGTAGCACTGCGGTTTAAGTGAAGGCCATCTGAGCGCAGATGCCTATCTCCTACCCACCCATTAGGATCTAGAAATTTCACTCCCAGTTTCCCACATACCCACTCCATAGTCTCATTTAAACTCATTTAAATCCCCAATCACCCTCCAGTCAGTATCCCTCCTGCACAGTATTCCACTGATAACAATCTCCGCTTTCTTAAACTTCACCTGTGGTGCATTTAGCAGATCCCACACATCTCCAACTATGTTGGTTCTTATACCTGCTTGCCTTACATTGTTGGTACCAACGTGAAACACTACCACCTTCTCCTTTCCCTCCTCCCTCTCTTCTACTTTCCTCAACATCTGCCTCAACCTAATTCCTGGATATCACTCTACCTTGGTTCCCTTTCCTCCACACACTTTCCCCTTTCCCCACTTTCTGATCAACCAGCTTCACATAACTAAATTCTCCCTCTAATTCCACACAATATTGACTTACATCAATATTTACAAATTTTAAACACTCTCTAACTAAAATCCCAGCTCTCCCATTTTTCTTTTTACTCCTACAAAATATATCTGCAACAGTATATCCATGGGGCACAAAATATTCTACTTGATTTTCAGAAAGCCAATGCTCCGATACACAAATCACATCAACTTTCTTGGTTTGGCAAAAGTGTTCTAATTCTAACAACTTATTTCTAATGCATTGGATATTTAATTGAGAGATTTACCCTTGCTATCCTTCTTTTGGATGCCATTTACCTCTCGGCAACTACTTTTTGTATCACTCATTATTGGTGGAGATTTCTGACCTGATGTTTCATGTGCTGGTATTTTATGAATAGGAGAATAACATACCTGAGTTTGGCTACTTACTAAACTATCTTTGATATTGGTGACCGATCTGATTCAGTCACAGATGCTAGTTTTGGTTTACATACAAAAACAAACAATCCCCAGGGCACTACAGCCAGTGAAGGGCCTTGGCCTACCAAGCGGCCGCTGCTCAGCCTGAAGGCCTGCAGATTACGAGGTGTTGTGTGGTCAGCAGGACGAATCCTCTCGGCCGTTATTCTTGGCTTTCTAGACCGGGGCCGCTATCTCACCGTCAGGTACCTCCTCAATTGTAATCACGTAGGCTGAGTGGACCTTGAACCAGCCCTCAGGTCCAGGTAAAAATCCCCGACCTGGCCGGGAATCGAACCCGGGGCCTCCGGGTAAGAGGCAGGCACGCTACCCCTACACCACGGGGCCAGCTTCTAGTTGACTGAGCCAGCTTGAAGAACAACTGGCTCCTTATCCTGGTGGGTATTATAAGCTAAGGGAGTTGCATATATTATGATGAATGAAATCGAGAACAATGTTGGGAATCTTTTGTTTACCTGAATTGTTTAGATGGAAGGCATGTTTTGTGTAACAGTGTCTCTCGAAACTGCTGCATTCAATAACTTGAAGATGGTAGTGCACTTGTGCTTTACTTTCACATTATTTATATTGAATAAGTACTTCATAATGAATATGCATTGATTCAGAGAGCTTGCATTGTTTGTCATGACTAATGTTTGTAGCTCGTGCCGTATCTACAAGCTGCCGTCAGGCGCAGATAGTATATTAGTGGGATATTTAGAGGCCTTACTTATCTCTGAAGTATGCACAAAGTACCATGTTTCAAAAATTACTGGTTGAGTAATTCATACCTTCCATAAATTCTGCTGAAGTGTTCCCTTTCTTCCATTTGATAATGTACTTTGTTAAATCAAGACATTTAGCTCTAAAACCCTTCTAATATATAATGTCTAGTTGATCGATCTTGCTCAAATTTGCCAAGCTTGTCATACAGGCTGCTCATATTCCCTACTTGTTCTTCCCCTAAACAAGCAGCTGGCTGTTTGTAGTCTCCATCAATCTCTAGATGTCTCCAAGCAGGAACCAGTTAATTTCTTCCTGCCAGTGGTCTCAGCGTGAGTTTATAAAATGCCTGAATTGCTAGGCGGACAATAATTCCATTGTGGAGGTTTATCTCCCGTATGCAGTTATCAGACTGTGCCTCTTATAATGGGCTTCTGATAAGTCACCTGCATGCACCCCAGCGTCAGTGAGTACGGTCTGACGCATCCCACTCTGACGAGTCTGGTGTCAGACCTAAGACGAAACGCTGGTTAATAGAGCAAACGCCTGAAAAGCCTTACATCTGATCTGTTTTTTATGTATTCTAGTCGTGAGCTAGTGAAAGTCATAGACAGAGAGTTCCTTGTATTCTGTTCTGCGTACTTGGTAACTCAAAGTTATCGGGTCATTCACATTTATAAACGCTTTTCTGTCTTCACGTTCTCTTCTTCCGTATGTCTTTGTATATATTATTAGTACTAGTAGCAAGTGCTGTTAATATTGTTATTATTTCAATTTATTTTATCATCTGTAATTGGGGAAGTAATAACTCTGTTGATGACAAATAAAATCAAAACAAGCAGTAGAGCCCATTGGATGGGAAAATAGAATGGGTTCAACTGAAAACTTGCAAATTCTTATAGGGTTTGCTAGTACTAAGCCTTTTATCAATTATATTTTCCAATTTTAAAGTAATTTATATCATTTCCTTGTTTCATAGCTGCATTGTCCTCTAAGCACAGCAAGTGGCTGAATAATACTCCTCATACTTCATGTCATGTTACACTATAAATATCTGCCTTTGTGATGCTCAATTCCGTTGCCAGCTGACAACGGAGCAGTTTTTGTAAATTTCTTCAAATCAACCATTATCAGTAATTCATTACACCTTTTAGAAAAGTATGCAGTAAAGTTTATAGAATTTTTTATTTGATAAAAACAACTTCTCAAGTTTTTTGCGCCAGGGTTTTGAATAAAAGACGCCCTAACTCGATATTCTAAGGACTTTGAGGTTTTACAATTTTCCTGTGGGGTTTTCCAATAAACCTGCCACTTTAAGACTTTTTTGAGATTCACACAGCCAGAGCTATCATATAACAAAATCGTTAGGAACAATAATCAGCCCGGTACAACTTCAGAAATACCTAGGTGTAGTGATGGGCAATGCTCTCGCTCGAGACTCTCGAGAGTGATTCTCCTGTGCTGTGATCTGTGCGATGTTCCAGTAACCATGAGTGTAAGCTTGATAGTATAATATCTTAAGTAGTTATTGCGTGAAATAACATTCTCGTATGGAAATGTGTGTGCCGATAAATTTTGTCAAAAGCCTATAAAAGTCCTGCATGTTCAACTACGAGCTCCTTAATAGCATTAACGAAAGAGGAAAACAGAAGGCCAATATCTTACACTGTTTACGACTTACTTGAAGTGGACATCTGAGCTGAATATGAAAATCCACAGCCTGTTTGCAGTCATTCGACCGGGTCAGGAATGGGATGAATGAAGCCCCCATCTAGCGGCGAGGATAGGAATTGTGCCAGCTACCGAAACCTGTCGCACTCTTCTGGGGCAATGATTAATGAATGACAGATGAAATGAAATTATATTGGAGAGTGTTGCTGGAATGAATTTCCTGGAGAAAAACCTGTCCCACCTCCGCTTTGTCCAGCGAAAATCTCACATGGAGTGACCACGATTTGAACCATGGAATCTAGCAGTGAGAGGCCGGCGAGCTGCCGCCTGAGCCACGGAGGTTCGGCACATCTGAGCTGAATAACCCTGTATAATATGTTAATAACTGTAGATAGGATGTATACCTAGCTGGATACGGGAGGTGCGCATTATTTGAGCAAGAGCCTTGCTGCATATGCAACCACCATTATGCACGAGTGGGACATGTATATCTTATTTCTCAGTAATCTTTAAGCTGAAGTTGACATGTAGAAAGGTTGAATATAATGTTTTAGACAAACCATTTGAAATGGTAAAAAACTTTGTATTGAATAGGTGGAAAAAATTATATTAGGTTTTAGGAATTATCTTTATAGTAAAGTCAATACAGAACCGACAATGGAATTTATTACATGTAATAACTTGGATCAATACACTCAACATATTTAACCCTTATAGGACCAGCTGACGATATATCATCAGTGACAATCCTTGCAAGAAAGATCAATGGTCACACTGGCTAAAAAACCCGCTGGCGATATTTCGTCAATGGAATAAAAGGATATCTGTAGGCCAAACATTTTAACATGTGACTATATCTAGCGTCTTGAAGATCTTTGGGGACTGTTAGATTAAATTTGATAGGGTGTGAGAGCCAAAGCATGAAGTAAACACCAACAAGTAGAGAGCAGAGCGCCAGCCGCACTAACCTATCGCTGAGCTGTGCGGTGGCAAAACCTAGTGCACTCTTCTCAGTTTTATTCTTTGTTTGTTTGTTTGTTTGTATGGTATATCCTTTCCAAGTGGGTAATTATTTTTTGAGAGTTGATTTCCATTTTGAGTGATACAGCTATCGCCTTCGTAAATGATGAGGGTTTCTTGTAAACGTACGACAAGTAGTGAATTGGAGGCAGAACTGTGACGATGACTTGTTACATGATTTATTAGATATCTCTGATGATGACAGCGATTTAAACCCGTGTTTTGATCCAGATCAGCCTTCGACATCGGGAGTGCCAACACAAGAATGCTACTCGCAGTGAGACCAAGACAGTGGTTACATCTTGCATGACTAGTAATGCTGACAGATCAAGTTCAGATGAAAGTGATGACCATGCTAACTGGACATTGCGAAACATACTTGTAAACAAGTTTTGTGAATGTGGAAAACAACTGGAAACATTTTAAAATATTATTGGGTTTTAGAACGAGAAATGGAAGAAGAACAGTATGGTTTTAGGAAAGACAGATCAACGTTTGACCTGATCTTTACATTAAGACATATGATGGAGAAAAGATGGGAGTTTGGAAAAGACATAGTGATGACATTTATTGACATTGAGAAAGCTTATGACACTGAGCCCAGACAGTTGGTATGGGACACATTAAGGAAAAAACAAGTTAACAGAGAGGAAGTGCAAATGATAAAAGCTATGTACAAAAATTGTGTTAGTAGTGTGAAGACTAGTATAGGAAAAACAAAATGGTTTAAAGTTGAAACTGGTCTCCAACAGAGAAGTGCACTATCCCCATACGACTCATCATAGTCATGGATGAAATTCATAAGAACGTTAAACAGAGATTGGGAAGACAGGCAACAAAAGCCATGTTGTTTGCAGATGGGGTGAGGATGAAACGGAAGTGCAAAAACAAGTAGATGTATGGAATCAAGAAATAGAAAAATTTGGGATGAAAGTAAGCACAGAGAGAGGTAAAACAATAGTGATCACAAGGGGAAGGAAGGAAGAGGAAAGATAAAACTGAATGGTAAAATTCTGGAAGTGGTTAAAAGTTTCAAGTACTTGGGAAATGTGATCACAGAAGACAGAAAGTAACTGAGGAAATTTGGAAAAGAATACAACAAGCAAACAGCTTCTACCAGAGTGGAAGGGGTATTTTGTGGAACCAAGATTTTGGAAAAAAATCGTGAAGAAACCTTTATTACAGACTAAGTTATAGGTTTCTGAAAGGAGATGCGAAAAATATGCCTCGAACACCTTAGTCTTTTTCGCCATACCGCATGCTAAACAGGTGGTCTTAACTGCACCCTCCTTGAGCTGACGGACGTGCGTGAGATCAGCTCCTCAGTCAAAGTGAATTAGCAGGCGATATTTCCTAGTGATATATATCAAACGTTGTGTTAACGTGTGCAAACATAGTCTGAACGTGTTTTCAGTGAAAGTGTCTCCCTGTCGTGGCCATATTTTGTTTTATCATTTCATTCAATATTTCATTGTGAAACAAGATGACCAGGAGCAACAAGCGCAACAGCAAGGAAGCGGGCGGTAGTGCCAACCTCGTGGAAGAGACCGTCACGACGATCCTGAATGAGACTCTCAGCTCGGGTAAGTTTCTGGACAGAATTATAGAGGCAATACCGGAGCGAGTGACCACACTTGTCGTAAAGGAACTGGAGAAATCTCTCCAATTCAACGCTGAACTCGTCGCGGATTTAAAGAACAAACTTGAGTGTCGGGACAAGGAAATCCAGGCACTTAGGGAAGAATTCTAAGCTAGAAGCGACTCTCTCGAACAATATAGTAGGAGAAATAATCTTAGAATCTTTGGAGTGCAGGAGAGCTCACAAGAGAATACTGACGAACTTGCCGCAAAAGTATTCAGAGATATAGGCGTGAATATAAATATCAATGATATTGTTAGAAGTCACCGTGTTGGGCCTAAATCTGTAGGGAAAACTCGGCCTATCATTGTAAAGTTTACTTCCTATCGTACACGACAAGAAGTATTCCGTAACAAAAGGAGGCTAAAGGGCACTGATGTTACCATCCGCGAAGATCTCACGTCCACTAGACTCTCGATACTGAAGGCCGCATTCACCGTTTCCATGTAAGCAACTGTTGGACTGCAGACGGTGATATCATCATTAAGAAACCCGATGGGGGCAAAGTGCGCATTAACCGGCTGTGTGACTTACCGGAGGATAGAAATAGCAACTAAGCGGACAATTCACTTGACTGTTCTGATCTCTATTTACTATATTTCATTTTATATAAATTACCACCTTTGTGTAATTTAATTAGATTAGCTCACTGTAGTTAGTTTATTCATTCACTTAATTATTAATTTTTCATAAGGTGGCTACAAGAACTAATGGGTCACTCTCCTCTGACAGTACCGGACATTCCTTCCCAGCCACGATCCCTTTCAAGGCCTCACTCACCCCTCCACTCTCCACAAACAGAACACGACCTTGTGACAACTGTCCACTGACCCCTCCTGGAATTACCCCCCTTCCTTTTCTCTCAACTAGAGACCTGCTCCTAGCTAAAGTTTCCTCTTTCACTAAAGGTCTCCATATAGCTCATCTAAATGTACATTCATTGTCTGCCCATTTCCACGAACTTAAGGAACTTGTCCCGGACGTATTTGATGTTTGTCTTCTCACTGAAACCTGGCTTCATGATCTGATCCCTTCGAAGACTTTCAACATACCTGGCTACTGTTTACTCCGAAACGACAGAGCAGGAAAGAGGGGAGGAGGTGTGGCAGCGATAGTCAAAACCAGTTTAAAGCCTAGGATAATTGCATGTTCAGATAGCGAATACAATAGACGACCCGAGTTCCTGCTCGTGGAAATAATCGTAGCCCATCAGAAATGTGCTGTCTATGTGGTTTACAAGCCACCTGCTATTGGACATTTGGAGGACGTAGAGAATGCATTGTTACGCGTACTCCCGCAATATGAACATGTAATTGTCATGGGCAACTTTAACACAGACACCGGAAACAACAATGCCGAATGTCGGCAGCTCATAAACATGACTACGTCTTGCGATATGAGTATTTTGCAAACACTCCCTACTCATCACACCGCCACGTCACACACGACCATCGGCTTAATGATTGTCAAGAATACAGACAAAGTACTACAACACGGGCAGACAACTGTACCAGGAATTTCAGCTCATGACCTAATATACTTGTCCTACTCCTTAAAGACCCGAAAGACAAAACCAAGGACTATTACATTCAGAGATCTCTCTCAAATTGACTACAGTATGTTTACTGAAGACGCAGTAAATGTTCCATGGCACCATATACTGACAGTTGACGACGTTGACATTAAAGTAAATATATTTAACGAATATCTGACAGCGCTCTATGATCGACACGCCCCGCCTAAAACAGTACGGGTAACACGAGCCCCAGCACCGTGGTTAAACCTGCAGCTAAAAGAGTTAATGGCAAGACGAGATGCCGCACACAGAAAGTTTAAGCGACAACCGACACAAGACAATTTTGACGCATTTAAACAGCTACGAAATAAAAACGTCACAAGCAGTACGCAACGCTAGAATTAGACATGCACATACCCTGTTAAAACAAAATACTAGACCTGGTATGGCTTGGAAAGAACTAAGACACTTGGGAATAGGTAAACAAAGAGACGATCATCCTATTGACATATCCCTGGACTCCCTCAATACATATTTTACCACTCCCGGACATACCATTGACAGAGAAATGAAACATAGAACACTATACAACAATTACAACTCCCCTGCACCTGACAGAGAAAATTTCACATGTGACACCTTCGCAAGTTAAACAAGCCATATTTCGAATAAAATCGAAGTCCAAAGGGATAGACAACATAGAAATAGAACTTATTAAGACAATAATTGACATAATTTTACCTACTATAACTCACATATTCAACCATTCACTAATGACTGGCGCGTATCCCTCCTTATGGAAAGCTGCCATTGTCGTCCCGCTCGCTAAAAAATCACCGCCTGAAGACGTAACTGACTATAGACCTGTGAGCATATTATCGGTCCTTTCAAAAGCCCTAGAATTCATTGTACACCAACAAGTCTCCAACTACTTGCAAACACACAATATTCTTGACAAACACCAGTCTGGTTTTCGACGTTACCACAGCACTAGTACTGCACTACTTAAGGTTACCGATGACATTCGCAATGCTATGGACAAAAGACAAGTTACCATCCTAGCTCTTCTTGACTTCTCTAAAGCTTTCGACTCAGTTGACATAGACATACTACTTTCCAAATTATTTAAACTCCAGTTCTCGACAGACAGTCTTCAGTGGATGAATTCATACCTCTGCGGTCGTCTGCAGTGTGTAAGAAATAACAGTAATGAATATTCTTCCTAGCGATCCATAGAAGTTGGTTTTCCACAGGGGTCTGTCCTAGGACCGCTTCTATTTTCTTTCTATATCAATGATATTACGTCGTCGCTAAACAGCTGTAGACACCACATGTACGCTGACGATATACAATTTTATTTGCACTGTGAACAGGAAAGACTAACCGACGAAATTAAAAATTTCAATAGAGACTTACAAGAAATCTGTAACTGGACTGACATGCATGGACTTAGATTAAATAACGTAAAATCTCAAGCTATATTAATTTCACATCCTCGGCTTTGTTCAAAAACCATAAGCAACCTCACTTTACCAAAACTCTACCTACAAAATTCACCCATTGATTTCAGTGAATCTGTCAAATATCTCGGTGTTATTATAGACGAACATCTTTCCTGGAAGCAGCAGTTTACCAGCATCTCCAGGAAAGTATTTGCGACACTTAACTCACTTAGAAGATTCCGCAACATATTTTCTCGAGTATTAAAAGAACGCCTCATTTGCACTCTTGTATTACCTCATTTCGACTACTGTGACACCGTGTACAACGACCTGACTGCTACTCTTAACGACAAACTACAACGCGCGCAAAATGCCTGTATTCGCTACATATGTGACCTACGTTACTTTGACCATGTTACACCTGCCTACGATGAACTCGGTTGGCTAAAACTCAAACAGTGCCGTAATCTTCATGCTTTATGCCTTCTTCATCGAATACTCTCCTCATGCTCACCTCCCTACTTGTACAGTAAATTTCATCACCTCTCATGCAATCACAGTTTCAGAACACGGTCAAAATCTGATACACTCTTATCTATTCCACCTCACTGCACTATACGAATACACAAACTCATTTGTTATTTCTTTGGCACGACAGTAGAATACACTACCCGTCTCTGTTAGAGGAGCCTCACCTGCTAGTTTTAGGCAACTTTGTCACCGGTACCTAGTAAGTAATAGATAAAGTCCTATATTGTTATTTGTATGTTATGAAAATTTTGTAGATTTAGCCTTCCTCAAACTATAGACTTTATATAATCTCACTGTTATTATCAAGGTTAATTGAAATTAGGTAATCATGTCATAATTGTGTAAATAATAATCATCATCATCATCATCATTTTTCTATTTTTAATTTTTTGCTTTTCATCATAATATTGCATTGTATATTAGTTGCAAGATGTTTCAATTGTAGGCCTAAGTCTATTTATTTTAATTTGCACATGTAGATACTGTATTTTCTGGTTAGATGGAAGAGAGGGCCTAATGGCCTTAATCTTGCCAGACAAAATAAATCCATTGTATAATATATCTGGTCCTAAAAGGGTTAAAACCAACAGTCTTCAAATTTCAGGGCACACAGTAGACCAAACAATTCCTTGGAACCCAACAGATTAATGCACTTTCACCGCTAACTTCTTTGCTGTTGGAGATACACCTGCATCACACTTACATCTTCACCTGGAAGGAAGTGGTATTTGAAAAATGTAGACTTCTCTTGGGCCAACTCACACCAAAAATGAATACAAGGTTAATTCTTAAGTATAAAGACAATTGAGCATGAGGCTTCTTATATTTCCAAGACATGATTGCACCTGGCCATGCTCCTTGTCCACGTTCGGAGCTCTGTCATCAGGTACAGTTCTTGGTCATACTTTCATTCTAAAATAGCTGATTGCACCAATATTCCCTAAAATTAACCTTGTCCTGTTGGTAATGAGACACTTGTTTAATGCCTATCATCAACAAACTTTGGTAAACATTAGCATCTTCAAGCACAAGTGCAATCGCATCTTGAATGTGTAACACTACTAATAAATTTATGGTACATACATGTCATGGTTGAAAAATAAAGTCATATCTTATAAAGTACTACAGTCTGATTACAGTGCATAATTGTGGAGTTAGGTTTGATAACGGGATGGCAGTAGGGTATTTAACCTCACTAAAGAAGAGTACAGATAGCAGTACTTCTTACATGACAGTATGATGTGGTTCAGGGTCTTCTGGGCAGTGAGGGGTGTCTAAGACCTTGATCCTGTGCAGATGACTCGGATAGCATCCATGACCCAGGTGTGTGCGAGTTAGTTTCCATTTCTTGAACCAGATTTGGTTGGTATGGTGGGCTGAATTTTAACATAGTGCATTCCTCTCGTAAGCTGTGACATTTTCCAGTACTCAGACCATTCCCTGCAGACCTGTTGTTTGATTGTGGGTAGAAAATCAGAATATGGTTACTGTTTGTAAAGGCGGAGTTCGCATGTTGTGGCTTCTTTCACTATCTCGTTCATTGTTAGAGCAGCGTGACCTTTAATCCATATAAGATGTACTTCCTGAGCTGCTTTCTGGGCGGTATAGATTAAGTTCAAAATATCTAATACATAATGATGAGTAGACAGGTTCCAACAGGAATTTTGCAGCTTTTGAAAGGCACATTGTAAGTCAGAAAATATTAGAATTTTATGGAGGTAACAAATTAAAGTTATGGATAGAGGAAGCCTGTATCTTTCACTCCTGCAATGTTTCCACAGTCTGAACACAGATGGCTTAGGCAATTTTGTACCTCAGGTCTTTAAATTATCTAATAATCTGTCCCAAGCAGTTGCTTGGTACAAGATGTAGGAGTTACAAAATATGAAACATATGAAGTGGAAAGCAAGATGACGTTGTGTTATGTCAGTTCTTGTCTTTAAGAGTAACGCGAAGAAACAAAGTATGATGCAGGTATATTGACTATCATTATGACTTGTTTACATCTGTTAGTATTAGTATTTATGTAGTTACACTAGCGTCAGAAAGTTCAGACTCACCTACGAAAATTAAAATTAATAATTTTCTTAAATAATTGTTTTCTGTGTGATGAGAAGTAGTACTTTAGTTCTGTTACTTATGTATGGATGCCTTCAGCCCCGTGTCGGTAGATTTACTGGCACGTAAAAGAACTCCTGCGGGACTAAATTCCGGCACCTCGGCGTCTCCGAAGACCTTAAAAAGTAGTTAGTTGGACGTAAAGCAAATAACATTATTATTATTATTATTATTAAAGCTATTTCAGTGCATATTGCGAGATTCTACTTTATCTTTCCAAAGAAGTTGACAGATTTATGGTCCCCAGGTCTTACTGCCTGCTTCTTCTGGTCCTTTCCCAGGTAATAAACATGCCTCTCTCACGTGATTGCTTGTCCTTCTTGTTTCCTCGCTGTCTTGGAAGTCAACAGTTAGCCTACAGAAGTTATCCTGAACAGTTGTATGTTAATCTCTGTACCAGATTGTTTATTTTCTACATTGTTGTTATCTGGGCATAACTACGGTAACAACACATATCAAACAATCAAATATGGGGAAGAAGGCTACTAATATAACCCAGGAAAACAGACCCATGGCTTGTGCTTATAAGGAAATTGGGTGGTCGAACCGAAACATTGTGGAAAAATTGAAAATTCAGAGAGGAAACTGGTGGACGTCCAAGGAAGACTTCTAAAATTGAAGATAACCGTGTTTTAATCCTCAGCAAGCATGACAGAATGCGTACAGTGGTAGATATTTGCTCATAGATAAATAAAACAAGAGAACAACCTGTGTCTGTGACAACAGTGAAAAATGGTCTGCTTGAGGAAGCATTGTTTTTGTAAAAAATTAAATATTTGAAAAGGAGGTTCAACCTATTCAATACTTAAAAGAAAGAAATGCAGTAATCACATTCCTATTTAAATGGGACCGGTTTCGACCTTAGTCCAGGTCATCATCAGCCGTAAAAACATATACAATGTTTATGAATATTGGAGGTCAGTTTCACACTCTGATAGGCACAAAGACACGACACCACATTCTGTCATGCACAAAGTCACAACACTATCAACTAATATACGAAGATCAAAAATAACTTGAAGTTGCAGACGAATAGATTTGTAGTAGAAAGCCGCCAGCTCCTGGTGATCAGCGCGGCACATTCAAGGTCATGCGCTGCGGTCGAACGCCAGAGTAGAGTGGAGAATGTTTTGAAGGTCCAGAATTTGTCACGGTTGCGGGAAGTTAAGTACGTATATAAAAATATACGACGCAAATCAGTATAATTGAATGAGTACAAGTCAATATACGATACAAATCAGTATAATTGAATGAGTACAAGTCAATATACGATACAAATCAGTATAATTGAATGAGTACAAGTCAATTATACTGATTTGCGTCGTATATTTTTATATACGCACTTAACTTCCCGCAACCGTGACAAATTCTGGACCTTCAAAACATTCTCCACTCTACTTTGGCGTTCGACCGCAGCACATGACCTTGAATGTGCCGCGCTGATCACCAGGAGCTGGCGGCTTTCTACTACAAATCTATTCGTCTGCGACTTCAAGTTATTTTTGATCTTCGTATATTAGTTGATAGTGTTGTGACTTTGTGCATGACAGAATGTGGTGTCGTGTCTTTGTGCCTATCAGAGTGTGAAACTGACCTCCAATATTCATAAACATTGTATATGTTTTTACGGCTGATGATGACCTGGACTAAGGTCGAAACCGGTCCCATTTAAATAGGAATGTGATTACTGCATTTCTTTCTTTTAAGTATTGAATAGGTTGAACCTCCTTTTCAAATATTTAATTTTTAACATCAATAATTTCAATACGGAACAATGAAATTTTTATCTTTGAAGGATTGTTTGGTCGCGTAGCAGCACGGAAACCATTGTAGAAAACTGTACACAAGCAGAAAAGGCTACAATGGGCCAAAATGCATGCTAACTGGACCGCTGAACAATGGAAAAGGGTGCTTTGGACGGATGAATCTAAATTTGAAAAATTCCGTCCCAATTGTCGCCAATACGCCCCAGCGAAAGGGTTATGGAATCCTGCATAATTCTGTCTGTGAAGCATGGAGGAGCAAATGTGATGGTGTGTGGATGTTTTGAAAATAATCTGGTTGGTGATTTGGTGAAAGTAGAGGGAATACGAGAAAAGAATATCACCGTATCCTTTCGCACAATGCCGTGCCATCTGGAATGAAGCAGATTTGTGAAGGATTTGTTGTACAGCAGGACAATGATCCTAAACACATCTCTTATTTTTGCAAGCAGTATCTGGAAAGGAAACAAGCTGACGGAAAATTGGAATTAATGGTCTGGCCTCCTCAATCACCCGATCTGTCACCTATTGAACTTTTGTGGGAAGAACTTGACAGGAAAGTGAAATAAAAGGTGCCAGACAATGTGGATGGATTGTGGCAATGTGTGTTAGAAAACTGGGGATGTATAAACACAGAGATTTTGGAAAAATTAAGAGCTAGAATGCCACGCATCTGTAAAACAGTGATCAAAGCAAAGGGTGGACACATTGATGAACAGGCAGTGGGATTGGTTAAGATGCTGTGATTGTATTTCTAGCTCCCTGTGAATGATCAGTGTAAAGGAAAATCTGGTGAAATGTGTAATAAAACTAGTTAGTTGATTTTCAACAAATAGCCCTTATCTTTCATGGTAAGTGAAAATTCATGGGTGAGTCTAAACTTTCTGATGCTAGTGTATGACCGGACTTCATTTGGTATAAATCGCGATCATATTACTTGTGAGGTTATGTCATGAAACATCTGCTGTATGTATATTAATGAGAGTTTATTTAATGTAAGAACACATAATTAATTTATTATTACCTATATATATGATGTACAAATCCACTGCAGTGTTGTGCAACACACGGTAATAGTCCAGAACAACGTATCTTTGGAACTAGACAGTTACAGAAAATTCCATTCATTGTAAGTAATTTATTGGAGACTCTCGAAATTATAAGAAAACATGTTGTGTCATATTTTTCTAGAAGTCTGGCCAGGCAATGTATATAAAGAGGCAGTCTTGAAGGTTGAGGAGAATTGTTTTAGTGAGAGCTGTGAGTGAAAGTGTTGCAGTCTCCTTCTTATTCTACTTCTTCATAGTAGTGTATAGCATTAGGTGCGAAACAAGGCATTTGTAATCCAGTATTCCAAAATTTTCACTTTTAAGTCTCGTCATATACTCACTCAGTGTTACTGCTGGCTAAACAACAAGTAATTTTGAAAAACAAAGTTTACAGAGAGAACATAACGAGAGGGGATACAATTAATTAAAACATGAACAGAAACATAATTTTCAACAAAAACCTAAACTCCTATTATCTTTATCCCAATGTGAAGTTAAATCATATGTCTGTCGGAGAAACAGTGATGTAACTTAGTAGTAAAAACAAACAGCCCCTTTTATGCCCATGCCAACATTGCATTACCTTAGTTCATGTAAGATGTAAACATTCCATTACACTATTAAATGTTCAAAATGTTGCCCTTTTTTCCACACACACTTGTAATCGACTGTGTAATGAATGAATAACACGGGTACAGCATGTCTGATGCAGCCTGGTAGACCACCTTCTTCAATCTACCCCACAAAAAGAAATCTAAACGGATCAGTCTACATGCAGATACCATGCATCCTTTTCCGAGTTTCCAGCGGGTCATTTTCTAGCAAAGTTGGCAGATCATTTTGCAGTAATGTGATGTATTTTGCAGCTGTTTGGGTGCCTTCAAGGAAGGGAGGTACACTGAACTGGTCGCCAACATACATTGATACTTCAGGATCGCCATCAACGATGATTGTCCATGGACCAGCAATACATCTCATCTGTAGCAGTTTCCAACCAAAGGCTGGGTCAGCGTGGAACATAAGCTTCTCTGTCGTTTTCTGTCCATCCACCACTTCTCTTCTCTCACTATCATCCAGTTCCCTCTTCTTGCCTCGATGCTATTCTTTACACCTCTCAACCATCTGTCCCTCGGTCTTCCTCTAGGTCTCCTTCCCTTCAACTCCATTTATAACATCTTTCTTGGTATCCTCGCTTTTTCCATTCCCTTAACATGCCATACTCATACCTGCCAACTTTTCCAATTTACCCGGGAGACTCCGATTTTGGACAGTTTTTCCCGCCTCCCGGTTATTCTATTATTTCTCCCGATTTTAGCTTATTTTCTGGTGAACTTCAAACATTTGTTTTCAAATTTTGCCACTTTAGCTTTATACGCTAGTGGCCGGAAGTCCTTAATTTTTTGATGGCTTTCAAATGAAATATCGACGTTTATTAATACGAGAAATGAGCGCGAATGTGTGATGTTTATTGAAACCTGTATATCGCGATGCGTATATCTTGTTCTCACGTGCTATGTTTGTGTTTGTTCATCAGTCTAGTAGATAGTAGATTATCTGCTAGATTAGGGGTCTTTATTTGATAATTTAGCAACAGAATCTCAAAGACAGCGAGTAGTGACTTTGGTTTAGAGATTTTAGGAGCCATTTGTAGACAATTCAGGCAAATTTTACTTGATAACAATAGCATTGCGCTTAGTATAATCGCGTGGGCGCATGATGCAATATATTAATCTATGCATTTACCAAGTAATGGTATATAAGTGCATGACTGATTCACACTTCTGGAGCATGAGTACGAAGGCTTATCAGAGACAGATCATCTCACTCTCATACATCCTGTATAGCAACAGTCGGGTTTTGAGACCATAAGTACACTAGTGTCCAAACGTTAAGCATAAGTTACGAGTAAGCACGGCAACAGGAAATAGACCGCAAATCGCACGGCATATGCACCTACCAACCTTACGTATTCGCTCTGTATAGGAAAAGAGTGTTCCCTGTTTTGACTAGCGGCGTAACCGCAAGGTAAAGACAGTTAGTGCCTGCGCCTCATATTCCCTCAGTCGTGTTTGCCCTGTTATAGTGTGCAGAGTGTAGCCTCGTGGTGAATGTGACAACATAATGGCACGACGCCATTTGGACACGGTTTTGCAGGGTAGAATACTTGGCTGCCTGGAAGCAGGCCAGATCACTGTATTCCTGAATGTGCCACAAAGTGTCATTTCCAGGCTTTGGAGACGATTTTGAGACACAGGAGATGTTAGTCGTAGGCCAGTACCAGGTCGACCAAGAGAAACCACCCCACAGCAGGACCGATATCTGGCCTTAACCGTCCGACGAAATCGGAGTGCACCTGCAAGACAATTGTCGGCGAAGCTTGCAGCCACCTCAGGGGTTGCAGTTTCCTGGCAAACTGTGTACTGGAGGCTCAGAACAGCAGGGCTGTTTGCTCAACGTCCAGCGGTGTGCGTCCCACTCACTCCAGCACAGGGATGGGCCCGTTTACTGTGGAGCCGTCAACATCGAAACTGGACCATGAATGAATGGAGGCGTGTGCTTTTCACAGATGACTCCCACTTCAGTTTGCAGAATGATTCCTGTCGCACATTAATCTGGAGAGAACCGGGTAGCTGATACAAGCACAGGAACATCGTGGAACGGGACCAGTATGGTGGTGGTGGCGGCATCATGTTGAATGGCCGTACGGACCTGCACATCTTCATGGATGGTCCGAGGAACACTATTAACGCTCGGAGATACAGAGATGAGGTACTGAGACCACATGTTCGACTCTTCAGAGGTGCAGTTGGTCCAGACTTCCTCTTAATGGACGATAATGCCCGACCGCACCACGTTGCTCTGGTGGATGAATTTCTGGGTGAGGAAGACATTCATCACATGGACTAGCCAGCGAGGTCTGCGGATCTGAATTCTATAGAACATGCCTGGAATGCATTGGGGAGGCGAATTGCATCCCGTTGGCCTCCACCAATGACCCTCCAAGACCTTCGCATTGCCCTTTCGGAGGAATGGGATCAACTGCCACAAGAGCTCTTGGACGATCTGATAGAGAGCATGCCACGTCGCTGTGAAGCATGTGTGGCTGTTTGGGGTAACCATACACCCTATTAACAGCATATTTTGTTGTGGAAGACATCGCTAAGTTTTGTTAATTGTTGTCAAAGGTGTACCTTAGGTATCAGAACCTTTCTGACACTGTTTTTTTTTTGGACAAGTTGTGTGACATGGTGTGCAAGTCAGCTTCCGTTTTTTCAGCAATCCGTCTGACATTCCTATCAGGCGGTATGGCCTCGTTTAGTGATTATGCTTAACTTTTGGACACTAGTGTATTATTTACCATAGTCCTCCTGTATTGCACAAGACATGTAGAATAAGCAGTTTTGACCAATTGTATCCCCTGATTTTCAAATCAAAATTTCCGATTTTTTGTTTTGTAAAGTTGGTAGGTCTGCATACCACTGCAGCCTTGATTTATCTCTCTTTCCCTGTACCTCATTCAACATTTCCCGACTCTCTCATTTCGTACTCTGTCCATTCTTGTTAAACCTACTTGGCACCTCTGAAACTTCATTTCCATTGCTTGTATTCTAGTTTTATCCCTCTTTTTCATCACCTACGTTTCTAATCATTATGTCAAAATTGGCACAGAATAAGTCTCTGTGGTACATCCCTGTTCCATATCAATCCTCCCACACTCTTAAAAAATACATTTGCACATCTTCCTCATTCATTGGTTTCCATTCTGTTTCCTCCATTTTCTTCATTTACACTTCTCAGGCATTTAAAACTTTTGAGCTCTTTTCAACTGCTCCCCTCTTAATGTCATGCCATTATCTTGATTTATTAGTTTCATTTCTGTATTGATAGTTCATGTATGTATAGACAAGAAAAGGTTCCACCTTATCGGTACAATTTTATTATTGTAAGAATTAGCTTACAGGACCGGTTTCGACTTTAAATAGTCATCATCAGCTGTACATGAATACCTTTACATATGTGTCAAGCATTAGTTGGTATTGCCCTTTTTTAAAGGGAGATGCCATAGGGAAGCATCATGTCTAAGTGTCCAAATTGGGCATGGTGAGTGTAAAATGGTTGAAAACCTACAACCTGTTTTCCAGTCATTGACCGGGTCAGGGATTGAATGAATGAAACATCTATAGGCTGTTATTACAATGGGGTCGCCACTCCCAAGGTGATTTATTAATGAGTGATAAATGCTGTGAAATGATAATGGAGAGTGTTGCTGGAATGAAAGATGACAGGGAAAACCGGAGTACCCGGAGAAAAACCTGTCCCACCTCCGCTTTGTCCAGCACAAATCTCACATGGACTGACCCGGTATCCAGTGGTGAGAGGCCGACACGGAGGCTGTTCATTATGCAGTACATACCACGACAGCACCTCATTTCGATTTTGTGTAGTTTTATACGCTATTTTCAGGTTGCTAGGGGCTTTACGTCGCACCAACACAGATAGGTCTTTTGGCGACGATGGGACGGGAAAGGCCTAGGAGTTGGAAGGAAGCGGCCGTGGCCTTAATTAAGGTTCAGCCCCAGCATTTGCCTGGTGTGAAAATGGGAAACCACGGAAAACCATTTTCAGGGCTGCCGATAGTGGGATTCAAACCTACTATCTCCCGGATGCAAGCTCACAGCCGCGCGCCTCTACGCGCACGGCCAACTTGCCCGGTATTTTCACGTTGTGTATTGGTTATGTATGTGTGTATTATTGAAGGCAAAGGGTATGTAGTCTTTCTTGGATTTTTCTCTTCTGGTTAACTTTGATTTAGGCTGATATTTATTTTGTGGATAATTTTGTTAATCATTTCCCTCTTATATCTATTATGTTTGGCTATTTCATAAATAATTCTTCTTTCGTTAGCGGTATGTTAAATGCTCTATATCTCATGCTGTAATATGCAGCTTTCTTGTGTGCGTTGGGGTGGATAGAATCTATTTTGATTGTGTTAGAGGTGTGTGTAGGCTTTCTGTATATTTTGTAAGTTTAGTGGCTCTCATGTCTAGTTATGGATGTGTCTAAGTAGTGTAAGGTACGGTTCTTTTCTGTTTCTCTAGTGAACTTTATGTGTGGGTCTATTGTATTTAGGTGGTCTAGTATGTTGGTTTCATTGGTAAATCTATTGTCAACAATAACTCAACCTATTCAATACAGTGCAAGATGTTAACGTATTAGTTAAACATCGTTAAAAATCGTTGAGACATGTTTCGCCCTTTCTATGGGGCATCATCATTCATATCAAATACCTCAAAATTCTACCAGACGTCTGGTTGGAAATGATAAAAATATGGTACTTGAGTGAATACATTAAAAAACATTTACAAGATCTTATCATTAACAAAATATCAAAATCAACTAAAAAATGTTATCAAGTAAAGATGTTGGTGAATTTTCACTCAAGACAAGGCCGTCATATGTACAGTATTGACAATAAGGGTAGTTAAAGTCTTATTTGGTGCTAAGTTCGGAGACAGTTTAAAAATGTTATGTACAAATGTTGAGAATGAATGCAGAATACATATAATTGCAATTTACTGTACGTGTATTTTACATTGTAAAATAATGTGGAAAAAAACATTCCAGATTTGTATTAATATCCATGGAAGAAAAAATTTTTTTTAAAATTCCGGACCTCAGTGTTACGGTCCTGATGCAGTCTAATCAGAAATGGCTTCAAGATGTGAAATTTTGTATGTGATTTATGATCAGCTCATGTAAAAATGTTGCATTACGTCGTAATTCAACTTGGATGTCTATGTTGACTAATTATGTTTTAGACTCAAACAAAATAGTACGTTGAAGTATCCATGGGCTATTCACCTCCGTTGGACACTCTCTATGAAGACGGAATGCCTAGTGCATGTAAACAACAGTTGATATTTGATTTAAAAGGAACCATGTTGAAAACAGTAAAAATAATGGCTTGAATGAGGGCGGTTGAAATGTCGTTAAGTCTTCCCAATTGACTAAGTTTCTTTAAGTTTCTCCATGTGTTTATGTTGTTGAAGTATGGGCTGCAGTTTTACTGGTTGAATGGCTGACAGTCAAGACGTTGTCCGATGTAATATTTGTAAAATATTTGTAAATATTTATAAATATCTGTAGGTTTGTTGGTTGTACTTACAAGGGCAGATTATCATAAAAAATAGTACCGTAACGTCTGCAGCAACTTCTCCGGTATTTCGTATAGATATACGTTCAAACTATCGCGAAGGTAATAAACTACATTAAAAAACACGATACGCCTGTAAACTTCCATTTAAAAAGAAGTTAAAGAGATTACACGGTAATAGGTAACAGCCGTTGTATTGTTATTGATTATTGTCGCTCCTCATGTTCAAATATTGCATTGTTGGCTACAGTCGTGAACAAAGGGTGTAGTGTAGTCAAGTAAATATAAATAAAAATCAGCTGACCTTGTATTCCATTCATTTGTACTTCTGAGTAGGTAGTTAGTATCCGTAATTTATATTTCGCTCCCTCGATCTTTCATTATTTATGTGCGATTAGCTAATAATAATAAAGTTCATATATCCCAGTAATTGCAGTTCAAGTCCCTGGAGTAGTAGTAGTAGTTTTGATAGAAATATTTGAGAAATTATTGTAGACAACCTCGTATTTTTCAGTAGGCCTAATTAAGGACACTTTTTTTTTCGTACCGTGGAGTAGGGAAAATAATAGTAATCCACCAACTGTAATAATCACATAACCGCATTTCAGTAGAATTGTAGTGAAGATAAGGTATAATATATTAGATAGTATCTTGCCAGTTATATTCATGTTTTTCTTCGTGTACGGCAATCCTTTTAATACTTAAGCATTTAACCAAACGCAGTGCAGTGTAGTGTAGATACATTGTAGTATAGATACAGTACTTTTAGATAGTGCCGTATCTTGCCTGCTATATTCGTGTGTTATTTTTCGTGTGTATCTATTAGACCGTAATACTAATAATAATTTGTCTATGCATTTAGCTTCGTTGGTAATCTTTGAGTACGGTAGTTCTTGCAAATTTCATTTCTGTTGTGCCTAGTAGTGACATACGGTACTGTACCGGTATCGTAATTAGGATACGTCTGAAAGTAGTTTAAAATTACTGTAGTGCACTGTACAGTAGTATACGAATAATATCCTATTAGAATTTAGGGTGCTTATTTTATTATTGTAAAATATTTGTGTAGTACTGGTGTAGTAGAGGTATCCGTAGAAACTCTTACTAAAATACTGTTGTTGTAATTAGGATAGGCTTAATTGCAGTTTGGAATTGTGTAGTTCTTGTGTATTACTTTTGATATTCAGTAATTAACAGGAGTTTTTATCCTGTTAGGGGTTGTAGAATATTAAAAAAAATTAGAGCACAACTAAGTAGTATTGTAGTGTAGTCGTATATTAATTACCTTATTGTTGTGTAGTATCCCAGACAATATATCCCTCCGTTCATTTATTTTTTTTGCAAATAAGTTACTTTATTTTTTAATTTAAATTTTTTCCTCCCGTAAAGAATGGCTAAGGAGCGCGAGTGTAATTATTGTGGGTGTGGTGAGGCATTGAGGGGTATGAGGGAGGAGTTGGAAAGTTTGAGGGAGATAATTAGGATTCTCACAGAAGACAGGAAGGAAGATAGGACTCCCTCAAACAATGTACAGGTTACAGTAGGTGTACAAGAGAGAGGGGAAGGAAAGGGACGATTGTAGAAGACAGGTGGTCTAATGTTCTAAGGGGAAGGAGATTGCAGGTTAAGGGCTCTTTTCAGGATCAGAATTCAGGACAGGTGTCTGTGCGAAATCGGTACGAGTCACTCCAGGTAGAACAACACAGGGAAGATGAGGGACAGGAAACTGTTGCTGAGATGCATGGAAGTAAGAGGAAGGGAAAAGGTAGGAAAGGGAAATGTAGAGTAGAGGATAGGAAAAGACAGGTGGAACAGGGTCATGGGAAGGAGAAACGGGAGGAGGAAGTAGCTTCTGCAGCTATCAGGAAAGATAGGGCTGACCAGGAGGGGAGGGGATCAAATGAGGTGGGTAGGGTTGAGGCTCTGGTCATGGGGGATTCCATCGTTAGACATGTGGGGAACGTGTGTGGAGGAAAGGGAACCAGGGTAGAATGTTATCCAGGAATTAGGTTGAGGCAGATGTTGAGGAAAGTAGAAGAGAGGGAGGAGGGGAAGGAGAAGGTGGTAGTGTTTCACGTTGGTACCAACAACGTAAGGCAAGCTGATATAAGTACCAACATAGTTGGAGATGTGTGGGATCTGGTAAATGCAGCACGGGTGAAGTTTAAGAAAGCGGAGATTGTTATTAGTGGAATAATGTGTAGGAGGGATACTGACTGGAGGGTGATTGGGGATTTAAATGAGACTATGGAGTGGGTATGTGGGAAACTGGGAGTGAAAAATCTAGATCCTAATGGGTGGGTAGGAGATAGGGATCTGCGCTCGGATAGCCTTCATTTAAACCGCAGTGGTATGTATAAGTTAGGAAATTTGTTTGGAAGGGTAATAGGGAGGTACATTCAGGGAAATGGGATGGCCTAGGGAGCGGTGATAAGGGAACAGGGAACTGGAAATCAAGTAGGGATGACATAAAATTGTTAGTGTTGAACTGTAGAAGTATTGTAAAGAAAGGAATAGAATTAAGTAATTTAATAGATATATATTTACCAGATATTGTAATAGGAGTTGAATCATGGCTGAGAAATGATATAATGGATGCAGAAATTTTCTCACGGCACTGGAGTGTGTATCGTAGAGATAGGATAGGAATGGTGGGAGGGGGAGTGTTCATTCTGGTGAAAGAAGAATTTGTAAGCTACAAAAAAGTTAAAGATGAGACACATGAAATTCTAGGTGTAAGGCTCATTTCTAAAGATAATAGGCAACTTGATATATTTGGAGTGAACAGATCGGGAAAGGGTAGCACTGACGCGGATTCGGAATTATTTGATAGGATAGTCAGCTATGTGGGAAACGACAAGGAAAGAAATGTGATTGTAGTGGGAGATCTGAATTTGCCAGATGTAAATTGGGAAGGAAATGCGAACGACAGGAAGCATGACCAACAAATGGCAAATAAGATAATATGGGAAGGACAGCTGATTCAGAAAGTGATGGAACCAACCAGAGGGAAATATATCCTGGATGTCGTGCTGATAAAACCAGATGAGCTCTATAGGGAAACTGAAGTAATAGATGGTATTAGTGATCATGAAGCTGTTTTTGTGGTAGTTAAAAATAAATGTGATAGAAAGGAAGGTCTTAAAAGTAGGACTGTTAGGCAGTACCATATGACTGATAAAGCAGGGATGAGGCAGTTTCTAAAAAGTAACTATGATCGGTGGAAAATGGTAAATAAAAATGTAAACAGACTCTGGGATGGGTTTAAAGAAATTGTTGAGGAATGCGAAAACAGGTTTGTACCTTTAAAGGTGGTAAGGAATGGTAAAGACCCACCTTATTATAATAGAGAAGTAAAGAGACTAAGAAGGAGGTGCAGACTGGAAAGAAATAGTTAGAAATGCCTGTGGAAGTAAGGAGAAATTGAAGGAACTTACTAGAAAATTGAATCTAGCAAAGAAGGCAGCTAAGGATAACATGATGGCAAGCATAATTGGCAGTCATACAAATTTTAGTGAAAAATGGAAGGGTATGTATAGGTATTTTAAGGCAGAAACAGGTTCCAAGAAGGACATTCCAGGAATAATTAATGAACAAGGGGAGTGTGTATGTGAGGATCTTCAAAAGGCAGAAGTATTCAGTCAGCAGTATGTAAAGATTGTTGGTTACAAGGATAATGTCGAGATAGAGGAGGAGACTAATGCTGAAGAAGTATTAAAATTTACATTACATATGATAACAATAACATTTACAATAAGATACAAAAGTTGAAAACTAGAAAAGCGGCTGGAATTGATCAGATTTCTGGGGATATACTAAAGACAATGGGTTGGGATATAGTACCATATCTGAAGTACTTATTTGATTATTGTTTGGTCGGAGGAGCTATACCAGATGAATGGAGAGTTTCTATAGTAGCCCCTGTGTATAAAGGAAAGGGTGATAGACATAAAGCTGAAAATTACAGGCCAGTAAGTTTGACATGCCCAGCTTTGGGAAGGCATTCTTTCTGATTATATTAGACATGTTTGTGAAATTAATAACTGGTTCAATAGAAGGCAATTCGGTTTTAGGAAAGGTTATTCCACTGAAGCTCAACTTCTAGGATTTCAGCAAGATATAGCAGATATCTTGGATTCTGGAGGTCAAATGGACTGTATCGCGATTGACCTGTCTAAAGCATTTGATAGGGTGGATCATGGGAGACTACTGGCAAAAATGAGTGCAATTGGACTAGACAAAAGAGTGACTGAATGGGTTGCTATATTTCTAGAAAATAGATCTCAGAGAGTTAGAGTAGGTGAAGCTTTGTCTGACCCTGTAATAGTTGAGAGGGGAGTTCCTCTAGGCAGTGTTATCGGACCATTATGTTTTCTTATATATATAAATGCTACGAGTAAAGGAGTGGAATCGGAGGTAAGGCTTTTTGCGGATGATGTTATTCTCTATAGAGTGATAAATAAGTTACAAGATTGTGAGCAACTGCAACGTGACCTCGAAAATGTTGTGAGATGGACATCAGGCAATGGTATGTTGATAAACGGGGTTAAAAGTCAGGTTGTGAGTTTCACAAATAGGAAAAGTCCTCTCAGTTTTAATTACTGCGTTGATGGGGTGAAAGTTCCTTTTGGGGATCATTGTAAGTATCTAGGTGTTAATATAAGGAAAGATCTTCATTGGGGTAATCACATAAATGGGATTGTAAATAAAGGGTATCGATCTCTGCACATGGTTATGAGGGTGTTTAGGGGTTGTAGTAAGGATGTAAAGGAGAGTGCATATAAGTCTCTGGTAAGACCCCAACTAGAGTATGGTTCCAGTGTATGGGACCCTCACCAGGATTACCTGATTCAAGAACTGGAAAAAATCCAAAGAAAAGCAGCTTGATTTGTTCTGGGTGATTTCCGACAAAAGAGTTGCGTCACAAAAATGTTGCAATGTTTGGGTTGGGAAGAATTGAAAGAAAGAAGACGAGCTGCTCGACTAAGTGGTATGTTAGGCATAGATATCAAGGATAATTTAATAAAAATCCACCTATTCAATACTTTCCACGTTTAATGTGGTTATTCTCTACATGATTTTATGTAGACTTATTTGGTCAGGTACATGTTTCACCCATTATTTTGGGCATCTTCAGCCTGTAAACAACCTTTAGGTCAAGGTTTGGGACCTTTTTAACCAATATAAACATACCAATATATACACTATATACAATATTTACAAACATTAGTTAATACAGTTAAGTGGTATGTTCCGAGCTGTCAGCGGAGAGATGGCGTGGAATGACATTAGTAGACGAATAAGTTTGAATGGCGTTTATAAAAGTAGGAAAGATCACAATATGAAGATAAACTTGGAATTCAAGAGGGCAAACTGGGGCAATTATTCATTTATAGGAAGGGGTGTTAGGGATTGGAATAACTTACCAAGGGAGATGTTCAATAAATTTCCAATTTCTTTGAAATCATTTAGGAAAAGGCTAGGAAAGCAACAGATAGGGAATCTGCCACCTGGGCAACTGCCCTAAATGCAGATCAGTATTGATTGACATTGACATAATTAATGTTGAGCTGTCTTATGTATGTGAAAATCTGAAAGGAAGAATATGTCCTTAATGAGTTGAGACTGTGTGGTTAAAAATTTACCTTAAGTGTTGTTGGGCTATTACCTTATTGTTAAGAGGTTTTTGAAGCACGGGCTGTCACTAACGTCTTGCTCCTCGTACTGAACGTGTGACGTCTTGGTGGAGGGGAGTGGGCCTGTGATGGGCACATGGGAAGGAGTTGTGTGTTACCTTTGTCGGCTTTAGGTTATTAGTAGCTTATTCTGTGTAATTTTATATTTGAGCTTTTTTATGTGCATATCATTGATTGTGTTTTTGTTTTGACTAATATTGTAGGTTCTGTTAATGTATTGTGGAAGTTCGTGCCTAACTAACATTGAGCAACAACTGAAGGTTCAGGAAACAGGGAAGTGCAACCCACAAGACTAACAAATTGCGATCAATAGACATGCTCTCTCTTTGTTACCATACATGTTTTACAAAGGTAGCAGCTAATTTTAGAAAAACTCATGCCTATGAACAATCCAGACTGTTACGAATGTGTTTTTATGTATGTTATCCATGAAAAGACAGTGAATACCAAGTTCCAATTCAACAGTTGCCCACAATCATGACAATAATTTTGACATGTTATTGTCATACGACATTCTTTGTTAGATGTAGTAAAAAATGGAAATGTCGTATGGCTTTTAGTGCCGGGAGTGTCCAAGGACAAGTTCGGGTCGCCAGATACAGGTCCTTTGATTTGACTCCCGTAGGCAACCTGCGCGTCATGATGAGGATGAAATGATAATGAATACGACACATACAGCCAGCCCCCGGGCCAGCGAAATTAACCAATTAAGCTAAAAATTCCCGACCCTTCCGGGAATCGAACCCGGGACCCCTGTGGCCAAAGGCCAGCACGCTAACCATTTAACCATGGAGCCGGACGTTAGATCTAGTGATGTTTCATGATTGCATGATATATTATATGTGATTGTATGATGAGCTGAAGATGACCTAGAAAGGTCGAAACCAGTCCTGTAGTTTAAATTTTTAATAAATAAGTATTAAGTGGAAGTCTTCTTCTCATTGTATTTGTGTATATCATCAATACGGAAATGAAACTTATAGATTACGATACCGTAGCCAACCAGGCAAAACACAGCGCCTATAGATACCAAAACTTGAAGACCAAGTTATTGAATTACAAGATATTAGAATCATTCCATCTTGACGGTTTTCACTTTACAAAGGTGAAAAATGAGAGTATCCTGCTAATTCAATACAATAAATATTCCGTCATTAGATGGAGTAAACAAATTCTAACATGTTTCGGCTCGTTTGAGCCATCTTCAATGAAAAATGAGGGGAGTTTGAAATAATTTACATAATATAAGTTGAAAAAATGCTAAAAAACATAATGAAGGAGCAAATGAAAAAACAAACAAAAGAGAACCTAGATGGAAACAAAATTAGCACAAATATACAATATTTACATCAATATGCGGAGCAAAAAACAACTCACTGTGACAAAATTCAGTGAAAAGGTGTTAATTTAAAATTATAATAGAAACTAAAAACTGTGTTAATGTAAGAAAACAAAGGAATGAAAAACAAATGATTCAGATGGAAATGAACAATAGTAGCACATGGAGAGGTTGTGGACCTCATAGTTTACAAAATATTGTTTAGTAACAATAATAAGACAGGTTGAAATCACTGTTGAAAATCATCCTTGTAGAAACTCATCACATCAAATTGATCAGGAGGGGAGCGGGAGCAAACATTTTTGAGAAACCAAGCCTGATATAACGTGCAGGCGAAAAGCCTGTGACAAGGAAAAAACACCAATGGAATTTAAAGCTTTAGAAACAGCAGCATTCTCAAAATCTTCTCAATCTAGCGGTCCCTTTCTTGATTATTGTTTCATAATTTTGGCTGGTGTCTTGCCTTATTATAAAGGGTCGGAAAGGCCGCGATATAAAATTGAGAAGCTGTGTTAGGTAGAAGACAGATGCATAGTAAACTGTAAGTGATCTAGTGGAAACCGGCAATGAAGTTCTAATCTGTAATGGAAAAATGAGGTTGTGTGAGAAACGTGGGGTGATAAGTAAAAAGTGTAGAATGGGTGTGAAGAAAGCTTAAATTTACCGTGTTTAGCAGGTGGTTGTCCTCTCAAATGGCTTGGCCTCTCAAAGTAAAGGTCTCGTTGGCGTGATCGAGTCTATTGTTGGTTCGACTGTGTTTGCTACGATGGAAGGAGTGGAGGGGGAAGGGGTGGTCCAGGGCTGGGGTGAGGAGGGGGGAGTGGTGCTGAGTTGGAGAGATGGAGGTGAACCCCCCTCACAATTTAAATGAAGTCAGCGAGAAAAAGAACATTCTATTTGAAACATTCATTCCATATATTTGTCAAAATTTCCATAACACAAACAAAACCCACCTCCATCTCCTGTATGAAGCACATTAAAATGCATCCCATGAGCTACCATACACTACTGGGACAAACCTAGCGATCCAAAAACAAAACACTTTGAACAGGAAACTAGAAGCACTTAAACAATCATCCAAACAAAACCCCGAACATTAACCTTCCTACCCATATTTACCCACCCATGAAAAATGTTATAGATACTGTTATATTGAGCAAGGGACCCAAACATAATTGGGGAAATACATCATCATTCCAGAACATTATAACCATTATCACAGAAACTGAAAACGCCTTACAAAAAATCCCATACGATCCACGTCATGAAGTTAGGCACAAAATTTTTAAAAAATCCATGCATCCGTCCGTCCAAAGATAAAATTAAACAGAACAAAAACACACACACTTTCTCTTAAATGAACAAGAATCCACAAAACTTATTGTAATGAACCCCAAATTACCAACAGCAAAAGCTTACACAAAGAAAATGTACCAATGAGACCCATTATAAACTACAGATCAACCCAACCTATAAACTATCACAATTCATTCAGAAATTTCTCAAAAATATAACGCATTTTAAGGTAAAAAAAAAAAAAAAAAACAGTACAAAATTCAATAAATTTCTGCAATATCACGAAGGAGTTAAAGATCGAAGAATAGCACATTCTTGCATCATACAACATAACAAACATGTATCCTAATATACCTACACAGAAAACCATAAAAATTATTGAATCCAACTTAAATAATGACAGTAATTTAAGTACCTTAGAAATAGAAGAATTTATAAAACTACTCAAATATGCCATCAACAACAAGTATTTTAGATTTTATGATACCATTTACCAACAGCAAGGCTACCAATGCGATCCCCTGCAGGAGGTATATTAGCCGAGATCTACATTGAACCAGCTCGTACCGGCAATTACTGGCACAAGTAAACAAAGGCAAGAAATAGCACAAACAAGAAAAATATTAAAACAGGAAACGTGATACTCACCCAAAGCAGAAACTGGACCATAAAACAGAGGCATTTGGGACCATAACCTTGCGGTTTTTGCGGTGGAAAATGATTGTAGAATGAAAGAAAAACACTGCTTAATTTCTTTTTTTTTTTTTTAATATATTGTTCAATTCCCAAGATTTTTAAAAAACATTAACACAAGATAATAGAACATAACCTACAATGACTAGGGAGGTGCACCTCTAAAAAGCTATAGAATGAATTGCTTAAAGGTCGGTTAATTAAGAAAACAAACTCTGAACTCAATTGAAGTAACAAATTGTTTAACAAATAGATTGGATTTGAAAAATTAGGAATAGAGTGACGTCGTAGGATTTCAAAACAAATAAAGGGTAAAATGGAAAGAAAATCAAAACAAGGTAGGTAAAAGTCAAGAATGTCCATGGTCACATTTATACTGACCGTCGGAAGGGCACAAGAAGTTACCTTTATGCAGATTTACATGAAAATTAATAATAATTTACTTCTTTTTTAAACTCCTTCTCCGGGAATAATTTGTTCATTAGGCAAGGCGAGACCGCGAGATTCTTCTCTGAAACTGGTTCACAATGGATACAAGTAGAAACAAATTAACGTGCCCAGAAACCATATCCAAATCGAAAGGCGCACGTCAAACATTAATTAACCGGGTAAGCAGCTCAAATCAGAACTGAGTGAGCACACAATACGCCAAAGGAAAAGCTCACGGAAATAAATTACAGATCACAAGGAAGAAGAATAAATAGCCCACAGCACTCAACATAAAACACGCACGTCCCCAATTTATTTTCAAGAACCACATATACATTTCAATAATCAGGAACAAACTTTCGTATGGGCGACGGTAACCATAGAAACGTAAACAAGACAGAGCATTACCCCAGCAATAAGGAAAAATCAACAGCAAGAGAAAACAAGAACAGAGAGAAAAGAAATTCAGCAGAAAACAGATTCCGATCCACAGAGATAATCTCGCGATCTCATACAATTTGATAGCATTACATGATTCCCCTTTTATAAAAATTAAATTTACATTACTCCAAACTTCTTCTACACCGATGAAACAGAAAAGTCTTCTAGCTTATAAACTCTCAGTCGAAAGGTATTACTCCCACGGAGATGCTGATTAAACTGAGTAGTCCATAGGCCGAAAGTTTTTTATGCATAAAATTTCCAAGTAGGCTCGAAATGAAGGATTACCAGAATAGGAGATCGTAGAGCGTAGTAATGTCCACAAATTAAGTTTGGGTTTGAGATGATTCAATCCAGTTCCAGTAGAAAATTTAAATAAGATATGTTTGAAAAATAGATCTTACATTTTGTCCATGAAGCCCAGCTAACGCATGGCGTCAGATAGATAAACAGCTACTAACATTCTTGAAGAGCTCAAAACAAGCTAAATAAATAATCCGTGTCCACTCATTTGAAGAAAGAAAATTTTAAATTAAAAGAATAAATCAGTTCAGGGCCGTAGCCCCGTATTCTTTACGCGTTACCCAGGCATATTGCGGTGGGTAAAAGCTCCTTTGTAGAGCAAACTCGCAAAGCTTGCATACAGCATGGATTCCAACAACGCACTCCACCACGCCAGCAAGGTGAGGTACACCAACAGAGCATAGGCTCGCAACCGGACCAAAACAAACTCGCTACAAAGCTGGCCCGAGATCAGACCAGTAGATAATGGGGTAATGGTGACGTACAACAAATTAAACATTTAAAGTGCCCCGCGGACAGATGGACTGAATACAGATACAGTTAGCTACATTAGTCGCACAGTTTACAAAGTAAAAGAGAATAGGAAAAAGATTTCCAAGATTGCCGTAGTAATTGGTAAAGAAATGATAAATAGAGAAAGGGGGTGGGGAACGTTTATTAGAGGGTGGTGATGGTGGTGGTGGTGGTTATTGTAATTAGAGGAAATACAATTGGGGAACAATCCTTTATATAACACTAATTCGAGGAAAAAAGAGGAAGAGAACCGACACTTCGAAAAATGAAGATATCGGTTAAAGGAAGACAAGGGCCACGAAGGGCATGAAAATGAAAGACTCCCTAGCCCTCGCAAACCTAATAGCATCGGGGTCGGAAAAGAACAAGAGTTGACCAAGGGAGGTCGGACAGGATAGATGAAAGTGAGGAGCCTGGCACAAGTAAATGGAAGCAATGCCAGGACTCAGCTAAGGGTCCCGTGGTCGCCAACCCACGCTCCAAAGTTCAGAGCCCCTGGGGCCCCTATTAGTCGCCTCTTACGACAGGCAGGGGATACCGTGGGTGTTATTCTACTGCCCCCACCCACAGGGGGACTCGAACTGAGGGCTGGTTCGAGGTCCACTCAGTCTACGTGATTACAATCGAGGAGCTATTGACGGTGACATAGCGGCCCCGGTCTAGAAAGCCAAGAATAACGGCCGAGAGGATTCTTCGGGCTGAGCAGCGAACGCTTGATAGGCCAAGGTGCACAAAAGTTGAAAATAGGTTCACTTCAATTTTTCTTCGTCTATCTGTCGTTTGTTACATGACATTAAAAGAATTTCTCGAAAATTTGTATTTAATAGCCATAATGTGTACTAGGCTAAAACTATACACGATAAACGTTATGTATCGTTAACGCTTCATTCGTTTTTGCCGCATAACCAAGATAATCGTGATTATTACATTTTTCAGGAACTAGCAGACATCTCAGTATATGTGCATATGGCATTCAGTTTATATCTGATACGTTTTCACCGTACGAGCTATAATGATGCAGATACTCACGAATTAGATTGTTAGATTTAAGTTCAACAACGAGAATATTGTTCAGTCGTTCAGACGATGGTGGTGGCGTTCTAATCACGAGGAAGATCGTGACATTACTGTCGAAATGGACTATGCGACAATTGACCTGTCTAAGGCATTTGATAGGGAGACTACTGGCAAAAACGAGTGCAATTGGACTTGACAAAAGAGTGAGTGAATGGGTGGCTATATTTCTGGAAAAGTGATCTCAGAGAATTAGAGTAGGCGAAACTTTTAATAATTAAGAGAGGAATTCCTCAAGGCAGTATTATCGGACCTTTATGTTTTCTTATGTGTATATATATATATATATATATACCTCCTCTGCGAACTATGTGACCTTGCCGCGGTGGGGAGGCTTGCGTGTCCCAATGATGCAGATAGCCAAGCCGCAGGTGCAACCATATCGGATGGGTATCTGTTGAGAGACCAGACTAACGAATGGTTCATCGAAAGGGGGGTAGCAGCCTTTCGGTAGTTGCAAGGGCGGCAGTCTAGATGATTGACTGATACGGCCTTGTAATAATACTCAACATGGCTTAGCTGTGTTGATACTGCTACATGGCTGAAAGCAACGGGAAACTACAGCCGTAACCACCTCCCGAGGACATGCAGCTCTCTCTGTATGAATGATGGACTGATGATGGCTTCCTCCCAGGTAAAATATTCCGGAGGTAAACTAGTCCCCCATTCGGATCTCCGGGTGGGGACTACATGAGAGGGGGCCATCATCAGGAAGATGGATACTGACATTCTGCGAGTCGGAGCGTGGAATGTTAGAAGTTTGAATCGTTGTGGTAGGTTAGAGAATCTGAAAAGTTACATAAACGTGCTTCATACAACAGTATGGTTAACTGCACCTTCAAAATTCCGCTATCAAAGGATAACTTAAATAAAGAACTAAACATCATCCGCTCTATTGCCAAATTTAACTGTTATAATTCTTATTTTATTGAACAAATCATTAACAAATTTGGACACCGCCCTAACACAACACTCTTAAAAGATATTCCCAAACCAGCTGCTTACACCACATTCACATTCAATACAAACACCTATAGTATAGCTAATGTCTTCAAAAAACACAATACCATGATTTCTTTTCGAACTAATAATAGAAACCTTGAATTATTACATAACTCCCACTCCTTAAATAGAACAAGTGTCTTTTCTAAATCAGGTATATACCGTTTTAAGTGCCACAACTGTAATTCTTCTTACATAGGTCAAACTGGTCGCAACTTCAAAATTAGGTACTTTGAACACGTTAATGCAATAAAGCACAACAGATTTTCGGCAGTGGGACAACACATACATGACACAAAACATGCTTTCACTACAATAAACCAGGATATTGAAATTCTCAGCACTCTAAATAAAGGCCCTCTCCTAGACATCACCGAAAACTGTTTTATACACCTTGACCAGTTTTTCAATCCAAATCTTAATCTGAATGATATTTCTGAGAAACCCAATGCCCTTTTCGTTTTTCTCATCTCCTTTTTAAATAACCTGAAGTCAACAAATAAGGAATCAATCTTTCACAATTTCCGCAATACCCTCTCATGCCACTTCCCCCTTCCGCAACACCCCCCATTGATCCTCCTTAGTTCTCCCCCCTCTCCCCCTCCCAACGGGCTCTGAACTTCCGAGCGTGGGTTGGCGACCACGGGGCCCTTAGCTGAGTCTTGGCATTGCTTCCACTTACTTGTGCCAGGCTCCTCACTTTCATCTATCCTGTCCGACCTCCCTTGGTCAACTCTTGTTCCTTTCCGACCCCGACGCTATTAGGTTTCCGAGGGCTAGGGAGTCTTTCATTTTCACGCCCTTCGTGGCCCTTGTCTTCCTTTGGCTGATATCTTCATTTTTCGAAGTATCGGATCCCTTCCATTTTTCTTTCCTTCCCACCCTCCATCCCCCAGGGGCTCTGAACTTCGGAGCGTGGGTTGGCGACCACGGGACCCTTAGCTGAGTCCTGGCATTGCTTCCACTTACTTGTGCCAGGCTCCTCACTTTCATCTATCCTGTCCGACCTCCCTTGGTCAACTCTTGTTCCTTTCCGACCCCGACGCTATTAGGTTTCCGAGGGCTAGGGAGTCTTTCATTTTCACGCCCTTCGTGGCCCTTGTCTTTCTTTAACCGATATCTTCATTTTTCGAAGTGTCGGTTCTCTTCCTCTTTTTTCCTCGAATTAGTGTTATATAAAGGATTGTTACCCAATTGTATTTCCTCTAATTACAATAACCACCACCACCATCACCACCCTCTAATAAATGTTCCCCACCCCCTTTCTCTATTTATCATTTCTTTACCAATTACTACGGCAAGTTGTTTCGAGTTGAACCTCGTATTTCTTCCTATTTTTTAATATATTTTTATTTGGCTTTATTCTTTTTTAACGTTTTAAATTATTTTAAAACCTATATATCCACTTTGAATTTGACGAAATTAAATCCTACACTGTTTTCCTAAGACTTCATTCACGTCAACTTTTACTCTTCGGCCGGAGAAACAAATGCCTACAAGACCTGCCTAGCAACGACTTTACATAAGTGCATACTTGATCTGCTTATGAACTTCAACTATATTTGTTTTCGGCGCAAGATAGTGATGTTCTGTTTACTCTCTTGACTGTGATTATTGTGTTTTGAACATTAACTGAATTGCTACGATATGATACAATGTTAATTTTTTGCCTGTGTTCAATATATTAGTTGTTTTAAGATCTTCGCTAATTGGCTGATGATGACACTTGAAATGTGTTGAAACCGGTCCCAATAAACAGGCTGTAACTACTTTTTAGTTCAACTTACTACGGAATATTGAAAGGTGGATCCTTCCCTATAATATTGTACATCTTCTTACAGTTTTTTTTAATCAGGTATTTAAGTAGTAAGAGGCATGCCTCTTGTTTCATTTCAAAATCAAATTGGCATCACCGCAAGATCAGAACGCAAACGAGCAAGGAAGGAAAACAGGCTAAATTGGTGAATACATTCTAACAGGATAACTAAGATCCAAAAATCACTATAAATTTAAAATTCCCATTACAATCGACTGAGCCAGGGCTAGAGCATACCACATAAGAGCATAGGTTTGCCTAAGAAGCAGTACAAGAGTAAACTGCACAAACATAAGTAACTCACCAAATTTCACCAATACAGAATGAACAACACTTAAAATAAGTGCACTTGGTCGGAGGAGCTATACCAGATGAATGGAGAGTTGCTATAGCAGCCCCCGTCTATAAAGGAAAGGCTGATAGACATAAAGATGAAAATTACAGGCCAGTAAGTTTGACATGCATTGTATGTAGGCTTTGGGAAGGCATTCTTTCTGATTATATTAGACATGTTTGTGAAATTAATAACTGGTTCGATAGAAGGCAATTCGGTTTTAGGAAAGGTTATTCCACTGAAGCTCAACTTGTAGGATTCCAGCAAGATATAGCAGATATCTTGGATTCTGGAGGTCAAATGGACTGTATCGCGAGTGACCTGTCCAAAGCATTTGATAGGGTGGATCATGGGAGACTACTGGCAAAAATGAGTGCAATTGGACTAGACAAAAGAGTGACTGAATGGGTTGCTATATTTCTAGAAAATAGATCTCAGAGAATTAGAGTAGGTGAAGCTTTATCTGACCCTGTAATAATTAAGAGGGGAATTCCTCAGGGCAGTGTTATCGGACCTTTATGTTTTCTTATATATATAAATCATATGAGTAAAAGACTAGAATCGGAGGTAAGGCTTTTTGCGGATGATGTTATTCTCTATAGAGTGATAAATAAGTTACAAGATTGTGAGCAACTGCAACGTGACCTCGAAAATGTTGTGAGATGGACAGCAGGCAAGGGTATGTTGATAAACGGGGTTAAAAGTCAGGTTATAAGTTTCACAAATAGGAAAAGTCCTCTCAGTTTTAATTACTGCGTTGATGGGGTGAAAGTTCCTTTTGGGGATCATTGTAAGTATCTAGGTGTTAATATAAGGAAAGATCTTCATTGGGGTAATCACATAAATGGGATTGTAAATAAAGGGTACAGATCTCTGCACATTATGAGGGTGTTTAGGGGTTGTAGTAAGGATGTAAAGGAGAGTGCATATAAGTCTCTGGTAAGACCCCAACTAGAGTATGGTTCCAGTGTATGGGACCCTCACCAGGATTACCTGATTCAAGAACTGGAAAAAATCCAAAGAAAGGCAGCTCGATTTGTTCTGGGTGATTTCCGACAAAAGAGTAGCGTTACACTATAAATTGAGGATAATTATGTCCACCTTTTCAATACAAAAACAATGTGACGTCATTAACACATCACATATTTATTACCTTTCAAAGATTGGGACTGGTTTCGGCATTATTTGTATGCCATCATCAGCCATAGGAAACTTTGTGACAAGGCCCAAGTACAATATTAACACAACTTACAACATATATATATATAAAAATTGAACATATTCTTACATGACTATTAAAATTTGGTGTACACCATAAAACCTTAGATTAAAATTGGTAGCATATTTTATGCGACATATTATGACTTATCTCCTTTATACAATTATTTGACTAAAGTTAAAGCTTTTTGTCAGTTTTTATTAATATTACAAAATGTTAATTGAACATCCAGATAACAATTTTCAATCTTTAAAAACTTTTATAACTACTAGGCGTTAAAGATAATGGTGCATTTGTTTGGTCAAAAATACTAAATTGACATGCATTAAAATGAAATCGCCTACTGTCAGATTGGAAAACAGTGACCTATTTGTACTAGGTATGGGGATAAGTTACATTATAAATCTTTAGTAATTCTATATCTTGCATTAATATAGTTTGGTTATTTAATAACAAGTCGAATAAAATGATAAATTCGGCTGATATTTTAAACTTTAAAACATTAATTGTCTATTATAGAGGTCCCTTTTTCAGTGAAGATATATAGTGAGCAAAACAGTTCCTCTTAGAATTGATTACAGGTTCACTCTATTTTAGGTGGATTTTGGATTGAATAAATTTGTTATTTCGTAATATAATGTCGTTGAGCAATGTTCGTATATGTAATATTCCGTCTTTTATGCTAATGTTCTTAAAATGTAGATCGACTTGATAGAAGTGGATTGGTGAACCGAAATTTCTTGGACCATTACATTCGAGGTCTTTGAGGTTCTAGAAGTATCTCGATCCAAGACGGACCTAAGAAGAGAGAGATATATACTATGTATTAGCGTAAGAATAACCAAGTTTAATAGGCATTATTTTCGTTTAAGTAGAAACTCACCTTAAGCACTATGTTGTCGAGAATGAAGCTGGTGAGGAACTGTCTACCAGAAAGGCAGAAAGCAGACTACGAGTATTAGAAGAGGGGCGGAGCATGTTATGTAGGGGAAGGGGGATCGCGGTAATGCGAGGTAATTGTTCGGGAGGGCGTGGATTACGGAGGGGATGGTAGATGAGTATATTGCACACCATTTTGTGTACTGGTTGATTTATTGGTCTTTTTAGATTGTTGATCACTGAAATGAGCATATCAAACAATATCGTGGGTTTTTCGGATACCTCATTCAGATTATAATTCAGTTTAAAATACTGATCTAATGATATGAAACATTGTTCCATTATGTCAAGTAAGGGCCCCTTTTCCATTATTTCTACGACGTCAATATCATGGTTGATGTCATGAAAACTATGTTTATAGTCATTTATGTGTTGTCCTATAACTGAAAATCTCCTGTATTTAATGGCGTTGGAAATTCTAAGTTCCCATGGAGGGAATACACCCCAGCGTCAGTGGGTAGGGTCTGACACATCCCACTCTGAAGAGTCTATGTCAGACCTAAGACGAAACGCTGGTTAATAGAGCAAACGCCGGAAAAGCCATCCATCTAATTTTGATCTGATTTTTAATGGCGTTGATGTGCTCATTATATCTAACCTTAAAGGATCTCCCTGTTTGTCCAATGTATGTACTATTACAGCTGTTACAGTGAAATCTGTATTCGCCCGATTTATTGTATGGGTTTGGTGCGTTGACTAGTTTAGCGTTATGAAATATGTCAAGATTTCTGTTGTTGGTTTTAAAAGAGGTGTTGATCTTTTTCTTGAAACTTTTTGTGATTCTATAGACATTAGGATTAAATGTGAATGTTGAGTAAACTTTTGGTCTAGTTATTTCTTTTTGTAGGTTTGATTTCGGTCTGTGCTTGAACTTATAAATTATTCGTTCTATGAAACTACGATTACAGCCGTTATGGGCTGCAATGCTACGTATTGTTTTTAGTTCTCTATTTAAGTCTGATTTTGACATGGGAATGCTAAAAGCCCGGTGTATCATACTATTATAGGTTGCTCGCTTTTGGCTGGGTGGGTGTATGGAGTCCTTATGAATGGTTGTAGCGGTGTGCGTTTGTTTTCTATAGATCTTATATTTAAAGGAATGCGGGAGCCGAGTGATTGTTAAATCTAAGAAGTTAAGGGCTCTGTTGGCCTCGGATTCTATTGTAAACTTAATATCTGGATCAATATTATTAAGGTGTGCCAGGGTGGTAGGTGGGTCTGAAATGTGCTGGTCCATAACTATAAACGTATCATCAACAAATCTGGCCCACAAGAGAATGTTATTAAATTTCTGATCATCTTCTATTCTAGTATGTTCAAGGAAATCTAGATATATATCAGCCAAAATGCCAGACGCTGATGACCCCATGGCCAGTCCATCTTGTTTGTATATCACTTTGTCGAATGTAAAGTAATTGCTATTAACCAACAGTTTAAGGATGGTCATAAAATCTGCTATTTCTAATTGATTGAGTTTGCTGTGAGTACGTAAGTTTTTTGAAATTATTGGTAGTACTTTTTCTGGTTTTATGTTTGCATACATGTTGATGATAACAAATGAATGCATCGTATAATGGGGTTGCATTTTAAAGTTGTCTAGTTTTTTAACTAATTCTAGAGTGTTCATCACGGATTTGTTTGCTTGAAAAGTATAGTGTTTTCTTAGAACTGTTGTATAAATTGCGCTGTCTTGTAAAGAGGGCTCGGTCTAAAATTTACTATGGGACGTATAGGTACTCCTTCCTTATGGATTTTTGGTTGGGCTTTGACCGTGGGGAGATCATGAAGCGTGTGCACATAACGCAATTTTCTAGTGAACTACATAAATATTCAGTATATTGAAACAAATAAGTCCATAAAAGTGCTCAAAGTAGCGATGGGCAGTCTGAGACGAGGTCTCGAGTATTCTCCAGATTTCTCGAGACTAGCGCAGGTACTATTTCTCGCGAGAAATTTCGAGAGATCCTTGAGAGTGTTGTCCCCACATTGTGTGGCGAGCAGCGTGTTGTAGGCCTGCAGGTAGTCGGAGCTGAATGATGTATGTGTGAGAATGCGAATAGCCAACCACGGGCCTTCTTAAATTCGTAAATACGTGTCAACAAGCGACTAGGGCGTTCATTTCTACCCAGGTCTATTTTGATGCAGTATAACATCATTCTGGAATTGTATGCACTGGTAGGTACACGACGGCCACCTACATGGATACTAGAGGCATGAATTATTCGAACTAGTGACGAGGCACGAGTGGATTGTGTAATCTAAAATGCTTCAGTTTGCTCCAGTTTTTTCGACAGATAGGTGTACTTACAAATAGGTGTACATCGTTATCAGACCCTACATTCAATAACATGTGACCACTGCTTATGTTTACTAATATTTTGGTGACTAAGGAAATAATTTAATATTTAGTGCTTGACAATAATGTATTTTAGTGTACCATTTGCCACCGAGGTAGACACCTCATTTGCAAATAAAGAGATTTTGATTTGATTTTGAATTCCTTACAGTGTCATAGAGTATTCGGGGTACTTCAATATATGACGGTGCAATGTGAAATTGGGTCTAGTTGTACGTGATAACTTGAAGACAATGTCCGAAACGTAATGTAAGTTGTGGATGTCAGTTATTTTGAAGAGATGTCACATAGCTCAGCCCGCTGTGTTGCTTATTCAAAAGAAGTAAAATACGTTGGCAGAAATACTTCTGGGATGATCTGACACTTAAAAACACATAAATGAAGAACACCTCCGGCCCGGTCTGCATCACAAGAAGCTACCCTGCCGACATCCAGGTAGGTTTACATCCTAATAGCAGTTATATGGGTTATTCAGCTAAGAAATCCACCTGACATAACTCGTGAACAATTTAAGATACTGGCATTCTGTCTTCACTTTCGTTAATGGTATTAAGGAGCTCATAATCCAACATGCAGTGCTTTCCTAGGCTTTTGACAAAATGTATCGCCACACATATTTCCATATGAGAACTGCTGATGATAAATATCAAGCTTACACTCGTAGTTACTGGGACGTCGCACAGCTCGCTGTACACGAGAATCGGTCTCGAGAGTGTTGCCCATCACCCCTGCTGATAGAATATTGGAGCAAAGTCGGCCATTTTAGATTACACGTTCCACTCATGTGTAATGGGGGTTACATATGTAGCAAAGCACATCTTTCTCGTCTCAAGTTCGAATAATGTACGCCTCTGGTATCCAAGTAGGTGTACATCCTATCTACAGTTATTTACAAATTATGCATGGTTATTCAGCTAAGATATCCGCCACAAATAAGTCACGAAAAGTTTAAGATACTGACATACTGTTTTTACTTTCGTTAATGGTAGTATAGTATAGTAATAGTATTTATTTAAACATAACAGCCGATACATGTTTACACAGCCCCTTTCCATGCACAGACAACTAACAACAAAAGAAAAGAAGCACGAGACTCCTTGGGTATGCCATGAGGCCCGTCAGATACTCCGGAAACATGACACTCCCAAGTGAGGGTCACCACGGCAGTTATCCTCAGTCCCTCATGCCACGTCCATCACCTCCATTTAATATTAAGACACAAGATAAATAAGAAATAAACAAAATATAATAATATCAATAATATAAGCTAGCTACCTACTACTACTGTCCGGCTGCGCTATCACCTCCGGTGAGAAAAAGGCCACCCTCCCTGCGATGGCACAACCGGCCCTACCCATGGGGCCCAAAAGAGCACCCCCTCTACCTCTTCCAAATGACAGTGCAGTTCTCTCACCATTCCATTTAAGGCCGGCCACTTGGGGCTGAAACCCCTCTCGTCCTGTTCCTCTCCTCTCTCATTCCTCATCCCACATATATCTCCATCATTTTTTGGGGTAGGCCCGTCCTACCCCATCCTCTTACGAGCATGCCTTCCTCTCCCTTACCCATCCACTATACATAAATAGTGAGAAAACAGCACATGCCTTCATATCTACAACTAAGTATCCTCCTGCTACCATACTACAATTAATAATATGGGAAAAATAAAATAAAAATAATAATGAAGAAATAATAATCACAATTAACTATCATACAAATAAAATAATAATTGCATACTTACAATTCCATTCTTAAATAAATCCAATCTGGTCCTACTCTATCCTTAAATTCTACACGTATCAGTTATATCAGGTCATTGTTACAAAATCAACCAACATCAGGTTTCATCAACTATTAGCACATGACCTTGCCTGTCTATCTACTGTGTTCGCAATTCTTGTCCACTGTCCCACTCTGGCTGAATTCCAATACACTGTTAGTCAACAGTTTCACAATCACGATCCATAGGGCCTCCTACAGGTACAAAATCAAATAAGCTCCCTAACTTAACACATTACACTCACCTTCCTTTTTTCAATGACATAAACACACTTCCAAATTTTCAGCCTTTACACATCCACTTATTCTTCCTATGCCTCCTCCTCTCTCACCTTTCTCTCACACTCATTTTTAATGGCAACATAAGTACCTGTTCAACTCCCGCCCCATCTTCCCATTGCCTGATAATTCACCTCTTATAATATTTCTCTCATCCCCTTTTTCTAATAATTCACAATGTTTGGCACTCAATAGACAATTCCTTAACTTAACTCGTTTCTTTACAATTACCAATTAAATGAAAATCGTCGTTTACTACCCCACATAATACACATACCGTCTTATCTCTACCCTTTAGCCATCCCTTGTTCTTGCAGAGTTCCATCAACCACCATGGCATCCCACCCCTCTTTAGCCTATCAACATACCTAATATTTATCCCCGTTACTTTTAAGACTTTATTCAAAACACTGAGGGATATTCTTAGCCTACAGTAATTTCTTCTAATAATCTCTGCTTTTGCATATCTCTAATCCTCCTGGAGAGTACCTTCCATCCTCTTGCATCTGTCTTCGACCAAACCTCATCCCACATGTACCCCAAAACTATCTTCTTCAAATATCCTTTAATTTTTTCTAGCCAGCATCCCTTATACATGCTCTTCAGTTGTTGATTGTACGCGGCTTGCAACAATTTCCCGCCCTTTCCTCTTTTCAAAATCATCCAGTATTTAACTATTCTTTTCACACACTCAACTTCTGTATCTTCCCCACATAATAATTCCACCCCTGCATTAGCTGTGCACTGCGGGACTTACCAAAATTACAAATGATTCATCATAATTCCACTCTTTTCTCATCCAACCCCCATACTTCAGCCCCATACATTACCCTACCAAAAACGACCGACCTTAAAACTAACCTGAAGGTTTTATAACTGATACCTGGAAATTTAGCCAACAAGTTTTTGACTGAGGCTATGGCGGCCATACCTTTGCTTCTCACTCGACTTATTTGATGGTCCCAAGTCCCTTTTCTGTTAATGACTCCTAAATATTCCATCTTACTTGTTCCAACCTTTCTCCCTGCACGACCCATTTCCCAACCTCCTCTCTTCCTTTGTGTACCTGGGCTACTAGCACTTTCGATTTATTGCCGTTAATTTTCAAGGTCCATTTCTTTGTGAAATCCAACACCGCATTAAGTCCCTCTACATCCTCTAGACGTTAAAAGTCATCAATATCACATCATCAGCAAAAATCAATCCCGGTATCTCCAACACATTAATCACCGGAACGGCCCAATTGCATCCCCCATGTCCATCCAGATTATTGTTAATAAATAAAATAAACCATATTGGCGATAATTTACACCCTTGCTTATCGTCACCCAATTTTACACAGCATTTAACCACTTTATATATCACCTCCACTGCCCTTAATGTCTTTTCTGACACCCCCAACCTACCCAATTTCTCTAATAGAGCCCCTGTATTCACCTTATCAAACGCCTTTTCAAAGTCAATTGCCGCTACATACACCTTACCTCTTGACAAGCTCATATACTTCTCCAAAACCGTCTTCACTATCATTATATTGTCCACTGTTCTTTTCTTTTTTTCTAAACTTGCCTTGGTAATCTGACAATACTTCATTTCTTTCTGCCCATTAACTTAACCTGTTCGCTAACACCCCTGTATAAATTTTACTTAAGGAATCTAGCAGAGATATTCCCCTAAAATTATTCATACTGTTTTTACTACCCTTTCCTTTATATATTGGGCATACAATTCCTGTCTCCCACTCTCTAAGGTACTTCCCCTCATCAACTACGCCCGTCTCATTTTTGCTAATTTCCTTCCAAAACTTGTTACTGATACCATTGCAACCCCCCCGCCAACCTTCTTATCACTCCCAGTGTTTCTTCCCTTGTAATTTCCTTGTCTAGTGTGTAAATTGCCACTCTTCTATTCCTCCAAATTGCTTCATCCTCCATCTCACTCAAGCATACTTCCCCCTTCCCCCCGAGTAATTCCCTAAAGTAGCTAACCCACTGTACATCCTAAATACCAGTTTTCTCTAGATTCCGATCCCCTTAATTATTCTGTTTATCCTTCCCCAAACTTTTTCAGTGCTGTTCAACTTACATTCTTTATTTATGGCTTCAGTTTGTTCCTCTAGCCACGCCTTTGTTTTACCTCCCAAATTTTCTTTTTGTAATCTCTCCTTAACTTACAGAATACCTCTCTTTCTGCGCTCCCACCTTTTCTCCTATAATCTTCTAATGCTCTCAACACCCTCTTTCACATACCTTCACACTCTTTATTAAACCATTCTTCTCCCTCTTTCTTTTTTCTTCTTCCACCTTTATCCGTCTGCGCTATCATCTTTATTGGATGTATCAGCAATTCCAAGGCTTTATCGACATTATTCTCCTCTGACGCTCTTTCCCATCCATATTTCAGTAAGTGCACTTCTTCTTTAGCTACCCTATACCAATCCTTTTCCACTTTCTCTGTCCATTTGTACTTATTATACTCATTCCCTAGTTCGTCCTTCATCGTAACGTCTTTCCTTATATTCTTCTCCTCTCCCCTTTTTAACAGAACCCACACTGGGAAATGGTGTGATTCAATCCAGTTTCCTACTTCCATCCTTACAATATCCTCTTAACACTCCCTCCGAGCTTAAAACTATATCTATCACACTGCCTCCCTGCTCTGAAGCAAAGGTCAATTTCCCTGTAATGTCACCCTCCTTCCATCCATTCAGAATATACAAATTCCCCTCTGCGCACAACTCTAAGAGCTTCTCCCCATAACTGTTTATAATTTTATCCTCACTTCTACTTCTCACCATACACCTCCCTTCCTCCCTACTATATGCTGGGCTCTGTTCCCCTATTCTAGCGTTCCAATCTCCAAATAGCAGCATGTCCTCTTCTTCAAACTTCTCTCTTATCATATTAATCTCCACCAATAGTTCTTCAAAAAGATGCTTATTTGTGTATACGGAACTACTAGGATGGCAATATATGAACGCTAGATTTATTCTCTTCATCCTTCCCTCTACCCATCACATATTAAATCTCATCCATATAGCTTCTTGTATATCTGCCTCAATCTCTTCTATTAGTTCACTAATTTCTTCCTTAATTACTACTACCATTCCTCCTGGTGCACGTCCCTTATTCCTCTCCTTTCTTCTATATTTAACCACAAATCCCTTCCATGAAATCGCTTTCGCTGTTTCCAACCACGTCTCCAAAAGTGCCACAACGTCAAAACTTTCTAGTACTTCCCTCGCCTTCTTATTTCCTATTTTGTTTCTTAACCACTCAATATTCACACATCCTATTTTCCAATATAGTTGTAACTTATCCTCCCTCCCTTGTAAATTTCCTCCCTTATTCTTACTCCTTGTAGCTCTCGCCCCCTCATTCCCTGTTTCGATTCCTCCTTTTCTTAACATTCTTTGCCGTTCCATGCCCTCCGTATCCTCCGCCCCCTTGCACACTTTACCCCACAAGTCTTTTAGGCTCTCATTTCTTCCTTTGTTCACAACATCTTTACCTTTTTGTCGATCACTCTTCTTGTGTCCTTTCTTGCTCTCTAAACCACTACACACTGCACCCGCCGGTTCTTGCGGCTCACCCTCACTCACCCCTTCACTGCTCTGCTCTTCTGTATCCACACTGCACTGTCCACTTCCACATGGGTGGATCTCCACTCCTTCCTCCACTTCACCCCTAGTTGTTTCTGCTTCCTGCCTTCCGTCTTGCACTGCCATCACTCCCCCCTTGGAACTGACGTGTTAATCCATCTCTTTCAGCTTCGACACTGGGTGCTCTCTAACCCATCTCCCATTCGTCACCACTAGTCTCTGACCTCTTATGCGGGCTTTTAGCCCTTGCTGTCTCGCTCTCCAAAGATGCCTGTTCAGAATCTTCATATTTTCTCCACCTTTTCCCATGTCTCTTTTCACCCATACTTTTGGACCCTGCAAGTTGTTGCCGTTTCTTAACACAATTTCTGCCATTAGGGTAGAGAAAAACTGTACCCTAATTGGTCTCCGTCCTTTTGCTTTGCCCACTCTCTCCACATCGTCTATGTCCACTTCACTGAAATTTATCTTCATCCTCTCCCATATGACCTCTACCACCTTATAGATTAAATCAATCTTTCCTTCCTTCTCAGCTTCTTCCACACTATATATAAATATGGCTTTCTTCGTTCTTTCCTGCCTGTACCCTTCTGCTTCCTTCTTCATTATCATCACGTCCTCTTCCAGATATTTCATCTCCCCTCTTAATAACTCTATTTCTTTCTCATTGTTGCACGCTCTCTTGTTCAATTCCTCAGTCTTCGTTTCTAACCATTTCTTCATGTTCCTTATCTCCTTTCTCTGTTCTTCCATCATGTTCTTTATTTCTTGAATTACTTCCTTCACTCCCACCTTAAGTGCTGCCATATCCTCCGTGCTGAATTTGCCACTGGTATTTGGACCTGGGTTTAATTCCACCCCCCCCAATGACCAGAAGCACAGCTAACACTGCTGCTACCAGCACCGCTTTATCCCATTTTACCTCCTCTTTTCCTTTTGCCAGTCCATTCTTGGCCTCCTTCCTCTGCTACCTCCCAATCGCAGCCCGGTACTGCTCGATACTAATCATATTTACGGCACGCACTGTACAAAACGACCTCGCTGTTCGCTTACTTAAGCCAGACTGCCTACTTTTGTTCATGGTATTAAGGGGTTCATAGTTGAACATGCAGTACTTTTCCAGGCTTTTGACAAAATGTATTGGCTCACACGTTTTCATATGGAACGTTATTTCACGCAATAACTATCAATGATATACTATCAAGTATACAGTCGCAGTTACTGGTACGTTGCACAGCTTGCGCTACAGGAGGATCTGTTTTGAGATTCTCACAAGTCTTAAGCGTTGCCCATCACTAGCTTGAAGACATGTATTCAATTTAAAGTTTATATAACTTTAAACCTCATCGCGAGTGAATAAGACAGTGTCGCATTAGACATTCCATAACATTCTAAGCATTGGAACATATAAACATGCACAGTTTAGATCACTTTTCTATAGTGAATAAATCTTTTTCTTTGTGTGTAACACCTGTAATTATGTTAGAACTGTGTTTTCCATATGAATAATGGTTCCAGTATTAAGAACGGTGAAACACCATGTCCATTTTATGATATACAAATATGAGGTATTCTGAATACTCTAGTCAGTGTTTGCTATACCACACGGTCAACAAATTATCTAAAAATTAATTTAAAACACCACCTAATCATTACTTTATTTCTTGCCTTTTGACAGAATTCTAAAAACATTATCATATACCAGACATGTTTCGATCACTTAGTGGTCATCTTCAGCTGTCTTCAAATAGCCTAGATGAAACAATTTGAATAGTAAGTACATTAAAATCTTAAACTACTTTCCCATGGGAACTATTGCTTAAAGCGCTTGAAATTTTTTTTGGGGGGAGGGGTAATAAGAGGGGAGGTTTTAGCGATGTGGTGTGTAAAAAGATACCTAAATTGCAATTTGCATCTACGGTAATATTAAAAAACTTATTTTCTAATTGAATATATTAAAAAAATCTTAAAACATCTGTAATTTGTCACTTTTGTAAAAACACCAGGTGGCTTGTTCTTATGTTAAAATCGATGTTTATAACAGTCTTCAAGTTTATTATCGATTGTCTGTTGTGTTGATTACCTTCTTTGAAAGCTGCTTTTTATTTTTAGTACCAGGTTGTGATGAACTGTTAATTTACAATGGTCCTATGGTGAGTTTTCTGCCAAGTTGCGTGAAATGGTGGTTCTCAGATTTGGGCAGCTTGTTCCACGATCTTTCTGGAATGGTGTTTATACTCCGCCGCCTTGGGATTGTTTTCGTGTATAGTACGCAAAACTTTTCTTGATCTCAAGTTCCCATTCAGCACTATGGAGGTCAGGGATCAAGAAAAGTTTTGCGTACTAAACACGAAAACAGTCCCAAGGCGGCGGAGTATAAACACCATTCCAGAAAGATTGTGAGGCAAGCTGCCCAAATCTGAGAACTGCCATTTCCAAACCAAACCCCATGGCGCAACAGCCCCGCAGCACCATGGCCTACCAAGCAACCGCTGCTCAGCCCGAGGCCTACAGATTACGAGGTGTCGTTTTGTTAGCACGACGTTTCCTCCCCCCCCCCTCCACATGGCACTACAGCCCTTGAAGGGCCTTGGCCTACCAAGCGACCGCTGCTCAGCCCGAAGGCCTGCAGATTACGAGGTGTCGTGTGGTCAGCACGACGATTCCTCTCGGCCGTTATTCTTGGCTTTCTAGACCGGGGCCGCCATCTCACCGTCAGATAGCTCCTCAATTCTAATCACGTAGGCTGAGTGGACCTCGAACCAGCCCTCAGGTCCAGGTAAAAATCCCTGACCTGGCCGGGAATCGAACCCGGGGCCTCCGGGTAAGAGGCAGGCACGCTACCCCTACACCACGGGGCCGGCTCACGACGTTTCCTCCCGGCCATTATTCTTAGCTTTCTAGACGGGAGCCGCCATCTCACCATCAGATAGCTCCTCAATTGTAATCACGTAGGCTGAGTGGACCTCGAACCAGCCCTCGGATGCAGGTAAAAATCCCTGCCTGGCCGGGAATCGAACCCGGGACCTCTGGGTAAGAGGCAGACACGCTACCCCTACACCGCGGGGCCGGCGAACTGCCATTTCATGCACCTTAATAGAGAAGTCACCATAGGACCATTGTAAATTAACAGTTCAACACAACCTGCTACTAAAAATAAAAAGCAGCTTTCAAAGAACATAAATCAACACAACAGACAATCAACAAGATCAAGCCACCTAGTGTTTTTAGAAAAAGTGCCCAATTACTGACGTTTTACGATTTTTAAATATGTTCAATTAGAAAATAAGTTTTTTAATATTACTGTAGACGCTGAATAAACTTGAAAATATTTAAGTATTGTGAAGTGGACTGTATTGCCACGAGACTGGTTCTCTCGCAGGATGCAAGAAGGGTAAACTTTAGTAACTATATTAAACATTGTCATGTGAACAATCAATACATGCTGTATAGGTAGTTAATACACTGGTGCAGGACTAAGCTGCAAAATGCAGGGCTACGCTGCCACTAACACTCAAGCAAGCAAACATAACATCTCTGTCCCTCATGTCCAGAGCTACCCCCACTCACTCACCCTGTCCCTCACACCCCCCACACACGAGCTGCCAGGGGACATCCGGAGGGCATCTGGTAGCGCCAGAGAGAAGTGCATCACACCAAACCGAAGTGGTGCTACCTACAGGCTACTGACATATATACATTACTCTAATATTACACAGACGCGAATTGTAATTTAAGTACCTTTTTACACACCACATCACTAAAGTCCCCCCCTCTCATTCCGCCCTTCCCAAATTTCAAGCACTTTAAGCAATAGTTATAAGTTCCCATGGGAAAGTAATGTAAGATTTTGATGTACTTACTAATCAAATTGTTTCATCTAAGCTATTTAAAGACAGCTGAAGACGACCACTAAGAGGTCGAAACATGTCCTGTATATGATGTTTGTAGAATTCTGCCAAAAGGCAAGAAATGAAGTATTGAGTAGGTGGTGTTTAAATTCATTTGTTTAATAATTTGTTGATTGAATTCATCAATATGGTCAAGAAGTGGACAACTTGCAATACCACACGGTGATGCGTAAAAACCTGATGAGTGCGTATTTTTTAAAAATCATCTTATCTACCTGCTGCTATCTTGAGTCGATATGGGACGTGTCTACGAGGGATATTGAATGTGGTTTCAACGTGGGAAGTGGAACGGGGTGCCATGGGGACGACTTCACGACATCGACTGCCTATTACAAGATATTAGAATCATTCCATATTGACGGTTTTCACTTTACAATGGCAAAAAATGAAAGTATCCTCCTATTCAATACATCATATATTCCGTCATTAGACGGAGTAAACAAGTTCAGACATGTTTCGGCTCGTTCAGTGAAAAAAAAAAAAACTCCTGTTTCACTGAATTTTGTTGCAATAAGTTGTTTTTTGCTCTGCATATTGATGTAAATATTGTATATTTGTGCTATTTTGTTTCCGTCTAGGCTCTCTTTTGTTTGTTTTTTCATTTGCGCTTTCATTATGTTTTTTAGCATTTTTTCAACTCATATTATGTAAATTATTCCAACCCCCCTAATGACGGAATATATGATGTATTGAATAGGAGGATACTTTCATTTTTCGCCATTGTAAATCGACTGCCTATGGTATCAACTTGCTGTTCGCTGACCAGCATCTGTCTACATTCCGGTCCTGAGTTCCAGTGAATACAAGTGATTTGACGTGCATTTAAATCCATTTTTCAGAACAAGAGTGTAAAAATTTACCCGACTAATTTTCTTAGTGGAATGATAAAGTCGGTGATTATGTTGGCAGTTATACAGACAGATAATATAATGTTCATTGGAAACCAGATTGATTTTGATTTTGTGTTATTTTTAAGAGTGTTAAATTTCAATATTTTGAAAGAGTGTAGGAGAAATCTTCATCAACTTTGGAAGTGAAGAAATATTTATTTTGAAGTGAAAATAATATATATGTTAAAGTTATTTAGAAAGACTGTAGGAAGTAACTCTGATATTTGGAATTTTCAATTTTAAAAGAAACACTTTCATTTCAATTAATTTATGATGAATTGTTTTCAAACATCGAGACGAAAGACAATCATCTCATGAAATATTTTACTTTAATAATTTATCTACGATACAAATATTTCTAACAGGCACATCAGTTGAATTTTAAGCACAAATATTATTTCACTCTGCATATACCTCTCTGTACCTACTTCATAAGAACCATCCATGCCCCAATCCTCGATCATTTCCCAGTATATCTCAAGAAGGAATATATACCCAAATCGTGACTAATTACGGAATTGAATATTTAGAAACAAGCTAAAAACTATCCTACCATATGAGATAATTTCAATTCTTATAACCTCGATACATAACCCAAGCACCACGGCAACAATTGGTTATCATGTTATATCTGCCAACCCTTCCAATTTACCCAGGAACTTCCCAGTTTTTAACTCTTATTCCAATTTATTTTTACTTCTTCCGACTTTTGACTAATACAGGGTCTTTATTTATGCTTGGCAAGGACTTTCTCGCTAGACCTTGGCCGCCGATGACAGGCCGCTACCGCATGCGGTTTCCAGCACTTACTGCAGTTGCCGAGAGCGGAGCTCCGAGATAGTAGGTTGTTCAATGTAGCTACTGCGTACTGTATGTCATAGTGTATAGTGTTTTATTGTGATTGTGTATAATGCTGTAATGTATGTGAAATATTCATTACGTGAACGTGCATATGTGCACAGTACTTACATTAAGTGCGGAAAATTGTGCGCTAGGACAAGACAAAAGTTTTGAGGGAAATTTCCAGGGAGACCTCTTCCTATCAGAATTGATTATTTTCACCATGTTGGTTATTCCCGTCCGTATCGACTTTTATTCAAATTTCTATAAAATACTTTCCAGCCTTGTCAGTACTTTACATATTTTATTATACCTAATTCCCGTACATGTTTCGAGAGCCAATTACTCTCCTCCTCAGCGGTGCCAAAACATCAAGAGAGTAATTGGCTCTCGAAACATGTACGGGAATTAGGTATAATAAAATATGAAAAATATTGACAAGGTGGGAAAGTATTTTATTGAAATTTTCTTGAAATTTGAACTATTCCCATCAATTGGACAATAAAACAACTGGCCATGAGATTCAAACGTGCAGGTTCAATAAACAATAAAAATAGACGTAAAGGTCGTTATCTCCTTACTGAAGCGTGTTTGGTAAGAGGATCATAAGTAAAAATCTATGGCCCCCTCGTAGCCCAGATTTAACGGCATGTGATTTTTATTTGTGGGGAATGTTAAAAAATGTACTTTATGGGAACAACCCTCCCACACTAGATGAACTTAAAAGATAATATTAGAGTTACAATTGCATCCATCAGTGCTGAAGAACTTGGTGTGTGCGGCTGTGAGCTTGCATCCGGGATATAGTGGGTTCGAATCCCACTGTCGGCAGTCCTGAAGAAGGTTTTCCGTGGTTTCCCATTTCCACACCAGGCAAATACTGGGGCTGTACCTTAATTAAGGCCACAGCCACTTCATTCCAACTCCTTAGCCTTTCCTACTCCATCATCGCCATAAGACCTATCTATGTTGGTATGACGTAAAACCACTAGCAAAAAGGAAAAAAAAAAAAAAAAAAACGTATGGGACATATTGAATTGTTTTGTTTGAGGAGGTTTCGTGTATTTAAGTGCATAATTTTAATGAGCTGAATGTTTTCAAAGGGATTGTGTCGGCGACAGTTTCTGGTATTTTCTTTACTCATTATGGCCAAAAAATATAACAAACGTTATTTCCAAGTGTTCAAAGATACCTATAAATTTCCGTTCAATTTACCATCTGATAAAGGAAACTACGATATTTTCTCAAGTAATTAACGCCCTTGCATAATTTAGCATCCCAATATTTTTGGGTCCAAAGTAGAGAAAAAAAAGTTCACATATTTGACGCACCCACAACTTTGAACATCCACCACTCAGCTCTGGATGCGTTTCGAAATAAAGATATCAACTACTCAAGTAGCGGGTTTCCTATCGCAAAGCGGGCATTCCAAACACACGGCAACGTGCTGTTATTAAATGCAATAAAAACTTTCCAGTCTGTCAAACACACAGCAATCATAACACTATAAACATACCTGTGAAATACACACTAATATACAAAGAATGACTTGATTCATTCTGCAAGAACATCTCAGATTCTATCAAATAACTTAAAACATGCTTATATATGTACAGTATTGTTTATGTTGTGTAAACTTGTCAATGATAGAGTTTAGCGATAACATGAACCAGTAATGACAAAATAAAATAAATATACAAGTATTAATATAATGGAAAACTTACGTACTTTTCTAGACAGCCGATGTTAAGTCCGTTGTCACCAAACACTATTTCAGGACTGTGGTAATGGAGCGTTTGGACAAAGCACACTGCTCGTGGAGAGGGGAGGGGTAGCATGGGAGGGGCCTTGTGGAGCGTTGTGGACCTCTTCTACCGGATGATAGAGGCGAGTTCACTATACCGTGGAGGGGGTGATAAGGTTATCGACCTACTTCAGGTTATAATGTACTTTTATGTGCAATTTAAAGATTTTAGGTTAATAAAGTAGGGAATTGAAATAGAGATTAACTATTAAATGTTGTTATTAAGAAAAAGGGTAATTTAATGAGAAAGATATGTGAGTAGGGCGAAGAGGAAGGAATTTTTTAAATGTGTATGGTCATTTAGGTTAGTTACATTAGCATTTTTTGCAATGTAAATTTCTATTGCTTCCTTTATATTCAAAGATTTACTTTTATTTTCGATGTGTAAAATTTTTAGATCAGTGTTGATGTCTGTGAAATGGTGTGAACAGTCGTATATGTGCTCCCCGGAGGCTGAATGCCGATTATATCTGACCGCGTTTTTGTGTTCTTTGTATCTTCTGTGGAAATTACGTTTCGTTTGACCTATGTACGTGGCATTGCAGTTAGGTTCTTGACACTTGAGTTCATATACTCCTGACTTTGAGAATGGGTCCTTTTTGTTTAGGTTTCACTTGCTGATGTATCTCTGTAGTGTGTTATTCGTTCTAAAGGCTACTTTTAAACCTTGTTTCTTGAAAATATTAGCTACCTTGTGTGTTATTGTTAACGTAGTTGAGAACCACGTATTTTTCTATGTCGTGTGGTGGTTTCCCAGTGATTTTTCTTATGTTTATTTAATAGTTTATCTACTGTGTCTGGAGGTTGGTTGTTTTCTTTAATGATTTATGCCTCTTCACTGAAATCCATTCTGCTCATTGGTATGGAAATAGCCCTGTGTATCACTGTATTCAGTCCTGCAATTTTGTGTGTGTATGGGTGGTTCGACTCGGCAATAGTGTGCGACGTCCGAGCGGGCTTTTTGTACACTTTGTAAGATAGGTTGTCATTATTCCTGTTGATTGTGATGTCTAAATAGTTTATTTTCTTGTTAGTTTCTGACTCCAGTGTGAAACTGATGGACCTGTGTAGAGTTTAGTGTGTTTAATAACTGGTGTGTATTACTGATGTCATTATCATGTATGCACATGACGTCATCCACGTATCTTCTCCAGTGTAAGATTCCTTTTGAACGCTGACCCATTAAGATGATGTTTTCGAAGTTATTCAGAAAAATGTTTACTATTATACCTGATCATGGTGAGCCCATGGCTAACCCTTCCTTTTGGCAATAGCTTTTGTCGTTGAATCATTGACAAGTTTACACAACATAAACAATACTGTACATATATAAGCATGTTTTAAGTTATTTGATAGAATCTCAGATGTTCTTGTAGAATGGAACAAGTCATTCTTTGTATGTTAGTGTGTATTTCACAGGTTTGTTTATAGTGTTATGATTGCTGTGTGTTTGACAGACTGGAATTTTTTTATTGCATTTAACTAAGTCGACACTGGAAAATATGGCTTCATTCTTAACAAAAAAGTAAGTGCTGTTATTAGCCGTCAGGAAATCCCACTGCACTAGTTTTACGAGTGTTTCGGGTACGGGACATTCTGTGATCTCAAAATTGTTTGTCAGTCCACAGTATTGGAGTAATACTGGATCATACAAACTTGCGGTGATCAGTTACGCCGAAACATACGGGAATAGAGCAGCGAGCAGCAAGTACTGGTATTCAATGTCCAAATAAAACGTGCACTTTGAACAGCAAACAAGTCTCGCAGAGCATTTTGCGGACCAAATGCGGCAAGTTTCCGCAAGTAAAGGATTATCTGCTTAAATATATGATTTAGTTATGCAATGTTGGATAAGCCGTTTCTCACGAAATGCTGTATTTTAAAGAATGAGAAATATCCGCGGCACATGGAATTAATGTCTTGGATTTGAAGGTTAGGTGAGGCTTGATTAATTTTATGAAGAGAAATGGACTTTCTCTTCGCCGAAGAACAACATTATGCCGAAAAGTGGCAAATAATTCCAACCATTTTCATCGCTTTGTGTTTGAGAAGCGTAAAGCGAAGGAATATTTGATCTCCCTTATAGGAACCGCAGGTCAGATGTCAATCAGTTTCCATATACCAAATACAGTAGAGACAATACGCGACACTTCCGGATTTAGCCTTGTTAAAATGGGAGACAATTCGCAAGTGGTGTGACCTGGAAATTTGTGCTAAATTCAAATATCAATGGAAATGTATATACGGAAATGGTTAAATAAATTATGTCTAGAAGGAGTTACTAAGATATTAACTTCAAAGTTGCTAAAGCAATTCTGGATAAATGAATGAAGAATTATTTAACAGGTTATTATTTAAAGACTGAAATTAGACATATAATCAAGATGTGAAATGGAATGCTGTGAAAGGGCATGATCTTTCATTTATGCATTACTATATTAGCTTTAACATTCTTGCCTGAACTTTCACGGCTAGATTTCTCTTCTTTTCTAATTTAAAAGCATTGTTTCATCACATTAAAACACTTATCAACAAAAATATCGGCATATTCCTTACACACGATTCAATTCATTTACATTTAAGAGCTGGATAATTTTCCTTTTAACTTGAAGCCTACTAACAGAAAGAAAATCTATAAATTTAGCCTCAGAAACATTCAAACTTTCCCTATAAGCAATACATTAGGGTAAAACAAATTTTATCATCATCTTGTTTTAACAAAATATGTACATTTCTTAAATCACCCATATTTTCTTCAATCCTTGACAACGCATTATGGCATTCCAAATGGGGTAACTTGCAACACAACCAGCCACACACATATGCATATGTATTTTCCTGAATTAAATCAAACCCAAAGATCACACCTACAACAGCACATCGGTATTGAAGGTTATCTGCGGCACTGTACAATAAAATAAGCCAGTTAAAATATGGGTCGCGCAGATCAGAAGTTTAGGAAGTACAATAAAAATCTCTTCGTAAATCAGAGAATATATATGCAAACCCAATATTTACTTACATTTTCTTCTCACGAAGGATACAGAAGAAAGACCGCGAATCCTGGTAGTATTCCTTTTTTTGCCAGTATGTCATTCAGGTCGTATTGTCAGCTTGCAATGGTAAGAATATTTTCCAGTGTTGGTTCTTCAAACCCACGTGTCTAACTTACCTGATGTACCCTATTTGACTTTTCAGAAAGAATCTCGTGCCGGAATTTTACACCAAATGACGATAACCGCAAATGAGTTGAACCAATTGTGTTTATATTATATTTGATGTATCTTTTAAATGTAAATGAAGTGTAAATAATTTATAAATTTCTGAATTCCTTGAATAATTTATGCATCTGAAGTTTTCGCCTGAAATTTTGTCAAAAAGTATGTTAATTACGTGAGAAAATACAGTATTATGCAATTTTTTTGTGTGTGTCAGTGTGACATAAATATTATTATTCGTGTCATAAATGAGAGAGATTAGGTACATTTTCTTGTAACCATTTTTATGTTTTCTTAGTTTAAGATTTTAAATTTAATGGTTAAATCGCATTGTAACTAGATATGTATGCCTTTTATCCTGACCTTTTTTTCACGTAGACCATGGTTGAATATATGTGATGAAATCCAAGAATTAAAAAAAAATCTTCCTATTTTTGGTTTCCAGAAGTTGGCAGATATGTCATGTAAACAAACGTGTTTGACCACAAATATTCCAAAATTGCCACAGAACACTCAAGAACTCAACCAAATCACATCTAATATTAAAAGACTCACTTAAAAGGAACTTCAAAACTAATAATATTATTGTTGCTACATCTAACTACTTTTCACGGTTTTAGGAGATGCCGAGGTGCCAGAATTTTGTCCTGCACAAGTTCTTCAATGTGCCAATAAATCTACAGACATGAGGCTGATGTATCTAAGCACCTTCGAACACCAGTGCACTGCCCCAGGATCAAACCTGCAAAGATGGGGTCAGAAGGCCAGCGCCTCAACCGTCTGAACCACACAACCCGGCACCATCCTGTTGGAAATATCCATAATCCTTTTAATAATAATAATAATATTATTATTTGCTTTACGTCCCACTAACTTCTTTTACGGTTTTCGGAGACGCCGAGGTGCCAGAATTTAGTCCCACAGGAGTTCTTTTACGTGCCAGATAATCCTTTTAGTCCTGTGTCAGTTCATTAAAGAATGGACACATACAAATCTGAATCCATGTGGTCATTGAAGAAGATAGGCCCAATTATCCACCACACTCACACCATACCTCCATTTTAATGGGATACAATGCCATTTCCGATACAATATATGGGTTCTCCAGTAATCCACAACTGCACAGTTTGGGAATTTACATGTCCAGAAAGGTGGAACCATGCTTCATCAGACAAATATTACTTTCATATTTAACGGTAAAATGTTTTGGTGGTAGTTCAGGATGGAGTGAGGCATATACTCTGTTAGAGATATGACTGACATGTTCATTCCAATTTAGGTTTTCATTTATAACAACACCTAGATCATTTACCAAAATTTCATGCGGAATTTTGGTATCAGATAAGAGTGAGTGAAGGGATATCTCAAGTCTATGTCATGTTTATTAATTTCGATTGTCCAACTATAATGGCTTTGTCTTGGAGGGATTTATTAATATAGAGTTTTCACAGGCATATGATATTTTGTAAGTCAGCATTCATTCTATCAGTTGCTATATGAATATCTCCCAGTTTTGTGTGATTATATATTTGGAGGTCATCAGCACATATATGATAACTGCAATATTTTAATAAAGATACTATGTTGTTTATGTACAAAATAAAAAGCAATGGTCCAAGTACAGAACATTGAGGTACTCCTGCATTGCCCATTGAGAATTCCTATTCTTTAACGACTCGTCTGCGGTTTGTGAGGTAAGAGCTAAAGAGTTGTAAAGCAGCCTAATTTAAATGAAGGGATTTTAATTTGGCCAGCAGTATGTCTATGTTAACAGTGTCAAATGCACTACTTAAACCAAGAAGAGTAAGTAACGTGACCTCCTGTTCACACACTGCGTATCTAATGTCATCTTTAACCATCAATACAGCAGTGGTCATGCTGTGTGCCTTTTATAAAGCCTGCCTCTAAAGGGTTAAACAAGGAATATTTGTCAAGATACTTGGTTAGTTGCCAATGGATTATCCGTTCGAAGGGTTTGCGAGAGAGATGAAAGTATACACACCGGTCGATAGTATAATAGGGAAACAGCTAGACACTTCTTTGGTACCGAATTTATGATTGCATATTTCCATATCCTTGGGTACGTTCCACACACACACACAGAGAGAGAGAGAGAGAGAGAGAGAGAGAGAGAGAGAGAGAGAGAGAGAGACACACGCACACACTGCTTTGGGCTGTTTCATACATACAAGGAAGGCAGAGATATTCACCTTTGAAGATATACCATTTCCATCACTACAACTATAAAACTTTACAAGCAAGAACAAAATAAAGTTAGGCCTGCAGGGATCTATACCACGCATGGAGGTCGGCAGCGTATGAAGAAAGGAAGGTCTGTACGACGAATGGAGTTTGACGTCAAGGGGTTAATACACAAGCAACGGTCGCACACACATTCCAATACAATTCTCAAAAGCAACTAACTGCTGGGATGCTGTACATTTGGGGCTGGCAGATGAATGATGTGGAAGTTTCCTTGTAAAAATTAGAGCACTGGATTTCATACTACACAAGATGGTATATGTACATTTTTCACCTCAAATATCTTCTGATTAATGGAAGATGGGAGAATAAAAATAAGGGGCCCATGAAAGAACGTGCAATGTGTGCCACCTTGCTTGAATAAGCACTGAGGCAGTGATACCAAGTTGTTTATTTTTAATAGAACGTACCGATTTCTGTCACATACACTGCCAGCCAAAAGTTTCCGGACAACCATTGCACTGTTAAAGAATGGACTGAGATTAAAAGAAAACACACCTATGCAAGTGTTTCTGACAACCCCCGCAGCAGAAGACCGGCGACCGCCGTAAGTGACGAAAACAATGAAAAGGTGAGGACATTAATCAAGAACGATCGGTGATTAACCGTGCGCATGATAGCGGATGAACTGCAGATTAACCATGAATCCGTATGGACAAATCGTTATCCAAAAGTTAGGCAAGAAGAAAACGTGTTCTCGTCTTATGCCACATAACTTGACGGACGATCAGAAGCAGGCACGTTTAGAGGCTTCAGAGGATTTTGTCGAAACGGCGCATGCAACACCAAATTTCTTGTACTGTATTGTCACTAAGGATGAAACCTGGTGTCTCAGGTACGACCCTGAAACGAAACGGCAAAGCATAGAATGGCGTTCTCTCGGATCCCCTCGTCGGAAAAAGGTCGGAGCCTATTCCCACAACTCAAACACGTTTTGAAAGGAAAGAGATTTGACGATATTCCTGACATCCAACGAAACGTGACGAGGCTTTTGAACACCATCCCAAAGGAAGCCTTCTTGCAAAGTTTCCAGGACATGTATAGCCGATCTCAGTAGTGCATAGTTATGGGAGGGGACTATTTCGAAGGACAGTATGGTCACTGTCCTGCATTGTTCATCTATGTTGATAGTACAGGACTATTCACCAAACTTTATTGTCTAAAATTAATATCTATATATATAAAACAAGAGTTTTGTCTGTACATTGCTCAGAATTTGAAAATAATGGTATTTCTGTATCGGTCATGTCCATAGTAGCAAGAAAATGCACTTTTTACTTTTCCGTAATTTCTGTCTGTCTGTATGTATGTATGTATGTATGTATGTACACGCATCACGAGAAAACGGTTGAAGAGAATTTAATGAAAATTGGTATGTGAAGTCGGGGGATGAGCCTCTACAATCTAGGCTATAAATCATTTTACTCACGCTGAGTGAAATGGTAGTTTAGGGGAAGGCCTAAAATTGAATTCTCAACTATTTATGTTATTAGTGGTCGTATTTTAAAGAAAATGGGTATTCAAAGTTGGGGAATAAGTTGCTACAATCTAGGCTATCAATAATTGTATTCACGCTGAGAAAAATGGTAGTTTAGGGGAAGGCCTAAAATTTAATTCTCAAATATTGTCGTTATTAGTAGTCCTATCTTGATGAAAATCGGTATGCAAAGTCAGGAAATAAGTCGCTACAGTTTAGGCTGTAAATTATTTTATTCACGCTGAGTGAAATGGTAGTGTAGGGGAAGGCCTAAAATGTAATTCTCAAATATTTCTTATTAGAGGTGTAATCGATGAATGCTACATAACTGAGGTTATATAGTATTAAATTTCCTATTATTCATGTCTTATACATTGTTACCGTACTGGCTTTGATCACAAACATGTTCATGAATTTGGATTTTTGTTACTAAGTCCATATCAGCACCGAGTAACGAGAAAATGTGTAAACAGTATTTAATGGAAATCGTTATGTAAGCTCGGAGAAAGAAACTACATTTTAAGGTATAAAATATTTTACAAATCACAGAGTCGAAAGAAAACTAAATGTGGAGGCCTACAATATAAAAAGCTTCTAACATTGATCAACAATAACATTACATTGACCATTGTTTGTCGTGATGTGCTTTGTCTCTTCTGTTGCCCCTTATCTCTGGTAGATAGGACTACTGCTGCGTACAGAGTATTTTTTATTTGATTTACGTTGCACCGACATAGATAGCTTTTATGGCGACGATGGGATAGGAAAGGGCTAGGAGTGCCTTAGGCCTTAATTAAGGTACAGGCCCAGCATTTGACTGGTGTGAAAGTGGGGAAACCACGGAATACCATCTTCAGTGCTGCCGACAATAGAGTTCAAATCCACTATCTCTCGGATGCAACCTCACAGCTGCGCACCGCTAACCACACGGTCAACTTGCCCAGTCGTACAGAGTGTAACAGCCTGCCTGAATATTGAAGGAAAGTAGTTGGGGAGTTAGATAACTTTCTTCTTTAGCATGACATTCCCCTGGTTTATAAATTTTCTGATACTACTGATACGTAACACACTGGATCATCATAGCATTCGGGCTATTCAATCCCTACTCTGAGGCACTGATTGGAATGAACAGTGTGCATATTTAGCGGAATAATGGCAGATGAGTGTTCATGGCAATCTGCGACCTGGTCATCCCAGCTCTGGAACTTTGGGCTATTAGATTGGCACCGCAATCTAACAGCACCACTGTTCGTTAAGTGATAAAACGTGCGGCTTTCCATTTCATCGAGTATTTTATATGATAGCATTGCTTTTAATTGCTACATTCATACTTACGTTTTTGTAATGACCTATGTTGATTTCAGTTAGGAAAACCACAAAGTCAGTCTTTCTGAGAATCCCGTAGCGAAGCACGGGTACATCAGCTAGTTTTACAATAAACTATGTTTTTACATTATGTCTGAGCAAGTAATAGACAATATGTACAGACTTACTCCCACAGATCACCAGAACACATCAAATTCTCTTCTCACCAAAGAAACACCGCTTTGTTGTACTGTAAGTACACTTTTAACTATTCTCGGCATTCTCAGAACAAGTTTTTCTAACATTGATGCAGGTATAATTTGCCAGGCATTCTGGAAGAGACCCACAGCTTTTCTGATGGAGGACACTATTTTCAGGTTTGCCGATCCCACTCCTCCCACAGCAGCTCGATAGGGAAGGGGGGGGCATTCCATTAAAAACAATTCCCCAAGGTCTTGTCTGTTTTGTAGATGATTCATGCAATAGCGAGACGTGTAACTGGGGTCACTGTCTTGCTGGAGGACAAACCCACGTTGTTATCCAGACGGAAGAGCATAATGGGATAGAATGGAATGGTAGCCGTTTTTGTCCAGCGTTCCTCGAATTAGGTGCAGTCTATCAACTCCACTGAATGTGAAACAACCCCAAACAATCATAGAGCCCCCTCCATGTTTCACTGTACGTGTTATACAGTAGGATGCATTTTTTCCGATGCTAAACGTCAAACATAAACCAGTTGCCGTCGCCCTAAAACCTTCGAAACTTGGTTACAGTAATATATATTCTGTCATTAAACAAATTTGTGTGGGTACATATGTTTTGTCCGGAAACTTTTGGCCGGCAGTGTACATAGTAGTTCCTAGGCAGCCACAATGAGACTTGTAGTACTGAATTGTGAACATGTTCAAATGGGGTGACAGACGTTGAGGTGATGAATCTTCCAGGTGACGTAAACACACGATGTAAGTCGTACAAAGCCCCCGTCCTCTTCACATCTGGGCCATCGATCCCTAACGGTACCACATTTAAAAACGGGTACATTTCAATATTCTTTTCATCAGTGTTACATGTCTGACTGTGGAAATAAGTTCTGAAAATATAAAAAATAATACACCATTTCTTAAATCTGACTTTATTATGAAATAATGTAAAAAAAAAAAAAAAACTTTCAATATAAATTACTTAATATCTATTACCCTATAATTAAATAAACTAAAGGAACATACACAGCAAAAGGCAATAATCAAGTACATCAATGAGCACCAACTAAAAATATCTCTCTTTTTCACTAATGAATATTTTCATTAAAATAAAGGAATATTTCAATACAGGCTCTCCCTCATTATTTTACTTCAAAAATACAAGAAGTGTAGCATTCTAAACTCTGTGGATTAATGAAATTCTGCTATAATTAAAAATTAACAAGACAATACTGGCCCCTGCAGTTGTACACAGCAAGAAAACACATTACTTCAGAAAATATCCTACGTTCATAAGAATAATTTGTACTTTTTCTCATAAATGCATACGTATTAATGCTACATTCAATTATTATGGACTAAGCGAGTTTCTTGAGAGGAATAAAAATGTCAGCACTACAGAAAAATGTTTGAAGAAAGCAAATCATTATTCAGTCTTCACTGTATACGTGATTAAAGCAAGATTAATGAACAATTAAAGGAACTCACATTACCTGTAATGCAAGCTCATCAAATGCTGCATAACAGTAAACTAGTCAGCCATAAATAATAAAATAAAGAAAAATAACAAAGAGGTTTGATTCACTTGTATTTGGCTTCTCATAAAACATTAACAAGTTTTACAAGAAAAACAGTGCATAAGGCATAAATTTAAACAAGAATAATACTGACGGCAAAACATTTTTGTCTGAACTTTTCAAATAGCCGACTGGAAAAGTTTTTTCAATCACTCTCGTAAGTATTCCACTGAACCAATATTTTATCATTTATCCCTTATTTCACAGTTTTCTACACAATAATTTGTCATAGCTCTAACTTCTACAATACATCTGAAGATTTTTACAAATGTTTACGAGTATAAAAATATAAAAATAACTTTGAACAGAAATATAACAGTTTAATTCAAACATCACTTGATTTATATAAAATATAATAATACAATACTTCCTCTTTTAATAAAATGTTCATGTAATATTATAAACAGTCAATATCTGCATTGCTTATGTTCCAAGGCATCCATGAACACAGCAGGTAACTAAAATATGAATTTGTCTGGAAATAAATCTCAGGATAACCACAATGGACTGATTCACTCACCACAGTTCATAAGTGACCCCAAGAACAAGAGGTATAAATGTAATTCCAATTTGTCATGATTTCATACAACCAAGACACAAACACTCCAATAGAGGAAGCAGCATGTTCCCAGAAATGGCAAATAAAGTATCAGATGCGTGACTTCCTGTTTTGTGACAACAAATGAGCACTCCTAGTTTTACAGCAGAGTGCCCTTCCTGACATCAACGCTATGGGGTGGAATGTATTCGCTAATGCATATTTGTGTAGTAGTTGGTAGTCTGCTGTGTTGTATGTATATGAAGAGATGTTTATCACAACAACACCCAGTCCCCGAGCCAGTGAATTTAACTAGATAAAGTTAAAATCTTCAGCCGAGCTGAGAATAAAACCCAGGCTACTACACTGACCATTCAGCCAAGGAGACAGACTACAACTCATTTCATTCTGCACCCGGTCTTTCTGTTCCCTAGATAACAGGGTCGATCCCAGCTGAAGTTGATGGCATTTGCGAGTTAAATGCGTCAATTATGTTGCTGGCTTTGAAAATATTGACCTTCTACAGGACAATCTCTTCAAATGTACACAAACTCAGGAGCTGTTATGTAACAGCTATGTCGTGGGAGAATTCACTAATAATGTTATTGATTTTACGTCCCACTAACTACTTTTACGATTTTTGGAGGCACTGAGGTGCTGGAAATTTTTTTTTTTTTTTTTTTTTTTTTGCAGGAGTTTGTATTTGCCAGTAAATCTACTGACAACACCTTCAAATACCATTGAACCGAGCCAGCACTGTAACACTGAAGTTTCTACAAATACGCACACAATATTTTTCTACAGTAAAATATGCTCCTTCTACTTTACATAACGAAACAGCTCCCTCTGAACTACTCCAGCAGATATACCATCTCACTGAAAGGCACACACATCTGATATGCAAGCCTCGCCATCGCCTCCACTTTCAGCATTCATTTCCACCACAGCATCATCATTTATCAATGAAATATCAACACCCAAGTCGGCAATTGTTTCACAAAGACAATTGCATTCTCTATATAATTTTTGTAATACAATGGCACGTCCTTAAAACAAAGTACAAAATATCGGTCTTCATAGAATAATGTCGTTCTCAGGAAGAACATAAACACAATCATGAACACCAAATGAGCACCAGAGATCTTGTGTGTGCCGGCATCGTACAACATTGAGTGTCAAATGGACTTTTTTCTGCCCTTCAAAGATCCGATTACCTCTGCCAAGTCTAAACTTGTTATCTAGGGACATTACTCATAGTTGTCCTACGACTACTACCCTTGAGCAGGAAAATCCCATTTTTAAGGGAATGTACTGTGTACATCCAGATAATCAAATTGGACCGCCCTGTTGATAAGTTGTTACCTGTCAACTTCTGTGAGTCAAACAGTTAAGCAAGACATACGGAGAGGACCACGTACAGTACGAAGCACCCATGATGCCTCGCAGATGCGTTAGACAGCATCTCTACCAATTGACAGCATCTGACAGAGGCCGCATTGTGGGCTGTATGAGGTTTCGTATCGTGCAATTACCAGGCACGTGGGCCATTCAGATGTCAGAGTGGCCCGATGTTGGACTCAATATGTACATGAGGGCATAAAGTCACTTTACAAGTATTTCTCATTATAAAACAAAGAGGTATGGTATGTATAACGTCAGAGACTGAGAATGATAGTGTATTACAATCATTTGTTGAAATGAATATAACTAATCTGAATCATAATGTTGTACATCCATCATCATCACCTCCCTGTTGCCTATTAATTTCCAATGCTTTGAATGGCTTGTTCTTCTTCTTTTATGACCGCATAGGATCACTTTAGTCAGTGCATCGTTCAGGTCTCTTTGAAGGGGTTGTTCGGGCTTTGTGGTCCTCCCAGTACTTCTTCAGATGCTCCGATCTTCATGCCCTTTCCTCAGTTGAAAATATGCGTGCTGTTAGTTTGTTTTGTGTAAGGGTAAATCAGACATTTTTATTCTTGAGTTTTGCATTCAATTTTATCTTATACGTGGTGTTTTCTGTTGTAAGGCCTATTTCCTTCAGATCCTCTCTTACTTCTCTGATCCATTTATTTTTTGAGACGAGATTGTGTTGTACTAGTTGTTTCAGAAGTCTAGAATCCCAGTCTCCTCCGTAAAGGGTTCTAGATCTTTGTGCACAACTTTCTTAGATATTATCTGCCACTGTCCATCTTTCTGGTAAATGAAATGGGGCATGGCTTTTAGTGTGCAAGTGTCCGAGGACAGGTCTTTCGATTTGACGCCCATAGGATGAAATGAGAATGAAGACAACACATACATCCAACCCCCGTGCCAGAGAAATTAACCAATGATGGTTAAAATTCCCGACCCCGGACCCCTGTGACCGAAGGCACGCATGCTAACCATTTAGCCACGGAGCCGGACAACTGCACTTCAGTTGGTAAACTGTCAATCTTTGCCTCTCCGTCGAAATTCTTTCTGGTATATTTTGTTGATGCTGGTCCTTCCAATCCTCCTTGCAAATTTCTTACGCCTGTCAGTCTTCGATTGTTTATTCAGGTGAAAAAATGTTTCTGCTGCATATGTATCCTAGCCTCTGGTTTTATAACTGTGTTGCAGTGTTTTATTTTTGCATTTATTGATAGACATTTCCTTTTGTAGATGTACCATGTTAATTTTGGTACTTTTGTTAATATATTCATTCTTGTCTGGATGAGATTTTTCATTTAGGTTACGTATTATTACTTCTCCAAGATATTTAAATTGAGTTACTATTTTGATTTTATTACCATTTATGGTAACTTCTTTTAGTTGTGTTGGTTTTTGGGGCATAATTTCTGTTTTTTCAAATCATATTTTGAGTCCAATTTTATTCGCGATGTTTTGAAGTTCTGATATCTGAGCTTTTGCTTCATTTAGGTCAACTGATAGTAAAACTAAATCATCGGCTTGTTCATTAATATACATCTTATAATTACATAGGAACTGACATGAAGGCAATTTCAGATCATTCTGTAAAGAAGAAGAAGAAGAAGAAGAAGATCCACATCATTAGTACCAACTGGTTCTGTCAAGTCGTATAAGATTCACTGTAGTAGAAATGAAACAATGAGGAATTTTCTGGAACTTTCAACACTTCCAAAAGGCCTATTTGTTTTTCAAAACAAAGATGAAAAAGGAAATTCCTTCAAAAGGCAATGCGATTCCTTTACGAATCTAATTTTGGAAAAAGTTAAATTCAAGACAACACTCAAAGAGCAAGAACTTTTTGCAGCAATATCTCTGAAAAGATGCACAAAAAAAGAACAAGATCCAACTGGTGCAGATGAGAAGAAAGATCCCACTTTCCACCTACTTCTAGCAAACCACAGGATACAAAACCCTGACTTGCTAGAATTGGGTGGGTTGGCTGCCATTCCCCACTTATCATTGCTGGACATGCCCACAGATAGCGCTCACCACCTTGCACACCCGATAAATTCTCCAGCTGCGTGCGCTTGTCCATAATGTGATCACTCAAGAAATTCTTGTTTAGCTACAGTGTTTCATTTTGCAATCGTCCAATATATTCCTAGAATTCTCAACAGACGGCAGTCATGCCTTATCTTCTCTCCTCTCTCTGACTAGCTGAGCATGAAATGGAAGTTTTCCGAAGACAACTAAGGGAGTACATTGTAGATGAATCTCGAAGTGATTTAGCCTGAAAATGATAAGGATGATGCTTGTTGTTTAAAGGGGCCTAACATCTACGTCATCAGCTTCTAATGAAACAAAATGTAACGACAATTTAAAAGCCCAAAATCATCCACTGACCAGAATTCAAAACATGACGATGAAGAATGCATGGATGAATATGATTTTAAAACAGTCAGTGGATCCAACCCGCTATGCCCCACCTTTCCAGAAACTATCTTTAAACAATACTATTGCTATCTAAGGCATATTAGAATCATGCTTGATGTCTAAAGGGGTCCAAAATCCACAACAACGGCCCCTCATAATGCTACTTATTGCTAAGAAAATAGAACCATGGTATTTGTCATATTGCAGTAATGATCAAAAGTAGCGCAGACTCGCAGTGTTCCACACATTATGGTACTACTCACCAGTATCGTACGTTGCACAACTAACACAGACCTATGGTGTTTCTCACATAATGGCACCACTCATAGGCAACGCTAACCAATGGTGTTCCTCACATAGGTGTGCTAATCACGTGTGTCGGTTATTCCCGTGGTGTTCCTCACACAGTGGGTACTAATCACAGGCAACGCAGACCCACGGTGTTGCTAATGTAGTGTTATTAATCACAGGTGTTGTAAACCCACAGTGAAGCCACTCTGCTGCTACTAATCACAAACCTGTCGGGTACCTAACATAGTGGTACTACTTGTAATTAAGGGCGACCCATGGTATTCCCCGCGTGATGGTACTAATCACAAGTAGTTTCATGCTTCTAATACAATCGTCCCTTGGTCGCCCCATTTAGTTGCCTCTTATGACAGGCAGGGGTACTGTGGATGTATTCGTGTGCATCCCCCACCCACACGGGGTAAACCTGAAAATACTGCACAATCTAATACAATTTCATTTATGGGAAAACCTGGTTTAAGGGTTGGATTATTACCAGAGATGGGCACGATCGACTGTTTTGAACTATTCCAAATGGATGACAATGTAAGTTTTGTAGGGATAGAAACCAATTCTTATGCTTAAGATTATTAAATCTCCGCATACAATGGCACCGTTTTGGAAAGAAACCAACTTTCATGAAAAGCAGCTGTTTATTGCATTAGCTCTGTTCATCATCATAGTTGTTTCTTCGCATCTCTGATTTCAGCTGCCTCTGTGGATCCGTGGTAGAGTGTCGGCCTCTGGATCCCAAGATAGCGGGTTCAAACCCGGCAGAGGTAGTCGGATTTTTGAAGGGCGGAAAAAAGTCCATTCGATACTCCATGTCGTACGATGTCGGCATGTAAAAGATCTCTGGCGACACATTTGGTGTTTACCCGACAAAATTCATTAAATCTCAGCCATAGACGCCCAAGAGAGATCCGGTTTACTCTGTCTGCCATCTAGTGGGCCTAGAGTAAAACGGAACGTTGAAATTGACGAGCAGACAGCCAGATGGCGTCAAATTGAAATGTCTGCACACAGTAGCTGAGGCCATATTATTATTATTATTATTATTATTATTATTATTATTATTATTATTATTATTATCTCTGATTTCAACGTTCTTGAAAATCTGCTTCTCCCAAACATCATGAGGTCTTCCTCTTGGTCTCTTTCCAGGAACACTGCAGTCAAAGTATGCTTGAGGAGTCCTGTGGGGATCCATTCTTTTCATGTGACCATACATACCATTGCAGTATATTCACTCTGAGGCTCTCCAGCAAGTTTCTTTCCAATCCAAGCTGCAGTCGGATATCCACATTCCTTATTTTATCCAGTTTAGTTCTTTGTAGACAAGAACAGAGGAACTTCATTTCTGTTGCCTGAAGATCCAGTAAGTGCTGCTGCTTCCAGACAAGTGTCAATCTTGGAAATTAACAAAAACAAAGTATTTGAAGTACAGTGTGATAGAATGTGGAAGCTTTCTGTATTCTGTTGCTAATCTCTTGATGTATGGTGATGTTTGAGAACAGAACACTACTTAAGTACTGGAAGTTCTCTACAATATCCACCTGCTTGTCTCCAAGCCATGTGTCTTGGTTTTGTTGATTTAAGACCTAAGGTTGTAACAGCTTCATGCCAAAGATCTAGTCTAGCTTGTACTTCTGCTTTCGTCTCACCCCATACCATTACATCAGTAAAAGCCTGGGCATTAGTTGTTGGATCCTTTCTTGTAAACACTTCTACAACTTCATTATGATTATGAACAGGAGTGGTGAAAGACAACTTCCTTGCTGGACTCCAACTCTTCATTTCAAACCAACCTGACCTCCCATCCTGGACCTGGACGCAACTCTTGGTTTTATCATATAGTCGTCGTACTCATGCTATGATGTCATCAGGCACTTTCTTCCCATATATGACTGCATGGTATATGGTCATATGCTTTCTCAATGTCCAGAAGAACAGTTATAAGTAGAGGCACCTGTTTTTTTGCAAAGCACAGAATTTTTGAAATTTGGCTAAAAACCGCAAAACTATTTATGTTTAAGCAAAATTGCGAAATAATTTACGAAATATTTGGAACTGCATCATTTGAAGTTTAGGACAGAGATTCAAGGCAAGTTGTGGCAATAAAATCTGATAATCGATGCCACAATCAAATTTATACCCCTTCAATATATATTGAAAGCTAAGATATAGTACATCGATTATCGCTAAATTAGCTTCCTTTGAAATGAGAAATTTATCGTATTCATAATCATGTGTAACGTGGCGGTGTATTTCCTCTTGCCTGTTGAAAATCATGGCTGATCGGTGCGTTTAATTTCCTACTTTGTGGTCAGTTTATTAAAATGGTTGCAACAGTTTTTGATCGAGAAAAAGAATTTGCATCAGAAGGATTTTATGTGTTTGACAAAACTAGAAAGATACTGATGTGCAAATACAAAGGTTATGCCCAAAGTTTTTAGCGGCGCGTAAACCGTAATTCTGAGGACAATGGGATTGTTTTCATTTGAAAGAGCGATGTTTTTCGACCTTGGAACATGCGCACGCAACCCCTCCTAGCGGTAGTTCCTCCACAGCGAGGGAAGAAAGCACAGGCAGTGCTGAGTCAGACAGTGTAAGATGGATCTGTCATGCCGCGATTTTCGAGCAACGATTTTTTATGATTATAAAAAGAAAAAAAAATCAAAAACATATCAGATGTAAGGCTTTTCAGGCGTTTGCTCTATTAACCAGTGTTTCGTCTTAGGTCTGACGCTAGACTCATCAAAGTGGGATATGTCAGACCCTACCTACTGACGCTGGGTGTATGCAGGTGAACTTAAACTGGTTTATAGAGCAAACGCCTGAAAAGCCTTACATCTGATATGTTTTTGACATTTTTGACATGCTCTATTGGTGAAAAACATCTAATTCCCTCCATGGGAATTTAGAATTTTCCATATAAAAAGAAATTAAGGACCGAAGAATGCCATTCTATTTTGCTGCACATTTTTGGTGAGGCTGCCCCTTCTACAGCCACAGTTGGAAATTGGTTTCACGAGTTTTCAAGGCGTCAGCAGTCAATTGAAGATGAACCTCGTTCCGGTCGCCCAGCAAGAGCTGTGACTCAAGAAAACATTGATGCTTTGAGGGAAATGATCAAAGCAGATCCACATCTTACATTCTGTGACATTGAAGGGACCTTAAATATTGGGTCAAGAGCAGCGCAGACCATCGTTCACGATTATTTAGGCCTTACCAAGAGATGTACCCGTTGGGTGCCACATTCCCTGACGGAAAGCCAAAAGGAGGAGAGAGTGGACTGGTGTCATTTCATGCTAGAAAAATTCAATGGAGGACAGTCCGAAGACACCTACAATATCGTCACAGGTGATGAAACATGGATCTACCATTATGACCCTGAAACGAAGAGACAGTCTTCTGTGTGGTGCTTTCCATGGGAGGAACCACCCACAAAAGTTCAACGAAGTCGGAGCTCCGGAAAGAAGATGGTGGCAACATTTCCTTTACGAAATAGGGCATCCTCACCTCTGTGACCTTGGACACACGTCGTACAGTCAATGCTGAATGGTATGTGAATGACTCTCTTCCCAAAGTCCTCGCCACTTGGAGGTCACAGCACCCAAAGTCCAAGAGTGGGCCCCTTCTGCTGCATCACGACAATGCATCTGCACACAGGGTTGCCGGAACAATGGACTTTTTTGGAAAGGGGAAAAGTGCGAGTGTTACCTCATCCCACCTATTCACCTGACCTGGCCCCATGTGACTTCTTCCTGTTCCCTAAAACCAAGGAAAAAATACGTGGGCAGCAGATTTCGTCAGATGAAGAGGCCATTCCAGCGTACGAGAGTGCACTAAGTGACACCCCGAAAGAAGCTTGGACTGAAAGATTTTCTAAGTGGTTTTAGAGAATGGAAAAATGTATACGTGCTAATGGAGAGTATTTTGAAAAGTTGCAATTGTCGTTTCACAAAAAAAAAATTTTTCTCATACTCTGTTAAAAACTTTCGGCATAGCCCTCATAATGTAATGTGCAAATTGAGTGGCACAGAAAGGATACACGCCTGAAACACATTAATAACAGAGTTTCACATAAGAACAAGGAAAAGGCACTAACGTTGACAGGCATCAGAAGACAAGCTAGTCTCACGGACACTACTTCAGCGGCAAAACGAGCAAAATATGATAAAGACACATTCATTTTATCTGCAACTCGAGCTTTTATGGAGGCAAATATTCCACTGGAAAAAGTTGATCATCCGAAGCTGAGAGAGTGGATGAGAAATATATACCAAGTTTGTGCATAACCATACATTTTTTCTGAGGAAAGGATGTGAGGTTATGTTTTCCTAATAACTCTGTGCGGTTATGCTAGTTTTCTTGTTTAATGACATTTAGGCCTAGATAATGCATCTGGATCCCTCATTTACTTACAATTATAAATCATTTAATTCGTTCAAATGATGTTAAATAGCCCTCTAATATTAGGCCTATTGATTTTTTAAGGTGCTGCAGACTTGACCGAAGGACGATACACAGTTTAATATAGGAGTTTTGAAGGGACAGAAAAATGTCACCATAACGGAGTTCTCGTTATATGCTGTACTCGCTATAGCGGACTTCTCCTCATGAAAATATACAACGTTGTTATACTGCAAATATGCTATCATTATTTACCTTTTATTGCTGAAAAGTGGAAATAAAATTTAGCAAAATTATTGATGAAATAAAATAAAAGTAGCTAAAAATATACTGAAATAACTATTAAGAAATTACAAAATTAGGCAAAAATTTTCAACGCAAACAGGTGCCTCTAGTTATAAGTGATTTACTTTTCACCCAATACTTCTCATAGAGCATTCTGGTGGCAAAGATGAGCTCTAAATCCTAGTTGTTCCTCCTCAGTGTAGGTTCTGTTGATGGGAATAATTCAAAAGCTGTTTGCCTTGTAGCCGTACACAAATACAATCTCCCGATTTTAGGTTAGGAAATGTCTGTAAATTAATTTGTAATAAAAAGTAGTGAATATGATGCAAGTTTGTTAAATTAACCCTTTCCCACGGACTATCTTTCACTCACTGTCTGGCGAAACCTAGAGTAATAATTTGCTTGTCAGGTATAATTGTGGAATACCTTCAATAAATAATTTATTCTGTAAAAACCCCTTAAGATATCGGTTTCAAATTTTTTAACAAGGGAAAATATACCATACTTATTCTAAAATGATACAATGAGATCACCTAATTAAATGCAGGAACCCCCCCCCCAGTTTGGAATGAAACATCAAGAAGCATCCAACATGGTGCGAGCTAATGTTAAATTGCTTGTCCTTAAAGTCAGTCTGGATTGCTTGATCTGACGCGGCTCTTATTTTCTTGGTAATGCAGAGAACACAAGACTTCACCCTGAATCCCTCCATTTATTTCATTTTCGGTATCTGTCGGATGGAGATATTTAGATAACAAATCATACCTCCTCTCGGACATACAAATTATAAACTATTTTTCACTGAATAGGATTGGAAGATAAATTTTTTTTTGCTAGGGGCTTTACGTCGCACCGACACAGATAGGTCTTATGGCGACGATGGGATGGGAAAGGCCTAGGAGTTGGAAGGAAGTGGCCGTGGCCTTAATTAAGGTACAGCCCCAGCATTTGCCTGGTGTGACATATTGATCTAATTTGTAACAAATATCCTCTCCACCCAACTGGTTATGTGCAGCCATGTTGCTGCAATGTGTTTACATTCAGTCATCTGTCTGTTGTATCTAAGAAAACATATAAAAACACTTTATTTTAGCATTCCGTGCACGTTGGTTGCATCTAGGAAGCGTAAGGAATTCACTGGTTCCAAGAAGTTATATGTTTAGCAGACAGTTAGCAGAGGAAGTCTGTTTGAAAGTCGAGTGCACTCTACTATGCAACCTGCGGGAGACAATGTGCGACTCCAGTATGCTCTACTACGCAACCCGCAGGAAAGGGTTAAGATGCGAGAACATACTGTTACTGAGTCCAACCACACTTTTCCGGAAGAAGAAGAACATAGTGTTACAAGAAGAATTCGTAGTTAGGGAATACTGAACATGTATATCATTGTTTTAATTTGTACACATGACATTAGCAGTGCAGATTGCTCAAGATTGTACAACAAGGGAAACAGTGAGTATATCGGTAAAGATGGTTGAAGTCGGCTGAAAGTGTTGCAAGAAGTGGCTTGAAAACCTGGGGTACAGTCGGGGAGTATAGGCTGAAGATTGTAGGTCATCAATGTGGATGAACATGAGTTTGATAGCCAATCCAAAGGCTCAGATTTTAAACAATGTCGCGATGACAGAGACGCCTGAAGATGTGTCAGGGAGAGCATTGCTAACTTTATTCCAAGGTGATGGTGTAAGGTTAAGAAAGGAACAGCAATCTCATCCATATGAAATCGTTACTTTGAAGCTTGGTCTTCACAACTATGTACATACGTCAGTGAACCAAAGAGGTGATTCATGTATATTAATGTCTCGGAGCGACGCGAAGGACCAGACTAACCTGTGTAAATATATCCTGGAAGTGGGGAGGACTCAAGGCATTAGTCTGAAGAAGTGTTTGTGTAATTAAGGATAGGGCCGACATTAGCAAATAAGGAAGTGTACGGAAGGTCGTCGTGTCTGTCCTTACGAGATAAAGTGGAATTCTAGTAACATCAGGCAGTGCCTATTACCTTGACGTATTTTGAATGTGTGTACGGATCACAGAGCGGTTGTGAAATAGTGGCGAATTGTATAAGGATCATTCATACTGCTGCATGGGTGACAAGATGAACGAAAGAAATAGTTCAAATGGTTTGGAAAACAGGGGACCTTGGTAGTGCAAACAATATTTTCTTCACACATTTTCAACGAATGATGGGAGACTGCATGTTATAAATCTCTTTCCGTATTGATGGTTATCACTTCCCAAATAAAAAGTCTTATATAATCCTGTTTTGTATTGAAAAGGAGGAAAGACTTTTTATTTGTAAAGTGATGGGAGATTGTCATAAGCCTTGAAGAACTATGCAAACAGCTTTCACTGAACACCATACAAACATATCTCCATCGCACAACACCCGACATGCTAAAGTCCTCTTCTGAACATTCGAAACATGTATGATTTGTACCAAGAAGAAGAGGTTGTGAAGGAAAGTTTGTACAGAAATCTTTCTAATGAGAAGTTCAACTTATGCTTCCAGAAACTGAGAAAATATACATGTAAAGATTGTGACATCTACAAAATCAAGAAAATAGGCATAACTCTTACAGTGGAAGAAAAAGCAACACTGGAGACAAACCCTGAGCCGAGGGAGCCCGTGAATGTATGAAGCGATTATTCCAATCGTAAGCCTGAAATGTATGTGATATACATGGATCTCGAGAAAGGTCCTTCCATTCCCAGTAGTGACAGTCAGTGATGCTTAATAAAAAAAAAGACCTATATGTTTATAATTTTTGGCATTAATGACATGAAAAAGAAAAGGGGATGAAACGATTGCATCTCAAGACTCTCTGGAAATCGCCTCATCTCTGTTGATTCACTTGAAGGAGTTGTCTTTTAAACCAGCTATAAGGCATACTGTGATTTGGTTCGATTCTTGTACGGTACAAAATTGAAATTCGAACGTAGTCCTTGCACTTCTACTTTATGTTCTGTCCAATGAAAATGGCACCAAAATCATTGAACAAAAATGTTTGGTTTCGAGACATTCATGCCTACCCAACGATGCTGATTTTGGGTGTGTTCAACTGATCTATGTAACAAAGGATTGTGTAATGTGATGAAGGAAGCCCGAAGATCAAATTAGTTTGTGGTTTATGAAATGCGATGTTTAGATTTTCTCGCAGTTAAAGGTCTTCAAGAGTGTATCATGAAGAGGAAAAGGAAAATTAAAAAACTGCTGGAAATGAAGGCAACTTGCTGAAGCTGCTTTTTATAAAGAAAGCCTGAACGACATGCTCGAATTTGGGGAGCCTCACTTGATAAAAGGAAATGCTCCTGGAAGCATGCCTGGGTTTCCGTCAATGAGACTGACTTGCCATCATCTCGAAACAGCTTACGCTGATTTAGTCACAGAAACAAAGAAAAAAAGATGTTGGACCTACTGAATTTTATACCCCCTTGCCACCGTCCTTTTTTTTCTGCGCTTACAAGCTGATCATGGCAGCGCTTCAAATGGTGATTAATATGATAAAACCATGATAACATCAGACGACACTGTATGAATTTGCATTTTGTATGTTTCAATTTTCATATTTGTATTTCTTTTATAATAAATGACAGTTCTGTTTTTTTTTTTTAGGAGATTGCCAACTTGTATTTAATCCCATTACCCTTTCCATTCATTCATGCCATCCCTGATCCGGTCATTAACTGGAAAACAGGTTGTAGGTTTTCAATTTTCAACCCTTCCCAATTTATTTTTGTTTTACAGTAATTAGGGAAACAAGTTCTGTCCTTTTTTAAGATCATGAATCTGAATGTTTAGATTTTGAGATAGTTGAAAAAGTTACAAAACAGATTTATACATTCTGATTGAAAGCTATAATTTATTCAAGAAATATAACTGAATTTACAATGAGCTGCAAACTTTAAATTTGTTTTCCTGAAAAACAATAACGATAGGGTTTTGGACGTGCACAGTTTGGCAGCCTAACGACTTGTATACACTGTAGAGCTTATTTTCAATGTTATAACAGAGCATTTAATACGAACTGTAATGAACATAATAATGTAAGTCATTGCTAACTTCTGAACAAATTCACCTGTCATCCATTTCTTTGTAAAACCTAACATTCCATTTTGATCACATATTTAAATAAATTTTCTGTGAACTGAGAAGTTATGTTGTTATTATTTTACAATCTGCCTCACGCCGCACTGACGCAGACAGGTCTTATGGTGACGATGGGATAGGGAAGGGCTACAAATGGGGAGGAAGCGACCGTGGCCTTAGTTAAGGTACAACCCCAACATTTGCCTGGTGTGAAAATGGGAAAACACGGAAAACCATCTTCAGGGCTGCCGATGGTGGGGTTCGAACCCACTTTCTACCGATTGCAAGCTGTCAACTACCGACAACTACGTGACCCAAACCATGCCGCCACTTGCTCGGTGTATTTGGAGAAGATTTCATGTTATGTGTGAATCTTTTCCTTATAAATTCTTTGTAGGCACTCAAGAAAGTCTCTTCTGAAAAGTTGAACTTTTTGACTTGTGTGCCTTTTCCCATCACCCAGAGAAACATATCAAGCACCAAATAACAATAACTCATAAAAAAGTCATCTCCATGAGGAGAGCAATGCTAGGAACTACACATTTCTGAAAATAATCTGAGCAGATATATATCATTTTTACAAATTTAAAAATTACTTCAGAAAGAACATACAAATGTGACAGGCTAGAAATATGAATGAAATTCTCTATGTGAACGACAAGTTCTGATTTTCATTATAATAATTCTTCGAAAAGAGGAACTGAAGACTCAGAAACAGCAAATATGCCACTGGCGTTACAGCACTGAAGGGATCAATCAGGATACCGAGACATTATGCACATTCATCCTCGTGTTAACATGCTAAATGCACCACAAACCAAAAATTTTTATTTTTGGTATTCATTTCCTTTCATCATAAAAGATGTAGGTTATTCTGGATCCTTGTTGTCACTTGTAATTTCAGGCAGATTAATATATAGTGTTTTTTTTAAGGCTTTATAATATAAATTTAATCATAAAAAGAATTTGCACTGGCCAGCTGAAACATTCTTCTTCGATATCCCTCATCATATAAACAGGTTTTAGTAATTTATCTTAGTACTCATTTGTAACTTATAAAAACAAAATACAAGTTCCGGAGGTAAAATACATTTTTTCTCAATCCCTTGCAGGTTTTAAAGGAATGCGTTAACCACACCTATCGACAATCCCGATAAGCAATCGAATTAATAAAACTGAAACGCACTTTTTTAGAATCATAATTTAAAGCAGCAGTATTAATGAAATGTTTCTTATAAACCCTATCATGACAAATTAGAACAATTTCTGAGTGATTCAGGCCAGCAACAGATATCCTTATCAGTATGCAGATTGAAGTCAGGAAAATGTACCAACTTGTTTGTCCAACACTAATAAAACAACAAGAACAGTTCTAGATCTCAAGAGAGGTCACAAACTTAAAAACGTTTCTTCTTACTCTGTACAATAACACACCACAAACATTCACAGGAAAAACAGCCTGTCCCTCAGATGCACGCTGGGATCTCGACCAATGTTCTGCCCAACTAAGTATGCCAACTTGTGAGCATACTGGAAAAAAGAAAAGACATATTGGTACACACAACATAACAAAACAAAACAAAACAAAACAAAACAAAACAAAACAGTACAAAACACATTTTTACACGGTAAGCCGCTCCCCGCTCCTGCTAGCTTTCTTTAAAATTCGGAGCCTGTTTCCAGTCATTCGACCGGGTCGAATCTGCCGGGGAGGATAGGAATTGTGCCGGCTGCCGAAGACTGTCGCACTCCTCTGGGGCAATGATTAATGAAACAAAATGATACTGGAAAGTGTTGCTGGAGCACCCGCCTCGTCCAGCACAAATCTCATATGGAGCGACCAGGATTTCAACCACGGAACTTAGCGGTGAGGGACCAGTGCACTGCCATCTATGTCACAGAGGCTCTGCTACCTGTCACTGTCCTATGTACATCATCTAACACATTACCTAACTTGTAAAACCTTCAATTATTATGTTTAATATATTTTAATTATCTTTTATTAAATGCTAGGTACGACTATACCCTGTAAATATGTACTGTGCATTTGCATAACCTCAAATACGTATTGTGAATATGTTTAACCTCAAAATCTGTGTAGTCGAAAACTGTAGAAAACTCTGTAATATTTGTATATTGGGTATGATCCACTATCATTCCGATGGAGATTTCTGGAAACTTATTGTAATGATTTATTATCCAGATACATGTAGAAACATTACGAATGTTATAGATTTCTCCATGTGTGTTTGTAAACTGTAATCGAATATTCGAGTTTTCCACTCCAATCAAGAGGCCGCCTGATCAATTAATTGTTCCTTGTATGTTTAGATGTGTTCCATTTAGTGTGTTGCAAGAATGTTTCTACAGATCAATATTTCTAGACTGCTTGTCGAACAGTATATATATCGAGCTGACAGGCTGCGAGGCCAGTGTAGACTATGGGTTAGAGTGAACAGTGAGTTGAGGATTTGGTTGATATCGTAACTTGTCAGAATCAAATTGAGTGAGAGGTTAGTCGGTCCTGCCTTGTGATGGGAAAGTGTGGACTGCTGATATCTGCACTTCACAGAATTGACAGTAAATTGCTTCAGTGTGTTTCCCTAATAGTGTTGTGTTGTTTATAGCTGTGTTGTTAAGAAACAGACATAGTGGCAATAAAGTAGTTTTATGCAAAGAAGTGAACGTACCTCGTGTGATATTTATTTATACCAAAATAAAATCGCACTGAGAACAATATCATACTAGAGCAATTTGTGCATAAAATTCATACAAAAAAAATAAATTAAAAAACAGTTCATTCTGAAAAGTACTACAGAAAAACAAAAACATCACAGCATTATAGCAGGGAGAGAATTACTAATATATCTTTCGAGGCGAAGGCATATGCACATTTGGTTGAAAATTTATGAATATAATATGATCCACATGGAAGGAAACCAAAACTGACCCCTTTGAAGTCCAATTTTTGAACAGTTTCTTTCACTGAAACTTTTTCATTTGTAGGGGCCAATGATTTTCTTTATTTCCTTCTCTTCCCCCTCTTTACTGGTGTTATCCCAATTACACTTTTATCACATTTGCAGAATTATAAATTTGTTAATAATCCTACTATAATAAAAGATGGTCCCACCAGTTAGTTACACAAGATGCAGTACAAACAGGCCAATTAGTGTTATGGAAATATAGCACAAGTATCAAATCAACAGCTATCATAGGAGGAGTCACCGAGTTACCCTAGTGGCATCTTATTGCAGACCTTTTAATGTTGCAAGAGTTACAAGAAACGCATCATTTCACATTCCACAGAGTTCTCTGATGTGGTTTTCTTCATACCAGTCCCTCCCCTTACGTTTCTTGTATCGTTTTTATGATCAAGCCAATACAAATAAATGTGGTGACAACAAGCATGGAAAAAACAACTGAAGAGCATAGAGTGGGAATGAGCAGCCAACATAAGAAAACTACACTGACAAATGCAACACCAAGAAGGAGTGGTTCGAAAGGGATGAAAGTTGGGGAAAAAACAGAGACGGCACGGACGAATAATTGATGTTTATTTCAAACCGATATGCAGGTTACACAATGCGCACGGCATCGACTCAGTAGGATGTAGGACCACCGCGAGCGGCGATGCACGCAGAAACACGTCGAGGTACAGAGTCAATAAGAGTGCGGATGGTGTCCTGAGGGATGGTTCTCCATTCTCTGTCAACCATTTGCCACAGTTGGTCGTCCGTACGAGGCTGGGGCAGAGTTTGCAAACGGCGTCCAATGAGATCCCACACGTGTTCGATTGGTGAGAGATCCGGAGAGTACGCTGGCCACGTAAACATCTGTACACCTCGTAGAGCCTGTTGGGAGATGCGAGCAGTGTGTGGGCGGGCATTATCCTGCTGAAACAGAGCATTGGGCAGCCCCTGAAGGTACGGGAGTGCCACCGGCCGCAGCACATGCTGCACGTAGCGGTGGGCATTTAACGTGCCTTGAATACGCACTAGAGGTGACGTGGAATCATACGCAATAGCGCCCCAAACCATGATGCCGCGTTGTCTAGCGGTAGGGCGCTCCACAGTTACTGCCGGAATTGACCTTTCTCCACGCCGACGCCACACTCGTGTGCAGTGACTATCACTGACAGAACAGAAGCGTGACTCATCGGAGAACACGACGTTCCGCCATTCCCTCATCCAAGTCGCTCTAGCCCGGCACCATGCCAGGCGTGCACGTCTATGCTATGGAGTCAATGGTAGTCTTCTGAGCGTACGCCGGGAGTGCAGGCCTCCTTCAACCAATCGACGGGAAATTGTTCTGGTCGGTATTGGAACAGCCAGGGTGTCTTGCAATGCTGAAGAATGGCGGTTGACGTGGCGTGCGGGGCTGCCACCGCTTGGCGGCGGATGCGCCGATCCTCGCGTGCTGACGTCACTCGGGCTGCGCCTGGACCCCTCGCACGTGCCACATGTCCCTGCGCCAACCATCTTCGCCACAGGCGCTGCACCGTGGACACATCCCTATGGGTATCGGCTGCGATTTGACGAAGCGACCAACCTGCCCTTCTCAGCCCGATCACCATACCCCTCGTAAAGTCGTCTGTCTGCTGGAAATGCCTCCGTTGACGGCGGCCTGGCAATCTTAGCTATACACGTGTCCTGTTGCACACGACAACACGTTCTACAATGACTGTCGGCTGAGAAATCACGGTACGAAGTGGGCCATTCGCCAACGCCGTGTCCCATTTATCGTTCGCTACGTGCGCAGCACAGCGGCGCATTTCACATCATGAGCATATCTCGGTGACGTCAGTCTACCCTGCAATTGGCATAAAGTTCTGACCTATCCTTCTTGGTGTTGAATTTGCTCTGTCGGTCAGTGTATATTCCCACCAACCAACTTCAGTTCACAAAATCCCAAAAATATTGCAATGAACATAAAAGGTGGCCCAGAGTGCAGTGGGACATTAAATATCAATTTAAAACACTCAGAGATGCGTTTGAAGAAAACTAAAGCCAAGAAACAGTCTCCCATTAAAACAGGATCAAGTTCAGGTACACAGTGTTAAGAGAAATGAAGGCAAAAAGGCTAAATTAATTTGTTATACTGAAAGTTGGAAATTTGTTGAACTGAAACAGTAAAACCTCGTTAAGGGTTCTGCAGGATTTTGTGAAGGAAAAAGAACTTGTACAACCTATCCAACAGGGACATGGAAACACTAGATATGACTTTCCGACATGAGGGCATTTTACATCTTGTATTTGTGGGTACAGTGAAAACTAGATCTACCATTTCTAAAGCTGAGATGAAAGTATTAAAAGGTGTGAAAAACACGAAAGAACAAATATGGAAGCCTCTTACGCTGGGGCTTATAAAATAACAACAGTGTACTGAAAGATGTGAAAAACACTAGACAATAAATACGGAAACATTTGCACAGGGGCCAATAAAAGTTTCTACGTATTATTACAGATCACACTGTTTCTAGAACAAATATTAATAGAAGCCTTTTATTTCAGAGCAGTGGGTCAGGAAAGATTATTTTTTGGTCACACTCTAAGATAATGAATTGGAGGTTACACTTGAACATGTATGACGGCGCAGAATGGCTTTTGCCGCCATTTTGAATCCGGCAAAACTTCAATCAACTCGAATGATCGAGTCAAAACTCCAAGGTGCGAATTTAAACATTCGACTTCTGTACGCTTAAAGATGCCGATGCCGGTCTACTTCCTGACAGATTTTAATTTTGCCTTCATTAGCAAGGAATTTCACGACTTTTTCTGTATCCGTAACTAGGCTATCACACGACAAATATGCACCACGCAAATCAACATCACACAAACATGTTCCTAATCCAGATGGAGGTTATCAGGCAACAAATAATATTCGTTACCCTTCGCTGTACCTCTGAACATAAAATAAATTTCTAACGTCTGAATGGAATGTGAAATAAAAGTACAAACAGACTTACTGGGTTATTCAGTAATCTTGCTGCTAACCAGCAAGCAGAACTGAACATTCCTGAGGCCAACGACTTGCTTCCCAAAGTTTCAACTTATCCTGTGAAGTTCAGGAATCCAAGGCCTTTTCCCACAATCACGCAAGTGTGACGAGGGCTCTTGCCTGAGTTGGAAATAACTTCTCTTTCATAAGAGATGGCAAATAACATTTTCAGGGTTAGGAAAAATGTGATTGCACTAAGCGGTAATAGCGAAAATTCATGATGCGATAAGTGGGGGTACTTTTATATAGATTTAATACGATGAGAATTTATGACATGCTAAGCAGGAAAACATGTTATTGAGGAATGCACAAATGAGGTTTTGAACTGTATTTTAACACACTTCAAACAGAGAAAAGGGATAGGCCTTAAAATAATTTTGCAGTTCTGAATATTTCATTACAGCATCAAGTTGACTGATAGTGATCGCAGCCATGGGACTTCCAATTTCACAGGGAAGTGACGTCTTCATGGTGAGACCATGTTCCTTACATCACATGGATTTTTACAATATAAATTACCCTTTCTCCTTCATTTCACCTACAAATCTCTCACCTGGCATGGTGCTGGAACACGAACAGTTCCTGGCCAGTTATAGTACAGATGGCACAATTTATACGTCAGCCGCTGAACATGGTCGGTCTTCATTTTGCTAGTGTCGTAGATGACGATGTAATGTGTTGGACTCACAGTGCCCTAAAAATAGAAAAGCAGATAAATTATTTACAAAAGTGACTGTAATTCAAAATGTTAACATAAATGACTAAGATTTCTTATGAACAGAATATTGACCGAATATGGCATCAAAACTAATTTTTTTACTCATTAACAACACACACATATACAATTAACATATATGTACAAAACTTAATCTATTTCAAGTGGTATATGCAATCTCTCTTCTAAGGTACCGAAATTCCAAGCGTTTATCCTTCAAAAACACACTATGTTACCAAGGTGCATGAACAGAACTCAAAACTAAATCCCCCATGTTCTGAGCAGATCTATCAAACTTTTTTGCTAGGTCAGTCGACACACAAATGAATCACATTCAGCATTTTTTATGTAAAATATGCGGTTTATTGAAAGAACTGCTCAATAAGGGTTGAATTACTTTGAATACATTTGACAATGATGATGACTGACAATACATCAGAGCGTTGTCAGAAAACTGCAATATTTTTTTAAAAATTTAGGAACAAAATTCCTCGCATATCGTACAATCTCATTCCTGTCACTGTGTGATGAATCACTGCTGTTCTAGCTGCCATCTCTCCAAAACATCATCTGTTAGGCTGTGGTGGTGTGTTGAATGCAATCCTTTTAGTTATCTGCAGACACATTTTCAAGGGCTCGTACGTCATGTAGTTGGTTTCTCGCCCAACTTCACACGAGTTCAATGGGATCAAGAATGCAATGATAGGGTGGATGTTGCAGAACAAAGCGGCCTCTTTCCTGTGCTCTTTTGTCTGAAATATACGTATCATACAGGTTTCACACTGACTTTGCTTGCTCAAGCAGTTCTGCTTTGACCATATCACTTTGTGACTGTCCAGCTAACTAATAATCTGGTCTTTTCCCATAGCCATTGGGGGCATTTGTTCCCATTTCACACAAATGCTATTTGTTTTACGTCGCACCGACACAGATAGGTCTTTGGCGACGATGGAATAGGAAATGCCTAGGAATTGGAAGGAAGCAGCAGTGGCCTTAATTAATTTGCCTGGTGTGAAAATGGGAAACCACAGAAAACCATCTTCAGGGCTGCCGACAGTGCGGCTCGAACCCACTATCTCCCGATTACTTTATCATTCATCTATTAAGAAACTGAAAACTCAAAACAATATTCTTCAGAAACTGTGCGGGTCAACTTGGGGATAAAGTGGGATCCAACGTTACGCGTAGATATGTAGGACGAACTCTATTGCAGAAACTTATGTTCAATTTTGTGTTAGCCAGCCGGTTATTTAAATGGAAGGTTGACACTTCTGTTTTACTTGCATTAGGACAAAGTCTCCATTTCTTGAAGTAGACCTCTAGAGTGGCAGGTCCCTCAGTTTTCTTGAGATCTCAGTGTTGTGTGACTAGTGCAATATCATCAGCATAACAGAATTTTCGGCAGTCTAACTCAGGAAGATCATACACTAGAGTCCCTTTGATCCGAACTGAAATATTCAATTTTTTTTTTAATACTCCTTACTGTAATGAAAGATTATAGAATGAAGATGTACTTGCATTTTATTAGTTATATTTTACTAGAATAACTTAATGTAAACATAATTACACATCATAAATCATCAATCACTGGTCGTTTATCTTTACAAAGTCCGTTAGTTTCTTTTACCTTAGTGATTGGAACCTACTCGAAGATGCAGTGTTGAACCAGCGTCTCATAAACATCACATCAGTGGGGGTAGCAGCGGCATCTGAATGTGACACTAGTTGTTCTTCGTCGTCACTCTGTTCCAGATTCTTTCTCCACCATAGCTACAATTTCTTGGTCTGTCATCTTCCATCCACTTGCTAATGTCATTTTCATTGGCTTCCTCACACCCAGGAAGGAGATTAACATTTGCAGACGCTTCTGCTACTCTCGATGAATGTGAGACTCTGCCACAATTTCTTCCACGTTTTGCTCATGACACCCTCCGATGCCTCTGCTGCCCAGTAAACCACGTCCTTTACATTCACGTCCTTCAGTTCTTCTATTTTTTGCTAGTTGCTTTACATCGCACTGACACAGAGAGGTCTTATGGCGACGATGGGGCAGGTAAGGCCTAGGAATGGGAAGGAAGCGGCTGTGGCCTTAGTTAAGGTACAGCCCCAGCATTTGCCTGGTGTGAAAACGGGAAGCCACGGAAAATAATCTTCAGGGTGCCAACAGTGGGGTTCAAACCCACTATCTTCCACATGCGAGCTCACAGCTGCACGCTCCTAACCGCACGGCCAACTCGCCCGGTTTTTTCAGTTTTGAAGCATAGTAAGTGAACTGCCATTCTCAATCACGTACCTGAGAAGTTTCTGTTTATACACAAGTTTTACATTTTGCAAAACGCCCTGGTCCATTGGCTGCAATATTGAAAATAATATTAAGCATGTATTATGTGTAGGTAGCCTGTTTGTGCAAGTTAAATTTAGAGTTCTTAGTAAATTCAGAAAATTTCTAGAAATCTGCTCATCTGAATAGTCCCATGCCAAACTACCATGGACGGAAGCGAGAGGGGGCTGGTCTAGCACTTAAGTCTTGCTCGCGATTGGTGCAGTCAAAGCATAAGCAGGTGGGCCAATATGGCAACGTCCCCACCATAGCAAGTTGGCATGGCGGATGCTATAACCATTAAAATACATGTCATTTCTGAACCTCTAGCTTTAATTTTTGACTTTGAAGAAAGTCACAACTGGTATGCCACAGGGCCCTGTCCTCGGTCCATTTTTATTAATTCGGGTAATCAATGATTTACCACAAAATGTCAAAGCTCATGCTCTTATATCCTATACAGATGATACAACGTTAATTACAAATCACCAGAGTATCTCAGGTTTGCATCAGATGTCGCAGGAAGCTCTTGCAACTGCAATGATGCATTGGTTTACATCCAATAGGCTGTTGTACAATCAGGATAAAACTCAATTTCTCACACTAGGTTTATCCAAAGATATTGAAAGTCAGTCAGTCAAACTTTTGGGTTTTCATATTGATGCCAAATTGAACTGGAAAACACTGATCATGTTTGTAAAACAGTATCACAAGTGGCCTATTTGATATGGAAATTGAGAGATTTAGTTAGCAATAACTACCTAAGGATGGTGTATTTTAGTCTCTTCCACTCACGCATTACTTATGGACATATTATGGGGGAATTCTTTTTACGTATATAATATTCTTCTAATACAGGAAAAGGTTGTCGGAGCAATGTGTAGGGCAGGTTCAATTGACCATTGTCGACCTCTCTTTCATTAAGCTTAAAATACTGACAATTATAATTTGTATACTTATATTTCTTTGACATATGTTAAAAGCAATATAAATGGATTCAGTACTAGGGAAAACATTCACCTTCATGATACTCGGGACAAAGCATATATTGACATCCCAATTCATAGGCTGTCAAAAACTGCTCATTCACATACAATCACTTGTTTATGATTGTTTAATAAATTACCACATTCTGCAAGGTCCACTCCTTTTAAGTAATTTTAAAAGGGAAATTTAAGATTGGTTAATAGAAAATGCATTTTATAATACCTCTGAATTCTTAGAAATGCATAATGTTAGTATTAAGTTTTAATAAATGGTGTTCTTCATTTGGCCTTATTAATATTAAGTACTAAATTATCAGTTGACGAAGCCTATTTCATTGTATATGGTCAATGGCAAATAAAGATTCTTGACCGATCCTAGTTGGCTTCGGCCATGAGCTATATAAAGGGGTATACCAGGCCTTGCTGAGCTTCAATCCTTCCTCTTTTCTATTCAAGTTATCGAGATGTTTGTGTATATCAATAGCTTCCTTGTAGAGGCAGGCATGGAAGTGGGATGTTGTGGCCGGTATATCGGTATCATAACGTATTTCATGCTCTCTGTCAAGCAGCACATGCTCCGCTACTGACGACTTGTCATACTGCCCCAGACGACAGTTCCATTTTGTGCTCAATCAGGCAGGTCTTTTATCATATTGAATCCAGCCGTGAAAGCCTTCATACTTATCAAAGTGTAGTATAGTTCCCTATCATCAAAATCAAATCATCTTTCTGATTTGCTGGAGTATGATAATCTATACCAAGGAGAAAGGAGGAGTTTTTAATAATGTGCAATTCCATAAACCTTGCAAACATATTCTTCATCCAAAATAGACCTCACATAAATGGACGTCTGGCATACCTGGCTAAACAGCTACGTTTGAATTCTCAAAGACAGCTAAGAAACTTGAGAGAAAAAGATAAAGATTTATGTAACTGTGATGAAAGGGACATGAACAGTTGTTCTTCCCGTGGCAAAGCCTGGCTCATAGTGTCATCAGCAGTTTCAATTACTTTTGGTGGAAATGATGACTGGGTCATCCTTGTAACTGAGGAGTATGCTCAAATCTTATTACAATGTTTCACCTTTTCAGATGAACAAGACATGTGCACTTAGACTGCGCTTAGGAATTTAGTAAGGCTTCAAAGTTCCCATCTGAGAAACTTTCCTCACAATTTCACTCCTGAATAAAGTAATCAATGTGTCCCACTGCTGCAAAATCCTATCCAAACATCATTCTTGACAATGACCATTGAGTAGGTATATGTTTCAGAATTGTACCTAATCTCTGTGTTAAGTAAAGTTTTGAAATTCTCGCTACTGCTCTCTCCTCTTAGCTCTCCTTTCCAGATAATAAGATAGGTAAGAGTGTATTCTGCCCAAAGGCAGGTCCGAACCTCCACAGAGGTGTGTCTAAGCCGGAGTTTACGTACGGTAAGGTGGCCAGTTCCTTTCCGCTCCTCCATTCCCTTAACCCCCACCAACAGTATGTGGCAAACCATCCAAATCTTGACCACGCCCAATGTTGCTTAACTTCGGAGATCTCACGGGATCTGGTATTTCAACACGGCTACGGCCAAAAGCCTGGATTAAATTTCAAACCTCGCTGCAGTGCAGAACTTCTTCCAAACATCACACCTCCATCTGTTCGTGTGGCTGCTGGTCACAATATTGTGAAGAGTGTATCCCGCGCTCGCGTATAAACATCTGCATGCCGCACTGAGGCACTCCGTCTTGGCTTGGCAGCCATTGAGAATGGAGCTCCCGTTGGATATTACCGCCAAGTACGCGCAATTATTCAGTTTTTGAACGCAAAAGGTACTGAACCAATTGAAATCCATTGACGGAAGACGCCAATTGGCTGAAGATGACACGGAATAAGCATTGAAACCGGTTCCATTTAATAATTAAATGTTGTAATTAATATTATAGCATGGTTTTGTATTGAATAGGTGGACTCATTATTTTGTTCCTATTTTAGTGTATGGTGAGTCGTGCATAGATGTCAAAAATGTTCATAAGTGGTGTTGAGAGTTTGCAGCCGGTCAAACAAACTCACGACGAACAAAGGAGCGGAAGACCGTCAATTTCCGTCTAGACAGTCATGAACGTTCAGCAAATCATGTGTAAAGATCGGCGGATCACCCTGGATGATCTCTGCACTTTGGTTCCTGAGGCTTCCTGAAGCGTTGCTCACAGAATTTTAACGAAAAAGTTCAAATACCGGAAGGTGTGCGTAAGACGGTTGCCACGCACGCTGATTGATGACCACATGCGGCAACGAGTTGATTCTTCCCGCACTTTTCTTCAATGCTTTGCAGCCGAACAGGGCTCAATTGTCATGGGTGACGAAGCCTAGGCGTTACACTTTACACCCGAGACCAAGCAACAATCACGCCAATGGCGACATCCCTCTTCGCCAAAGCTGCGGAAATTCAAGCAAACACAGTCTTTCAGTGAAGTCATGACAACTGTGTTTTGGGATCGAAAAGGGGTATTGTTGGTCGACTTTACGCCCACTGGGACCACAATTAACGCTGACAGATACAGTGAGACCCTATTAAAACTCAAGATGCGCAATTCAGACCCGAAGAAGAGGAATATTGAGCATGGGCATAAACATTCTCCATAATATCAACGCCCGGCAAACCATTGCTTTCCTGCAACAGTTTCAGTGGAACATCATCACCCACCCATCCTATAGTCCCGACTTCTTGCTCAGTGACTATCACTTGTTCCCTAAGTTGAAAGAACATTTGGCTGGAAAGCGATTCAGCACCGAGGACGAGGTGAAAGATGAGGTTCACAACTTCTTGAACAGCACGGCGGGGAGCTGGCATGACACAGGCATACAAAAAATGTCACAGTGTCTACAAAAATGCACCAACCGAAATGGTGATTATGTAGAAAAATAGCTAAATGTTCAAGCTGTAAAATGATGGAAACCATTGTAGAAATAAACAGATCTATGTATTTATAAAAAAGTAGGAGATATTTTTGGGATTACCTTCGTATTGGATCATATCATTTGCAAACTTATTTTGAACTCAGTGAAATCATATATCTAACAGTATTTAAAGAAATACGAAGTTTGATGATGATTCTTCTATGCAAGAGTCAATTCAGTTTTTATGTTGAGAAGTTTACACCAATAAAAACAAAACTTGTGGTATGTACAACTAATTAAGGGCCTTAACCTCTGCCTAGCCAGGTGGCCTGCCGGTATTTGCGTTCTACATGATCAGTGTAACAATATCCTCAGATGTACTGCTGCTCATATCAACAGCTCCCCACTTGGTCCCACGAGGCTGAATGTATCCTCTTCCAAGCTCTCCATGCAGGATTAAAATTCTTGAACAAGCTGGGAATAAAAGCCAGAACATCCGAGTAACAGGAATGTACACTAATGCTACATCACAGGGCTAGTTACCAAGTCAGATGTAACCTGGAAGGTGTTTTCGCAGGTTTTGCACTCGTTGGCAAGATCATTTATGAAAGTTGTGCCAGCTGCACAGATAAGTCTCATTCACTGCTTGCCGTGAGCCTGCATCCGGGAGTTAGTGGGTCGAGCCTCACTGTGGGCCGCCCTGAAGATGGTATTCAGTTGTTTCCCATTTTCACACCAGGCAAATGCTAGGGCTGTACCTTAAATAAGGCTATGGCTGCTCCGTCCCACTCCTAAGCCCTTCCTATCTCATCGTCAGCATAAGATCTATCTGAATCGGTGCGACGTAAAGAAATTACATACGTCATCATTATAGACCGTTATGCCTTTCAGCGTTCAGTCTGCAAGCCTCTGTCAATTTACTAAACATCTCCACAATCCTCTATCTGCAACTAGTGCTGTGGGCTCATTTAGTTCTATACCCTTTATCTTTAAATCATTAGGAACCGAGTCTAACCATCAGCATCCTGGCCTACCTCTTCCCCTCCTACTCTTCATAACAGAGTCCATTTCTTTCCTAGGTAACCTATCCTCCTCCATTCGCCTCTCTTGACCCTACCACCAAAGTCGGTTTATGCGTAAGGCTCCATCGATCGAGTTCATTTGGATATGCTAATGATTGGACTCTAGCAGTACAAGATAAATTCATGGAAAACACTGACAGCTGATCTTACCTCCTTGGGATAGAACTTTTGCAAATGGAGATTACAACCGAATCCAAATAAAACAGAAGTTAAATGTTTTATACTTAGCAACAAAATGGATAATCGTGAACTGAAGGTTCAGTTTGAGAACACTTGTCTTGCCCACAACAGACATCCACAATACCTAGGGATTATTCTTGACATAACTCTGTCCTTCAAGAAACATCTTCAGAAAACAGCTGCTAAGTTACGATCAAGGAACATCATCTTACAGAAGCTGTGTGGAACCACCTGTGGATCATTAGCATCTACCCTACCGTCTTCATCTCTTGGTCTTGTGTATTCTGCTGCAGAATACTGCTCATCCATATGGCTGAACAGCAATCACACCAAATTAATTGACACTCAGGTGAATCACACTATGCGTATGATAACAGGGACAATTAGATCTACTCCCACTTTCTGGCTACCTGTTCTATCCCACATTCCACCACCTCACCTCCGTCGGGAAAATGCCCTCTTACTAGAATATAAGAAAATATAGTAGAAGCCCGCTATAGCGAGTACGGCATATAACGTGAACTCCATTATAACGACAGCTTTTTTCTGTCCCTTGAAAATTCTTATATTAAAATGTGTATTATCCTTTGGTTACAGAGGGAACCCTATCACAGATGCATCTGTTATTACGAGCAATTAAGCGTGCATAATATTTTTCACATTATAAATATTTATGCACTCGAGCGAATTATATCGAATGTGTTCGATCATCTTCGGTACAGATTTTTCACTACGTGCATTAGTGAACACTCTCGACGACATTTGAACTCGAAGGCGATATCTGAGTCGATTACTAATACTAGTCGACCGGTGTTCTATAAACACAATTCGAAATGAAAGAGAACATGTTTCCATAATAAATGCATAAGTAACGTGGCTGATAGCAGTAGTTAACTCGTTAGAAATAAAGGCTGAAGTAAATGATCGCTTAATTTTAAAACTATGCACTGAAATTAAGCAAGAATGCGATACACCCCAAAATAGGGCACAGAGTGGATGACTGATTTTGGAGGTTAGTTTATTCAGAGAAACCTCGTTAGGCGTTTCTGCAGGGGACAAGGAAAGATAATGTGTTAAGCGAAAAAAACGTTGGATTTTCTTTTTTTTAAACAAGTTGCTTTACTTCGTACCAACACAGATAAGTCTTATGGGGACGATGAGACAGGAAAGGGCTAGGAGTGGGAAGGAAGCACCCGTGGCATTACTTATACTTTTGAATACACAAATAAAAGCTATCCAACACGAATATATAAACACTTTGGTTTTTTTTTCTGGCATGCATGCATTTTTTGTCGTGTATGCATGGGTATAGTGAAATATATAGGCTATCTACCATTTCTAAAGATGCAATGAGAGTATTAAAAGCCGTGAAAAAAACAAAAAAAAAGAGAGAACAAATATGAAAACCTTTCCCACTGGGGCTTATTAAATAAAATGTGTACTAGAAGGTGTGTAAAACACCTGTCAGCACATATAAAAACATTTGCAGTGGGGCCACATAAATGTATCAGTTCATCATTGCAGATCACTCACTTTCTAAAACAAATGTCAGCTGAAATCTTATATTAAGACCAGTGAGTTAAACATTGTTTTCTGGTCACACTCTTCAACCATCAGCCATGTGCAAGAGAAGTGACTTTGATCATCATTTTGAACGCGACAACACTTCGATCGACTCGAGTCGAAACTCGAAGGTGCGAGTTTCAACATATGGGCCACAGTTGAAAGATGTGGATGCCTGTCCACTTCCTGGATTTTGTCTTCATTATTAAGCGATTTCACAACCTTTTCAGTATCTATAATTGCGCTACCACAAGACAAACATGCATTACGCGAATCAACTTCACACGATTATGTTCCTAATCCTTACGTAGTCTATCACGCGACAAATATTCGCTACCCTTCACTGTGTCACTCAACACAGAATAAATTTCTAACTCCAGAATGGAATGCAAAATACAAGCACAAACAGGCTTACTGGGTTATTCAGCCATATCAACGAAAACCGGAAAGCAAAAGTGAACTTTCCTCATATAATTTACTCTACATTTCCGGAACTCAAGGCAAATCCCCGTTTTTACGTAACTTTCCCTGACCTGGCTCCTGTGGCAAGGGCTCTAATCTGTGCTGGAAATAACGTTCCTTTTATAAGGGATGACAAAGAACAAGTTCAGGGCTGGGAAAAATGTGATCGTACTGAGTGGTGATAATGAAAATTTGTGATGCGATAAGTGAGGTATGTTTAACAGGATTTAATACGACGTGAATTGGGACTTTGAATTTACAATGTGCTAGGCGAGAGATTGTCTTAATGAGGAACACAGTACGAGGTTTCCCTGTATTTTCTTGTGGCTGGTTAAATTTCGGAAAGGCTATTCATGATTAATTTATAGCAAAAAGGTGATCATTACTTTACTGTTGCTTGAAATATGTTTTCAGGTTACATAAGAGGTTAAGTTAGGTGACTCTGTTTGAAACATGTGCCACAGAAGCCACTGCAATGATACTACACAAATTTTTCAGAATGAAATTGAACATACGCGTTAGCGTTGACTGGGAATTAGAAAAATAACTTACGAGTAAGCCGTGGTAAGGAAATCTGCAAAAAATGCAAGTTTTGAACAAACCGTTTGCTGTTCCATACCTATTGTAACGTGTGGGTTTTTTCTCCAACGTTTACAAAATCGGATATAACAACAATCCGCTATAGCGAGTGAATTTTGAGCCGTCAAGAATTCTTGCTATAACGGAATTAATACTGTAACTAACAACAGTCAGTTGCCAATCCATGGTGACATGAATGATGCTCTTATCAACAGGCTAAAATCTAGCAGATGCTAACATTAATCTACTTCAGGCCTGGAAGCAGGTAAGGATATCCAGTGCTCCATCAGAATATCACAATCTACCATGGCTGAAAAAAAAAAACCAAAGGGTTTTGAACTGCCATGGAAGATCTGGACAACCATCAACAAAATTCGCAATGGCCATGGCAGATGCGCGAACTCTCTCCATAAATGAGAAATACTTAATTTGGCGGCGTGCAGTTGTGGTGCCATGAAGCAAACAGTTCGGCACATTGTGGAGCGGTGACCTCTCACCGCCTACCAGGGAAAGCCTAGAGACTTTTTTCTGCTCTCACCATTGCGTGCTGACTATGTAAATAACTTGAACATCTAAATACTCCAAAGTGTAAATATTATGTATTACTACTGAGTTTATATGTAATGTGATGTGTTAGCCGTATGCTAAATAAATAAATCCAATTCCTAACTTAGCCTTTATCTCCTCATTCCCAGTACTCTCCTGCCATTGTTTGTACCAGCAATCACTCTCGCTACTTTCATGTCTGTTACTTCTAACTTATGAATAAGATATCCTGAGTCCACCAGCTTTCACTCCCATAAAGCCAAGTTGATATAGATGTTGATTCCCATAGGGAACCTGAAATATTTGTCCCGAATTAGTAAATTTATAATACCAATATAGTTGGTCCATTATTGGACATTATAAATTTTCCAACTAACTCATTCCTGGTTGCCAGCGTTTCGCCCCAGTGTGCTTAAAAAAAAACCAACCACTTATTGTAAGTTCAGCATAATAATATGAGGCACTGTTCCCAACTCTGCTAGCTTAGCGATAAAATTATGAAAGGAGTCATTGGCCTTGTAAAACTGTAATATAGTGAATAAGTTTAGGAAGACAGGGAATGTGATAAGAATGTAAATGAGTATTCTCTAACAATACAGTGACAATAAAACCGAGGAGGACTTGATAATGTATCATAAAAGTCACAAAAGACAAGGGAGTTCCAAATTCTCTGACAGAAAAGCAACAAAAAAGGTACTATATTCCAGGTAAGATTAGAAGTCATAATCTCCAGCATTGGATACTTTACTACTTAAACAGGTTACATACGGAGTCATTTTGTCGAGGCAAGGAGACTTTGAATAAAACACAGGTTCCCAGTTGGCAACCCATCTGCCAGCAATCCTGTAAGAGAGTAGTCAAGGCAACACAGAAGCCGTTTACATCATTATCTCCTGGTTGAACTGTGGCTATGTGTATGCAATAAAGTTGAGGGTGGATATTTTTTATTTATTATTGAAAATTCAAGGGGATATGTCACAATGGTTTCAATCACTTTATATGTAAATCAATTTAGAGTTATGTGATTTTGAACTTCATCTGAATATATTTATTTATGTTTCCTAGTTTCTGCATGTTTTCATCCTAAAATTAATAGGAAAATGATCATAAATTTATTGATAATATAAAACAAATTGCAATTACTAGAATATTCACATACTAATGAAGACTCTCACCTGTCGAACATGCTGCGACACCAGAAAGAAATCGTACCAATCCCTACGGGTCACAGAATGGTCCACGACAGTTCCAGGCCCAGGATTCACTAATTCATCGCCCTGCTCATGCTGCAATAAAGAATTATACAAACTGTACATAATAAATACATGAAATAGAAGGTATGAGCCTTTAGTAAGGCTTCCATTTCATTTATTTAACTTCCACTGCATATATGGTACTCTCACCTTTCTGCATAGTTGGACTAGAGGTGGTTGATAGCTGAATTAAAAATGCCTGACAATCAATCAATCAATCAATCAATCAATCAATCAATCAATCAATCAATCAATCAATCAATCAATCAATCAATCAATCAATCAATCAATCAATCAATCACTACTGATCGGCATTTAGGGCAGTTGCCCAGGTGGCAGATTCCCTATCTGTTGTTTTCCTAGCCTTTTCTTAAATGATTGCAAAGAAATTGGAAATTTATTGAACATATCCCGTGGTAAGTTATACCAATCACTAACTCCCCTTCGTATAAACGAATATTTACCCCAATTTACCCCAATTTGTGACCTTGAATTCTAGCTTTATCATCATATTGTAATCTTTCCTACTTTTAAAGACACCATTCAGACTTATTCGTCTACTAATGTCATTCCATGCCTACTCTCCACTCGAAGATAGGAAACTTAAAAGGGTCCACCTTTTCAATACAAATAAATGTTATAGTTTATTTACAACATATATTTACACTTGGAACTAGTTTTGACGCTGTTTGGCGCCATCTTCAGCCAAAATGTGGGAAAAAGGCTAGCATGTATACATTTATATTACAAGGTGTTACATTAGTGTGATTAAATGAGAGAACATGAAGACACGAAGAGCAATGTCAGTTTCAAAGTGGTCCTGAAGGGTGAGTCGAACTTGTAGAAACATGAGATAACATAATCACTTGAACAATAAAACATATAAACATATAAACTGTAACAAAACCATGCGGAAGTACGAGATGATTGGCATTGGAGACTCAAATCATTTCAGACACTCTTCCATTGAATGTTGCCTGCCGCGAGTGTAGTACAAAACATAGGTTATATTTCAATAAACACAATCTTCTCAAAAATGCACATAACATTATAAAATATTTGGGTTGAGGTGAAATTTGGCAGTTAGGGATTGAAATCACTTATTCAATAAGCGTCAATTCAAAAAACAGTTGTAAAGGGTGAGACAAGAATTGCACAAGCGTGGTTTGGACACGATAAATGCAAAAAACACATGAAACACACTCGAAAATGTAGGTTCGTGATGGATTTGGCACAAAGGGTCTGCGTTTAATCATATACAATCGATACAATACAATCAATACTGATCTGCATTTAGGGCAGTCGCCCAGGTGGCAGATTCCCTATCTGTTGCTTTCCTAGCCTTTTCCGAAAATGATTTCAAAGAAATTGGAAATTTATTGAACATCTCCCTTGGTAAGTTATTCCAATCCCTAACTCCCCTTCCTATAAATGAATATTTGCCCCAGTTTGTCCTCTTGAATTCCAACTTTATCTTCATATTGTGATCTTTCCTACTTTTATAGACGCCATTCAAACCTATTCGTCTACTAATGTCATTCCACGCCATCTCTCCGCTGACAGCTCGGAACATACCACTTAGTCGAGCAGCTCGTCTTCTTTCTCTCAATTCTTCCCAACCCAAACATAGCAACATTTTTGTAACGCTACTCTTTCGTCGGAAATCACCCAGAACAAATCGAGCTGCTTTTCTTTGGATTTTTTCCAGTTCTTGAATCAGGTAATCCTGGTGAGGGTCCCATACACTGGAACTATACTCTAGTTGGGGTCTTACCAGAGACTTATATGCACTCTCCTTTACATCCTTACTACAACCCCTAAACACCCTCATAACCATGTGCAGAGATCGGTACCCTTTATTTACAATCCCATTTATGTGATTACCCCAGTGAAGATCTTTCCTTATATTAACACCTAGATACTTACAATGATCCCCGAAAGGAACTTTCACCCCATCAACGCAGTAATTAAAACTGAGAGGACTTTTCCAATTTGTGAAACTCACAACCTGACTTTTAGCCCCGTTTATCAACATACCATTGTCTGCTGTCCATCTCACAATATTTTCGAGGTCACGTTGCAGTTGCTCACAATCTTGTAACTTATTTATCACTCTATAGAGAATAACATCATCCGCAAAAAGCCTTACATCCGATTCCACTCCTTTACTCATATCATTTATATATATAAGAAAACATAAAGGTCCGATAACACTGCCCTGAGGAACTCCCCTCTCAACTATTACAGGGTCAGACAAAGCTTCACCTACTCTAACTCTCTGAGATCTATTTTCTAGAAATATAGCAACCCATTCAGTCACTCTTTTGTCTAGTCCAATTGCACTCATTTTTGCCAGTAGTCTCCCATGATCCACCCTATCAAATGCTTTAGCCATGTCAATCGCGATACAGTCCATTTGACCTCCAGAATCCAAGATATCTGCTATATCTTGCTGGAATCCTACAAGTTGAGCTTCAGTGGAATAACCTTTCCTAAAGGAAATGGCACCGGTGCGAGTGTAGTTCAAATGTTAGTTAGGATTTAACAGCCTCATAGAATTGCACGTGAACTCTGAACTTATGTTGCGAGATTAACTTGGCAGTGAAGGTTCGAATTGCAGATATTCAGTAATGTCAATTCAAAACAGTCCGTGAAGGTGAATGCAAAAGCTATAACTCATACGAGTTGGGACTCGTAAATAATATTTTCAAATATAAATAACATATTCAACTTTCCGTGGTACACGGTGAAATTGGCAGTTAAATAATTAAAATTTTGTAGGATTTCTTCGTCAGGTGCCATATAAGTCAAGCGCAGCGTAAGTATGAGACAGGGCTCAACATATCCAAACTGGTACAAATGTATATTTGAATCCAAGTGTGAGATGAACATGGTAGGTTGACTGTGCCAGCATTTGTGGTGTATTGTTGCAGCGTTACGTGTAGGGTGGGGGCAGGTTTCTATGATGTTTATTGAAGGACCTAAGGCGGTAAAGCTATGGCGTGAAATGAAGAGGAATAGACCGTATTGGATAGTTTAGGTCTGGGGAGCGGCCATTGTTGGATGAGGAGGGGAGAGGGAAGGAGTGGTAGGGGAGGAGTGGAAGGAGGGGAAATATGGAGGGTGATGTGGTGAAAGTGTGTGGCGTGACAAAGTATTATTCATAATGCGACAGATCTATTTTTCGGGATATTAATGTTTTTGAAAAATTCAATGAGAAAGTCGAATAGGATCTTTGGTTTCTCTGAGATATCATTTAAGTTTAGGTTTGGATTGAAATATTGGTCTAAATGAATATAGAGGTTTTCAGTGACGTCTAGGAAAGAACCTTTGTTTAGAATTTCTAATACCTCAAGATCTTGATTTATTTCAGTAAAGTTGTGCTTGAATTCTTTTATATGTAGGCCGACCGCGGAAAAACGGTTGTGTTTTATGGCATTGACATGTTCTGCATATCTGATTTTAAAACTGCGTCCTGTTTGCCCTAGGTAAGAACTTTTGCAGTCTTGGCAAGAAAACCTATATACACCTGATTTATTTAACTGCCAATTTCACCGTGTACCACGGAAAGTTGAATATGTTATTTATATTTGAAAATATTATTTATGAGTCCTAACTCGTATGAATTATAGCTTTTGCATTCACCTTCACGGACTGCTTTGAATTGACATTACTGAATATCTGCTAGTCGAACCTTCACTGCCAAGTTCATCTCGCAACGTAAGTTCAGAGTTCACGTGCAATTCTATGAGGCTGTTAAATCCTAACTCACATTTGAACTACACTCGCACCGGTGCCATTCAATGAATGATTAAACGCAGACCCTTTGTGCCAAATCCATCATGAACCTACATTTTCGAGTGTGTTTCATGTGTTTTTTGCATTTATCGTGTCCAAACCACGCTTGTGCAATTCTTGTCTCACCCTTTACAACTGTTTTTTGAATTGACGCTTATTGAATAAGTGATTTCAATCCCTAACTGCCAAATTTCACCTCAACCCAAATATTTTATAATGTTATGTGCATTTTTGAGAAGATTGCATTTATTGAAATATAACCTATGTTTTGTACTACACTCGTGGCAGGCAACATTCAATGGAAGAGTGTCTGAAATAATTTGAATCTCCAATGCCAATCATCTCGTACTTCCGCATGGTTTTGTTACAGTTTATATGTTTATATGTTTTATTGTTCAAGTGATTATGTTATCTCATGTTTCTACAAGTTCGACTCACCCTTCAGGACCACTTTGAAACTGGCATTGTTCTTCGTGTCTTCATGTTCTCTCATTTAATCACACTAATGTAACACCTTGTAATATAAATGTCTACATGCTAGCCTATTTCCCACATTTTGGCTGAAGATGACGCCAAATAGCGTCAAAACTAGTTCCAAGTGTAAATATATGTTGTAAATAAACTATAACATTTATTTGTATTGAAAAGGTGGACCCTTTTAAGTTTCCTATCTTCCATTCTCAGTTCAATACGGACAAAAATGAAATTCTTAGATTTAAATCTCTCCATTGACAGCTTGGAACATACCACTTATTGTAGAATGCTAATTAGTTTATTAATAATATCACCTATTCAATACATTAAAATTTTTAACAATTAGGAATTTATCATTATTACCATAAGAATGAGAGACATGTTTCGCCTTTCATAGAAAGCATCATCAATCAATGTACCTCCTCAAGTTTAAATCAGGTACCTAATTTATATTTAAATTATAATTACTAAGAATTAGTATTATCATACTTACAGTAGGAGCAAGGCATATAACAGTGTCCATCAGCCAAGGACCGACTTGAAATTATTCAATAGTATCTTCAATACAAATCCATAATGATATTTATCACTTACACACCACTTAGTCAAGCAGCTCGTCTCCTTTATCCCAAGTCCTTTCAGCCCAAACTTAGCAACATTGTTGCAATGCTACTCTTCTGCCCAAAATCACCCAATTATAGTTGGTCCGTTATTGGACATCATAAATTTTCCAGCTACCTCATTCTTGGTTGCCAGCGGTTCGCCCCAGTGTACTAAGTTGGGGTAATCAGTTGGTAAATAGCACACCTACCAACACACATGGCTAGTGCATACCGTGGAGGTCACTGCGTAGGCTACTACCCATACATCGAGCTGCTTTTCAATGGATTTTTTCCAGTTCTTGAATCAATTTTCATCACAGTCATTATCTTTCAAGTATGCCCTAGCTTTTGCTCGAATTACCAACTCCTCATTGGCTTTCTGGTATTTCCTCCTCTTGAATTCAACACTCAAAAGGGAGGTAGATTCTGACTGAAGAGAACATGACTGAACAAATCTGACCAATACGTCAGTTAAAAGACTAGTAAGTGTCCTCCTAAGAAGATGTATGGCTGGAGCATCTTGTTGCAGAAATATATTCACAGAGTTAAAAACAGGAGGTGTACTCTGAAGAAAGTAGCAAAACAGTTTTGTGTGTGGGTCTTGTATGAAAGATTTCACAGTTTCAAACTGCTTGGTGGTCTCACTTTTATGGTGGGTCTCACTACAAAACATGAGTGTCAAAGCTTCCCACTGTTCAAGAACTCTATCAATAGACTGAAGAAGCGAGAGCCAATGGGTACTAACATATTTCAAAATTTTGTGACCCTCTGTGCCACAAACAGCCTGATAAACTTTCAACGTGTTTTGTCTTTTAGAACTCTTGTCAAGATAGTAATATAACTGAACCAAAAAGTTCTCTACATTGACTGGCAATTGGGCTGCTGCTTTTTGTGCACAGATGTGTATGAGATGACATGAACAACCTGGGACATAAACAGAAGAATGCCTGTCCTTCACAAATTTGGCAACACCTTTATTTGCCCCTATCATTGTGTATGCATTGTCAGATTAAAAAGAAACGCAATTTTCCCATGGAATGGCTAAAGAAGACAATTCACTATTAATAACAGAGAAAATTCCCTCACCGGTATTGTCGGTACTCTCTAACAATGACAATAGAAGAGTTGATATTTGACCTCTTTGAGCATTAAAGAAAGAGACAACTATAGGATAAAGTTTAACTGCATTTGAATTCGTACTACCATCAGTAGGCAAGGAAAAAGGCATTATTTGCAAAAGTTCACTTAATTCCTGTTTTGCCTCAGATGCCGTGTATTGAACTAAAGCAGAGGTTTTAGTTCTTGCACAACCATATTTCTGAGATATTTTAGAGTTGGGGGAACATTGATCTAAACAAATTTCCAGCGTGGTCGTAAACTGATAACGGAATATTATGCTCCAAAAGAAATGATGTGAACAATAATTCGGCATTTGTCACCGCAGTTTCATTACTTTTTTACGAAGAATGATGAAACAGACTGGTTTCGTAATTTTGATTCACTGTATGTGTGATGTTTCTTGGATTCTATGTGTCTTCTGCAATCATCTCGTCCACCGTGAGCCACAGAGAAATCACACGAACACACACTGCAGAACACGTGGTTTTCACTAACACATGAGGCAAGTAAGCATGGCCATTCCTTTGTGTAACCATCTCGATATTTCTGTAACACTGCTGTCTTCTTAGAAGAAGATGCAATTTGACAATTGCCCCGCTTCATATCACAAAACCAATCACTACTTTTCGAACCAAAGTCTAGGATAATTACAACTGAAATGCGCGAAATATACTATTCTTTCTACGTACACGACAGAGAGCTGAAAGCGCGCACTGGAGAACAGCAGAGCAAGGAGTAGAGCCTACCTCATGGCAGACTTGATACGTCATTGGCGTGTCATTCTAGCTGAGAGCAGCGTATATCTATGTAGCTGGCCGTGATTTCACAACGCTCGCAGGAAACAAAAGGAAGTGACGACCAAATAACTGCCAAATATGTTTAGTAGCCAACGTACAAACATTGAAACGAGGAGGGTTAACCAGTAATGCTCTAAGAGACTGAACATTTTTTACTTCTTTCCTTTTTTCGCAGAAATTAATTTTTATCGTGACAAGGTTGCTTTTCCGTAATAATTTCCCCTTCGACCGTAATGCTGTAATCGTGAAGTGAAATCCGTAATCATTACGGACAATCCGTAATAGTTGGCACCTCTGCAATACTAAGCAAGCGCCAAAGGCATCCATAAAAAGGTTAGGTGAACACTTTACAGGATACTACCAAAATGTAAATGGACTTGGAAGCAAACTAACTGAATTTAAAATTTTTTCATGTTTAGCCGACTACGACTTCATGGTATTAACAGAAACAAACTTAAATGATGAAATTAGTGATGTGGAACTCAGAATCGAAATGTATTCAATTTTCAGATGATAGGTCTTCTTTAACGAGTATGAAGGCATCCCATGATCTGTATTAACAAGAGGTTTAAACCTACTTTGATACCGTGCATTAACACAGTTGAACAGTTGTTTGTGACCCTGAGTTTTAACACCACACAATTAATCATTGGTGCCGTATACATTCCGCCAAAGTCTCCTGTCCAAAAATATTTCGAACATTGCAGTGCTGTTGAAAAAATTATGTCAAATCTCGACAACCATTTATTGCTCATTGTTGGTGACTACAATCTACCACATCTTAATTGGATAGTAAATGAAGAAACATCTTCTGGCCTTGTGTCAGAAGGTAACCACACTATGCAGTCCAGTTTAGTTATAGACACTTTTTCTTATCTCTGTTTAAATCAGTTTAATGCTATCCTAAATTTTCTGAATCACCTTCTAGATTTGGTTTTCAGGAATTCCAGTTCCATTGAAGTAAAATCTAGTAATGAAAGCATTGCCCCCCTCGATAGACACCACCCAGCATTAGAGATTTCTTTACCTATAAATGCGCTATACAATTCCTTGTCTGCTGATAGTTATTTTGATTTTTTAAATGGTGACTATAATGGACTAAATTATTATCTATCACAGTTCAGCTGGAAGGTGATGTTTCAAAATGTATCAATTGAATGGAAGAAAACCACAACAGTATAAGTGACTCTTTTTAAAAGTGAGTTAAGTGTAGGATGTAACTCCCGGAGGATGTATCCTTTCACCAGCAAAGAGATACAAGTGATAGCGGTAATATTCTGCGCTCTAGTGATGGGTGGTATAACTACAAATAGCATGCTTTATACGAGTGTTATGATGTTTAAATGCCTTTTTCTCGGAATGAACAAAATGCTACTTCTACCATTATGGTTTTCATCCATTCAATTGATAAAGCAGTAGAAACTTTCTATTCAGTACTACATTATGCCATGGAACTTTACATCCCTATACGGAATTTTAAGATTCCCAAATTCCCAAAGTGGTATAATCATAAATTGAAGTCACTGATTTTTGAAAAGAAGAAAGCACACAAGAGATAAAAAATCTCAGGTCTCAATAATGATTATCAGCATTTCTCGAAATTAAGAAATGAATGTAAGTCTGAATCTATATCTTGCTATACAATGTATGTCTCCAACTGTGAACAAAGTATTACTTCCAATCCACAGAAATTCTGGCAATATCTAAGTTCTAAAAGGTCATGTAATAATATTCCTTCAACAATGCATCTTAATGAAGTTACAGCAGATACTGGAGAAAATATTGTTAATCTTTTGGCTAACTACTTTTCATCCATTTATTCTTCTTATCAGAATAGTAGTAGTATGTCATATGATTATTTCTCTGTCAACCTATCAGTTATAAACATTAGTAAGGGTGAAATTTACAACAAACTGATATCTCTGGAATTAAAGAAAACTGTAGGACCTGATGGTGTTTCAACGTACCTGCTCAAGTAATGCTCATTTATTTTATGTGAAGCACTCTTTTATCTGTTCAACTTATCATTAAACCAAGGCGTTTTTCCAGAGGAATGGAAGAAAGGATTTGTTAGTCCAGTTTTCAAAAATGGTGATAAAACTGACATAAAACAATATAGACCAGTTATAATTTCTTCTCATATTTCCAAAATTTTTGACTCGACAATTCTTGACAAAATCACACCTCTCTTTAAAAACATCATCATTGATGAGCAACATGGATTATTTTCAGGACGGCTAATCTGTAGCAATCTTCTTTAATTCTATCAGTTCCTCTAGGATGTAATAGAGAACCACTCCCAAGTGGACTGCATTTATACAGACTTTCAAAAGCTTTTGACACTGTCGACCACAATATCTTGCTGACACGGATGTTGATTCCCATAGGGAATCTGAAATATTTGTCCCGAATGAGTAAATTTATAATACCAATATAAATAGTCCGTTATTGGACATTATAAATTTTCCAGTTAACTCATTCCTGGTTACCAACATTTCGCCCTCGTGTGCTAGGTTGGGCTCATCAGTTGATACCTAGCACACCTACCAAGACGCTGGCTAGTGCTGCAAAATCCAACGAGCTATGGGATTAATGGGCCTCTCCTCTCATAATTTGAATCGTATCTTAAAAATCGCCTGCAGATTGTTAAAATAAGGAATCATTTTTCTGCACCTATTATTGTTACCAGTGCAGTTCCAAAGCGTCTTACCTTGCGCCCTTACTTTTTACTCTCTACATAAATGACATTAAAGAAATACTTAAGAATTCTGAATTGCTTTTGTTTGCTGACGATGCAAAAATCTTAATGCAAATTAATTGTCCACTTGATTGTTTAAAACTTCAAGAAGATTTACATCAACTGGAAAAGTACTGTATTCAAAATGGGTTGAAACTTAATCGTGACAAATGTAAAATAATATCATTTTTTAAAAAACAAGAAGAAAATATCATTTCAGTACAAATTTAGTAATAACAACATTCTAACTCCTGTTTCACAAGTTAATGACCTTGGTGTTTTATTCAGTTATAACCTATCATTTAATGAACATATTGAAAATATTTGTAAGAAAGCATTTTAAAGACTGGGTTGCATTACTAGATATTCTAGAAAATTTTCAAACTTAGCTACCTATCGATTGCTGTATGTGTCTATGGTACGCCCTAATAGAGAAATAAAGAGACTAAGAAGGAGGTGCAGACTGGAAAGAAATAGAGTTAGAAATGGCTGTGGAAGTAAGGAGAAATTGAAGGAACTTACTAGAAAATTGAATCTAGCAAAGAAGGCAGCTAAGGACAACATGATGGCAAGCATAACTGGCAGTCATACAAATTTTAGTGAAAAATGAAAGGGTATGTATAGGTATTTTAAGACAGAAACAGGTTCCAAGAAGGATATTCCAGGAATAAATAATGAACAAGGGGAGTGGGTATGTGAGGATCTTCAAAAGGCAGAAGTATTCAGTCAGCAGTATGTAAAGATTGTTGGTTACAAGGATAATGTCGAGATAGAGGAGGACACTAAGGCCAAGGAAGCAATAACATTTACATATGATAACAATGACATTTACAATAAGATACAAAGGTTGAAAACTAGAAAAGCGGCTGGAATTGGTCAGATTTCTGGGATATACTAAAGACAATGGGTTGGGATATAGAACCATATCTGAAGTACTTATTTGATTATTGTTTGGTCGGAGGCGCTATAGCAGATGAATGGAGAGTTGCTATAGTAGCCTCTGTGTACAAAGGAAAGGGTGATAGACATAAAGCTGAAAATTACAGGCCAGTAAGTTTGACATGCATTGTATGTAAGCTTTGGGAAGGCATTCTTTCTGATTATATTAGACATGTTTGTGAAATTAATAACTGGTTCGATAGAAGGCAATTCGGTTTTAGGAAAGGTTATTCCACTGAAGCTCAACTTGTAGGATTCCAGCACGATATAGCAGATATCTTGGATTCTGGAGGTCATACGGACTGTATTGCAATTGACCTGTCTAAAGCATTTGATAGGGTAGATCATGGGAGACTACTGGCAAAAATGAGTGCAATTGGACTAGACAAAAGAGTGACTGAATGGGTTGCTATATTTCTAGAAAATAGATCTCAGAGAATTAGAGTAGGTGAAGGTTTATCTGACCCTGTAATAATTAAGAGGGGAATTCCTCAAGGCGGTATTATCGGACCTTTATGTTTTCCTTATATATATAAATGATATGAGTAAAGGAGTGGAATCGGAGGTAAGGCTTTTTGCGGATGATGTTATTCTCTATAGAGTGATAAATAAGTTACAAGATTGTGAGCAACTGCAACGTGACTTCAAAAATGTTGTGAGATGGACAGCAGGCAATGGTATGTTGATAAACGGGGTTAAAAGTCAGGTAGTGAGTTTCACAAATAGAAAAGTCCTCTCAGTTTTAATTGCAATCAATCAATACTGATCTGCATTCAGGGCAGTCGCCCAGGTGGCAGATTCCCTATCTGTTGCCATCCTAGGCTTTTCCTTAATGATTTCAAAGAAATTGGAAATTTATTGAACATCTCCCTTGGTAAGTTATTCCAATCCCTAACTCCCCTTCCTATAAATGAATATTTGCCCCAGTTTGTCCTCTTGAATTCCAACTTTATCTTCATATTGTGATCTTTCCTACTTTCATAAACGCCATTCAAACTCATTCGTCTACTAATGTCATTCCACGCCATCTCTCCACTGACAGCTCGGAACATACCACTTAAATACAAAGTATGTTACAAATGTTTATTTATATATCCACCTATTCAATACAAAGAGATCTTTTTAGAAACTAAACATTATTATAAAATGTTAAGGGACATGTTTCGCCGATATTAAGGGCCTCAAATTCAAACCTGTATGGTGAAAAATCAGTATCAAGCTGCAATTTTAGCCAAGGACATTCTAATATTTTGTATGTTTAGACTGACACCTATAATGATATCCTCTTTTTATGGCTTGTAAGAGCAATCAGGATAATGATTTTTCGCCATACAGGTTTGAATTTGAAGCTGATGATGCCCTTAATATGGGCGAAACATGTCCATTAACAGTTTATTATAAAATTTTGTTTCTAAAAAGATCTCTCTGTATTGAATAGGTGGATATATAAATAAACACTTGTAACATACTAGTATTTACGTACATTTCAATACGGACCTAACATGAGAATTATAACATGTAACATACCACTTAGTCGAGCAGCTCTTCTTCTTTCTCTCAATTCTTCCCAACCCACACTTTGCAACATTTTTGTAACGCTACTCTTTTGTTAGAAATCACCCAGAACAAATCGAGCTGCTTTTCTTTGGATTTTTCCAGTTCTTGAATCAGGTAATCCTGGTGAGGATCCCATACACTGGAACCATACTCTAGTTGGGGTCTTACCAGAGACTTATATGCACTCTCCTTTACATCATTACGACATCCCCTAAACACCCTCATAACCATGTGCAGAGATCTGTACCCTTTATTTACAATCCCATTTATGTGATTACCCCAATAAGGTCTTTCCTTATATTAACATCCAGATACTTACAATGATCCCCAAAAGGAACTTTCACCCCATCAACGCAGTAATTAAAACTGAGAAGACTTTTCCTATTTGTGAAACGCACAACCTGACTTTTAACCCCGTTTATCAACATACCATTGCCTGCTGTCCATCTCACAACATTTTTGAAGTCACGTTGCAGTTGCTCACAATCTTGTAACTTATTTATCACTCTATAGAGAATAACATCATCCGCAAAAAGCCTTACCTCCGATTCCACTCCTTTACTCATATCATTTATATATACAAGGAAAACATAAAGGTCCGATAATACCACCTTGAGGAATTCCCCTCTTAATTATTACAGGGTCAGATAAAGCTTCACCTACACTAATTCTCTGAGAACTATTTTCTAGAAATACAGCAACCCATTCAGTCACTCATTACTGCGCTGATGGGGTGGAAGTTCCTGTTGGGGATCATTGTAAGTATCTAGGTGTTAATATAAGGAAAGATCTTCATTGGGGTAATCACATAAATATGATTGTAAATAATGGGTACAGATCTCTTCACATGGTTATGAGGGTGTTTAGAGGTTGTAGTAAGGATGTAAAGGAGAGGGCATATAAGTCTCTGGTAAGACCCCAACTAGAGTATGGTTCCAGTGTATGGGACCCTCACCAGGATTACCTGATTAAAGAACTGGAAAAAATCCAAAGAAAAGCAGCTCAATTTGTTCTGGGTGATTTCCGACAAAAGAGTAGAGTTACCAAAATCTTGCAAAGTTTGGGTTGGGAAGAACTGAGAGAAAGAAGAAGAGCCGCTCGACTAAATGGTATGTTGCAGGTTATAAACTTCATTTTCCTTGTCCGTACTGAAGATCTACTTGTGATACAATTCCTTTAGTTTTGCCAAGTGCCACCTTTTCAATACAATTAAAATATATTACAAACTTACATATTTATTATGATGTTTATATGGTACATGTTTTGCTCCTTTTCGAGTATCATGAGAAACTCATACTACAACACAAGAAGTGCAAACAAGACAACAAGTAGTTCTCAAGAGGCTAGGAGTAACACCAAACAATTATGCAGCAAAAAGGAAAATACACCAATGAGCCATTATGGAACGTTCGAAAACATTTTAAATCCAACAGCACATGAGAAAGTGTTTCATCAACAAGTTTGTTCACGAACAATTTTACCCCATTGATATTATAAATTAATACCAATACATTTTATAAATGTTACTCCAGCAACGAGAACAGTCTATCGACCATAATGACAATTATCAACTGCAGAAAATATTCAATACTGTTATGAAGTTTTAATGACAATTATATAAGTTAAGCAACAGGAATCAACACAACTAGCCAGATCTCAAAAGTTTATTTTATTTTTATTTTTAAACAATTTTAAAAAATGTTCACCAGATGAGTTTCGGCAATAAAATGTTAGACTGAAGAAGATTTTAGACAAGAAGTGTTAGCTTAAGACAGTTTTATTGTTGTGTGACTTTTAAAATGTTATAAGATTATCAATTAGTTTTATAGGAGTAATCTTGAACCAAAAGAATTGTTTTATGATCTTATACAATCTTAGATTAATGATAGTTTGGCTGATGATGCTCACGAAAAGGAGCGAAACATGTACCATATAAACATCATAATAAATATGTAAGTTTGTAATATATTTTTATTGTATTGAAAATGTGGCAATTGGCAAAACTAAAGGAATTGTATCATAAGTGGTATGTTCCGAGCTGTTAGCGAAGAGATGGCGTGGAACGACATTAGTAGACGAATAAGTTTGAATGGCGTTTATAAAAGTAGGAAAGATCACAATATGAAGATAAAGTTGGAATTCAAGAGGACAAACTGGGGCAAATATTCTTTTATAGGAAGGGGAGTTAGGGATTGGAATAACTTACCAAGGGAGATGTTCAAAAAATTTCCTATTTCTTTGAAATCATTTAGGAAAAGGCTAGGAAAGCAACAGATTGGGAATCTGCCACCTGGGCGACTGCCCTAAATGCAGATCAGTATTGATTGATTGATTGATTGACTAAAGCCATCTATTACTTCGGTTTCTCTATAGAGCTCATCTTGTTTTACCAGCACCACATCCAGTATATTCTTCCTTCTAGTTGGTTCCATCACTTTGTGAATCAGCTGCCCTTCCCATATTAACTTATTTGCCATTTGTTGGTCAAGCTTCCTGTCATACGCATTACCTTTGCAACAGACATTTGGTAAATTGACATCACCCACTACTATCACGTTCCTTTCCATATCGTTTCCCACATAGCTGATTATCTCATCAAAAAATTCTGAATCAGCATCAGCGCTACCCTTTCCCACTCAGTACACTCCAAAGGCAACAGGTTGCCTATTATCTTTAGAGATGAGCCTTACACCTAGAATTTCATGTTTGTCATCTTTAACATTTTCGTAGCTTACAAATACGCCCCCTCCTACCATTCTTATCCTATCTCTATGATACACACTCCAGTAATGTCCACCTTATTCAATACACAAACATGTTTATTGTCTCTAAAAGGACATTTACAACAATACAAACATTGTGTTGTTTGGGACATCATTGCATGTATTAAATTACTGAACTGTATAATTAAGTGATAAGATGTATGTATTTAATCACTGGTATGTAATTTTTGAAATTATTATGTATATGTATGGATTTAATCATCCACATCACATGATTTCATTTCTTTGTATCGCGGCTATAATGTATTCTGAACGAACAACTTTGTGTAAAGCATTTCAACATCTTTCGTATTAATAGCTCGCAGTAGTGAGGTGACTGGAGTCGGCAGGCTAATTTCAGCCCATTACCAGGAAATGTATGTCAGCAAGCTTACGAGAGACTGTACCCCTTCCTGACTCTGAGGAGATAGTTGAAACCTGGTAAACGCCTACTTTTCGAAGTTCGCTACCTGGCGCTTTATTTCCGCGGGAAAGTTCACCCTATGTGAATGGACGTGATGAAGCAATGTGATGGATTCATAGCCATGGACAGGAGAAGGGATGGTACATCAAATCTTACTGGATCATGTGATGTGGTTGATGGAGGGAGACTTTTGAACCTATATAATTCAACGACAAGGGCTGGAGAGACACTCTTGGAAGGAGACTCAGACACTCTTACGACGATTCTACGATCCTAATCTATCATCGGAGGAGGGCTGTACGTCTTGACATCGAAGATCTTAACTTAGTTCACTTTGCATCTGAGTAGTGTACTTTTCAAAAGTTACTCTCATTGGGACCTGTTATTGCAATGATGAGAGGTGAAGTCAAAGGGAGACCGGTTCTGACTGGTATAGGGAAGGAGAGATTTTGTTATGAATTTAGTTACTCTACATTTCTGTAATACGGAAGAATACAAGTGTATTCTCTCCATGAACGCAACCCACGGTGGTTTTGCTATTAAAATTACAACTTATGTAAGGAATACAGTAGGAAGTGTTCAAGGCAGGAAAAGTCGTAGCACAACTAGTGTACTATGCACAAAGCAGAAGAAGGACTGGAATCCACAACAAAAGATGACGCCGCCTGTACGAGAGATCCATCAATCCATGCTTCATAAATCGTATTCAGATAACAGAATCTACAAATGGTGAGCTAATGGCATAAATTACTATGAGTCGACCCGTTACAATTCATGTTCTTAAAAGTTTATTTCATTCAATTTTTCTTTTGCTTCCGTAAGTTCAGATTCCGTTAATACGCCGTTATGTCACATTTTTCATCCTAATAAATAGCTGTTTTAATTTGTATTTTCTGAAATTCTTATTAATGATCCTTAACTTCCAAGTTAGTGTACTTAATGGTTAGTGTTCCGTCACCCCACCCCTGGGAGTTTTTAGAGTCTTGTTACGTGTTATTATTATTATTATTAATATTATTATTATTATTATCATCATTATTAATTACCAACTATTGTTTTCAAGCCATAAGCTTGAAGGCTGGCACCCACCGGATATTGTTTATGGAGAAACAATGATATATTAGGTACTTATTTATATTAACATTAAGGTGACCTGTCACGTCACAATTTTGTCACATATCTGTGGGCCGAGTGGGTACGTCACAACATTGAATGGGACACGTTTCGCTCGTTGTGTCGAGCCATTTTGTACAATTATTTCAAAATTGAGCCATTATATTAAACCTTATTTCACAATTATGTGTTCATTAAAATGTTATTATATAATAAAATATCATTACTATATAAGAAGAAAACAGGAAATTGATGTCCAAATTGTAGTAATGTGCCAATTAAATTGTAAGGGTAGACAGTTGCATAAAATTCACCAAGGAAGACAAAAGCAATGGTTCATTGAACTTCCTGGATATAAACATAACTTGTACAAACCTTGGATTTGATATTCAGATATATAGAAAACCAACACACACCCCAACTACTACAAAAAACGATTCCCTTTATAAGAAATCCCATAAACAGGCATCCTTTTTCAGCCTAGTCAATACAGCCTTCCAAATATCTTAATCACCAGTTAACTTAAAGAATGAACTCAGATTTATAAAAGAACTAGCACTGATTAATGCTTACCAAACAGAAATAATTATTTGAATCATTAACAAAGTAAAACTTAAACTGGCCATTAATCTTAGTCCAGAGAAAAATAAAAAATCAAAATATGCTACTTTTACCTACACTAATTCTGCGATTCACCAAATTACGAACCCTTTAAAAAAATGAGATTTACAAATAGTATTCAAGACACATAACACTAACAGAAATACATTTTTCAATCATAATACAGTTAATGCAAATAAAGATGGATATCAGGGTTCTGGAGTATATAGATTAACATGCACACAGTCCAATTTTTCATATGTTGGCCAGACTGGGTGTAGTTTTATCACAAGATATATGGAATACTGTAATGCATTAAAACATAATAAGTATTCCCCAATGGCTAACGTCATGAACGACACCGGCCATCAATCATCATCATCATCATTTCCCTTTATCCAGCTGTAGCCGGGTAGGGGCAAATATGGTTCCTCTCCACTTTCTTCGGTCTTTCCACCACTCCTCCTCCAACACTGTGTCCCAGTCCAGGTTTCTTTCTATAATACTGCGTTGGATGGTATCCTTCCATCTCAATCTGGTCGTCCACGGCCTCTCCTTCCTTGGATTTGCATTTCCATCACCTTTTTTGGCATTCTTTCGTCGCTCATTCGCTTTATGTGCCCAAACCATCTTAGTCGGCTCTTCTCTATTCTATCATTCATTTTTCCCACTCCAATTTCTTCCCGGATTTTCTCATTCCTTATTTTGTCTTTTCTACTCTTCTGTATCATACTCCTCAAGAATTTCATTTCGGCTGCCTGTATTCGACTCTCATCCTTCTTTGTCACTGTCCAAGTTTCTGCTCCGTAAGTTGTTATGGGTACGTAATACATCTTGTACATAGTATCCTTTGCTTCCATTGGCACATCTTTGTCCCATAACATATTTCTTACACTATGATAGAAACTACTTCCAGCTTGAATCCTTCTACTCATCTCAGCATCCAGTCGAGCATTCTCCATTAATTCACTCCCCAGGTATTTAAACGTTTCCACTACTTCCAAGGGCTTGACTGCAAGTCTAATCTGACCTTTCCCTTCTTTCTCCCCTCTAGTCATAACAAGAGTTTTACTCTTTTCTACACTTATTTTCAATCCACATTCTTCAATCTTCCCATTCACCACATTCAACTGTTCTTGAACCTTCCTGTCGTCTTCTCCCCAAATCACAATATCATCTGCAAATAACATCACGTTCATTTCTCTTCCTCCATATGCTGCTTTTGCCGTTCTCATGATGTCATCCATTACTATTGTAAACAGGATTGGTGATAGAACACTTCCCTGTCTCAGCCCACTAGTTATTTTGAACCAACTTGTCCTGCCAACTTGTGTTGCATGCAACTACAACATTCCTTATACAATGCCATGATCATTTTTATTAATCCCTGTCCAATTCCTTTTTGCACCAGACTGTCCCAAACTTTTGTCCTAGGGACACTGTCATATGCCTTTTCAATATCAATGAATGTCATCACCATATCATTCCCGTACTCCCAATGCTTTTCCATTAGTTGTCTCATAATGAAAATGGGCTCTATTGTTGACCTTCCACTTCTGAAACCAAACTGATTTTCCTGTATCTGCTTCTCAACCCTCAACCTTATTCTACTTTCCAATATCCTTTCCATTATCTTAGCAACATGGGATATTAGAGTAATTCCCCTGTAGTTCTTCAAAACTTTCTTATCACCTTTCTTGAAAATTGGGATGATTATTCCTTTTTGCCAATCCTCAGGGACCTCCTTATTCTCCCAGACATTCCTGAGAACCCGATATGTCCACTGCAGGCCTACAGCTCCAGCTGCCTTTACCATTCTTCATCTTTCTTACTGCCATTTCAATTTCATTCATTGTAATTTCTTTATCCATTTCTTCGTCAACTAATTGCCTTTCCTGGTCGTCCATTGAATGACTGTCATCCGTTCATCAGTACTTCTATTGGAAAAAAACAACAACGATGTAATTGAAATAAAAAGCCCAATAATAGAACAACTGCCAAAATTTCTACAAGCTTTTAAATCAGATAATAGAATTTTTTAAAAAATTTTCAACCATAAACCTTCTAATACGTCAACAAATACAACTCCCACCTTGAATATACATAGAGACCACCCCTCCACAATTTAAGCCAGCATACAATACTCGCCCCACACCCCCTTCTCGTACGTCCCCTACTTGTCCTCCTCAAGTTATGCCAGTACCCACAGCTCCTTCTCCTTCCCCACCACACCCGTCCCATACGTATAACACAAGAAGTAACAGCACGAAGACCAAAAGTCTCAGTACTGCAACAAGCACGCCTAGGCACTAAAGCGTGACATAAAAAGGGGTAAGTGATGTTTCAACCTTAAAAATCTAAATAAACGATTACAAACCATCACACTGATATCATTCTTTTGTTACAGACATATTCATCCATAACGTTGCAGTAAACAGCACACCAACAACTAAGTAACAAATCTTCGTGTCCTTTTTAACCACGCTTTAATAACAAACAGACCAGTAAAAATTGGCCGACTCAAATCAGTTGGGGATTGGTGAAGACTACAAGTATGACGCATACAACAGATTACAAACTACCAATGTTCCATTTTTTCATAATGGCGTAATTCTCATCCAACGAGAATATATTGCAAGTTTAATCTTCTAATTCATTAATCTTCACATGAACATTTATAGTTTGATAAATAACTTAACACTAGCAGTGTTAAAAAATCAAAACAGGAATTTTTAGCCAAATGTTACAGTTTAATTGGCACACTACTATGACTTGGACATCAACTTCCTGTGATTAATGTCTAGTCTATTATAGACCCATTTTAATTGTTACTTCTTCCTGTTTACTTTTTATATAGTAATAAAATTTTATTGTACAAAAACATTTTAATGAACAAATAATTGTAAAATAAGGTTTAATATAATGACTCAACCTTGAGATAATTGTACAAAATGGCTGAAGATGCTCGACACAACGAGCGAAACATGTCCCATTTAATGTTTGTATAGTGGTAAATGTCCTTTTAGAGACCTTTTAGGTGGACATAAAAACAAGAAATTGTAATTATTACTAGTAAGTACAATAGGGCAAAACACATGAAATTTGTCTGATGAAATACACTCCAGTTCCGTGAGAATATTTTTGCATCCATTATATCATTTCTCATCCATGATTCAACTCCTATTACAATATCTGTTAAGTATATATTTTCTAAATTACTTAATTCTATTCCTTTCTTTACAATACTTCTACAATTCAACACTAACATTTTTATGCCATCTCTACTTGACGTCCAGTTCCCTGTACCCTTATCACCGCTCCCTAGGCCACCCCGTTTCCATGAATTATCTCCCTATAACCCTTCTAAACAAATTTCCTAACTTATATGTACCACTGCGGTTTAAGTGAAGGCCATCTGAGCGCAGATCCCTATCTCCTAACCACTCATTAGGATCTAGAAATCTCACTCCCAGTTTCCCACATACCCACTCCATAGTCTCATTTAAATCCCCAATCACCTTCCAGTCAGCATCCCTCCTACACAGTATTCCACTGATAACAATCTCTGTTTCCTTAAAATTCACCCGCACTGCATTTACCAGGTCCCACACAACCCCAACTATGTTGGTATTAATACCTGCTTGTCTTATGTTGTTAGTACCAACGTGAAACACTACCACCTTCTCATTACCCTCCTCCTCCTACTCTTCCACTTCACTCAACATCTGCCTCAACCTAATTCCTGGATAACATTCTACCCTGGTTCACTTTCCTCCACACACTTTCTCCAAATGTCTAACAATGGAATCCCCCATTAGCAAAGCCTCAACCCTACCCACCTCATTTGATCCCCTACCCTCCTGGTCAGCCCTATCTTTCCTGACAGCTGCAGAAGCTACTTCCTCCTCCCTTTTCTGCCTCCCATGACCCTGTTCCACCTGTTTTTTGTCTATCCAGTACTCCACATTTCCCTTTCGTACCTTACTCCTTCCTCCTACTTCCGCACTTCTCAGCAACAATTCCCTGTTCCTCATCTTCCCTCGGTTGTTCTACGTGCAGTGACTTGTACCAATTTCTCACCTAGGATATTTACCTGTCCATTGGAGTACACCATGGAATTTTGGAATAAAAATGTGAATGGAACAATTATTTCATTCAATAACCTACATTTATGACACCACCTACACAAACAAATTATTAATTTTGGAAAGCTAAAGAGGAACATTTTCATGACAAATTAATTAAAGTAACTGCTGACAGCGTAACTTAAAATACAAATTTTAGGATATATTAATCTTTTAGTTTCTAATGTAATGTAAGCTGTTGTTTAAAATAGAAAACTACAGAGACAAGTACAGCATATGGAGCAAATAAGACAGCTGATGTAATCTCTGGTTGAATTTAATGGGAGACTAGATTTTTGACGATTCATGGTGTGGGTTACTGTAGTCATGTCCTAGTTTGAGAACCATGGGCAACAGCTGAGTGGCATAGTAAGTGGTCTTGAGTCGAGATATCAGTTGCTACGGAATGGGAGTGGGCATTTCGGACATATTCTGAGTCATAACCCTCTTTATGCTCAGGCGGCAAGGAATATACAATCCACCAGTAGTCCCTAACCCCTTAGAGGAGAGATCCTCGCTTGGACTATGTGCAAGTAGGGTAGCATCCTGCTTCATGAATTTACCGAGCTCACAACATTTTAAGCAAGCCTCGGACCTATGGGAGTAAGGGAGTTCCACTCTTGTTTGACAGGCGAGGGACTTCTTGGAAACAACTTGGCGAACGAAATGGAATTTGATGGGGAGCTCTGAATATTAACCCATATCTTCCCAAATTATTATCATTTTTTCAAAATTTGTGCTCGTTTGCTATTAAACGTATCGTATTGGGTCGTTTGATTATGCAGAAATCAATATTTTATTTGTATCAAGTTTAGATTTTGCATAATGCACCGCCCCAAAAATGGGGTAGTGGGCATTGCCGCGGTGGGGTATTTAAAAAAAGACCTTTTCTGATTTTTACATAGTGAGAAGTTTATACAAGTGCATTAGTATGTAAATCAGCATAAAAACTGATCTAGAATTGGTTAGAAATTGATATCTTACATTTTAACACATAAAAATACCCTTTTTCCAGAATAATTATAGTAATATTAACAGTAATCCGTAAGTTTCCCTGTTGCCCCCAAACATATTATAAATCCTTGAAATAAAGCAGTATATTGTAAGTTATAAATAACACATATTTTTCGGCAGTTTCAGTATATGGTGCAATCACAATACACTTGAACATGTGATGGATAGTATTTCACTTATGGAACTTTTGAAAGCAGTTGGCATGAACAGCTACCTTATATTTGCTACATTCTTTCTTGTATTTTTGTGGCACTCTGCACACCTTATTTGAGTGGCACTCAATGTTGGGAAATGATCCTTTCCGTCCAGTTTCTTCAGAGCTTGCAGAGATGGTTCATGTTTATGGGTTACTGTAGTCACGTCCTAGTTCGTGAACCATGGGCAACAGCTGAGTGGCCTAGTAAGTGGTCCTGAGAGTCGGGACACCAGTTGCTATGGAATGGGAGTGGGCATCTCGGACATATTCTGAGTCATGGCCCTCTTTGTGCTCAGGCGGCTAGGACTATACAATTCACCCGTGGTCTATAACCTGTTAGAGGAATTTACCGAGCTCAGAACATTTTAAGCAAGCCTCAGACCTATGGGAGTAATGGAGTCCCACTCCCATTTGACAGGCGAGGGACTCCTTGGAAACAACTTGGCGAACGAAATGGAATTCGATGGGGAGCTATCAATATTAATGGGGCTTATGGAAGAAAGAAGGTAGAACTGGCTGAGTCAGCAAAGAGGATGCATCTGGATGTGTTAGGAGTAAGTGATATTCGGGTGAGCAGAGATAACGAGGAAGAGATAGGAGATTATAAAGTGTACTTGACGGGTGTTAGAAAGGGAAGGGCAGAGTCTGGGGTAGGGCACTTTATCAGGAATACCATTGCACACAACATAGTTCCTGTTAGGCACGTAAACGAGCGAATGATGTGGGTAGATTTGTCAGTGGGAGGAATTAGGACAAGAATTGTGTCCGTGTATTCACCGTGCGATGGTGCAGATGAGGATGAAGTTGACAAATTTTATGAAGCATTGAGTGACATCGTGGTCAGCGTCAACAGCAAGGATAGAACAGTGCTAATGGGTGACTTCAATGCGAGAGTGGGGAAAAGAATAGAACTGAAGGATACGAAAAGGTAATAGGTAAATGTGGGGAAGATATGGAAGCTAATGGGAATGGGAAGCGTTTGCTGGACTTCTGAGCTAGTATGGGTTTAGCTGTTACAAATACATTCTTCAGGCATAAGGCTATTCACCGCTACACATGGGAGGCAAGGGGTACCAGATCCATAATAGACTATATCTTAACAGACTTTGAATTCAGGAAATCTGTTAGGAATGTACGAGCTTTCCGTGGATTTTTCGATGATACAGACCACTATCTGATCTGTAGTGAACTAAGTATCTCTAGGCCTAGGGTAGAGAAAGTGAAATCTGTCTGCAAACGAATAAGGGTAGAAAGTCTCCAGGACGAGGAAATTAGACAGAAGTACATGGATATGATTAGTGAGAAGTTTCAAACAGTAGACAGTAAGCAGGTTCAGGATATGGAAAGTGAATGGGTGGCATACAGGGATGCTGTAATACAAACAGCAAGGGAATGCCTAGGAACAACTGTGTGTAAAGATGGGAAAAGGCGAACATCTTGGTGGAATGATGAAGTGAGAGCAGCCTGTAAACGTAAAAAGAAGGCTTATCAGTAATGGCTCCAAACAAGGGCCGAGGCAGACAGGGATTGGTACATAGATGAAAGAAACAGAGCGAAACAAATAGTTGTTGAATCCAAAAAGAAGTCATGGGAAGATTTTGGTAATAACCTGGAAAGGCTAGGCCAAGCAGCAGGGAAACCTTTCTGGACAGTAATAAAGAATCTTAGGAAGGGAGGGAAAAAGGAAATGAACAGTGTTTTGAGTAATTCAGGTGAACTCATAATAGATCCCAGGGAATCACTGGAGAGGTGGAGGGAATATTTTGAACATCATCTCAATGTAAAAGGAAATCATCCTGGTGGTGTTTCAAACAGCCAAGCTCATGGGGAGGAGGAAAATGGTGATGGTGAAATTATGCTTGAGGAAGTGGAAAGAATGGTAAATAAACTCCATTGTCATAAGGCAACAGGAATAGATGAAATTAGACCTGAAATGGTGAAGTACAGTGGGAAGGCAGGGATCAAATGGCTTCACAGAGTAGTAAAATTAGCGTGGAGTGTTAGTAAGGTACCTTCAGGGACAAAAGCAGTAATTGCATCTATCTATAAGCAAGGAAACAGGAAGGATTGCAACAACTATCGAGGTATCTCATTGATTAGTATACCAGGCAAAGTATTTACTGGCATCTTGGAAGGGAGGGTGCGATCAGTGGTTGAGAGGAAGTTGGGTGAAATCCAGTGTGGTTTCAGACCACAGAGAGGCTGTCAGGATCAGATTTTCAGTAAGCGCCAGCTAATTGAAATATGATACGAGAGGAATAGGCAGTTGTGTTTATGTTTTGTAGATCTAGAAAAAGCATATCAGGGTACCGAGGGAAAAAATGTTCACTATACTGGGGGACTCTGGAATTAAAGGTAAATTATTAAAATCAATCAAAGGCATTTACTTTGACAATTGGGCTCCAGTGAGAATTGATGGTAGAATGAGTTCTTGGTTCAGGGTACTTACAGGGATTAGACAAGGCTGTAATCTTTCACCTTTGCTGTTTGTAGTTTACATGGATCATCTGCTGAAAGGTATAAAATGGCAGGGAGGGATTCAGTTAGGTGGAAATGTAGTAAGCAGTTTGGCCTATGCTGACGACTTGGTCTTAATGACAGATTGTGCCGAAAGCCTGCAGTCTAATATCTTGGAACTTGAAAATAGGTTCAATGAGTATGGTACGAAAATTAGCCTCTCGAAGACTAAATTGATGTCAGTAGGTAAGAAATTCAACAGAAATGAATGTCAGATTGGTGATACAAAGCTAGAACAGGTCGATAATTTCAAGTATTTAGGTTGTGTGTTCTCCCAGGGTGGTAATATAGTGAGATTGAATCAAGGTATAGTAAAGCTAATGCAGTGAGCTCGCAGTTGTGATCAACAGTATTCTGTAAGAAGGAAGTCAGCTCCTAGACGAAACTATCTTTACATCGGTCTGTTTTCCGACCAACTTTGCTTTACGGGAGCGAAAGTTGCGTGGACTCGGGATATGTTATTCATAACTTAAAAGTAACAGACATGAAAGTAGCAAGAACGATTGCTGGTACAAATAGGCGGGAACAATGGCAGGAGGGTACTCGAAATGAGGAGATAAATGCTAATTTAGGAATGAACTCGATGGATGAAGCTGTACGCATAAACCAGCTTCGGTGGTGGGGTCATGTGAGGCGAATGGAGGAGGATAGGTTACCTAGGAGAATAATGGACTCTGCTAAGGAGGGTAAGAGAAGTAGAGGGAGACCAAGACAACGATGGTTAGGCTCTGTTTCTAATGATTGAAAGATAAGAGGTATAGAACTAAATGAGGCCACAACACTAGTTGCAAATCGAGGATTGTGGCGACGTTTATTAAATTCACAGGGGCTTGCAGACTGAACGCTGAAAGGCATAACAGTCCATAATGATAATGTATGTATGTATGTATGTATGTATGTATGTATGTATGTATGTATGTATGTATGTATGTATGTATGTATGTATATATGTGTGTATGTATGTATATATGTATGTATGTATGTAAGCATGCAGAGATCTTCCAACGTCTTGAGTACTTCGCTAGGTAAGTCATCATAACACTCCTTGTAAAGGTCAGAAAATCCATAGAGCCCTGTCTCCCGCCTGGGGTCATCTTATCAGATGGTATGCATTACACATCGATGCGTTGAGAGGGAACATTCGTAACTGCCAATACCACTTTTTCATTCTTATTGCCACTCTGAAACAAGCCAGGTTTTGGTCGAATCTATTAATATTTATAAATTTCATTTTCTGTATTGATAGATTCAATGTATAGAAAAGAAACGTGTTTTTCCACCAATCAATACTTAATTTATTGTAAATAGATTACACTAGTACCGGTTTCTTGTCTATACATTGAATCTATCAATACAGAAAATGAAATTTATAAATAATAATACGGAAGCCAACCAGGCAAAACGTAACGCATTCAAATATCAAAACTTGAAAATTAAACTAATGAACGCAACCAAAAGCACTGCCTTTTTGAAGGAATGCCTTTCAAACAACTTTATCACCGAAGTTTCTCCAGAAATACAATAATAAACACAGAAAAACTGCTCAGACACGCAAAACACAAAACAGGACTAATGAAATTTGGTTAAAAGAAGAAATAAAATTCTTATATCGTAAGAAACAACACCTCAATAATGAACGTTATTCAACACATCTGAAAACATCCCATGAACTCCCACACAGCTACTGGAATTACTTTCAACAGATTTCCAGAGATAAGATAGAAGACTTGGCCATAAAGAAACAAAACACACTAAACAAAAAACTGGAAACACTGAAACAACAAAGTAAACCAAAGCCACTAACCATAATCCAAAACAAAGATCCCTCTCTTCGTAACAAGGATTCCCAACATAAATTCCATCCACCTATAAAAAATCATACACTAACTGCATTTGACGACGTAGAAACGGATATGTTGAGCAAGGGACCCAAACACAACTGGGGTAATGCATCATCCTACCAGAATATTATAACTACCGTTACCGAAACAGAACTTGCTTTACAAAGGATTCCATGTGATATATGAGACGAAGTTAGACACGAAATCAGTAGAAAGATCCCGCAATACATCAATAATATTCACAATAACAACTTAAACATGAATACCACCAATAGATCAAACTTAAACAAACTCAAAAATAAAATAAAACAGAACAATCTACTAATAACAAAGGCCGACAAAGGCAACACTATGGTCATTATGGATAAAAATGAATACATAACAGACTAAAAAATGTTTCCAAGACAACACTTTTTCTATTAAACGCCGAGATCCAACCAATAACATACAAAGGAATATAAAAAAATTACTCAAAAACACACATTTTCTTCTCACCGAAACTGAATCTGCTAAACTTATAACAATGAACCCCCAATTACCATCTGCGAAAGCCTACCCTAAAATACACAAAGAAAATGTACCCATGAGAACAATTATAAACTATAGAGCCAGTCCAACCTATAAATTATCGTAATTCATCCAAAAATTAAAAAAAAAAGCATTATTCATTTTTAGCAAACAAAACAATACAAAACTCAATAGATTTTTGCAACAGAACCAAAGAACTAAAGATCAAACAACACCATACCCTTGCTTCATTTGACATAACAAACATGTACCCTAACATTCCTGTTAAACAATCAATCAAAATAACAAAATCTAATTTAAAAAACCATAGCAACTTGAGCATCTTAGAAATAAATGAATTCATAAATTTACTTGAATTCGCCATAAACAATAACTATTTCAAATTTCACGATACCATATATCAGCAACAAGGCCTACCTAAGGGGTCTCCTGCCTCCGGAATATTAGCATAAATATATATAGATTACTTAGAACACACGTCAATTAATAAAATAGATAATATACATTTTTGGTGCAGATTTATTGACGATATCATCGTAATTATTGGTAATAGATTCACTGCGCACAAACTATACTAGACAAACTTAACACTTTAGACCCGCAAAATAAATTCACTAAAGAAACCGAAAATAACCGTACAATAAATTACTTAGACTTGACAATAACCAGACACGACAACCACTTATCATACAAGATCTACAGGAAACCCACACACACCTTAAATACCATAAAAAAATGACTCCATTCATCCCAATACACACAAACGAGCAGCCTATTATAGTACGATATATAGAGCTTTTAACATCCCAATGACAACAGAAGACCAAAATAATGAATTGAAATTAATCCATGACATAGCTAAACATCAAGATAACAATTAAGTAAAAGGTTCCACCTGATCGATACTTTTTTATTATTTATAAATAAATAAATAAATAAATAAATAAATAAATAAATAAATAAATAAATAAATAAATAAATAAATAAATAAATAAATAAATAAATAAATAATTTATTATTATAAATTATTATAAATTTATAAATTTAGCTGAAGGATAGCAAAGAAATGGTCAACAAAATCCTTCACAAAATAAAATCCCAACCTAAAACTAAATTAACTAAAACAGCCAAACCCAAAAAAGATTATGCACTATTTACCTTTAACAACACCCATATATATACCATAAGTAATATTTTTAAGAAGCACAACATGAAAATAGCATTCAAAAGCACACACAACAGCACCAACACTATACATAACACAAACAGTCAATAATAATAACAAATACAACCAATCAGGTGTCTACCGTATCAAATGTAAGAACTGTGACACAAGTACAGGCGGAAACTTCACCATCCGCTATAATGAACATATAAATGCAGTAAAACATAACCATTTCTCATCAATAGGCCAACATGTAGTAGAATCTAAGCATAGTTTCACAGACATCAATAACGATATGACGATACTAAACATAAACTCTAAGGGCCCCCTGCTCATCATAACCAAAGATTTCTATATTTCTTTGGACGAATACGCTAATCCCAATCATAACATTAACGATATTACAGAGAAAACCAGCATCATTTTTGATAAAGCCATTCCGGCATTAAAGAATGATTACTTGAAATTAGTAAACACACACTCTAACAAACTAACGAATCACAAGCCCGACCCCGTCCCTACTTCCCCAATAGTCACTCCTTCTTCCCCTCCATCTACATCCCCCTCCACAGCTAATATGAGCCCCAGACGCACTCGTAGTAAACACAGCAAGCCTTCAGACATATTGGTACAAGACCTCCACAACAACAATAGTAAGTACCCTTTCCATATACACACCAGGCAATCCTTCATACACACACTATACTTACATTACCTTGTCTTTACAGAGTACAACCACAAACGAACATAGACGAGAGAGGTGTCGCCACCAACTACTTCTAAATTCGAACTCAAGACCTGCAGTTTATTATATTAAAAATTTACTGGAGTACATCACAGTTGGGTTATATAACACAAGAAATTTTTTTCATGACAAAGGTCCATACCAATATGACACATATCAGCCTCAGAACAATTTCAAAGATTACCTCACACAGCTAAACCAACATGACATAGAAGCAAAGGAACCACACAGAAGATAGAAGAATGGAATCTAAACAACATGAACTTAAATTTTAATAAGTGTCTAACTTATACATACCGAATTTTAATGTGTTAAAACTTGTTAAGTGTTTTATATTGTGGCCCATATGTTTTAATGTGTTCTGTATACTCATGTTCTAACTTATTGTAACTTTTTACCTTTGATCACAGATATTTTAACTTCATGCTACTGTATATTGCATTTCCATCCCCCATTAGACATACGGATGTCTAACATAATAACAACTTGCGATTTTGTCTAATGGCTGGAAACTAATCATGTACTAGCTGATGATGGCCGTTAAGAGCCGAAACCGGTACTAGCGCAATCTATTTACAATAAATTAAGTACTGATTGGTGGAAAAACACGTTTCTTGTCTATACATTTGGTCGAATCTGTCGGTCCCTCCCATTATAGTTGTTATACTCTGAGAAACAAGCAGGCTGAGGGATCATAATTCTCTTTTTGCCTGCTTGGCTCCAACGGTAGGCTCTTCCAACAGGCACAACTCCAGTTCTGTTGGATGCAACAGTCACAATATTGTTATCTTTATATCATACAATAGTGATCCCACTGTTATTATCTGTATCCTGATCAATGGATCCACGGGCCATTTTTTTCATATCCTTTGGTTCCTTCAGAAGAGCTCTCTCGACTCTGTTATTCCTCACAGTTCCAGTACCATAGTGACCACGACGACCCAATTCTTCCAATAATCGTACAGAAGTTAAAAACTTATCCATATACACACTGTAATGCTCAGGCTTAGGTGTGATGTCAATTTTTTTCCAGTTTCTCTGCACAGGATAAGCTAGTTTTTGCTTTTTCGATGTTTGTGAAAAAATTTCATTGATTACCACTCCCTCACTAAACATTTGTATTACTTGTATAATCTACTTTGTCTTTCTAGTCTCTAAAGTTTCCTCCTCAAAGCCATTATCAGATACTTTTCTCAGGAACAGTTCAGCCTCTCCCCAAAGTTGATTTCCTGATAGACTGTTAACTGTTGACGATTTACCTCCTTCATCACCACTGTCCTCATCACTAAGCTCATGATTTGCTGGTGGACCAATGTAAATATTTGTGTCTAGAAACTCTTTTTCAGATTCAAGCAGAGAAGCTATTTCATCAAGAGTCAATCTGAAAAATAAACATACAATTCTTTACCTAAAAAACGAAATCTATTCATTACGTATGTACCCACTCGTGTAATTATGGCCTACGAAATCATAGAAAGAGCCAAATTTGAAATATAACTATTCTATGATGAACTGGAACAAACACTTATCACATGTGCATACCTGCCAACTTTACAAAACGAAAAATCAGGAGATTTTGATATGAAAATCAGGAAAAATCAGGAGATACAATTGATCAAAACTGCTTATTCTACAGGTCTTACAGTACTACAATATATTCATAACACTTATTGTCTCAAAGCCCGACTGTAGCTATACGAGGCTACAAGGCTAAAAATTACACATCTCTATTCCTTCATAGGAAGTATGTGAGTGAAATGATCGGTCTCTGATAAGCAAGCTGAAAATAGTATGAACTCATACTCCACATGTGTGAATCAGTCATGCACTTAGATGCCATTACTTAGCAAATGCATAGATTAATATATTGCACCAAGTGCCCGTGCGATTATGCAAAGCGCAATGCTATTTGGATCAAATAACTAGCTGATGAACCCGTGTTTCGCTACGGAATTCTCAGGAAGACTGTCCTTATAGTTTTCGCAACTAAAGTCAACATAGGTCATTACAATGACGCCAGTATGGATGTTGCGATAAAAAGCAATGTTGTCATATGAAATATTCGATAAAATGAAAACAGCATATTTTCTCACTTTTAGCAAAAAGTACTACAGTATCGATCTAACAGTTAAAAGTTTCAGAGCTAGAATGACCAGGCTGCAGACAGCTGCGAACACTCCTGTGTAATTATTCCGTTTAAGTGTGCACACTGCTCATTCCAATCACTGCTCAGAGTAGGGATTGAATACCTGGAATACTATGACGATCCAGTGTGTTACATACCAGTAGTATCAGAAAATTTATGAACCAGAGGAATGGCATGCTAAAGAAGAGAGATCTAACTCCCCACTCCCCAGCTACTTCCCACCAATATTCAGGCAGGCTATTATACTCAATACGCAGCAGTAATCCCATCTATTGGAGAAAAATGGCAGCAGAATACACAAAGCACATAACAACAAACAATGGTCAATGTAATACACTGACTGACAGAGCAAATTCAACACCAAGAAGGAGTGGTCAGAACTTTATGGCAATTGCAGGGTAGACTGACGTCACTGAGGTATGCTCATGATGTGAAATGCGCCGCTGTGCTGCGCACGTAGCAAACGATAAATGGGACACGGCGTTGGCGAATGGCCCACTTCGTACCGTGATTTCTCAGCCGACAGTCATTGTAGAACGTGTTGTCGTGTGCCACAGGACACGTGTATAGCTAAGAATGCCAGGCCGCCGTCAACGGAGGCATTTCCAGCAGACAGACGACTTTACGAGGGGTATGGTGATCGGGCTGAGAAGGGCAGGTTGGTCGCTTCGTCAAATCGCAGCCGATACCCATAGGGATGTGTCCACGGTGCAGCGCCTGTGGCGAAGATGGTTGGCGCAGGGACATGTGGCACGTGCGAGGGGTCCAGGCGCAGCCCGAGTGACGTCAGCACGCGAGGATCGGCGCATCCGCCGCCAAGCGGTGGCAGCCCCGCACGCCACGTCAACCGCCATTCTTCAGCATTGCAAGACACCCTGGCTGTTCCAATATCGACCAGAACAATTTCCCGTCGATTGGTTAAAGGAGGCCTGCACTCCCGGCGTACGCTCAGAAGACTACCATTGACTCCACAGCATAGACGTGCACGCCTGGCATGGTGCCGGGCTAGAGCGACTTGGATGAGGGAATGGCAGAACGTCGTGTTCTCCGATGAGTCACGCTTCTGTTCTGTCAGTGATAGTCACCGCAGACGAGTGTGGCGTCGGCGTGGAGAAAGGTCAAATCCGGCAGTAACTGTGGAGCGCCCTACCGCTAGACAACGCGGCATCATGGTTTGGGGCGCTATTGCGTATGATTCCACGTCACCTCTAGTGCGTATTCAAGGCACGTTAAATGCCCACCGCTACGTGCAGCATGTGCTGCGGCCGGTGGCACTCCCGTACCTTCAGGGGCTGCCCAATGCTCTGTTTCAGCAGGATAATGCCCGCCCACACACTGCTCGCATCTCCCAACAGGCTCTACGAGGTGTACAGATGTTTACGTGGCCAGCGTACTCTCCGGATCTCTAACCAATCGAACACGTGTGGGATCTCATTGGACGCCGTTTGCAAACTCTGCCCCAGCCTCGTACGGACGACCAACTGTGGCAAATGGTTGACAGAGAATGGAGAACCATCCCTCAGGACACCATCCGCACTCTTATTGACTCTGTACCTCGACGTGTTTCTGCGTGCATCGCCTACATCCTACTGAGTCGATGCCGTGCGCATTGTGTAACCTGCATATCGGTTGAAATAAACATCAATTATTCGTCCGTGCCGTCTCTGTTTTTTCCCCAACTTTCATCCCTTTCGAACCACTCCTTCTTGGTGTTGCATTTGCTCTGTCAGTCAGTGTATTATTATTGATCAATTTTATGAGCTTTCTATATTGGAGGCCTTCACACTTAGTTTTCTTCCAAATCTGTGATTTAGAGCATCTAATGTCAAGTGAGTCCTTTCTTTCAGGACAACCTCATGTGTTATTTAAGTAATCGTTCCTCATGACTTTTTTCTCATTCTTATAATTATCTTCACAATTTAATCGCCATCACCACCAATATTATTGTAGTCAGTACGGTAAAAGTGAATAAGACATAAATAATTGGAAATTGTATTCTCTATGACTTTTGTTATGTAGTACTTTTCAATATGACCAGTAAGAGAAGTAATTAAAAATTAAATTTTTGGCACCTTCCCCTAAACTACCATTTCGAACAGAGTGAATAAAATTATTTATAGCGTAGACTGTAATTCCTTATTCCCCGACTTTACAAAAAATTCTGTTCACCCATTTTCACGTACCCCGGCGCTGATATGGACGACTTAGCAAGGAAAAAAACAATCCAAATCTATGAATATCTCTATCATCATAGCCGGTACGGTAAAAATGTGTAAGACGTAAATGACATAAAATTTTATAATATATAACTTTAGTTATGTAGTATTTATCGATAGGGCCAATAATAACATAAATACTTGAGAATTAAATTTTAGGCCTTCCCCTAAACTACTATTTCACTCAGCGAGAATAAAATTCTTTATGGCCCATATTGTAGCGACTTATTCCCCTACGTTATATACCGATTTTCATTCAATTCTCTTCAGCCGTTTTCTCGTGATGATCGTGCGTGCGTACATACGTACGTACATACGTACGTACATACGTACGTACATACGTACGTACAGATATAGAAATTACGGAAAATTAAAACGTGCATATCCCCTTGTTACTATGGTCACGACCGGTACGGATATAAAATTCTTTTAAATTCTGAGCAATGTTCAGACAAAGCCCTCGTTTTATTTATATTGAGACAAATAAAAATTAGTCGGAATTGTGTCCAAATGGCTCGTAAACTCTCTAGAAAAGTCACTAGTAGTTGTCATTGAAATTCTGTCACTAAATTACTAAGAAACACTCAATATTTAGCGACTAGTCTCTAGAATCGACCAGACTGATGTGAACGAACATCAACATAGAACGCGAGAACCAGAGATTGACAATCGATACAAGCGTCACGATATAAAGGTTTCAATAAACATCGCACATTCGCGAACATTTCTCGCATTAATAAACGTCGATGTTTCGTTTGAAAGTGGCCAATGAGCAAAGGAATTCCGGCCACTGGAATAAAAAAAAGCTGAAACGGCAAGATTTGAAAACAAATGTTTGAAGTTCACCAAAAAATAAGCTAAAATCGTGAGAAATAATAGAATAATCAGGAGGCGGGAAAAACTGTCGAAAATCGGGAGTCTCCCACCTAAATCGGGAAAGTTGGCAGGTATGCATGTGTAACAGAATAAATATCCCCACCCACTCATGCCAACTGCCCCAAAATTGGGGTGGTCACCTTCTTCACCATTTTTCTATTTCACCCTACACCAGCAGAATACATGAAAGAAGGATATGTTATCCATGAGGTATGGAGATAATACTTTCAATGAAAGCAGACAGAATATTGATAAACATAAGAAGAAATATCTTACCTATTTGGAGCAGCCATGTTGTAGACAAATGGTTAACATTTGTTTGTTCCTTGCAAATCCCTTGTAGGTGGCAGGACAGTAGAAACAGTTGAAAGTTACTCACCGACACCAACATAATTCTCAACACCTAATTGTCCCCGTGGAAGGAAGAAATGAGGAAACAAAAGTGCAATACAAAAATGGGGCAGTGGGAAGATATGGGTTGGGGATTATGGAAGAAAGAAAGTAGAACTGGCTGAGTCACCAAAGATCTGGATGTGCTAGGAGATAATGCTATTCGAGTAAAGGGAGATAATGAAGAAGACGTAGAAGACTATAAAGTTTCTGAAGAAACCAACGCACTTCAGAAACTATAGCTCCTACATATTAACATCCAATATTTATATTTATGACTCAAATTTTAATACCAAAATTATAGTTGAATCAATTTTATTTTAATATTGCAAACAATTTTTAGCCAAATTTTCAAATTGTAAAAACTGTGTTTTGGACGTCAATGTGTTTTAGAATTAAGAGTTACTCCATTTAACATTGCAAATCATATTGTCATAATTTTTAATGTGTATATTATTCTTGTGTTTTAAATATTGTTATCAATGAAATTAGATTTACATTCAATGTAATGAAATTTGTAACAACAATCCAAATATGACAAACCTTGAGACAATTCTATAGGCTGATGATGCTTATGAATAAAAGCGAAACATGTCCCGGTAAATTAGTGTTGTAACATAACAACTTAACAACACAAACTGTAATTTGTATTGAAAAGGTGGATCAAAATAACCAACAAATTGTTAATATATCATTGTCTCTTTTCGTCAATATACGCACATAATCTTGCTTCAATCTCAGGAAACTTTGCTTTCTGTCCACGAAATGCCCGACGATTACTACTAGTTTGCTGAGGCCATAATTTATTTTTTTGCCAGTTACGAATACAGCTCTCGTCTACGTCATATTGTCTTCCTGTTGCACGATTTCCAATTTCTTCTGCGTCTTTTATAATCTGCAGATTTTCTTTGGCTGTGAAAGACCTATAGCGTGTACCTTTAGTTGCTATCTCGAACACGTGATTCACTTCAACTGATGCACACAGAAGAATGACACTACGGCCCATGCAAGATAGGCGCATTGCACCATTTCCAGACGTTTTGACTCGGCATGCCAGACGGGAAGTGCTGTCATCACCTGTTGAAGGTCACTGAAACGGCGACCATTTATGACATGCTTCTGGCTGAGGCAGCGGACACCCTGTCATCTGAAGTAGAGCCGCGAGCACGAAAGTGTAAACATTTCTTCATCCAGTTATATCTTGAATTCCAAAGCGAACACCTATATTTTTTGTGTGCTTAAATGTTTCACAATTAAGTATTTATTTTCCACCTAGTCGATACAATGATTGCTTAAGGCAATTTTTAATGGTCAAAAGTGGTACATGTTTCGTATATTATCAACATCTTCAGCCACATAACACTGTTTAGATGAAAAATGTATAAAATTGACAAAGTAATGCTTTAGAGGAAGTGTCCTTAAAATTAACATAAGATTGACAAGATTAAAACAAACAAATAACTCAAGAGAAAATATATAAATTATTTCTACAATAGAAAGCAGTCATCAAGGAAACACTTGTACAATATTCCATAGAGAAATTGTCCTAATAAATATTCTTTTCTTAATAATTCATGAAAAAAGATCAATTTATAAATTAAAAATTATACAATTTATAAGTAATTATCGAAATGAAGAAATCCTGATATCAGAGTGCGGCTCTTATTATTAATGTAGATGAAGATATAACTAATTCCTAGTTGTCAAATCTTATTAAGCCTGCTTTCCTTTGGAATAGTAACTCCTGTCATTCTTTCACAGTTTTGCGCCGGGTGTAATATTGATGATGCGTTCTTCCTTGCTCTTGCACCTGAGGAGGTGGAGGAGCGGGGGATATAGGTGTGTCAAGAACTTCCTTGCTGTCACCTATAGCTTCAACTGAGGAGGAATAAGTTGTAGGGCTATCTGTAGGAGGAGAAATTCCAATTCTTTTTTCGTGATCCTGCTCAAGCATTTTCAAATATACTAGAATTTGATAATATAATGGATTCTTATATTCTACAGCCTCATTAAGGTTATCATTTTTCTTTACAAGTTGGTCTAGATGAATGTACAGGTCTTCATAAGTGTTCATTAAGCTGCCCTTTTTTAACTTTTTTATGATGGTCAGGTCTTGTTCTATGTTGGTAAATTTATGACCTGTGGCAGTCATGTGTGATCCCATTGCTGAGAATCTTCTATGTTTTTCAGCATTCACATGTTCCAAATATCTAACTTTAAAATTGCGGCCAGATTGTCCTATGTATGTATTCTTACATTCAAAGCATGTGAGTTTATATATTCCGGAATCAAAAAATTTATCTTTTTCCGAGAGATTTATTGTATCATGGTTGAAAATACTATGTTTCATGTTGTTATTGGTGGAAAATGCAATTTTAAAATTTTTTCTCTTAAATAAATTTGTTATTACATGAATGTTTGGATTATTATATGTGAACTTGATATATTTTTCAGTTTTACTAGGTTCGACTGCTAATTTAGATTGTTGCTTCTCCGAAAATTTATTAATTATTTTATCAATCATGTTATTGTTGAAACCATTCAAGAGGGCTTGTTGTCAGATAAACAACAGTTCTTTATTCCTTTCAGATTTGGATAAAGGAATACTAAACGCTCTGTTAACGTAACTATAATATGCTGATCTTTTCTGTGCCTCAGGGTGTAACGAGTTGTTCTTGATAGTGGTCAGTGTGAAAGTGGATTTTCTGTGTATTTTGAAAGAAAATCCTTTTTCTTCTCTTGTTGTGACTACGTCCAGAAAATTCAGTGATCTTTCAACTTCTTCTTCTACAGTGAATTTTATATTGGAATCCAAATTATTCAGTATGTTTCTCGAAAGTCTAAATTAATTCTTAACATCAAGCCCCGAGAAAGTGTTGAGGGAAATTTTCGAGATATTAAGGAAGGTAAATGGGCAGGCCAGTTTAAATGCCGTAGGATATTCCCCGCTTTTATACATATCAAATATTGTTGTATGCAGAACATTTTTATTGAAATCATCGAGGTCCGTCACTGGCTTCTTCCTCTTAGGGTTCTACCCTGGCGGCCTGAACACTGCATTATTTTTATTTCCATAGCTTGTTATATCCTCTGTAGTGTTGGCAGGCCGATACCACATGCGAGTGCTCTCTTCTTTTGAGGCATGGCAACATGGCGTTCCTCACCCTACCCGCCTGCTACTGCATGCTTACAAAATACAAATACACTCTAAATACTACTTCCCTCGCCTGTCGATGCAATACTTGTATTTTTGCTCTTCCTGGATCCACCGTACACATGCAAATAATTCCCTAAATTCGTTGGTTATAATATTTACAAATAAAACTCGAAACATTCACTCATGACCCACACAAACAGGCACCTCTTACTGACATAATTGTATTCATACTACAAAGCGCGCAACCTTCTTCAAACCTCCTTCCCGGCTGCGCTCTACTCTAATGTGTATGTAAGATTGTCAGTACTATACTGATAAACAGTATCGTATTTAATAGCAATATTTCCAGCTAGATTCGAGCTTGACGCAAATAAAACCCGCACTCCAATTTCTTACCTCAATTTTGTTTTAAAAATGTGCGGGGATTATTAGCGTAAATACGGTAATAAACAATAATGAGGACAGAACACTTCCTTGCTTGAGACCTTTTTTTGTATAAAATGTTTCAGAGTCACCACTCCCCACTTGTACACTGCTTTTACTCTGATGATGCAACATTTTTATCTTGTTAATTAATGATTTTGGTACATTCCTTTTCTCTTAACTGCATCATTAGCTTTTCCCAAATACAAAAATACAAATATCCAAAAAACATAATCGTATACGATAATATTATAATATTTGATCTGTGTTAGGAAGGAGCAGTTTTGATTCCTGCCTGAAAGCCCAGTGACTATACAGTGCCCTGAGGTAAGTGCTAAAAACCTGTTCAGTGATACAATCGAAAAAAGCAAAAACATAGAACATCCAACCCTTGACATAATGGGATGTTTTACAAGTACGAACATTTGCCGAAACTTGTTCCGTCTTCAAGTAGAGCTGTCGGTATGCGCTCTGTCTCCTTCCAATAGTTGTGGCAACTCTCTGCTTTATGATTTCCGAGGATTCTCTAAACAATACTACCCGAATGCGATGCTCAGATGGTCCCTTATGCAAGTCCACCGCCAATCGTTTTTCCACTATAGCACTTGCTCTAATTATCGCAATGACGGGGCGTTAACGCCAAGATCTGTAAGTGTGCCATGTAAGTCCTTTCGTGAGATACAGTTTCTTGAAAAATGCTTGATCAAGGATTTAGCGTTGCTGGGACTGAAATTTCTGGACGGTTGATCTGAAATAGTTTCTTCGAGGAATAAATAATGCAGGATTTTTACTATGTGATTTAATTTGGATGCTCGTGGGACCACGTCATTTGAACGAATAATCCAGGAAAATGTAGTTTCCGGGAACGGAGAATCGAGATTCCACTGTATAATAGCAATACCTAAATTAATTAATAGGAACAAGTACCTAGATCTAGAGAAAACTGATGTACTAACAAAGTAAACACACTAAAGGAGAAAGTGCGAACTAGTTTCCACGATATTAACCAACTACTCATGCTGGTGGTCAAGAGGTTAGCATTCAAGCAGCCAAGATTGTGGGCTTAATCCCAACCAAAGTCATCAAGTAAGAAAACCCTCGCGAATATATATGGCAGAATTCTCGGAGGATTCTAAGATGTCTACAGAGAATTCTGCAGAAATGTAGGGTGATCTATAGCTGAGTGTTTAATTAATTTTGTCGGGTGAACACCAAATGTGTCACTGGATATCTTTTACATGATAACATTGTACAATGTGGAGCGCCTATCCAGCAGGGTTTGAACCCGAATCTCTACCAATGATCCACAGAGGGAGCTGAGGCCAAATACTAGGAACAGCGACAACAAAATAAAGAAAGACTTTAACAATGCAAATTTTTACTGAATATTTAATGGCTGTGAGTAAAAAAAAAAAGTTTATAAGTATCTTGCATCAGTGCAAGAGGAAGTTCAACTGGGCAACCAGCCTTAAAATTGTTAAGACGTGCACGGTTGAAAAATTAGTAAAGTCTGTAGTGAGAGAGAACATTAAACAGTAATAGAGTAAAAATATTTTAGTTCCTACTTACTGCATAAGTGAAGATACGCGTGTTGATCCTCTTTTGACATATGACTATAGTCAGAGAAGGTTTATAGTCCGGCTTAATAAGGTGAAACACACTTTCAAACTGAGGAACCTCATGTTTCAAAGCCGTCATCAACTGACCGTCTCCAACACCATCTCTGTAGATGACTATCCTTTCTGGAAAACGGTGATTGACCTGCAACACAAACAGGAATCCAATTTTCACAATTGTGCATCTGTTTAACAAAGTAAACTAATATCTAGATTAGATATGCCATGGTAGGTCTGCTGTGAGCCACTCACGCTTGAACCTAGGGGTGACAACGGTCATTATTAATAAGAGGAAGTTCAACTGGGCAACCAGCCTTAAAATTGTTAAGACGTGCACGGTTGAACAATTATTAAAGTCTATAGTGAGAGAGAACATTAAACAGTAATTGAGTTAAATACATTTTTTAACCCTTTGAAGTCCCTCTAACTCGATCCGATATTGCTAAAACACAATACGGACCTGGTCAAACCTAACTTTAAGGTTAGATTTCTTGTAAATTTATTGGAAAATGGCACATATGCTTTACCTTGTATTGGGCATAACTATTCCTTTTCATAGCGCTGACATCAATGATTCATATCAGAAGTCTTATCTCTGAAAACACATCAATAGAATTATGTTCACATCCAGCAGCAAGCTTATGAGTACTAATGTGATTCTTATGTCGAATTTTTTGTCTCAGTGGGAAGCTACATATCACTGACGCCCAAGAGGACAAGAAGAATTGTGCCATACGTTTTAGGCAGGAACTTATCCAATGTATCCGGGACTTCATCCCAACAAGTGTTTTAGAAAGTACCCCGTGATTAGAAAATATTGCTATGAGTGCAGTTGACTGAAAATATAAAACTTTGTAGAGATTTACTTTCAAAGTGTTAATTGTATAGAATAAATATCTATGCAATTCCCCCTCGCCAATGTTCACCTGATCTTAAATTGGACCTGTAGTAGATACGAGTGGAAATATAATTGGGCTCCAAAGGGTTAGTGAAGAATGGTCAGGTTTTTTTTTATATTATGAAGGAGATGTCCAAGATTTGATTTGTGAAAAGAACATTGTAACAAAAATGACATCAAACAGTAATACGAGAAGCAAAATAGGGCATTTTTGTAACCTTTCCTGGACACAAAAGTCTGCAGACCAAATTAATAAATGTCTGGATCTGTATAAACTGCTTTACTATTTTCCTCACCCACTTCTATGTTTACATGTTTATCCAGCATTCTCCTATTTAAAGAAACACGCACCTCAATGAGTGTGAATGCTTCCTCCCTGGATAAAGCTGGAAAGCAGAAACAAGCTCACTGCAGGTTGACAATGAGCCCATCTTCGTAACAGTAGAGAATCAAGATAGGAGTTCAACCTTGTCTCCCACGTTCAACCCTCTACTCAAACTACACTGTCACATATCTGGAGAGAGGGCCTTTCAATGAATGGATGGAAGGAAGAGTTGACCTTTTTGAGAGGTGCCTTTAATTTAACTTTGACCACATATATAGTATATATAAGTACCTGGTACCGGTACATATAACGGTAAATATAGACTGACTATGCTTGGTCAGTGGCCACAAATCTGAAGTGAGCCCACAATATACACCAATATGTCGACTTCAGACCAGGTCTGATAGAGATGGTGGAGAATCAAGATGTGGAGTTAATCCTTCTCTCTCTTTAATGTTCACCCCTCTAATCTCTTCTGACTCGCCTATTTCCTGCATGTTTATCCAGCATTCTCTCTTGCAGTATTGGCCTCCTCTCAATGAGTTCTGTTCATATAGGCTCATTTTCACGGGGCTAGTTTACTTGATGTACTTGTTGAGTCCCATACGGAATCTGAAATATTTGTCTATTTGTCCCAAATGAGTAATGAAAAAAACAGTCTTCTTGCCGTAAGTATTAGCCCCAAGTCAAGGTTACCAGGCCAGTTGGTATTAACAAGGGGCTAGTAGAAGCCGGGCGTAGTTGGCGGCTAGTTCAACCCATACATCATTCTGTATTGTCTACACTCACCCAGATCGAGAAAGATAAAAGTATACTGCTGTGGTTTCTGTGGAAATGTGTGATATGGAAGAAACTATTGATGCTGTTGTAGTAGTCTTAAGTGAAGAACTTGGAAAAATAATGAAGAAAAAGTGTCGAAAACGACGGCTATGTAGATATTGGATTGCTTGCAGAGAATTTCATGGTGCATCGAACTGTGTGCTTTGAGATTTATCAAATGAAGACCCGCAGGATTACAGAAGCATCTTAGACTCTGTATAGATAAATTTGAGGAGCTGCTTCACAGGGTCGAACCTTTTATTACTAAACAGGATACAATTATGAAATGTGCAATTACAGCAAGAACCAAGCTTGAAGTTACTCTTCGACATCTTGCCAGTGGAGATAGCTTCTCTTCTCTTGCGTTAATGTTTAGAATACCACCATGCACAATATTGAGATTTCTACCAGAAACTCTGCAATCAGTAATCAATGTGTTGGATGACTTCTTAAAGGTATGTACTTATCTCATAAGTAAGACATAATACTTCTAATAACAAGAATATAATAATATAAAATAGTTTTAATTTAATTTAAATTCAAGTAACTAAGTACAGTACACCAAATTACCCAATTACAAATGAAAAAACTGCAAAAACTCATGCCCTGATGCTGATATAATAAGAGCAAGTTACACTTGACGAATTGCTTTCTTGCAATGGAGAAGATAAACCAGATACATGAGGGGATAGAGCGTCCATACAGTGAAGCCTCTCTGTTGTAATCAGAGACTAGAATTTCTCCTGAAGGATTATAAAGCTGCGTAATGCCAACTGTCTCAGTTGTGCAACAATATGTTTTCCGAATGTATCGTATTCATCATTGGTTTTGTGCCTCTGTGTTATATCTTGAAATTTCATTATTGCTGATTCCACGGCAACTAGTCCAGTATCCTTGCGTTTCCCCTTGTTTAAAGGATGGAGCATTTTTCCTGGGAATGGTTTTCTTTTTGGTTCAGATGGTCATCATCATCACCATCATCATCATCATCATCACCACCACATTTGTTTGGTATTAGATGGGTAGGTTGAATAGCAGAGAGTTCTTGAAGAAATTTTTTTTTTCAAAATGGCGCCCGGTAATGACGACGTAGTGTTTTATTCTCCGAGTAAATTAACCGTAAAATGTGACGAAAAGTGCGGAAAATGTCGAAAATTAGTGAAAAATGGAATGTGTGATTCATGTGATCGATGGTGGCATTATAAGTGCGGAAATTGCCCTAGAGACGTAAAAACTAATGAAAATGTTGACTGGATTTGTGAGCAGTGTGTTCGGAATGTTGTTGTTGGGGACGGCGTTGACGAAGCACCGAAAACAGTCGATGAGGAATATAAAAGTGCATTGGAAATTATAAACATTCTAAAAAAGGACAATGAGACTCTTAAAGTTGAAACATACATACATACATACATAATCATTATAGACTGTTTTGCCTTTCAGCGTTCAGTCTGCAAGCCTCTGAGAATTTACTAAACGTCGCCAGAATCCTCGATTTGCAACTAGTGTTGTGGCCTCACTTAGTTCTATACCTCTTATCTTTAAATCGTTAGAAACAGAGTCTAACCATCGTCGTCTTGGTCTCCCTCTACTTCTCTTACCCTCCATAACTGAGTCCATTATTCTCCTAGGTAACCTATCCTCCTCCATTCGCCTCACATAACCCCACCACCGAAGCCGGTTTATGCGTACAGCTTCATCCATCGAGTTCATTCCTAAATTAGCCTTTATCTCCTCATTCCGAGTTCCCTCCTGCCATGGTTCCCACCTGTTTGTACCAGCAATCATTCTTGCTACTTTCATGTCTGTTACTTCTAACTTATGAATAAGATATCCTGAGTCCACCCAGCTTTCGCTCCCATAAAGCAAAGTTGGTCTGAAAACAGACCGATGTAAAGATAGTTTCGTCTGGGAGCTGACTTCCTTCTTACAGAATACTGCTGATCGCAACTGCGAGCTCACTGCATTAGCTTTACTACACCTTGATTCAATCTCACTTACTATATTACCATCCTGGGAAAACACACAAACTAAATACTTGAAATTATCGACCTGTTCTAGCTTTGTATCACCAATCTGACATTCTATTCTGTTGAACTTCTTACCTACTGACATCAATTTAGTCTTCGAGAGGCTAATTTTCATACCATACTCATTGCACCTATTTTCAAGTTCCAAGATGTTAGATTGCAGGCTTTCGGCACAGTCTGCCATTAAGACCAAGTCGTCAGCATAGGCCAGGCTGCTTACTACATTTCCACCTAACTGAATCCCTCCCTGCCATTTTATACCTTTCAGCATATGATCCATGTAAACTACAAACAGCAAAGGTGAAAGATTACAGCCTTGTCAAACTCCTGTAAGTACCCTGAACCAAGAACTCATTCTGCCATCAATTCTCACTGAAGCCCAATTGTCAACATAAATGCCTTTGATTGATTTTAATAATCTACCTTTAATTCCATAGTCCCCCAGTATAGCGAACATCTTTTCCCTCGGTACCCTGTCATATGCTTTCTCTAGATCTACGAAACATAAACACAACTGCCTATTCCTCTCGTAGCATTTTTCAATTACCTGGCGCATACTGAAAATCTGATCCTGACAGCCTCTCTGTGGTCTGAAACCACACTGGTTTTCATCCAACTTCCTCTCAACGACTGATCGCACCCTCCCTTCCAAGATGCCTGTGAATACTTTGCCTGGTATACTAATCAATGAGATACCTCGATAGTTGTTGCAATCCTTCCTGTTCCCTTGCTTATAGATAGGTGCAATTATTGCTTTTGTCCAATCTGAAGGTACCTTACCAACACTCCACGCTAATTTGACTACTCTATGAAGCCATTTCATCCCTGCCTTCCCACTATACTTCACCATTTCAGGTCTAATTTCATCTATTCCTGCTGCCTTATGACAATGGAGTTTATTTACTATCCTTTCCACTTCCTCAAGCATAATTTCACCAACATCATTTTCCTCCTCCCCAAGAGCTTGACTGTTTGCAACACCACCATGATGATTTGAAAATCAAGAATTAAAAGAACGACTGCGATCGCTAGAATTTGGGACTGACCATTCTTCGAGTGATATACCGGTACAAGTAACAAACTCGAGCACGTGGTGTCAAGTAGTTCGTGGATGGCCGGCTAAGAAGAAATCTACAACTGAATTTCCGGAAATAAACATTAGAAATAGGCTTTCTGCCCTAAATAATTTAATCCTGGAAGAAAGTGATCGCGCGCGTGAAACCAAATCATCGCGATCCGTTGCCGTGCCGAGTTTAAAATTTAGGCCTAGAATTCAGATTCAAGACCCAGTTAGGCCTAAATCAGCGAAGGTAGCTGTGTTTGGTGATAGCCAAGGAAGGGGAATTGCGGGAGTGATTAACGACGAGAATATAGCAGCAACCGGAGAAATATATCCAGGAGCTTCTATCAGCAGTGTTGTGGAAAACGTAGAAGCAGCAACTAGGAACTTCGGGAGCGGCGATGCAGTGCTTATCATCGGTGGGACGAACGACGTAGCTCGCGACGACGCCAAGAATGTAAGATCACAACTTAAACATACACTAGGGAAGCTGACCCACACTAACGTTTTTGTAGTGAACGTGCCCCACAGGCATGATTTGAGTAGAGACTCGTGTGTGAACATTGAAGTGGACAAGGTCAATACAGATATTGTTAAAATTTGTAAACATTTTTGGAATACTCAGGTTATTGAATGCAGCAGTTTTGAGAGATACTGTTATACAAAACATGGCCTCCATTTAAACAATTCAGGTAAACGAAAGATAGCAAATATTGTTCTAGATTTTATTAATCTTAAGATATGTACTGTAAAACAGGCAACTCCCTTGAGTTATAATACTGACCAGGAAAACTAGTAGAAAGAGCCAGCTGTACTTCAAGCTGGCTCAGTCGACTAGAAAAAGAAACTCAGGATAGTAAGGAATTTCAAGTTACCCAATTGCAACAGTCAAGTTTTAGGGAGGAAGGGGGTCTGAGAATGCTCTTGGTAAACTGTCAAAGTGTAGTAAATAAACAATTAAAATTCGGTACATTGATGGAATCTTATGAGACTGATGTGGTGATAGGAGTGGAATCGTGGTTGAAAGAAGGGGTGGGTAATAGAGAAGTATTTCCAGAAGGGTACACAGTCTATCGTAGAGACCGAGGAGATAAAAAGGGAGGGGGGGGGGTGTTTATTCTGGTGAAGGAAACTTACTGTTCACATGAATGGTTTACTGATGAAAGGGATGAAATATTAGGGATAAAATTAGTTTGTGATAATATGAAGGAGGTGGGAATTATAGGAACATACAGGCCTGGAAGAGAGGAAAGAGACATGGAAATCTTTGAAAAAATAATAGATTATACTTGTAAAAACAATAACAATGATATGGTAATAATTGGGGGAGATCTAAATTTGCCTGAAGTTGAATGGAATGGAGCTGCAAGTGAAGCCCATGAACAGAAACTGGCAAATAAGTTAATTTGGGAGGGAGGATTTACACAAGTAGTACAAGGACCAACTCGTCTCGATAACTTACTAGATGTATTCTTGGTTAAACCCTGGGAAATTGTTGATAAAACTGAGGTAATTGAAGGAATAGAAGACCATAAGGCTGTAATAATGGATGTAGGACTGGTACCAAAAAGGCTTAATAAGAGGGTTACACAAGACAAGAAATTGTACAGAAAAACTAAAGTTGATGAATTTGGGACTTACCTCAAATCACAAATCAGTTGTTGGATAAGTGAAGGGAGTAACGTGGATACACTTTGGGCTAAATTTAAAGGAATTATTTGGGAAGGAGAGAAGAGATTTGTACCAGTTAAGAAGGGTAAAATGACCTCAGACCCTGTTTATTATACAAGGGAAATAAGAAAATTAAAAAGAAAATGTAGAATAGTAAACAGGAAAATCAAATAGGGTAGGGAGAGTAGAGAAACTAGAAAACAGCTAATGAGGGAACTGAATAGAGTGAAAAAGGAAGCAAAAGAGAATTATATGAATGGCATACTTCAAGAGGGTAATGACCACAAAGGGAAATGGAAAAAGCTGTATTCATATATCAGGAATCAAAAAGGAAAAGGAATCCAAATTCCTACAATGGTGGGAGAAGGGGGTGAACACTATTTAACAGATACTGAGAAAGCAAACCTATTTAGTAGGGAATTTAGAGATTCAGTAGATGATTGTCAAGAGTTGGAAACCGAAACAGAAGATAGAGAGGGAGAGAGACAGAGGGAAACAAGAAGCTTCTCATTCACAAATGAAGATATTTTCAGAGAAATCCAACTGCTTCAGCAAGGAAAAGCTGCAGGAAGTGATCAAATTACTGGGGAGGTATTAAAGACAATGGGGTGGTACATAGTGCCTTATTTAAAATTTCTCTTTGACTATGTCATAAATAATAGTGTAATACCAAAGGAATGGAAGGAATCTATAATAATACCAATTTATAAAGGAAAGGGTGATAAAAGGAAACCAGAGAACTACAGACCAATCAGCCTGACCAGTATAGTTTGTAAAATTCTGGAGAGTTTAATATCGAAGTACATCAGAGGGATATGTGATGATAAAAATTGGTTCATGAGGAGCCAGTATGGATTTAGAAAGAAATTTTCTTGTGCGGCACAACTGGTGGGATTTCAGCAGGACATATCAGATCAGTTGGATTCAGGAGGTCAGTTAGATTGCATAGCCATAGATCTTTCCAAAGTCTTTGATAGAGTGGAACATGGAATATTATTAAAGAAATTGGAGGGAATAGGATTGGACGTAAGGGTTACACGTTGGATAAAAGCATTTCTAAATTCAAGGGTTCAGAAAGTCAAAGTAGGAAATAATGTATCTCAGGAAGAGAAAGTTTGGAAGGGAATTGCACAGGGTAGTATAATCGGTCCGTTACTTTTCTTAATATACCAAATGATTTAGGGAACAATATAACATCAAAAATAAGATTGTATGCAGATGACATAATTGTTTATAGAGAAATAAACAACATTGAGGATTGTTCAGAATTACAAAGGGACCTTGAAAGTATCCAACAATGGGTTGAAGAAAATAATATGAAGGTTAATGGAGGCAAATCAACTGTTACAACTTTTACGAACAGGAGCTTAAAAACTGAATTTGAATATACTTTGGATGAGGTAGTTATCCCAAAAGATGGCAAGTGCAAATACTTAGGTGTGAGATTTGAAAGTAATTTGCACTGGAAGGGTCATATTGATGACATTGTTGGGAAAGCATACAGATCGTTACATGTCATAATGAGGCTACTTAAAGGATGCAACAAAGAATTAAAAGAAAAATGTTACTTGAGTATGGTTCGTCCATTATTGGAATATGCAAACAGTGTTTGGGATCCTCACCAAGAATATCTAATAAAAGAAATAGATAGTGTGCAGAGGAAAGCAGCAAGATTTGTAACAGGGGATTTCAGGAGAAAGAGTAGTGTATCAGAAATGTTAAAGGAACTTGGGTGGGAAACTTTAAGTAAGAGAAGGGAGAAAACTAGACTTACAGGATTATATAGAGCCTATACAGGAGAAGAAGCATGGGGAGATATCCGTGAGAGGCTTCAGTTGGAAAATAATTATATCGGCAGGACTGACCACGAATATAAAATTAGAAGGAATTTTAGCAGAAGCAAATGGGGTAAATTTTCATTCATTGGGAAGGGTGTGAAGGAGTGGAACAGTTTACCAGGGGTAGTGTTTGATCCTTTTCCAAAATCTGTACAGATATTCAAGAAGAGAATAAACAGCAACAGAGAAAATAAATGAAGTGTTAGAGGGCATTCGACCGGTGCAGGTTATTGTAAATAAAAAAATGTGTGTGAATAAATTAATTCCATCCCCTGGTCTAAGGAGTTTGGACAGCCAAAGTAGGGGACTGCCTGTAGGGGTGAAGTACAGTGGGGACTTCGAGGGCCCTGGGACCGCTACGGTAGCTGTGAAGGCCCTTCAGGAACTCTGAAAAGTGGTGGCAAAAGGGGCTCTGGTTAACACGCAGCAGGTCGTTATGCTACTTAGGATCCAGAACGGGTAAAAAAAAAAAAAAGTAAATAAATAAATGCAATGTAAATATTATTGTTATACCAGTTTTATAGTATCATTTGAAACAATTCCACATACTGTATATCAGTTGACTATATTTGTAAGTAGTACAGGAGATATTATAATTAGAATTTTGTAAACAATATGAATTTATTAAGGATGAGCTGTGTGTTTAATAGAAAACATTGTTAGCGTAAATTATATAATATTGTATTATAGGAAAAATTTTCTTCTCTTGTTAATTTAATATTTAGTGCTTGACAATAATGTATTTTAGTGTACCATTTGCCACCGAGGTAGACACCTCATTTGCAAATAAAGAGATTTTGATTTGATTTGATCACAATAGTAATTTTCTGGCATAATGCTAGAATAAGAACAAGTGGTGAAACTCAAAGGATATTATATGAATGACTATAATCTGACTGGGTCAAGCAGACCCTACTACGGTGATGCTTTGGTGATGCTATTTGAGGATCCAACCAGCCTCTGGGCTGATGACCTAACAGACAGACAGAGTATGGTGTTCCAGGGTTATGTTTTGAAAATAAATGAAAATATAGGATAGAGTTAAGAAAAATAAAATATTTGTACAGGCAGCCTCTTCTCTCCTTTTACAGGTACCACAAACTAAAGTGGTGGGGGAGAATTCAGGATGAATTTAAATCAAAGTGGAATTTCCCAAACTGCTGTGGAGCTATCGATGGAAAACACTGCCTAATAAAGCATCTAGGTAACAGTGGGCTGAATTCTATAATTATAAGGGCACTTACAGTATCGTCCTCTTTGTCTTGGTAGGTGGCGATTACCGTTTTTTGTTTATAGATGTCGGCGCCAATGGGAGAGTTAATGACAGTGCGGTGTTCAGAGATTCGGCGCTGCACTCGGCTATAGAAATTTTTTTTTTCCTTTGTGTATATTCTTACTGCATTTTGAATGAGGTAGTACCTTACCTTCCATGCCGAGACCCATTGACAAAATGGCTTCCCACAGGAATAACGGTAAGTGATATACTTATCAGTTTAATTGGCTTATGATAGAATTAATTCATGAATAATGCTGAAATGCTGTCTTGGAATATGTTATATAGGAATCTTACAATATTTTAAGCATATCTGCTCTTCATTTCAGTTGTTATCTACGACTCGTATTGCTTTGTTTACATTCATGTGTCCTATGCGACCTAAGACGAAACGCTGGTTAATAGTGCAAACGCCTGAAAAGCCTTACATCTGATATATAAACCTATGATATGGTGGAGGTATGTTGATGATACATTTGTGGTCGGAACAGAAGGTCCTGAGAAAGTTTATCTATTTCTAAACCACGTAGATCAGCAACATCCTTCAATTAAATTCCCCCCCCCCCCCATTTGCTTAACGTCGCACTGACACAGATAGGTCTTATGGCGACGATGGGATAGGAATGGAAAGGAAGCGGTCTTGGCCTTTAGATACAGCCCCAGCATTTGCCTGGTGTGAAAATGGGAAACCACGGAAAACCATCTTCAGGGCTGTCGACAGTGGGGTTCGAACCCACTATCTCCCGGATGCGAGCTCACAGATGCGCGCTCCTAACCGCATGGCCAACTTGCTTGCTTTCAATTAAATTCACTATGGAGATGGAGTCGGGCAGATGCCTTCCTTTCTTGGATGTTCTAGTAAGAAAGAAACCGGACGGCTCCTTAGGACATACCGTCTATCGTAAGCCTACCCACACAAATTGTTATCTTCATTCAGATTCTCACGACCATCCAGCACAAAAAGCAAGGCATTCTCACGACACTACCAAGAGGGCGAGATGAATTTATGAGCCATCAAATATTCAGGTGGAGATGGACACATTCAAAGTCACGTTCAAGAGTAATGGTTACAGCAATTTGCAGATTCACCGAGTCCTGCGTCCCAGAGAAATGACCAAGCAAAGCTCACAGAAGGAAGAAGTGAAGGGAATACCTGCCTTACATTCACAACACTACAGATCGAATTGCCAAGGTCCTCCGCAAACACAATATAAAAACCATGTTTGGCAACGTCACTAAAACTGTTCACAGTCTGGGTAAAACCAAGGACAAATTGTTCCCACTTTTACATCCTGGGGTATACAACATTCCCTGTACTTGCGGTAAGGTATAAGCTTTGTTCGTGCAGTAAATCTGTGATAGCTTGTGTTTTGTTCGAGAGCGCATGCGCGGATTAGGAACAGTTGGAAACAATTTCCGATTCTTTCCTGCGCGAACGGTCACATAGTACTGAATATTACCACTAGATGTCAGCACATTTCCCAATTAATTTCTATTCGATTTGATTGATTGATAGATTGTTGCATTGATTGTGTTTTACTGCGAGTTGTTTTGTCGTAAATACATTACACATTTGGAATAAGAGGAAGAAAATTGAACGCAACATGCAAGGTACGAATAAAACAACTTATTATTAAAGTCTATATTATGTAAATTCTAAGGATTTTTACAGAACAGTATTATTGTATCCATTATTAATACAATGGGAATAAAGAACGTATGTTAGATTGCAATGCAATACAGTACAGTTATTTTTCTTTTACAGAAGAACTTCAAGAATTTTTGATTCTTCAAGGCACATCAGCATCAAATAGTGATGTTGAGTATAGGTCATGGTCACATGATAACACGAAACTTTTAATAGACCAATTCAAGAAATACAGGAACAAAGTGGGGTCGATGGAAATTAGGAATATGAAAAGATTGTGGGAGTTAATTGCATTGAAACTGAATGAAGAGTTTAGTGTTGAAAGTTTCCCCAGCCAACTGTGAAAACAGATGGCGTGTAATAGAAAGAAATTATAAGAAATACATAGACAATATGAACAAAACAGGGAGGGGTAGGAAGACCTTTGAGTATGCCAACGAGATGGATGAGATTTTTCAGAAGAAAGGAAATATTTATCCTGAACTTCTCTTATCCACCACGACAACTGCCCATCTCCCGGTAACCACACACTGTGAAACAGCCAAAGGAAGTCTTGCTTCTTGCAGTGAAGCAGCCTCCGTAGCAGTTGATGATCCCAACCCAACCGTAGGGAATCTAACTCCTAATAAATTGTCGCCCGAAAACAGGAGCTCATTAAGGGCAGTTAGAAAGAAATATAGAGTTGATATGCTAGGGAATTTTAGGCAGGAGTGTTTAAAGTATCAGAAGGATAGGTTAGATTTTGAAAAAGTAAAATTCGAAAGAAAAATGGAATTGGACGAAAGGAAATGGCAAGAAAAGAAAAGAAGGAATGATCTCATTGAACAGAGGAATAACTTTTTGAAACAGCTGATAGAGAAGAATATAAATGTAGCTTCTACAAGTGATATGTAATGTGTGTATCTACAATTTAAGATTTATTTTTCTGTTACCGTACCCATTAAATGTAAAATCTATTGTGAAAACTGTTCAAAGTATGTTAAAGGCAACATGATTTCTCCTGGCTATCCCATCTCTGTCATCTCTATCCTCTACTCCCACGACCTCTATCTCCTCTTGAACAATCGGCACCTCATAACCTGCTTCTTCATTTTCATGATATTCAAAGTTGTCGTCAAGAGCAAGGTTATGTAAAACACAACAAGCACGAATGAAGTGCCCAATATCAGGGATCTTCTTCAATTTTATGAGATATAATTGACGAAACTTTTGTTTTAATAAGCCGAAACAATGTTCTATCACATATCGGTTTCTGGCTAGTTTCACGTTGTACTCTTTCTCTGCACACCTTAGTTGACCACGGTCCCTAAAAGGTGTCAACAAGTTGCGCAGACAAGGGTAGCCGCTATCACCCAGGATATAAAATTCACCGCATTTCTCTGGCAAGCTCTGCTGTAATGGTGATCTGTGAAATACCCTGCTATCGTGGACTGATCCAGGGAATCCAAGAAACACGTCCCTTATTCTCCTTGTGTTATCGCACACAACCTGTAACTGAGACAAAATTTCGGCTTCGTGATTCGAGTTATCGTATTCCTTTGATAAAGTGAAACCATTTTACCGATTTATAAAGCATAAAATGAAGGGCAGAGAAAACTTTGTATCTTACCTGGATGGAATAAAAAGATTTCCTGTTAAGGTAGGAATCAGGATCACTTTTTGGCTTATCAATGCGAATGTGTGTGCCACCTATCACTCCTATTATCCAGGGAAATGATTATGCCTAAAGTGTCTTTCAATAGTAGTGATTTCATCTCCTGTAGGCCACTTTATTATTTGAACACATAAATTACTTATGAAGTACACCATACGTTGTATGACTTTGTGCAGTGTACTTAAGGTGATATTGAATCTATCACTTACATCACGATATGAAGCTGTCTGATAACCAGCAAACCACAAAAATATGAGCGTCCATCGGAAGCTACTTAATTTCCCATTTCCCCCTGCTTGATAATTAAAATATTGGCTGTTGGAAAAACGTCCAGCTAAACTTTCTGCCACGTGTCGACTGACTCTAAAATGTTCCATGAACTCTTGATCATTATCTTAGCACAATAACCTCAAAATAATTTTCATTCTTCGGCCGTGCTCTATTCAGATTACCGGTAATATCATCAAATAAATCTAGATTGTCATCCTCAGTTGAAGATTCACTGGAGTCACTCGTAAAACTAATGTCTGACATCTGAAACATACATACATACATTATCATTATAGACTGAAAATATACAAGATTTTATATCGTCAACAGTCTGTGATATTCGCGATTAGTGACTACCAACAAGTAAGAATAGACTAACAGATTATTAAATTGCATTCGTTTATCCACAGTACCTGGACTTACTTACATTGACAGTTCCCATGTATTTTATCGTGATACTGGTTTTAATTAACGACGATATCTACTGGATGAAAAGTAACCGTTCATGTACACCCATTAAACGGAATGTGCAACTGCTACATTTAATTAAGAATTTATTTCAAAATACCACCATCAAGGAATGTTATTTTCAAGAAATACGCGGAAAAAATATATTTATAAGGATATGTGCTTTGTGAACCATGTGTGACAAGGGCTAATGCGCATGCCTTATTTAGAAATCCGAAAACAATCCACAAATTCTGCTGACTGTTCTCAGACTGTACGAAACTGGAATTCACGACTGCACGAACAGCAGACTAGCAGTCAGAATATCAAATTCTCGCTGCACGAACGCTTCAAATAAAGCGAAGTGCATGTGCGCATGCGCCTGACAGTTTTGGATAGTTTCATATTGCTGCACGAACAAAGCTATGCATTGGCCAAACATGCTGGTCCATTGGTACTCGTATCAAGGAACATGAATGTAATATTCGTCTCAATAGCCAGACAAATCAGCAATAGCTGAGCATGCTCTATCGTCGGGTCTTGATGTCATGTTCCCAGATTTAAATCTTCTAAGAATTTCATTTTTGTCCGTATTGAACTGAGAATGGAAGATGCTTGAGTTCTTACCTACACTAGACACTACAGGTCCAGGATTATACGGGAAGCTGTAGAAATACGTAGAAATCCTAACAATTTCAACAGGGACACTGGCTATCAATTAAGTAATACCTGGTTGCTAACCATTAAGGGTTTACATAGGTAGTTCCCTTCCGTCCCTTCACTAATGTTATTCTGTTTCGGTGTTTTCCGAATTCGTACGTTCCTCATCGCCAGATGTTTCATTCCAGGCGTATGTCAACGTCATACCTTCATGTGCGTACAGCTGTTATATCACGTGACCCTCTCAGACTGATTCTGAAGGTTCCGTCAGCTTCCACTTCGAACGCTAGCACTGTCCCGCGTGCAGGGAGCCATTTGGTGATAAATGAACATACCATTTCCACTTCTATTTTAACGTTTAAATTCAAAGCTCATTGTTTAAGAAGCCTTTCTCGTGGACAGTCGAGATTTTCTTCTGATGACACAGAGCAAATTTCTCTGCAAAACGTTAAGAATTTCACCTTATTTTCTTGATACGGCATAAGCCCAATAGCCTATATCATGTATATAAGTACGGACCATGAAAGCATCAATGGCAACAATAAATATATATATCGCCCCTTAACCACTTTGAAAGAAGATAAACAAAACAGCTCCTCTTTTTCTACTTCAAGTTCAAGAAACATTTTTTTAAATTAAGCAACAACTTTAAAAAGCATGATGTAAAAGTAGTTTTCAAAGTCAATAATAGAAATGCAGAAGTCTTACATAATGCCACATCCACAAACAAGTTCAATAGTTTTTCAAAGTCACGGGTGTACAGGATTAAATGCAACAGATATAATTTTTCTTACATTGGACAGACTGGGAGGAGCTTTATTATATATACCTGCTAACTTTACAAAACAAAAAATCAGAATATTTTGATATGAAAATCACAACAAATCACAAAATACAATTGGTCAAAACTGCTTATTCTATATGTCTTGCACAATATAGGAGTACTATGGTAAACTCGAAATGGTATCTTGTGGCCATAAATATTCATTTCAGGCAAGAAATCAGTACAGCCCTCAGAACCTGCTTACACACTCTCCTTCATTGGTCACAACCATTAGACGCGTTAACACATGCACACATCTAAAAAGTGAGGAGAGGTGGAGAAAATGGAAGTACGAGGATATCTAGCATGAACGAAACACACGTGGAGGGGAAGGTACTTGCTGGTGTTGAGAATTAATGGAGAAACCACACGCCTCCTTCAAGGCAACAGAATTATGTATATGTCAACTCAATGAGAGTCAAATTCTCCAATATCTTTGTCATTCTTATATGCGAGGTCTGGCTGAAATCATAAGTTATGAATTTCATTATGGTCCATATTGACAATGGCACAGCACATGACAGACTCAAAACATAATTTTACATCAATTGACCAAGATCTAAGCATTTTAAAAGTAGATAAGAAGGGCAACATGCTCAACATATTGGAGAATTTTTACATTCATTTAAAACAATACTTTAACCCTAACCATAATATTAATAAAATTAATGAAAAATCTAATATTCTATTCGATATTATCATTCTTATATACACAAAGTATAAATGGAAAAAAGACACATTAAGTCCACCAATCAGTTCAAATCTACCTACTCACCCCCCCACCTGCCCCTCTTCACACATTCCTCCTCCAATCCCTGCATCATAAGCTATACTTCTGCTCCCTCTCAACAATCAGTCTGGCGTTGGTATCGGTACCAAATGCACGTAATTTACAAACAACATAGAGGTGAGTCTCATATGGCTATACATATTTATCTTGATCTTCTTGCTTCCCATATATTCTCAATTATTTACTTCAAATTATTTTCTTTTCAGACATTTGCCTCCAAATGAATTAAACAATAGATCACTACATTGATGATAAGGAAAACCTATTCAAAGTATGAATCTTCCCCTTAAAGCTACGTAAGTCTTGACCCATATTACTATTGAACAAACATGAATATCACTCAAGTTGCTCGTCTACACAGAAAAGGATACCAACTCCCAGATCAACTCAAAAACAAAGGCTGCTGTAGAAACGACCAAACAGTTCGCCATCAACCACAACATTTTTGATATGTTATTTAGTTTAAAGTGTGGATATGTTATTCGGACTTCATCAATGGTTTAAATTAAGACTGTAAATTGTCATATCAGTGTTTATATCATTATTGATTATATGTGTGCTTATGTCTTCCAATTGGAGCGTGGCTGAAGATGACCCAATATATATGGGGTCGAACTAGTCCCAGTTTTATAAAACAATATACCGGTACAAGCTAATAGTACTGAATACGTGGTCCCTTCCTACCCTTTGATAGTCTGCCTGAAATGTTAGTGGTCTCGACTATGAATTCATTATCAAATGGCATCGCGCTCAACCTCTGTAAAAAAGAATGACCCTTATTTTCGTCAATACAGGCCCTGTTAAATACTACTACTACTACTACTACTGCTACTAATTCTCAAAAACCAAAGTAAAAATAACTTGGCATTAAATAATTATGATTATCAGAGATGCAAGGGTGTATGGAAAACCGTTCCTATGAAGTTATTGTCAGTGCTGATCAAAAAATCAAATGCCATATATTGGGGTGGGATTACATCATGCACACTTAATCGCAATTAAATTACAGGTAATTGTTTTCCTTAATTAGGAAAAGCTAGCATAGCCAAAATGTTTAACCATAGAAACATCTTAATCAGTTCCTGAATAATTGGAGTTGGGACTGACCTCAGTGTGCGCAACGTCGCAAGCCACTGTCACAACCGAGAGATGTGCGAGTCGGCCTTTAGGATGTTAGGTTATTTCCCATATCGGCATGAAACTAAGAATATTCACAAGCACACTAAATATTTTGGCGCTTTCTTCTTGAAATATAGCATGGTTTCAATGAAAAAAAAAAAAAAAAAAAAAAAAAAAAAATTACACACACATGTGCTAGTATTATTACTGTATTGTGTTTGTCCATGTAAGCAAACAGAAGCTTTTCTATCAATGATACATCTGACTGAACTATACATACTTTAAACAACGTTGTTTAAAACACTTAGATTTAATTAAGGTTAGACGGATCTGAAAAATAATGACTTTGCTAATGATCATACTGTACCTCGTAGTATTGTCGTAATGCAGTAGTGAAACAAGATTTCATGCCACTGATCAATTCCTCCTGAGGCCCTTGGAAACAAACTTGGCTGTACCAGCGTGTAAAAAGTTTGTTCATTGAAGCCACAAAGGCTCCCACACTTTTACCACGCCCTGTAGCCGTGTGATAAGTGTCAATACCGCACACCATACAATTGTCCTGGAAGGGATTAACAGAAGAATTAGCACAAGTTCTAAATACACACTTCTGTTATAATTCAATTTTATCAGTCAAATATTTACATTACTCTTATTCACCAAAGAATACACACCCTAATTACAATTTGAATGATATTCCAAGTCTTAAGATAAATCTCACTCTCTCAAATAAAATGAAGAGTTTTCCTGCACATTGCTCAGAAATAAATTAATGTATTTCTGTACCGGTTATGTCCACAGTAAGAAGGAAACGCAATTTTTAATTTTTCCGAGATCTCCATGTGTCTGAGTACACGCATCACAACAAAACTGCTGAATAGAATTCAATGAAGATCGGTATGTAAAGTCAGGGAACAAGGCACTACAGCCTAGCCTCTAAATAATTTTATCACAATGGGTGAAATGGTAGTGTAGGGGAAGGCCTGACATTTAATTCACAAATATCTATGTTATTACTGGTCCTAACGATAAACACTACACAAATAAAGTTATAGAGAATACAATTTTTGCATCGTTTATTTCTTTTTTGTTTTATGTCGCACTGACACAAATAGGTCTTATAGCAACCATAGGACAGGAAAGGGCTAGGAGTGGGAAAAAAGTCGCCGTAGCCTTAATTAAGGTACAACCCCAGCATTTGCCTAGTGTGAAAATGGGAAACCATGAAAAACCAGCTTCAGGGTTGCTGACAGTAGGGTTCAAACCCACTATCACCAGAACTGAAGATGACAGCTACATGCCCCAAAATCCCTAAATGCACAGTCACTTGCTCTGTTTAAACAGTTCCACCATACTGGCTATGATAGGGTTGTAGTCATGAATTTAGATTTATGTAGCTTAGTCTATATCAACTCCGAGCATCCCTAACAAGGGATGTTAACTTGCAATGTTGGTGGTTTTTGCCGTGACTATTAGGTGAAAAATGGTATATCAACAAGGAAAACTGTGAAGATGACTAGCAAAATCGTCATTATGTTCTACCAATTGGCAGGTCTAATCATAATATATATGGGAAAATTAATTGAGATGGTTTCCCTTTGCCTTTCTCAGTGCTGTTTTAGGCTATTCATCAACCGCCCTTAACATAGGGGACAGTCGCTGTTATAGCCAACTCTGAGGTACAGATGCTATGGCTGATATCTGCTTCCAACTTTGATATGGATAACTTTTATTCAACCCAAGCACTGAGTTGCTTCTTCCGCCACCGACTCTGTACTTAAGCCCATCTCCACTGAGGTCTTCAGTCGTAACTCTGAGCTGTGACTCTTACCAGATGCTACACACTGGGACTCTCATGGGCATGGTCACCACTCCCTGAGTAGAGCTGTCCATACTGTCAAAAAAGTGAAGGAATGATCCCTTGAAGAATACGACGAGAGTAAGTCATGAAAGGACGAGGGAGGACCCGCTTTACATTGGATGCCCTAATATCATGAAGTCAGCAGATAATTAACGTGAAGAACTACAGTATAATATTGAAAGCCCATAAAATTTATCAACAATAACATTACATTAACAATTGTTTGTTCTTCTGCTGACACTCATCTACTGCTGCGTACGAGCTAAGGGAACCTGCCTGAATACTGGCGGAGGAAGCACGCCATTCCTTCAGTTCATACATGTTCTGATAACTACTGGTACGTGATACATTGGTTCATCATTTTACAATTACAATAGGATGATAAAGAATGTCCATCTGATCATACAACACCATCACACAGTGGTACTAATTCCAACCTTAATCTAGGTCATCTTAAGCCACACTGACAAAAATATTTCACTTATTGTGTCCTCGACACAATTATATAATTTAATCATAAAATCTACTGGTAAATTTATTATACAATACTATGGTTATTCCATAAGGAACATAGGTGTAACAAAAACTTTTCAGTCTGTCAAACACACTGCAATTACAATATAAATTATAACACTATAAACATACACTCTCATCAACTGTCACGCCCCAATCAACGAAGACATCAAGGAAGAAGCCACAGAAAGTTGATGACTTCTGGGATCTTCTGGAAGCTGAAATCACCCAGATACCCAAGAGCAACGTAAAAATCCTGCTGGGAGACTTCAACGCACAGATTGGGAAGGAATGAAAGTACAGAGACATCGTAGAGAAATATCCAGCACATAAGAGGACAAACAAGAATGGGAAATGGCTCATTGGATTCTGCAAAGCTTTTCAGTTGAAACTTGTCAACACACTTCAAGATACTCCCGAGAAAATCAAAGACATGGGTATCTCCGAATCCCGAACTAGGGGAATTCCAATTGGATCACGTAGCTATAACAAGGAAAAACTCAAAGGAGGTGATGAACATCAAAGTGATTAGGAACGTGAATTAGATTCAGACCACTCTCTCCAAAGTTAAAATCCGTTTTCTCCCAATAGGACAAAAGAGAGACCCATCTAAAATAATGAGATACAACACACACAAAATTAACATCACTGAGGACATCATTAGAAACTTCAGGGACGAAATCCGGCCCAGCAGAAAGGGGAAGTGGCAAGAACTATGCACAGGAATCAACGAAGCCGCAAAGAAAACACTCGGACAGGCTAGGAGGAAAAGAGAAATATGGTGGAATGAAGAGTGCGAGGAAGCTCTCAGGGAGAGGTCCGAGAAATGGAGAAAACGGAAATGCTCCAGAAAAAAGGAACAAATGGAACAATTCAGGCAACAGAGGAAAGAAACATCCAGGATATTTCGAAGGACTAAACGATCATTTGAAAGAGCTCAACTGGAAGAGATCCAGAGCGACTTTGTCAAGAACAATTCCAGAGACTTTTATCAGACCTTCAAGAGAAAACTCAAAGGATACCAAGCAACAACTTTGAGCTTCAGAAACAAATGGGTTAAAATAGGACTGAACAACCAAGAAAACTTTGAGATAATACCCAGATACTTCTACACTCTCTTGAACTGTCCTTCCCCAACCTCTAAACTAGAATTTCCAGACATACCAGAGAACTCAGAAGATGACCAACCACCAACAAAGGATGAAGTCAAGGAAGCTCTTGAAAACCTCAAAAACAACAGGGCAAGTGGAGAGGACTCAATAACGGCAGAAATGTTGAAATGGGCAGAACCGGAAATCTTAGATGATCTTCACCAAATCATCAAGAAAATCTGGGAGAAGGAGACAATCCCAGAAGAATGGAAAACAGCACTTATCCATCCGCTGCATAAGAAAAGGGGACAAGCAGGATGTCAACAACTATAGAGGCGTGTCCCTCCTCCCGATCGTCAATAAAATTCTCTCAAAACTGCTTGTTAATAGAATAGAAGCGAATCTGAACCAACAACTAGGGGAATACCAAGCAGGGTTTAGGAAAGGCCGCTCCTGTATCGAACAAATATTCAACCTGAAGACAATACTCCGCCACAGAATGTTGAGTGGTAAGAAAATTGTGGTGTCGTTTATAGACTTCAAAAAAGCCTTTGATTCGGTGGACAGAGAGACTTTAGATAAGATCATTAAGGAATTTGGAGTCAAAACCATACTGGCAAATATAATCAAAGAGACCCTAACAGGCACAACCTCCAAGGTAAAATTCTTCGGGCATCTCTCACAATCATCTGAAATCAAAACAGGCGTGAGGCAAGGGGATGGACTATCCCCACTCCTATTCAACTATGTCCTAGAAAAGATAGTGAGAATATGGAACTCAGAACTTGAACATCAAGGGATAATCCCGATCTGTCTAGGGAGAAAATCAGGTGGGATTAAAGTCAACTGCTTGGCTTTTGCTAACGAATTTGCTATACTATCAGAAAGTCCAGAGGTCGTAACCATCCAGATTAACCTCTTGGAAAGAATCGCCAGCCAAACAGGACTGAGGATCTCAGCAGAAAGGACCAAATTCATGACGAACATCGAAGATGGACCAAAATTCCTGGAAACAGAGATAGCACGGATAGAAAGGGTCAAGAAGTTCAAGTACCTTGGTGAGACGATACAGGAGAATGGACTAGAAAAAGCTGCAGTGGAAGATCGGATCTCAAAAATGGAGAGAGCATATGGCTTGACAAAAAACATCTACAATAAGAAGTGCTTATCTTGGAATTCCAAATTAAAACATTACAACACCGTGGTCAAAACAGAATGCCTGTATGCCAGTGAATGCCTGTCCATGAACTACAAGCTGGAGAAGCTAGAGGTCCTGGAAAGAAGAATCCTCAGAAAAATTAAGGGAGCTGTCCAAACTGAAAGCGGATGGAAACTTTGGAGTAAGAAAGAAGTTTACCAGAAGGTGGAAAGAATCTCGGAGACCATGAAGAAAAGGAGGTTGGCGTTTCTTGGACATCTATACAGAATGAACGCAACTTACCAAACAGATAGTTGATTACTTCTGGAGAAAAAAGACCACTACAGCATGGATTAAGGAAACGAAGAAGGATGTGGAAAGGTTAAGCATCTTGGAAGACCAGCTCTTAGAAAGGAATACGTTTAGGAATACACTGAAGAATTTTGAAGGTTTCAAGCCGCAGGAAGAACTAGGAAGACCGGAAGAGCCTGGACAGATGAACAACGGAAGCAGGTCTTACTGATACTGATATTATTGATATTATTCCATTCAAGCAGGCCAGCAAACGCATGACGGAGTATCGGACACAGAAAACTCCACAGGAAGAGAAAGAAATGAAGTTGTAGCGACATCCTTAGTGGTCCATTCGCTTGTAAAAAAAAAAAAAAAAAAAACAAAAAAAAAAACCATACCTGTAAAAATACACTAATATACAAAGAATGAAATGTTCCGGTCTACAAGAACATCCTCAGATTCTAATAAATCACTTAAAACATGCTTATATATGTACCGTATTGTTTACATTGTGAAAAAAAAATTGTCAGTGTGAGGAAAGCAACGGGAAACTACCTCACTCCTCATTTCCCTCGTACGCCTCTACAGTGATGCCTAGGCCATCTATGACAGCTGATGGCAGAGCTGTTGAGGATCCCACCAGCGGCAACGCTGACAGACTGAACATACGTACATACATACAAAATTGTCCATGATAGAGAGTTTAGTGATAACATGAACCAGTAATGACAAAAAATAAATTTACAGTATTAATATAATAAAAAACTTGCATACTTATCTAGACTGCTGATGCTAAGTCCGTTGTCACCAAACACTATTTCAGGACTGTGGTCATGGAAAGTTTTAGGTAAAGCACACTGCTCGGGGAGAGGTAGCATGGGAGAGGCTGTGAAGAGCCGTGGGGAGCGTTGTGGATCTCTCCTATTGAATGTTAAAATAGTGTATACTGTACCGTGGAGAGGGGAGGGGGAAGTAGGGCAGAGTGAGTGGAGCGCAGTGGAACCTTCTGTCACCCTTGAGACGGGAGAGAAGGTTATTAACCAACTTCATGTTAAAATGTACTTTTATGTCACATGGATGAATGCAAATTAATGATTTTAGGCGATTAAAGTAAGGAATTGAAATAGAGATCAACTATTAAATGTTGTTATTATGATAAAAGCTAATTTAATGAGCAAGTGTTGTCCAGATTTTAGATCAATAGAGCGAAGGGAGGGGAATATTTTGAGTATGTATGGTTACTTATGTTAGCATTTTCTGCGATGTAAGTTTTGATTGCTTCCTTTATATTCAAAGATTTACTTTTATTTTCGATGTGTAAAATTTTTAGATCAGTGTTGATGTCTGTGAAATGGTGTGAACAGTCATATATGTGCTCCCCGGAGGCTGAATGCCGATTATATCTGACCGCGTTTTTGTGTTCTTTGTATCTTCTGTGGAAATTACGTTTCGTTTGACCTATGTACGTGGCATTGCAGTTAGGTTCTTGACACTTGAGTTCATATACTCCTGACTTTGAGAATGGGTCCTTTTTGTTTAGGTTTCACTTGCTGATGTATCTCTGTAGTGTGTTATTCGTTCTAAAGGCTACTTTTAAACCTTGTTTCTTGAAAATATTAGCTACCTTGTGTGTTATTGTTAACGTAGTTGAGAACCACGTATTTTTCTATGTCGTGTGGTGGTTTCCCAGTGATTTTTCTTATGTTTATTTAATAGTTTAACTACTGTGCCTGGAGGGTGGTTGTTTTCTTTAATGATTTGTGCCTCTTCACTGAAATCCACTGTGCTCATTGGTATGGAAATAGCCCTGTGTATCATTGTATTCAGTCCTGCAATTTTGTGTGTGTATGGGTGGTTCGACTCGTCAATAGTGTGCGACGTCCGAGTGGGCTTTTTGTATACTTTGTAAGATAGGTTGTCATTATTCCTGTTGATTGTGATGTCTAAATAGTTTATTTTCTTGTTAGTTTCTGACTCCAGTGTGAAACTGATGGACCTGTGTAGAGTTTAGTGTGTTTAATAACTGGTGTGCATTAGTGATGTCATTATCATGTATGCACATGACGTCATTCATGTATCTGCTCCAGTGTAAGACTCCTTTTGAACGCTGACCCATTAAGAAGATGTTTTCGAAGTTATTTGGAAAAATGTTTGCTATTATACCTGATCATGGTGAGCCCATGGCTAACCCTTCTTTTTGGCAATGGATTTTGTCGTTGAATGCAAAGCAATTTTGGTGTAGTGTTGTTCTAATAAGGCTAATAATTTTTTTATTTTTATTTTTTCCCTGTAGAGAAGTGTTTTCTTTAAGAAGATTTTTGATAATTTTAATGGATTCATCTATTGGTGTGTTGGAGTACATGTTAGTGATGTCAAAAGATATCATACTATGCTGTATCAGAGCCATGAATTAGTGATCCAGGCACATACATTCAAAATTTTATTAAACATGTTCTGTGTTTGGCGCGCGCGGATCCGAGAGGAGAAGCGCGTGAGCACTGAAAACCATGGGAAGTTCCATCTAAGGAGCAAGTGCGATAGAGATAACTGTGTGACGGAAAAAGAAGAGGGCAGGTCTCGATCGCGTACCATGTGATAATACCGTGGGGGCGAAAATCGCAGTTAGCCAACATTCCGCACAGAAAAGTTATGTGGGGAGCCAGCCTAACGGGACGAAAAGTTTGGGTGAGATTAAATTCAAATTATACTATGATTAGGAGATAAAATGACACTACATGCATCTTCGAAATTATGTAGAGAGATTGTCCGGAAGGGGTATGCTAAATATCCCGTGGAATTTAAATTATGGAGTAGTGACTATCACATAAAGAAAGCGTCCCCACGCGATACACGGAACACATGGCCTGTCGCGGGGAATCCTGCAAATGCTTAAGAGGCAGGGACGATGCTATGGATATTGCAAGAAAGTTTACGATCGGAATCGTTTCCGCATACAATCAAGATTCATGGAATATGTTTAGCTACCTCTTGAGGGCAATGCTTCACTGATATTCACAATATCAACAGAATAGATTGATATTCTCTCTGGGAGGAGTCTATGGTCAGCCATCTTGTGCTAGTCTTAATAAACAGACCATCCGGAGGCGCACTCCACTTCAGTCGGGAAATAGCCTCGGAGCTTGCTCCACGTCACTCATCACCAGAATCAGTTCCTTTGTCCGGGGATGATTTGAGAGATATAAGGTTGTATTCAGAAAACAATTCACAAATGTATGTGTTTGAGAGCAAACAAATATAGAATAATTTCTATAACATTTAAAACGGTTTGTGATTATTGTTTAATATATAATAGGGCATAACTTCTGTGCGTGATGGTAGCCCTGAAATCACTATAAAGTGTGATTGTAACATGAAGTTCATGAGTGGATAATACTTTGTTGGTGTAACAGTGTCTTCAGTGGAGTACGAGAGATCAACCATGTTCCAAGAAACAGCTACCCAGCTCTGGAACCTTGGTATACCAGTGATGATCGTTGCTGATATGGAGGTCTAAAGTCTCCCAGCATGGGCCTACCCGAGGCTCGAGCGGAAGACACCATATAAGTGCATAATTCCATTATTAGTAATTATGAATGTGTAGATTGTAAATAGGTCAATAGTACATTAGGATGTATTTTTAAAAAAAATTATATTTAAGGGCTTAGAGTAGGAAGCTTGTTGAGTGAGTTAATGTTGTTGATTTGCTAGAAATCATGGGGAAATTGGTGTAATTAATCCACTTTAATCATTAGGTTACAGTGATCGTATAATTCATTCTGGGAGCGGGTCAGATGTACAGTCTATTTTTAATTTTTAGAATAGACACTTTAAAATTTACTTTGTGAGTGCGTTAGGTTAAAGATTAAGGTGATTGGATATATAGTAGGCCTACAGACACTGCATGTAAATAGAGTATAATTAATGCATGTATTTTTCTTTTGAAGAAGGAATGCACTGGATACATTTTCTTTTAAAGGTCAAATTAGTATTAGATTTGTAGCATAAGGTCCTCGGATACAGATATGCTGTATGATGTATTACGAACGACACTGGGATTCGAATCTACAACCTCCAATTAGAAAGGGATTTCCATAAAAAAGCATTTTATGTTAAGTCCTCTAACCCCCTGCATTTTAAAGAAGTATATAATATTTCTTATATGACTGATCGAGTTTAAGAGCGTTTTTTTTTTTTTTTTTTTTTTTTTTTTTTTTGTTAGTTATTCTTCGGCGTGTTCAGGTCGCGAACCTTGGTCTGTATTTCTTGAGTCTGTGTCAGTATGAATTAGTGGGAAGATCCCTGTTAACGATCTAGTTATTTAAAGTTGTGATTTGCTGTCTTACCAAAGGGTATTGCTACGGTCATTTATTTGAGAAGTTTAAAAGCATGTGATTTGTTTTCAATGGAATGAGAAGTTTAGAGTATTTTGTGAGGTCATGCAGGGTTGAGATTTTAAAAGGGAACTTGTGAGCGGAAGAAGACAGGTGTGCGTGATTTCCCATCTGTTTCGGCTGTCACTTTGAAATGTATGGCTGAGGGGAGAACAGTATTATGGTAAAAGGCAGACCCTCAACCAAAATCGTATTCTCTGTTACAAGGGAGTGCTAAATGCGTTATGTTTTTTCCGTATACGAAGAAATTGTTCGGCCGTAGGGCCAGGTAATTAATGAATTTAGGTGATAGGAACCCTTTTCGCAAATAAAATAGATAGGGTTTTTCTTTCAGCAACCTGCTACGATACCAGAAGATTCATGATTTGAATCCCGGCACAACCAACATGAAATTGTCCGGGTTTTCTTTGACCTGGACAGATACATACTGAACCCATGACCTTTGTGCCCTAAGAATTTTAAGTATTAAATTGTCAATTGTAATAAGAAGTTCGAATTTTTATATATCTCAAGAAGCAACACGTGGCAGGGGGGGGGTAGCTACCTTCTGTCCCACGCTCTGAGATGTAACGTCATCCGCACGTGTCGAATGTGGAAGGATACAGAAGAAAGTTTAAGTTGAATAAATACATTTAAATGAAAGAATTAGTGGTGAACGCAGTATAATGAGGAACCTGTATTTATCTATAAGACAATTGGTCTTTAGTAAGATGGATTTGAGACTGCTAAGCTATTTCTGTGGATTATTTCAGAAGGACACGCGTGCCTAGCTTACCCACGCTAAGTCGACAGAAAATAGCGCCTGTCAAATGAGGTCATTTAATGGTTAATTTAATGAGAATAAATTTTAAATGTTCATGAACACTACTGCTAATGAGTTAACAAGTATGTGGTTACATCAAAAACTCATAAATACAGTTCATTTAAGTCGGAGAAGTTACGCAAGTTTTCTTGGCGGCAAAGGAAAAATGCCTGGAGAAAGGGGGTAACGTCTATAAATAAGAAGGGACGCCATGTTGAAACCCCTGCATTTGTATCATCGAAGCGTGAGAAAGAGGGTTGAACTCTGAAAGTAAATCGTTCATCAAAAGAAGACTAAGTACTACAAACCTAGATTCTGCCAATGTGGCTGGGTCTTGACTCTATGTGAAGATAATAATAATGTGATAAAAAGGACGGTCAAGGTACCGAAGTAGTTTGGTAAAATTTGTAACATTGTGAATAAAAGTAATTTGTGTGCGGGTAATAAATACAATTAGTCGAGTGCGATCAACGAAGACGCCGAATGAAAGGGACTTTTTTTTTAAATGCTTTATTTCCAGGAAACAACTGAATCTACTATCCGTCACAACAGCCCTGAGACTATTCGACATAAAGATTGCTTATGTCTCAAATATTATTACAATATTATAAGTCCACCTGTTCAATACAATACAATACAAAATGATCCACTATTTCATATGGTCAAAATTTTATACATAATACATAAAATTTAAAGTTAAAAACTTCATTATTGTTCCGTATTGAATAGAGAAATAAGATGTACAATATAATAGGTTAGGATCCACCTTTCAATACTCCGTAATAAGATGGTAAGAAGTAGTTACAACCTGTTTAATGGGACCGGTTTCAACACATTTTAAGTGTCATCATCAGCCAATTTTCGAAGATCTTAAAACAACTAGCACATTGAATACAGGCAAAAAATTAACAATGTATCATAACGTAGCAATTCAGTAAATGTTTTGAACATTTACTGAATTGCTACGTTATGATACATTGTTAATTTTTTGCCTGTATTCAATGTGCTAGTTGTTTTAAGATCTTCGAAAATTGGCTGATGATGACACTTAAAATGTGTTGAAACCGGTCCCATTAAACAGGTTGTAACTACTTCTTACCATCTTATTACGGAGTATTGAAAGGTGGATCCTAACCTATTATATTGTACATCTTAATACATAAAAGTCAATGGTACATGTTTCACCCTCCTTACGGGCATCATCAGCCTGTATCAATCTTAAAATGAATACATATGGAGTCATTCTAATCTTATAAGTTATAGGTTAGAATGTTGAAAAATGATTTTGTAAAACATTATACAATAACATCTAAAACAACGATAATGCACCAAAGTATGTTAAAAAAGAGTAAATTAACAGTGATGGCCTTGAATGTAAACACAATCATCAAAGATCATAAAGATTCCTCCCATTGCCTCATACAGCATACAGCTTATATGGAACCACCTCACATACTCGAATCTGAAGCCTACCTGAAAAGAATGCTCTGTGTCTCAAAATACATGCAAAACAGAATAACGTATATCCTGGCAGACACAACCTTCTTTATAGAAGATCTGATGAAAGCTCATAATCTGATACCAATACCACAAAGCACCAGATTCCTAGAAGATAGGCGACAGAAAGTGAGGGACATCAATCCCGGACTCCTCACCACCCCAGCGATGACAAGCAACGAATGGAAAAAGGCCAACTACCAACTGCGCCTTTTATATACGAGAGTGGCAGCCCATGGACTACATCACCGAATATGTTCAACTAATGGATACCACAGCCCCAGCGACAGATGTCAGTGCACCATATGTGGAGGAACTTGCAACACGTATCATATCATTGAGTGCAAAGACAGGATATTGACTTTGTCACACTATGCAATAGATGTTAATTTTGTTTAATTAATCAATACCTCGTACACAATGTGTTTAATAAATTATATATATATATATATATAAAAAGAAAATTCTATGTACAGCCAGAAAAGTAAAAATGGCTAAATAAATGACAGAGGGTCATAGGTGAGCCCGAAGAAGGACACTGATGTAACATAAGGTAGGTGACATGCCATCTTACTGCCTACTATATCTTTCTTTATGATGTCACTCTTAAATGTATTTGAAATGGGTATTTATGACTCAGTTGGTCACCCACATGTTTTTTCGTGAATGTTAGAAATATGACGAAAGGTAATTTGTTCTATTTTCTGCTTGGATAAATTTTTAAAGTATTGCGAGTGCTGTGTGATGTAAAAAGTTATTAATGAGGGTTTCAAAGTGGTATCACGTCCAAAGTAGATTGTCATTTCCGTGAATTTATTGCCCATATTTTGTGATGTCAAATTAAGATGTTTATTCAGCGTAAAATGTTTGTTGGAATTTTGATGGAATTGGTGCAAAAGGGATCCATGGTTACCCATTTTCAATCGGGTGGAAGCACTGTATGTAGTGTTGAGTAATGTAGATCGGTGGATTTTGTCACGAAGTGTAACAATATTCTATGTCCGTTTAAACTGCGTCTTTGTGACAATAAATAACAGTAAAATTTGTCAGTCATTTTTGTGACAATCCAAGTTGCAAAATACGAGGTCATTTTATGCAAAGTTGTTCATTAATAAAGTATTGTGCGTTATTAGGCGTCGTGGATTCTAGTAAGGATTTTCATTCAAGTTCTTCTGTCAGTGAGAGTCGTCGAGTTGAAGGCAAGAGTTAGATTTGCCGTATGAGTTGAGATAGGATTTGTGAATCAGGTGCTTGGAAGCCTGTAGTGAACCCGGGACTTTGGTGTGAGCCCGAGGAAGATTTTATAATGTTTGGGATGGAAAGTAGAGTGCGAGAATCCACACCGGTATTAATTTGCGATGTGTACAATTATTGTAGGACATTTAAAAGTAAATATACGTGCATATTTGTTTGGTCAGAATATCGTATTTTGTTCTATTTTGCGAAGTCAAAGAGGTTCAATCTTAGAAGCAAGTCACGCGTGGCAAAAGACATGTGTTTCATATTAAAACTGACAGACAGGGGGAGGGTCGCTTGTTTTCAATGCCGCCAGCTGATTGGAGTTCGCCGCACAAAGATAACGGGGTTGTGCGCTTGCTACGTGTTAAAAATGAAACTGCATTCTTGGCAACGGAGATCATTATTTGCGAGAACTAGTTGAAAATATCATCCGGGAATAATGTGTAGGTTATTAGATACTGTGAATTTGTTTAATTGAGATCGTAATGTATATTTGAAACAACGAAGTTAGAGTATAATGAGCGAGGTTAGCCAATTTCAGGGTTGTCCAAAATATTGAGTGGTGGTAGTGATGGATGATTGTGTGTGACGGGTGCACGAAGCTTTATGGAATGTTATGACAAGACATGACATCACAGTTAAATTGAAATAATAAATATGGTTTCTTCAACCTATTCAATAGAAGTAAATAAGAGATGTAGAGATTACATTGTTATTTAATTAAGAGTGGAAATGGTACCGGTTTCCACCCCAGTCTGGGTCATCATCAGCCAATTATAACTCGAAAAACAATGCATAAGTAAGAAAGAAGTTCACAGTCAAGTCCACACAATATCCGTTGAAGAGGCGATATAAAAATGATGGGGGTAGACACTGTAAAATTCAGACGAAGTGGAATGTAAGTCACTTAAAAGAAGTAATGCGCAATCTTCCGAGCATCAGCACGGCGATGTTTGGCACTGTCTCACAATGTTCACAAAAAGCAGAGAACAGTTAAATGAGCCAGACTGAATACACCGTCAGGCACAAAGTCACAACACAATTCAAATATGAAGATCTAAAGTCATGAAGAAGCCGAAGACGAGCAGCTCAACCGAAGTAACTTGCAAGCCTCAGAAGATCGGTGCGGTGTTTACAACGTCAAGTGCTGTAGTTTCATACACTGACGGAGATTGAAGGATAGATTAATGATCAAGTATTTGCTTAGTTCATGAAAATGTACCTATATATATATACTTATAATACGATTCAATCCAATTGAATACGTAATTATGATCTTGCAGATTTTTAGAACAGTTGACATTGCATGGCGAGTTATTTATGGTTTTGTACTTAGGGGTATTCAAGTATTAATAATCGTTAGTATTAGACTACATTAAAGTGTCATGTCATGAAACAAGATATAATACTGGAAATAAATGATGTAAATTTTTTTTCCAGCTGCATGATAACAACAGATGATAAACATGAGCAAAATAAATTTAATTCCATCAAATTTGAGCACGGACTTGTGAAACAACTTGGCGAACGAAATGGAATTCGATGGGGAGCTATCAATATTAATGGGGCTTATGGAAGAAAGAAGGTAGAACTGGCTGAGTCAGCAAAGAGGATGCATCTGGATGTGCTAGGAGTAAGTGATATTCGGGTAAGGGGAGATAATGAGGAAGAGATAGGAGATTATAAAGTGTACTTGACGGGTGTTAGAAAGGGAAGGGCAGAGTCTGGGGTAGGGCTCTTTATCAGGAATACCACTGCACGCAACGTAGTTTCTGTTAGGCACGTAAATGAGTGAATGATGTGGGTAGATTTGTCAGTGGGAGGAATTAGGACAAGAATTGTGTCCGTGTATTCACCATGTGAGGGTGCAGATGAAGAAAAAGTTGACAAGTTTTCTGAAGCATTGAGTGACATCGTGGTCAGGGTCAACAGCAGGAATAGAACAGTGCTAATGGGTGATTTAAATGCGAGAGTGGGGAATAGAATAGAACTGAAGGATACGAAAGGCTAATAGGTAAATGTGGGGAAGATATGGAAGCTAATGGGAATGGGAAGCGTTTGCTGGACTTCTGTGCTAGTATGGGTTTAGCTGTTACGAATACATTCTTCAAGCATAAGGCTATTCACCGCTACACATGGGAGGCAAGGGGTACCAGATCCATAATAGACTATATCTTAACAGACTTGAATTCAGGAAATCTGTTAGGAATGTATGAGTTTTCTGCGGATTTTTCGATGATACAGACCACTATCTGATCTGTAGTGAACTAAGTATCTCTAGGCCTAGGGTAGAGAAAGTGAAATCTGTCTGCAAACGAATAAGGGTAGAAAGTCTCCAGGACGAGGAAATTAGACAGAAGTACATGGATATGATTAGTGAGAAGTTTCAAACAGTAGACAGTAAGCAGGTTCAGGATATAGAACGTGAATGGGTGGCATACAGGGATGCTGTAATAGAAACAGCAAGGGAATGCCTAGGAACAACTGTGTGTAAAGATGGGAAAAGGCGAACATCTTGGTGGAATGATGAAGTGAGAGCAGCCTGTAAACGTAAAAAGAAGGCTCATCAGAAATGGCTCCAAACAAGGGCCGAGGCAGACAGGGATTGGTACGTAGATGAAAGAAACGGAGCGAAACAAATAGTTGTTGAATCCAAAAAGAAGTCATGGGAAGATTTTGGTAATAACCTGGAAAGGCCAGGCCAAGCAGCAGGGAAACCTTTCTGGACAGTAATAAAGAATATTAGGAAGGGAGGAAAAAAAGGAAATGAACAGTGTTTTGAGTAATTCAGGTGAACTCATAATAGATTCCAAGGAATCACTGGAGAGGTGGAGGGAATGTTTTGAACATCTTCTCAATGTAAAAGGAAATCATCATGGTGGTGATGCAAACAGCCAAGCTCACGGAGAAGAGGAAAACGATGTTGGTGAAATCATGCTTGAGGAAGTGGAAAGGATAGTAAATAAACTCCATTGTCATAAGGCAGCAGGAATAGATGAAATTAGACCTGAAATGGTGTGAAGTACAGTGGGAAGGCAGGGATGAAATGGCTTCATAGAGTAGTAAAATTAGCGTGGAGTGTTGGTAAGGTACTTTCAGATTGGACAAAAGCAATAATTGCACCTATCTATAAGCAAGGGAACAGGAAGGATTGCAACAACTATCGAGGTATCTCATTGATTAGTATACCAGGCAAAGTATTCACTGGCATCCTGGAAGGGAGGGTGCAATCAGTCGTTGAGAGGAAGTTGGATGAAAACCAGTGTGGTTTCAGACCACAGAGAGGCTGTCAGGATCAGATTTTCAGTATGCGCCAGCTAATTGAAAAATGCTACGAGAGGAATAGGCAGTTGTGTTTATGTTTTGTAGATCTAGAGAAAGCATATGACAGGGTACCGAGGGAAAAGATGTTCGCCATACTGGGGGACTATGGCATTAAAGGTAGATTATTAAAATCAATCAGAGGCATTTATGTTGACAATTGGGCTTCAGTGAGAATTGATGGTAGAATGAGTTCTTGGTTCAGGGTACTTACAGGAGTTAGACAAGGCTGTAATCTTTCCCCTTTGCTGTTTGTATTTTACATAGATCATCTGCTGAAAGGTATAAAATGGCAGGGAGGGATTCAGTTAGGTGGAAATGTAGTAAGCAGTTTGGCCTATGCTGACGACTTGGTCTTAATGGCAGACTGTGCCGAAAGCCTGCAGTCTAATATCTTGGAACTTGAAAATAGGTGCAATGAGTACGGTATGAAAATTAGCCTCTCGAAGACTAAATTGATGTCAGTAGGTAAGAAATTCAACAGAATCGAATGTCAGATTGGTGATACAAAGCTAGAACAGGTCGATAATTTCAAACATTTAGGTTGTGTGTTCTCCCAGGATGGTAATATAGTAAGAGAGATTGAATCAAGGTGTAGTAAAGCTAATGCAGTGAGCTCGCAGTTGCGATCAGCAGTATTCTGTAAGAATGAAGTCAGCTCCCAGACGAAACTATCTTTACATCGGTCTGTTTTCAGACCAACTTTGCTTTACGGGAGCGAAAGCTGGGTGGACTCAGGATATCTTATTCATAAGTCAGAAGAAACAGACATGAAAGTAACGAGAATGATTGCTGGTACAAACAGGTGGGAACAATGGCAGGAGGGTACTCGGAATGAGGAGAGAAAGGCTAATTTAGGAATGAACTCTATGGATGAAGCTGTACGCATAAACCAGCTTCGGTGGTGGGGTCATGTGAGGCGAATGGAGGAGGATAGGTTACCTAGGAGAATAATGGACTCTGTTTATGGAGGGTAAGAGAAGTAGAGGGAGGCCAAGACGACGATGGTTAGACTCGGTTTCTAACGATTTAAAGATAAGAGGTATAGAACTAAATGAGGCCACAACATTCGTTGCAAATCGAGGATTGTGGCGACGTTTAGTAAATTCTCAGACGCTTGCAGACTGAACGCTGAAAGGCATAACAGTCTATAATGATAATGTATGTATGTATGTATGTATGTATGTATGTATGTATGTAATTATTAAATTCAGTGGAAACCGTATTTGTGAAATAAATTTAAACCAAGCGAATAACTTGAAGATACATTCTAGAAATCTTAGTTTATTTTTCTGGGAATATTTAAATGATAACGTAACGATTAAGGGGACATATCCGAAGGTAATGGATTTTACTGCCACAAAGTATTGTGAGCGTTGTTATTGTTGTTGCATTATTTGACTTTGATTGACTGAGCAGTAAATGTGCTAGGGTTAGTAAAGTGGAAACTTTGGTCATCAACCGATGTAACTTAATTGTGTTTAGCCTTCAGCTTAGAAACTTGGATGGTCATGGGTTCATCAACCTCAGGGACTTAGAATAGGACCATATGCCACTGTATCACCACTTTCCTTGCGGTCATCATACACAATGACTTTAAAGTAACTTAGAAGTTTAGAGGTCGGTCCATGACATAGTCGCAGGTCACATCGATTCAATTAAGGGTTCATGCCATACAACCACTGTGTGGCACACACCGATTGGACTGCCTTAATTATACCCAGAGTTCAGAGTTCGTGTTACGAGGACTGGACCATCAAGATTCCATCGTTAGACACGTGGGGAAAGTGTGTGGAGGAAAGGGGACCACGGTAGAATGTTATCCAGGAATTAGGTTGAGGCAGATGTTGAGGAAAGTAGAAGAGAGGGAGGAGGGGAAGGAGAAGGTGGTAGTGTTTCATGTTGGTACGAACAACGTAAGGCAAACTGATGTAAGTACCAACATAGTTGGAGATGTGTCGGATCTGGTTAATGCAGCACGTGTGAAGTTTAAGAAAGCGGAGATTGTTATTAGTGGAATACTGTGTAGGAGGGATACTGACTGGAGGGTGATTGGGGATTTAAATGAGACTATGGAGTGGGTATGTGGGAAACTGGGAGTAAAATTTATAGATCATAATGGGTGGGTAGGAGATAGGGATCGGCGCTCAGATGGCCTTCACTTAAACCGCAGTGGTACGTATATGTTAGGAAATTTGTTTGGAAGGGTAATAGGGAGGTACATTCACGGAAACAGGGTGGCCTAGAGAGCAGTGATAAGGGAACAGGGAACTGGAAATCAAGTAGGGATGACATAAAATTGTTAGTGTTGAACTGTAGAAGTATTGTAAAGAAAGGAATAGAATTAAGTAATTTAATAGATATATATTTACCAGATATTGTAATAGGAGTTGAATCATGGCTGAGAAATGATGTAATGGATGCAGAAATTTTCTCACGGCACTGGAGTATCGTAGAGCTAGGATAGGAATGGTGGCAGGGGGAATATTCATCCTGGTGAAAGAAGAATTTGTTAACTACGAAAAAGTTAAAGATGAGACACATGAAATTCTAGGTGTAAGGCTCATTTCTAAAGATAATAGGCAACTTGATATATTTGGAGTGTACAGACCGGGAAAGGGTAGCACTGACGCGGATTCGGAATTATTTGATAGGATAGTCGGCTATGTGGGACATGATACAGATGTCGATTCCCATAGGGGATGTGTAATATTTGTTCCGAATGAGTAAATTTATAATACCAATATAAATGGTCCGTTATTGGACATTATAAATTTTCCAGCTAACTCATTCCAGGTTGCCAGCGTTTCGCCCCCGTGTGCTAGGCTGGGCTCATCAGTTGGTACCTAGCACACCTACCAAGACGCATGGCCAGTGCATACCGTGGAGGCCACTGCGTAGGCTAATTGTAGCCACCGGCAGTGCTAATGCACTATGAGACACTCTGTCTCACTACTAAAAATTGATGCCTGCTTGGCCATTATAAATTTACTCATTCGGACCAAATATTACACATCCCCTATGGGAATCGACATCTGTATCATCTGATGGCCAAGCAGGCATCAATTTTTAGTAGTGAGACAGAGTGTCTCATAGTGCATTGGCACTGCCGGTGGCTACAATTAGCCTACGCAGTGGCCTCCACGGTATGCACTGGCCATGCGTCTTGGTAGGTGTGCTAGGTACCAACTGATGAGCCCAGCCTAGCACACGGGGGCGAAACGCTGGCAACCTGGAATGAGTTAGCTGGAAAATTTATAATGTCCAATAACGGACCATTTATATTGGTATTATAAATTTACTCATTCGGACCAAATATTACACATCCCCTATGGGAATCGACATCTGTATCATCTGATGGCCAAGCAGGCATCAATTTTTAGTAGTGAGACAGAGTGTCTCATAGTGCATTGGCACTGCCGGTGGCTACAATTAGCCTACGCAGTGGCCTCCACGGTATGCACTGGCCATGCGTCTTGGTAGGTGTGCTGGTACCAACTGATGAGCCCAGCCTAGCACATGGGGGCGAAACGCTGGCAACCTGGAATGAGTTAGCTGGAAAATTTATAATGTCCAATAACGGACCATTTATATTGGTATTATGTGGGACATGACATGGAAAGAAATGTGATTGTAGCGGGCGATCTGAATCTGCCAGATGTAAATTGGGAAGGAAATGCTAACGACAGGAAGCATGACCAACAAATGGCAGATAAGTTAATATGGGTAGGACAGCTAATTCAGAAAGTGATGGAACCAACCAGAGGGAAAAATATCCTGGATGTGGTGCTGATAAAACCAGATGAGCTCTATAGGGAAACTGAAGTAATAGATGGTATTAGTGATCATGAAGCTGTTTTTGTCGTAGTCAAAAATAAATGTGATAGAAAGGAAAGTCTTAAAAGTAGGACTATTAGGCAGTACCATATGGCTGATAAAGCAGGCATGAGGCAGTTTCTAAAAAGTAACTATGATCGGTGGAAAACGGTAAAAAAAAATGTAAACAGACTCCGGGATGGGTTTAAAGAAATTGTTGAGGAATGTAAAAACAGGTTTGTACCTTTAAGGGAGGTAAGGAATGGTAAAGACCCACCTTATTATAATAGAGAAATAAACAGACTAAGGAGGTGCAGACTGGAAAGAAATAGAGTTAGAAATGGCTGTGGAAGTAAGGAGAAATTGAAGAAACTCACTAGAAAATTGAATCTAGCAAAGAAGGCAGCTAAGGATAACATGATGGCAAGTATAATTGGCAGTCATACAAATTTTAGTGAAAAATGGAAGGGTGTGTATAGGTATTTTAAGGCAGAAACAGGTTCCAAGAAGGACATTCCAGGAATAATTAATGAACAAGGGGAGTGTGTATGTGAGGATCTTCAAAAGGCAGAAGTATTCAGTCAGCCGTATGTAAAGATTGTTGGTTACAAGGAAAATGTCGAGATAGAGGAGGGAATTAAGGCCAATGAAGTATTAAAATTTACATATGATAACAATGACATTTACAATAAGATACAAAAGTTGAAAACTAGAAAAGCGGCTGGAATTGATCAGATTTCTGGGGATATACTAAAGACAATGGGTTGGGATATAGTACCATATCTGAGGTACTTATTTGATTATTGTTTGGTCGGAGGAGCTATACCAGATGAATGGAGAGTTGCTATAAGTGTATAAAGGAAAGGGTGAAAGAAATAAAGCTGAAAATTACAGGCCAGTAAGTTTGATATGCGTTGTATGTAAGCTTTGGGAAGGCATTCTTTCTTATTATATTAGACATGTTTGTAAAATTAATAACTGGTTCGATAGAAGGCAGTTTGGTTTTAGGAAAGGTTATTCCACTGAAGCTCAACTTGTAGGATTCCAGCAAGATACAGCAGATATCTTGGATTCTGGAGGTCAAATGGACTGTATCGCGATTGACCTGTCTAAAGCATTTGATAGGGTGGATCATGGCAGACTACTGGCAAAAATGAGTGCAATTGGACTAGACAAAAGAGTGAATGAATGGGTTGCTATATTTCTAGAAAATAGATCTCAGAGAATTAGAGTAGGTGAAGCTTTATCTGACCCTGTAATAATTAAGAGGGGAAAGTCTTAAAAGTAGGACTATTAGGCAGTACCATATGGCTGATAAAGCAGGTATGAAGCAGTTTCTAAAAAGTAACTATGATCGGTGGAAAACGGTAAATAAAAATGTAAACAGACTCTGGGATGGGTTTAAAGAAATTGTTGAGGAATGTAAAAACAGGATATCGTAAACAATACATCCCCGGCTGGAACGAGGAGAGTGAAAGGCTCTTCAAAGAATTTGAGGCCAATGGTGACCCAGATACAGCTTCGGAACTGCTACAATCCCTAGATGAAAATAGGAAGAGAATTTGGCAAGAAACAGTAGAGTCTCTAGACTTCACTCACTCCTCACTGGAGCCTGATCAGGAAATTAGACACACCAAATAGCAAAATTAGACCGAAAACAAGCATCAGTCTCGACGACATGGCCAATCATATGATCTGTACCTCAAAGGTCTCAGTTGAAAAGCATCATAGAAGGCAAGTAAAGCACCTCCTGAAGGAAAAGAAACATTCGGCGCAACGATCCTCTGAATTCTCTGCCCCATTTCAACTACAAGAAACTAAGCAGGCCTTAGAAAGTCTAAAACCTGGCAAAGCGGCACGTGCTGATGGTATATATCCAGAGTTCCTTCTTCATCTTGGACCAGCTGCTGCCAAATAGCTTACTAACTTCTTCACAAACATACTAGAGACAGGTAACCTACCTTCAGTCTTCACGAAAACAAAAATAATAGCTGTATTGAAAATATCTAAGGACCCAACAGAAGTTGAGAGTTACCGGCCAATAGCACTACTCAGTGTTACAATGAAGCTTATGGAAAGGCTGATACATAACAGGATTTTTGCAACAATAAACCAGCATATTCCAGTCGAGCAAGCTGGATTTAGACCGGCACGAGCATGTGAAGAACAGGTTTTAGCGCTAGTTACCTATATTGAAAATGGATCTGAGAACAAAATGGTAAGCACGGGCGTCTTCTTAGATCTGACAGCTGCATATGACACCATGTGGCAAGATAAGCTCCTTCTCAAATTTATCAGCATCATCCCTTGTCTGAAACTCTCCACATTACTTAGTAACATGCTGAGTAATAGGTACTTCCAGATTTTTTCCGAAGACTCCAGAAGTAAAGTACATAAGATAAATGGCGGATTCCCTCAGGGCTCTGTATTGGCCCCTCTTCTATTCAACCTGTATACACATGACCTTCCTGTAACTAAATCCAGGAAATTCATCTACGCAGATGACATCGCATTGGTTGCCCAACACCAACGCTTCGATGAGTCTGAGTCGACGCTTACATCAGACTTAAAGATTCTAGATAGTTACTTTTATCACAACCACCTTAGACCAAACCCCAAGAAAACTGTTGTGTCTACCTTCCACTTGCAGAATTGAAGTGCTGGGTACAAACCAACCATACCATTCAGAGGAGAGAATCTACAGTATTGTAGTAACCCAAAATACCTGGGAGTCACCCTGGACAGGTCCTTGACCTACAAGAATCACCTCTATAATGTGTCAGCCAAGAACAAGACCAGAAATAACATCCTCCAAAAGCTGGCAGGTACATCCCGGGGTGCTAATGCTCAAGTCCTGAGATCCACTGCTCTTGCACTCTCTTATTCTGTCGCTGAATATTGCTGCTCTACCTGGCTTAACAGTGCTCACAATGGATTAGTAGACACCCGGCTGAACCGAGCAATGCATATCATTACGGGATGCATCCGACCAACTACCACACACTGGCTTCCCACCCTAAGCCACATACCACCTCCATCCCTAAGATCACAGTCACTGCTTAACTTGTGGAAGAAAATTGAAGACAATCCTCACCTCCCTATTCATTCTGACATAGCAGCTTCCCCAGCTAAACGACTGAAATCCAGACACCCTTCTTGGCGTACTGCAATGAATTTACAGGAACCAAAACCAACCAAACCCCATGGCACTACAGCCCTTGAAGGGCCTTCGCCTACCAAGCGACCGCTGCTCAGCACGAAGGCCTGCAGATTACGAGGTATCATGTGCTCAGCACGACGAATCCTCTCGGCCGTTTCGTTGGCTTTCTAGACCGGGGCCGCCATCTCACCGTCAGATAGCTCCTCAATTCTAATCACGTAGGCTGAGTGAACCTCGAACCAGCCATCAGGTCGAGGTAAAAATCCCTGACATGGCCGGGAATCGAACCCGGGGCCTCCGGGTAAGAGGCAGGCACGCTACCCCTACACCACGGGGCCGGCGAATTTACAGGACACCTCCTTTAATGTATCGGACGCCTGGAAAGAACAATGGCGACAGCAATCCTCATTACCACATCATCACATCATTGAGAACCCATGCAAGTGTCCAGATGGTTTTTCTCTTCCCAGACGGCAGTGGAGGATGCTAAATCAAATTAGGACCGGCCAAGGTAGATGTCGAGCCACTCTCTTCAAATGGGGATGGAAGACATCACCGCAATGTGACTGTGGACAAGGGGGAGCAGACAGTGGAACACCTTGCATTTGAGTGTCCTATGCGTGGTTACAGAGGCTCTACAGAGGACTTAAACTGTGTCTCAAACGAAGCTCTTCTCAGGCTATTAAATTTTGACATGGAACTTCAGTTATGAACTTGATATGGTAGTTGTATATATTGTAAATAATATTGTATTCATCATACGCTAAATAAATAAATAAATAAATAAATCGGACCTTTATGTTTTCTTATATATATAAATGATATGAGTAAAGGAGTGGAATCGGAGCTAAGGCTTTTTGCGGATGATGTTACTCTGTATAGAGTAATAAATAATTTACAAGATTCTGAGCAACTGCAACGTGACCTCGATAATGTTGTGAGATGGACAGCAGGCAATGGTATGTTGATAAACGGGGTTAAAAGTCAGGTTGTGAGTTTCACAAATAGAAAAGGTCCTCTCAGTTTTAATTACTGCGTTGATGGGGTGAAAGTTCCTTTCGGGGATCATTGTAAATATCTAGGTGTTAATATAAGACCTTCATTGGGGTAATCACATAAATGGGATTGTAAATAAAGGGTACAGATCTCTGCACATGGTTATGAGGGTGTTTAGGTGTTGTAGTAAGGATGTAAAGGAGAGGGCATATAAGTCTCTCGTAAGACCCCAACTCGAGTATGGTTCCAGTGTATGGGACCTTCACCAGGATTACCTGATTCAAGAACTGGAAAAAATCCAAAGAAAAGAAGCTCGATTTGTTCTGGGTGATTTGTGACAAAAGAGTAGCGTTACAAAAATGTTGCAAAGTTTGGGTTGGGAAGAATTGCGAGAAAGAAGAAGAGCTGCTCAACTAAGTGGTATGTAAATACAAAGTATGTTACAAGTGTTTATTTATATATCCACCTATTCAATACAAAGAGATCTTTTTAAAAATTAAATATTATTATAAAATGTTAAGGGACATGTTTCGCCCATATTAAGGGCATCATCAGCCTCAAAATCAAACCTGTATGAATGAAAAATCAGGATCCTGATTGCTCTTACAAGCCATAAAAAGAGGATATCATTATAGGTGTCAGTCTAAACATACAAAATATTAGAATGTCCTTGGCTAAAATTGAAGTATCAAGCTGCATGTCATAAGTTCACATGAATATACTTTCCGGAGCGTTGAAAAACTTGTTGGGGTAGGGCAGTAAACAGCTCAGTCTTTATAATGAAACAGAAATGTGCCTCCTTGCAGATGATAAGAAAAAGCAAAGCTGATACACTGTTACAGATGTCAATATCATATGTTGTGATAAGACAACAGATCGATGTGAGATTGGCGGAGGAGGGTGTGTTTGAGGGGAGGGGGTAGGCAGAGCGTTAAGTTTATGTGTTGTTGGTTGCGAGAGATTTACATGGTCGGACAGGGAGGGAGTCGTGTTGGGTTGCGGGAGAATTGTGGGGGCGGGCATGAAGGGAGTCAAGTTAGTTAAAGTAGTGGAGGTTCTAGAAGAAGTTAACTTAAGATTTTTAAGAATGTAGTTATGTTTTGAATTTAGAGTTTACAATAATTTGGGTAAACTTTCGTATAATGGATTCTTGACTTCAATTAAATCATTGAGGTTTAGATTTTTGTTGTAGTGTTGGTCCAAAAATATATAGATGGTTTCAAGTTCATTCATCAACTTTCCTTTGTCTACTCGTAATAATTGTGAGATCTCTTTCTATTGTTGTGAAGTGATGTCCTGTTTCTTTCATATGGAAGCTCATTGCTGAAAATTTATTGTGCTTAATGGCATTATAGTGTTCTAAGTACCTAGTTTGAAAACTCCGGCCTGTTTGACCAATATAAGAGGCGTTGCATTGCGTGCATGTGAGCCTGTATATGCCTGATCCTGAGTAAATGTTTTTGCTTGAATTGACTGTGTTGTGATTAAAAAATAATTTTTGGTTAGTGTTTGTTGTTCTAAAAGCTATACTGGTATTTTTGTTTTTTATTGGGTTCAAGATCTGGGGAACGTTTGGATTGTTGTAGGTGAAGGTAACGAATTTGGATTTTTTGGGTTTGTCAGGGATGAGGTTTGTTGTTAATTTGAATCTGACCTTATTTATTAAACGGTTAATCATTTCAGGTTTATATCCACTGATTTTTGCTAAATCCTTTATATAATTTAGTTCTGTTTCTAGGTTCTGAGCTGTCAGCGGACAGATGGCGTGGAATGACATTAGTAGACGAATAAGTTTGAATGGCGTTTATAAAAGTAGGAAAGATCACAATATGAAGATAAAGTTGGAATTCAAGAGGACAAACTGGGGCAAATATTCATTTATAGGAAGGGGAGTTAGGGAATGGAATAACTTACCAAAGGAGATGTTCAATAAATTTCCAATTTCTTTGAAATCATTTAGGAAAAGGCTAGGAAAGCAACAGATAGGGAATCTGCCACCTGGGCGACTGCCCTAAATGCAGATCAGTATTGATTGATTGATTGATTGATTGATTGATTGATATAATCATTACGATGGTACATGTAGTCTCACATGGAAGCCGAATTGAAGGATTTCCAGACTTTCCTTTCTTTATTTAATAATTGAGACAATGGTTTCTAGTAAGGATGCCCATCACGCAGTTAAGTCAAAAGCTCAAACCAGCGTTCGGCCCCTCTGTGTAAAAATGATTGTGATGTTAAGTGGACAAGATAGAGTCCGAATTATACATGGATTACAAAATATTAGTTTCTTCAGTAAATTTTTCCAGAATAAAATACAAATATTTTATGAATAAACCTTTCATTTGAGTAGATAGATTAGGATTACTGACCCCTACCTTTTACCTCAGCAAGTGACGAAGAACCCGGAACGACCCAAGAGACAGACAGGTAGGTATCCTTCATAGTGGACCAAAGGGTTCAATACATACAGCCAGTGATTAAATTTGTACTTTTAATTGTTTTTCTTTGTGTCTCTAGACTGCTTATGCAAGTGATTTGATTGTGTGTTCTGAATAAATTTTGACTTTACTCACGTAATGATGCTGAGTTCGTATCTCTCTGTCCTGAGTAGTGGACCACTCTATTATGTATGTAATTTCATTTCATTTTGTTTTTGTTTATTAATGGTAAAGGGGGCATTGACCACTCAACCAGTTTCAAGTGTTTTTCTTGTTTAGTTGTAACTTGGTTCCCAGTGTCAAGGGGAATGTCATGTAGGTTTCACTGACTCATTCATAATTACAGTAATTTATTAGATACTATATTGGGGATGCATTTATCAGAATAAAGATGTCTAACAATAATCTCGTTTGGTAAATTATTGTTTTTTCTTAATTTATGTATTTCGGAGTTACATGTACTCTGTGGTATGGTCCCAAAGACTTATGTAAACATGTATATTATCTTAAAGTACTACTTTTATTTTGCCAAGGACATTAAATTTTAGTTTGTTCCTATTGGAAGAATTTCATTTGCCGTAGAATAGTGCGTCCTGAATTTCCTCCACACCCTTAAGCCTGTAAGCTAGATATAAATTTCTAGATTCGGACAAACCAGCCCAGGAGATCCAGTTGTCAAGATCAAGGGTGCGGAGTAGTGTGCGTTTGAATCCTGCACAGGCCCTGGGCGTTGCCACATCTGTTGTCATGGACACTTGAACTTTGCTTCCATCATGGCTTCGTATACAGGCCAAAAAGGGTTCAATACGAGAGCTCTCTGTTATTTTAAGTTTTTTTGGTTCTTTGATTAGTTCGAGGCTGTTTTTAATTGATCTGTCTTCTTGAAGTGAAATTTTCTTTTTTAGAATTAGGTTGAGTTGTTTGCTTAAATTGTAACTTGGCACATCTTTAAAATTTACTATTGGTCTAATGGGACACGTCTGTGTATTTTGGGGAGGGCTCTTAGTGTGGGGCTTTCTTTTTCTTGTTTTGTGAAAATAAAATCTGTTTCCTTGATAGCCTGTTTTATTTCGTTTTGAAATTTATTGGTAGGGTAGCGTTGTAATTCATGAATACCGTTGTTGATAAATTCTAATGTTTTTTCTATGTACTCGTCTTTCTTCATTATGACTTTTACTTTTAACCGCTTTCGTGACAAGGTTATCGTTTTTAATTTTGTTCTTCACTGTTTTTAATGCCAAGTATTGAGCGGCACAATTCAATTGTTTGGTGGAATTTTCTTGTGCGATTACTTTTAGGGCTTCGTTTGTGGCTACGTTTTTTATTATTTCTCTTTGTGGAGGGGGTATTTGTTCGCAAGCAATTTCTACGTCAGTGATGAGCTCTTTAATATTGTTTTCGTTATGACGTTCCTGGCAACTGAATTTGAGACCTTTCACTAGCAGATTTATTTCATTCTTTGAAAAAGTAGTGTCTGATCTGTTAATTAATCTACGGTGAAAATTAGCGAGTTTGTTGTTTTTATTGTTTTCTGGATTTTTCTGCTTAATCATTAGGTTACATATTTTATTGTCAATGGCCTTGATATAACGACATCACTAATGCACACGAGTTATTAAACACATTAAATTCTTTACACAAGTCCATCAGTTTCACAATGGAGTCAGAAACTAACAAGAAGATAAACTATTTAGACATGACAATCAACAGGAGTAATGACAACCTATCTTATGAAGTATACAAAAAAGCCCACTCAGGCGTCGCATAATGGAATTATTGCCCGTCTAGCAATTCCGAATGGAAAAATGTGGGGTGTATGGAATGTGGAGTTTTATCTCCCGTATGCAGTTATCAGACTGTGCCTCTTATATAGGCTTCTGGTAAGTTCACCTGCATACACCCCAGCATCAGTGGGTAGGGTCTGACACATCCTACTCTGATGAGTTTAGTGTCAGAACTAAGACGAAACCCTGGTTAATAGAGCAAATGCCTGAAAAGCCTTACATCTGATCTGTTTTTTGACATGCTCTATTGGTGGAAAAATATCTAATTCCCTGCTTAGGAACTTAGAATTTCCAACCAGTGACAATGTTCGAAAGGAATGCTTCGTTCCTGTCACAAGCCAACTGGTGCTGGGCAAGCTGATGATGGACAGATCTTTACTGTTACTGTTACTTAGCTCATATGGCACCCATATTGAACCATTCTGTTCATTACTTAACAGGCAACATGACGCCGAGTACATGGGCGCGAAGCTGTATAGAACGCGGGAGCTTGGAGGTGGTTCCCTAGGATGGGTGTGATCATGTATGAGTGAAATAGAAGATGTGCTGGAGAAGGAAAGAGAGATAAGAATTTTGTTTCGGAAACACCATGCCACCTTAACAGCATTTAAAGCGGGAAGAGACAGGTTTACCACGTAACGGGAATCGAGTGATATCTCCTCTACCTGAGGGTTTTTCAGGATAATAAAACGATGAAAATAATCCCCAGAATTTGTGAACATAATGGTATGTCTAACGCCATTAATAGATGACAAAATTGATAACTCCGCATTAATACAGCCACCGCGGGAAGCAGTCAAGGGGCTGCATTCCAAACTGAAGTAAGTTTGCAGGGAGTTTACCAGCGTGGCTTCGCTTTTTGCTCCCAATAAGAGATGAGTGATTTGGAGGGAGGCATCTGATTTGACTGTAAGATTGCTGCCAGTGCGCGTCGCGTGTGTCTTGGTGACTGCGCCATAAACCTTTGTCTAAGCAAATACTTTACTTTTCGAGCATTTGCGCTAACTTCATTTAGAGCTGTAAAACTGTGAACGATAGTTTTTTATTATGAGATTAGATTTAATTTTGTCATAGTGCGGTCATGAACTCATAATTGATCGACCAGAAACTTTGTTATTTGCACAGTCTTCTTCATAGTAGTAGTACAGGTCAGCTCGTAGTACGATGTCGATCGGCAATAGGATTTAGTCTGCGAACTGAAATTATTTCTTTGTTTCAGAAGGACGCACATGTGTGGTTAAAATAATCAGCTTGACTCGACAAAAATAGGCTACAAACTCACGTACAAGTAAGCCTGGGCACATCTCCGTGCATGTTTTTAACAATACAAAAACTATATTTTAACTTCAGTACATTTCTAACCAGTCTAGTATACGTAGGAAATGGCGTCTGTATGACGACTGTGTTGTGCGGTTCAGTAACCGAGTATTTCATTCCAGTAATTTGGGAACCGAGCAGACCGTGTGGGCGAGAATTTCAAGCCTGTGATGGACCGGCCTGGAGACATCAGTACAAGAGGACCAGAAGCTATGAGCAACATCATCATCATGCTTGGCTAAATAGCATAGCCGAGTCTGGATGGAGAGAGAAGAAGGTCTCCAAAAATGAGCTAAGTGAACCAAAGTTATAAGCATCTGGTAGGATTAGTGACAGTTACGCAGAAAGTTAGCAATTAATTATGTAAATATTAGTAGCTGAGCCCATTGGCAATTAGAGTAAGATCTTCACATTGCAACTCTCGTATTTCGTCCATTGAGTGAATCTAAACCACAGTATTTATCCTCAAACTTTAATTTACTCCACTCCTCTCATGAACATGACACACGATCGACTACTACACTTTCAATTCCTGTGCATAGCTCATCATCATATAACCGCTCCTTTCAAGTGTCTGGTGCAAGGCTATGAAATTCCCTTCCAGTCAGTGTTAGGAATAAAATTGCACTTCTTTACCGTAGCTTCTTTCAGGCGATCTTGCCGAGATTACCTATTAAATGTATAACCAGCTTGTGTGAATGCCAGTGTGAATGAAAGATTGAATGAGGTTAGGATTTTTATTTTAATTGATTATTCTGTTTTATGAAGTTTATTTTAGATATTATGTGGTTAAGTGGAAGAGAGAGCCGTGAGCCTGAACTTCGCCACAAATGAAGGCATGAAATAAAAAATACCCTGCCGGCCAACATTCTGATGGCAATTTGTTTTTCGACCCAGGGGACTCGAACCGGCTAACTTTAGTGTCACATCGTTTAGACTTCAGCACCTTAATGATCAAGGCCACAAGGCGGGCATTAATAATAATAATAATAATAATAAGAAAATTTTTAAATAATATCAGATTATCTGACTTCTACCTTGACAATACTGTAGATTGCAATAGGATGCCAGCATTCTTTTTTATTATTATTATTATTATTATTATTATTATTATTATTATTATTGTACCAGAGGTACACCTACTCCGTACATTTAAACAAAGCCCCTTTTGAAAGGCCATCTGTAGTAAGAACCTTGAACTGTATATCAGAAGAAGTTTCAAACTTTATCTTTAGATGTTTCTATTGTTGACTTATGTGCTCCCTCTGGTGGGAAGATGGGACAATTAATCTCCAAAGAAATTTGTAGTTTCTAGGTTTACAAAACTAAAATGTTAGTAGATTGTTTTCAGGTTCTAATTACAGACAATGAATCTCACTGTTGAATCCGTACTGAAGGTTGAACTTCTTACAAAATTGTACAAAAACTATTTTAATCCTCCTAGTCAATACTGTATACTTTTTACGTACAAAAAGACAAAAGTTCACAAATAAATAGACATGTTTCGACCCGGTAATGGGTCATCCTCAGTAAGACATGTATGATGCATTAAAAACATAGGACACAAAATGATAGGTAAAAGAACTAAGCCAACAGTATACAGATACGAGCTGATCCATACCAAAGGACAGCAAAGCATTGAAACAGAAAGACTTCCAGCTCAAGACTGTTTCTAACGATCAACATTTCACAGTTTTTTAACTTTCATCATGATTTCTAAAAAACTTTTCACCTAACATAATTTTGTGTGTCTCCTATAATGCATCATACATGTCTTACGGAGGATGCTCCAATGTCGGGTCAAAACATGTCTTATTTGTGTGTGAACTTCAGTCTTAATTGGACGTAAAAAATATATGAAGGGGTTAAAGGTATAGTGGTGTAAGTCACTTTATCATCGTTTTTAGGAAATGAGCATAATGCGAAAGGTATTGTAGTTAATTCAGTAGACAAGTTTTTGTGATGGTATTGTTTTAGAGGTACTACGTAGGTCCAAACTTAGGGATTAGGCTTGATTTGAAATTTTTTTTGCTCAAAAGTTGTACCTCACGCACTAACCAAAGTCACTTGCACCACTGTGCCTTACCAAAGCCTGTGACATACACCACTGTATGACCTAAAACCAAAGACTTACACCACTATGGACATCAACAAAATGATGTAAAGTTGACTTGCACTTCTCAAACACATTTTTATTGAACATTACACAAAGTATAAGAATAATACAAACAATTTAATTTTTTATCACGAATGGAGTCTTAATGTTTTTAACATGGCAATACGGATTCAGTCTATTTCATCAGGATATGTGGTTTCCACAATTTCCAGAGGTCCAACATCTACAAGCTCCTCACCTTCTTCAATAGTGGTTCGCAGGGAAACGAAGAATTCATGTTTCACTGGTGGAATGTATGGCAGAAGATCAAGCATATCTTTCTTTTTAGCCTCGGTAACAGGCCTTTCCCTTGGGTACAAAACATCTTGAGAAACGTTGGCCAGAGAATGTCGCCTACCGGGCTTTGCTGCCTTTAGATTTAGTTTAGAAAATGGGATATCCTCATTCACAGTTTCTTTGTAGAAGAGAGTGTAAGGTTGATCTTTCAAAATTCGTATCCATTGAATTTTCAACCAATTAACAGCAATGTTGTTCTCATTTTTCTTTCGTCGCGTGATACAACTTTCCAACTTTGCAACAGATTTGAAATCCTCTCGGCTCATTTTCGTCACCATGAATGGATTGTTCCTTCGGCACTTCATTATGATACTGTACCAGTCGTCTGCAGTATAAATGGACTTGTTCTTTGCGTACGATTCAATTGATCCAAATTCAGCGTCGTTGGGTAGAAAAGAGTGGCCACTTACCATAAATTTGTGATCGATAATTTCTGCATTGCTTTGAGGGCCCTGTATGTACTTCATGAGGTACAAGGAAAACTTAATATTACGGTTTTGGCCCAAGCATGCGTCACTGTACAACACTATGTGCCTAGCAGATGACGCTCTTGCTGCAAGATGTTTGACGATACAGGAACCAATCTCTTGAGACCCACGAGAAGCGATCGTTTCATCCCAGCAGAACATGAAGCCTAAACCTGTTCCAAGTTCATGGCAGCCAAGGTTATAACAATACATATTCCGCTTATAGTAAGCCACGGACGTCGTCAAAACAGGAAATGGCAAAGCCTTTTTGAGGTCGAATGTCAGACCATAGAAAGATTCGTCTTCCCGTGCTTTCACTTTGTCCCGATCTCTAGCCTCTCTCACCTTTTCGGCATTTCTGAGGTGTAATTCTTTTTCAGCCTTCAGCTTTGTAGATTCGTCTTCATCTTCACACACTTCAATCTTCTTGTCAAGCACATCGCATCTGGTGCACGTATCTTTAAGAGGCCGGTGGAAATGCAAGTTGAACTCATTGCTAAAGGTTCGACGGTAGATGGCTTCAGAAACAGGAATATCACCTTTTTCCGTGCACTTTTCCTTGTACAGTTCATACATTGTACGTACATTCATGTCAGGAGGAAGGTATTTCCTGTTAGGGTTCTCTGATCTACTGTAGTGCGATTGATACGATGGGAAAGATGCTATGTGGTCACGCACACCATTCATGGCAGCCTCCGGTGTTTTATTTTTGGGGGGATGGCGTCCTCGGCCATCACTTCCTGGTTGTTGACCCTCTCGTACTTTTTGTATTGCCCTTGTCATTCGCCCATCCGAAACTTGGAGTGTTTGTAAGAAAAAACGCTTGCACACAGTAACGCTATTGCCTCTGACTTGGAATCTGAAGCTGTTTGAAACAGACTTTGCATTTCTCGTTGAATTTCGTGGGCGTCTTACATTAGGTTTCTGTTGCACCAATCAAACCACATAAAAATACGTTTTGTTCAGAAAAACTGCTTAGCTTCCAAAAGGTGTCGAAAATTTCTCGCCTCGCCACTTCAGGTACGTTCTCCACACACTTTTTTTTACATTTACAATCAAAGTTCTGATACAGCTTACCGGCCACTTCTTTTCCTCTAGAGGACACGTACGGGAGCCCTGAATTTCGTGCTCGCTTTCGCTTTTGAGCTTTACTTTCGTGTTTTTGTCTTTTCCTCGTTCTCGGGTGAGCGTTTTCTCGATTCTCAGAAGTTCCAGCAGTAGGAAATTCGCTGGAATGGTTGCGCTGGCGTCCGCCGTCTACCTCTTCATCTCCTTCTGATTCTGAAACAACAAACATCTTGTTACACTTACTACCGAAATAAAAAACTGCAGGGGAAGCTTCGATTCAACATTCAAAATTACGTGAAAAACGATACTCAACACGACCATTTTCAATAATCACAGAAAATTCATTAAAAACATCACTCTTCATGCATTTTTCTCCATTTTTCCTTTCTTTTTTTCCGAACCGATTACAAAGGTGTATTATTCAGGGAATAGTAGACCAAAAGGACCTAAGGCATAATCTAATGTAAGTACTTGCTAAAAACGTTGCAACAAAATAGGTTAGTAGGTGAGTAACTGAGAGGTTAGAAGGTGAATAGTACTTACCATCATCTGTTTCTGATGTGTTTTCTCCTTGTTCACGCTCCCATTCATCACTGGACTCCAGCTCATCCAACGGATCACTTAAACTTATTTCAGAATCCATCGTTTCTTTGAGTATTCACGCATGCATTCAACACTCGATGAACATCGCGGAACAATTACAACCACACTGGTGTAAGTCTGACTCACACCACTTCAGTTATCAGCAAAACAGATGATCCATTACCAGTCTAACTTGTGCTGCCATCTAACGACGAAATGAGTGAAGCTCTGACTTACTCCACTTTTTCTATGAACAGTTTTTTATTTCTACATCGCCTTTCTGTGCCTAAGTCAACTTCTACCGAAAATTGACTTACACCACTTTGACTTTAACCCCTTCATATAGTATTGACTAGGAGGATTAAAATAGTTTTTGTACAATTTTGTAAGAAGTTTGTGTTCTAGGTTACTAGCACTGTTTCATGAAATTATCAACCAATCAGAAATGTTGGATATTTAGTAAATTAGCCAATCAGAATTGAAGGTGTGTATACAGGGCTTCAGCCCGGAGAGTTCTAGAACCATCCCCTTCACTATAAAAGCTGGAACCTTTTGGGCCATGTTGTCTTTTCCATTGCTCCAGTCAAGGGGTTTAGAGGCAAGGGGCAAGCCTTGCCCATCGTCGGAAGGCCCACCAGCTCAAGATAATGGCAGACACCTTTTGATTATGTGATAGTTTCAGAAAGCTGGCTTGAGGGGAAGTTTACAAAAATTCTTTCTTAATGTAAATCTCAACTACATCTTTTCAATGTAAATTTTCGAGCAAGTTTAAGGACTTGATTCAAGATGTAACAGAGGGAATAGTGTGTGTTCACCCCGTTGTAATTACCATTCAACTTGGTATTAACGTAACTACGATTTCGTAAAACTTTAAATTTGAACATTAATTTTGGAACTTATGGTTCATGTTTGTGGGTTACTGTAGTCACGTCCTAGTTCATAAACCATGGGCAACGGCTGACTGGCCTAGTAAGTGGTCCTGAGAGTTAGGATACCAGTTGCTATGGAATGGGAGTGGGCATCTCGGACATATTCTGCCTGTTGGCCCTCCTTGTGCTCAGGCGGCTAGGACTATACAATTCACCGGTGGTCCATAACCCGTTAGAGGAAAGATCCTCACTTGGACTATGTGCAAGTAGGGTAGCATCCTGCTTCAAGAATTTACCGAGCTCAGAACACGTAAAGAGAGCCTCGGACCTATGGAAGTAACAGAGTCCCACTCCCAGTTGACAGGCGAGGGACTCCTTGGAAACAACTTGGCGAACGAAATGGAATTCGATGGGGAGCTATCAATATTAATGGGGCTTATGGAAGAAAGAAGGTAGAACTGGCTTAGTCAGCAAAGAGGATGCATCTGGATGTGCTAGGAGTAAATGATATTCGGGTAAGGGGAGATAACGAGGAAGAGATAGGAGATTATAAAGTATACTTGACGGGTGTTAGAAAGGGAAGGGCAGAGTCTGGGGTAGGGCTCATTATCTGAAATACCATTGCACGCAACATAGTTTCTGTTAGGCATGTAAATGAGCGAATGATGTGGGTAGATTTGTAGGGGGAGGAATTAGGACTAGAATTGTGCCCGTGTATTCACCATGTGAGGGTGCAGATGAAGAAAAAGTTGACACGTTTTCTGAAGCATTGAGTGACATTGTGGTCAGGGTCAACAGCAAGGATAGAATAGTGCTAATGGGCGATTTCAATGCGAGAGTTGGGAATAGAACTGAAGGATACGAAAGGGTGATTGGTAAATGTGGGGAAGATATGGAAGCTAATGGGAATGGGAAGCGTTTGCTGGACTTCTGTGCTAGTATGGGTTTAGCTGTTACGAATACATTCTTCAAGCATAAGGCTATTCACCGCTACACATGGGAGGCTAGGGGTACCAGATCCATGATAGACCATATCTTAACAGACTTTGAATTCAGGAAATCTGTTAGGAATGTACGAGTATCCCGGGGATTTTTGGATGATACAGACCAGTATCTGATCTGTAGTGAACTAAGCATCTCTAGGAATAGGGTAGAGAAAGTGAAATCTGTCTGCAAACGAATAAGGGTAGAAAATCTCGAGGACGAGGAAATTAGACAGAAGTACATGGATATGATTAGTGAGAAGTTTCAAACAGTAGACAGTAAGCAGGTTCAGGATATAGAAAGTGAATGGGTGGCATACACGGATGCTGTAGTAGAAACAGCAAGGGAATGCCTAGGAACAACTGTGTGTAATGATGGGAAAAGGCGAACATCTTGGTGGAATGATGAAGTGAGAGCAGCCTGTAAACGTAAAAAGAAGGCTTATCAGAAATGGCTCCAAACAAGGGCCAAGGCAGACAGGGATTGGTACGTAGATGAAAGAAACAGAGCGAAACAAATAGTTGTCGAATCCAAAAAGGAAGTCGTGGGAAGATTTTGGAAATAACCTGGAAAGGCTAGGTCAAGCAGCAGGGAAACCTTTCTGGACAGTAATAAAGAATATTAGGAAGGGAGGGAAAAAGGAAATGAACAGTGTTTTGAGTAATTCAGGTGAACTCAAATAGATCCCATGGAATCACTGGAGAGGTGGAGTGAATATTTTGATGAACATCTTCTCAATGTAAAAGGAAATCATCATGGTGGTGTTGTGAACAGCCAAGTTCATGGGGAGGAGGAAAAGGATGTTGGTGAAATTATGCTTGAAGAAGTGGAAAGGTTAGCAAATAAACTCGATTGTCATAAGGCAACAGGAATAGATTAAATTAGACCTGAAATGGTGAAGTATAGTGGAAAGGCAGGGATGAAATGGCTTCATAGAGTAGTAAAATTAGCGTGGAGTGTTAGTAAGGTACCTTCAGGGACAAGAGCAGTAATTGCATCTATCTATAAGCAAGGGAACAGGAAGGATTGCAACAACTATCGAGGTATCTCATTGATTAGTATACCAGGCAAAGTTTTGGCATCCTGGAAGGGAGCGTGCGATCAGTCGTTGAGAGGAAGTTGGATGAAAACCAGTGTGGTTCCAGACCACAGAGAGGCTGTCAGGATCAGATTTTCAGTATGCGCCAGCTAATTGAAAAATGCTACGTGAGGAATAGAAAGTTGTGTTTATGTTTCGTAGATATGACAGGGTACCAAGGGAAAAGATGTTCACCCTACTGGGGGACCATGGAATTAAAGGTAGATTATTAAAATCAATCAAAGGCATTTATGTTGACAATTAGGCTTCAGTGAGAATTCATGGTAGAATGAGCTCTTGGTTCAGGATACTTACAGGAGTCAGACAAGGCTGTAATCTTTCACCTTTGCTGTTCGTAGTTTACATGGATCATCTGCTGAAAGGTATAAAATGGCAGGGAGGGATTCAGTTAGGTGGAAATGTAGTAAGCAGTTTGGCCTATGCTGACGACTTGGTCTTAATGACAGACTGTGCCGAAACCCTGCAGTCTAATATCTTGGAACTTGAAAATAGGTGCAATGAGTATGGTATGAAAATTAGCCTCTCGAAGACTAAATTGATGTCAGTAGGTAAGAAATTCAAAAGAATCGAATGTCAGATTGGTGATACAAAGCCAGAACAGGTCGATAATTTCAAGTATTTAGGTTGTGTGTTCTCCCAGGATGGTAATATAGTAAGAGAGATTGAATCAAGGTGTAGTAAAGCTAATGCAGTGAGCTCGCAGTTGCGATCAGCAGTATTCTGCAAGAAGGAAGTCAGCTCCTAGACGAAACTATCTTTACATTGGTCTGTTTTCAGACCAACTTTGCTTTATGGGAGCGAAAGCTGGGTGGACTCAGGATATCTTATTCATAAGTTAGAAGTAACAGACATGAAAGTAGCAAGAACGATTGTTGGTACAAACAGGTGGGAACAATGGCAGGAGGGTACTCGAAATGAGGAGATAAATGCTAATTTAGGAATGAACTCGATGGATGAAGCTGTACGCAAAAACCAGCTTCGGTGGTGGGGTCATGTGAGGTGAATGGAGGAGGATAAGTTACTTAGGAGAATAATGGACTCTGCTATGGAGGGTAAGTGAAGTACAGGGAGACCAAGACGACGATGGTTAGACTCGGTTTCTAACGATTCAAAGATAAGAGGTATAGAACTAAATAAGGCCACAACACTATTTGCAAATGGAGGATTGTGGCGACGTTTAGTAAATTCACGGAGGCTTGCAGACTGAACGCTGAAAGGCATAACAGTCTATAATGATAATGTATGTATGTATGTATGTATGTATGTATGTATGTATGTATGTATGTATGTATTTATGTATTTTGGAACTTAAATTTTGTCACCATCTAGTCATCTCTGTAGTATAGACTTAGTCTCTCTAACTTCGGGCCATAAGCCTACATAGGGTTCTAAGTGTTCCTAGTGTATTTCCAAAGTGTTCGCCTCCTAGCATTTTGAATGTAACACAAACTTTTCAGTCTGTCACGCACATTGCAATTACAATATAAATTATAACACTATAAAGATACACACTGTATGAATACGGATCTATATGATGAAGTATTAAATGGAATGTAACCCGGTGGCAATGATCACTGTGTAACTACCCATCAACAAGATAATTATAAAAAGCAATTCCATGGAAAGAAAATATTACAAGAAGTAGTTCTAGTTTAACATTCTACATCCACTGTTCTGTTCTAAAATACTTACAAGTGGAATCTTCACAGCCCACAAAGTACCTCCCAGCTTGCAATTAATCTGAAGTGCTATTTTTTGCACCACGGACCTAAGTTTGTCTGGTTTTGACAATGTTCTTGAATTGATGACCTGAAATATAAAATTTATGCATAAAGTCTTCAACCCTCAATGTTCAATGTAGGGCAGAAATAGTCCTGATGAGACTTGATGGCAGAAATTACAATAACACTTAAAAGTATATACACATGAACATGAAACCATAAAATGGTTAACTCTGCACGTATGAGGTAATTTTGTACGCAGTCTGGAAATATTTATCATACCATCACATCGGTCTCGTTCCAATGAGAAAATAGGCAGACCGCAAAGGAGATTGGTATTCCTGGAAACACGTAATACATTGGCGCTAATGGCCTTCATCACTTGTACTTTACAGATCCTAGAAAATGAAGCACTATACACTTTTTTGTCCTGTAAAATTTTGATTGAACTGAAGTATTATTTCACCAGATTACTCGTCTTTCCTGTATCTTACGTATGAGGTGCCTAGTATCAAAAGCTGCCAAATCCACTGACCTGCACTTTTGGCAAACTGCAAAACGCTGTCCACAATAAACTATTATCTTCAGTAAGATAGCCTAAAACTTAAAATTCTTAAATTAGCCATTCAGCATAAAACCAAAAACCTGACTATTAACAAAAATTATAGAGAACCTCTGGAATCTGAAGCAATAAGTAGGATGGATTAAGGAAATTAGAGAACTAGAAATAACTCTTGACGATCTCCAAAACAAAACAGAAAATTTAAGGAAACTGAAAAAAACCCATAAAAATAGGATTTAAACCAAAAATAGACAAATGACATACAAAGAAAAGGGTATTTAGAGATGAGAAATGAAAGAAAAGATAAGAAGGAATGACAAGCCACTGGGCAATAGGAAAAAAAAACCTTGCCGAAAATGACTAAGAAATTATTGAAATGGTCCAATGAGACCATCAAAGCATCATAATAATAATAATAATAATAATAATAATAATAATAATAATAATAATAATAATAATAATAATAATAATAATAAAAGTCTCACAGAACATTGTTTTTGAAACATTTACGGAACACAGTTGAGGAAATTTGGATGTGGCAGTGTTTGATACTGAAACTGGGATTTAGAGGGTTCTGAAAAAGATCTGAAAATGCGGGTAAGACTGAAGTAGGTGCAATTACGTGTGTAATACAATAATCACTTAATAATTAATGGTTACTAGTTTAAATTAATTCAGCCATCTAACCAAGTTTTATTACCCGCTTTATAAAAGAAGGTGTCACTTGATAACGCAGTTCAATAATAATGCTGTTGGTTTTATGTCCCACTAACTACTTTTATGGTTCTCGGAGACTCAGAGGTGCCGGAATGTAGTCCAACAGGAGTTTTTTTAATTCCAGATAAATCTACCGAGGCGAGGTAGTTGAGCAGCTTCAAATACCAACGGACTGCCAACTTGAGCTCACCGCCTCAACTTACTCAGTGGCATCACAGTACAGGAAGCATTATGAAAATGAAACTTAGTATGTTTTTTGTTTTTCACTTTTCTTGCATTGACACTACATCTATGTCTTCCTTGTAAACCATTATGTCTCCTTCATTTTCTTCAATCTGAAGTGCTCGATCTTCCGGTTTTTCTAAATAGGAATAAACCTGAAGCAGCTCATTATTCCTCCATTCTTCTCCCAAAGGTTTTGTTAGTAATTTTAACACCTCATTCAAACAGCATGACATGCGGATTAGCAGTAAACACACGCGCAGCGCATGGGAAGCGCTGATGGGCAGACACCACAAATGTCACTACAGGTGTTCGATTTGACAGATAATGAAATTAGACCTCATATGTGATAATGTATTTTAACGGGATATGTCTGGTTTTCTTCCAAAATCATTGCTGTATTGAATTCCTCGGGATAAAAACTGTCAATAGCAGTAGTACTGCATTGAAATATCTCTTCATTTTGTCACAAAATGGATTTGGGGGCTTTTGATACTAGGCACCTCCTATTTACTTGGTAATGATATTAACTTGCCTCCACTGCATTTGTCAAGTTCTGTTTTTTTCTTCCTGACGCCTGTGTCAGACTTGGATGACATCATCGGCTCTACATCTTGGCGTTTCCAGTGCTGTGTCTCATGAACTTCACCTGTACGTCCCCTCTCCAACTTGACATCTATTCGAGGTGTTCTTGGGCTGTCTGTGCTATGCTGGGACTTGACTATTCCACCATGAGGTATTGTAAACTTCGCATGACTATGTTTTCAAGTAGACACGAGGGCGAAACGCAGGCAACTAAGAATGAGTTACATGGAAAATTTATAATGTCCAATAACGGACCATCATATTGGTATTATAAATTTACTCATTCAGGACAAATATTTTAGGTTCCCTATGGGAATCAACATCTACATCACATGCCCTGAATAACACTCACTCAATGCAGTCGTTGGACGTTGCTTTCTTTGCTCCACGGGACAGAAGATGGAGGCAGATTAAGTCCCAGTACGACAACAAGTCAAATGGAAACAGAAATATTGTGCTTCAAACAGAAGATTTCCCAAAACTCTTGAAGGTATTGTGCAAAATGATAACAACAGATGTTGCTACAAACCTAAAATCCTCCCCAACTAGTATCAAGGAAAGGATTATATAAGTTACAGAACCTGACATGAAAGGGTTTGTGTGATTTTTGACAATGTGTGCCCCAAATTCTCATAAAAAAAGAACTCTATAAATATTTTTCTTCTTCTTTCACTTTCATGACAACATAGGGTCATTTTAGTCAGTACATTACCAGAGTCTCTTCGAAGGGACTGGTCTACCCAGTACTTTATCATGTGTTCCGTTCTTCATGCCCTTTCTGGTGTTGAAAATATTCATGTTGTAGTTTCCTTTTTTTGTGAGTGTGGTTTATTTGTATTTCTTCAACAAAAATGTTTTGATTTACACTTTAGACCAATATTTGAGTGTGTTATTTTTTATATTTTGATTTACAAGTTCATATCGTTATTTAACACAGTGGTTAACACAGCAACAGAAGCAATGTAATAGTAGAACAAAGTAACTTTTTCCTGTGTGCAACTATACACCATTTTGACATACATTTTTTTTAAAATACAGATTTTCAAAAATATGACTGGTTAAATATCTTCCAGAATGTGTTCAGTAAATGCCATCTGAAAATTCAAAATTTTATAACTGCAAACTGGATAGAAAAACATTTTAGGACAGGAAGAGTGCACAGGGAACAGTAAAATCTTCAAATATTACTTAAATCAAATCAAATAATAATAATAATAATAATAATAATAATAATAATAATAATAATAATAATAATAATAATAATAATAATAATAATAATAATAATTCCTGGAGTTCCTTCTCTGACGATGTTAAGACCATATCATCAGCGTACATTAATAGTTTGACGCTTTCCTGGTTTACCAAATCTACTATGTCTGCTGTTGCAATGATGAATAATAATGGACTTAACGGGTCTCCCTGTAATACCCCGGGTGTTTGTTCCAAAATAATAGATTTGGTAATGCCATCATCTACTTCTATTGAATTGTTGAGCAGTAAGTTCCTACTCAGCGGTATAAGGTAGTTCGTACTACCAATGAAACTCTCCAATTTTTCTAACAGTATGGTTCTGCTTATGGTGTCAAAAGCTTTCGAATAATCTATAAAGACAGAATGCAGTTTACCCCCTGGTTTCTTTAAGGCTTCTTCTATGTCATTCTGGAGACACCGGATAGCTAAAGTCGTTGATTTCCCTTTTCTAAATCCGAATTGCGACTCCGGTAGGTTATTTTCCACCAGTTTAATGAGACGTTTACCCACTAATGAAGTTAAAGTCTTTAGTAGAGTACACTCTAGCGCAATTCCTCTATATGAGTTGGGATCTGCGGTATCACCTTTGCCTTTATATAGCATTTTAAAAGTAGATTTTCTCCAGTTGTCTGGTATCCTACCTTGCCGCAAGCATTCATTCATTAGGCGAGTGATGGATTCACCCAATTTTGTGAGAGCAGCTTTAAGATGTTCATTAAAAATGTGATCTGGGCCACATGCCTTGTTATCTTTAGATGCTGTAATAGTTGATACAACCAAATAGTAGGCTGGATAAAGAAAAATGAGCTCAAACTGAATGTAGAAAAAACAGTGTCCATGACGTTTAGAAGAGGGGGACCTCATGGAATCTTCTATTATGAAGATAAAGAACTTAAGTCGGTAAAGCATTTTAAATACTTGGATGTAATTTTTCAAATCCAAGGTAATGTTTTCACCCTCCATCTCATAGACCGTCTAAATGCATCTATGAAAGCAATATCTGACATTAAGCACCTGAGAAACTCGTCTTTAGAAACGGCCATAAAACTCTTTCATCTAAAAATCAGCCCTATAGCAACATATGGCTTGGAAAACATTTGGGAACATTTGAGTATGAAACAGTTAGATAAAATCGAGAAGTTGAAGGCAATCTACTTGAAACGGGCTCTGTGCCTCTCCAAATATTCTCTGTCCCGGCTCGTGTATGAGCTATCCAGAGAGGGATTTTATGCGGAAGAGCTAAGGTTACAGTTGTTACTTCCAGCAACAACACCCTATATACATCTGCTTCGAGACCTACGATCGAAGAAGGCTGACATCTGGGAAGATTTCTACTCTACCGATGCCATGCTAAATCGCGAGTGGGTTCAAGGTGGATATGAACTGCGACACCTGCTGACAAGGTTCTCCGTTCATGGGTTCCATTATAAACTGTGTAATATAAAGCGTTATCATGAACCAGGTTTGAACTGTGTATGTTTAAGATGTGGTGCACACTGTACTAGGTACCATGTTTTAAATTGTAAACAGCGATCAGAATCACTGGTGAAATTTTGCAACGAAGACTAATGTTTTATATAGTAATTCTTTGCACATTGTGCGCGTTAAATAAATAAATAAATAATAATAATAATAATAATAATAATAATAATAATAATAATAATAATAATAATAATAAAGGTAGCAGGTAGGAACCCTCTTCGGAGGCAGCCCTACCCAGGGAGTGGCGACCCTGCCTGTGCGAGTGCCAAAGCACACTGACCCGGAGTGTATCATCTGGTAAGGGTCCCAGCTCAGGGTTACGAGTGAAGACATCAACGGAATCTATAGCAGAGAAGTTGAACTTCGGAACGGTGGAGACTGCGAAAGAGGCAGCCCAATACTCAGGGAATAGTACAAGTACACTATTTATCAGAAGCGTTTGTCTCCCATGTTAGGGGCAGCTGCAAGGTACTCGGTCAACGGTCTCGAAGGCGGAAGAGGAATCTTAACTCCCAACTGCAATGAGAGCGGAAGAATTATCCTTGATATCTATGCCTAGAACCTAGTGGGCCGGGCTGAGTGACTCAGACGGTTGAGGCGCTGGCCTTCTGACCCCAACTTGGTGGGTTCGATCCTGGCTCAGTTCAGTGGTATTTGAAGGTGCTCAAATACGTCAGCCTTGTGTCGGAAAATTTACTGGCATGTAAAAAGAACTCCTGTGGGACTAAATTCCGGCACGTCGGCGTCTCCGAAAACCGCAAGAGAAGTTAGCGAGACGTAAAGCAAATAACATTATCATTATTAGTACCTAGTGGAGTAAACCACGAGGAAAAAAAAAAAAAAAAATTCGGACTAAGAAACCGATCTTACTTTGGAAGCTAATTCCTTCCTTCACAAATCACAACTTCATTCGCAAGATGGAAATGTCGCTGAAAGAAAGCACTACCCCAGGTGGCAAATCGGCAGAGAAAACCACCATTGCACTATGCAATGCAACGGGACCTAGGATTCTGCGGAGTCCCAACCTAGGATTCTGGGGAGTCCCAACAGCTGCGAGAAAGAGGAGTCGGAGTGTCTTGAACAACCTTCCAAACTCGAATTAAAGGAGAACTATTTCATTGGAATAATAAATGTCAACTCACTTACCAGAGCTGGAAAACAAAAAGAACTAGACAGGCTTTTGGAAAGAAATCAAATCCAGATCCTAGCTGTACAAGAGACAAGATTCCTGGAAGAAATCATCACAGACATCAATCAATACAGAATATTCAAAGGAAAGCCAGCGGTTAGAACAACCACCAACATGCCTCTGCTCGGAAACTGCTTCTACATAAACAAGACGGTAGTAAACAATGTCACAGACTTCACATCAAAATCTGAAAGATTGTTTCTACCAACTATTAAATGCAAGAATAAGAGGTTTACTCTCATCAACTGTCGCGCCCCAATCAACGAAGACAACAAGAACTTCTGGGATCTTCTGGAAATGGAAATCACCCAGATACCCAAGAGTAACGTAAAAATCCTGCTGGGAGACTTCAACGCACAGATTGGGAAGGAATGAAAGTACAGAGACATCGTAGAGGAATATCCAGCACATAAGAGGACAAACAAGAATGAGGAAAGGCTCATTGTACTCTGCAAAGCTTTTCAGTTGAAACTTATGTCAACACACTTCAAGAAACTTCCGAGAAATTCAAAGACATGGGTATCTCCGAATCCCGAACTAGGGGAATTCCAATCGGATCACGTAGTGATAGCAAGGAAAAACTCAAAGGAGGTGATGAACGTCAAAGTGATTAGGAACGGTGAATTCGATTCAGACCACTATCTCTCCAAAGTTAAAATTCGTTTTCTCCCAATAGGACAAAAGAGAGACCCATCTAAAATAATGAGATACAACACACACAAAATGAACATCACTGAGGACATCATTAGAAACTTCAGGGACGAAATCCGGCCCAGCAGAAAGGGAAACTGGCAAGAACTATGCACGGGAATCAATGAAGCCGAAAAGAAAACACTCGGACAGGCTAGGAGGAAAAGAGAAATATGGTGGAATGAAGAGTGCGAGGAAGCTCTCAGGGAGATGTCCGAGAAATGGAGAAAATGGAAATGCTCCAGAGGAAAGGAACAAATGGAACAATTCAGGCAAACAGAGGAAATAAACATCCAGGATATTTCGAAGGACTAAGCAATCATTCGAAAGAGCTCAACTGGAAGTGATCCAGAGCGACTTTGTCAAGAACAATTCCAGAGACTTTTATCAGACCTTCAAGAGAAAACTCAAAGGATACCAAGCACCAACTTTGAGCTTCAGAAACGAATGGGTTAAAATAGGACTGAACAACCAAGAAAACTTTTGTGATATTACCCAGATACTTCCACACTCTCTTGAACTGTCCTTCCCCAACCTCGAAACTAGAATTTCCAGACATACCAGAGAACTCAGAAGATGACCAACCACCAACAAAGGATGAAGTCAAGGAAGCTCTTGAAAACCTCAAAAACAACAGGGCAAGTGGAGAGGACTCAATAACGGCAGAAATGTTGAAATGGGCAGAACCGGAAATCTTAGATGATCTTCACCAAATCATCAAGGAAATCTGGGAGGAGACAATCCCAGAAAAATGGAAAACAGCACTTATCCAGATGATCTGATAGCCAAGCAGGCATCAATTTTTGGTAAAGAGACAAAGTCTCTCATAGTGCATTGGCACTGTCGATGGCTCCAAGTAGCCTACGCAGTGGCCTCCACAGTATGCACTAGCCAGTGTCTTAGTAGGTGTGCTAGGTACCAACTGATGAGCCCAACCTAGCACATGAGGGCGAAACGCTGGCAACCAGTAATGAGTTAGCTGGAAAATTTATAATGTCCAATAACGGACCATTTATATTGGTATTAGCACTTATCCATCCACTGCATAAGAAAGGGGTAAAGCAGGATGTCAGCAACTACAAAGGTGTGTCCCTCCTCATGATCGTCTATAAAATTCTCTCAAAACTGCTTCTTATTGATTGATTGATTGATTGATTGATTGATTGATTAATTAATAGAATAGAAGCGAATCTGGACCAACAACTAGGGGAATACCAAGCAGGGTTTAGGAAAGGCCGCTCCTGTATCAAATAAATATTCAACATGAAGTCAATACTCCGCCACAAAATGCTGAGTGGTAAGAAAATTGAGGTGTCGTTTATAGACTTTAAAAAAGCCTTCGATTCGGTGGACAGAGAGACTTTGGATAAGATCATGAGGGATGTAAATATAATCAAAGAGACCCTAACAGGCACAACCTCCACGGTAAAATTCTTCAGGTATCTCTCACTATCATTTGAAATCAAGACAGACGTGAGGCAAGGGGATGGACTATCCCCACGCCTATTCAACTATGTCCTAGAAAAGATAGTGAGAATATGGAACTCAGAACTTGAACATCAATGGATAATCCCGATCTGTCTAGGGAGAAAATCAGGTGGGATTAAAGTCAACTGCTTGGCTTTTGCTAACGAATTTGCTATACTATCAGAAAGTCCAGAGGTCGTAACCATCCAGATTAACCTCTTGGAAAGAATCACCAGCCAAACAAGACTGAGGATCTCAGCAGAAAAGACTAAATTCACAACTAACATCAAAGATGGACCAAAATTCCTGGAAACAGAGACAGGACGGATAGAAAGGGTCAAGAAGTTCAAGTACCTTGGTGAGACGATACAGGAGAATGGACTAGAAAAGGCTGCAGTGGAAGATCGGATCTCAAAAATGGAGAGAGCATATGGCTTGACGAAAAAAAATCTACATTAAGAAGTGCTTATCTTGGAATTCCAAATTAAAACATTACAACAAGGTGGTCAAAACAGAATGCCTGTATGCCAGTGAATGCCTGTCCATGAACTACAAGCTGGAGAAGCTAGAGGTCCTGGAAAGAAGAATCCTCAGAAAAATTATGGGAGCTGTCCAAACTGAAAGCGGATGGAAACTTTGGAGTAAGAAAGAAGTTTACCAGAAGGTGGAAAGAATCTCAGAGACCCTGAAGAAAAGGAGGCTGGCGTTTCTTGGATATCTATACAGAATGAATTCAAACAGACTTACCGAACAGATATTTGATTACTTCTGGAGAAAAAAGATCACTACAGCATGGATTAAGAAAACGAAGAAGGATATGGAAAGGTTAAGCATCTTGGAAGACCAGCTCCTAGAAAGGAATATGTTTAGGAACACACTGAAGAATTCGGAAGTTTTCAAGCAGCAGGAAGAACTAGGAAGACCGGAAGAGCCTGGACAGATGAACGGAAGCAGGCCAGCGAACTCATGAAGGAGTATTGGACACAGAGAAATATCCTTAGTGGTCCATTCGCTTGTTAAAAAAACAAAACAATAATAATAATAATAATAATAATAATAATAATAATAATAATAATAATAATAATAATAATAATGGCGTAGGGACGTGTGACCCCATCGCCCAGTGGGAAACCACTGCAATCAGCCACCCGAGTATTGGCGGGAAAACCATACCTCATTGGGTTAGGAGGAAATGCCAACCTAGAACCCTGAACATCTGGGGTTGTCCCTCTGCGGTTAACAACCATAGTTGTAAATCGGAGCTTGCTCCACCCAAGGTTAACACGTTGAGTGCCACATGCTGCCATACGGCGTCACAGGGGTCTTCAAATTTGAGATGGCGTGGCGCCATATGGCGGCACAGTAGAATTTCAGGCGATGTGCCGTAGATAATCAGCTGTTACATCTATGCGCGTAAAATTGGTACGACGTGAAGGGCGAACTTCAGGATCTATTCCAGCTCTGTATTGCGCCAGGCATTGTTTATTCCTCGTTTACATACGTATTATCACTCAGTTTGTATAGTTGTGCAAAAATATAAAAAAAATGAAAGATATTGGTAATAATCTTAGTAGAAATGGTAAATGACTTGCAAAGAAAAGAATTAGTGAAGTGGATATTTGTGAATTACACATGGATTCTGATGGAGAGGAAGACGTAAGTGTTGATGGCAGTGAAGATAACGCTAGTGATGAGTGCAGTGACAGCATGATGGATGTATGGAATGTTGCGGAAACGATGATAGTGATATTATACTGAGATAGTGCTGGTGCAAATGGTGTAGACAATGTGAACAATGATGCCTGGGGTCCTTGTGTAGGGGCACAGAAAGATATTCGATTTACAAGCCAGGAGCATATAAATCTTCATATTGATACTTCTACAGCCACACCATAAGAGTTTTACAGACTGTTCCTAACAGACGAAGTTCTTGATTTGATGGTAGTACAAACTAATATCAATGCAAATCAAACACTAGCGTCTAGTCGTTTGAAGGAGTGGGAAAATACTACAAAGGAAGAAATGAATTTTTTTTATAGGTTTGAGATTGTGGATGGGTCTTGTAAGAATGCCTTTATTATCAAATTACTGGAGCCAGTTTTCTGTACATGGAAATAGCGTAGCTGGTAACGCAATGCCACGAAATCGTTTTCAGTTACTACTTTGATTCTGGCACTTTGGTCCCAACGATGCTTCAGCTGGAAAGTTGCACAAGATTCAGCCATTGTTAGATATAATGCATATGAACTTCAAGTGTCAAAACTCCAGGTGTAAACCTCATAGTTCATGAATCAATGATTCCGTGGAGGGGTCGTTTATCATTCAAGCAATTTATGCCTGGTAAGGCACACAGGTACGGTGTTAAACAATTTCAGCTGTGCGACGACACGGACTACATATACAAAACTAAAGTATACGCTGGTAAAGGTACCTTGAATGCTCCAAATACACTGAACATGGCTACTCAAGTTGTAATGCAACTTGTGGACCCGTATCTGGACAGTGGTCGCTTTCTCTGCACCGACAATTATTACTCATCAATTGAGTTAGCTGAGGTGCTACAGGAACGTAAGACATTTTATTGGCACACTTAGGAAAAATAGAAAATGTCTACCAAAGGATGTTGTAAATGTAAAGCTTAAGAAGGGAGAACTCATTGCAATGGAGAATGGAAATGGATTGACAGTGATGAAGTGGAGAGATCAGAGGGACGTGCTGATTACGTCAACCAAATGTTCTAATGATGTAATAGCTACGGGCAAAAAGAAGAGGAAACACGAAGATGTGGTTAAACCGAAAATGGTAATAACGTACAATAAAATGAAAGGAGGAATAGATATTGCAGACACACTTTCTTCGTATCACACTGCAATGAGGAAAACCATCCGATGGTACCACAAAATTGCAGAAGACATTCTTTTTGGTACTGCCGTTGTAAATGCACTGTTTCTGAACAATAAGACACGGGTTACTGGACATCGGAAAATGTCTCTTGCGGAGTTTCGAAGGAACGTGGTCAGCACTCTACTTTGTCTAACTAACGACCCTGTTAGACGTACTCCTAAGAGAGAGAACCACTACCTTGGGGCAGCTAACAGAAAAGTACCAGGTAAGTGTTATCAATTTCAACATTATTGCACTTTCAAAGGATGTCAATACTAATTATAAAATTATTTTTTATTTCTTCCTTTCAATATTGCAAGAAAGCTCAAGGTCGGTGTCGAAGCTGCTATCGGCAACTATGCAAGGTCAAGGGCAGAAAGGCGGCTGCTTCTGCCGCAAAAAGGGTGTCAACTGCACGACCTGTCGTGACACCTTTCCTTTGTCTGAAGTGCTTTGAATTATTTCACAACAAAGAGTGACTGAAGGTTAATTGTTGTTTAAAGTCTAATGCTTATGTTGCAATGCGAGTGTCACTGCCTGCCAATCGTACCGAGACTCATATTTTCGTTGTTTAGAGTTATCAGAAAACTGTTCACAACAATATGTAATGTAACATAAGTACTTGTTTTGCATTTTACTACGTTTTCATAAATATTGCATTACTTTGAATTAGCAAATAAATCTCCCGTACTTGAAATTCGTATTGCACATTCCATGTCAAAAAATTCTGTGCACCATATGGCGTCACGCTATATTTTATCTTCCCTTTTTTTTTTTGCTAGTTGCTTTACTATATAAGTAATAATAATAACAACGTAAACGTTTCCACCTTTTCAATACTACAATATATTCACAAAATTATAAATTACACGGTACTAGTTTCGACCCCTAGATGGGTGTTAGTGGTGTTATGGGTCGAAACTAGTACTGTGTAATTTATAATTTTGTGAATATATTGTTGTATTGAAAAGGTGGAAACGTTTACGTTGTTATTATTATTACTTATATATTATTCTCAGTTCAATACGGACCAAAAACATGAAATTCATTGCTTTACGTCGCTGTGACACAGATAGGTGTTATGGCGACGATGGGACAGGGAAGGGCTAGGAGTGGGAAGGAAGCGGCCGTGGCCTTAATTAAGGTACAGCCCCAGCATTTACCTGGTGTGAAAATGGGAAACCACGGAAAACCATTTTCAGGGCTGCCGACAGTGGGGTTCGAACCTACTATCTCCCGAATACTGGATACTGGCCGCACTTAAGCGACTACAGCTATCGAGCTCGGTATTATCTTTCCTAAAAATTGGTGTGACACCATATGGCCTCACACATGACCTTGGTATGGCGAGATAAAATTTACTTAGTACATCCCAAGGTTATATAAACCGCCTACAACGCGTACAATTGCTTTGGCACCAGTGGAATGCAATTCAAAAACATGCCTGGCGCCAGCGGAATAGTGTGCTACAGTCGGCTTGGCACTCAACGTGTTAACTACCTTTGAAAGTCAACCATGGAAAGGTCTTTTAGGAAAAAAAATTCCACCGTCCTGTCCAAGAAAGCAGGAGTAGGCTACATCGGACTGGGTGGGTAGCCACCTAGAAGGCGTCAATGAGTCGGAGTGTTGGCAATCGCTAGGGCCCGGATTTATATGCACTAAAAAACCTGAAAATATGCATGCAAATATGCACTAAAAAGTTACAATATATGCACGGAAAATAAGGAAATATGCTCTTAAAAACATGCCATTTTATTCACTTACCTATTTACAGGTATCATTTATTGCAAAAAGAAGCATCACAATAGGTAACTAGTAGTCTTTCAATGTTTTCTGGAGACAAACTATGTCTGTTGTCCGTCAAAATGAGTTTATAGGCTGAAAATGATCGTTCTACATCAACTGACGTAATGGGACAGTACTTATACATGGGCACCAACGTTTCGGAGAATACATCTGGCAAGGATACCCTAGTTCCACTTAAGTATTGACTAATTAACTTAATCTTCTTCAGTCCTGGGTTCGAATTCAACACCTTTTCTAACTTGCATTTAATCTTCTCTCCAATTTCGCCTGGAGCGTAATTCAAAGAAGATGCAGCTTTTTTCAACGAGATCAAGTGATTCATGGAGGGGAGTACCAGAAGATTCTAAGCTCTCAATGGCTTTTGGAAGTTTAGAAAAATGTGCATGAATGAAATTCACATCTTGATAAACAGTATTGGTTTCAAACACAACTTTTTCATCACGGACACACGCAATATGTTCATCTTCAAGTTTTGTAACCACTTTTTTCACTTCATTAAAATGTTCTGATAAAATGATACTGCATATAACCATGTCCCCCACCTAGTCAGGACAGGTTCAGGTGGCAAAGGAACTTCAGGTAGACAATCTTTGTAGAGCTGGACACGAGCTGGTGCTTTCAGAAACAGTTTCTTCCCACATCCAATCAAATTGTTAACAGCTGGAAACTGTGCGCGTATTTCTTCTGCAATGCGGTGTAATCCGTGCGCTAAACAGGTTACGTGTATGAGTTTTGGATAAAATACTTGGAGGGCCTTTGCTGCTTTCAACATATACGAAGCTGCATCTGGGAGCAGTACAAGCACTTAACAACAATTAGTCTCAATTTCAGATGGCCACAATAGTCGCAGAGAATCATTTATAAATCTTGCTATTGTGCTATGGCTGGTTTCCTCTAGTACTTTACAAGCAAGAAGATGTGGCTTACCGGGTTCGTCTGGATGTAATTTACCAACCACGAAATTTGCTATGTAACGGCCACACGAATCCATTGTCTCATCCACCAATATCCAGACACAGTTCCTTCCGATATCAGAACGGTTCAATTCCAGGGTAGATTCATATAGCGGAGGTAGGTAATTTTTCCTAAGAGTTGATTCATCTGGTATTTTTTGATTTACGCAATAATTCTCAAGAAATGATCGCTGAACTGGATTGTTTAATTTATTCCATGGAATGTTGCTGCATACGAAAGCCCTGCAAAGATCATTTGAAAATGTATTAAGACTACAGGACTTGGGCTTTACCTGCGTAAGAAGTAGTTGTTGTGGTGTGCTGTTCTTCTCCTCCTTTGCTTTAATATGTGCAGTTGTTTTTTAATGCTGTTCAAGCTGAAATTTCTTTTCACATTTCACTTCCTTTGAGCAAACTTGACAGTACACGATGACACCATCTGTTGAATAGTCCCTATTACCCGACACCCACTGATTTAGTAAATCTCTTCTGCTGCTCTTTTCCTTAGGCATTTTTTTAAAACTAACACTTTTAGAAATGAGATGCAGGGCATTAAAATGGAACGTAACTAGTGAACTGAAGATACTTCTGTCCTGACCAAGTGCCCAGCCCCCTGCTGTGGTAGAGAAAGGAATTCAGGGAAGTCCAAGCCTGCCTACTCACACCTAAGCTATCTGTTGCCATTGTCAGTTGTGAAAGTAAAGTGCCGTTACACAGACAGTCGAAAATACCAACTAGCGAGGGATGCACATAAAATAGGCAACTAGCTAGGGATGTACAAAACAGATTTATTTTAGTAGTTCTTGTAATTATCCTTAAATTCAGACATTATATACCGGAATATGCTGTTACGTCTAGAATATGCACTAACCCTCAAAATATGTCAAAATATGCAATTGCATATGCACATATGCATTTTTTTTAAATCCGGGCCCTAGTAATCACCCATTCCTATGCCAGCACATAAGAACACGATCAAACAAGATCAGATCAGCTACATTGCAACTCATATTAATTCTCTACTTAAAGCAGGAAAACTAAGGAACTTGACGGACGAATTAAATAAACAGAAAATTTTTGTAGCAGGACTCCAGGAGATGAGAAATACTACAGAAGAACCATTCGAATCTCAAGGCTACAGGAAACCTGGACTAAGGGATATGAAACAACGTCCACAATTTGGAAATGGGTTTATATCAATGTGAAAATAATAGATTCTCAAGCCATCTCGCTTATAATTGCAACTTTGAGTTTAAAAACATCCAAAAAAATTTATACTATCATAAATGCCCATGCCCCTACTAATGAAAGAATGTTCTAACAAAGACTAGGAAAGAAGTGGAAAAATTTTGGGATCTCCTTGACCAAACTGTAAACCAAATAAATATTAACAACGTTAAGATCCTGTTAGGGGACTTCAATGCCCAACTCGGAAGAGAAACTAAATACCGAGATATCATTGGGAAATGGGCTCCACATAAACATACAAATAAGAATGGTCAAAGACTTGTTGAACTCTGCAGAGAACAAAAACTGATCTCAAAGTCCACTTACTTCAAAAGGAGGCCAAACAAACTTAAAACTTGGAAACATTCTGATTGGAGAAAAGGGGAATGGCAGCTGGATCACGTATTTATGGACAAAACCTTCCACAGAGAAATCTACAATGTTAAAGTATTAAGAGTAGATATACGTTCAGATCATTACATAGTCAAAATCACAATTAAGTTCAAAACACAAAAAAAAAAGAAACCAAAACGCAATAAACGAAAGAGGAACTTTGATCCACAACAATAAATTAGAAATGATAAATATAGAGAAGTCACACAAAACATAAAACTGACAGAACTTAGAAGAACTGGTTCCAATTCTCAGGCAACAAGCTGAAAATTTGGCCCCATTGAACCTATATAGAAGACATGCCTGGTGGACCTCAGAATGTGACAAAATTCATGAAGAAAGACATCAGGCATGGTTAAAATTTCAAACACACCAAACAGAAGAAAGTGCCTCCAACCTCAAAAATATCAGGATAATGTTCACGCAAATTATCAGGCAAACCAAGAGACAATCACAGAAAGATCTAATCAACTCAATAGAGGAAAATGACCACAAAACCAATTCCAGAGACTTTTACAAAATGTTTGGAAAAAAAGTACAAAAATTTGCCCCTCCCACATTAATACTGAAAAGTGAGGATGGAAAAGCGACACGTAATGGCAAGGAAAATGCCGAAATCATGGCAAAAGTATTCATTAAACTTTTGAATTGTGAAGAACTCCAGGAACTTTTAGCAATTAATATAGACACGCCCATAAAAACCCCGCCTGAACTCATAAACCCCCCAACAATCCAAGAGGTGGAAACAGCACTCGGAGAGTTGAAAAATTATAAGGGATGCAGAGAAGACCAAGTTTTCGCAGAAATGTGGAAATGTGCCAGTGATAAAGTTGAACATCCTTACATATGGCCCTAAAAAAATCTGGATAAGAGAAAAGTTCCCCAAACATTGGTCCACAGCCATAATCCACCCACTCCACAAAAAAGGAGATAAAAGCAATCCAGATAATTACAGAGGTATCTCTCTCTCAGACTGCAAATACAGGATTTTCTCCAGAATCCTATACAGAAGGATCAAAGAGCAACTAGAGGAAGAATTGGTGAATACCAAGGAGGCTTCAGACCTTGGAGGAGCTGTGCAGAACTAATCATCACTTTAAAATTAGCCACAGCATTTTACAAAAAACAAAACAAACCTCTTGCAATAACCTTCGTGGACTTCAAAAAACCTTACGACTGTATCCATAGACCTTAAATGTTGAAAATTTTAAGAAATTTCGGGCTCCATCCAAAATGAATCAAAATGATAGAAACCTTAACCAACATTAAATCAAAAGTCAAGTTCAGAGGGGAATTCTCTGAACCATTCACCATAAAAACAGGCTTTAAGACATGGAGATTGCTTGTCACCACTGCTGTTCAACTTTGCCTTGGAATATATAATGAGGGAATGGTACAAGATTAACCCAAAGAACATCCGAATTGGAAGACAACATAAGTTTAAATTGCCTAGGATTTGCCGATGACCTTGCTCTCTTGTCCAACAATATTCAGGAAACCAGACAAGAAGTTATATCACTACAGGAAATACCACAGAAAATTGGTCTTGGAATATCTTTTGAAAAGACAGTAATCATGTTTACTTACCCACCACTCATAAACAAAATTGCCATACGAAACCATGAAATCAAAATTTTAGATAAATTTAAATATCTGGGAGAAATCATAATATAAACCTCAATGAAGAGCCAGCATGGAAGAATAGAATAAATAAATTGACCAGACCACAATATGTCACCAAGAAAAAGGGCTTGTCAATAGCAACAAAATTAAAACACTACAAAACAGTCACTCAACCAGAAATAACATACGCAAGTGAAACCATCTTCAAAACAACTAACACTACACAAATAGACAAAATACTCAAGATAGAGAGAAGAATCATTAGAACGTGCATCAACAAATTATACCAAAAAGATGGACACTGGAGAGTAGCTTCTAATAAAACAGTCTGCAAGGAAATAGAACCAGTAATGAGCACAATCAGGAAGAAATGCATTTCATTTTTTTGACATCTAATCAGGACACCAGAGAACAGGATCATCAAGAGAATAATAGAAAAATTATGGAATAGTAAGGGCAACATTAAGTGGATTACAGAAATCAAGGAAGATATGGATGAACAACAAATTACAGTGAAAGACCTAAGAAACAAAACCAACAAAATCAGGAAACTCGCAGACAAGCAAACCAGAATCAACAGACAATAGGAAGGGTGAATTCCGATGAGGAAAGAAGGATAAGATCAGAGAGAATGAAGAAGTACTGGGATGACAGGAAACTGAAATATTCTTTGTATAAAGTTGGCTAGAGTGGTGCAATGAAGGCCATAAAAAAAGTAAATAAATAAATAAATAAATAAATAAATAAATAAATAAATAAATAAATAAATAAATAAATAAATAAATAAATAAATAAATAAATAAATAAATGTACCAGGGGTACACCTTCCCCAGCTATTTAAATTGTGTGTCATCTCTACTATGGCCATCTCCAACAGTGATCAAGAACTTTTAAGACTTTCGAAAACTTTCTTCTCCAATGATTAGGTAGCTCATGCTTCTAGTTTCTAGTCCCAATTCATCGCCAGAGAAATTTAATTTGTCATAGCTGTTAAGCATTTTTACTGTTTTTTTTCTTTTTATGTGCTGAAGTTATCAGCACTTTACCTGGCTCCACTGACAAAAATGAGTGCAACTGGACTAGACAAAAGAGTGACTGAATGGGTTGCTTTATTTCTAGAAAATAGATTTCAGAGAATTAGAGTAGGTGAAGCTTTATCTGACCCTGTAATAATTTAGAGGGGAATTCCTCAAGGCAGTATTATCGGACCTTTATGTTTTCTTATATATATATATAAATGATATGAGTAAAGGAGTGGAATCGGAGCTAAGGCTTTTTGCGGATGATGTTATTCTCTATAGAGTGATAAATAAGTTACAAGATTGTGAGCAACTGCAACGTGACCTTGAAAATGTTGTGAGATGGACAGCAGGCAATGGTATGTTGATAAACAGTGTTAAAAGTCAGGTTGTGAGTTTCACAAATAGGAAAAGTCCTCTCAGTTTTAATTACTGCGTTGATGGGGTGAAAGTTCCTTTTGGGGATCATTGTAAGTATCTAGGTGTTAATATAAGGAAAGATCTTCATTGGGGTAATCACATAAATGGGATTGTAAATAAAGGGTACAGATCTCTGCATATGGTTATGAGGGTGTTTAGGGGTTGTAGTAAGGATGTCAAGGAGAGTGCATATAAGTCTCTGGTAAGACCCCAACTAGAGTATGGTTCCAGTGTATGGGACCCTCACCAGGATTACCTGATTCAAGAACTGGAAAAAATCCAAAGAAAAGCAGCTCGATTTGTTCTGGGTGATTTCCGACAAAAGAGTAGCGTTACAAAAATGTTGCGATGTTTGGGTTGAGAAGAACTGACAGAAAGGAGAAGAGCTGCTCGACTAAGTGGTATGTTAGGCATAGATATCAAGGATAATTTAATAAAAAAACACCTTTTTTATTAAATTATCCTTGATATCTATGCCTAATGTCATCTTCAATATGGAACAATAATGGGAGTTATTACGTGTAAGTGGTATGTTCCGAGCTGTCAGCGGAGAGATGGCGTGGAATGACATTGGTAGACGAATAAGTTTGAATGGCGTTTATAAAAGTAGGAAAGATCACAATATGAAGATAAAGTTGGAATTCAAGAGGACAAACTGGGGCAAATATTCATTTATAGGAAGGGGAGTTAGGGATTGGAATAACTTACCAAGGGAGATGTTCAATAAATTTCCAATTTCTTCGAAATCATTTAGGAAAAGGCTAGGAAAGCAACAGATAGGGAATCTGCCACCTGGGCGACTGCCCTAAATGCAGATCAGTACTGATTGATTGTAATCTGCATATTACAAGCCTGTAAGTCAGTTCTCTAACCAATCAGTACCCAGGGGAGTGTATGGAAATTTAGCTTATCAGTGCTCTGGATTTTAATGTAGTCTAGAACTTTTCCTTGCAGTGCTACTTAAGGAGAGCGCTTTCGGGCTCTCAGGTCTGATTTGCTCCGGTGACAGAGTGCAACTTGACGGAGGTTACAGGCGGCAGGGGGCAGAGGGTGGCTGGTTTGAAGAAGATCCAGCATTAACAGGTAATGGCATAATTTACCTAAATGTGTGATTGTACAAGTGTGTGTTTCGAGGGGAAGATTTCAGCTGTTCTCCTTAAAATCAAATATGTAATCATCTTTCCTGAAATATAGGACCTTCAGTGCCGTATTCAGATTCAATTTATATTCCCTACCGGGATAACATTTAATGTAAGGAAGCACAAGTGGTGGCCCTCAGAATTCTACTTTTGACCTAGGTGACTCAAGTTTTTCAACCTCTAAATATTGGAAATTTGTCTCGGCCTTTAAAAGTCCAATCAATCAATCAATCAATCAATCAATCAATCAATCAATCAATCAATCAATCAATCAATCAATCAATCAATCAATCAATCAATCAATCAATCAATCAATCACTACTGATCTGCATTTAGCGCAGTCGCCTAGGTGGCAGATTCCCTATTCTGTTTTCCTAGCCTTTTCTTAAATGATTTCAAAGAAATTGGAAATTTATTGAACATCTCCCTTGGTAAGTTATTCCAATCCCTTACTCACCTTCCTATAAACAAATATTTGTCCCAATTTGTCCTCTTGAACTCCAACTTTATCTTCATATATTAATCTTTCCTACTTTTAAAGACACCACTCAAACTTATTCGTCTACTAAATGTCATTCCACGACATCTCTCCACTGACAGCTCGGAACATAACACTTCAATTTACCTTGTTAGTCACCATTTTTAGCCTTTGTGCCATTGGGCCTTAAGCCCACTTAGGCTCTTTGCTTTTCCAGAGCATTTTTCTAAGGATTGCTGGTATTTTGCCTCCTTGCCTTTTGTTACTGGCCTGTTTCTTTTCCTTCTTAAGGCCTAGTAGAATGGGTGATATATCCCCGTATATCCTTTTATGGTTTTGCGGGTAACCGTGTCTACCTTTAGATGCCAGGCCATTTTTGCATGCATTACACATTTGTCTAACAAATTTAAGCACGCTTGGATAGAGAAACGTTAGACATGCAGCACACCATATTACTACTCGGAAAGCTTTACTTATCTGGTGAGTATCAGGCGATCAAAATTTTGGAAAAGTAAAAAAAGGGTTTTTTCCCTTCATATTTTAAAGTTCATCATCCATGACAAAAATTTACACTTCAAAAGAAACAATTTAAAAATAAACTCAATAATCTGTTGAAAGATAACTAAAGATATTCACAGAAACAAACAGGAGCAGCGAGCGAACGCGAAGTTACATAGCAACTGAGACAATATGGGGGTGAGGAAAGAGTAGCTTACTTTATACCTAACTGACCTTGACCGAGTCATTTCCAGCTAGTGAGGAATGTGTAATGAAAGACTTAAGGCTACCTCTTCTATGTCTTCCTTGTTAAAATAGCATAAGTGAACGATAAATGATGTTATAATTGATTAAGCGAATGCATGTACTATGCGTCTCGCTTGCGACGTTGGCATTCTAAAGTTCATTCCATGTTAAGAAAACAGTATTGCTCTTATGACAACAGGGTTGCAATATTGAACGGCTCCGCTCTACACTATCACAGGAAAAAGGCGGCACATAAATTTGTGAAATCTGGTATTTAAGTTCAAGACAAATAGCGGAAGAAACTAAGCTGAACATTATTTTTATGAACTAAACGGGACGAGGTGTTTACAGGGGCTATTTTTGGTTCGTACCGAATCAGAAGTAAACTACGGCACATAAAAAAAAAAACCTCAGCATTGAAGTGTAAGGCAAATTGGAGAAAAAATATAAAAATAATATTGTTTATGGAATCGAGGGGTGAGGGATGTATTTAATTGCATTTAATAAATTTCCCCAGGCAACGCGAGGTACTAATGTGCTGTTGTATCGCTCACAAACAATATAGTAACAATTAAATGCGCTCGTAAAGAAAGAGGTAAAATTAAAATGCGCTAAGAAAGAACAGCTAAATAACAAAACCAAGCACAAGTTACGCCATGATGCATCGCTGCACATCACAACACCAAACCCTTCCGTAACAACTTCTGTACAGTACGAAAATAATAGAACACACAGAAATGCTATACAACATACAGCCAACTCCCACTCAACACAAAACAAATATGCACCAATTTAAAGCCTAAAACATACATGCAACAAATAAATACTGTAGATAACTTCACTACAGAAGCGAGCCACCGGCGGTTCACGGAGTACGGGACTACACGATGCTTGTACCAGGGCAACACAGAAGAAGGAAAATGAAGGAAGGCAACGAAGCGATGCTTCCTGCCTAAGAAATATATTTATGAAAAAGGAAATGGTATGTAGTTATTTTAATAACTCAAGGGCAAAAATGCCTTTTTATCTGTTTTTCGTAAATACATTACAAAGTACAGGATTATATGCCTTAATCACAAGGAATTACAGGTGCCTTGGACGGGGTGTGTTCACTCCTTGTAGGTCCATAAGAGCAATACTGTTTTCTTAACGTGGAATGAGCTATAGTGACATTATATTGAGCTGCAAACGTGACGTTGGGCGGTTCTAGGGTTAATAAGCCCATGATGGCGATACCTGGGTATGAACACTATGAAGTGGGATCACCCAATTGGTTAACTGTGTAACTGAGAATGTAACAAGTGACACATCGCTTTATTGAGGCTAGCCTCTATGTATTTGGAGCTCAGACCCTATTATGTTGACCTGTTCGGAGCAATTATGTTCTTTCATATGTAGGTTAACAACTGGGAGTTCCTTCCAATTAATTTTGTACCTGATGAAGTCCAATGTTTTGTTGGAGATGACGAGCTCATTGTTAAATGTGAATATTCTCAAGTCATTTTTCCAACTATTTCTTGTTAAATCATTAGATTACTCTATTTGGGTTTTAACGGAGGAAAGAAATAAAATTTCCAATTTTAGTTAAGGTAAATTTTTGCTGTAATTTACAGGAATAATAATATTCCAGCCATTCACCCCACGTGTTTCCTTACCTCTTAGTAATAATAATAATAATAATAATAATAATAATAATAATAATAATAATAATAATAATAATAATACCCTTTTACACTTCTTCCGCATTTTCATTGTCTGATTTTTCCAGTTCACTTTCTTTTTACTGTTCATTACATCAGTAATTAAGCAGACCTGGCCAACAGCTGGAAACTACAGTAATTAATTTATATTCAAATGTGTCACAGAATTAATATTTTACTATCAATTGTCATCAAGATTGATCAAAATGAAACAAAGGTCTCAGAAAACAAAAAACTACAACATTTTGTTATACATAATGACAATAACGTACTCTTACAAGATAAATTAAAATGCAGTACTTGCATAACATTTCTTCTTACATTAACCATGATCTCCAAGACCTAAATACTAGTAGTGTGTTTGAATTACCTGGGATGCTACAGGACTTTCTGTGCAACAGAGTTTCTTTACTGCTGAATAGCGGTCATCTCTGGCAGTGGGACATATTATTACTGCCACCTGCAGTTGAGGATTTATATTTTCCCTCAAACATCGCAGATAGGATTCAGTGCGATCGTCCCTTAAAATACGCATCTTGGGTTCAGCAATCTGAATGCCCATCTGTGATGAAATCTTCTTCATCATCATGGCAAAATCACTTGCATATCTTGTATCCTTCTGGACATGTACAACTATCCAGTTAATCAGATCTACCTGTAATTAAAAGAGAAATTCATTGAACATGTAATATACAAGATGTACAATAAACACAAACAATATTTACGTAACACATAACCCAGAATTGATGATATAGCTCTTATTATTAGCACGAACCAAGATAACTTGCACTGTGGGACCAGAGCGTCAATGCCACATATCTTCCTTCCATGTGCTCACCTCGTCTTCTCCTCATCAACCTACGGCCATCACTGGCTCTCATTTGAGAACACAGAAGATCTCCACTTTGCCCTCCAAACAGCTCGAGCTAGATGACAGCAATTCGGAGTTAGTGACATGAATACTACAGGATGTCTGACTGTCCGTAAGGTATTCAATTTTTTACAGTTCACTGAGTCCTTCTGGTGTCAACTGAACTCTAATGCTTGCTGCAGATGCAGTCCAATCCACCACAGCCATGCGACGAATATGGTGGTCTTCCCTTTCTACAGTAGTCTGGTCTTCTTGAAACAGTGCCTTCATGTGACCATTGTTGCCAACACTGATGCACTATGGATACATCCCTGCCAAGTTTTTCTCCAAAATCACAGAAAGGAACATCCACCTTCTTGCAGCCCCATTACTCGGCATCGTTCAAATTCAGTACGCTGTCTTCTTCGTCTCCTTAACACAAGAAGTGCCAAGGATCGGCAAAAGTGGCTCACTGCGTCTTCCTGTGGTGCCAGGATCGCTTATTGGGATCCTCAGTAAAAGTGTGTTTTCCTGACTGTTATGCCATATGTTGGTGAAACATTCGTACTACATCAAACTTAAATGTCTCTAATTCACACTTATCACCACTACTGGTGCTCTTGTTAGTATTTGTTGGAGTTGCATGTCTATAAAATTCTTGTATCTAGTTGTTATCATGTGACTGCAGTAAACAAACAAGGCATCGTCGAGATCAAAAACACTGCTAAGTGAATCAAAATATTTTACGAGCTTCTGATGACGGTAGTGACTTAAGTGATTTTGAACATGGTGAAAATGATAGTGAAAATGATTCTGAGGACATCGAAAATACAGGTGAGGTACGTTTCAAAAGGTGACTTATCCTGTAAATTTTGTTGCTAGAACAGTAGGCCTACAGACTCAAGTTCCTCATAATGCTAGTGTGACGGAATATTTCAATCTATTTTCCCCTTACGAGTTGTGCGATTTAATTGTCACAGAAACAAACAGATATGGACTAAAGCTGTTTGATGGGAAGTTAAGAGTATTTTCAGTCACATCCTCACATTAGAATTAGGAAATTCAAACCTGTTACTGTTGAAAGACTAAAAGTCTGGTTTGCTGTGTTACTAAATATGGGCCTCAATCCTAGAAAGGATGAGAAACGTCATTGGGACACGCCCTTCCCAGCACCATCCTTTCTTTTCAAGATGTAAGTCACGGAATGAATTTCAATTGTTAAATCAGATACTGTATGCTAATAATAATGACACAGCCATTACAAGAGACAGTCAAGGGTATGATCCACGGCATAAATTGCATCCTGTACTGGATCTTTTCAATGCCTTGTGAAAGAGACTTTACGTGCCAATGAAGGAAGTATCTTTAGATGAATCACTTGTGGCAATGAAGAATAGAGTCCCTTTTGTTAAATTCATGCCTAAGAAATGACATCCAAGGTATGGAATAAAGAAGTTTGAGCTCTGTGAAAGTCGAATTGGTTATGTCGTGCACAGTGAATTGTAGTGGGAAATATTTCTTAGCAACTGGGGATCCTAATGGTATGACTCAAAGTGCTAACCCATATTGCAGAGCAGTGTGGTCTCCATGATATAGGCTATCACTTATACACAGATAACTTTCATACAAAAGTTCCCCTAGCTGAAAAGCTGCTTAAAGTCACGGTGGCTCTAACAGGGACTGTCCGTGCCAACTCTGCAGGAGTTGCTATCCCTGAACTTGTGAAAACTAAACTGCAACCTCAAGAGTCCATATTCTGCAAGAAAGGAGACATTCTTGTTTGTGGTTTCAAGGAAAAGAAAACAAAAAAACCCGTTTACAGCCTCAGTACTAGTTTTCATGCAGATACTAAAACAGAAAAATGGTAATGAAGTATACAAACCTCTCCACATTCTCAGCTACAAGAAGTACATGGGAGGAATAGATGTAAAAGTTAAAAAATATCATGTTTGTTCAAACCATGGAACCAGAACAAAAATATTCCAAAATTTTATGGACATGTCTTTGCTGAATTCATACATTGTTTACTGTAGCAACATCGACAGCGAGAAGATACTTGAGTGTAGGGCCTACGTAGTTCAAAATGTTGAAAACTTATGAGTTCCTACAGCTATTACTTTGCCACTTACACGTTCACGAAACACCCCTCCTGATTCCAAGTATTATTATGCTAGATTTCGTGGCACACAACTGAGGAAGTGCAGTGTACGTGCGAAGACAGCAGAAAAGCAAAGGCGATCCAGACATTGGTGTCCAGAATGTAATGTGGAAGTCCATGAAACATGCTGGGATCAGTTAGAGCACTTCTTCAGACCAAGGGGACACAAAAGGAAGAAATCCCAGGAGGAGGAAGTAGAATCAGAATAAGAAGAAACTGCAAGACCTATGGGAGTAACGGAGTCCCGCTCCCATTTGACAGGCGAGGGACTCCTTGGAAACAACTTGGCGAATGAAATGGAATTCGATGGGGAGCTATCAATATTAATGGGGCTTATGGAACAAAGAAAGTAGAAGTGGCTGAGCCAGCAAAGAGGATCCATCTGGATGTGCTAGGTGTAAGTGATATTCGAGTAAGGGGAGATAACGAGGAAGAGATAGGAGATTATAAAGTGTACTTGACGGGTGTTAGAAAGGGAAGGGCAGTCTGGGGTACGGCTCATTATCAGGAATACCATTGCACGCAACATAGTTTCTGTTAGGCACGTAAATGAGCGAATGATGTGGGTAGATTTGTCAATTGGAGGAATTAGGACTAGAATTGTCTCCGGGAAGGGGAAACCACTGCATTAAAGGTCCTGAAGTACATCCCTATAAATTCACATAATATGGCTCGGAAATTAGTATCCGGAGTTTCCATTCCCCCAATCGGATCTACAGGGGGGAATGCTGCGAACATAGTTGTGAACGATTGTGTACTTGACAGTACTAGGAAAATCAAAGTCTATGACAAGAAATTATGAGTTGCTACTTGGAATGTACGCAGTTTGTATATGAGTGGAAAACTAGCAAATGTGGAAGCAGAAAGATGTAGATTGAAAGTAGACATCCTTGGATTGAGTGAGGTAAGATGGACTGGATCAGGAATTCAGAACAAGAAGGAAGGATATATGTACTTCTCGGGAGGAACCGACACCAATCACAGACATGGAGTTGCTGTGCTTATTTCATCAATGATCGCAAATTCAGTTCTAGATTTTGTACCACTTAGTGATAGAGTAATGTTGCTGAGGTTACAAACATCACACCGAATCATGAGCGTTATTCAGGTCCAGGCACCAACTGCCGATAATGATGATGATGAAGTAGAAGCATTCTATGACACCTTAGAGGAAGCTATGAAAATAACTAAGAATGAAGAAATAACATTGGTCATGGGTGATTTCAACTCAAAAGTAAGGGCTGGCATTGAAGGCAATACTGTAGGCAGCCATGGTCTTGGTGAACGTAACATAAGAGGAGATAGACTTGTTCAGTTCTGTATGGAGCACAATCTGTTTGTCTCTAACACATTCTTCAAACTTCCTCCTCGGCGGCTTTACACATAGATATCATCCGCCGATAACAACAGAAAAGATCTAAGAAATCAAATTGATTTCATTTCGGTAAAACAACAACTAAAGAAACATGTGACATCCGTTAAGATGTATTCCGGTGATGGTGTAAATAGTGACCACAATCCAGTTGTAATGGACCTTAAAATGATACGTTTTAGAAAAATTAAAAGAAATGTTAAACCATCCAAGCATTTAGATATTAAGAAACTATTGGATCCCAAAGTAAGAACTAATGTTGGAACTGCACTGGAAAAGAAGATGGAATTAATAAGATACACTGAATCATCAGAGGTAGAATACACATGAAACCCCATTAAAGATAGTGTGATTGAAATCCAGGAAAATGAAATTGGACACTGCAACAACATCAAAAGACAGAGCTGGGTGACAGATGAAATTCTAGAACTTATGGATGAAAGGAGAAAGCACAAAAATACAGATCACATTCAATACAAAATTCTAAACAAAGCTGTACGCAGAAAGTGCAGGGAAGCTCGAGAATTATGGATGACAGACAGATGTAAAGAAATTGAGATCCTTCAAGAGAAGCACGACTATTTTAACTTGCATAAGAAAGTGAAAGAACTTGCTGGTTTGAAACGGAGACAATAAGGTCAAATTTTGAGAGATGCCAATAATGAAATCATCTTGGGTGTGGAAGGGAAACTCAAACGAAGGAAGGAATATATAGAAAATCTCTTTAAAGATGACAGAAATGATCCTCCTTCGCCTGACGAGAGAATAAATGAAAATAGCCCTGAAATAACAAAAAGTGAAGATGTACATGCCGTAAAACTTCAAAAGAATGGTAAAGCAACTGGACCTGACGGTATGTACGCTGAAGTTCTCAAAGTAATAACAGAACAGGAATCTACCGGCCTCAATATCTTAACATCATTATTCAATCAAATATATGTATCAGGAGAAATACCATCAGAATGGCTGAAATCAACATTCATACCACTACCGAAGAAGCATAACTCGTCTTAGTGCGATGATTATTGTATGATAAGTTTGATGTCTCACGTGCTCAAAATATTCTTGCGAATCATTCACACTAGAATATACAAAAAATGTGAATCCCAAATGGATCAGAATCAGTTCGGTTTCCGAAATGGCGTTGAAACACGTGAGGCACTCTTCTCGTTAAATGTGTTGTTACAGCGGTGCAGAGATATGAATGTTGATGTCTATGCCTGTTTTATAGACTATAAAAAAGCCTTTGATTGTGTCAGGCACAATAAGCTGATAGAGATTCTGAGATCAACAGGTATTGACTCTGGTGACTTATGTATAATCAGTAACCTGTACTGGAATCAGATTGCAAATGTCAAAACTGATCAACGAACTACAGAAACTGCTTCAATCAGGGAGGGCGTCCACCAGAGTTGTGTACTGTCACCTCTGTTGTCAGAGGCAATCTTTAAAGAAACATTGCAAGACTAAGGTGGGATCTAAATTAATGGGGAAATTATCAAAATCATCAGATATGCAGATGATACTGTTGTCATAGCTGATGACATGCCTGCCCTTCAGTGCATGATAAACTCCTTAGTTCAGCACAGTGAAGAGTTTGGATTATATGTTAACCCCTCAAAAATGAAACTGATGGTGTTTTTTTTTTTTTTTTTTTTCTAGCGGCTTTACGTCACACCGACACAGATAGGTCTTGTGGCGGCGATGGGATAGGAAAGCCCTAGGAGTTGGAAGGAAGCGGCCGTGGCCTTAATTAAGTTACAGCCCCAGCATTTGCTTGGTGTGAAAATGGGAAACCACGGAAAACCATTTTCAGGGCTGCCGATAGTGGGATTCGAACCTACTATCCCCCGGATGCAAGCTCACAGCCGCGCGCCTCTACGCGCACGGCCAACTCGCCCGGTGATGGTGTTCTCTAAGAAGGCAATTTGGACAAATCTCACAATAAAAGATAAAATAGTTGAGCAAGTGCCTTCTCTCAAATATCTGGGTACCTTCTTGGATGACCAATGTAACTCCAAACGGGAGATAATATCTAGAATTGAGCAGGCCAGGAAACAATTCATTACCATGAAGAAATTCTTTGTGAGGTCGGATCTCAGTCTCCAACTACGAATTCGTATGATCCGCTGCTGTATATTTTCTGTTCTCCTATATGGATGTGAAAGCTGGACACTGGACCCATTCATAGAAAAACGTATTGATGACTTCGAAATGTTCCTGTATCGCCGTCTCTTGCGGAAATCCTGGGTAATGAAAATCTAAAATGCCAAGGTGCTTCGTCGGATGAAAGAGCAAAAAGAACTACTTGCTCACCATAAAATGAGAGGTATCAGTTATTACAGCTTATAATCGAAGGGAAGATACAGGGGAAGAGATCTATTGGGAGAAGAAGAAATTCATGGCTGAAAGACCTTCGAAGATGGCACTGCTGTACTTCAGAAATGGCATTCCATTCTGCGCTGTCAAGATCAGAGCTAGTTACGTGGATCGCCAACCTCCGCTCGGAAACGGCGTCATAAGAAGAAGATTCCTCAGATGATGGTGCAGATTAGAATAAAAGTGACAAGTTTTATGAAGCACTGAGTGACATCGTGGTCAGGTTCAACAGCAAGGAAGGGTGATTTCAATGCGAGAGTTGGGAATAGAACTGAAGGATACAAAAGGGTGATTGGTAAATGTGGGAAAGATATATAAGCTAATGGGAACTGGAAGCGTTTACTGGACTTCTGTGCTGGTATGGGTTTAGCACTTACGAATACTTTCTTCAAGCATAAGGCTATTCACCGCTACACATGGGAGGCCAGGGGTACCAGATCCACAATAGACTATATCTTAACAGACTTCAAATTCAGGAAATCTGTTAGGAATGTTAGAGTTTTCCGGGGATTTTTCGATGATACAGACCACTATCTGATCTGGAGTGAACTAAGTATCTCTAGGCCTAGGGTAGAGAAAGTAAAATCTGTCTGCAAACGAATAAGGGTAGAAAATCTCCAGGACGAGGAAATTACAAGTACATGGATATGATTAGTAAAAAGTTTCGAACAGTAGACAGGAAGCAGGTTGAGGATATAGAAAGTGAATGGGTGGCATACAGGGATGCTGTAGTAGAAACAGCAAGGGAATGCCTAGGAACAACTGTGCGTAAAGATGGGAAAAGGCGAACATCTTGGTGGAATGATGAAGTGGGAGTAGTTTGTAAACATAAAAAGAAGGCTTATCAGAAATGGCTCCAAACAAAGACTGAGGCAGATAGAGATTTACACGTAGATGAAAGAAACAGAGCGAAACAAATAGTTGTGGAATACAAAAAGAAGCCGTGGGAAGATTTTGGTAATAACCTGGAAAGGCAGGGAAACCTGTCTGGACAGTAATAAAGAATCTTAGGAAGGGAGGGAAAAAGGAAATGAACAGTGTTTTGAGTAATTCAGGTGAACTCATAATAGATCCCAGGAAATCACTGGAGAGGTGGAGGGAGTATTTTGAAAATCTTCTCAATGTAAAAGGAAATCATCCTGGTGGTGTTGTGAACAGGAAAATGATGTTGGTGAAAATACGCTTGAGGAAGTGGAAGGATGGTAAATAAACTCCATTGTCATAAAGCAGTAGGAATAGATGCAATTAGACCTGAAATGGTGAAGTACAGTGGGAAGGCAGGGATGAAATGGCAGTAGTAAAATTAGCATGGAATGTTTGTAAGGTACCTTCAGATTGGACAAAAGCAGTAATTGAACCTATCTATAAGCAAGGGAACAGGAAGGATTGCAACAACTATTGAGGCATCTCATTGATTAGTATACCAGGCAAGGTATTTACTGGCATCTTGGAAGGGAGGGTGCGATCAGTGGTTGAGAGGAAGTTGGATGAAGACCACTGCGGTTTCAGACCACAGAGAGGCTGTCAGGATCAGATTTTCAGTATGCGCCAACTAATTGAAAAATGCTACGAGAGGATTAGGCAGTTGTGTTTATGTTTCATAGATCTAGAGAAAGCATATGACAGGGTTCCGAGGGAAAAGATGTTCACTATACTGGGGGACTATGGAATTAAAGATAGATTATTACAATCAATCAAAGGCATTTATGTTGACAATTGGGCTTCAGTGAGAATTGATGGTAGAATGAGTTCTTGGTTCAGGGTATTTACAGGGGTTAGAAAAGGCTGTAATGTTTCACCTTTGTTGTTCGTCGTTTACATGGATCATCTGCTGAAAGGTATAAAATGGCAGGGAGGGATTCAGGTAGGTGCAAATGTAGTAAGCAGTCTGGCCTATGCTGACGACTTTGTCTTAAAGGCAGACTGTGCCGAAAGCCTGCACTCTAATACCTTGCAACATGAAAATAGGTGCAATGAGTATGGTTGTACGGAGCGTTAATCAGGGATGATGCACTGATCCATGGTACAGTAATTGCCCCCCACCCCCGAGAAAAATTTTGAGTCAAGTCCAAAGCATGCTCCTTCCTTCTTGATAATGACACCCCTTTTGCCCTTCGCTCTAACAATGTATCCAAAAGTATATCATATTACACAATGACATTTGCACGCAACCTGTTGGTTCTGTGATAGAACATTCCTTGTAGCTTGTTGTCACGCAGCAGCTGCTTTTCAGTGTAGTTTTTCTTGAAGCATCCTTCCGACTGTAATGACATTTTCGTTTTCTGAACCATAAGCGATACCAGGGCAGATGTGCTTAATGTAGGCCTCACTTCTTTCTCAATCTTTCTGTCAACTGTCACGTACACTTAACACAGCAAATACAACATTACTGAACGATTTGTAATGGAGAATAGCAGCGCCTGAGTTACTTCATTCACAATGAATTTTACAACGCTTATGGGTAGCAAAAGGAAGTCACGAGCGAATAAGTATCGTTGCCAACTAACAAGCATTAAAATAAAGACGATTTAGGAGAAAGGCTCGAAAGGACTGATCATTTTTCCTTTTCTTTTGTTTCTGTCGAAAATTATTTTTTCACGATAATGTCAGCTTTTCCGTAATAATTTCCCCTTTGACCGTAACTCCGTAATCGTGAGGTGAAATCCGTAATAATTACGGACAATCCGTAATAGTTGGCAACTCTGATGGTAAAGAAAACACTTACCAGTGGCAATATTAGTGTAGAAAATCAAGGAAAGAAGAAATGAAACAGCAACTCAAGCGATTTCTTGGCTCACGAAGCCTAAACCATCAATGAAAGATCCTAAGTACATGTCAAAAAATGTTCAGGCATAAAAAGCTCAACAAAAATGTCTGGGATGGTACACTCCTATCTGTAAAAGGTAGCCCACAATAAGAGCTTTTATGTTAAGGTTGGCAGTAAAATATCAACCTTAGAAATAGAAACCATATTAAGAGATTAATCAAGTAATCTTAATATTGTTGCCATCAATCATATTAAGATTAACACTCGTTACAGTATACACTTTACATGAATGGTTCAGGAATTATTGTCATTTTAGTGAAAGTGTAGGAACGGATTAAATATCTCAGAAAGAAAGTAGCAAGCTAACAGGGCCCATGTACAGTGCAAATATCAAGAGGAAATACTAGTGTCTACAAGGAAATCTTACAAGGCACTCACCCCAGTAAGCACATAGTTGCGGGTAGCCATACCGCCCCAGTCGGCTTGAGGCGAGCCTTTACACTGAACATTATTACCAAACATTATGTCTTCAGGCATTAGCTGTCTGGCCTTGATCTGTGTGGGTGATGGAGCCAGTTTCAGGCCCCAATCTGCCAGCAGTTGCATGGCCTTAGGACTATCTGGAATCAAAAGAAACACAGTTTTAGCAAGTCATACAGGCATTCTCAATTCACCCAGGAGTTCACTCATTTTAGGAAAGAAACGAGTACACCAGATTATTCCTTGTACTGACATGGGTCTAATCAAATTACTCCAATCAGTGCTGAGGATACGGATACTTGACACTAACCTTTCATTCCTTCATAGGTCTGATGCAAGTGTAACAGACTAACATAACTTGAAAACAATATTCTTTAACCCAAGGGTAAATAATGCCAATATCGAGCACGAATTATTATTATTATTATTATTATTATTATTATTATTATTATATATAATTCGCTGAGGCCATCAAGGACCACGTTAAGTCTTGTTGCATTTGACACTGAACTTGGCCTTCTTTAGAGCCCAAATTTCCCTCATTCTTTGTGAGTGGGCCTGCTTACGCTCCTCTGTCCAAGGGGCACCGTGTCTTCTCTTGGGTTGCTCGACTCGGTTTAGCCCGTTCGTCAATATTTTCTTGCGGAAGAGATCTCTGTTAAGGGCGTCTTCAGCTGAGATATGTAGCATTTGCAGGTCTTCTTTGGTATTTCTAAACCAGGGAATTGTGATTTTGGGGTTTGAATCAAAAAAGTCAAAGATTTCTTTAGTAATTCTTTTCAGATGACCGTAAAATCGTGCCCGTCTCTTCCTGATTGTGTCGGTAATTTTCTCTATTTTGCTGTAGACTTCCTTGTTGGATCTCTTTTGATGGATTCCATTTCTGTACTTTGATCCCAAGATTCCTCTCACAATTTTGCGTTCTCTTTTCTCCAGTTCTTCAAGGAGTCCTTTGTTGGCATTTAGAGACAGGGCTTCGGCTGCATATAGAACTACTGGCTTCAGAACTGTTTCATAGTGACGTAGCTTAGTGTTTTGGAAAGGCATTTTTTGTTGTAGATTGTGCGGGAAGTTTGGTAGGCTATTTCCAGTTTGCGTACTCGTTCCTGAAGTGCTTCTTTGTCCAGTCCATTTTTCATGATTATCTCACCCAGGTATTTGAATTTGTCTACTCGGGTGATGTCCCCGTATCTTGTATGGAGTTTTGGTGGAGCCTCTTTGATATTAGTCATTACTTCTGTTTTCTCAAACGATATCTGCAAACCAGTTTGTTCGGCAATTTCCTTTAAAATTTCAACTTGAGCTCTAGCGGTTTCTATGTCGTTTGAGAGAACAGCAATATCATCGGCAAATGCTAAGCAGTCTGTTGCGATCCCCTTGGATTTGGTTCCTATTCTCAATGGACTGTAGTTGGTTTCCTGTAATCTCACCCGCCAGGTTCTGATGATCTTTTCAAGAACACAGTTGAAGAGTATCGGGGATAGCCCATCACCTTGTCGGACTCCTGTTTTGATGTCAAAGGAATGCGAGAGATATCCGTGGAACTTCACCTTGGATTTTGTATCGGTCAGGGTGGCTCTAATTAATGCCAGCAGTTTCAAATCAACTCCAAATTCATTTAAGATGTTTAGCAGGACTTCCCGGTCAATGGAGTCGTACGCTTTCTTAAAGTCCACAAAGACAGACACATACTGCTTGGACCTTAGTGTACAATATCTGATGATCGTTTTGAGATTTTGGATCTGTTCAGCTGTTGAGCGACCTTTTCTGAACCCTCCTTGGTATTCACCTATTTGATGTTCGACTTGTGCTACCAAACACTCCAGGATGGCAAGTGATAGAATTTTGTAAGTCACGGGTAGCAAAGATATTCCTCTATAGTTGTTGATGTTCTTCATGCTGCCTTTTTTGTGTAATGGATGGATCAAAGCTATTTTCCAATCTTCGGGTAGGGTCTCCTTGTTCCAAATTTCTTCTATTTGCTTTTGCAAGATATCAAGTGATTCCTCTGGGGCATATTTCCATAGTTCTGCTACTACTGAGTCATCCCCCGGTGCTTTGTTCTTTTTGAGACGGGCAATGTGGCGCTTAATTTCATCTCTGTCGGGTGGTCTGGAATCTGGGTACCTGAGTAAGGGTTCCTTGGTCTCAATGGCGCTTTGCGGTTTAGAGCAATTAAGTAAATTCTTGAAGTAATCTGCCAGAATGCTGCAATTTTCTTCATTTGACGTCGCCAGTGTGCCGTCCTTTCGCTCAAAGCATAGAGATGGTAGTTTATAGCCAGTGAGTTTGCGTTTGAAGGCTCTGTAGTACTCTCTGCTTTCATTCTTCCTAAAGTTTTGTTCTATCTTTTCAATGAGAGATTTTTCGTATTTACGTTTCTCAGTTCTAATCACCCTAGCTGCTTGGGCACGTTGAGTTTTGTAGGTTTCCCAATCATTTTCTGATTTCGTAGAGTAGTACTGTTTCCACGCATTGAGTCTTTCTTGGAGGACTGATTCGCAGGTAACATTCCACCAGGCATGCTTTTTGCTTCTCTTGATTTCTGCAACGTCTTTGGCGGCCTCAACAAGGATACTTTTGGCGTTGTTAAAGTCACAGTCATTTGGTCTAGCCTCCTCCTGGAACTGCTCGACCCTTTGCCGAAGTTCATCATTATCGAAGCGTGTGATCTGTTTGGTTGTCTTCCTTGTGTTTGCGGGAATTGGTTTGAATCTGATAAGAGACATATAATGATCTGAGGCCACATTGATGCCTTTCTTTACCTTCACATTCATAATCTCAGGGCTGTTTCTCCTGGAGATTGCAACATGATCAATTTGGGACTCTCCGAGAGCTTGGACGGGAGAACGCCAAGTCATTTGCTTTCTGGGTAGATGGCGAAAGTGGGTCGACATGACCTGCAGGTTGTGATTTTCGCAAATGGACACCAGTCTTTTGCCGTTGGGATTGGTTCTTTTGTGAGCAGGGTAATTTCCTATAACTTTCTTGTACTTCTGTTCACGACCTAGTTGGGCACTGAAGTCGCCCAAAAGAAGCTTGACATGGTGTTTGGGGATTTTGTTTAATTTTTCATCCAGTAGGTCCCAGAAATTATCAACTTCGTCTGGATCAGACCTTTTCTTATCGTTTGTAGGAGCATGTGCGTTAACTAGGGCGTAGGTTTTGTTCGCGCATTTAATTGTGAGTATAGACAATCTGTCATTCACAGGTTCGAAATTTGCAACCGATTTAAGGATCTTGGTTCTAACAGCAAACGCGGTTCCAAGCATCACAGCTCCATTGAGGATTCCTCTTTGCGCTTTGCTCTTGAAAAATCGGTAGCCTTCGGATTAAAAAATCTCTTCATCTGGGTACCTTGTTTCCTGTAGGGCCATTATGGATATCTGATTTTCGTGAAGAGCTTTGGTGAGGGTTTTCAGCTTGCCAGTTTGTGTAAGTGAATTTATGTTGAAAGTTGCTAGAAAGGTTTTAGATTTTGGCCTGAGTTTTTGACTCTTCGGGGTACACCGAGATGCTCCGACTCGTCTCTTGCATGATGTCGAGTCTCCCCCAGAATCCGAACGAGACTCGTGCGCCGTGGCGTTCACAACGAGGGATTTATCCGAAGATTTACCCCCTGGGGTATGTTTCTTGAAATGTTGTGCCATCATGCTTTTTGACTTGACTTTCCTTTGGACGGGTACCCATCCTTTTACAACTAGAGTTGTTAGCCCTAGAGGTTGCCTCAAGATGTTTTCTGGCTTCTGGTAATTTACCAGTCTTCGCCGTAACCCTGGCAAGGGACCAGTTTTTTTTTTTTCACGGTGGTATTTTATTTCCCTACTACCCTCTGACTCTGCTGGCGGCAGAGCCAGCGAGCTTCCCCAATTCCAATGGGACGCGCCCGATGGAGGTAACAGGTAAATCCCCACACGGGGTTATTATTATTATTATTATTATTATTATTATTATTTATTTATTTATTTACTTAACATATGATGAGTACAATATTATATACAATATGTATAACTACCATCTGAAGTTCATAACTTAAGTTCCATATCAAAAGTTGAGAGCCAGAAAAGAGGTTCGTATGAGACAGAGTGCAAATCCTCTATAGAGCCTCTATAAGCACACAAAGGACACTCAAGTGCAACATGATCCACTGTCTGCTCCTCTTCTCTGCAGTCACACTGCCGTGACGTCTTCCATCCCACTCTATAGAGCCTCTGTAAGCACGCAAAGGACACTCAAGTGCAACGTGATCTACTGTCTGCTCCTCTTCTCCGCAGTCACATTACGGTGATGTCTTCCATCCCCCTCTATAGAGACTCTATAAGCACGCACAGGACACTCAAATGCAATGTGATCCACTGCCTGCTCCTCTTCTCCGCAGTCACATTGCGGTGATGTCTTCCATCCCCCTCTATAGAGCCTCTATAAGCACGCAAAGGACACTCAAGTGCAATGTGATCCGCTGTCTGCTCCTCTTCTCCGCAGTCACATTGCCGTGATGTCTTCCATCCACTTCTATAGAGCCTCTATAAGCACGCAAAGGACACTCTAGTGCAATGTGATCCACTGCCTGCTCCTCTTCTCCGCAGTCACATTGCGGTGATGTCTTCCATCCCCCTCTATAGAGACTCTATAAGCACGCAAAGGACACTCAAGTGCAACGTGATCCACTGTCTGCTCCTCTTCTCCGCAGTCACATTACGGTGATGTCTTCCATCCCCCTCTATAGAGGCTCTATAAGCACGCACAGGACACTCAAATGCAACGTGATTCACTGTCTGCTCCTCTTCTCCGCAGTCACATTGCGGTGATGCCTTCCATCCCCCTCTATAGAGACTCTATAAGCACGCACAGGACACTCAAATGCAATGTGATCCACTGCCTGCTCCTCTTCTCTGCAGTCACATTGCGGTGATGTCTTCCATCCCCCTCTATAGAGACTCTATAAGCACGCACAGGACACTCAAATGCAATGTGATCCACTGTCTGCTCCTCTTCTCCGCAGTCACATTACGGTGATGTCTTCCATCCCCATTTGAAGAGAGTGGCTCCACATTTACCTTGGCTGGTCCTAATTCGGTTTAGCGTCCTCCACTGCCACCTGGGAAGGAAAAATCCATCTGGGCACTTGCAGGGCTTCTCTATGATGTGACGATGTGGTAACGAGGATTACTGTTGCCACTGTTCTTTCCAGGCGTTCGATACATTAAACAGGGTGTCCACCAAATCCAGATTTTAAAATTCCCTGACATTTCCCTGTTTTCCAGACATTAAAACCAGTTTTTTCCCTGACACAAAATGACAAAAAACAAAATTATAAAGGAAGTATCAGTAATATTAAAATACATTTTTAAAAAGCAATTAATGTGCATATTAAATTTCAAAACTTGGAAGTTTAATTTAGTCTAATTAAATTCACTTTAAGTTTTTTTAAAAATGTAATGCTTCAGCGAAGAAATTTCTTCATAGCCATCAACGACTGCCGAGCTTCTGCCATCACCCTCCGCTTCTTTTCTTCTAATTCTTTCAGCAACAAAGCGGCCTTTCTCTTCTTCTTCTTCTTCTTCTTCTTCTGTTTTTTTTTTTTTGCAAAGAATCTTCTACTTCCAATGCTTCACGTTTCTTCTTTGGATTTTGAACATAGAAAGTGTGAGCACTCCTGTTCTTATTAATGGAGACATTTTCAATTCCACCAGGGTTTGGGATAGCATCATATATTATTCTTTGAGCTACAAGGGATACTTGTAGCATGTTCTTGACTGTAATTTCTTTATTAAAAGGAAAACCACGTTCAAGTGAAGCATTTCCATGAAACAATAGTAGTATCATTTTGAGAAATGAAGCCCACTTTACTGTTTTCAAATTTACTGTTGGAAAAACAGTGCGAAGCCAAAAATGATCTAACCTCTCGTCTTTAGAAGTCAAAGAATTCACTTCTTCATTCAAAGTATCATTCTCACAAACAGAAGTGAACCCCCTTTGTTCATGATCCGCTTCATTACCCGACTTAACATAATGATTTTCATTACATTCTGTTCTCCCATTTTCTCATACCTCGGCGCTGATATGGACTTAGCAACAAAAATCCAAATTCATGAATATCTCGTATCATAGCCAGTACGGTAAAAATGTATAAGACAAACGATACGAAATTTGATAATATGTTACTTTAGTTATGTAGTATTTATCGCGATAGGGCCAATAAAAACAAATATTTGAGAATTACATTTTATGCCTTCACCTAAACCACCATTTTGCTGTGTGAATAAAATTATTTGTGCCTAGTTTGTAGCGACTTATTCCCCGACTTTATATACCGTTTTTCATTAAATTCTCTTCAGCCGTTTTTTTGTGATGGGCGTACAGATAGACAGAAATTACGGAAAATTACAACTTGCATTTCCCCTCGTTACTGTGGTCATGACCGGTACGGAAATATCATTCTTTTTAAATTCTTAGCAATGTGCAGACAAAACTCTTATTCTATTTATATTACAATAAATTAAAATTAGTCAGAATTGTCACCAAATGGCTCCTAAAATTTCTAGAAAAGTCACTAGTTGTTATCATTGAAATTCTGTCACTAAATTACCAAAAAAGACTCCATATATAACGACTGGTCTCCAGAATCGACTAGACTGATGGGAACGAACACGAACATAGCACGCGAGAACGTGAGATTGACAATCGATATACACGTCGCAATATACAGGTTTCAATAAACAACGCACATGCGCGCACATTTCTCGCATTAATAAACGTCGATATTTCGTTTAAAAGCGGCCAATGAGCGAAGGACATCCGGCCACCGGCGTAAAAATGCTGAAATGGCGGGATTTGAAAACAAATGTTTGAAGTTCGCCAAAAAATAAGCTAAAATCGTGAGAATTAATAAAATAATTGGGAGGCGGGAAAAACGGTCGAAAATCGGGAGTCTCCCGCCTAAATGGAGAAAGTTGGCAGGTATGCATATACCACAAAGTCGAACAATCGATAAGAAAGGGACATCGAGTGTTATCGTAGGTGCTACTGGAAGCGAAAAACAACGATGTACCGGCGTACTGAAATGCTTGCTGTAACAGCTGATGGCAGAGCGCTTGCACCTTACCTTGTTCTAAAAACGAAAAACAGTGCCTAAAGTAAAATTTCAGCATGGGATCCATGTTCGTATCCTAGAAAAGGGGTGAATGGACACGTCACTCGTACAAGATTGCAAACAAACGATTTGGGGAAATCTAACAGAGTCCCTTCTTCGATGCTCGGCCCTTCTCGTGTTCGACATTTTTTTTTGTCGGTATGTCATTGTTATGACATAACATGAATTGTGCTTTTATTAGTTCATGTTTAATTCACTACAGGTTGTACTGTCAGCTCGGAACCAGAAGAATATTTTCCAGTTTAGGCCTAAGTACTTCATCCCACGTGTCTAACTTACCTGCTGTAGGCCTAGACTGTTCTTTTCAGAAAAAATCCCATGCTGGCATTTTACGCCAAATGACTATAACCGCAAATGAGTTAAACAAATTGTGTTTATATTATATTTGACTAGCTGATGTACCCGTGCTTCGCTACGGGATTCTCAGAAAGACTGACTTTGTGGTTTTCTTAACCTGAAATCAACATAGGTCATTACAAAAACGTAAGTATGAATGTAGCAATTAAAAGCAATGCTATCATATAAAATACTCGATCAAATGGAAAGCCGCACGTTTTATCACTTTTAACGAACAGTGCTACGGTTAGATTGCGGTGCCAATCTAATAGTCCAAAGTTCCAGAGCTGGGATGACCAGGCCGCAGATTGCCATGAACACTCATCTGCCATTATTCCACTAAATATGCACACTGTTCATTCCAATCAGTGCCTCAGAGTAGGGATTGAATAGCCCGAATGCTATGATGATCCAGTGTGTTACGTACCAGTAGTATCAGAAAATTTATAAACCAGGGGAATGTCATGCTAAAGAAGAAAGTTATCTAACTCCCCAGCTACTTCCCATCAATATTTAGGCAGGCTGTTAGACTCTGTACGACTGGGCGAGTTGACCGTGTGGTTAGCGGTGCGCAGCTGTGAGCTTGCATCCGAGAGATAGTGGATTCGAACTCCATTGTTGGCAGCGCTGATGATGGTATTCCGTGGTTTCCCCACTTTCACACCAGTCAAATGCTGGGCCTGTACCTTAATTAAGGCCTAAGGCACTCCTAGCCCTTTTCTATCCCATCGTCGCCATAAAACCTATCTATGTCGGTGCGACGTAAATCAAATAAAAAATACTCTGTACGCAGCAGTAATCCTATCTACCGGAGATGAAGGGCAACAGATGACACAAAGCACATCACGACAAACAATGGTCAATTTAATGTTATTGTTGATCAATGTTATGAGCTTTCTATATTGTAGGCCTTCACATTTAGTTTTCTTTCGTCTCTGTGATTTGTACAATATGTTATACCATAAACTGTAGTATCTTATTCTCCGACTTTACATACCGATTTTCATTAAATACTGTTTACCCATTTCTGGTTACTCAGCGCTGATATGGACTTAGTAACAAAAATCCAAAATCATGAATATCTTTGTGATCATAGCCAGTACGGTAACAATGTATAAGACATGAATAATAGGAAATTTAATACTATATAACCCTAGTTATGTAGCATTCATCGATTACACCTCTAATAAGAAATATTTGAGAATTACATTTTAGGCCTTCCCCTAAACTACCATTTCACTCAGCGTGAATAAAATAATTTACAGCCTAGACTATAGCAACTTATTTCCTGACTTTGCATACCAATTTTCATCAAGATAGGACTACTAATAACAACAATATTTGAGAATTATATTTTAGGCCTTCCCCTAAACTACAATTTTTCTCAGCGTGAATACAATTATTGATAGCCTAGATTGTAGCAACTTATTCCCCAACTTTGCATACCCATTTTCTTTAAAATACGACCATTAATAACATAAATAGTTGAGAATTCAATTTTATGCCTTCCCCTAAACTATCATTTCACTCAGCGTGAGTAAAATGATTTATAGCCTAGATTGTAGAGGCTCATCCCCTGACTTCACATACCGATTTTCATTAAATTCTCTTCAACCGTTTTCTCGTGATGCGTGTACATACATACATACATACAGACAGACAGACAGAAATTACGGAAAAGTAAAAAGTGCATTTTCTTGTTACTATGGACATGACCGATACAGAAATACCATTATTTTCAAATTCTGAGCAATGTACAGACAAAACTCTTATTTTATATATATAGATGTATCTTTTAAATGGAAATGGATTGTAAATAATTTTTAAATATCTGAATTCCTTGAATAATTTACACATCCAAAGTTTTGCCTGTATTTTTAGTCAAAAAAGTGTGTTAATTATGCGAGAAAAAACAGTACGTCATATAAAAAAATCACCAGTGACAGTGTCCAAATAATGAGACCTCAATATCGGTAGCTTTGGGCTAGGGAAGTGTAATGATTCTGGTGACGGACTATTCCACTTCATTCAAAAATATTAAGTATAGAGATCCACCTATTAAATACTAAAAATGGTTATGATTAAATCATCACATATCTTTATTTACATTCGTGGGACTTGTTTCAGCAATAAGGTATGCCATCATCAGTCTAGGAAAGTATAACAAAGACATTAAAAAAGCTACATTAACACAGGTTCTTAAAAAATGACATTTTCACACTAAATATTCCACTTCAGCACGGAAAATCAATTCAGAATTATACACACATTGGCTGTATACCTGTTGGTGCATATCATAACCAGATGGACTGGGGGAGAGTGTTGTACCTTGGAACAGTTGCATCATCTTTGATCTTAGTAAACATACTTTGGATCAGTTGAGTTCATTACTTTGCCACCCTGGGCAGCACAGTTTGTCTGGTGGCATCCATTGTGGTTTCAGTTCCAAGTTATTTAAGTGTAAAGCGTTTTGGTACTTGAAAGTATTTTTAGAGTGATTTTAAATTGGCATATTAGTCGTTCTCACATGTAAAAGAGTTTCCTTCAATATTTACACTAAGTTAGTATGTAAATGGGCTAATTTCTACACAGGTTACATTTTTGTTCTACCTAACCTACAAAAAGAAATTCATTTTTTCTCCTGAAATGTCTGCATCATGTACCTTGGAACATGCACACTATTGTACCTTGGAACATGTTCCAAGATACAATAGGTGTTCCAAGGTACATTACAAGGTACACTATGTTCTTTTAGATGCTATTTTGAAACATTATCTTGTTCTTATTCTGTATTCACCTGAATCCAACTCAGTATTAATAGATCTAGACCCAATAATCTGAAGTTGTCTACAGATCTTTATCTTCTCTTGATCAAAACAGACGTCCTCTTGTATCACCTCAAATGATCAGGCCCTTCCCCATAGCTGAAGAGAGGAAACCGGGAGCACCAAGGGAAGAAGGAAAGGGAAGTCCACAAGCATAACAGCTACTCCTGACAAATATGATCCCCAACCTAACTTGTCCACTATGAAAGAAAATAATGAATCTAAAACTTCGACTTCAAAGAAAAGGACTGAAAGGAATACAGTAAAACCTCGTTAATTGAAAGTCGTTGGGACTCAAAAATCGGACTTCGAATTACGTTGATTTCGAATTAACCGCCAATTCGCAATTCAGAAGTACCAACCCTTGCCGCGTTACAAAATATTCTAAGGCCCGTTACTGCGTGCAGTTAACCTTGATTCACAGTTTATACCTTTCAAATGCCATGAAAAAGAATTATTTCCAAAATGTATCCAAGAAGGTGCATTTACAGTATTCAAATAATGCACTCTCGATATCTCACTGGCAAACATAACCTCACGCAACGAAATAAAGAAAGAAAAAAGCACGATTCAAAGACGAGGAGAAATCTATGCTGGCTCCCATGTAAAAGTGCTTTATTAATTGGATTACTATACTGTATGCATTTTAGATGCCTTGTATTTACACAGAAAGTACCCAATGCCCTTAAAATCGAACTTTCCTATGAATATCCTTGTACGATTCCCGCCATGGCACTTCACTCGTACTTCAGAAATGTAAACACTTGCCGCGTCACAAAGTATTATAAGACCCATTAATACATGCAATCACCTCGATTCACAGTTTAAACCTTTCAAATGCCACGAGAAAAAACTTTTTCCGAAATGTGTCCAATAAGGTGCATTTACAATGTTCAAATAATGTACTTGGATAAATCACTGATAAACATAACCTCACGCAACGAAAGAAAAAAAAAATCACACAATTCAAAGATGAGGATAAATGATGCCGGTTCCCCTGTGCAAATGAATTATCTTCTGGATTTCTGTACTGTTCGCATTTTTAGATGCTTTGTACTGGCATGGAAAGTGATTAAAACATTGTGGCTTATCGAACTTTCCTATGACGAGGGAATACAGTATCTCGCTTCCATGTGCATTGCGACTCACTATTATCACCCCCATCCCTCACACTGTACAATTTCCCGGCTGGCAATTTCTCCTTTAAAACCATAAGACCATTTGGGCTCGCATTAAAATAAAGCAATGCCGTTTTACCGGCATTGTCAATATTAATAATAATACCAATATTATCTGATGGCCAGGCAGGCATCAATTTTTGGAAATGAGACATAGCTCTCATAGTGCATTGGCACTGCTGGTAGCTTCAAGTAGCCTATGCAGTGGCCTCCACAGTATGCACTAGCCTTGCGTCTTGGGTGGTGTGCTAAGTCCCAACTGATGAGCCTAACTTAGCACACGAGGGCGAAACGCAGGCAACCAAGAATGAGTTAGCTGGAAAATTTATAATGTCCAATAACGGACCATTATTTTGGTATTATAAATTTACTCATTCGGGACAAATATTTTAAATTCCCTATGGGAATCAACATCTGTATTATCTGATGGCCAGGCAGGCATCAATTTTTGGAAATGAGACATAGCTCTCATAGTGCATTGGCACTGCTGGTAGCTTCAAGTAGCCTATGCAGTGGCCTCCACAGTATGCACTAGCCTTGCGTCTTGGGTGGTGTGCTAAGTCCCAACTGATGAGCCTAACTTAGCACACGAGGGCGAAACGCAGGCAACCAAGAATGAGTTAGCTGGAAAATTTATAATGTCCAATAACGGACCATTATATTGGTATTATAAATTTACTCATTCGGGACAAATATTTTAAATTCCCTATGGGAATCAACATCTGTATTATTGTCAATATTGTTCGGTGCCTATGAATTTATTATATGAGCCACGTTTTTTCGTCAACTGTCGGCATCGCTAGTGTTCGCGGATTCTGTTTTTCTGCACACTGCCTGTTGCGTGATATTAGGGCGTTCCTTAAAAGGTTGAATACAAAAGAATTCCAATTTCATTCAACTTAGCAATCATGAAGCATACTGTAGACCCACCGAAGTGAGTAAGTGCGGAAAGCTACCCCTCCACGTTCCGGAACGCACGTTCTATTATGACGCGGAGCGGATAAATTTTGAGTTGAAATTATTCTGTGACATACTAGTGTTTAAAAACGTAAAGGCAGTTTCGAATTAAAAGTCTGAATTTCGGTAATGGGGCCGACAATGTACTTCGAATTACGAATTATCCATATTTCGAATTAAACAATTTAAATAACATGCAAAACTGTATCTCATGTTTTCGGGAACGAGAGCTTCTTCGAATTAGGCGGGATTTTGAATTAACCGATTTCGAATTATCGAGGTTCTACTGTATTCTCAATTCAGAGGAACCTGATTTTGTGTCTAGTGGTAGTGAAGCAGATTATGCAGCTGATCTGCTGGAAGAGCATTAGGCTTACACTTTGATCATTCATGTCTTCCAGGAGAATTTGTTCTGATTCAATTTCAAACAAAAAGGTCTCTCATACATTATGTTGGTAAAATACATGAATATGAGAAATGTTGTTCTGAGTATGAAATTCAGTTTTTAAAGAGACAGGGCAACACTAAAAACATCTTTGACAAGGATACACTATATGATGTTTCCAAGGTAGACGTCACAATGAAATTGCCTCAGCCAAATGTCTCAATGATGGCACCCAGTGACAAAAGAAACAGATGCACTTTGAAATAGATTTCATAACTTCCAGGTACAATGTTCACTGAAAAAAATCTGTTTGATTGTGCTGTTGCTATAATATGAAGGGAAACTAACAACAAAACTAGTTTAATCAGATTCTTTTTATTTTCTTAGTAATAGTCATTTTCATCAAATTGTTAAGTCATTTTTTTTAGACACTTGTAATGGGAGAATAATGCTGTGTCCAGTAACACAACCTGTTTAATATTATGTATACATGTACAGATGAATATCAACATCATTTCTTGTGAAATATACAATATTTTTGTAATATTCAGTAATTCTGTCATAACTGTTAAAGTTGTTCCAAGGTAAATGACTATGTTGTACCTTGGAACATGTTGCAGAGTTCAACAAAATGTCTTTTAAAATCTGAATTCTGACACTGAGCACAGTGCAAACTGCATTCAAATAGGTGGGAAGACCTATATTAATGAGGAATAATAAGTAGGATTCACAAAATACAAAAAAACTTTAAAATTAAATGTCAAAACAGTTCCAAGGTACAACATTCTCCCCTACATTCAATGTAGTCAATGTTGGAATAGCTCCGTCTATTCTGTACCTTTCCTGGTGCAGACTGTAGCTCAGATCATAAATTCTTTGCAGCCAAAATCAGAGTATAATTTTACAAGATTAAGAAGCTTGCTCTTCCACAAAAATATGTCTTCCCTAAGGTCTAGCCTTCATATTCTATCAAGCTAAAGAACAGATTTGAATTGCTTGAGACAGAGGAAAAGCAACCTCATGAGCTGAGGCACGAAACGGAGTCCATCATTACTGCAACAGCACAAGATCATGCACCATACAGGAAACAAGAGAAACATGACAAATCGATAGGTATACAATATTAAATAGAAGGAAGGATCCACCTTTCACTACTCTTATTAAGTTGAACTAAGTTTGAAGTTCTTTGCCTTATGTCTACTGAATCACTACACAAACCGCAAGACTCAATAATTCGCTATTATTCAATACTTCTGACGGGGAATGAAAACCTCTCAAGGATATGCTGCTAAAGGATTCAACACAGTTCGAGTTATGTATTCGTGAATTGTTATTTCAACCATAAGATCAGTCATCGTACGAAACTTTGGTTAAATTTATTAAAATACTCTGTCGTGTTATCATAGCATTCAGTGTTGTATATAGTCTGTTAATTATAATGTGGGAATATAATTGTGCAAGAGCAGTGTGAAATTTGATTGATGAATGTGATATTAACGTACTCAATTTCCTGAAATACATAGGGCCTATATCAATAAATTTAATGCGACTTGTGATTATCCTTACATAAAATCAGCTTCATGGTCCGTATCGCACTTCAATAGATTCACAATTAAGTATTTATTTATTTTCCACCTAGTCGATACAATGATTGCTTAAGGCAACTTTTAATGGTCAAAAGTGGTACATGTTTCGTATATTATCAACATCTTCAGCCACATAACACTGTTTAGATGAAAAATATATAAAATTGACAAAGTAATGCTTTAGATGAAGTGTCCTTAAAATTAACATAAGATTGACAAGATTAAAACAAACAAATAACTCAAGAGAAAATATATAAATTATTTCTACAATAGAAAGCAGTCGTCAAGGAAACACTTGTACAATATTCCATAGAGAAATTGTCCTAATAAATATTCTTTCCTTAATAATTCATGAAAAAAGATCAATTTATAAATTAAAAATTATACAATTTATAAGTAATTATCAAAATGAAGAAATCCTGATATCACAGTGCGGCTCTTATTATTAATGTAGATGAAAATATAACTAATTCCTAGTTGTCAAATTTTATTTATTTTATTTTTATTTATATATTTTCTCTTGAGTTATTTGTTTGTTTTAATCTTGTCAATCTTATGTTAATTTTAAGGACACTTCATCTAAAGCATTACTTTGTCAATTTTATATATTTTTCATCTAAACAGTGTTATGTGGCTGAAGATGTTGATAATATACGAAACATGTACCACTTTTGACCATTAAAAGTTGCCTTAAGCAATCATTGTATCGACTAGGTGGAAAATAAATAAATACTTAATTGTGAATCTATTGAAGTGCGATACGGACCATGAAGCTGGTTTTATGTAATCCTAATGCCAACCAGGCAAGCAAAGAAGCTAACACCTACCTCAACTTAAAGATGAAAATAGCTAAAGTGACAAAAGATATAGTGTTTTTGAAGGAGTGCCTTAAAAATAATTTGACTCCCAGTTTTCTAAAAAGTGCCCAAAGAAAAACTATATATTCTAATCATCATAAGTTTACTCAAATGAAGGTCAATAAAATATGGTTAAAAAGAGAAATTCAATTTATGTATAAAAGAAAGAAACTTCTTAATGAGAAAATGTACTTCGCGCACCTCTCAGCACCACTGAACTTGCTTCCTCTGGAATGGGATTCTTTCCAGAAACATATCAATGAAAAAATGGAGAACACACTTAAAATGAAACAAGAAATTTTGGATAATAAATTATTTAAGTTGAAAAATTTAGCATCTAATAGAGAAGAAAGAAGGTTAGTTCCTAATGTTACGTTTGATGATAGTGTTTATCCACCTCCAATTAAAAACTTGTCTGAGATAGAATTTAATGAAGAAGAAACCTCTATTTTAAGTCAAGGCCCTAATTTCAATTGGCCAAGTTCAAACAAAAGTTATGATTTAATCACCACATTAGCTGAAACAGAAACAGCAATACAGAATCTACCTGTAGACTTACAGAATGACATAAGGTATGAAGCTAAGAAGAAAATTCCTACTTTAGTAAAAGGTTTACAATCACTTCGAGGCACCAACAAGGCGGTTAATAACTTGAAACAAAAAATCAAACTAAATAACTTAATTATCACAAAAGCAGATAAAGGAGGAACAGTTGTAGCCCTAGATAGAAATGTTTATATTGAAAAAACAGAAACATTTTTTAATAACAATTCGTTTAGTACAGTTGATAAAGACCCGACATCACGTATTCAGAGGGATCTTAAAAAACTATTAAAAAGCACGTCTTTCTTGTTTAATGAACATGATGTGCAAACATTAATTAATATGAACCCTAGACTCCCGACTGCGAGAGCACTACCGAAATTACATAAACAGGGAGAACCGATTAGACCTATCATAAATTTCAAAAATAGCACCATTTATAAAACTTCTAGATTTATACATAATTTCTTATCAAGTAAATACGTATTTCATTGTAAAACACCTATCAAAAACTCAGTGGATTTTTGCAATCTAGTTAAAGATTTTAAACTTGGATCATCTCACACGACATGTTCGTTTGACATAACCAACATGTATACAAACATTCCAATAGAAGACACTATCAGAATCATTAAGAAGAATTTAACGAAGAACAAATTAGTAAGCATACCAGAAATTGAAGATTTTATTAATGTTTTAAAATTCGTGTTAAATCAAAATTATTTTACGTTTAATAATAAAATTTACCAACAAAAAGGACTCTCAATGGGAGCCCCAGCATCAGGAATATTGGCTAATATATACTTAGACTATTTGGAACACACGAAAATTATTAATCAAATAGAGGGTTTGGATTTTTGGACACGTTATGTGGACGATGTTTACGCTATAATAGATAACAGACTCACCGATAGCAATAAAGTTTTAAATATATTGAATAATTTGGATTACAATATAAAATTCACTTTAGAAGAAGAAGTTGAAAAATCACTGAATTTTCTGGACATAGTCACAACAAGAGAAGAAAAAGGATTTTCTTTCAAAATACACAGAAAATCCACTTTCACACTGACCACTATCAAGAACAACTCGTTACACCCTGAGGCACAGAAAAGATCAGCATATTATAGTTACGTTAACAGAGCGTTTAGTATTCCTTTATCCAAATCTGAAAGGAATAAAGAACTGTTGTTTATCCGACAACAAGCCCTCTTGAATGGTTTCAACAATAACATGATTGATAAAATAATTAATAAATTTTCGGAGAAGCAACAATCTAAATTAGCAGTCGAACCTAGTAAAACTGAAAAATATATCAAGTTCACATATAATAATCCAAACATTCATGTAATAACAAATTTATTTAAGAGAAAAAATTTCAAAATTGCATTTTCCACCAATAACAACATGAAACATAGTATTTTCAACCATGATACAATAAATCTCTCGGGAAAAGATAAATTTTTTGATTCCGGAATATATAAACTCACATGCTTTGAATGTAAAAATACATACATAGGACAATTTGGCCGCAATTTTAAAGTTAGATATTTGGAACATGTGAATGCTGAAAAACATAGAAGATTCTCAGCAATGGGATCACACATGACTGCCACAGGTCATAAATTTACCAACATAGAACAAGACCTGACCATCATAAAAAAGTTAAAAAAGGGCAGCTTAATGAACACTTATGAAGACCTGTACATTCATCTAGACCAACTTGTAAAGAAAAAGGATAACCTTAATGAGGCTGTAGAATATAAGAATCCATTATATTATCAAATTCTAGTATATTTGAAAATGCTTGAGAAGGATCACGAAAAAAGAATTGGAATTTCTCCACCTACAGATAGCCCTACAACTTATTCCTCCTCACTTGAAGCTATAGGTGACAGCAAGGAAGTTCTTGACACACCTATATCCCCCGCTCCTCCACCTCCTCAGGTGCAAGAGCAAGGAAGAACGCATCATCAATATTACACCCGGCGCAAAACTGTGAAAGAATGACAGGAGTTACTGTTCCAAAGGAAAGCAGGCTTAATAAAATTTGACAACTAGGAATTAGTTATATTTTCATCTACATTAATAATAAGAGCCGCACTGTGATATCAGGATTTCTTCATTTTGATAATTACTTATAAATTGTATAATTTTTAATTTATAAATTGATCTTTTTTCATGAATTATTAAGGAAAGAATATTTATTAGGACAATTTCTCTATGGAATATTGTACAAGTGTTTCCTTGACGACTGCTTTCTATTGTAGAAATAATTTATATATTTTCTCTTGAGTTATTTGTTTGTTTTAATCTTGTCAATCTTATGTTAATTTTAAGGACACTTCATCTAAAGCATTACTTTGTCAATTTTATATATTTTTCATCTAAACAGTGTTATGTGGCTGAAGATGTTGATAATATACGAAACATGTACCACTTTTGACCATTAAAAGTTGCCTTAAGCAATCATTGTATCGACTAGGTGGAAAATAAATAAATACTTAATTGTGAATCTATTGTGATTATCCATCGATCTGAGTGTGTGCGTTTCATCTGATAAAGTGATCAATTGGAAGCTACAAGAGAATTACACCTTATTCAAGTGTTCAGTTTTGTAGATATGGGGATAAATTAATTTAAGGCATTATTTTATTTATTCGTGATAAGTGTGTACGACATGACTTAGTGCGAATATCCTTGCACTAAAGACTGCGTGAGCCATTGTTGATTTAAACAGTTTACTATTTCAAAACTGATCCAGTGTCATTAATTGCGGATTACTGAGTCTTGCGTTTTGTGTAGTGATTCAGTAGACATATGCATAAGGCGAAGAACTTCAAATTGTGATTGTTATATAACTCAAGTGCGAGTGCACTACAATAAGCAACGGCCATTTTATGATTTGGATGAAAGAACCGAGCTTTACTAGTTCACAAAGTTCCTTGAGGTGACTAGTAATCGACTATTACAATAATTATTCGGAGATAGTGAGCTTTACTTGTTCATATAGATTCTTGAATTTGACTTTTAAAATTGATAGCAAGGAATATAGATGCATTTAGTAACCAAATTTTGCAATAATTATTCAGTGACAGTTCCCCTATAACTGCTCGAATTGCCACAACACAGTTCGGTGTAACATTCGTCTTTGCGTCAAGACATTACACCAAACAGATATAGCATGGATGGGACAAAATGTTCAAAATGTAATGCTCCTTTCACAAAGGGCGACAACACCGTGGGTTGTGATGGATGCCCCCTTTTGGTTTCATAGTACCGGTACCCCATTGGGAGTAACAGAAACCGAGGCATTGAATTCCAAAAAAGGTAATCTACTCTGAATGTGTGACACTTGCAGGTACAGACTACACAACTATGGGCTGTGTAAAACATCACCCGAAAATGCCGAAGCCATCACAGAAAGCATAAAGTCCTGTAAGGAGCTGAATGATGTCGCTGAGACAGAAAATGTCCCTTATTCTAGAAGCTCAGTTACAACAAACGGAGCTACTGACGACAGTAAACGAAACTGCGAAGTTACTGTATATGATGAATCCGTAATCCTAGAGCAGAGAAGCCTTGAAGCTCCTCAATCATTAGAGAAAGGCGGAGCAAGGAGCAGAACAATCCTGGAAAATTTGAGATTGAAGAATGTAGTGTAAATCCATCAACAGAGCAAGTTCATGACAAATATAAAATAGAATTTAGAGAGGGATACCAAGGTGTAACTAGAAGGCAGAAAGTACAGTATTGTCGTTGTGGGCACACAAGCAGGAGAAAGACGTGCCTGGCTTTACGTGGCAAAGTTACATTGGGATACCACAACTGATAAAAGGCATATGCAGAAACAAGGTATAACAGGTGAAGTACAGTGTGATGAGCTGCAAAGTAAAGGCTACTTTAAAGCTTTAAAAATTGGAATACGGTTCGATGAACTAGAACGAACAAGCTCACCCGCATTCTGGCCCAAAGGTGTGCTCGTAAGACAGTATCGGTTTCGGAGAACGAGAACTGAGGGAATCAAACTTGATTAGCAGTAATTATGTTGCAAATACTGGAAGCCAATGCACAGGATGCACCACACAGATGCAAATTAGGACATTACTTTGAATTATATAGAAGGCCTGACAAATACAAGCAATATGCTCCCTGTTTACAGTGCACTATTTCTTCTGCTATGGGCTAGAGAAATTTTGTTACTTTCATTGATCTGTCTCAGCTTTATCCTTGGCTTTGACAAAATGAAAGTGACTGAGGTATGAGTGATGCTGGTAATGCCATTCCTTCTGCAGCCAGTCCCTGTTATGAATGGTGTGAAAATATTGCTCATAGGGTCAGTTGGTGCATGCATTTCAGTAGGCTTGGCAGACTGATGTGTAATAGCAACTACTGGCCCGGTGAGGAAAGCAACGGAAAACTACCTCACTCCTCATTTCCCTAGTACACCTCTTCAGTGATGCCTAGGCCATCTATGACAACTGATGGCGGAACTGTTGAGGATCCAACCAGCCTATGGGCTGAGGACTAAACACACACACGTGCTCCCTGATAACTTCTTCATGACTTACGAAATTGCAATTTTAACTGAGACAATGCTAACATATGAATGGTCCACAAAAGGTATGTATACAATCCATAATTTCGCCTCCCAGGAGCATGTAGGCAGACCAAAAGGTGCAATCACCTGTCTATTAAAATGTGATTTCTCACCTTTTCAAGTAATACACTCTTCAGAGCAAATCTTGTTTATAAGATGTTCCATAGCATGCCTATACTACCAACCACACTCTCCAGTGAATGACATAATAGAAGGATTAGGTACTATCTTAAACAAGATGGACCCAGATGAACCATTGTTACTTGCTGGTTATATGAATAAGAATTGACAAGCCAGATTTTAAAACTACGTGTGTGTGTGATGGAATATTTGGAAGAAGGCTTAAAATTAATCAACCAGCGAAATCAATTTACATACGTAGCATATAACGGGAGGAGTACACTAGATCTTGTATTTACGAACATGCAAAACATCCATCCAACGCACCAACAGGTCATCCCTATTGCTATTGCCAGTAGTAACAAACTTTAATCTTTTATGGCAAGATGGAAAAACTCTACCCCACAAGGACGCTTGACTTTGCCAAGATACAAGAAGCAAATTTTGAAATAGTACAGGAACTGATCAGGGACGGTATGTTGGACGAAGCTGTTCTAGAATTAGATGGCCAGATGCAGGAGGCTATACAGTATCAGAGGTGCCAACTATTACGGATTGTCCGTAATGATTACGGATTTCACTTCGGGACTACGGCATTACGGTCGAAGGGGAAATTATTACGGAAAAGCAACCTTGTCACAATAAAAATTAATTTCTGAGAAAAAAAGGAACGAAGTAAAAAAATGTTCAATCTCTTAGAGCATTACTGGTCAACCCGCCTCGTTTCAATGCTTGTACGTTGGCTACCAAACATATTTGGCAGTTATTTGGTCGTCACTTCCTTTTGTTTCCCACGAGCGTTGTGAAATCACGGCCAGCTACATAGATATACGCTGCTCTCTTAGCTAGAATGACGCGGGAATGACGTATCAAGTCGGCCGTGAGGAAGGCCCTACTCCTTGCTACTCGCTACTCCTTGCCTTGCTGTTCTCCAGTGCGCACATTCGGCTCTCTGTTGTGTTCGTAGAAAAAATTGTATATATTTAGCGCATTTCAATTCTAATTATCCTAGACGTTGATTCGAAAAGTAGTGATTGGTTTTGTGATATGAAGCGGAGCAAATGTCAAATTGCATTTTCTTCTAAGAAGACAGCAGTGTTACAGAAATATCGATACGGTTACTCAAAGGAATGGCCATGCCTGCTTGTCTCACGTGTTAGTGAAAACCACGTGTTTTGTAGTGTGTGTTCGTGTGATTTCTCTGTGGCTCACGGTGGACGAGATGATTGCAGAAGACACATAGAATCCAAGAAACATCACACATACGATGAATCAAAATTACGAAACCAGTCTGTTCCATCGTTCTTCGTAAAAAGTAATGAAACTGCGGTGACAAATGCCGAATTATTGTTCACATCATTTCTTTTGGAGCATAATATTCCGTTATCAGTTTCAGACCACGCTGGAAATTTGTTTAGATCAATGTTCCCCGACTCAAAAATATCTCAGAAATATGGTTGTGCAAGAACTAAAACTTCTCCTTTAGTTCAATACTCTGTAATTAATAGTGAATTGTCTTCTTTAGCCATTCCATGGGAAAATTGCATTTCTTTTTCATCTGAACAGGAATTAAGTGAACTTTTGCAAATAACGCCTTTTTCCTTGGCTACTGATGGTAGTACGGATTCAAATGCAGTTAAACTTTATCCTATAGTTGTCTCTCTCTTTAATGCTCAGAGAGGTCAAATATCAACTCTTCTATTGTCATCGTTAGAGAGTAGCGACAATACTGGTGAGGAAATTTTCTCTGTAATTAATAGTGAATTGTCTTCTTTAGCCATTCCATGGGAAAATTGCATTTCTTTTTCATCTGACAATGCATACACAATGATAGGGGCAAATAAAGGTGTTGCCAAATTTGTGAAGGACAGGCATTCTTCTGTTTATGTCCCGGGTTGTTCATGTCATTTCATACACATCTGTGCACAAAAAGCAGCAGCCCAATTGCCAGTCAATGTAGAGAACTTTTTGGTTCAGTTATATTACTATCTTGACAAGAGTTCTAAAAGACAAAACACGTTGAAAGTTTATCAGGCTGTTTGTGGCACAGAGGGTCACAAAATTTTGAAATATGTTAGTACCCATTGGCTCTCGCTTCTGCAGTCTATTGATAGAGTTCTTGAGCAGTGGGAAGCTTTGACACTCATGTTTTGTAGCGAGACCCTCCATAAAAATGAGACCACCAAGCAGTTTGAAACTGTGAAATCTTTCATACACAAGACCCACACACAAAACTGGTTTGCTACTTTCTTCACAGTACACTTCCTGTTTTTAACTCTGTGAATATATTTCTGCAACAAGATGCTCCAGCCATACATCTTCTTAGGAGGACACTTACTAGTCTTTTAACTGACCTATTGGTCAGATTTGTTCAGTCATGTTCTCTTCAGTCAGAATCTACCTCCCTTTTGAGTGTTGAATTCAAGAGGAGGAAATACCAGAAAGCCAATGAGGACATGGTAATTGGAGCAAAAGCTAGGGCATACTTGAAAGATAATGACTGTGATGAAGAGATGTTTTATAATTTTGTAAGAGAGTTTTATATGGCAGCTTGCAGTTACATTACCAGGAAATTTCCCCTTGATGATGAATTTCTTCATATTGCCTAAGTTGTAGACATCTCTCTCAGAACAAAGGTTTCCTATTCATCTCTTGAACACTTTGTTCGAAGATTCCCAACTTTGGTAAAAGAAAGTGAACATGACAAACTTGAAGAGGAATTTGCAGTTTACCAGTGTGATACTTTCCCGGAATATATTGTACATGGACCTAACATTGATGTGAATTGGGGCAAGATTGCAGAGCTTAAAAATGAAAGTGGACAAATTAAGTATAAAACCTTAAGTAATGTTGTGTTTGCAGTACTAAGTGTACCTCATAGTAACTCTCCCACAGAAACAGTTTTCAGTGTTGTTTGGAAAAATCAGACAGAATTCAGGCCTACACCAAGTACATCTACACTGGAATCGCTTATGGTTCTGAAGACGAAAATGTCATCTCAGGGGGAAGTATGTTACAAGAAAACCTACACCGAAAAGCAGCTGCTGGGTGCGAAAAAAGCTACAAAGAATTTTTTATCGCAGAACTAACAGGTAATGAGCAAATTTTATTGTGTTATATCGTCCCCACTCTGGCAAACTAGCGAAAGTGACAAACTAAAGAATCTGTAGTTCTGAAGTTCTGGTCTAGATTTTGTTATTTATATATTGTCTACCCTCTGACAAAGTCTCACATCTGCAGCTCGTTCTGTATGCTTAACACACAAAACCAATAATTAAATATAAAAATTGATTTTACATGAGTAATCACAACTTCTTTCAGCTCTCCTAACCTTTTGACAATTTGCAGATTCGTTAGTTTGCCAGAGCAGGGACGATATGATATACTTTAGAATAGATTGCTGTAGGAAAGGGCAAACGGGGTGCTTTGGATTTAACCCGTAAAAGTTTTTGGCGGGGAGGGGGGTTAAAAATGGGATTACTGATAACCCAGTTCAAAGGTTGGCACCTCTGCAGTATACAGATCCATACAAACGGAAAGCAAAGCCCTGGTTCAACTCAGACTGCAATGTTACTAGGAAAAAAAAACCACTAAATAAATTACACATTACCTTGAATTATCCGTCTCCACAAAACCTTGAAATACACACACTTTCTCGCAGGCTCTATAAGCAGCTAATAAAACAAAAGATGAAAGAGTACCAAGAAATGCTCGATATAAAGAAGTTGCTGAAGGACATCCTTATAAAATACTGAACCCAAGAAAACCAAACTTCCCTAAGAACATACCAATAGAAACCTGGGAAAAACATATGTGTCAAGTGCTTCAGGTTAAAGATACTCGACCACTACAGACACAATTAGAAGATGTAACCGAGTTTTTGCCTATAACAGTAATGAATATCGAGGATGCTATACACAGCATGGGGTAATGGAAAGGCTTGTGGACCTGATCAGATTAACTATGAACATTTAAAAACAGTGACTCCAGTTTTCAAGGAAACGTGGTCTTCAGATATGGTACTAAAACCCAACACATTCTCTTTAGTTTATCCCCAGAAATCTTATCAATTCCAGCCGCTTTTCTAGTTTTCAACTTTTGTATCTTATTGTAAACATCATTGTTATCATATGTAAATTTTAATACTTCTTTAGCCTTAGTCTCCTCCTCTAACTGGACATTATCCTTGTAACCAACAATCTTTACATACTGCTGACTGAATTCTTCTGCCTTTTGATGATCCTCACATACACACTCCCCTTGTTCATTAATTATTCCTGGAATGTCCTTCTTGGAACCTGCTTCTGCCTTAAAATACCTATACATACCCTTCCATTTTTCACTAAAATTCGTATGACTGCCAATTATGCTTGCCATCATGTTATCCTTAGCTGCCTTTTTTGCTAGATTCAATTTTCTAGTATGTTCCTTCAATTTCTCCTTACTTCCACAGCCATTTCTAACTCTATTTCTTTCCAGTGTGCACCTCCTTAGCCTCTTTATTTCTCTATTATAATAAGGTGGGTCTTTACCATTCCTTACCTCCCTTAAAGGTACAAACCTGTTTTCGCATTCCTCAACAATTTCTTTAAACCCATCCCAGAGCCTGTTTACATTTTTATTTGCCGTTTTCCACCGATCATAGTTACTTTTTAGAAGTTGCCTCATGCCTGCTTTATGAGCCATATGGTACTGCCTAATAGTCCTACTTTTAACACCTTCCTTTCTATCACATTTATTTTTATCTACCACAAAAACAGCTTCATGATCACTAATACCATCTATTATTTCAGTTTCACTATAGAGCTCATCTGGTTTTATCAGCACCACATCCAGGATATTTTTCCCTCTGGTTGGTTCCATCACTTTCTGAATCAGCTGTCCTTCCCATATTAACTTATTTGCCATTTGTTGGTCATGCTTCCTGTCGTTCGCATTTGCTTCCCAATTGACATCTGGTAAATTCAGATCTCCCACTACAATCACATTTCTTTCCTTGTCGTTTCCTACATAGCTGATCATCTTAATTCCGAATCTGTGTCAGTGCTACCCTTTCCCGGTCTGTACACTCCAAATATATCAAGTTGCCTATTATCTTTAGAAATGAGCCTTACACCTAGAATTTCATGTGTCTCACCTTCAACTTTTTCGTAACTTACAAATTCTTCTTTCATCAGAATGAATACTCCCCCTCCCACCATTCCTATCTGTTACAGGTGAACATGTAGTGGAAGTGGAAAGTGTTTTTTAAAGACTTTATTTGTAAAGTATGATATAATGTTTTATTTGTAATGACCTAACCTGTACTGTGTAATATTTGTAACACATGTATTTGTAAATAGTAGGATTCAGTTCTATATTTACTGGAAGTATCCAGAAACATTTGTTACATGAATGTTTGAACAGGGTGTGTTGCCTTTTGTTGGTTGTGTGTTCTAGAAGGCATTTTCTAACTGTTCTGGAAATGGAAGGTTCGCGATCGCGTTTTCGAGAATGTAGGTTAAGTTCGAGACTAAAGTTGGAGTTGTGATTGGTGAACCTAGGAGGGGATGGGCGGACTCATGCATTCTAATTGGCTACTCCAAGGCCAGGGTTTTACTACTTATAGAGAGCGAGGCAGCATTCGTAATAATTCGGTCTGTCTTGTCTTGGCCTGGCTGAAGTTTTACGTCGTGTGGGACACTTCGCTACCAAGATGGGCCACCTTTGGGTAAGCACTCTTGGATTCCGTTCCGGCTAAACCTTCCCCAATGTTTGGTTGCTATTTCGTATAGGAGTCTGCATTAGCCTAACCTAGATTCGCCAAATTAATTATTTAAGACGCCTTAGCTTTTCAGCTGGGCTTGCCTGTTTGTTTTCGAGGCATTCCCTTTTCTTATTTCACTTAATATGTAGATTGTAATTTAATATATTTACCTTGGGGTTTGCCTCTGGTAGTTCAGTGTCACTTGATGTATGCTAGAGTTTTGGAGAGTACGTTTACTTCACTGTAAACTGCATTGTACAACTGGTTTTGTAACTAGATGTATAGTTGGTTTGGAATTTTGTAACTTGTATGTAGATATTATCAAAGAACCTCTAAGTTATGTGTATCACAGAGCTTATAGTTCGTAAGTTGCAAGTTTGTGGATTTGGTTTCGGAATGTATTTTGTAAAATTTCATTTGTAAATAATATTTTTCAAATTTAAGGATCACGGCGAATTATTTTGGAGTCTGCAAACTAAGCCGTGTCCATGCCCTCGGTAAAGTCCTAGCTCCTTCCACCTTCCTAGTTTATTATCCACTAGTTGGCCCTACTGTTTTACGTATGTTGTCGGCGAAAACCCGCGTACTCCAGCTGATGTTTCGCTGAGTGTTTAGTGGTTTCTGATATTGTGTAGTTGCTCTTACCTTCCCCCCTTTACTGGTTTTGTGCTTTGTTTTGTCTTGAATGTGGGGCACTCCTTGGAGATTGGAGCATGTGTACCCAGGCAGTTGACGCACATAGGTGGTGGTGTGCATTCAACCCCAGCATGCTACCTCTTGTACGCCTACTGTAACCTGTACATTGTTTGAGGGAGTCCTATCTTCCTTCCTGTCTTCTGTGAGAATCCTCATTATCTCCCTCAAACTCTCAAACTCCTCCCTCATACCCCTCAATGCCTCGTCACACCCACAGTTCATACACTCGCGCTCCTTAGCCATTCTTTACGGAAAAAATGAAAATAAAATAACTATCTGCAAAAAAATAAATGAACGGAGGGATATATTGTCTGGGATAGTACTCAAAGATCACACAACAATAAGGTAATTAATATACGATTACACTACAATACTACTCTATGTTTTATCCTACAACCCCTAACAGAATAAAAACTGCTGTTAATTACTGAATATCTAAAAGAATACACAAGAACTACACAATTCCAAACTGCAATAATCCAGACAAATGGAGTTCTGCGAGGGGATCCACTGAGTCCCATCCTGTTTAACGTCACGACAGCAGACATCACAATGATTCTAGAGGAAACAACTTCAGTTTCTCTCTATGTTTACGCAGACGACATGGTCCTGGGTTCCCCAAACTGGCAAGAGCTACAGAAAGTCTTAAATAACCTTCACAATTGATAATGATCTCAACATAAATCAGAGAAAGACAGTGTACATGGCTTTCCGAAAAGGGGGAAAACTAGCAGCGGAAAACAAAATGACTCTCAGCGAAGAAGAACTCACGCCTGTCAATACCTACAAATACCTCAGCGTCACCCTGCAAACAACGTGCCACTCTTTCAGACACCACATAAAGGAACGAGCAGCAGCTGCCATCAGAGGAATATACGATCTGAAGAACATAACCAAACTCTCACTACAAACAGCGATGACTCTTCCACGCCAAAATAACTCCCGCTATCTCATACGGCCTAGAGATAATATGGGAAAGGCTAACCACAACAGACCTCACCACGATAGAAAAAGTGAAAGCACGATTCCTTAAGAGAGCACTGGGCATGGCAAGATCGTCACCGTCCAGACTAATTTATGAATTAGCAAGGGAACCTTTCTGTATCGAAGACCTCCGATTCAAACTACACCTGCCATCTACTCTACAAATGGAGAAGGTACTTGAGCTAAAGCATCTGAAACAACAGGACACACCACTTGATTTCTATGCAACGGAAGCAATGACCAATAGACGATGGACACAGGAAAATCAGGAACTAAGAAACGTAATCACTAGACCCGCCCTACACGGCTTCCATCACAAAATTTGCAAAAACATAAAATATCATGAACCGAACAAAGAATGTATATGTTCTCTGTGTGAGAAGCCATGCGACAAATACCATATAACATTGTGTAGTAAAAGGGAAAAGAGCATAGTTGACTATAGCAAAGACTAAACCGCCTCGAGCATCTGTGAATCGCAGTATGTAGTGACGGTATTTCATGCTTACTTTGTAACCTTGAAACCTATTGTATCCCATTATATGGCCATCTGGCTGCAATAAATTCTTATTAATTAAGCCTATCCTAATTACAACAACAGAATTTTAGTAAGAGTTTCTACGGATACCTCTACTACACCAGTACTACACAAATATTTTTACAATAATAAAATAAGCACACTAAATTCTGATAGGATATTAGGCTACTCGTATTCTACTGTACAGTACACTACAGTAATTTTTAACACTAGGATTACCAAACATTCTTTCTACCTACTTTTACCGAAGCGGTCATTTTGACCGATAGTGGCAGGTATTCGTTTCTTGAGGATATTGATGTCTGAAAAACGTTCGAATTTAGTATAAAACATCATAGACCATAATTTAGTTATTATCATGCATGACTTGTAAACACTATTATGAATAAATAAATAAACAAACAAATAAGTACACTAGTAAGGCAGAATGTTCTTCTTACACACTTTACCTTACATTGTATACATATCTGCATGAATGTCACTTTCTGCTTTTCAACTTATTTGTCGCACTGAACACACACACACTTTGCTTGGTCACCTTTGAAGTGAACTTAACAACAGACCAGTTATTTTAGAGATTGCACACCTTTCAATTATTTTGTTCCCTTTGCACATTTCTTCCCTGATTGATGAAAAACTCAGCAAGACGAAATACTACGTGTTCACTTAGGGTCTGATCAGTGGGTCGCGTTTCATCTTTTCCAAGATAGAAAAACTGTTTACAACATACTTGACGTCCATATCCACAGCCAACCAAAAATTTTATACCAAACTTTTCTGGTTTACTGGCCATATACTGCATAAATGGGCATCTAGCATTCGATGGAAAGAGCTGTTCATCCACGGCAATGTTCTCACTTGGTCTGAAGCAAATAGTAAAATTAGATATAAATTTGTCCCGCACAACAGGTACAAGCGCCAATCTTGTCAATTTTCAGGTGATCCCTGCTGGTAGATTTGTCATCGAATCAAAGAAACCTCATGATATCCAGGAAACGGTTTCGTGCCACAGTTTGGGAGAAAATTCCAGGACATCACTTCTGTGACCACAGATCGAGAACATTCGTGTCAGCTCCATACGTTCCACGTGCGTATAAAATACCGATGACAGCGTCCAATTCTTCCAAAGAAAGTGTCCGTTCAGGATTGTTCAGAACTTCGCTGGCTCCAACCTTAGCATATCATTCGATGTGGCGCTGCTTGGTTTCTTCAATAAAAAGACGACAAGCTGTAGCGGCTCAAGTTCCTTTATTGTGGGGTTTTGTATGTCCTGTGGGACATCGGACTTCCCTCAGTATATTTTACTGTCCTCAACGGCCTGGCAGGCTTTGTAGATCGACAAGAGTCCGCACTGTTCCATCCAAATCGACTTCTTCCTCGTCGACCGTCATATGCTGACCACGCCCATATGTTGACATATCACAGCGTATGCTCGGCCTTCTGTAGTTGATATCATGCTCCTTGCTAGTAATTTCATTATCTTAGTGTTTCCTTCACCTGAAAAATGTAATACCAAACTTACTTACACTGTGCACAGAATTACGTAAATACAAAATGTCTAACTGTGCGTGCATCGCCATTTGGCGGGTAGTTCCCTAACCTTTGAGGTCGAAGGCTGCTGTGTGATTTCATGTTCACGTGGAAATTCTGCATGCTCGACGCAACTAGAATCACTATCCGAACTCTTTCCGTTTGTCTAGTTATACAGGTCTTCGCAATTATCGAAGTCTAAATCAGTCCCAGCTTCATCGCTTGATTGTGATGGGGAAATTATATGCTTATGCTTCAGAATTTCGGCATCCATTTGCAAACTACGCGAGAACATGCTTCTTCAGGGGAATTACAATCGGGAAATCTAGTTTGGATGTTTGTAACAAGTGAACACGACGATTGACTGCTCGTTATGATTGCACACCTTTCATTACTGAACAAATACTGACTATATTTTCCTGTCAGTGTATGTGTATCATGTTTGAAAAGAGCCATTGGCTGTTCCATCGCAGCACAACAATAAGTTCTATCCTATACTACGGTAATAAAGTACACTGTAACAGCTTGTTAGAGTGATATCCCGTTCTAAATGAATGCCACATAAGTCTGATGAGGTAGCTACTGCAATACCGGTCAAAATGACCGCCCGGTAAAAGTAGGTATATGACCTCATAGCGCTAACTAGAAAGGAGTCACGGCTTTTTGAAGCTATGTGCCGAAAAGTACACTAAATATCGTTAAAAGCCACGGAAGGGTTTGTATGTTCTAACCGTATAACGAGAGTGATAGAGAAAACAAAACTGAAAACGGTCATTTTGACCGCTGCGGTAAACCTAGTGTTAAACTACTTTCAGACGTATCCTAGTTACAATACCGGTACCGTATGTCACTACTAAGTACAAACAGAAATGAAATTTGCAAGAACTACTGTACTCAAAGATTACCAACAAAACTAAATGCTTAGACAAATTATTATTAGAACTACGCTCTAATAGATACACATGAATATAGCAGACAAGATATGGCACTATCTAAATATACTGTATCTACACTACAATGTATCTACACTACAATTTTCAGCTGAAGTGTGGTTATATGAACTTTTACCGCTGGTGGATTAGTATTATTTACCCTACTACGCGGGATGGAGAATAAAAGTGTCAAATGCTGAGAATAAGAGGTTGTCTACTATAATTTCTGTCAAAACCACGCCGGGGGCTTGAAATGCAATATTATTGGGATATAGGGATTTGATTTATAACTTTTACTCGATGAATAAACGAAGGTGGAAAGTACAAAGTATGCAGGGAACTAAGACTACACATTATGGGAATAATGAATCAGCTGACTTTGTATTTATTTACACAACTATCATGTGCATGTAGCAACAATCGTCAACAATCCAAAAAACTGTTAAGTACCGTAATTATCTAGTGAAATTACCATGAATTCTCTTTAACTTCTCTTTAAATCGATGTTTACATGCTTATCGTGTTATTTAATGTAATAAATTATTACCTTTGTGATAGTTTAAACGGATATCTGTACGGAATATCAAAAAAGTAGCAGCGGAAATTTCAATTCCTTATGATAATCTGCCTCTGTAAGTAGGCTATTATACCAAAGAACCTAGAGATGTTTAAAAATATTGTTTTAAAAGTTAATATTATTACCTAAAGTATTTCCTAAACCTAAATTCAAAATAAAGTACGTAGCCAGGCTACTTAACCTAGAAAACGTAATCTACTGAACACCAATTGAATTACTTGTTATAAAATTCAAATAAATAATACTACTCCCAATGTCAACCAACAAGCACTAAACACCAATAAATAAATAGCACTAAATGGAACACATACACACAAAATTTAAATAATTTGAATAGGCTTTAACTACTTTTTCACTACAATAATGCAAAAGCTCTCTCAACAGCCAACCGTTCACAAGCGCATCCAACAATGCAACGTTCGTTTTCCTTTGATGTTTTGCTACATTGGTGTTCTTAAAATGTATTATTTAATTATTTATTTAATTAATTATAATTGTAAATACCTGTTTCTTTGTTTTCATTGTAATTATTTTGAAGTTCAAACCTAACCATAAATTTAACAGCGTAATTTTTTTCATTTTTTTTAGCATGTTCTTTCTTCATGACTTTTTTTGGTCCCCACAAAAACTTCCTAACCAGCTTTGGCTGTAATACCTACTATGACCATTTTTGTTGAAAATGAACTTGTGTCCCTAAATGGGCTGATTGTCCGTCTTCCCATATTGTACATTATTTTCCTGTGGTCCCTCCAAAGATGGAGAATTGAGGTTCCACTGTATATTTTCTCACACATCATGACAAAGACACTTTAAAATAAATAAATAAATAAATAAATAAGTAAATAAAAAATAAAAAAATAAACATTTCTTGACAATATCACTTTGGAGAAATGCCAGTGGCCTGGGCTGGGCTGAATAGCTCAGGTGGTAGAGTGCTGGCCTTCTGAGCTCAAGATAGCAGTTCGATCCCGGCAGTACAGTGTCCCTTATTCTCATCAATTGCAATGAGTAATTGTAAGTTTCCCTTCATAGGCTCTATGCTGATTCAAGATAAAATTTAATGTGAATATTTTTAACTTATGAGAACTGAAAACCATTCGTTTTAAATAAAGTAACAAAAAATTGGATTTCTATTGTTTTTAGTACATGTAACACCTTTTGAACTGGGAATATTGCAACAGAAATCCTGGAATAAATAACAGGGATACTTACTGTGGATATTGGCAATAAATTTCTTCAGAGCGCCCATTCTTTGATTTGGGGTAATTCTTGTATAAACAGCTATATCCTTCATGACACGGAAATCAGATCGCATTGCATCGGTAAGCCCAGTCATGTAGCATAGCTCAGGTACCAAGCAGATCATTCTCTCCTCAGTCTATAACCAAATAGGAATGATGACATATAATTAACAACCAAATTTATAAGTTCAACCCTCTACTGCATGAATTATTTTTCGTTTCCGTTTGGTGAAGAAAATTCCAAACTTTAATGTTCAACATACGCTCAGTGGTTTACATATACCAGCAATTCTTAACTGGGCCTAATAGCTAAACACTCGTATGTGATGTGGATTGCCATATTGGAATATATATACGATTGTCCACGATTTTACGCTAAGCTTTTAACATTCAAAGACCGAACATTACTGCCTACTGGCCATGGGTACGTATTGCATGACCGCAGGTCGGTAATGTCTTTGAGGTTGAGCCAGAGGTACTCCTGAAGCCTGTGGTAATATGATGGGGAGGGCCCACGTAAAATAAACGGTGGTTGGTTCGCATGGATGTTGACGGGGTGGAAGGAGTACCTTTGGCTGTAGGTTAGATTATCTTATATTAATATATTTAGTTTTTTTTAATATTTTTTCTCTACAGGTTTGACTGTATGTTATTCTTTACGATTAGTATATTATTCAATAACAGGTGAATTTAATTCCACATCATTTCACCCATTAAATGATGAAGGATGAATTATATTGAAGAGAATATTAGTGTTGGTCATAATAGCAATTTTAGGGGGGTATATATTAAGTTGAGTTATATTTCCATCACCTTCTATGATTTGTTTACCAACCACTTTAAAAGCTAATAGCTTATTCTTCTATTAATCATATTGGTTGAATAGTTGCCGCCATAGCAGTAGGAGAAAACCTATGGGAACTATATTTTATTGTTGCTACAAAAAAGGTTGATCCATATACCGCGTCACTAATAGTAAAAGCAGCTTCAATATATTCATAGGCTTGAAGAATAGTAAAGTAAATACCTAATAAAATTGTAGGGCTGTTTTGTCTTATGTTATGTAAAAAAAACAAAGGCATCACTGGGATATGTGTTTAATTGACTGTACAGTTGAAGGTGTGCCGTAAAACTACCTCTGTCTATAATATTTATCCATTTACACAGGTGGAAAGTTATTTGTTGCCTAATGGCAACAGTATGCAGCAGAGGGTTAAGCACTATGAATTAACCTAGAAGTATTCGGAATAAGTACTATTAAACGTGTTTTTCAATTAAAATACTCTATTACAATAGTTTAAACATACTGTAATGATTTTCACTCCTGGGACATATTACCATAACCATGTGTTTATTCTCTATCAAAGGGTAGGAAGGGTCCACCTATTCAATACCATTAGTATGTACAGTCTTTCTCTTCTTCTTCATTCATTCCCTTTTCCAGATTCTCTCTAAGTAGGGTAGTGTACCAAAGCCCTCCACCTTACTCGAGCTTTCCAACATTCCACTTCTAGTACTTTATTGCTATCGACTCCTCTATTTGCAACACAGTATATTGTCTTATAAAACTGGGACTAGTTTTGACCTCATATATATTTGGGTCGTCTTCAGCCTCGCTCCAACTGAAAGACATAAGCACACATATAACCAATAATAATATAAACACGTTCGTATGACACAATTTACAGTCTTCATTTAAAACATTGATGAGGTCCAAACAATATATCCGAACTTGAAACTAAATAACACATCAAAAGTGTAGTGATTGAAGCCAAACTATTTCGCCATTCCTACAGCAGCCAATGTTCTTTAGTTGATCTGGGAGTTGGTATCCTTATCTGTATAGACAAACAATTTGATAATTTATGTTTGTTCATTAGTAATATGGGTAATGATGTATGTAGCTTTAAGGGGAACATTCGTAATTTGAATAGGTATTCCTTTTCATCAGATGTAGTGATTATTGTTTAATTTCTTTTGAAGTGAATGTTCCTATATTCTTCGTAAGTTGCATGCGCTTGGTACAGATACCAACACCAGACTCCACTACATCTGATAGGGGCCGATGAGCTCGATGTTAGGCCCCTTTAAACCACAAGCATCATCATCATAACTACATCCCCTTAAAGCTACATAAGTCATTACCCATAATACTAATGAACAAACATAAATTATCAATCAAGTTGCTCATCTACACAGATAAGGTTACCAAGTCCCACATCAACTCAAGAACATTGGCTGTTGTAGGAACGGCAAAATAGTTCAGCATCAATCACTACACTTTTGATGTGTTATTTAGTTTCAAGTTCGGATATATTGTTTGGACCTCATCAATGTTTTAAATGAAGACTGTAAATTTTGTCATACCAACGTGTTTATATTATTATTGATTATATGTGTGCTTATGTCTTTGAGTTGGAGCGTGGCTGAAGATGACCCAATATATATGAGGTCGAAACTAGTCCCAGTTTTATAACACAATATACTGTGTCGCAAATAGAGCAGTCGATAGCAATAAAGTACTAGAAGAGGAATGTTGGGAAGATGTACTGTACATTCTAATGGTATTGAATAGTTGGACCCTATTAATTGTCAATACGGACCATAATGAAATTAATAATTAAGAATTATTCTGGAACTCTGCCATTGCCGGTCCCAAACCCGGGGCCTCATCTTGCAGTTGATGGGGAAGGAGGAGGGGGAGGAGTAACAACCTCGTAAAAAAACCTGGATCCACCTGGCTCCGGATTAGCACCCTGTAAGGGCCCCTGCGTAGGGTTACAGGTGAAACCTGGTCAACGGTCTTGAAGGCGGATGAGAAATTTAATGTCCCAATGGCGGAGAGAGTGGAAGAACCCAGTGGAGTAAAGCACGAATAAAAAATCATTTCGGACTAACAATCCGATCTTATCTTGGAATTAATTTCCTACCTTGTACAATGTACAATTTCAATTGCAGAATGGAAAGTCTGCTGAATGAAAGCACTACCCCAGGTGGTAGCTCAGAAGAGAAATCCACCATTGCTTTCCACCTAGGGTTCTGGGGAGTCCCAACATCTGAAATAAGGGTGAGTCGGAGCATCCTTGGAATCCTTTCAGACTTAAATTTAAGAGGAAATTCTTTGCAGGCACTCTTAATGTAAATTCCTTGTTAAAAACCGGCATACATAAAGAACTGGAAATTTTCTTAGATAGACATGAAATCCAGATCTTAGCAGCTCAAGAGACACGGTTTTTGGATGAGAATGTAACAGAAACCAAAAATTATAGAATCTTTAAAGGTAAACCAGCAACCAAAATTATGAAAGGAATGCCACTACTAGGTACCGCCTTTTATGTCCATGAAGCAATAGTTGATAATGTTGTGGAATTCAAATCTAGTTCAGAAAGGTTATCTCTTCTCACACTTAAATGCAAGAACAAAATGTATACATTTGTTAACTGTCATGCACCAACAAATGAAGATAATAGCAAGAACCCGAGTAAAACTGAAGAATTGTGGAGTCTTCTAGATGATGAAATGTCAAAAATTCCAAAATCAAATGTTATTATTCTACTAGGTGATTTTAATGCACAGATATGCAAAGAAAAAGTTTTCAGCAAAACAGTAGGGGCATATCCGGCACACAAAAGAACAAACAAAAATGGCATGAGACTAATTAATCTCTGTAAATCCCTTCACCTAAAATTAATGTCGACCTTCTTTAAGAAATTTCCAAGAAAGGCTAAAACATGGGTGTCCCCAAGCCCGATGTTAGGTGAGTTTCAATTGGACCATGTACCTATTTCTCAAAAAAATATTAAGGAAATTAGGAATGTTAAAGTAATAAGAAGTGGGGAGTTTGACTCCGATCACTACTCCTCTAAAATTAAGCTAAAGCTTCTACCTGTCAGGAATCAAAGAAGGCCGAGAAAATTAATGAAATACAATATAGATAGGCTCAACATTACACAAGCAACTATAGAAAACTTTCAGTAAGAAATTAAAATAACTCAGCATGGCAAATGGCCAGAATTATCTAAACAGATTAATAGTGCAGCGAAGAAAGTATTTGGATCAGTTAAAACTAAAAAGTATGGTGGAATAATGTATGTGAGGAAGCACTTATGGAAAGAACGAAAAAGTGGAAAAAATGGAAATGTTCCGGAAAGAATGAACACTATGAGCGATTTAAACAACAAAGAAAAGAAACAACAATCATAAGGCAGGTTAAAAGATCTTTTGAAAAATCGCAGTTAGTAGAAATTGAGAATAATTTTAGTAAGAAATAACTCCCGAAATTTCTATCGGACCTTTTAAGAATAACCTGAAAGATTATCAATCCCAGAGTATTTGCTTCAGAGATCCAAAAGGTAATATTGGCCTTAACAATGCCGAGAATTGTGAGATTCTGGCAAAACACTTCGAACACCTGCTGAACTGCCTTGAGCCAAATCATAAATTAGAATTTTCAGAAATTCACGAAAATCTAGAAGTTGATTTACCCCCAACAGCGGAAGAAATTAAGGAAGCATTAAAAAATCTTAAAAATAACAAAGCTAGTGGGGAAGACTCCATAACAGCTGAACTTTTAAAATGGGCTGAACCAAAATGGAAGATCTACAAATAATCTTTGAAGGAATTTGGGAAACAGAAATGATCCCAGAGGAGAGGAAAGTGGCTCTAATACACCCATTACACAAGATGGGTAACAAGCAAGATGTCAACAACTACAGAGGTATATCTCTCTTGCCAGTTGCTTACAAGATATTTTTAACAATACTACTAAAAAGAGTAAAATTGACACTGGACAGTCAATTGGGTGAATATCAAGGTGGATTTAGAGAGGGAAGATCTTGCTCTGAACAGATTTTCAACCTGAAATCTATAATTCGACACAGATTAATAAACTCCAAAGACATAGTTGTAACATTTATTGACTTTAAAAAAGCTTTTGACTCTGCTGATAGGGAAATCCTAGATAAAGTAATCTGGGAATTTGAAGTTAAAACTAAATTGGCAAACCTAATTCGTGAAACACTTACAGACACTATCTCGAAAGTAAAATTTATGGGTGAAATATCTCGACCTTTCAAAATAAATACAGGTGTCAGGCAGGGCGATGGTCTATCTTCACTCCATTTCAATTGTGTCATGGAGAAAATTGTAAGAGTTTGGAATGAAAAACTGAAAGAATCCAAAATATTGCCACTCATGCTGGGGAAGAAGAACAAATGTGTTGCAATAAAAAATTGCCTAGCATTTGCGAATGACTTTGCCATACTTTCAGAAAGCCTTACAGATGCAGCAATGCAAGTCAATCTCCTTGAAAAGACAGCCAACATGACAGGCTTGAGAATCTCTGCCGAGAAAACAAATTTTTTTACGAATATAAAAAGGTCCCCGAAGTTTTTTTTTTTTTTTTTTTTTTTTTTTGCTAGGGGCTTTACGTCGCACCGACACAGATAGGTCTTATGGCGACGATACCCGAAGTTTTTAGTAACGGATATTGGTCAAATAGAAAAGGTAAAGAAATTCAAATATTTGGGTGAGACAATTCAAGAAAATTGTTTAGAAAAATCTGCTATAGAGGAGAGGATACAAAAGATGAAAAGAGCTTACGGTATAACTAAGAATACTTATAACAAAAAGTGCTTATCAAGAAAACTTAAAATAAAGCACTACAACACAGTAGTGAAACCAGAATGCCTTTATGCCAGCGAATGTCTAGCACTGAACTACAAGCTCTATAAATTAGAAATATTAGAAAGAAGAATTATAAGGAAAATATTAGGTCCTCTAAGAATTGCAGAGTTTTGGAAATAAAGAAGTAACAATGAAATTTACCAGAACATAGAAAACATATCAGAAACAATAAGAAAAAGGAGATTGCTATTTCTTGGACACATTTACAGAATGGATGACAATAGACTAACTAAACGAATCTTCAAGTACCTTTGGGAAAAGAAATCAACTACCACCTGGATTCAAGAAGTCAAGAAAGACCTGGAAAGGAACAACATACGAGAAGAAGAATTATTGGAAAGAAAGATTTTTAGGAAGAAAGTCTTACAAATGGAAGGATTCCAAGGGAGGAAGGAAAAGAAAACAGGCACAAAGTGGACTGAAGACAGGAAAAAGCAGCACAGTGAAACAATGAAAGAATACTGGAAGAAAAGGAAAGAACTAAGGAGGAAGAATTGAAATTGTAACGTGGTCCTTATAAGGCCGGAACACAAGAAGGTATGTGGTATCTGTTCCTGTTCTCATTCCTAGCTTTTTACATTTAATACTGTCTGTCACTCGATTGTTCCTTTTCCATAACTTTAAGGAACCCTACTGAGACTCTTGACCAAAAACGGCAACAAAAAAACATTCTATACAGATTTGAGTTCTGGTAGACACTTCAGGGCACAGGGTCATACCCTGTTTTATTGCATGTGTGGTCATTTTTAAATGCCCACGATGACACTCTTAAATCGCACCTGTGCATTCCTTTGAGGACGCACACTAAAGCTTTGCTTTTTCTCAAAAGCAACTTTTTCTAGAATAAAAAATGCTCCAGATAAATTTGTTTTAACATACATAGCTTTGAACTTTACACAAACATGCAACAGTTTGTTATTCAGAATTTGTAACACTCACTTTTAAAATGGTTGAAAACTTACGGAAATACTTTGAGTCAACGCATGAAAAAAAAAAAAAACCACTACAGTATTACCCCGCTTTTATGTTCAACATTTACACCACGTTTGTCGCAACTAACCTAAGACACTTTGAGTAACCAAGACATGGTGGCCGAATCAAAGAGCCATGTTCAAACTCTTAACACGAGAGTTAAACCCTGATGTAAACAACTAAGTAGAGCATCTTGTCTTTCACGTGGACAAAGACACAGTTCATTGGACGAGCAACGGTTGCACACACTCGAATGAACCAGATGTTACACACCGGGTCAGTGAGCTCGGGGACTCGCATAGGCAGGGGCGCCACTCCCTGAGTAGGGCTGCCTCTGAAGAGGGTCCCTACCTGCTACCTACTATTGTTACTGCTATTAGGCCTAAATTTGCTTTATGATGCATTAAAAATATCTTGTATTATTTAATTATTGTATTTACCGTTTTACCCTATTGTCTTGTATTTTAGTGCTTTTTCAACCCCCTAAGTTTTTCTCCACCGATAATGAAACATTTTATTCACCACTTCCTGATGAAGACATTTGGTAACTTTCATTAAAACCACCCTATCTGTTTTCCCGTGATACTGTAACAGACAAAAATTAAACTGAACCCCACATAGGCTAGTATTTGTAACAGACATACATTTAAAAAATACAGATAGAAAAACTATTTTATATAGATTGTCTCGCGAAAATGATACAACTAGGCTAAAATTAAGACAAGACAAAATTCAGTAGGTCACCTTACAGGCCATCATCATCGCCTCCCCTTCCTCCCTACTAAGCCCTTTCCTTTGCCTCCAATTTTCTTACCCTGTAATATATTTCACTATTAAATCTCTAACTTTCATATTTTTGCATAGATTATACGTGCAGCAGTAAATGCAGAAACACTACGCTAAAGCATAGAACTACAAGTGAGCTCCCAATTCGCAACACAATATGCTCAGCAAACAATCAAACTGAAAATATTTGCTGTCAAATTTATGAACTTAGTAAAGAGGGAGATAACTGTGAAATTAAGTTTTTTATACTTTAATCAACAGGATCGGATTGACCTAGCAGGAAACTGTGCTAACAAGATTCAACTGGACAAGTAATGTGATAACATACTACCAGAAAGACTTTCCTTATGAGAACTGATAAAAGAAAATGTCTATTATACTTCCACTGCCACCCTCTTTACTGTCACTACATAACACTTTAATAGGATTCAAGAAAAACAAAACAAATCCACAATTAAATTATTACACTCACCGATTTACCCCTAGGCATCTTTGTCTTGACTCGGCTAAGGAGTAAAGGCTGTCCAGGATCTGTTATTCGAAGATCGTACTGCTTTTTGTAGTAATCCATAAATGACAACTAGAAAAAGCAAAATCAGACATCATAATTGATTAAAGTGAGATTGAAGTGTATAAAATTATTTGCTAATGCTAATCAGCTAGTTTAGAATATATTTTCTGGAAAATTCTGCCATTAACAATATTTTAACAACTACTTACAGTACACTGTAAGTACACCACCATTTGCCAACATTTTTTTCCTGAAGTCAACATACCAATATTAATCAGATGTTCCAATAACGGCACCTGAAGTCCTACCTTACTTTCACACTCTTGTCCTACATGAATAAGACAAATGTTCTTCACAACTGTTTTGTAGCCAAAGTCATTTGATATTCTTTTAAAGTTGTGAGATTGCACCGCTGAGATGTTAGTTTAGGTTGAGAGTTTTAGAGTAACTGGCAGTCGCCGAGCTCTTACTACATGGTCGAAGGGAACTCATCATACCTTTGGCTAACCACCTAATGACAACAACGTTCCCTTCCAATTAATACGCTCAGCTCAACACGCCCAACAGCAAAGAGCCATACCCATCACAAACTCTTACCAGATCAAAGAAGATGGTCTAATTATTATTAATATAGAAATGTACACTCAAGTTTGAGCATTAAATAAATTTCACATTTCAGTTTTTGCTATAGTCTGTAATTGTCCTGGTTCTTTTCGTGCATGTTATGATGTGATATCTACTACACTTCTGTCCACACAAAATGCACTTACAATCTTCGTCTGGCTCATGGAACTTCTGGTTTACGCATATCTTGTGGTGAAACCCATGTATGGAGAGTCATGTTATCACGTGGCGTTGTGTGTTGCACTCTCTAGTCCATCTATCGTCCGTCATCGCTGGTGAGGCGTAGAAGTCGAGGTCGATTTCACTTTTCTTCCTTTCCCTGATGTTTACTAGTGCCCTGCTTGCTTCCGTTGATTGTAGGTAGAATTGTGATCGTATGTCTTCTATGAAATACGTCTCCCGCATCATTTCGTATACCATCCGGGATGGCGCTGTCTTTCCGACGCGGGTAATCCTCTTCATGAACATTGCTTTTATTCTTTCTATTCTCATCAGGTCTCCGATCTTCAGCTTTTCCCACACGATCTCGATTCCATATGTTATCACTGGCGCTCCTGTCGTCTTGAAAAGTCTCATCGCCACGCTGATTGATAGGTTTGAAATGTTTTGGATGCTGTATGAGGCTCTGATTGCTGCTGCCATTCTTTCTTGAATATGTATATCAAAGGATGCCGCCGTTGTCTGTAGTGTTTGTAATTTCGTACCTTTTGTAATGGCTTTTGGTGTAATGTTATGTTGTCTTCAGGCGTTGATTTCTCACCTTTTCTGAAGGTCATTTGTACTGTCTTTTCTTCATTTATCTGTAGGCTGCTTTCCTCCGCCCAGGTCTCTAGTCTGCGGACTGCCCTTTGCACAACCTCCTTTTTTTCCCGCTCCGATCAGCATGTCATCTGCGTATAGGATCAGCTCTGCTTTTGATCCTTCCTCTACTATGCGGTTCACATCTGCTGTATAAATGTTGAAAAGTGTGGGACTCATGGGATCCCCTTGCATAACTCCGTTCGTATGCATTATGTCTTGTGATATAGTTGATTCCCATAGGGAACCTAAAATATTTGTTCCGAATGAGTAAATGAGTAAATTTATAAATTTACTCATTTACTAATGAGTAAATTTATAATAAATTTACTCATTCGGAACAAATATTTTAGGTTCCCTATGGGAATCAACTATATCATCTGATGGCCAGGCAGGCATCAATTTTTGATAATGGGACAAAGTGTCTCATAGTGCATTGGCACTGCCGGTGGCTACAATTAGCCTACGCAGTGGCCTCCACGGTATGCACTAGCCAGCGTCTTGGTAGGTGTGCTAGGTACCAACTGATGAGCCCAGCCTAGCACACGAGGGCGAAACGCTGGCAACCAGGAATGAGTTAGCTGGAAAATTTATAAAATTGGTATTATAAATTTACTCATTCGGAACAAATATTTTAGGTTCCCTATGGGAATCAACTATATCATCTGATGGCCAGGCAGGCATCAATTTTTGATAATGGGACAAAGTGTCTCATAGTGCATTGGCACTGCCGGTGGCTACAATTAGCCTACGCAGTGGCCTCCACGGTATGCACTAGCCAGCGTCTTGGTAGGTGTGCTAGGTACCAACTGATGAGCCCAGCCTAGCACACGAGGGCGAAACGCTGGCAACCAGGAATGAGTTAGCTGGAAAATTTATAAATTGGTATTATGCATTATGTGTTCCAAAATGTCTACGTTGTTGTTTATTCGGATTATGTTCCTCTGTAGACATGCTTCAACTATTCTCACTAGTGGGTCTCTCTCGCCGATTGTCAATTTCATTTTCTCGATTAGCTTTCGCCTTATTACAAGTGATGAAAAAGAATGTGTAAGATCCAATCTAGTGCCGAAATTTCTAAAATCGACTCAAAGGAAAAACATTCCGAAACATAAATCTAACGATATTCAAAACAAAATCAACAACCTTTGGCTCAAAAATGAGATAAAACTATTGTATAGAAAGAAATCCTTATTAAATACACAACTTTATCGTGAACATTTGATTCTCGCGCAATCGTTATCACCGCTAGAATGGCTTTCTTATCAACAACACATTACATATAAAATACAGATTGCATTGAACAAAAAACAAGAAACACTAAATCGTAAATTGACACACTTAAAAGAAGAAAAAGCAAAATCAATGAACAGGAACAGTAATATAAAAATATCCCCCTCTCCTTGGAACAATATTCCAACTACAATTAATCTATCCGACGTCACCTTTACAGATAAAGAAACACGTTTATTCAACCAAGGCTTAAAACATAATTGGCCCAACCCACATAAAGCAGAAGATATAATCACTACAATAGCCGAAGCTGAAACAAACATAAACAAACAAATTCCAACAGACAAACAAAACGACATAAAATACGAAATTAAAAAGAAATTACCTGCCCTTGTAAAAGAAATTTTTAACAAAAATAACTCGTCCTCACTAAAACAGATCCAAGAATTAAGAAAAAAAGTGGACACTAATAACATAATAATAACTAAAGCCGACAAAGGCAATACTGTAGTCTTAATGAAAAAACAAGATTACATTCATAAAACAGAGGAGTTCTTCTCTAATGAGACCTACACAATAATCTCAAAGGATCCCACTACAAAAACTCAACGTAATCTAAAAACACTTTTAAAAAACTCTTCATTTTTATTTAATGAACATGAATACCAAAGTCTCATTAATATGAACCCCAAACTACCCACCGTCAGATCACTACCGAAGGTACATAAAAAGGACGTTCCCATTCGACCAATCATAAACAGCCAAAATAGCCCGACATATAAAACCTCACAATTCCTCCAGAAATTTCTCAAAAAACATTTCAAATTCCATAACAAACACCCCAAAAATTCAATAGAACTATGTGAAACTCTAAAAAAATTTAACTTAAAACCGAATCACACATTGTGCTCTTTCGACGTCATTAACATGTATTCAAACATTCCCGCTAAAAAATCTATAGAAATAATAAAAAACAATCTTTCCAAACATAGCAATTTAAGCAAAATAGAAATAGAAGAATTCTTAAAAGTACTAAACTTCGTCTTACAAAACAACTTTTTCACTTTCAACAATAAAATATACAAACAGGAAGGCCTGGCCATGGGAGACCCTTTATCCGGAATACTTGCTGAAATTTATATGGAAAACCTCGAAAACAGCAAAATAATAAATAACATCAATGGATTAAATCTCTGGCTACGCTATGTTGATGACACGCTAGTAATAATTGACAAAAACCTCAACAATAGTGAAAACATATTAACTTATTTAAATAATCTGGATAACAATATTAAATTCACTAAAGAGGACGAGAACCACAAATCAATTCATTTTCTTGACATCACAATAACAAGAACTTCCAATAAGTTTGATTTCCAAATTTACAGAAAACCCTCATTCACACCTATAACTATTAAACAAAGTTCCCTTCATCCACAATCACACAAACAGTCCTCATTTTATAGTATGGTGTACAGAGCTCTAAAAATCCCCCTTTCAGCGACCAATTTTAAAAAAGAAATAAATACAATAAAAGAAATAGCCACTTTTAATGGATATAATCCCTCTATCATAGACAAACTAATCAATAAAGTTAAATTGAAACTATCCACAAACCTCTCCCCAATAAAAAATGAAAAATCAAAGTTCGCAACCTTTACATACACCAACCCAATCATACACCAAGTAACCAAAACCTTAAAAAATCAAGAGATCAAAATAGCTTTCAAAACTCAAAATTCAAACCAAAAAATGTTCTTCAACCATAATACAATAAATTCAGAAAATAATAAATACTCAGGCTCCGGTATCTATAGATTAAAATGTAATGAGTGCCTCAGCTCATACATCGGACAAACAGGAAGAAGCTTCATAACTAGGTACACAGAACATTTCAATGCTCAAAAACATAATAAACACTCAGCAATGAGCAATCATATGAAAGAAACGGGGCACAACTTTACCACAATTGAACAGGACCTTCAAATTTTAAAAACAGTAAACAAAGGTAGACTTATGACCGAATTCGAAAATTTATACGTATTTTTGGACCAAAAATTCAATGCTAATAAGAATTTAAATGATCCAATAGACAATAGAAGCCCTTTATATGACCAAATAGTAACATTATTCAATAATGTAAACCTTCGGAACAAAAAGTTTTTTAATATTTTCAAAACAGTATCAACAAACACCCCTACGTCAACAAATACATGATACCCCCCTCCCCCTCCCATCTTACGTAATTCCCCTCCACGCGCCATTCAGAAACCAATAAATGATACACGCCCCTCCGCTTCCCCTACCATTCACAACTCCCTCCCGTTCACGAATCACAAGCCTACAACTCCGCCCCCTCCTACCCCCGTCCCCTCTAGCCAGACGACATACGTACAACACAAGGAGTCAAAACCGTTAGTGACCATTAGTATCCTAATAGCGCCTCACACAGCTTGTTAAATGGGCCTACAAAGCCATAGGTAAGCACCAACATTTTCTCACTAACAACACTTAAACAAAACCTTCCCATGTTTTCTTTCATTTTCGTCAAAATTAACTACAGTTTTTTTCTTCATTTCAGAACCATTCTATAACAACAATAATTCAACAGCTTCATCAAACTTCCATAATACTCTTCAATAGTATAAATTATTTACAATCAACGTTTTATAAAATATATTGTCATCGAAGAAGAACACAACAGCTCTCCAACCTTCACGTCAAAAAAACCATACCAACGTTGAGAATTTCCACCCATCATCATCTCTGCAACTTTCTTTTTACAAATTAGGCCAACTATAAACATCAGGTGAACTTCTTGTCAACGCAATCTTGCCGAATAAATCTAAAATAACCTACGAAATGTTGACCAATAAATATCACGGACATACGCATGCCAACGTCAAGTAACTTTTGTCAAGCAATTGGAATGTTTTTCCTTCATATTTTTTATACTAAGCTGTATATTTTGACTTATATCTTTTTACCATATATTTAGCAGTTATTTGACCTACATTTCAAACCTTGACTACGGCTTTAAGCCATCAACTGTCTTTTATAGTCACATGACGCCTTCATTTTTAAATGTACCTCTTATGAATCTACCAGTTTTTATGTATCAATTGTTTGTATTATATATTCTCATTGAACTGATTTCATATGCCTTCCACTATGTATTAGACATCTACTAATGACTACAGCTTTAAGCCGTACAATCTTACGACGTCCTAATTAACAAAGAACTACATATGTGTTTATCATTTTATTAGATCAATAGTTATTTCATTGAACGTTTTATATGTACTACCTTTGAATCCATTAGTTTTTAGTATCATTTGAATGTAATGTATATTCTCATAGAACTGATATTTTATGCCTTCCGCTATGTATTAGACATCTATTAACGACTACGGCTTCAAGCCACCTTCTCTTACTATAGTAGAATCAAACAAGTCCTACTCAACAAAGAACTACTTATGTTTTTATCAATATATTGGATTTTTAGTTACTTCATGAACATGTTTATAACTAACGTAAATCTTGTTGTTGTTGTTTGAGTCATCAGTCCATAGACTGGTTTGATGCAGCTCTCCATGCCACCCTATCCTGTGCTAACCTTTTCATTTCTACGTAACTATTGCATCCTACATCTGCTCTAATCTGCTTGTCATATTCATATCTTGGTCTACCCCTACCGTTCTTACCCCCTACACTTCCTTCAAAAACCAACTGAACAAGTCCTGGGTGTCTTAAGATGTGTCCTATCATTCTATCTCTTCTTTTAGTCAAATTTAGCCAAATCGATCTCCTCTCACCAATTCGATTCAGTATCTCTTCATTCGTGATTCGATCTATCCATCTCACCTTCAGCATTCTTCTGTAACACCACATTTCAAAAGCTTCTATTCTCTTTCTTTCTGAGCCAGTTATCGTCCATGTTTCACTTCCATACAATGCCACGCTCCACACGAAAGTCTTCAAAAACATCTTTCTAATTCCGATATCAATGTTTGAAGTGAGCAAATTTTTTTTCTTAAGAAAGCTCTTCCTTGCTTGTGCTAGTCTGCATTTTATGTCCTCCTTACTTCTGCCATCATTAGTTATTTTACTACCCAAGTAACAATATTCATCTACTCCCTTTAAGACTTCATTTCCTAATCTAATATTTCCTGCATCACCTGCCTTCGTTCGACTGCACTCCATTACTTTTGTTTTGGACTTATTTATTTTCATCTTGTACTCCTTACCCAAGACTTCATCCATACCATTCAGCAACTTCGAGATCTTCTGCAGTCTCAGATAAAATAACAATATCATCGGCAAATCTCAAGGTTTTGATTTCCTCTCCTTGGACTGTGATTCCCTTTCCAAATTTCTCTTTGATTTCCTTTACTGCCTGTTCTGTGTAAACATTGAAAAGGAGAGGGGACAAACTGCAGCCTTGCCTCACTCCTTTCTGGATTGCTGCTTCTTTTTCAAAGCCCTCGATTCTTATCACTGCAGACTGATTTTTATACAGATTGTAGATAATTCTTCGTTCTCGGTATCTGATCCCTATCATCTTCAAAATCATAAATAGCTTGGTCCAATCAACATTATCGAATGCCTTTTCTAGATCTACGAATGCCATGTACGTGGGCTTGTCCTTCTTCATTCGATCCTCTACGATCAGACGTAAAGTCAGGATAGCTTCACGTGTTCCTACATTTCTTCTGAAGCCAAATTGATCTTCTCCCAACTCAGCTTCAACTTGTTTTTCCATTCTTCTGTAAATAATACGTGTTAAAATTTTGCAGGCATGAGATACTAAACTAATGGTGCGGTAGTTTTCACACCTGTCAGCACCGGCTTTCTTGGGAATAGGTATAACCACATTCTGCTGAAAATCGGATGGGACTTCTCCTGTCTCATACATCTTGCACACTAAATTAAATAACCTTGCCATGCTGGTTTCTCCTAAGGCAGTCAGTAATTCAGAGGGAATGTCATCAATTCCAGGTGCCTTGTTCCTATTGAGGTCACTCAGAGCTCTGTCAAACACTGACCTCAAAATTGGGTCTTCCTTTTCATCAACATCAACAGCCTCTTCATGTTCCAGAACCAAATTATCTACATCTTTACCTTGATACAACTGTTGGATATGCTCCTGCCATCTTTCTGCTTTGTCTTCTTTCCCTAGAAGTGGTTTTCTATCTGAGCTCTTAATATTCATACACCTAGATTTCCTTTCTCCAAAGGTTTCCTTGATTTTCCTGTATGCAGCATCTACCTTTCCCAGGACCATACAGCCTTCGACATCCTTGCATTTCTCTTTCAGCCATTCTTCCTTAGCTGCCTTGCACTTTCTATCCACTTCATTCTTTAATCACCTGTATTCTTTTCTGCCCTCTTAATTTCTAGCATTCTTGTATTTTCGTCGTTCATCAATCAGGTCTAGTATCTCCTGAGTTATCCACTGATTCTTAGTTGATCTTTTCTTCCTTCCTAACATTTCTTCAGCAGCCCTACTGACTTCATTTTTCATGACTCTCCACTCTTCCTCTATAGTGTTTCCTTCAGCCTTTTCATTTAGTCCTTGTGCAACATGTTCCTTGAAACAATCCCTCACATTCTTTTCTTTCAACTTGTCTAGATCCCATCTTTTTGCATTCTTTCCTTTCTTCAATTTCTTCAACTTCAGATGGCATTTCATGACCAACAAGTTGTGGTCAGAGTCCACGTCTGCTCCTGGGAAAGTTTTGCAATCCAACACCTGGTTTCTGAATCTCTGCCTAATCATAATGAAGTCTATTTGATACCTTCCAGTGTCTCCAGGTCTCGTCCACGTATACAGCCGTCGTTTGTGGTGTTTGAACCAAGTATTGGCAAGGACTAAATTATGATCAGTGCAGAATTCAACCAGACGACTTCCTCTTTCGTTCCTTCGTCCCAATCCAAATTCTCCTACTGTACTACCTTCTCTTCCTTGGCCTACCCCTGCATTCCAGTCTCCCATCACAATTAGATTCTCGTCACCTTTTACATATTGTATTAAATCTTCTATCTCCTCATATATTCTTTCGATTTCTTCATCATCCGCTGAACTAGTAGGCATATAAACCTGCACTATTGTGGTGGGCATTGGTTTGGTGTCTATCTTGACGACAATAATTCTTTCACTATGCTGGTCGTAGTAGCTTACCCGCTGCCCCATTTTCTTATTCATTATTAAACCAACTCCTGCATTTCCTCTGTTTGATTTTGTGTTGATAATTCGGTAGTCGCCTGACCAAAAATCTTGTTCTTCCTGCCAACGTACTTCACTTATGCCAACTACATCTAACTTTAGCCTATCCATCTCCCTTTTCAGATTCTCTAACCTACCACAACGATTCAAACTTCTAACATTCCACGCTCCGACTCGCAGAATGTCAGTATCCATCTTCCTGATGATCGCCCCCTCTCGTGTAGTCCCCACCCGGAGATCCGAATGGGGGACTAGTTTACCTCCGGAATATTTTACCCGGGAGGAAGCCATCATCAGTACATCATTCATACAGAGAGAGCTGCATGTCCTCGGGAGTTATTTACGGCTGTAGTTTCCCGTTGCTTTCAGCCGTGTAGCAGTATCAACACAGCAAACCCATGTTGAGTATTATTACAAGGCCGTATCAGTCAATCATCCAGACTGCCGCCCTTGCAACTACCGAAAGGCTGCTACCGCCCTTTCGATGAACCATTCGTTAGTCTGGTCTCTCAACAGATACCCATCCGATATGGTTGCACCTGCGGCTCGGCTATCTGCATCATTGGGACACGCAAGCCTCCCCACCGCGGCAAGGTCACATGGTTCGCAGAGGAGGACGTAAATCTTACCTCTCTTATAATCATCAAACACATTTTTGAATATCTTTAACCAGATGCCTGGTAAAATAATAAGGTTTTTGATAATGACTGAAGATGCCTCACAGTGAGAGGCGAAACATGTCTCATCTGAATAATGTTTTAAAATAAATGCCAACTTCTTGTAATGTATTGAATAGGTGGAAATAAACAAAAGATACTATCCTATATACAGTTTAGCTTTCGCCTGTCGATTGAGTCGAATGCCTTCTTGAAATCAACAAAGACTGCGTGATATTTCCCTCCTTTGTGTCTTAAGGCTTCTTCTACCTGATTTATTAGGTATTTCACTGCCTGGACCGTGCTCCTGCCTTTCATAAAACCGAATTGATTTTCTGGAATGTACCCACTGAAGGCTTCCAGTAATCTTTCCTTTAGTATCTTCGTGAAAACTTTAAAGGATGCATTTTCTAGTGCTACTCCTCTAAATGAGTCTAGTGATGTTCTGCTCCCTTTTCCTTTGAACAATATCTTTGAGTCGCTGTGTTCCATCCCTCTGGTATTTTCCCAGTCTGTATACATTTGTTCATTAGGTCTTTCCACAGTTCTTCCATCCCGCCACGTGAATCTTTTAAGTGTTCCATGTAAATTTTGTCTGGTCCTGCGGATTTCTTGTTTCTCCCTCCTTGTATTGCTTTCCTAATTTCATACGTTGTTATTGGCTCCACAGCATGTGCGGGTTCTGCTGTTTCTATGTCATATGCTTGCTTCAGCCCTTCCTTATTTAGTATGTTCGAGAAATGATGTTCCCAGTTCTCCATATGAATTTCTCCTGTTGCGATTGATGTCTTCTTTTTCAGCGCTATGTATGGGTCTGATTTTGCTTCCTCGGCTTGTTTCCTTCCTTGTTTCTCTGTATATTCTTCTTTTTTCTTTTTTATTAGTTCTTTATATTTTTTTCCTTTTCTCTGCATATGCTGTTAAGTCTTCTGGGGGTCTGTATAATTTTGCTGCATTCAGGGCCTTTAGTTGCTTTCCTTTCCTTGTAACACTCTTGGTCAAACCAAGCTTGTGCGTGTCTTCTTTCCTTTACTATTATGGCTTTCGTTATTACTTTGGTGGCTGTTGCTAGGGCTTCTTCTAGTCTTTCTTCTTCTATTAGGTTTCTAGCTTTCCCGATGTTTTCCTCGCTTTCTTCTACTGTTTCCCGCTGGATTTTTCTAGTATATATACTTGGTCTTTTTGCTTCCTTCCTCTTTTGTTGGATTTCCATGCGTAGGCGTGTCATTATAGGTACGTGTTTCCTTATTGGTGCTGCCGATGAGTTCCATAGACCTTCTTGTTTACACAATTGTAGTTGTACTCCTCTAAAAAATAGTAGGTCGATGGCGCTATGACCGTTCTGTGCAAAGTAGGTTGGTGTTTCTTTTCTGTTTGCTATTTTGAAGCCTTCTTCTTCCAGTGTCTCAAGAAGGATGAGAGTTTTGGTATTTTCTTTGTCTACCCTGCAGTTAAAATCTCCGGCAATTATAATGTTCCTTTCTGCTTTCGTTTGTTCTATGGCTATAGATATTTTATCCATTATGTTTTCTACAGGTGTATTTGGCTGAATATAAATTCCTGTTATCGTAATTTCTGATGTGATTGTGACCATGTTTTCCTCCTTGATGATTCGCTTGATATCTCCCAGTTTCCCTTTTATGAAGATTGTGACTCCCCCTGCTGGTCTTCCTTCCGTCGGGGTCGCTAGCGTGTGTATACCATAGTAACCTTGCAAGTCCATTGGTTCCGTGAGGAATGTCTCTGTCAGTATCATAACATCTGTGTCGTCTATTGTCTTCTGTGATATGTGGGGTATTGCGTTTCTTATGTGGGGTATTGCGTTTCTTATTCCCCCTATATTCCATAATAATACACTTATTTCCGTGCTCGACCAAGGTCCCTTCTTCTTTGGCAATTGGGTGAGATGTTTACTGACGTTCCACCCCTCGTTCTTCCTCTGGTCTCCTATCATATCTCCGAAAGCGAAATCTTCTGACTTCTATTCCCTGTGGCCAGAAATCCGCACTCTGTGCATCTTCCAGATAGATATATGGGAAACCGACCTTAAAAGCTTTTCTGTCTCCCAGTGTATGAAGTTCTTCACATTCTATGTCTCCTATGATGCCATTCCTTTCCAAGAATTTCCTTATATTTGTTGCCGTGGTGCTCTGTTTGAGCCGACCTACGTGCAGCCATGCCATTTTTTCTGCTGCTTCTAGTTCACCGTCATCATTTTGTCTTTGATTGGTTAAGGGCGATATGTTATTCCATTTGTTTCTCCTTTCCCTTATTGTATATCTCTGACGAATTTGATTCTTCTCTTCACATGTACTGGTGCTTGTTTCATCGAATGCATTTTGTGCTGTCCTGACCGTGTGGTTTATTTCTGTTGTAATTTTGCTTTTTAGACTTTGTTTAACTAATGGTCTAATGACGCCTACAAAGACTTCAATATAGCGTACGGCACCAACATTTCCAACTAATAGTACCTCAAAAGGAACCAGGTCATATAAAAATTCTTCAAAATCTATAAGCAAATAAATGAAAATCAACATTTATTAACTTCAAGAACCAACGACCATTACCATTGCTCAAGTTTTTAACAATACGCCATCTGACAACTAAATGGAATGTGTTTTCTGATTTTTATCTTCATTGTAATATCTTTTAATATGTCATAATCCTCAAATAATTGTCATGTTTTTAGACTCCAATATTATCACAAATATTGTCAAGTAACAGCATACTACATGTTTAATAATCTTCAATACATTTTAAACGACATAGATTTACACAGCATTTATAAATTATTTCCAATCAGGTACCTGATCTATCCTAAGGTGAAAAATATGGCTGATGATGCCTACTACTGATAGGCGAAACATGTACCATATAATATATTAATTTCATGTCAACAGTTTTCATAAGGACAATGTCCTAATTTTTAAAATTGTATTGTATTGAATAGGTGAATTTATAATAAAACATACAAGTGTTATTTAATACTAGAAAGGTTTTCAGTGATAAAGAAAAGGGGCAGTATTAGGAAGGAAGCTGCCATCTTAATTAAATTACAACCCCAGTATTAGCAAGGAGTGAGCATAGAGGATCGCCCGGAGGCCCTAGGTTCGATTCCCGGCCAGATCAGAGATTTTTCTCTCGACCTGAGGGCTGGTTCAAGGTCCACTCAGCCTACGTGATTAGAATTGAGGAGCTATCTGACGGTGAGATGGCAGCCCTGATCTCGAAAGCCCAGAATAACGGCCGAGAGGATGCGTCGTGCTGACCACATCACCCCTCGTAATCTGCAGGCCTTCGAGCAGAGCAGCGGTCGCTGGGAAGGCCAAGGCCTTTTCAACGGCGTTAAGTGCCGTGGGGTTTGGCGTTTGAGCACAGAGAATGGCTGCCTAGTTTTACTTCCTCTGAAAACAATAATCACCAACACAACCGCCACCTTTGCCAGGTGTCAAAACAGGAAACCACAGAAAAGCAACTTCAAGCTTGGTGATGGAGGAGTTCAAACTCACAATGTCCAGAATGAAAGCTCACAGCTAAGTGACCTGAATCGCGCAGTCAAATCGGTACTTGATTAGTCTGCTGACTACTATCATTCCTCAACTCCTCAGCGCGGTGGATTTAAATGCCCGGTCGTCTCTCTGCTGCGGGAGGAGATCTGAGCATGGTGTTTAAACTTTTTCAGATTCGGGCAAGGCTTCATTCAAAGCAACATAACTTTGGTACTATTTTACGGATTTCAATAATACTGGAACTTCATTTTAGGTAGGACATAATCGGATACATTCTGAAAAAGTTTGGAGGGGTACCTGACATGTATCAGCGGCCTCACTGTTGTTGAAAAGCACAAAATTACTAATTGATTCAAATGTATAGACAGAATAGATTATTTAGAAAAACAGCTTCATAACTTAGGCTTTTGTATTATACACATTACCATATAAAGAGCAACCACAACATATATCTTATCCTTCGTGACTGGTTTCCAATCCCGCTTTTTGGAACGAAATGGTAATAAGCCCCTAAATAGGATTCTTTGCTCAGCATATAAATTTGTTTGGCAAACTATTAGTTCCACTAACTGGTCCGTAAAGAATATCTTGAAAACCTTCACACCACCACATTTCCGCGAGTCCCTATAAACTGTTCTATTTGACCCACATAATGACACACATTTTCCCACCAAAATGCATTAGCCGTGACATGCACAGTACCTTTCTGCACATTGTCACTCATATCTGATTCCGAACCGAGGACTTCGCATATAGCGATGTCACCGACATCTAATCACCATCTGATTCTAATAAACTTTCGTCAGAACCACTCAAATGTTCTAAAACATCTACTTCAACGCTCAATAACCCGCACTTGCTTGTAGAAGCCATCTTTACTCACATCCGATGAAATGCAAGACAATGTGTGATAAAAAAAAAGGATGGGAAAAAACAGTATTAAGAGAGCTCTGAATAGATAAAATGTATGATTATGTTGACAGTCAGCTTCTTCATTATTAATGAGTTTCATGTCCGTATTGACTGGTTACACATATATGGATAAGAAGGAAATTCCATCCATCAATACTGTTTACTTACATCAGTACCGGTCATCATCAGCTGACATTACATCTATTAGGCATTAGTTTGTATTACTAATCTAAAAAGATGTTTTCATCCATTAGCACATCCGGGTACGAGTTGTCATTTCAACTGTAAGTCCGTGAAAGTGAAATATTTTTTGAGGTTCAAATATGATAGTAAAAACATAAGCTTAAGCCTAAAAACTAATTGTACATACACATTAAACACACTGAAAACACTAAAAACATGTATATCACTTGATGGGTTTAAAAGTTCATGTCTTGCGTATCCCTTCTTCATATTTCCATGTTAGAGTCTTGTGAGTATATACTGGTTAATTTTGTGCCCGTAAACACCTATACCACTGTATACGAGCGTTTGGATAAACAAAAATCAAATGCTAGTTCAGGGCTGCTCTAAATCTTCTTCTTCTATAATGCTCTTTTGCGATTCAATTTGCTGCTTATTAATGAAACGTCAATTTGCTAAGATGGCTAGTCATTTAGTTGTCTTCTACAGTGTTGGATCCCTTTTTTTTTTTAACAGTCCAACCCTTGTTTTGTCTCTTTTCACTGGCCTCGTGAATCTACTTCGACACGTTTTTTAAGTAAGTCATTCATTTTACTTAATAACCCTCTAAGCAATCGCACTCATTCGGAATCGATTGATCTTTCATTTCGGAAATAATGTAATGGCACCTTCCTCCTCCCACCTGGATTAAATATATTGTTCATTTCTACTTTAATGTGACTTTGCACCATTCCAAGTTGTTATCTTAACTCTCCGATATATCATCTGCCTTGAATATACAATACTTCATAATGTTAATTTGTATGTTTGCCTTGCATTGTATTGTGACTTCGCGCCTGATAGTATATGCAGGCTGGCTCGCTTAACTGCTCTCCGCTTCTCGTAAACATCTTGAGGCAGTGCCGAACTTTGCGTGTGTTGTGCTACTATTCAGAAGATTGCGCCTCAAGTGACTGACCTCCTACTTCTTTTAGATTTTACGATTTAAAATCGCGCAGTGACTATCCCCGTTATCTTGTATTGCTTCTTCAACTGTTTTTGTTACTCATTCTTTAATTTCTTATTTACCTATGCATTGTGTTTTGCATTTTATTCGGCTGATGATGACCCAGATTGGGGTCAAAACCGGTACCGCTCCCACTTATAATGAAATAGGAATGTAACACCACATTTCTTATTTACTTGCATTGAATAGGTTGAACTACGTTATTTGTTATTTCAATTTAATTGTGCCTCGCATTGTATATGTTGTTATATGGCCTACCTGTCGTTGGTCAACCTGACTCATCACTGTCGTCCGTTTTATACTCCAGATCAGAGTAATTCTTTTCTCTACACACTTCTAGCATGTTATTTGGTATTGGTTCTTGGTCTCCTTGGTTTCCTGTTCGCGGTGTTATGAATGCTCCTAGAAGTACCATTAATGTTTTCCTCCTCCTAAGCGTTGTTTCCAAATACTCTTGATTACATATGATCCGTCCTATGAATGAATGAATACTTTTGCAAATATGTTTGAACGTGGCGACTTCATTATCATTACTAGGTCATTTTCTTCCTAACAGTGGGTGGAATCTTTTATTCTGCGTCCTCTTCATTCTTCTTTCGGACTGTTTCTCCATCCTTTCACTGACCATTTGAGTTGTCTCTTCGATACCAGGTTTTGTTTAGTCTATTTCGCCTTGAATAGCGCCCCATGTTCTACTTGGATATTCACTGCTGTGAACTATGCTGGGTATTTGCCCTGTGGATTCGTGGATTGTGGAATTTATGCTCAGTTCAATTATTTTAATAATGTCTATCCACTTCTAATGGCAGTCTCTACAATAAATGCTGTAGAGCATCTTTCCACTGGGTTTGATGATGGGTGCCTGAGTGAGCACAGTATATGCCGAAAACCTATTTCTCTCATGACTTCGCGGAATTGCATAGATGAAAACAGTGTACCTTGGTCAGTTAGTACTTTACCTGGCTTTCCCATTTTGGTAGTACATTTTTAATAGGCACTGCAAGACCTGTTTAGAATTCGCCCTTGAGACTGGCTGCAATGATATGTATTTTGAGAATACATCCATGATAACCACGGCGCAGAATGAACCAAGCATAAATCATCCCAAAGGCAAGGGAAAAAGGAATGTTTCATATGTAAATACATAGTTTGGTAGAAATAATCTTGTATAGATCATTGGTTATCAAAGTGTTGAAATTGTGCAATTTAATCATAAAAAATAACCTATATCATGTTACCATTTCTCGCGAGTGTTTCTGCTTTAGATCAATTTAAATGGAGATAGGTGGTCATCTCTACAAAAAATAATCAAATCCTAGTTAGATGATAAAAGCGATATGTGATCCAAGTAATGTTATGCCATACATGATGTTCAGTTCTAAGTGGTAGGTTACAATATAAATGCAGGAGACAGGGTTAGATAATAGGAGTAGATGATACATTGCTATAATAAGGAGAGATGTACTGAAACATGGAAGTATCAGCTGATAGTAGAAATGGTGATGTAATTCAACTAGATTTAGATCCAATGAGGAGAAAACATGAGAGTAAAACTTCTTATGCATCAAAATGAAGTTAATATGTAGAGAGCTGAGAATTGTAAGAAGAGATAAGAGTTGAAATAAGTAAAAGAAGTAAATATTGAGATGTTATAAAAGGAAATATAAGATGAATTGAATAGATATATGTATGCCACGTCAAAATAAAAGAAGAAAAGCAATTCCTTTTTAAGCAAGAAAGGAGATAATTGACGCAGACTAGAATCGCTTGTGTTTGGGATCCAACAACATGGCATTAGTCAAGAATTTGTGTATAATATAAATTGGACCGTATCATAACCTTTCGTAGAACAGCACATGGTCATCGAAAGATATCCAATATAAGAATGAATATGCATTACACTTGGACATATTAACTTGGGATTTTCTTCTGAAAAGATGCACACACTTAAATTATGCATGACATATGTAGAGTAACATGTAAGGTCATGGCTAATAGAGATGAGTTAATGTCGTATTGTATTTTTTTATATATATATATCAATGATATGAGTAAAGAAGTGGAATCAGAGATAAGGCTTTTTGCAGATGATGTTATTCTATACAGCATAATAAATAAGTTACAAGATTGTCAGTAACTGCAAAATGACCCTGATGATGTTGTGAGATGGACAGTAGGCAACGGTATGATGATAAATGGGGTTGAAAGTCAGGTTGCGAGTTTCACAAATAGGAAAAGTCCTCTCAGTTTTAATTACTGCATTGATGGGGTGAAAGTTCCTTTTGGGGAACATCGTAGGTACCTAGGTGTTAATATAAGGAAAGATCTGTATTGGGGTGAGCACATAAAGAGAATTGTAAGTAAAGGGTACAGATCTCTGCACATGGTTATGAGGGTATTTAGGGGTTGTAGTAAGGATGTGAAGGAGAGGGCATATAAGTCTCTGGCAAGACCCCAACTAGAGTATGGTTCCAGTGTATGGGACCTTCACCAGGATTACTTGATTCAAGAACAGGAAAAATCCAAAGAAAAGCGTAGTGTTACAAAAATGTTGCAAAGACGAGCTGCTCGATTAAGTGGTATGTTACATGTTATAATTTAATGTTATGTCCGTATTGAAATGTACATAAATACAAAGTTTGTTGCAAGTGTTATTTTTAATATCCACCTATTCAATACAAAGAGTTTTTTTTTTTTGTTTTTGGTATGGGTGCTTGTAGTTGATTTTCTTTTAAGTGAGCCAGTTTTTTATCTAATGTGAACTGTTTCCTGCTTAGTATACCATTTAATTTATAATCAACATGTAACTGAAATGAATTCCATTCTGTAGGGTTCACACATTGAGACACCGATAAGTGTAGTTTGTACAGTTGTAAGTTTAGGAGTGACTTTTTTTTATAGAAAGATTTTTTATTTCATCCTTAAGCCAGATTTCATTAGTTTTGTTTTGGGTTTTTAATAAGTTTTTGGACCATCCAAAAAATGGACCAAAACTAGTACCTGACACTATCATATTGTAATGTTTTGTTGATTTTAAGTATTGAGAAGGTGAAGCAATAAATCTTGTATTCATTTTAAATTGAGTCTTAACTCAATACAGAACCCAACCATGAAGTTTATTACTTTAAAAGTTGATGAAGGTTGTTTAGTGAGTGAAGAGTGTTTACGGAGTATACATCAGATGTATTTGTTGATTTAATTGTATGTGAGGATATTAAGGTTAGGTCGATTATGTGTGAAAAGGGTGACTTTAAGATTAATGAAACTTCTGGTAAGAGAGTCGAGAGTAGCAGTGTTGTTGGCATGAAAGTGGTGCGAGTAGGAGCCGATATGAAAGGTGGTGAAAATAGATTGATTGTTGGGGCATTAAGTAGTAATGATGGTGATCTCGAATAGATTTACGGTGATGATTTCAGTAATAGTGTGAGCGTGAGTGAGAGAACATGTGCTAAGTGTGGTGTGAATGAGCTTGAGATAATTGAAGTATGTATGTTTGATAAGTGTGAGTTAACTAAGACTGTTGTTTGTAAAGGGTTGTTTGAAGCGAATTGTAGGTCATGTTTTGTGCTTAAGGGGATTCATCGGAAGGGTGGTAAATTGTATGGTAATTCAGGGTTTGAAGATTTTGTGAGAAATTTTTGAGTCAGAGATCATGTGTGTGTGATGGGAATGTTTAAGGAAAGCGAGAATGGAAGTGTTCGTGAGATGAAAGAAAGTCTCTTCAAGCGAGTGTGTAACGTTTTATTTAAGACTGAGAGTTGTGTGAATGATCTGAATGATATGTTGAATGATATCGATGTGGAATGTGTGAAAAAGTATGCGATCTGTTTGCTTGCATTAATTGTCGGTTTGTGGAAGAGAAAACGTAGAAAGATTCCCGAATATTTCAGAAATAGGGATTTCTTTGTTATGAATGTCTTGAATGAAAGCTTGTATGATTCTTGTGTGACTGGATGGGATGAATGTTTGTGTGTAAGATAGAGTGGATTCTAGACGTAGTTAGATTTTATTGCGGTACGCATTCCCCGTCTATCGATGCTGATAGATATTAAGTTTAGGTATAGTTTTTTCAATTGTATCAGGGTCCATATACTGTGGACAGTAGAATACGCAAGTGTGCTTATAGGCTCCTAACCGCTGACAACAAGGTCCTTGGGACATTTAATATCTACCGTCTTCGTAGATATAAGAGATAGGTTCTGCACCTTAGATGTAAATATTATCAATTTTGAAGTTAGTGTACATTAGTAAGCAGGGATTGTATTCAATGATGTATGAAACAATCAGTGTTGTTTGTATATAGTCATATTATTATTATTATTATTTGGACAACTTTTATTTCATGTGTGTGAATACAATGCAGCAGATGCAATGTATATATCTTTATCACACTATTTAAGTGTGCAGTTATATAATTTAAGAAGTTCTGTTTTATGGTGCATCATAATATATGATGATCATCTATTCAGCAAGGGAGCGTTATATGATAGTACATATATCTCACCCTCGCACTATATGTAGAAGTAAGATATATTATTGTCAGTATTAGATTTATTATTATTATTTATTATTATTATTATTATTATTATTATTATTATTATTATTATTATTATTATTATTATTATTATCATCATCATCATCATCATCATCATCATCATCTGTACTTTAGTTGTATATTTTGTCATTAATATTTGTAAGCTGGGAGATCTCCACATATGTAGTATGAGTCATTTGTTTTGAACGAGTGGGAAAACCTTGCTATATTGGATTCTGGTAATTTGTATGACTCATGTGGACAACCCAATGTCTTATGAGATGTACTTGTTGTTGTCGGTAAGTTCGATGAATCATGTGAATAGCCCAGAATCACATGAGCTTGTTGATGTTGTACTAGGAAAGTTCTATGACTCATGTGAAACACCTCAGAGAGTTTGTTTACGTCTTGGGACCAAGAAGTAGTTAAGGACATGGTCTTGACAAGAGGACCACTCATGATTGGCTGGCAAGGATCAATCTCGGCGAATCATGTGAGAGATGAGGTCTTTATATACTTCAACATCACAGCGGAGAGGAACCACAACTGTCAAACTGTACGAGAAGGAAGTAGTGTGGACACACGGTATGGGAATGAAATAGTACTGATACACGGTACTGGAGTGAGACCTGCTGCACTATACTGGACTGGACCTCAAACGTTCGTGGAACGTAGTCTTGTTATGTTCGTAGAAAGTGGCTGATCGACAAATTGTGGAGTGCTTACGCATTAAGTAGGTATTGTAGCACTTATGGCGGCTTGGCATTATATGATGGTGAAAGCTATCTCAGACTTTCCATAATTTATGTTCAGGATCGACAAGCGTGTGTTGCTCAAATGTATAAATCTTTACAACAAGTGTTAAAGTCTGTGAACACAGTATTACGAGGTATAGTATCTGTGTGATGTTATTACTGCCGATTATGAGAATCGGCAAGTCGTGTTGATACAGAGACAGTGAAGGGTATTTATCTACATATATGTGGATTGTTCAACGGACTATCTGCAAATGGTGGCATAGTTCTCGCTTTCGTTTTCCCACTGTTTTCATTGTTGTTGTTGTAAATACGGAGTCTTCCAGCAATCTTTTGTTTGTGTATTATATGTGTATTTTGTTGTGTTGATGAGGTGCCCATGCACGGATTTTATTGAGAATATAGTTAGATATTTTAGAATCAGTGGAGTTATTGGTGAACCTAGGTGCAGTTCCTACCTATTTAGTCGTTTTCAGGAGGTTAGGTATGGCCTACAGCAGATGTGCAGTACACAGCATTATGTACACTCTCTGGGATATAAAGAATTATCATGCTCTATCTAAATTCGAGGGATCCATTTTGGTGAACTCTGGCACCCACACTACGGACATTTCGGTTAATTATGTTTATTAAGTTTTTATATATTTTTATTTATGATATATTATATGATATTCAAGAAATTATTTATATGTAGTCATCAAAATATCACACTACGTCTTTATTTAAACTGCTAATCTTAACCTTCAGGTTGAGAAATTTATTAAGCAAATAATAGGCCTGGCTGGCTTTTACATTACACATAATAATTCTCATGTTAGGTCCGTTCTGAAATGTACGTAAATACAAAGTATGTTACAAGTGTTATTTTTAATATCCACCTATTCATTATTAAAAGTAACACTTGTAACATGCTTTGTATTCAAGTAATATGTTCCGAGCTGTCAGTGGAGAGATGGCGTGGGAGGACATCAGTAGGAAAGAAATAAAAGAAGAAATGCAATTCTTTTTCCAGGAAGAAAGGAGATAATTGACACAGACTAGAATAACTTGTGTTTGGGATCTAATGACATGGCATTAGTCTAGAATTCCTGTATAATATGAATTGTAACTCAGGAAAAGCGTAGTACCCAGCTTGGAACTTGATTTGGGCAAACCCATACCTTGAGGCATAAATATGATGTTCATTTCTATATATTCAACGAGTGATGGAAAATAGTCTATATAATTCATTTAATTTTACAGAATGGAAATGACATATTAGTGAGCTTTCTATAAATTTTAATTATGGATGTTTTGATAAAAGTTTGAGTGGTGTCTTTTAAAAGTAGGAAAGATCACAATAAGTTGCAAATTCAAGAGGACAAATTGGGGCAAATATTCGTTTATAGAAAGGGGAGTAGGGGATTGGAATAACTTACCAAGGGAGATGTCCAATAAATTCACCAATTTCTTAGCAATCATTTACAAAAAGGCTACAAAAACGATAGGGAATCTGCCACCTAGGCGATTGCCCTAAATGCAGATCAGTAGTGATTGATGATTTATTTTCCCGATGCTTAGGAGGAAGTAGAGTAAAGATATTATGAGATAACCCATTTCTACATAATACATAGCTGCAGATATATAACTCGCACACTTTTTAGTGATAGATGGACACCCTCGTGCTGAATCGGTCCACCTCAGCAATCTTCAAGATTCGTATTGGCAACCTTTGAAACACAAACGATGAATCGCTTATGCATTGCTGTGCGACATCTGGCATACACTTTACGTACTAGTACTGTTGTTTACACAGCAAAGCCAAACTATAGAATTCATGCTAGGAACAAGATTCGCAACGAGAAATGTTATATAATGTCAAATGTGTGCGCACAGTTGTTGGCTTAAGATAATAAAGGTTTAGAAAATTCATATCGATCGATCATATTCTAGATTCAATTCAGATTTCATTTCCATTCGGTTGGTAGTATTACCAGAACCGGGAGAGCTCCCTCCTTACTCCTCAACCCCATACACAAATCTATCATTAAAAAGTGTGCGAGTAAAACATGCATACATGTAAATAAATCTTAACAAGCAATATTTTATTAATGCATTCTATAAATACATAGGAATATTTACAACGAATAGAGGACCTAGCTTCGAGGAATATGACCTGGATATCGTGAGTCTTCCCATGAACAATTTGTATTTGTTATAAATTTTATTGGCAAAGATTGTAAATAATATGAAAGTATAGCAAATAATGAAATTAGAAATCAAGATGAAGAATACAATTGCTAACCGAGAATTTCAGTCCACTAAATAATAGTTGAATATAAATTATTATTATTATTATTATTCCATTTTTCTCTTCCAAGATTTCTATTTTATCAATAAATCATAATAATAATTAAGGTTTATTTGATGTCTAATGTATAGCTTGTTGTAGTAATATAAGCTACCGTTGAGCTAAGGCAATGGAATGTTTGGATATGCATGCGCAAAACGGATATGTTGGATGGAGACATAAATAGAAATAGATCTCGGCATAAACGTAAAACGTAGACATAAAATACTTTAACATTCGAGAACATTGAGAGACTGGTCGGGATTTAAGTGATCCAGCCTGGACGCAGGAAGGGCGTAGTACCTAGCTTGGTATCATAATCTATAAGTTTCATTTCCGTATTGATTATATTCAATAATATGAAGATTTGAAGCTTCCACCTAATCAATACATATATTTATATATTATTGCTCAACAGTACCGGTTTCGACCTTGTGAAGGTCATCTTCAGCTGACAATCATAACATACAATTAAAACATTACAATAAGAAAGTCACATGGTATGGGTAAAAATATAGTCATTACAATTGCTCTAGTTTAAAGAATCGTCTACAATAACTGATATAATAATGAAAAAGTTAACATTACTGTATGTACATGAATGATGTATCAAATGTTTTTCGTCTTATCTTCGTCTACGTTAATCGGTATGAGAGTTAAAACTTTGCACTATGGATGGTAAATGCTCAGTAGAAACACATTAAAGTAATTCGTTAGATGGTAAGCCCTGTTCTGGCTTCTAAGTCATTATCCCTTAGTGAATATAATTCACATTCACACATCTTATACGATTAAAACACCAATTAGGTAGCACAATAATAATCATTCACTGAATTGAGAATCTGGTTTAAAATGCCTGAGTGTTGTCTGTAGTAAATATTTAGACTATCCTTATTGTTTGACTACATATTTAAACATGTGAAATCAACTAGAATAGCCTTCAAAATTTTAAAATAGTCTGTCTACATTTGTGGTAATATGCTTGGCAAACTTATTGTACTCCTTGTTCATAATATTATTACTGATGTCCATGCCGGTGTCATTCGTAAACCTTCAACACTAGCTTGGTGGGTAGTGTTTGTAGGATTGATTATCAAAATGCTTATAAAGAATAAAGATGTTATATCATCCGGAGATATTTTAACCTCACACTACTGCAATATATTTTATTTCCATTCCCCATTAGACATCCGGATGATCTAACATAACACCTTTATGATTTTGTCTAATGGCTGTAATATAATTATGTACTAGCTGATGATGGCCATGAAAGGCCGAAACCGGTACTAGTGTAAAATCCATTTACAATAAATAAGTATTGATGGTGGAACACTTTTCTTGTCTATACATGCTTATAAAGAAATCTTGCCACGGTTGTTGACGTTGGTCTAATGGGAGACTTCGAGATTCTAAATTTGGTAGTGAATTTGTTGTTTCTGAATCTAAAATCCAACCTAAATAAAACTAGCCAGAACAAAGAAACAACAAACCATCACCCAGTAAACAACAACACCCAGCTCATTATCAACATGTCGAATACACAGTTTTCAGAAGAGGAAATAAACCTCCTCAATAAAGGACTGAAGTTCAACTGGCCCGGTGTACACAAAGAGGGCATCATTGCAACAATTGTGGAAATTGAATCCAACATAGCAAAACTTCTATTAGAACAAAAAAACGACAAACACGAGATAAAGAAAAACCTCCCCCATTTTAGCTATGGAAATAAAAACCAATTCTGAGCACACTAACCATAAATTAAGCCAAGAATTGAAAACCAAAATAAAAACAAATAAAAGTCACAAAAGCAGATAAGGGAGGAACAACAGTATTGATGAGCAAAGACGATTACATCAAGAAAACAGAAGAATTTTTCTCAGACAAATCCTACTCCATAGTCAACACGACCCAATAGTCAAAATACAATGTAACTTACAAACTTTACTGAAAAATTCAACATTCCTACTAAAAGAACATGAACAACAAAAACTAATAGATATGAACCCCAAAAACCCCATAGCACGAGCGTTATCTAAAATTCACAAAAAAAGAAACCCCCATTAATACCTATAACAAACAGTAGAAATAGCCCAACTTACAAAAATTCAAAGTTTTTACATAGTTTCTTTAAAAAACAATACAAATTTCATAATACTATACCAATAAAAAACTTCAATCGATTTCTGTGAGATTAAATACTGTATAATCTCGTATACCACCTGCCACTGAATAAGACCCACACACTTATTTTGAAAGAACAAAATTTAAAACAAAAGTGAAGGCAAAATTATTTACAATCTTCACTAACACACACCAAATGATTAGAAAATACAAATAAAAGTAAACAAACATTTCCAGAACGTATCCAACGAGTTCATTTATCATCATCATCAGTACCAACTTCGGAACTTTCATCACCATCACCTTCTAACAAAATGTCTTCATCACTGCCATTCATAGCATTAGAAATGCTACATTTCCTGAAGCTCTTCCATATGACGTCTCCAGTGATACGATTCCATGCCGTCAAAATCCACGAACACAACAGCTGAAAATCCAGGCGCCGAATGCGACCAGTTGGCGTCAGTGTGTGATTATCAACCGCCATCCATTCTGTATAGAGCTGTTTCAAGGCTGCTTTAAATGGACGGTTCACACAGACATCCAGCGGCTGTAGCATAGACGTCATCCCGCCGGAATGACTGCTAGGTCGGTTTTCCCATTCTTGATAAGTTTCTTCACAGCGTCTGTTATGTGGCCGCGGTAATTGTCGAGAATAAACAAGCTCTTTTGTCCCAATAATGCACCAGGGCGACGTTCCCAGACACACTTTACCCAGTCTTCCACAAGTGAACTGTCCATCCAGCTGGAGTTCTGGGATCTGACGATAACACCAGCGGGTAGATCTTTAGGAAGCGTCTTTCGCTTGAGAACAATGCTCGGTGGCAATTTGGTTCTGTCGGCTAGAATACACAACATTACCGTACACCGTTGTTTTTCATTACCACCTGTTCCAATGGTAACACTTTTCGCACCTTTAACATTCACAGTCCTGTCTACTGGCATTTCAAAGTAGACTGCCGTCTGATCCGCATTGCCAATTTGGGAAAGCAAATATGCATTTTCCTTCCACAACTGAATTATGTGACACTGAAACGAAAATAACTTCTCATCGTAGGCACCAGGAAAATGCTATGAAATTGAGTTATGCCTTCATATGCTCAACCCATTTCTTTTATAAAAATTACAAACCCATCCTCGGCTTGCCTTAAACCCTACGGCTGGAAGTTCCTTTGCAATCTCTAACGCCTTTAGCTGACACATTTTGGTTGACACACCATAACCCAATTCCCGCCTTTCTGTCACATATTTATAAAGTTTATTTATTTATTTATTTTTTTCAATTTCCGGAAAACGAAAAGCTCTACGGTCACCACTACATGTTAATAGCAAATTATTCTTCTTTCTCCAATTGCTAATACACGACTCGTCAATATCGTATTTCCTACCGGCGGCACGATTTCCAATAATTTCGGCTTACCTCACTACTTTCAGTTTCTCACTCGCAGTAAAAGATCGCAAACGCTTTGTGGAATTCATGTTGATACTCCGAGAACGTGCATGAGACTGACACCAAGCGCAGAAGTAGCATATACTGAGAGCGGAGAGATTATACGGTAAATCCACTATACAATTCAAACACGTAATGTGCTCTTTCGACATAACTAACACGTACCCCAATATTCCATCAAATGAAACTGTCAATATCATCAAAGAAAATCTTACTAAACATAGCCATCTAAGTAATTTTGAAATTGAACAGTTCATCAAAATATTAAATTTCATATTAACAAACAATTATTTTACCTTTAATGGTTAAATATACCGTCAGAAAGGTCTGTCAATGGGTGATCCCATATCAGGTATTTTAGCCAACATATACATGGATTTTTTTTTTTTGCTAGTTGTTTTACGTCACACCGACACAGATAGGTCTTACGGCGACGATGGGACAGGAAAGGGCTACAGTAGAATTCCGCTGTAACGAACACCAGTATAACGAAATTTTCAGAATAACGAATAATTTTTTTGGTCCCTTCCTTTTTCCCTATTTGTTGTATGTTAAAATGTTTCATTTTAACGAATTTCGTAGTTTCAGTTTAACGAATTAAACTTGAGCTCTTTTCTTTACCAGTTTGACCGTATTTTCTCAAATTAAAACCAAAATTCATCCTGTTTTATGACCAACATTTTTCTTGGCGATATGATCGCCATTTTCCATATATGCAACGTACGCGATCGAGAAGGCAATGGATTTTGTGTAACCAATACGCTTCGCCCAGTTCTCACGTATGATATGGAACTTATTTGGGAAAGACTAACGGTGTCCGACCTTCGAACTATTGAAAATGTAAAGGCCAGATTTCTGAAACGAATACTGGGCATCTCCAAGATGTCACCATCATGACGTGCGTACGAATTATCCAAAGAAACTTTTTTACGGGAAGATTTGAAAATAAGAATGCAGCTTTCACATACGCAGCGAGTAGTAGTTCTCCAAGAGGGAAAGAGAAAACAAGTAGAAATTAGCCTGGATTTTTATTCAGCTGATGCTATGATTGACCGCAGCTGGACCGGTCCAAATAATGACGTGAGAAGTGCTTTGAATAGGCTGGCGGTACATGGGTTTCACCATGGTCTATGCCAACGATCAGACTTTCATGAACCGTCCCTACATTGTGTGCGTACGTTGTGTGATAAACATTGCTATCGCTATCATTTCAGCAAGTGCAACAAGAGAACAATATCTTCACTAGAATATGCGAAAATTAATGTATTTTTTTATTTTAATGCACAATTGTACGCTATTAAATAAATAAATATGCTTCGCCCGTCATCCAATGTAAGACGTCACTCTATTAGCTGAGTAGGAACGCCAAGTTTGCAATCCACCAATGAACGCCACGCTTTGCGCAACCAATAGGCTTCGCCCATCAACCAATGTAAGACGTCACACTATTGGCTGAGTAGGATCGCGATGTTTGTAATCCACCAATGAACGTGACGGTTTCATCGCATCATGCATTGCATGTTTCTTCTTCGTATTTAATTTGTAACTCCTATTCAAAGCACTTCTCACATTCTCTTCTCATGTCATTATTTGGACCGGTCCAGCTGCGGTCAATCAGATGAATAAAAATCCAGGCTGATTTCTGCTTGTTTTCTCTTTCTCTCTTGGAGAACTACTACTTCTTGCTGTTAAGGTTATATCATTAAACTTGCAAAGTTCGTGTGCATTTCGTTAAATAAATAAGTACCGGTACCGTACATATCGCAAATGGATAAGCAGAAGCGACAGCAGTTTTTGTTGAGTGAAAAACGTAAAATACTTGCGGAAGTAGAGAAAGGCGGAAAGAAAGGAGATGTAGTGAAGAAGTATGACATTAGCCCGTCAACACTTTCTACGTTTTTAAAACAGAAAAGTAAGATAGAGGAAAACATCGATGCTGATGCCCTAGGTCCACACCGTAAGATGATCAGGACAGCCGACTACAAGGAGGTGGACCAAGCCGTCTATACGTGGTTTGTGGAAATGAATGAATGAATGAATGAGAGTAAAAACATTCCAATAAATGCCCCACTGTTATGTGATCGTGCGCGATTTTTCGCACGTTCGCTTGGGTCACCTGAGTTTATGGGTAGTGCTGGTTGGCTTCATAGGTTCCGGGAGAGATATGGCATATCCCACAAAATTATAAATGGTGAAGCTAACGATGCCCCGAAGGAAGTTGCGTCTTCATGGCGGCTGGAGACTCTAAAGGATGCCTTGAAAGAATATTCGCCGGCAGACATTTATAATGCAGACAAAACTGCGATATTTTATAAACTAATGCCGAACAAAACCCTTGATTTTAAGAGAAATAAGGGTTTTGGGTGCAAACGTTCAAAAGAACGTATCACGGCTCTTTTGTGCACCAATTCCACAGGGACGGACAAAATGAAGCCTCTCGTAATAGGGAAGTTTGGGAAGCCAAGGTGCTTCAAGGGGGTGCAACATCTGCCCTGTGAATACAGGCACAATTCTAAGGCATGGATGACATCTGTGCTATTCAAGGAGTGTTGTTGGACTTGGAACGTCGGATGAAGGCCGAAGAGGAGGATTCTTCTATTATTGGACAATTGCTCTTCTCATAATTGTGTGCCTCGCCATTTGGAGCATGTAAAAGTTTTATTTTTGCCTCCAAATACAACTTCAATTCTGCAGCCGCTGGATCAGGGTATAATTCATGCAGTAAAGCGGCATTACCGAGCTCTTGTAGTCCGTCGAATGCTGTGCAACGTTGCCACGAATAGAGACATTAACATCAATATATTGGAAGCAATGCAGATGTTTAATGCTGCATGGCAATCCCTGAATGCAGACATCATCACAAACTGCTTCAGAAAAGCTGGAGTGGTTTTCACAGAAGACGTCACAGAAAGTGAAGTGTTGGATGATGTGGAAACCGAGGAGAATTGGAAGCGTTTGTGTACAACGTTGGATGTGCCATCTACGGTAAGTCTTACCGACTACATCAATGCAGATAGTGATGTAATAGTTCACAAAGAAATCACAAATGAGGAAACTGTGGAGGACATTATGAATGATAGAGATCCATGCGATGAGGAGGAAGAGGAAAACAACCCCCAAAATGATTTTGATCGACAGAGCTTGACTCTTCAGCAGGCAACGAACATGGCACGTAGCCTTCAAGATTTTCTCGTGTCACGAAGTGATGTGCCAGAATCTGTTTTAAATTCATGTGCAGTGGTTGGTGACTATTTGGAACGAGCTTTTGTGTCTGGATCTGTTCAGAAGAAAATCACAGACTTTTTCAAAAAATGTTCTGGAACAGTGTGTAGACTTGCTGGTACAATGTAAAAATAGATTTTCTGAAAACATCTGTCAGTACTGTAACTCGTATTATTATAATGGTATTTTGAAGTTATATAGATCCTGCAGTTGATATAACAGGGCAGATGACCTCGTAGTTCCGCCCCTAAAAACAACAATAACTAACGGATATAATACTAGGTGAGTTCTTAAGAATGGACTTATTTCAGTATAACAAATTAATTTCAGTATAACAAATTAATTTCAGTATAACAAATTAATTTCAGAGGTCCCCAAAATTTTGTTATACTGGTATTTTACTGTAGGAGTGGGAAGGAAGCGGCCGTGGCCTTAATTAAAGTAAGGGAAACCACAGAAAACCATTTTCAGGGCTGCCGACAGTGGGGCTCAGCCTACTATCTCCCGAATACTGAATACTGGCCGCACTTAAGCGACTGCAGCTATCGAGCTCGGTGTGGATTTTCTAAGACATAATAAAATATTGACAGAAGGGCTATGTTATGTAGACGACACATTCGTTATAATAGATAATAAGCTAAATAATAGTGGCAACAATTTAGAATATTTCAATACCATAGACCAAAACACAAATATACAAAAGAAGATGAAATCAATAAGTCATTAAATTTTTTGGATATTACTGCAACAAGCTTGAATAATAGTTTCAATTTTCAAATATATAGAAAACCAACTAATTCCCCAATTACAACCAAAAACGCCTCTTTGCACCCAAACTCTCAAAAACAAGCCGCATACTATAGCCTAATCTACAGCTTTTAAAATTCCCCTCACCCCTCAAAACCGAAAAACTGAATTAAAATATATAAAGAACTTAGCCAAATTTAATGGATACAACACGGAAATGATCAATCGTAACATTAAGTAAAATATAAATTAATGACAAACCTCATTCCAGACCAACCAAATAAGTCCATCTACGCTACTGTTACGAATAACAATCGGTACATACATCAAGTTACACATTATAATTCTCATGTTAGGTCCGTATTGAAATCCATCAAGTGTCAAACCCACTTAAAAAAACAAAATGTCAAAATAGCATTCAGAACCCAAAACAGCAATCAAAGCAGATTCTTTAACCATTACGTAGTAAATCCTAACAATGATCCTTACTCAAGTTCGGGAATTTATAGATCGAGATGTTCACAATGTCAGGTGTCTTATATCGAACAAACAGGCCGCAGCTTTTACACAAGGTACCCAGAACGCAATCAAGCACAGTAAGTTTTCCGCAATGAGCACACATATGCAAGGAACAGGCCATCAATATACAACAATAGAACAGGATCTATCTATCCACAAAAAATAAAATAAGGGAAAACTAATGAACGAGTACGAGAAGATATACATCTTTTTGAACCAATATTTTAATAAAGACCGAAATTTAAATGATACTTCAGATGACAATAACTCCATTTATGATATAATACATAATTTACTGCAAGTATTGTCCGACTCGTTGGCCGAATGGTCAGCGTACTGGCCTTTGGTTCAGAGGGTCCCGGGTTCGATTCCCGGCCGGGTCGGGAATTTTAACCTTAATTTGTTAATTCTAATGGTCCGGGGGCTGGGTGTTTGTGCTGTCCCCAACATCCCTGCAACTCACACACCACACATAACACTATCCTCCACCACAATAACACGCAGTTACCTTCAAATGGCAGATGCCGCCCACCCTCATTGGAGGGTCTGCCTTACAAGGGCTGCACTCGGCTAGAAATAGCCACACGAAATTACTATTACCGCAAGTATTAAAAATAAAGGGACATGTGTTTAATAATATCTATAAATTTCCTCCCTCAACAACTCCTACAGTTTGAATCAACACCACCACCTCCCATATATCCCCTACAAACGCGCCCCCACTGACAAACCAAGTACATAATGCTCCGCCCACTCCTCCTTCCCCTACACTTCCCCACCAAGGATGACACACAGTTACAACACATGAAGTGCGAGCACAGTGATATCCAGTCGAGCTGGCACCGCAAGTAGTTCAAACATGCCACGAAAGACAAAAGGAGGTAAGCAGAAAGGTCCAAAGTTGACACCTTATTGTGTCCATTTACATACTTTATTTTCTTTAACAACCCTTTTAATTTCATTACAGACGTTTTAACATCTTTCATTTCGGATCCAGAAATAACGATTTCACCACCAATTTTAGAATCTCGAGAAGTCGCAAGTCTCCCATTAGACCAACGTCAACAACCGTGGCAAGATTTCATTATCAGCATTTCGATAATCAATCCTACTAACACTACCCACCAAGCTAGTGTTGAAGTTTTACAAATAATACCGGCATCGACATCAATAATAATAATAATAATAATAATAATAATAATAATAATATGAACAAGGAGTACAATAAGTTTGCCAAACATATTACCACAAATTTAGACAAACTATTTCAAATTTTCAAGGCTATTCTATACTGAAATTCAAGTTAAGAGCTTAGGAAAAGTATCCCTTCCGCATGTGAGCACGTCCCCTGTTCCCCCTCCCGTCTTGTCATGGTTCTCCATCTCCGCCACAACCAGCTTATCATTAACGCCGTGCGTCCATCTGACAAGTACAGTACTTCATTCTGAAATAGTGAAGCATCAAACGAAATCACTGCCTTTCACATAGCTGTACTTTGATTGCGTACCATACCTATTTATTCCTTTATTGACCATGTAAAACCTACAGAATACTGACGAATTCCGAGGCAAGAGAAGCAAGAATTATTTTTGTTTCATAATGCGATTTGTGTGAGGCACATGGAGACTTACAACATACGTATACGATTCCGCTCTCGTGCAACGACTGTCAGTGGCAGTTTCTCACAGTTAAAAAAGCTGAAAAACCAAACGGTGAGTGGGATTGCAAAATACAATGCTTCCAGGAATGTTGTAAATATTGTAGTCTCGTCATTCGGAAGGTAAAAACGAACTCATGATCCTCTCATGACAACATTTCTGTAGGTAGAGGGTGGTTGCGAATAGAAAGTAAAGTACACATTATTATTATTATTATCATCATCATCATCATCGAATACGCCAAAGATCCTATTCCCATACCGTGTTAAGGCCCTTCCTGTTTTATTTACGGCGAGTGCTGAGCTGACACATCGTTCTTTCCCTGGAGACTTGGATTTTCCATTCCAAGCGAACGGCGTAAAAACTGTACACAGAAATGCCGATCAGCTGCGCGGACTTTTTCACGTCTTCCACAGTCCACAGTGGATTCTAATCTCGTAGGCTACTGTAAACGTTTAAAACAATTTGGTTTAGATTTTCTACTTTATTTTCCTCTACTTTTGTTAGCTTTAAAGTATTTCACAGGGAACTCAAGCGTCACAGCATCACACACGTCTTGCTCACAGCTGGCAGCCATTATGAATACTGAACAGTGAACACGCTGTTGCAGCCAGTATTGCCAACAGTTTTCTTGGATCCATCTTCAACGTCCCACCTATTATGAGAACTTATCAACAGTGGAATGAACTCGAACAAACTTACTAAGTACACAGTGCAATAAGATATCAATATCATATTAAATTATTATTATTTTGCTACATACACCACTGAGAACAATAACTATTCACAGCCATCTACGTATGAAATATAAGAGTTGGTAACGAACCCGAATAACATACAACCTGTGATATATTTTCCATATTTATACAGGCAAAAATTTTAATTCATCAAGTCAGTTCACCAGAATATCTAACCAAACTGAAGGAAGCTCCTGACTTCAGGAACAAGTAACAAACCTAGGGAACTATTTGGCGCTGCGGAAGCCTTTTCACCGACCAGAAGTCTGACTAACATCAAAGGGACCGCTAAGGTCTTAAGTTGACTCTCAGTATAGTTGATTTCACGTGTTTAAACGTGTAGTCAGGGATTAGGGATAGTCCAAATATTTACTACAGACAACACTTGACATTTTTAACCAGATTCTCAGTTCAGTGAATAATTATTATTGTGCTACCTGTCCAACTCATTGGCTACAGGCGTACAGGCCTTCGGTTCAGAGGGTACAGGGTTCGATTCCCGGCTGGGTCGAGGATTTTAACCTTCATTTGTTAATTCCAATGGCCCGGGGGCTGGGTGTTTGTGCTGTCCCCAACATCCCTGCAACTCACACACCACACATAACACTATCCTCCACCACAATAACACGCAGTTCCCTAAACATAGTAGATGCCGTCCACCCTCATCAGAGGGTCTGCCTTACAAGGGCTCCACTTGGCTAGGAATAGCCACAGGAAATTATTATATTGTGCTACCTAATTGGTGTTTTAATTGTATAAGATGTGTGACTGTGAATTATATTCACTACGGGACAATGACTAAGAAGCCAGAACACGGCTTACCATCTAACGTATTGTTTTAATGTGTTTCTACTGAGCATTTACCATCCATCTTTAATGTGAATTTATAAGCAAATAGTACAAATATTCCACTAGTTAATTTAAAATTGATTAACAGAGATGTACATTTTAACTTACATTTTTATGCTTAATATAATAAAGAAGCCTAGTAATAGACAATCGGGATCCCGATGATTTATGATTTCGAGGAGGAGGTGCAGGCTGATGATGCCCGTAATACGAGACGAAACATGTCCCAATAACGATTATGATTCATAATGTATAAGTCATAATGTTCAAATGAATGTAATGTATTGAATAGGTGAAACAATTTAAGATAAAAATGAATATTTTAAGATTATACAGAAATTCAATACGGACCAATGACTTCAGCTGCAGTACGGAAGCTTCAAGACCCTGCATATTCACAGATGAAAATGAAGCAATCAGTTGTTTACTACACCTTAGATGAGCTTCCTTCTTTTGAAAATTCTAGTGACTTATTCTACAGGTTCTTATATTTTGTATGAAAATGTCTTTTTAATAAAGATGGCTTCACTGAATTGTTGGAAAGGGTCTCACGGCAAACAACACAAAGGGACTCACTTCCTCCATAAGAGTATTACCCCTCTTTTACAATTTTTAAGGGACCAAGGAATACTGGTGTAAAAGGGGGGGAAATGTAAAGGGGGAGGGATATAAATCGTGGGAAACAACTTGTACAGGTATATATAAAAATGCTCTGGAAAAGGAGGTAAATGTTAAAAAAATGCATATCATTAATTTATAGAGTATTTCAATCTCAATCTATTTACTGTACTGACCTCAAAGGTCCATGTACGTTAATTACTGTACTGTATTAACTGTTGACTACACTGCCTTTGTAATTCCGCTTATCCTTTGCCCAGGAGAAGGTTACTGGTAGCTGGTTAAAAATTTGTGTAATATATTCTTTTAATATACAGTAGTTACTTTCTTAGAATGGCTGTAGAATTATCTAAGATGCAATATTTTCTCTGAATGAAACATTCTGCTACTATTGTACCTGTATTTACAATATTAACACAAATTTATTCCAGACAGAAATTACACAATCACTGCTTCCTACCAAAATAGTCCAGAATCGATCTCTGTTTACACTTCTTATTTCTTATAACCTCTATTTGTTTTTCAAGCTCATAAAGGTTATGAAAATTAGTTTCACCCCCCTCTACAGATGACAGATACCTGCGTAAAACATCCACTGCTGCACTTGCATCAGAACTGGCAGGCATCACTTCACTGTCTTCCTCTGCTTCATCATTGCCACTGGTGGGATACTCGGCTGCTGTTTGTTCCGCAACCAACTTCTCCACACTACTTTCCTCTGCAGTGATCACAGAATCATCCTCTCGAAGCAAGTCCTCAGTAGTGCAGTCTGACTGCAACATTCTCCATACATCAGCAAGCATGCGCCGCCTCCTCCTCCTGGCAGCTGAGATTCGCGATGATTCTTGAAAAATCCTGCTTCACGGCTTTCCAAGGCAGTAGGTAATGATCGCACATTCTTGAAGCAACAAGGATTTTTAGATTTCTCTATCACATAGCGGTGGAGCTTCTCAGAGCCATCAGCATTGGCTCCCAACATCACTGTGAGCCTCATCTTGCAGTGTTTCCTACCATGGCATTTACAGTGGAACCTCGATTATCCGTTCCCGGAAAATACGTTTTCCCGGAATATGCGTTCAAATTACGTGGTCCCGCGAGCATCGTAATTAAATCACGTTGTAATAGTCCCGCATTATCCGTTCCTCGAAGAAACGATTTCCCGGATCAACCGTCCAGAAATTCCAGTCCCATCAACGCTAAATCCTCGATCAATCGTTTTTTAATAAACTGTATCTCACAAAAGGACGGCTATGGCATATTTATGGATCTTGGCGTTAACGCCCCGTCACTGCGATAATTAAAGCAAGTACTGTACCGGTACTGGAAAAGCGATCGGCGGTGAACTTGCATAAGGGACCATCTTAGCATCGCATTCGGGTGGTATTGTTTAGAGAATCTCGGAAAATCATAAAGCAGAGAGTGGCGACAACAATTGCAAGGAGACACGGCGCATTTCGACAGCTCTGCTTGAAGACGGAACGAGTTTCGTCAAACGTTCGCACTTATAAAACGTCCATATTACGTCCAGGGTTAGATGTTTATATTTTTACTTTTTTCGATCGTACTGCCGAAGAGGTTTTTGGCACTTTGCTCAGGGCACTGCAGAGTAACTGGGCTTTCAGGCAGGAATCGAAACTGCTTCTTAACACAAATTCAGTATTTTTGATATTATCGTACATGATTATGTTAGCGAGACCAAAACACATGTTGCACCTACATGTAATTTAAAAAAAAGAAAGCCATGGGAGGTCTTGGAATTGCCTATTACTGTTTAGGTCCTAATGTAAGACTGGAAATTTTACGTTTTTGTGTTAAAATACCAAAAACCGCAGTCGTTTTATTTGTGCACGTTACATTTTAAATGGTTGGTATAATTTCAAACTCGCACTGACATGTGCAGCGAGCGCACTTTCCAGATGACCTCAAGGTCACGAATAACCGTAATTTCTGAAGTTTTGATATTTCTTTTATCTTTCCAATTTGATTGGATTTGTGACGCGCAGAATTGAATATAATGCATTCGAGAACTTTTAAGAATCGATACTTATATTCGAAACCATGTTTTCGAGTTCAACATAACCTTTAAAAGTCGACGTAGGCCTAATTTGCGCGGTACGAGATTTCCAGAAACTGACTACGAACAGTATACCGGAGACCAAATTACAATGAAAGATTAAGAAATGAACGGATTTCACATTCATTTTGGGTGCTTTCGTATCTAATGTGCTTTATTTTATTAGATGAGAGAATTAAAAACTACTTGTGGTCGATTGTCGTTTGGCTTGGCGTTATTAGATTTTTCGAAGAGTTTGGCTAGCCTAATCAAAGTCGCCGAACTGAAAGAAGTTTTCACGGGAAACTGACGAAAATTCCCCTGTAAAACTGAATATAAAGTATCGAGATTTTGAACTCGCGTACCGGATATTAATGCGGTTTCGTGGTCTAACATGCCCGCCTCTCATCCAGAGGCCCGGGTTCGATTGTGACCAGGTCAGACAATTTTACCTGGATATAAGTCTGGTTCCAGGTCCACTCAGCCTACGTGATTACCTTTAATTGTGGAGCTATCTAATGGTGAGATGGCGACCCCGATCTACAGAGCCAGGAATATCGGCCGAGAGGATTCGTCGCACTGACCATGCGCACCTCGTAATCTGGAGTCCTTCGGGCTGAGCAGCGGTCGCTTGGCAGGCAAAGTCCCACTGGGGCTGTAGTTTGGCTTGGTTTAGGAGTTTTGTAAGATTATAATTATACATATTTCATTTTTGTGATGTTTAGCCAAATTGTTGATGGTTTTCATTCATTCCCGGATTTTCCGTTTTCCCGTATTGTACGTTTTATTTTCATGGTCCCTCAAAAAACGGAGAATCGAGGTTTCACTGTATCTCCTTTGAATGCCAAAGTCTTGCTGGGCAACACACGGAAAACAGACCAGTTTCATCTAGGTTAAAAATGTTCCCAGGTTCGTAATCCTTGGTCAGCTCCTGCAATCTTCTATCGATAAATTCTTCCACAGTTTCATCACTAACTGCATTAGATTCCCCACAAACAGTTTTATAGATTAGGTTATACCTTTTCCTAAATCGGTCGATCCAGCCATTGGACGCGCTAAAATTTTCAATGCCAAGAATGTTTGCCACCTTAAGCGCCTTTTCTCTTAAGAGCACACCATCAATTGGAATGTCTGCGGCTCTTAAAGTTTCAAACCAACTTTTTACAATTTTTTCCATTTTCTCGTATTTGCAGTATGATGCATACTTCCTTTTCTTGGAGTTTGGTCTGCATTCTGAAGCACTTGATGTAATGCTTCCTCTGTTTTTCACAATTGTATTCAGCGCTGATACAGGAAGCTGCAATTCGCGTGCCAATGAAACATGTGTTCCGTGGTACGAATCAACCTTTTCTAATATTCAAACTTTCTCATCCATAGCGACAGTTTTTCTTTCCTTCATTTTTTCCATTATTAGCAGGAAAACAACAAAGCAATGACCAAGAAGGATTAACAAATACACACGACGGAAAAGGAAGATCACAGCAATTCACTTTGACTGCTCGACTCACATAACAAGAACAAAAATACCGAAACAATAACAAAAATAAATGTGACGAATCAGCGACAATAACTTTAACAACTCCAACAACAAACGCAAGTGTAAAACAATAACTGTGAAATAACAAACTTCGGCAAGACAAACACTGAATCACTTGATAACGTCTCCTTCTTGTGGCTTATACTGTACTTGGTATCTCCTCCTCCTTCTTCTTCTCCTCCTCCTCCTCCTCCTCTGCGGTTTTGTTGGGCTCTGCATTTTGCCATTACCCAGATACCAGAACATCGCATCAAATGTATTACGACTTCTCTTCCCGTACATGTGACATTATCAATCTTCAACTTTGCTGAGTCCACGACAGTCATTAAGAAAAAACAAGAACACAACTCTCGGCTAAGGTCGAATGTACGCTTATATGTGAGCTTGAAATCTCACTTTAGCACCAAGTGCCAGTGCTCGGCAAATACCATTTCTGGCTTTAATCATCCTTAAAAAACTTGTCTTTTTCGTAGGTTCTTAACGTCACATAGCCACAACGAAGAGATGTAAATACCTGAGAATTCAAAATTTACTTATGCAAAATGCGGGTTATACCATAATGTGAGTTATACTACATTGAATATAAAATCAGACTGCTCTGATGGAATAATTTTCCGGACTTGAAGTTTATATCCCATATTGAAATTCCTTGCATTAAATGTAGGTTTTGCTAAATCGAGGTTAACATAAGATCTGGGTGTGGAGTATAAAATTATATAGAAAATGTTGGACTTATAATGTTGTTACAGACACCATTTTTATTTTAAAAAAATATTTTTTTGTACATTTTCTTCTATTTAACAATACCTGATTCTTAATCAACAAATTAATCTAAAAGGCCACCTAATCGATACTTTTTTTCTTTTGCCTTTGGCAAACTTAAAAATACATTAACAAACACAGTACATGTTTCGACCACTTAGTGGTCATCTTCAGCTGTATATAAAAAATCTTAGATGATAACATTTAAAAGCAAGCACATTGGATCTTAAAACTATATCCCATGGGAATCTAAAAACTATTGTTCTAGATGCTTTAAATGAAATGGAAGATGGGGGGGGGGGGGGAGATTTATTACAGTATCGTTTACAATTGTGTTTAAAAACTTAAATGATGAAAAACATATTTAAAATATTCAAAAGCGTCTATGGTAAAATTCTTTTTGATAACATTAGGTGACGTGAATAAAAAGTTTTAGCTAACATATACCTCGATCACTTGGAATACACTCAGATAGTAGGCCACATTAAAGGACTAGATTTCTGGGTACGCTTTGTTGACGATACTTTTGTCATTATAAACAAAGAACTTAATGACAGTCAAAGTATTCTAAATACCTTGAATACTTTAGACCCAAACATTAAATTTACAGCGGAAGAAGAAGAAGAAGGTACACTCAATTTTCTAGATATTCAAACAATTCGGATAAACAACCATTTCCAGTTTAAAATACACAGAAAACCCACTGTTACACCGACTACAATTAAAAGCGATTCTTTACATCCCACTTCACAAAAGAAATCCACCTGCTACAGTTTCGTCAACAGGGCCTTTGAAATCCCATTAACAAATACAGACAGAAAGAAGGAACTATCTTTCATTCGTCAACAAGCCATACATAACGGTTTCAGTTTGAAATCCATTAACAAAATCATTACCAAGTGCAAATATCAACAACAAATTAAACTAAAGCAACAATCGGAGAATGCAACGAAATACGTCAAATTCACCTTTAATAACCCGAGGATTTATGAAATCACAAATTTGTTTAAGAAGCACAATACCAAAATAGCTTTCTCAACCAACAACAATACAAAACACAGAATTTTTAATCACAATAAAGTCAATAAACTTAAAGATGACGAATTCCAAGAATCTGGCATTTACAGATTGACATGTACCCAGTGCAAAAAAAACATACGTGGGGCAATCCGGGAGGAGCTTTTTAATTAGATATCAGGAACATGTTAATGCAGAGAAATACAGAAAATACTCTGCTATGGGAGCTCATATGAAGGAGGCAAATCACAATTTCACTAACGTCAGACAAGATCTCCAAATTATCAGTAGGATTAATAAAGGAAGTTTAATGAATAACCTAGAAAATATCCACATTACTCTTGACAAACTAGAGAACAGGGAACGGAATCTAAACGAAACGAACGAAAAAAACCTCCTATACGAACAATTCGGTAAATACGTGGAAATGGTAAACAGTAAACAAACAAGACTAACAAATGAAATACTCGAATACGACGTCACTGAAACACAAACGGTAATCCCTCCCCCCTCACAAGACGTACTAGATGACGACACAACTCTACTTCCCCTTCCTCCGGAATATTCCACGAACAATCAGACCATGTCACACCGCTATCACACTAGGTCGTGCACGAAGACAGTTCTCCAAGGCAACTCGGATTAAACATTTGCCAGATAAGGTAAGTCAAGGCCACGCAATCTCGAATACAAATATCTTCCTGCTATCTATTTAGAATTCGGAGTTTTTTACTTTTATCATATGTCATATTTTAATATATTACGATCTCCTGCTGGTTACAGATCGCGAGGCAAGCTGCCCGAATCAGATTGCCATTTTATATAACAGAAGCCACCACCAAGTTAAACGACTAACACAATTTCTTTTATCACATTCCGAAGAGCAATTCTCGGAAGTTAAACAGTCAACACGGCCTTTTAACCACAAGAATATCACTCAAGGAAGTTATTAAATATAAACAACAAACACCTGAAGACTGGTGCATATGACAAACTTTCATTCAAGCACAAATGTTTTTTGAATAAGTGCCTTACCATAGACACTTTAGAATATTTTAAAGTATGTTTATTAAAAACAAAGTGTTTAACATCACCACAGACGCGAATTTTAATTAAGTTATTATTTTCTCACAAATGCCTGAAGATTATTACAAAAACAAACTTTTTATTCACGCCACCTAATGTTATCAAAAATAATTTTACCATAGACGCTTTTAAATATTTTAAATATGTTTTTCATCATTTAGGTTTTTAAACACAATTGTAAACGATACTGTAATTTAAGTATCATTCACATAAATCTCCTCATCCCCCCCCCCCCCCCATCCTCCATTTCATTTAAAGCATCTAGAACAATAGTGTTTAGATTCCCATGGGATATAGTTTTAAGATCCAATGTGCTTGCTTTTTAAATATTATCATCTAAGATTTTTTATATCCAGCTGAAGATGACCACTAAGTGGTCGAAACATGTACTGTGTTTGTTAATGTATTTTTAAGTTTGCCAAAGGCAAAAGAAATAAAGTATCGATTAGGTGGCCTTTTAGATTAATTTGTTGATTATACTCATCGATACGGACAAGAAGTGGACAGCTTGCAATACCTGATTCCTAGTCAATTAATTTATTTAGCCCATCTGTTAGAAGATAGCAGTGTATGAAGGTGCGGAGACTTCACGTCGTTTTGCCTTTTTTTACGTTTGCACTAGTCTCTTCTTTCCACTGATCCCTTTTTTCAACACGCACTTGTCATTTTGTTTAACCTCTTATGAGTAGCTGTCCATGTTCCTCTCTCTCTCTCAATATAACCTCATTTATTTTCTTATTTACATCATACTTCCAGAAGCAACAACATATTTCATACTGATGATCCACTGCAAGGATATTGTCTTTTTGCAATGAACAACTGTAATTACCAACAAGACTGGAAAGAACCAAATGTAAAAGAAAAAAAATTACCTGTTCACCAGAAGATGACGTGAATGTATGGGATGGGTTCTGATCCCACATAATATCATCCACTCGGTAAGTCTTGTTATTGTATCGGGTCAGAACTGAGGCACCAATTAGCAACTTCTGTACTTCTTCTTTATATGCCTGTGGTTGCCTTGTAGAAATATCTTCACTGTAACAAAAACACCAATCTTGGAAATATTCCACACTGACATCAATAACAAAATTAAAATATTAAAAATCACGATACATTCTAGTTATTAAGCTGAAAAAAGAAGAAAAGAATTTCTCTCCTCAAGAATATATATTACATACATATCCCAATTGCTCATACAGAACTCCCACTTCATTTCAGACTGATGTAGTACAATTCAAAAATTACTAAAATGTTATATTTAGTGCATTATACAACTCTATAAGATCTCTTCAGACACATCCAGTGTCAATGTCGCATTAGTTCAGTTTCAGCAACACCCACTACGTCTTAGTAACGGCTATATCAAAGGTGCTCACCCAGGGCTTTTCGTCTTGCGGGCACACAACATGCGACTGGATAGACGAGTGATCAGTGCACGCCTCAGCAACACTGCGGTTACGTCACAGGCTGTAAAGGTGATTGGCGACCGTTCATTTGAATATGAAGGCAATAGCCTTATTTTTCATTTTCAGTAGACAGAAATTAAGGTAATTTTCAATATAACTTACGTTGTAAGAAATTACAGTAAAAGCCCGCTATAGTGAGAAATCCATTGTAATGACAGATATTTCCTGTCCCTTGAAAATTGTGTGTTATCCTTCGGTTACAACAAGAGTCCTATCACTGATACATTCGTTATTATGAACGATTAAGCGTGGGTTATTTTTTTCTGTTATATATATTTATGCACTCCAGCGATTAAAATGAATGAATGAATGGTGTGGTTTTTGCACTATGTGCACTAGCAAGCTCTCTCATCAACATTCAAACTCGAAGGGGATATCGAAGTCTATTAATAATACTCGTCGACGGGTGTTGTGTAAACTCAAATTGAAAATAAAAGAATATGTTTCCGTAATCAATGCGTAAATAACATGACTGAGTAGTTAACTCTTTATAAGCTGAAGTAAACGATCGCTTAATTAAATGTTATGTACTGAACTTAAGTAAGAATATAATACACCACAAAATACGGTGCAGAGTGGACGACTCATTTTAGAGGTTAGTTTATTCAGTAAAACATTATTTGGACCTTTCTACAGAGGACAAGGAAAGATAATGTGATTAGCGAGAAAAATTACTATTAAATACACAAGTTTGTCATTTTACGGACGAAAAGAATATTAATCATGCCTAAACTCAGCTGTTTTGAGAGTGTACGAAGATTTCATTTCCATATGGTACAACGTGTGGAAAGCTCACACCAATACCAACAAAATGTTTTTAATGTGTATTCCAACAAATAATTTTAATTTAAGACATTCAGCAATTTTAACAGACTGTAAATGTATTTATACAGAGACTAACTAGTGACATTGTATTTCAAATATGAGAACAAGCTTTTAAAGTTTCAATCGCTACAAATAGTTATATTGTTTTTGATAAGACGACGTAATATATAAAGCTTTATATTTAAGAGATTTTTATAGCTTATTATGGTTAACTTTGTTAGCAGTAAACAATAAGTGTAAGTTAAATTTGTTAGCAGTAAACAATAAGTGTAAGTTCTATAATAATATTACCAGTTTAACCTTGTAAGAAGTTTTATAGCTAAAGATGTTCAAAAATTAAACAATAAAATAAGGATGAGATCCTAATTTTATAATTGCTTTTACTGTATTGAATAGATGGAAATCAAAGTTTTATTGTTCTCCCACATGGGTATGGCGATTGAAATGCTAGTGGCTTTACGTCGCACCGAAACACATAGGACTTATGGCGACGATGGGATAGGAAAGCTCTAGGAGTTGGAAGGAAGCGGCCGTGGCCTTAATTAAGGTACAGCCCCAGCATTTGCCTGGTGTGAAAATGGGAAACCACGGAAAACCATCTTTAGGGCTGCCGATAGTGGGATTCAAACCTACTATCTCCCGGATGCAAGCCCTTCCCTTTCTAACACCCGTCAAGTACACTTTGTAATCTCCTATCTCTTCCTCGTTATCTCCCCTTACCCGAATATTACTTACTCCTAGCCCATCCAAATGCATCCTCTTTGCTGACTCAGCCAGTTCTACTTTCTTTCTTCCATAAGCCCCATTAATATTGATAGCTCCCCATCGAATTCCATTCGTTCGCCAAGTTGTTTCCAAGGAGTCCCTCGCCTGTCAAATGGGAGTGGGACTCTGTTACTCCCATAGGTGGGAGGCTTGCTTAAAATGTTCTGAGCACGGTAAATTCACGAAGCAGGATGCTACCCTACTTGCACATAGTCCAAGTGAGGATCTCTCCTCTAATGGGTTATGGACCACTGGTGAATTGTATAGTCCTAGCCGCCTGAGCGCAAGGAGGGCCATGACTCAGAATATGTCCGAGATGCCCACTCCCATTCCATAGCAACTGGTATCCCGACTCTCAGGACCACTTACTAGGCCACTCAGCCTGTCCCATGGTTCACGAAACAGGACGTGACTACAGTAACCCACAAACATGAAGCCAATAACATTATTATTATTATTATTATTATTATTATTATTAGATTTTCCTCCACAGCTTTATACATATCTCTGACAATAAGGTGAATAATGCACAACTTCCTCCAAAAATATACAAGATTAATCCAGTATTTGACCACCTGTTAGCTTAATTTTCGGAAGATTGTACCCCTGATGGCAAAATGTAAATTGATGAGAACCTCTTGCTATGGAAAGGGTGGTTAGAGTGGAAAGCTTACATAACAAGAAAACAATCGCGTTTCGGAATGGAATTATATGAATTATGCAAAGGCGATACAGGTTATACAACATGACCGGCTTCCGTGTGTATCATAATGAACAGCTGTAAAAGACATAACACTGTGAAGACTGCAGATATTGTAAATTTTACCTGAATTGTAGTATAATGTAGTCCGTTTGTGTGACTTAATAATTGTAGGGAGGCTATATAAACTTGATCCCTCGAAAGCGCTAACCAACATAACAGAAAATTGCATGAGTATGATAACTTATTCCATTCCACATCTTTTAAGTATATGTAAACTTTGTAAATCTACAGTTTATATATTTATTTCCAGACAGAGATTGATAGTAAACTGCCTAAAATAGTCAGGTGAAAGTTTCTGTATAAACAAAAACCAGAGCTTTACTGTTAGGAAGAAGCAATCTCGATATCACAGTGTGAAAGCACTTAGTACGTTTTTGCACAAAGTATTGAAAAATTAAAATAATAGAATTTAAGAATTAAATAAATTATATTCAAGTGAATATTTCTCTTTTAGCCATTCAATAGTTCATTTTAGTCTAAGATTGTTTTTTAATCAAGTAATTGAATATTTTCTTTAATCAGGGAAATCGCTCCCCACCTGAGAGTGAGCTAGTGCGTACCGAGCTCCCCGCTTAAGAGGTTAAAGCGGACCCTAGCAAAATGCATTCTTAATTTTGAAGAGCTGAGTACTCTTTTGTATCAAATTGAGTCAGTGTTGAACTCGAGACCTCTCTGTTCAATGACTGACGTCCCCAATGATCAATGCCATTTGACACCTGGACATTTTCTAGTAAGGAGACGACTGACCTCTATCCCCTCTCCAGACATATCCAACAGCTCCCGCTTCTGTCTAATGAAATGGAATTTGGTACAACAGCTATATCACGATTTTTGGCAGAGGTGGTCAAAGGAATACATACAATCACTTCAACAAAGACGTACATGGTCTTCCGTAGGAAAGTGGACTCCAACTGTGGGAGATCTGGTGCTTCTAAGGGAGGATAACCTTCTCCCTCTGGTTTGGAAGACTGGTATAATCCAGGAGCTCCATCCTGGTTGTGACAATATTACTCGTGTGGTCAGTGTAAAGACTAAAACTGGTCTTTTGCACCGTGCCATAGAGAAATTGTGTCCATTGCCCATTTATATATGTTGTATCTGAGTTTTCTTTTTTCTATTCATTTGTCTGTGATGAGCATAAACACTTGACTTTGATTTTGAGTGTTGAGATCCCTCAAAGGGGGAGTATGTTGCGGCTTTTGTGTTGGTAATCGCCTGCCACATTTCATTTTGTTACAGTAGGCAATGTGCTGCTGAGTTTTGACACACACACACACACACACACACACACACACACACATGCATGTCGGCAGCAGTACACGTGTTTTGGTGTACCTCTGAATTTGTTGTACATACGTGTAAATGTGCAGTGTTTTATTCATGTGTAATAAATGTTTGAATCACCTTCTGAATGATGTGTTTGTGTCTGCTCGTTAGGGGCAGTCTGGTCCTCCATCTGACTTGTTTCTAAATTGTATTTGTGCGCCTATGGAACTGAACTTTGTTATGTGTGGCGAATATGTTGTTTTGTCGTCCACAACATTCTGTCTAATTTCCTCGTCCTGGAGATTTTCTGCCCTTATACGTTTGCAGACAGATTTCACTTTCTCTACCCTAGGCCTAGAGATACTTAGTTCACTACAGATCAGATAGTGGTCTGTATCATCGAAAAATCCCCGGAAAACTCGTACATTCCTAACAGATTTCCTGAATTCAAAGTCTGTTAAGATATAGTCTATTATGGATCTGGTACCCCTAGCCTCCCATGTGTAGCGGTGAATAGCCTTATGCTTGAATAATGTATTCGTAACAGCTAAACCCACACTAGCACAGAAGTCCAGCAAACGCTCCCCATTCCCATTAGCTTCCATATCTTCCCCACATTTACCTTATCACCCTTTCGTATCCTTCAGTTCTATTCCCAACTCTCGCATTGAAATCGCCCATTAGCACTATTCTATCCATGCTGTTGACCCTGACCACGATGTCACTCAATGCTTCATAAAACTTGTCAACTTCATCCTCATCTGCACCCTCACATGGTGAATACACAAGCACAATTCTAGTCCTAATTCCTCCCACTGACAAATCTACCCTCATCATTCGCTCATTTACGTGCCTAACAGAAACTATGTTGCATGCAATGGTATTCCTGATAAAGAGCCCTACCCCAGACTCTGCCCTTCCCTTTCTAACACCTGTCAAGTACACTTTATAATCTCCTATCTCTTCCTCGTTATCTCTCCTTACCCGAATGTCATTTACTCCTAGCACATCCAGATGCATCCTCTTTGCTGACTCAGCCAGTTTGATCATATATTATTAATTGTGGAATTAAAACAAGTAAAAATCCCTAAAATTTTATTGAAGAAACCAAAGATCAGGATTTGGAAATTGTAGAAGGAGGATAAAAGAATGGCATTCCAAGACTGGATAAAAAAGGAAGTTGCCTAACATGCAAATATGAAGTGGAGAAGAAGAGTGGGACAATTTAAGACAGACATTTGTGGAAGCAGCAACTGAGGTATGCGGGAAAACAAAAGCAAAGTTTAAGGGAAAGGAGACACGGTGGTGGACAGACAAAATAAAAAAAGAAACAAGAGAGTGAGAAAGATACAACACCAGCAAAAAATGAGGCAGGAACATTCCTGTGCAGAAATTTACCATAGGAAGTTGCAAACTCTGAAGATGGAAAGAGAATTAGGGATACCATTTTCAGAATTTATGAATGGCATTACAGTTTCTGCTTCTCAGGATATTGTATGTACTACAGACGAATGCTTAGAATACATAGCCAACGAAAGTGTTGATTGATTCATTTGAACGTAAATTACATAGCAACATGTTTATTGTATGTAGGTCACTAGAAATACACCATAGTAAATAAAAATGTTATTAATGTTGAAACAGATATTATTGTTCTGTTCAGTTAGCAAAATATCTCAACAATGAATTGAGTTAAGCAACAGCGTCTAGATCAGGTGCATCATTATTTCCAGGATTGGGGGTCTTCATTTTCATCTATTAAGGTAAGTAAGTCTCCTTCGTATTCTCTTCCAAACTTACATGCAATATTATGCTACACAATACATGCTGAGACCACCTTTCCCACTTTTATTAGACATAATTGTAAGTGGTTTAAGCAGGGGGATGTTCCTTCAAAATTCCAATACTGGTCTCAACAATACGCTGTGTCAATTTATGTGCCTTGTTAAATCGTTGTTCAACAGCATCTTCAGGATTCTATTAAGAGGGGTATTAGCCACTCGCTTAGTCCATAGGCACTGTCACCCATCATAACTGCCCTGGGAATGGCCTCCAACCTGAGTCAAAATGTCCACATACAGCAGTGTTTCTCAGGACAATGGAATCGTGCTCACTAGCCAGCCAGCTAGCATTAACACTGTAGAAGATAAAGTCCGCAACCACTAATGAACATAATATTGAGAGAATGATTCCCATGTCTATAAACATAAACGTCTTCATGCTAAGTAGGAGCATCAATATTAACGAGAGTACCGTCAGCCATATGGTACTGCCTAACAGTCCTACTTTTAAGACCTTCCTTTCTAGCACATTTATTTTTAACTACGACAAAAACAGCTTCATGATCACTAATACCATACTTCAGTTTCCCTATAGAGCTCATCTGGTTTTATCAGCACCACATCCAGGATATTTTTCCCTCTGGTTGGTTCCATCATTTTCTGAATCAGCTGTCCTTCCCATATTAACTTATTTGCCTTTTGTTGGTCATGCTTCCTGTCGTTTGCATTTCCTTCCCAATTGACATCTGGCAAATTCAGATATCCTGCTACAATCACATTTCTTTCCATGTCGTTTCCCACATAGCTGCATATCCTATCAAATAATTCCGAATCCACGTCAGTGCTACCCTTCCCCGATCTGTACACTGTTTCCATCCAACAGGGTGCATTTACAGTATTCAAATAATGCACTTGAATAACTCACTGGCAAACATAATCTCACGCAGTGAAATTTAAAAAAAAAAAAAAAAAAAAGAAACAATTATTCAGAGACGAGGAGAAATCTATACTGGTTCCCCTGTGCAAGTGCTTTATTCATTGGATTACTGCATTGGATGCGTTTTAGATGCCTAGTACTTGCACGGAAACTACCCACTGCCCTTAAAACATCGTGGCTTATCGAACTTTCGTATGACGAGAGGAGGATGTCTCTCACTCCGGTCTGCATTACAACACAGTACAGTGACTATCCTTGTAAGATTTCGCTATGGCACTTGTCCACGGCCGCCTTGTCTCGTAATTTAGAAATGGCAACTCTTGCTGCGTCACGAAGTATTCTAAGACCCATTAATGCATGCAATCACCTTGATTCTCAGTTTAAACCTTTCAAATACAATGGGAAACACTATTTATGAAATTTATCCAACAAGGTACATTTACAATATTCAAATAATGCACTTGAATTAAACACTGGCAAACATAACCTCACGCAACGAAAGAAAAAGCAATTCAAAGATCAGGACAAATTATGCTGGCTCTCCTGTGCAAATGCATTATCTCTTGGATTACTGTACCACATGCATTTTAAGTACTTGCATGGAAAGTGCCCGACACCCATAAAACATCGTGGGACGAGGGAAATCTCTCGCTTCCGTGTGCATTGCAACACAGTACAGTGACACCTACCCTTCTACGATTTCCCGGCTGGCACTTCTCTCCTTAAAAACCTTGTCCGTCCAGGCTCCGCATTAAAAAAGAAAAATGCAGTTACATCGGCACTGGCAATATCCTATGGTGCGTATGAATTGGTTATATAAGAAACGCTTTTTCGCCAACTATCGGCATTGTCAATGTTAGTGGATTACATTTCTCTACACACTGCCTGCTACGTGATATTGTGGCGTTCCTTAAAATGCTGAATACAAAATAATTACTATTTCACTCTAACTTAGCATGTATGAAGCACACTGTAGACACACCGGAGTGAGTGAAAGTGGAGAAAGGTACCCCAGCTATAATACAATATAAACAGAACTAATATCAAAGGAATTAGTTTGTGAAGGAAAAAAAATGGATTGTATTGAACAGGTGGTGTAATAAAATATTCCGTGTGTAAACTTAGTGATAAAGCTGTTTTCAATACGGAACAATGACAAGAATAATGGTTTGTAACGAGAGCTTCTTCGAATTATGTGAGATTTTGAATTAAGCGATTTCGAATTATCGAAGTTCTACTGTACGTACTTGAATCATCTCTTTGCAAGTTTTCTGAAAACGTTCCACTTCATTTCTATGCACTTTGCATTTCTGTACCAATAGAGGAACATAATTGGCTTGAAAAGCGAAGAGATTCCTAACTTTTCACTTTGCAAGATAAATGTGAAAAGTGATGGTGGAACAAAATTTGAACTGAAAAGTGCGAAGCTCAAAGTGAAAAGCTGTCAAGTTCATTTGTGGAACAGGCCCCTGGCCCAGTAATTCAAGAAACAGCCCAGTTCTATGACCTGCCAATCAAGAAGTGCAGCTAAGAAAAACCCAACAAATAGCATGTACATATATATTTTAAAAATTAAAATTGTTTGTGTACTAACATGCACTGGAGAACTGTCTGTTGTCGCAGCACTCTGTGAGAAGAATCACAGCACAGTTGAATACCTCCTTCGTATTCATCCACAGCTGTCACATATCCAGGCCAAATTTCTAGCCTGAAAAATATCCAAATACTCTGTCAATACTGAAAAACAAGTAATAATTCAAGAACAGGACACTAACAAATATTAGCAGAAGGAAAAGGGGAATGTATTTTTATTCTCATTAAATCTTTTCACTCTCCTGTTTATTGCATAACAATTTATGTTTATCATTTGTTAAGATGGAAAGACATTCTTTTCAGATCAACTTTGTTAGTACAATTTTTTCATTTTTCAGTCTGCTGAACACAAAATATAAATTTAAGAAACACTATAACGTATCTGCAAATGATAGAATGAAATGTTTTGTTCCACAAGAACATTGTCAGATTCTGTCAAATCATGTGTATATCATGTGTATAAATGTATAAAATTACTGCTCAGAACAGCAGGCTGCAAGTTCAGAAAACAATTTCATATTTGTAAAGATGTTGTACAAAGAATTTTAACATTGCAGTTGTTCATATCACCCATTCTTAATCAATGACAAGTTTATAAAATAAAGTAAATCATTTTGTACATACACACAGATAATAAAAAAGTAAGCTTATAGAATCTGAGGATGTTTTAGCAGAAAGGAACATGTCATTCTATTGGTAATAAAAAAAAATATTTTCCCAGTAGGTTAGAGTTCTTTCAACCTTCTTGACAGGGTTTTAGTACCTTAGGTGTTAAGGAATGATCTTCATTGTAGTAATCACATTAATGAGGCTGTAAAGAAAGCTCTTCACATGGTTATAAGGGTAATTAAGGGTTGTAGTAAGGATGTAAAGGAAAGGGCATATAAGTCTCTGGTAAGCACCCAAGTACACTATGATTCCAATGTATGGAACTCTCACCACAATTACTTCAAACAAGAACTGGAAAAGATCCAAAGAAAATCAACGCAATTCATTCTTGGTTATTTCCAACAAGAGCAGTGTTAAGAAAATGCTGCAGACTTTGGGTTGGGAAGACTTGGGAGGAGGAGAAGAGTTGTTTGACTAAGCGGTACGTTCTGAGCTACCAGTGGAGAGATTGCATAGAATGACATTACTACACGAATAAGCTTGAGTGGAGCTTTCAAAAGTACGAAAGATCACAATATGAAGATAAAGTCGAAATTTAAGAGGACAAATTGAGACATATTTGAAGAACTCGGGGAGAAAATAGATATATCCCTCAAATTTTAAAATTTTCAGTTTTTTGTAGTAAACAGTTCTATCCAACATGAAGTTTCATTTTTATCAAAAAGCTAGTTGATTTAATGAGGGATGGCAGAACAATTAAGCTTCATTTTTATAACAAGCCACATGTCTCTGCAGTAAACAATGACAATCCACATTTCCAAGATGGCGGATCATATTTCTAATGATGTGCCTTCTGCAAAACAAATGTCATTTATGGTACAGAAAACAATGAAGTTGAGGAGTTTATGGACACAGATGACAGTTTAAAGGATCCGGATTATGTCGAAACCCAGACATATTATGGAAGTTCATCTGGAAGTAGTGAACAAATACATTTTCGAGATGACTAGCAGCTTTGTTTACCATGTGCTTTTGAATGTTGGTTATAACTAGAGCCCGGATTTCCATGCACTATTTGGACAAAGTGAGGTCAAATTGTATGTCTTTTGCATTTTCACCACAATACGTCTTTTATAAGCTTGACGAATTCAAAATCAGGATTTGAACGAATTAGTATGTTCAACTTATCTCTATCTGCGGCATCTGCTTCTCCATGCGATGATTGCAGACACATTTGAATGTCCTCAATAAGTGGTAACGATTGCTTGCTGCGATAACACAGACGTGTGACAATTGAGAGTTCCGGGTAGGACATTCCAGGATAACAACAGTAGAGGGTTCAATGAAAAACCACAATTTGTAAGCTGCTATCCCAGTAACGCGGCGCCACAGAAGTGCGATACAAGGTTTCTTTTGTTCGTCTAACAGATGAAAAATGAGCCGTCAATGATTAATGCACAAATTACGGTTCAATTTATAGCAATGTACAACTGTAAAACTGGGACACCTTATTCCTAAGAATTAGATTTCAACGTGGGGCCTTCCGACTTTCGTCATTGTTTACTCAAGCAACAGATAAGAAAGTGTTTGGTTAATTGCATTATACTGTAGGACCTGTACCGTATGCAGGCTACTAACTATGGTTGTCACATAGGATGCCAGGAATACATTCTCTCCGTCTCTCAGTAATAGACATACTGTAGCCTACAACGTGAACAATTGTCCCAAATTCTGCAAACTAACATTCAGAAAATGCACTATGATGCAAGTTAACAATATATATGCATCAAAGTCAGAATAAAAGTCATATTATGCAATATTAAATGTCCAAATATGCGCTATTAAATCCAAAATCTTCCAAATATGCATTATGCATGAATTTTCTCCAAAAAATGCCAAAACATGCAAACATGCACGGAAACAGAACGGTCATTTGGAATTGTTAATCCGTAAAACAAATATTTGCTAAGTTTGAGAAGTGTAGCTAGCTTATATAAAAACATGCATCTGCATGGAAATCCGGGCTCTAGTTGTAACTATTTACATGCTGTGACATAAAATACCTTTTGCAAAAGTATTAGCATTAGTATTCATTATTATTATTATCAAATCATACTCACCATCATCATCATCATCATCATCATCATTTCCCTTTATCCAGCTGTAGCCGGGTAGGGGCAAATATGGTTCCTCTCCACTTTCTTCGGTCTTTCCACCACTCCTCCTCCATAAACATAACTGCTCTATACACATCCTTTATGCGACTATGTGGGTTATAACTTTTTTCACTTGTTGATGTACCGGTGCTATGTAGGTTATTATTAGTTTACCGGTTATTTTCTTTAAAATAATTGGGTAACCGCATTATGTGACATCTCTTTAACATGCCAGGGTGGCTAGCATAGGCGGTAGGGCACTAGCTTTCTGACCTTAAGTTAGTGGGTTTGATCTAGGTATTTGAAGGCGCTCAGATACATCAGCTTCGTGTCGATAGATTTAAAGAACTCCTGCAGGACAAAATTTCAGCATCTCGGAGTATCCAAAAACCATAAAAGTAGTTAGTGATACGTAAAAGCAGTAACATTATATTAAATTATTTTTCTTTAACGTAGTTCATTTTATTAAACATACGTCTACATTCAGAATTTTTCTTCCTTTCCTAGGGCAGTAAGGAAAGTGCTTCAATGAATTTGATGGTAGTTTGAAGTGCAGTGGAACAAACAGTACAGGAATGTTCATTGATGAGGATGAGAGAGATAAGTCCAGTTGAGAGTGAGAAAGACTACTTAACTGATATTAATCAAAGCATTTAATTATTGTAATTGTGTTACTAACTTGTTTCGTTCTGTATGTATTTGCGTATATTTCATAGAGATGTTTTCTTGTATTGTCAATTGTTCACTACTTTATCCACATTGCATGTAAATAATTATAATCCTCAAATTGGTAGGCACATTCAGTGTTTAATATACTCGAATTCCTTATAATACTGTTTCTTGATGCATTTTTCTCCAGGATGTTATAAAGAAGGACTACATGTACCACTGTCGTTAGTAATATGTTTCAAAAATCAAAAATGTTAGCAGTAAATATTTTGTGAAAATTAATTTCATTATATCTCAGAACTTACAAAATGAGGCTTATCACTATTTTCCCCCCAAGGTCTTCATTTATATTATGAAAATAAGGTACTAGAATCATTTATCAAGGGAAACGTTTGATAAGTTTCCAAGTTCTTTGAATACATTTAAGAAAGGTATAGGTAAACAACTGAGAGGGAATTTGCCACCTGGGCAACAGCCCTAAATGCTGACCACTGATGGTTCATTGATTGGTTGATAAATTTTGTGTTCAACGGATTGAGAAACTTATAGGATATGCTTTCTCTATACAGTAAAACCTCGTTAATTTGAAGTCGTTGGGACTCAAAAATCAGACTTTGAATTACGTGATTTCGAATTAACTGCCAATTCGCAATTCAGAAGTACCAACCCTCGCCGCGTTACAAAATATTCTAAGGCCCGTTACTGCATGCAGTTAGCCTTGATTCATAGTTCATACCTTTCCAATGCTACGAAAAAAGAACTATTTCCAAAATGTATCCAAGAAGGAACATTTACAGTATTCAAACTATGCACTTGGATATCTCACTGGCAAACATAACCTCACGCAACAAAAGAAAGAAAGAAAGGAAGAAAGAATTAGCACGATTCAAAGACGAGCTGAAATCTCTGCTGACTCCCATGTGCAAGTGCTTTTTTTATTGGATTGCTATACTGTATGCATTTTAGATGCCTTGTATTTACACAGAAAGTACCCGATGCCCTTAAAATTGAACTTTCTTATGACTATCCTTGTACGATTTCCCGCCATGGCACTTCTCTCTTTCTTCATAAATGTAAACACTTGCCGCATCACTAAGTATTCTCTAAGACCCATTAATACATGCAATCACCTCGATTCACAGTTTAAACCTTTCAAATGCCATGGAAAAAAACTATTGAACATTAAAACAAGAATAATAGTTAACACCACCTTTCCAATACTTATCTTTCCTTATATTTAGGAAATAAGCATTACAACAGGCGTTGTAAGATGGGACATGTTTCGCTTAACAGTCGTATCATCAGCCGAAAATAAATCTTAGCCTAAAGTTAGGTCAGGGCCCTGAACCTAGTGTCCTTAACATATATGGCACCCTAAGAATCAACATTTATACAGTGAAACCTCGATTCTCCGATTTTCGAGGGACCATGAAAATAAAACGCACAATACGGGAAAACGGAAAATCCGGGAATGAATGAAAACCATCAACAATTTGGCTAAACATCACAAAAATGAAATATGTATAATTATAATCTTACAAAACTCCTAAACCAAACCAAACTACAGCCCCAGTGGGACTTTGCCTGCCAAGTGACCGCTGCTCAGCCCGAAGGACTCCAGATTACGAGGTGCGCATGGTCAGTGCGACGAATCCTCTCGGCTGATATTCCTGGCTCTGTAGATCGGGGTCGCCATCTCACCATTAGATAGCTCCACTATTAAAGGTAATCACGTAGGCTGAGTGGACCTGGAACCAGACTTATATCCAGGTAAAATTGTCTGACCTGGTCGCAATCGAACCGGGGCCTCTGGATGAGAGGCGGGCATGTTAGACCACGAAACCGCATTAATTACCGGTACGCGAGTTCAAAATCTCGATACTTTATATTCAGTTTTACAGGGGAATTTTCGTCAGTTTCCCGTGAAAACTTCTTTCAGTTCGGCGACTTTGATTAGGCTAGCCAAACTCTTCGAAAAATCTAATAACGCCAAGCCAAACGACAATCGACCACAAGTAGTTTTTAATTCTCTCATCTAATAAAATAAAGCATATTAGATACGAAAGCACCCAAAATGAATGTGAAATCCGTTCATTTCTTAATCTTTCATTGTAATTTGGTCTCCGGTATACTGTTCGTAGTCAGTTTCTGGAAATCTCGTACCGCGCAAATTAGGCCTACGTCGACTTTTAAAGGTTATGTTGAACTCGAAAACATGGTTTCGAATATAAGTATCGATTCTTAAAAGTTCTCGAATGCATTATATTCAATTCTGCGCGTCACAAATCCAATCAAATTGGAAAGATAAAAGAAATATCAAAACTTCAGAAATTACGGTTATTCGTGACCTTGAGGTCATCTGGAAAGCGCGCTCGCTGCACATGTCAGTGCGAGTTTGAAATTATACCAACCATTTAAAATGTAACGTGCGCAAATAAAACGACTGTGGTTTTTGGTATTTTAACACAAAAACGTAAAATTCCCAGTCTTACATTAGGACCTAAACAGTAATAGGCAATTCCAAGACCTCCCATGGCTTTCTTTTTTTTAAATTACATGTAGGTGCAACATGTGTTTTGGTCTCGCTAACATAATCATGTACGATAATATCAAAAATACTGAATTTGTGTTAAGAAGCAGTTTCGATTCCTGCCTGAAAGCCCGGTTACTCTGCAGTGCCCTGAGCAAAGTGCCAAAAACCTCTTCGGCAGTACGATCGAAAAAAGTAAAAATATAAACATCTAACCCTGGACGTAATATGGACGTTTTATAAGTGCGAACGTTTGACGAAACTCGTTCCGTCTTCAAGCAGAGCTGTCGAAATGCGCCGTGTCTCCTTGCAATTGTTGTCGCCACTCTCTGCTTTATGATTTTCCGAGATTCTCTAAACAATACCACCCGAATGCGATGCTAAGATGGTCCCTTATGCAAGTTCACCGCCGATCGCTTTTCCAGTACCGGTACAGTACTTGCTTTAATTATCGCAGTGACGGGGCGTTAACGCCAAGATCCATAAATATGCCATAGCCGTCCTTTTGTGAGATACAGTTTATTAAAAAACGATTGATCGAGGATTTAGCGTTGATGGGACTGGAATTTCTGGACGGTTGATCCGGGAAATCGTTTCTTCGAGGAACGGATAATGCGGGACTATTACAACGTGATTTAATTACGATGCTCGCGGGACCACGTAATTTGAACGCATATTCCGGGAAAACGTATTTTCCGGGAACGGATAATCGAGGTTCCACTGTATATGGAAAATGAAAATAGGCTTAAATTTAACAGACCCCCTTGAACGGCTAATGTCTCCGGGCAACGCTCATCCAACATAAGAGACTTCAGTTCACGCACTTGGCATCCTTTGTCTTGAACTCCCAGCAAAAATGAAGCAGCTTCAGGCGTGATCAATCCTGTTTGAAGTGTTACTACTCCATGTCTGCTACAATATATGATTTCTCTCGCCCGTTCTCACATATCTATACAAGAGTGGGATTTAATTATTTCTTCAGTTAAAAGAATATAACCATCATGTTTTGTTATGTATGAACATTCTTATTAACTGACTGGCAGCCATGAGTTTGATTATTACACTGCCAGCTCTGTGCTGTACCTTATGTTTTTAACCTCTGGCAACACAATTACATGTTTTTTCTAACTCAGCCATGATTAACAGTCTTATATATTTTCACTCTTGTTTTTATATTTGAACATTCTGATTGACTGACTGGTAACAATGATATCCTAATGATTTTAATTATTTCACTACCAGCTCTGTATTGTACTTTCTGTTCTTATCCTCTGTCTCAACTCGATTGTGTTTTTTCTCTTAGCCATGTTTAACATTCTATGTTTTTTTCACACTAGTTTTAAGCCTATTTTCATTTTCTAAATATAAATGTTGATTTTTACGGTGCCATATATGTTAAGGACACTAGGTTCAGGGCCCTGACCTAACTTTAGGCTAAGATTTATTTTCGGCTGATGATGCTCACGACTGTTAAGCGAAACATGCCTCATCTTACAACGCCTGTTGTAATGTTTATTTCCTAAATATAAGGAAAGATAAGTATTGGAAAGGTGGTGTTAACTATTATTCTTGTTTTAATGTTCATATCTGATGTCCAATACGGTCTACAATGAGATTTATTACTTGTAAAAAAAACTCTTTCCGAAATGTGTCCAACAAGGTGAATTTACAATGTTCAAATAATGCACTTGAATAAATCTGTTGCCTACGCTATAATACAAGGCCTTGAAATGCATTCATGGAAACGGGTGACATCCTAGTTCACCATTCAGCCGCAAGGATCGCGTCATTGCCCCCTTGTATTCGCATGTCCGTATATGTCAATCAGTAAATTATATCCTAAATAAAAAGAACTGAATGTTTTTGCACGTATTTACTTACAGAGCGGTACTGCATTGGCTTGGATATGTCATTGAAGTTTAAAAACTTTCCTTTTGAGGGGCTTCTTATCAAGTTTCAAAACTTTCTCTCTTCTACTTGAGTGGCTCAAAGCAATGTTGTCACATAGGTCACAGAAATTTTCAGAGTAGAAAAAGAGGTGGTTTGTCGTCTTTACACTTTCTACACTTAATTTCACTGTTGAACATGTCTTTCAAAAAGAAAAACCGTACACCATTCAGTAACTCTCTTCGGGGCAAGTACTGCGTAGCGGACGTGACAATTTCCATCGTTCACTGCAAGTGTATTTTTTGTATCTGACGGCTCATCTATCTTGAAAATGAATAAGACACAACGTTGAACTTTGAGTAGCTGGAGAAGAGATATGTTCTAAACAGCCTTTACAGTCTGTTTGTTCTTTTGCCACACGAACCATAATGTCATTGTATTCTGCTTGGCATCTTAGGTAGCTGAAGAAGAGCTCGATGTCATCGCTTGTCAGGTTCCTCGTCAATGCATAATGCAAATGTATACCTACGAGGTATTTTACGCAGGCCACATTGGATTGGGTAGTCAAGATCTACGCCTGATACATTTCCCGCATGAATCTGTTTTTACTTTCTCTGAATGCATTTGAATTTTATTTATATATGACAGGAAATCATTAATTAACTGAGGCGTTCATCTTCAGTACTAAAAGATGCTCGTTTGTCCTCATTCCTCGAATATGTCCCGAGTGAAGTGTTGCAGACGTCATGCGCATCAAACAATTTCATAAAATGCTTCATAAAACAAATGGTTTATTTTAAACTGTATTTAATGTTCTCGGGACAAACCACCTCCACACTTTTGAAACCAGAGATTGTTTCAGGGGAACACAATATTTTTAGCTCTAGCTACATTCATTTTCTCCAGATTTGTTGGGTAAATTATTTTTCTGGTTGGTATCCTAATTTAAGATTTCTGAGTTTGAAGAAGCCTCTCAAATATTCGCCGGTCACTGTAGCATTGTTTCCAAAAAGGTCCAGTGACAAATTTTGGGATCACCAGATTCTTATGACGTAACTTGGATCAAAACGTAGGAACAGAGGTCTAATTTCATCAGCTGGAAGTCGTATCTCATGCGTAATTCTCCCTTTGTATAATGTTTCGAACATTGAACATTCACTGGAAACTTGTGATACGAAATTCCACTACCTTTAATTTCTCGTGAATAAGCCATGACTGGAACTGCAAATGTTTAACATCAGACGAATACATAATACATTCACAACCAACCCAGTTAATAAACTCTTAAGGCGCGAACTTGGTAGACAGGGGGCAAGAAAGCGAACCTAGCGGCCCGGCATTGAACTTCAGTGTGACCACTTAGATAGCGTTTTACGGGCTCTATTTCCAGGCCTGAGTATAACGTAGGTAACGGATAAATCACTGAAAACATAACCTCGCGCAACGAAAGAAAAAAATCATACAATTCGAAGACGAGGATAAATGATGCTGGTTCCCCTGTGCAAATGCATTATTTTTTGGATTTCTGTACTGTTTGCACTTTTAGATGCTTTGTACTGGCATGGAAGGTGCCCGACGCCCTTAAAACATTGTGGATTATCGAACTTTCCTATGACGAAGGGATAAAGTTTCTCGCTTCCATGTGCATTGCAACGCACTACAATGACCCCCATTCGCCTACCCTTGTACGATTCCCCGGCTGGCACTTTCTCCTTTAAAACCAGTGTTCGCAGATTCTGTTTTTGCGCACACTGCCTGTTGCGTGATATCACGGTGTTCCTTAAAAGGTTGAATACAAAATAATTCCGGTTTCATTCAACTTAGCAATCATGAAGCGCAATGTAGACGCACCGAAGCGAGTGTAAGTGCGTAAAGCTACCCCTCCACGTTCCGGAACACGCGTTCTATTATGACGCGGATAAATTTCGAGTTGAAATTACTCCATAACATACTATTGTTTCGAATTAAAAGTCTGAATTTCGGTAATGGGGCCGACATTGTACTTCGAATTACGAATTATCCGTATTTTGAATTAAACAATTTAAATAACATGCAAAACTGTATCTCATGTTTCCGGGAACGAGAGATTCTTAGAATTGGGTGGGATTTTGAATTAACCGATTTCGAATTATCGAGGTTCTACTGTATATCTTGATAAAAAAGGACTGTGAAGTTCTCTACAGAAAATCTCAAAACAGCCCTGGAAGGAATACATTTCTTCATTAGCATGACATTGTCATGAAGAGATGAATTTTACTTGCCGTACATTAGAATTTAATGGAATATTCTTAAAGTAAAAGTGAGTCTAAGGTTTTAAGCTCAATGTGTTGGTAAACCACGCCAAAAACTATAATAATATTCATCATTATATTGGGCTGCAGACCTTCAGAAATGGTGCCGTATAAGTGGCCTTTGGTCTCTTCCTATCATCATCATGCTAAAAAGGAGGAAGGCTGCAGGTTCAGATAATATTTTCCCTGAATTCATAAGATATCTTGGGAAGCATGGGAAAATATGGCTCAAGAACTTCTTCAGTGACGTATTAGAGACTAGAATCATTCCCCTGGAGTTCAAGATGGCTCAAACCATGGCAATCCTCAAACCAGGAAAACCAGCAGATGACCCCTCTAGCTACTGTCCTATTGCACTACCGAGTGTCTGCTACAAATTGTTGGAACGCCTCATCCTCAACCGAATCCAGGAAATAATGAATGACATAACACCAACATACCAGGCGGGTTTCAGAACCAAACGAAGCTGCTGTGAACAAGTATTAGCATTAACATCACATACTGAGGCAGGATTCCCGAAGAAGTTAAAGACATCTGTCGTTTTTGTTGACCTGACAGCGGCATATGATACAGTATGGCTGGATGGACTACTATTCAAAATTGAAAAGCATACACGCTGCTGAAAACTTACAGCACTTCTGAAGAACATGCTGACAAATCATCACTTCAAGGTCATCATAGGCCAAAAGACAGTCTTTTAAAGTAAAAAATGTACTACCTCAAGGGTCTGTATTAGCCCCACTACTTTTCAACTTGTACACTAGTGACATGCCTGACACCATCAGTAAGAAATTCTGCTTTGCTGATGATTTAGCCATCGCTGTCCAAACTGTCACATTAGAAGAGGGGGAAAGCATTCTCTCCAATGACTTGAAAACCTTGAATGCATACTACACAAAGTGGAGACTTCGTCCAAATCCGGCTAAGACAGAAGTATGCTCATTCCAACTGTGTAACCAAATAGCTCACCAAAAGCTCAACATTCTGCCAACTAAGGAGAATTTATTTAAAACCAAAAACTATGCAAAAATGTTTTGAAGTTTCTTCAAGGAGAAGGAGCCATAAATAATACACAAGTTAAAATAATACAGAACTTAAAAATTCTTTTGAAGTAAATTAATATCGGATGTTGTAGAGTTTCCCTTCCTATCACGCCTATCACGGGATATGAAATTTCTTACCGAACTGAAATGTAGGCTATCAATGACATACATACATACATACATACATACATACATACATACATACATTATCATTATAGACTGTTACGCCTTTCAGCGTTCAGTCTGCAAGCCTCTGTGAATTTACTAAACGTCGCCACAATCCTTGATTTGCAACTAGTGTTGTGGCCTCATTTAGTTCTATACCTCTTATCTTTAAATCGTTAGAAACCGAGTCTAACCATCATCGTCTTGGTCTACCTCTACTTCTCTTACCCTCCATAGCAGAGTCCAATATTCTCCTAGGTAACCTATCCTCCTCCATTCGCCTCACATGACCCCACCACCGAAGCCGGTTTATGCATACAGCTTCATCCATCGAGTTGGGGGGGGGGGGGGGAACTCATTAAACTGAAACATCGCATGTGAAAAAGGACACAGGCAAAAGAACATAAAACAAGGCAAGAATTTTAGATATAGAGGCATACAAGAAGAATTAAAGTCGTAAATGTTCTGTGATATGGTAGAAAAAGTGTTAGGATATACACATATTAAACAAATGAAATAAAATGAACAATACAACAAAATAAAGAAAGCAAATATAAATATATATATATAACCATACAGTCGACCCTCGATATCTCGAATCTCCATTCCTCGAATTTTCAGTATCTCGAAGCAACTTAAATTTCCCGACTGTATGTCCTATTCTTCACGTGTTTTTATTTCTCTATTATTAGAAATTCAGTTACACAAATTTCTCGAAGCAAACATTTCCTCCCTTGAAGCAAAGCAAAAAAATACTTAACTGTGCAATACGGCATTTGTGGTTTGAGAGGAACAGTTAACAAGAGATGCTGGGAGCTAATACAACGGGAACCAAAGAACTAAAACTTCTAGTGATCGGAAAATCGGCGGACCCTCCCAGTTTCTCGGTGTGAATTAATTACCGGTCACATGCGAAAGCAATCCCTGAAGTCGGTGATGACAAGCTCCATTTAAGAATCTTGGCTGCGTAGTATTGACGAGAAGTTTCGCCATGAAGGGAGGAAAGGTTAGCAGTAACATTCCAAAGGTGTTAACGGACCTATGTTTCTTGTTTCACTACTGTGTGTACTGTATCCTGTCTTCTATAAAGTTACTATAATAAGGGTTATAATTAAAGCGATGCTGTAAAATAGAGTTTGTATATTTTTAAATACTGTTAAAAATAATGTATTCAGCATAACCCCCTAGATACGTACAATTCAATTATGTCACAGAGAGTTACAATAATTGAAAATCTTACACCTTTTTGATACTTTTTATTTGCTTTTTAGCAAATTATTAATTACAAACAGTACATGATTCGTTCTCACTTGAGAACATCTTCAGCTGTTGTTAACCCATATGCACCCACCTGCCCTTTGCTCTGACATTGCTAGGAATCCGACAACTTTTTAGTATGCAATCTGGGTGTTGCAAGCTTTCGGTTAAAACAGTATAGTGGGTGATCGACTGCGCGTATTATCACGGGACCTGTTTTATACTATTGAAAAATTCCACGCTATTGCTCATGACACAAAAACTAGAACAATACAGAAATATAACACATAAAAAATTCCTTTGAAATCTTAAATTTTTCATTAACTTATCTCACCTCAGAAGTTCTTTAGTGTGTGTTATGACCTTAATTATAGGACACGAGCCAAACATTTGCCTGATTTGGAAATAAGGAACTAATGGGAAACAAATCATGAGTAAGTGAATGATGAGATTCGAACCTATATCCCAAATACGAACTTACAGCCATATGTCTCACTCGCTGTATTATTATTATTATTATTATTATTATTATTATTCAGGATTAGTCTGAGGATCAGTGGTAAAGTGGAAAAGGTACCAAGATCGTAGGTTCAAATCCGGCAGTCGCAATCGGAACATGAGGGGCGGAAGAGAATTCATTCGGCATTCCATGTCGTACGATATTACTACGCCAAAGATCTCTGGTGATATATTTCGTGTTCATTCATGCACAGGATCACTAATAACTTCCTCCTCACTAACACTGCTGAAATCAGAGCCTCAGACATCAAATATGCTTTGAATTTTGCTATTACTGAGCATTTCGCGCGAGCAAGCAACTTCCTTCTCAGCCATCTTGTCAAGAACAGAATACAGATTTCTCTATCGATATTTTAATCAATTCTCTTTGCCAAAGAAGCATATCAGAGCACTTTGGTGACATTTTGATACACCAAGAACAGGTTTCAATTAGAAATGTTTCCGGAAAAAGCCAACAGATGTCACAAATGTCTCCAATATGCGACCTTGCATCCCGGCGTACCAGTCCGCTTACGGGTGCATAGGGGTTAAGCTTAGGTGAATCGCTAAGTTTCTGAAAACATTATTTTCAGGTATATTGTTCCCCTTAAAGACTAATTTGAATATAAAATTAAATTAAAATGATGTTAAAACAATGTGAGGGTTAATGGGTTGATAAAATGAGACAGGATGAATACATACTTAGCCTGCTTAAAAACTATATCTATTCATTAGAATAGCTGTTAAAAATTTCAACTCTGTTACACTGAAAATATCTATTTGTCTTCCAGTTAAAAGGATTTTTGAAAAATAAATGGCTCTTTGACACTGTTCTTATTACTGCTGAATGTTCATTTCATTCACTCCTTCCAGATAGGCTGTTTCCTTCCAGATAGGCTGTTACAGCATAACCTCGATAATTCGAAATCGGTTCATTTAAAATCCCGCCAATTCGAAGAAGTACTCGTTCCCGGAAACATGAGATACAGCTTTGCATGTTATTTAAATTGTTTAATTCGAAATACGGATAATTCGTAATTCGAAGTACAATGTCCGCCACATTACCGAAATTCAGACTTTTAATTCAAAACTACTTTTATATTTTAAAACAACAGTATGTTACAGAGTAATTTCAACTCGAAATTTCTCCGCGTCATAACAGAACACGTGTTCCGTAACGTGGAGGTGTAGCTTTTCGCACTTACACTCACTTCGGTGGGTTTACAGTGCGCTTCATGATTGCTAAGTTGAATGAAATCGGAATTCTTTTGTATTCAACATTTTAAGGAACGCCGTAATATCACGCAACAGGCAGTGTGCGAAAAAACAGAATCCGTGAACACTGGTGATGCCGACAGTTGACGAAAAACGTGGCTCGTATAATAAATTCGCAGACACTGAACAATATTGTCACTGCCGATGAAATTGCATTCCTTTAAATCCGTGCCCAAACGGTCTAATGGTTTTAAAGGAGAAAGTGCCAGCTGGAGAATCATACAAGGGTGGGGGATGAGGGTCATTCTAGTGCGTTGCAATGCACATGGAAGCGAGAAACTTTATCCCCTCGTCATAGGAAAGTTCTATGCCACAATGTTTTAGGGGCGTCGAGCACTTTCCATGCCAGTACCAAGCATCTAAAAATGCAAACAGTACAGAAATCCAAAAAATAATGCATTTGCACAAGAGAACCAGCATATTTTATCCTCGTCTTTGAATTGTGCGATTGTTTTTTTTTCATTCGTTGCGTGAGGTTATGTTTGACAGTGTATCCAAGTGCATTATTTGAACATTGTAAATGCACCTTGTTGGATACATTTCGGAAATAGTTTTTTCCATGGCATTTGAAAGGTTTAAACTGTGAATCGAGGTGATTGTATGTATTAATGGGTCTTAGAATACTTTGTGACGTGGCAAGTGTTTGCATTTCTGTGTTACGAGAGAAGTGCCATGGCGGGAAATCGTACAAGGATACAGTCATCGGGAAGTTCGATTTTAAGGGCATCGGGTACTTTCTGTGTGAATACAAGGCATCTAAAATGCATACAGTATAGCAATCCAATGAATAAAGCACTTACACATGGGAACCAGCAGAGATTTCTCCTCGTCTTTGAATCGTGCTTTTTTTTCCCCTTTCGTTGCGTGAGGTTATGTTTGCCAGTGCATTATTTGAATACTGTGAATGCACCTTCTTGGATACATTTTGGAAATAGTTATTTTTTTCATGGCATTTGAAAGGTATAAACTGTGAATCAAGGTTAACTGCGTGCAATAACGGGTCTTAGAATATTTTGTAACGCGACAAGGGTTGGAATTGTTCAGATTTCTGGGGATATACTAAAGACAATGGGTTGGGATATAGTACCATATCTGAAGTACTTATTTGATTATTGTTTGGTCGGAGGAGCTATACCAGATGAATGGAGAGTTGCTATAGTTGCCCCTGTGTATAAAGGAAAGGGTGATAGACATAAAGCTGAAAATTACAGGCCAGTAAGTTTGACATGCATTGTATGTAAGCTTTGGGAAGGCATTCTTTCTGATTATATTAGACATGTTTGTGAAATTAATAACTGGTTCGATAGAAGGCAATTCAGTTTTAGGAAAGGTTATTCCACTGAAGCTCAACTTGTAGGATTCCAGCAAGATATAGCAGATATCTTGGATTCTGGAGGTCAAATGGACTGTATCGCGATTGACATGTCTAAAGCATTTGATAGGGTGGATCATGGGAGACTACTGGCAAAAATGAGTGCAATTGGACTAGACAAAAGAGTGACTGAATGGGTTGCTATAATTCTAGAAAATAGATCTCATGAATTAGAGTAGGTGAAGCTTTATCTGACCCTGTAATAATTAAGAGGGGAATTCCTCAAGGCAGTATTATCGGACCTTTATGTTTTCTTATATATATAAATGATATGAGTAAAGGAGTGGAATCGGAGGTAAGGCTTTTTGCGGATGATGTTATTCTCTATAGAATGATAAATAAGTTACAAGATTGTGAGCAACTGCAACGTGACCTCGAAAATGTTATGAGATGGACAGCAGGCAATGGTATGTTGATAAACGGGGTTAAAAGTCAGGTTGTGAGTTTTACAAGTAGGAAAAGTCCTCTCAGTTTTAATTACTGCGCTGGGGTGAAAGTTCCTTTTGGGGATCATTGTAAGTATCTAGGTGTTAATATAAGGAAAGATCTTCATTGGGGTAATCACATAAATGGAATTGTAAATAAAGGGTACAGATCTCTGCACATGGTTATGAGGGTGTTTAGGGGTTGTAGTAAGAATGTAAAGGAGAGTGCATATAAGTCTCTGGTAAGACCCCAACTAGAGTATGGTTATAGTGTATGGGACCCTCACCGCGATTACCTGATTCAAGAACTGGAAAAAATCCAAAGAAAAGCAGCTCGATTTGTTCTGGGCGATTTCCGACAAAAGAGTAGCGTTACAAAAATGTTGCAATGTTTGGGTTGGGAAGAATTGAGAGAAAGAAGAAGAGCTGCTCGACTAAGTGGTATGTTGATGTAGATGTTGATTCCCATAGGGAACCTAAAATATTTGTCCTGAATGAGTAAATTCATGAGTGAGTTAGCTGGAAAAATTTATAATGTTCAATAACGGACCATTGAATTGGTATTAAGTGGTATGTTCCGGGCTGTCAGCGGAGAGATGGCGCTGAATGACATTAGTAGACGAATAAGTTTGAATGGCGTTTATAAAAGTAGGAAAGATCACAATATGAAGATAAAGTTGGAATTCAAGAGGACAAACTGGGGCAAATATTCATTTATAGGAAGGGGAGTTAGGGATTGGAATAACTTACCAAGAGAGATGTTCAATAAATTTCCAATTTCTTTGAAATCATTTAGGAAAAGGCTAGGAAAACAACAAATAGGGAATCTGCCACCTGGGCGACTGCCCTAAATGCAGATCAGTACTGATTGATTGGTACTTCTGAAGTGCGAATTGGCGGTTAATCCGAAATTGGAAGTCCGATTTTTGAGTCCCAACGACTTCTAATTAACGAGGTTTTACTGTATTTATTTTGAGCTTGCTTAATGTGCCCTAAATTGAGTCTAATGCGGAACTATGAAGCTGATTGCCGGTCACTTTTCGAGAAGGGAGCTTTGTCTTAATTTCTTAATGTTGTTAGACTCCAATTCTACGGTGACCCTGGACGGGAAACATTTGAAGCTGCTTTACGTCTAGTACTAGACGTGTAGCAGCTTCAAATTAGTCTTGAAGGGGAACAATGTACCTGAAAATAATGTATTCAGAAACTTAGCGATTCACCTAAGCTTATCAACACCTGAAGATGTTATATTATTATATTATTATATTTGCCTTTATTTGTAGTGGCGAAGTTAGGATTCATGGTCCTCTCTTACACTTAACCACACTTCATTAACATTGTACATCTTAGAGCAATATTCATAATCTTATCTTAAAACTACCATTACAAACTAGAAACAAAATATGAAACAAAATAACATAAACTCTATAAATATTCTTAGTCATGTCTTAAACTATCGTTACAAATTAAAAGTTGATTGACACTAAATACCCTAAGCACAGTAAACGTACATTCATACACACATTCACTCTACCAGATTCATTAAGCCTGGCGGCACACATCGAGGAGATGTTCACGGCAAGACAACTTGAAGGAATTTAAGGATTGTATGGCTCTAATGTTGTGGGGGAGAGAATTCCATATTCTAGCTCCATTTGCAACAAAGGAACGGCTGAATGCTGCTGACCTGCTGAGAGGGATAGCAAGTGTACTGCCGGAGCGTGTGTTATGCTGGTGGAAAGAGGATAGGAAATTGAGTTGTGAAGATAAGTAGTATGGGATATTCTCTTTTAATACTGCCACGTGGAGGTTTCTATATTGTTCAAATTTTAGAAGGGAAAGTTGTCGATAATAAGGGGTAACATGAACATCATAGCGTAAGGAAAAGATAGAACGAAACATGTACTGTTTATAATTAATAATTTGCTAAAAAGCATATAAAAAGTACCAAAAAGGTGGAAGATTTTCAATTATTGTAACTCTCTGTGATTAGAATTTGATACGGAAAATGAAGCTGATTACTTGCAATTCAATTATGTGCTACACAGGCTCAAAAACAGTATTCTCTATATCTCGAAATTTCAATAACTCGAAATAAAGTTCAGCGCGCAAGGTGATTCGAGATACCGATGTTCCACTGTATAATCTGTGTATAACCTGTAAGTCTAGCAGCCAACTCTGTATTAAATCTCGGTTAACACTCCACAAACCATTGGTGGGTGTACTACTGGGTAGAAGTCCTTGATCCATTTATTCAAAATAACAACACACATTACAACACTTACTTGTGCTGGGGTATTTTATGCGCTGCGTGAGGATTGAAATGCTGTCTTCCGATATGGGCTAGCTCCAGTACGTTCATAATTCGACGGAAAAGGACGTTGTACAGGTGAATGCATTCTCCTAGTCTCTTCTGGCGCCGAAATTGAATGGTCATTGTCACATTTGTCTTATCAACTGGATGTTCGCACTCAAACACAGTGGTCTGAGGAAAGAACACAAACATTAACTTAACAAGAACTAAATATAATTCATGCCATAAATGCTGCTGTTTTACAAGTCAATTTCCCATTTAGACAATGTTTTACTAAACCACAATACCATAAACATGGTTACACGAGTTACTAGCGGTAGTAGTTCTCATGTTGTCAAACAGAAATGAAGGTATTTTCTTACAGTAAAGGAAATACCAAACCTCACATTATGTACAACTCCCTTAGCCTCAAGAAGGTCAGACATGAGACTGTCAAAAGTAGAAATGGCCATGTTCTATATGTCTCAGGGCTAGCGAGCGACACAGTTCATGACCGCCTTTTTGCATACTTCTGATGCTACTTTATAGGGAAACTGAACTACAGTATATTAAGCATAAAAGTAGTCTATGACAGATCATACTGAAGTGTTTTCCTGTTCCTTTCATGCTCTGAACTACCATGGTACCAAGAAATAAACATTTAGTATTTTATACCTTTCATCTAAAACCAAGGCCAGCTGGCTTTGTGAAATTGAAACAGATCTACAGGAAATCATCTCTGAAGACATTGCACAGAACAGATGTAAATTCAGAACCAAAATCAACAATTCCAGTTAAAAGGCAAACCAAACACCAGAGCCATTAAAACTTGGACAGAAGAACGAAGGAAGAAGCTCAGGGAAAGGATGAAGAGATTTTGGGAGGAGAAGGCCAACACATCAGCTAAGCTGGTTCAAGCAAGTTCCTAAGTAGGGCATAATGATGTAATAATAATAATAATAATAATAATAATAATAATAACAATAATTGTCTGCATTTCAACCTTTGTCCCATTTCTCTATGGAGTAGGTTATGAAGCAAGATGAATCTTTGCCAAGAGTTTTTACGACCAGATGTCTCCCTTGGCGTTAACTACATCAGAGGACTGAATGAGATGAAATGAATGACATGATGGTAAGAAGGTGCTGGCACATAATAATAATAATAATAATAATAATAATAATAATAATAATAATAATAATAATAATAATAATAATAATAATAATAATAACAACAACAACAACATTTATTTCCAAAATACTCATTGTTCTACATATTAGCAAGATATTTTTTCATTTCACATTGTGTCTGATTGTTTATGTGTTGATTTTTAAAATATTTTGTTTGTAAAAACACAGAGAATAGTCAGAGCTCTTCAAGCAGACCCCTACAAATAAGCTGAATGTAAGAGTGTTAAGACAAAAAAAAATTTAAAATGCTATAATTTTGTTCATTTTTAACTTGCAATAAATATACACTAATACATCACCCAAAAATGCAGCACACTTAATTGATCTTAAACTTATGAGAAAAAATAACAGATGATTGATATTAATGGCAAAAATGCATTCAAAGTTGTATGTTATTACAAGAGGCTATAAAGGGCTAAGCATTACATCTTCATTTGCAGGATCAGAACAACCAATCTAGGATGGTAAACCATTAGACAAACTATTTTGGAAAACATCATTTGAAGGTGAAAATAAAATTTTGCCTCTCAACTTCATTAAATTTGTTAATTTGTAAAAAAAACTATGCAGAGATAAGCTAACATCGTACTCACGAACACTGAAAGCTGTCTGAGGTAGAGAACACTAGGACAGGTGAGTGTGGGACAAGAACAACAGACAGGCTCAACAAACTTCCTAGCTTCATCAGCGCGAGAAGTGTTCTCACCTTCTCTCTCTCACTGAGTTTGTCCTACTGCATGTCCTCTCTGCTTGTTCCTTTTCAGTATTTGAAAGCTGTCTAAGCATGCCCACTACGCTTGGCATCAACATCACTTAACCAAGAAATACCAACATTGTTCAGCACTGGGGTCATATTAGGCTCTGTTTAGGCTAACTGGACTGTTCTATGTATTTTGTAAGCTGTCACCACTGTATTTATTTCACTTACAGGTGACCTCAAGGATCCAGAATACAACAACAATTCTATAAATTAATAACATATAGCAGTTATGAACGAAGTAAAAGGAAAAACATAAGTGATTTGTGGTGCACTGAGAGCACCAACATGGTGTGTCAATATTCTGATGGATTCTGTCAATGCTGTGAGGACAACAGCATGTATGACTTCCTGATTCCGAGTAGGTCACAGATGTCAATCAAGAATGACTAAATCGTGCCTCTAACTTTCACCGTAAATCCCACGACCGACTGACCAACCGACCAAACCAACCACTACTGATGTGCATTTACACAGTTGCCCAGGTGGCAGATTTCCTATCTGTTGTTTTCCTAGCCTTTTCTTAAAATGATTGCAAAGAAATTGGAAAATTATTGAACATCTCCCTTGGTAAGTTTTTCCTATCCCTAACTCCCCTTCCAATAAATGAGTATTTGCCCCTATGTGTCCTCTTGAATTCCAACTTTATCTTCATATTGTGTTTTTCCCTACTTTTAGAAACACCACTCAAACTTAATAAGATATTAGCGGATACACGAATTGTACCTGTCTTCTCTTCTTGTCAACTGCCACTGACAGTGTCACCAGCTCAACAAAAGCAATTCTCAAAAGTCGGCTTTATAAAAAAGGACCAACAGGTAGCAATATTTCCAATGTTCTTTCTGCTCATTTTCAGCCCTAAATTCCCATTACATTCGTCTAGCATCTTACTAGTCATACATACCTGTTGCTGCAATTTTATTGGGAGGTACAAAGTCACTCCATCAAAAGTTTTACATCCACCAAGGTCATCCATATGACGGTTCAACAACTGAAAACGCAATTTCTTTGCATCCAGATCAGGATTAAAGCGCACTTCATATTCAAAAACTCCTTTACCAGGCTCCACAATAAGTGGGATGTAATTGGCTGTGGCATCAATCCTGAAAAGAAAAAAAAAATGCCACACATCATTTATATTTAATTACAATTTACTGAGAATAAATGGTGGAAAGGAAGCAAATAAACCTATTGTAGACAAACATTACAATACAACACCCTCTAGAAAACTACAAACCTACAGTTAAGGTCTAGATTTTATATTTGTATAAGATCTACCCTCAGGCAAAGTCTTGCATCTGCACCTCATTCTGTATGGATCACACACAAAAACTACCATAACAAAAAATAAAATGGATTTTACATGAACAATCATGAATCGTTTAAGGTTTTCTGATAAACTGATCATTTGCACTTTCGTTAGTTTGTCGGAGGGGGCACGAATAGTAATTCCAGATTCCACAGCAAATACATTTTACCAGAGTGTGATGAGCTTGATCTGGAAGAAGGATAATACCAATATAAATGGTCCGTTATTGGACATTATAAATTTTCCAGCTAACTCATTCCTGGTTGCCAGCGTTTTGCCCTCGTGTGCTAGGCTGGGCTCATCAGTTGGTACCTAGCACACCTACCAAGACGCTGGCTAGTGCATACCATGGAGGGCACTGCATAGGATAATTGTAGCTACTGGCAGTGCCAATGCACTATGAGAGACTTTGTCTCATTATCAAAAATTGATGCCTGCTTGGCCATCAGATGATATATATGTTGAGTCCCATTTTCAATTTTTGATAATGAGGCAAAGTCTCTCATAGTGCATTGGCACTGCCAGTGGCTACAATTAGCCTATGCAGTGGCCTCCATGGTATGCAGTAGCCAGCGTCTTGGTAGGTGTGCTAGGTACCAACTGATGAGCCCAGCCTAGGACACGAGGGCGAAACGCTGGCAACCAGGAATGAGTTAGCTGGAAAATTTATAATGTCCAATAATGGACCATTTATATTGGTATTATAAATTTACTCATTCGGAACAAATATTTCAGATTCCCTATGGGAATCAACATCTATATCACCTGGAAGCAGGAAGTGTAATAAAGTGATGAACAGCGAACGGATTTATATATAAATACATCTCTCTTTTGGAAGCTAAAATTAACTATATTTTGCATTATCTTTACGAATCATGACATGTGGAGTTGAAAAATGAAGTATACATTTTCCATGTTTTTTCCATATTTTGGAGTTTAGCACATATGTTCCATATTCTTCATCATTAGAATCAATATATAGTCCATGTTTCGGCTAAAAAATATTAAACTGTATTAAATTAGCAGTCCTCTCAATAATGGAGAAATAAATGGCGGACTTTGAGGTGACGCTGTGAGTGTGCTCCGTGTTTATCCCGCGCTAACTGCATTTAAAACAGCATATATATTCCGTAAGTTGTGTGAAAAGTGGTGTTAAGTTGTAACTAGTAACTAGTGTACGTTGGAAGATGCCTTCAGTCAAAGGTGCACACGAAAGACTGGATAAATTTGAAGCAGCTATGAACAGGTTCGAGGCACGCCTAGAACTTGTTGATGGCTCCCAAGGCTCCAGCACAACCAACCCTGCTGGTAATTCCCTAGCTTCCTTGAGGCAGGAATTCATGGAATTTAGGTCAGCGATAACCAGTGAACTCAAGTCGCTTAGAGATGAACTAAATGATCTTCAACATAAACTGGAGGAACATGATGAGCTACTGGATGAGGCAGAGCAGTACAGTAGAAGAAACTGTTTGCTCATACATGGTATCGCCGAGGAACCAAATGAAGACATTTACAGAAAAGTGAAGGACGTATTCTCCAAACATCTAGAGTTGGAAGTGCCCATGGAAGGGATCGATAGAATCCACCGAATTGGAAAGCCTCAGAGGACAGCAGCAGAGGTACTAACAGCGGGTAAGCGGCCGATTATCGTCAAGTCCACTCGCTACTGGGAACGTGAACGCGTGTGGGGTGCTAAGCGCAAGCTAAAAGGCACGAAAATCCTGATCACTGAATTGCTGACAAGAACACGTAAGGCAATTTTAAATTCTGCTCGGGACAGATTCGGCATGAGAAATGTGTGGACACTAGATGGTCATATTGTAGTTCTGCTTCCAGACGGCACTAAGAAGATTATTACCACGAATGCGGATTTGAAATCTTTAAAGTTTTAGTGGGATAAACGTTAACAACTGTGTTTCTTGTAATTATTATTGTTGTTGTTATTATTATAGTGTTTTTAAGAATGTGTGAATGTGTGTGTAAATGCCGGCAAGTGATTGTTAGCTGTCTCATTCTCCAGGAAGTCGAGGTGAGTTTCCTTCCTCTAAATAGCATGTATTGTTATCTTATAATCTACTTGTTGGAATTCTTAGTATTCAGCTAGACAGTTATTGTGCACCTGGACCTGACCTTGGCAGTGACAGTATCAATAATCCCTCACTCTCGGTCTCTCCCTTCTCAGCAAGTACCGGTACTCTGTTGAAACATGCATTGTCGTCCTCTTCTTACAGTCTACAGTGTTGCCATGTAAATGCTCTTTCTCTTCCGGCGCACAACGACGAAATTCAAGCAATACTAACGGAAAATAATTTACATATACTTTGCATCTCTGAAACCTGGCTGTCTCCTAGCATCCCTTCCTCCATGGTTGATATCGATCGATATAATCTAATACGCTTCGATCGGTCGGATGGAAGGCGTGGTGGCGGGACAGCGATTTACTGTAGAAACGATCTACAGAGCCGAGTGATATGTACTTCTTCCCAGGGTGTACGAACACGGCCGGAATTCATGTTCGTTGAAGTAAATATCAACAGACAAAAAGTGATGTTTTCTGTCATATATAAACCGCCTGGTGTAACTGATATGACCGAATTCGAAACGTCTTTACTAGACTTCCAGGCTATTTATGAACACATAATCATTATGGGTGACTTTAACTGTAACCTACTTAATACGACTCATGACAGTAAACGATTAGTAGATTTGTTTAGTACCTGTAACATGACCATTCTCCCACTACAACCCACGAACCACGTGTATGCAACAAACCGTTTATCACACACACTCATAGATCTCATTATAACGAACAACCCAGGTAAAGTAATAACCCATGGACAAATCCCTGTACCATCCATTTCGACCCACGACCTTATATATTTATCCTATTCCCTCAAAGTGCCTAAATACAAACCCAAGTACATAACTGTCAGAAATACGAAGGACTTAAACTTGGATTACTTGAAATATGACGCTTATCAACTACCGTGGGACGATATACGGAGTCTAAATGATACTGACGCTAAAGTTAAATTGTTTAATACGATGGTAAAGAACTTATATGACAGACATGCCCCCAAACGTCGAATAAAGGTTTCTCGCCCTTCTTGTCCATGGCTAGATGATGAAACCAAGAGAATGATGGCCCACCGTGACTCTTTATTTCGACATTATAAGCATACCCTAGATGACGCAGACTTCGAATCTTACCGGATCTTAAGAAATCGCACAAAGCAATTAATCAGAAATAAAAAATGTGCATATTTCTGGAATTTAGCTAACAACATAAATTCTAATCGTGCTTGGGACCAACTGAGAGCTCTGGGAATAGGAAAACATCAACAGAGACAGACAACAACTGACATTCCACTTGACGAACTGAACGATTACTTTAGTAGAATAAATATTCAACCTACCCCAATTAACTGTACCGTCTCACCGCCCTCCCCTCCAGCCAATCCACCATTCACATTTCACAGTGTCACAGAAAATCAGGTTAAAAAGGCTTTGTACTCGATTAAATCAAAGGCCACAGGTGTAGACGATATTCCTATTGCTTTTATACATAACATTATGGGTGCTGTCCTGCCTATACTGACGCACATACTGAACGTTTGTTTACTAAACGGAACTTTCCCAACTGTTTGGAAAACAGCCAATATTATACCGGTACCTAAGAGTTTAGACCCACAATCACCCTCTGACTATCGTCCGGTGTCCATACTCCCTGCGCTTTCTAAAGCCTTCGAACGTTTAGTATACGAGCAGGTTCTGGAGTACCTAAATAAAAATGCTCTTTTGGACCCTTTGCAATCTGGATTTAAGAAGGGGCACAGTACCACGACAGCACTTTTGAAGGTTACTGAAGACATTAGAAATGCTATGGACAAACGACTGCTTACTATACTTATCCTTCTTGACTTCAGTAGCGCCTTTGACACTATAGACATTCAGACTATGATAAAGAAAATGGAACTACTAAATTTTGACCTGGCTGTGCTTAAGTTTTTTAGTTCTTATTTGAGTAACCGTCAGCAGCGTGTAACAGTAAACGACAAGGTCTCTAAATGGAAAATGAAACTTAGTGGTGCCCCACAGGGCAGTATTCTAGGGCCCTTACTTTTCTGTATTTATGTCAATGACATATCATCTGTGACAGGAAATAACACACACCACCTCTATGCTGACGATCTTCAGATTTATCGACACTGCAAGACTTCAGACTTAGATGAAACAATACAAGATATTAACAATGACCTCCGACGACTCAGTATATATGCACAACGAAATTCTCTTATACTAAACGCCACAAAATCTCAGGCAATCATAATAGGAACACGAAAATTACTGAACTGCTCAAACAATATTGCAATCCCGCCTATCCTACTGAATGGTAACATTATTCACTACAATAAAACAGTTAAAAATCTGGGCGTAATTATGAATGAAACACTTCATTGGTCTGATCACACGAAAATCATCTGTAAAAAGATTTTTGGAGCGCTACACCCTCTTAAACGGCAAAGGGATGTATTTCCATTTGAGCTTAAGGCCAAACTAATACAGACACTGGTTCTCCCTATTCTTGATTATTGTGACGTTGTTCTAGTTGATATGACAAGAGAAGAAACACTTAAACTTCAACGAGCACTGAATTCCTGCGTGCGATTTATTTACAATATTGGATACGATGTTCACATTACTCCATACTATAAGGCTCTCTCATGGCTGAAGCCTGATAAACGTCGGCAGCTACACATTTTAACGATGGTATTTAGAGTACTAGCGGAAAGTCAGCCACTGTATATTTCTTCTAAATTCACCTTTCTATCATCATTTCACAACTTAAATACACGTTCCAGATCCACTCTTTCTATTCCCGTGCACCGCACAAATAAAATTAATAGATCGTTTGTAGTGACCAGCACCAGATTATGGAATTCCCTGCCAGCTCAGGTCAGAGAAACTAGCTCTTTACAAAGGTTTATGGTCACCTGCCGAGACTACCTGCTGAGGACAGCTAACTGAATGGTTGAAGTATGAATGTGTGCGCGCCTGAGGATAAGTCATTATTAAGAGTTCTTACTTTTAATTAGTTTTATTATTATCTTAGTAATGTATTTAAAATTGCTCTCAATTCTATTAATTTTTTGTTTGGTTTTAACTATTTTAAATATCTCATAACTTTATGTATGGTTTTGATTAGTATGTGGTTAAGTGGAAGAGAGGGCCTCGAGCCCTAACTTCACCACTGAAAAAAAGGCATTAATAAATAAATAAATAAATAAATAAATAAAATTGATATTTTAACTGGTGTGCAGGTTATTATCACGCCTGTCCTCATCTGGGCTGATAAAATAAGCTGATAAGCGGTGCAAAGAAAGAGAGAGGTTGAGCCCGGAAGTAGTGGAGATCAGCCGGTCAGTACCGTAACTATCTAAATCACAATTATAACACTGATAAGCAGCATTACATAACATCGACTGTGTCTGTGCCATAATTTCGCAACTAGGGAAATCTCATTCATCGACGATGTGCTAGTGGTTTCCGGATTAGTTTGTAGTTCAGGCATTCCCTTTGATTGCTTCATAACTCCATCTAGTTCACAGTTTATATTAGCAGTGAGACGGATTATAGTGTGCAGTTGTATATTCATTGAAGACATTCACGTTCATTGTACAGTGACATCTACTCAAAGGTTCCTAGTGCAACAGCAGTAAACCAGGCTAACAAACAACGAGATTCCAAGCAGAGACAGTTGTATCTGACATGCAGTGTAACGCCCGAGTTCAACACCGATCTCTGCCGTGCTCTCATCTCCGCTGACATAAATCTCTTCAAACGGAATAATCAGAGCTTCAGGGAATTCCTCGCGAAATATACTAAACGATCCATCCCAGATAAGTCAACGTTCAGAAAAACGTACTGTTCAGCCATATACGATGATACTGTTCGGAAGATAAGGCAAGAGATTAAAGACGGTCCAATTTGGGTTTCCATTGATGAGACAACAGACAAAGAAGGTAGGCTAATTCAAAAACTCCTTTACCAGGCTCTACAATAAGTGGGATGTAATTGGCTGTGGCATCAATCCTGGAAAAAAAAAGCCAAACATCATTTATATTTAATTACAATTTACTGAGAATAAATGGTGGAAAGGAAACAAATAAACCTATTGTAGACAAACATTACAATACAATCATCCTCATTTTCCCATTTTCAGTTGACACTCTATGGAAGCTAAATAAATAAACGAAAGGTTGAATGAATGAAAGAATGAATGAAGACTTTTCCAGGCCAGTGAAATGAAATTTTAAGGACGACTAGTTCATGCATCCGCGCTTCGCTATGGCATTCTAGATCTAAATTTAAGAATTTCAGTTTTAAGTTCATATTGAACTGAGAATAATAGACAAGTAAAATTTTAAATCCACCTTTTCAATGATAATATTAAACTAAACAGGTTATAACATTTACTTGGTATTAGTTTCGACGCTGGTGAGACATCATCTTCAGCCAAATATGAGAACAGGCAATCGTAAATTAACATGTCATCACTTTATCATTATATAATTATATACATGAGCCCCCGTGGCTCAGGCGGCAGCGTGCTGGCCTCTCACGCTGGGTTCCGTGGTTCAAATCCTGGTCACTCCATGTGAGATTTGTGCTGGACAAAGCGGAGGCAGGACAGGTTTTGCTCCGGGTACTCTGATTTTTTTCCCCTCTCATCTTTTATTCCAGCAACACTTTCCATTATCATTTCAGTTCACCTGTCATTCATTAATCATTGCCCTAGAGGCTTCGGCATTAAGCACAGTCCCTATCCTCGCCGCTAGATGGGCGCTTCATTCACTCCATTCCTGACCCGGTCGAATGACTGGAAACAGTCTGTGGATTTTCATTTTCAATACATATATATGTTATAACTTGTTTAGTTTAATATTAGTATTGAAAAGGTGGATTTTTAATTTTACTTATCTATTATGGAATTCCAGGTCAATACTATACATTTTGTAGGTAAGATTTACAGTAAAACCTCGTTAATTCGAAGTCGTTGGGATTCAAAAATCAGACTTCGAATTACGTGATTTCGAATTAACCGCCAATTCGCAATTCCGAAGTACCAACCCTTGCCGCATTACAAAATATTCTATGGCCTGTTACTGCATGCAGTTAACCTTGATTCACAGTTTATACCCTTCAAAAGCCATGAAAAAAGAACTATTCCCAAAATGTATCCAAGAAGGTGCACTTACAGTATTCAAGTAATTCACTCGGATATCTCACTGGCAAACATAACCTCACGCAACGAAAGAAAAAAAAGCACGATTCAAAGACGAGGAGAAATCTATGCTGGCTCCCATGTGCAAGTGCTTTATTAATTGGATTACTATACTTTATGCATTTTAGATGCCTTGTATTTACAAAGGAAGTACCCGATGCCCTTAAAATCGAACTTTTCTATGACTCTAGCCTTGTACGATTTCCCACCAACTTCTTTCGTACTTCAGAAATGTAAACACTTGCCGCGTCACAAAGTATTCTAAGACCCATTAATACATGCAATCACCTCGATTCACAGTTTAAACCTTTCAAATGCCATGGAAAAAACTATTTCCGAAATGTATCCAACAAGGTGCATTTACAATGTTCAAATAATGCACTTGGATAAATCACACAATTCAAAGACGAGGATAAATTATGCCGGTCCCCCTGTGCAAATGCATTATTTTTTGGATTTCTGTACTGTTCGCATTTTTATATGCTTTGTACTGGCATGGAAAGTGCCCGACGCCCTTGAAACATTGTGGTTTCGAACTTTCCTATGATGAGGGGATAAAGTTTCTCGCTTCCATCCCATGTGCATTGCAACGTACTAATATGACCCATTTAAAACAATAAGACCGTTTGGGCTTGCATTAAAATAAAGCAATGGAGTTTCACCGGCAATGACAATATTGTTCGGTGCCTACGCTTTTTCGTTAACTGTCGGCATCGCCAGTGTTCGCGAATTCTGTTTTTCCACACACTGCCTGTTGAGTGATATTACGGCGTTCCTTAAAAGGTTGAATACAAAAGAATTCCGATTTAATTCAATTTAGCAATCATGAAGCGCACTGTAGACCCACCGAAGTGAGTGTAAGTGCGGAAAGCTACCTTTCCACGTTCCGAAACGCGCGTTCTATTATGACAAGAAGCTGATAAATTTCGAGTAGAAATTACTCTGTAACATACTATTGTTTTAAAATGTAAAGGCAGATTCGAATTAAAAGTCTGAATTTCGGTAATGGGGCCGACATTGTACTTCGAATTACGAATTATCCGTATTTCGAATTAAACAATTTAAATAACATGCAAAACTGTATCTCATGTTTCCGGGAACAAGAGCTTCTTCGAATTAGGTGGGATTTTGAATTAACCGATTTCGAATTATCGAGGTTCTACTGTAATTAGTTTGTACTGCATTACCTGAGAAACACCATGGTTAGGTTGACATACGTCGTTTCTCATGTCCAAGTTGGGGAGTTTTCACTATGATGGTAGGCCCCCTTGCCTATTGCCAGTCACAATCGATTTGGAGAGTTTTGATTGCAGTCACACTCAACTTCGGAAGTTATCATGATAATGGCAGAGTCCCTTGCCTACAGCCAGTCACAACTGAATTGTATAGTTATAAGGGCATACCCCCCTTGTTTACTGCCATTCAAATTATGTTGTCTTGAGTTCTTGTTGAAGTCACCATCCAGTTGGGGAGTTTATATTATAATGGCAGGCCCCCTTTCCTTTTGCCTGTCCAAGGTGGTTGGTGAAGTCCAGTTGTTTTATAGAACTTCTTTCTTAATTACATTTTTTGTTCGCCCTTGTGGCTGCAGAATCACAAAGCTGAAGGGAGCTCACACATTAACAGGATACATACAACTGGCCAAGGAAAAAAACAATCGTCCCTTAGTTGCCTGGAAGACTGATTACATCAGATCGAGTAAGGGTATTTCAATCACCTTGACAAATAATAATGCAATGTATTTGAAATGTCAGCAAACTGCATGTAATGTTCACAAAACAACAATACTGTTCAACCCCAGAAGAAGAACTAAATATCACTTTCATATTATCAAATCCAAATATGAGATTTAGAGACAGATAAATGAAAGTAACAAACTTTCTAGCCTATACGAGACAACACAGTGCACTGAATGGAGGTATGCAGATTGTTCTTTCTCCTTACTCATCTCTATCCAGGGAACTCCCAGGTTGGGCTGTGGATCTGAATGGAGGTATGCAGATTGTTCTTTCTCCTTACTCATCTCTATCTAGGGAACTCCCAGGTCGGGCTGTGGATCATTTCTTGCAACTCCCTGGAGTAACAAGAGATAAGTGTCGCTTCGGGAGTATTCCTTCTCAACCTGGTGCTTGCGAGCACTAGCAGATCTTAATCAAGCATTCCATGCATTTACACTCTACTGATATCAATGAGGTGGGATGGTAGTTCATGCTTTTCAGAAGAGATGATTCTCGCCCAGCTCAGTGCGGAGGGAGTGCCTGCTCGGAAGGCTATTACCTTCCTGAAATATGGGTATGTATTTAACTTCTGTCCACCAATTAGCAGCAGTCCCAGAGCTTATGGAAAGATTGACGTAGTTGCATGGAGATGGAAAGATAGGAGCAGACCAATGGCACCCCCATGGATCCGGTCACTGCCCTAATTACAGGTCATTAAAGAAAAGGTGAAGTAATTTGCTGTTAGCAGCAGGCCATTAACTGCTAGAAATGGATTCACTGCCAATGGGTATCTTGTTTCTTTCTATTTGCTTTACATCGCACCGACACAGATAGGTCTTATGGCGATGATGGGATAGGAAAGGCTTAGGAATGTGAATGAAGCGGCCGTGGCCTTCATAAAGTACAGCCCCAGCATTTGGCTGGTGTGAAAATGGGGAAACCACAGAAAACCATCTTCAGGGCTGCCGATAGTGGGGCCAATCATTATCTAGTTTGATTGTGGAGAGTTCGTTTGTTTAAACACTAAATGGATAAATATGTGATATGGAAACATAGTGTAGAAAGGTTATTACATTCTTCGTCATTGGAAAATTCCAGTAAAATATGCGAGGTTTCGAAGGCGAGCGGGAAGATGTTTTAGTTGAGAAAAACGGTAATTATATAGGAATAAGTTTTATTTTATGGCACACGGTCTTATTGGGTTTTAGGAAAGCTGAAAGACACTACGTTACTCACTACAAAATTTTTGTCGATGAATATCCGATTGTGACAGAAGCTAGAGCACAACAGTTTCATAAACTAAAATTACAGCTAAAGAGACTACAGAAATATTTTTCATCCAGCAACATAAACTTTCAACTGAAGTATCCATAGACATTTCATACAGACTTGTCCAACATGGATTATGGTATCATTTTCAACTGTAAAAGTGACAACAGAAGAGTGAATAGTTTCAGCTGTGACGACTCTTAATGAAAGCGTACCTCAAAAATATAGAACAGTTTAATAAATGCAGCAACACGAGCCCTCTTAAGCAACAATACAGCTGCTAGGAATGTTGACTTCTTCATAGCTCAAATAAAACATAAAACATAAAACCCTCCAAACATTGTCTGAGTGTAGTTATTTCTCTTTCGGAGTTGATGAATCAACTGATATTTCTTTTGTACAACAGTTAATGTGTATTGCGCATTGCATAGACGATCCAGGAAATGTATCATTTATTTTTGACAGTGCTAACCTTTATCAGTAACAATTATGGTAAAAGACCTCTATTGCTCAGTCACAAATTTCTTAACATCTAATAACACTGACCAAATCAAAATTAATCTGTGATGTTATTGATGGTGCAACTTCGACTGTGTGGAAAAACAAAGGATTTATCACTCCTGAAACATGATGCGAATTTTCTTTCATTCATTCATTACCATTGTTTGGTCCACATTGAAAATCTTGCTTGTAATTTTAACTCGGTTCCAGAAATTTCAGAGCAGTTCAATGTCATTGTTAAATTGATAAACTTCCTTGTTTCTAAACCAGAATAAATGCTTACTAAATGTATTCCTGAATGACTTATCAGCACCTCATTCAAAACTGATGATTCATGCACATTTGTTGGTTAAGCCACGGGCAGGCAATAGTATATGGGAATTCTTTGAAGAAATAAGATCAATCTTCGCTTCTAACAATCATACCTCTAAAAGTTTCCAGCATTGTATGAGGATGATTTTTTAATCAATCTCACTTTCAGAGTACACCTCTTTCAGTATATGAATGAACTGAACACACGGCTTTAAGGACAAGTAAGTACAACTTTTGAACTTAGCCCTTCAAGCCGGTATTAAAAGTTGGCCATGTTTTACCCTACAGAGATAGTAAATATCACATGCTGTTCCAAACACTGCTATAACTTCTAAACGACATGTCTTATTTTCTTCAAATTAAGCGGATATGCAGTTCATATCATGCAGATGTATCTACATACAAAAAGGTTGCATGCAAAGTGAAAAAAATGCCTAATTACATTCTTGTAGGAATAAAATTTGAATCAACAGGTGTCCATGACCACTCGGGTGAGCATTGACTTATACTACTATCATTATTCACATTCTGCTGTGCATAATCATCATCACTGACACTTTCATTATCACTACTTTCACCTAACATGCATTCGAGAGCTGCATTAGATAAATACACACCATGCGAGGACACTGCCATGTTATTTACAACAATCGTTTATGAAACTTTTTTTTTTTACGCCAATACAATGCCAAATTACAGTAGAAGATATTCCCCCGCATAGAATGATACCCTGTGCTGTGAGTTGTACTAAAAGATCACATTGACAACCAACAGATGGCACGCGGATGTTCATCTAAAACATCGCTAGCCTAATCTGTACAGTTATACATCAAACCGCTCATGGCGTATGTTTTGTAGGTCCATACACGTAAACGTCAAACCAGCCTGAGTGGTTAAAGAAAGGATATTTTCTTTTCGTGCAAAACTAGGAAGATTCCTCACAACCGCGAGTAAAAAATATTTGTTTTATTTTACAGAACTCTTCCCCAAAAAGCTATTCTGTCTCAATCATCCCGAATCTGAGTGCGATAAAATTATTGTTTTTACTTTGAAGGAACTATTGAAAGATTCCAATGCAAATTTTTATATTTTGGAAGCAAGTGAGCCATTATTCAACATGGTGTTAAATCCATTTCAATTGCCCATATAGTCACTCAGGAACATTCAATTATTACAACAGTGTAACTCATAGATCTGCAGCTGTTGTTGGCTTTGCAACATCTGTTTGAAAGTTAAAATGTGGACATCAGCAAGATTCTTAATAATATCCAGGCTTAAAAGGTCTCACTGATTAAGTGGTGATTGAGTGTTCCATTCATGTAATATTTTCACAATAGATTATTAGGATTATTAGCAGCTATCAATATTAATAGGGCTTATGGAAGAAAGAAAGTAGAACTGGCTGAGTCTGCAAAGAGGATGCATCTGGATGAGCTAGGAGTAAGTGATGTTCGGGTAAGGGGAGATAACGAGATAGGAGATTATAAAGTGTACTTGACGGGTGTTAGAAAGGGAAGGGCAGAATCTGGGGTAGGGCTGTCCATCAGGAATACCATTGCACGCAACATAGTTTCCGTTAGGCACGTAAATGAGCGAATGATGTGGGTAGATTTCTCAGTTGGAGGAATTAGGACTAGAATTGTCTCCGTGTATTCACCATGGGAGAGTGCAGATGAGGATGAAGTTGACAAGTTTTATGAAGCATTGAGTGACATTGTGGTCAGGGTCAACAGCAAGGATAGAATAGTGTTAATGGGCGATTTCAATGCGAGAGTTGGGAATAGAACTGAAGGATACGAAAGGGTGATTGGTAAATGTGGGGAAGATATGGAAGCTAATGGGAATGGAAAGCGTTTGCTGGACTTCTGTGCTAGTATCGGTTTAGCAGTTATGAATACATTCTTCAAGCATAAGGTTATTCACCGCTACACATGGGAGGCTAGGGGTACCAGATCCATAATAGACTATATCTTAACAGACTTTGAATTCAGGAAATCTGTTAGGAATGTACGAGTTTTCCGGGGATTTTTCGATGATACAGACCATTATCTGATCTGTAGTGAACTAAGTATCTCTAGGCCTAGGGTAGAGAAAGTGAAATCTGTCTGCAAACGAATAAGGGTAGAAAATCTCCAGGACAAGAAAATTAGACAGAAGTACATGGATATGATCAGTGAGAATTTTCGAACAGTAGACAGTAAGCAGGTTCAGGATACAGAAAGTGAATAGGTGGCATACAGGGATGCTGTAGTAGAAACAGGAAGGGAATTCCTAGGTACAACTATGTGTAAAGATGGGAAAAGGCGAACATCTTGGTGGAATGATGAAGTGAGAGCAGCTTGTAATCTTAAAAAGAAGGCTTATCAGAAATAGCTCCAAACAAGGGCCGAGGCAGATGGGCATTTGTACGTAAATGAAAGAAACAGAGCAAAACAAATAGTTGTTGAAGTATTCACTGGCATCTTGGAAGGGAGGGTGCGATCAGTCGTTGAGAGGAAGTTGGACGTAAACCAGTGTGGTTTCAGACCACAGAGAGGCTGTTAGGATCAGATTTTCAGTATGCGCCAGCTAATTGAAAAAGGCTACGAGAGGAATGGGCAGTTGTGTTTATGCTTCGTAGATCTAGAGTAAAGCATATGACAGGGTACCGAGGGAAAAGATGTTCGCTATACTGGGTGACTATGGAATTAAAGGTAGATTATTAAAATCAATCAAAGGTATTTATGTTGACAATTGGGCTTCGGTGAGAATTGATGGTAGAACAAGTTCTTGGTTCAGGGTACTTACAGGAATTAGACAAGGCTGTAATCTTTCACCTTTGCTGTTCATAGTTTACATGGATCATCTGCTGAAAGGTATAAAATGGCAGGGAGGGATTCAGTTAGGGGGAAATGTAGTAAGCAGTCTGGCCTATGCTGATGACTTGGTCTTTATAGCAGAATGTGCCGAAAGCCTGCAGTCTAATATCGTGGAACTTGAAAATAGATGCAATGAATATGGTATGAAAATTAGCCTCTCAAAGACTAAATTGATGTCAGTTGGTAAGAAATTCAACAGAATGAATGTCAGATATGTGATACAAAGCTAGAACAGGTCGATAATTTCAAGTATTCAGGTTGTGTGTTCTGCCAGGGTGGTAATATAGTAAGTGAGATTGAATCAAGGTGTAATAAAGCTAATGCAGTGAGCTTGCAGTTGCGATCAACGGTATTCTGTAAGAAGGAAGTCAGCTCCCAGACAAAACTATCTTTACATCGGTCTGTTTTCAGACCGACTTTGCTTTACGGGAGCGAAAGGTGGGTGGACTCAGGGTATCTTATTCATAAGTTAGCAGTAACAGACATGAAAGTAGGAAGAATGATTGTTGGTACAAACAGGTGGGAACAATGGCAGGAGGGTACTCGGAATAAGGAGAGAAAGGCTAATTTAGGAATGAACTCTATGGATGAAGCTGTACACATAAACCAGCTTCGGTGATGGTGGCATGTGAGGCGAATGGAGGAGGATAGGTTACCTAGGAGAACAATGGACTCTGCTATGGAGAGTAAGAGAAGTAGACCAAGGCGACGATGGTTAGACTCAGTTTCTAAAGATTTAAAGATAAGAGGTATAGAACTAAATGAGGCCACAACACTAGTTGCAAATCGAGTATTGTGGCGACATTTAGTAAATTCACAGAGGCTTGCAAACTGAACGCTGAAAGGCATAACAGTCTATAATGATAATGTATGTATGTATGTATGTATGTATGTATGTATGTATGTATGTATGTATGTATGTATGTGTAGATTATTAGGACATCATGGATTATCATCTGTATAGTATCATAACTACAGCCATTTGGCGGAGACGTTGATACGGCAGAACGGCTGACGTTGCCAGGTGTGCATGCTGTGAGATACCAGCATAGCGTGAAAGCTGAGGCATAGGGTCGAGTAAAATAACTGAATGGCCACCATTATCAAGCATTTCGACCTAATGTACAGCAAGATGGTAGAGAATTTTTTTTTTTGTAAGTTGCTTTACGTCGCACCGACTCAGATAGGTCTTACGGCGACGATGGACAGGAAAGGGCTAGGAGTGGGAAGGAAGTGTCCTTGGCGTTAATTAAGGTACAGCCCCAGCATTTTCCTGGAGTGAAAATGGGAAACCACGGAAAACCATCTTCAGGGCTGCCGACAGTGGGGTTCGAACCCACTATCTCCCGAATACTGGATACTGGCCGCACTTAAGCGACTGCAGCTATCGAGCTCGGTAGATGGTAGAAAATACGCTGCTGTTGAAAATGAGAGAACATGAGCGGCGTAGCTGTAGGAGCCAAAATACAGTAATTGAGAAAAATGTCAACAGCACTCATTCCTAGCATAATGTATTGAAGTCATCATCATCATGATCATCATCATCATCATCATCCCACTCCAGTCGCCAGGGTGTGCTTAACAAGCCTCCTCCATTCCTTTCTGTCCTTCCACTTTTTCATGCTCCATTACTTCTGCCACATCCTGTCCAGCTTCTCTAATTTCCTTCGAAATCTGATCCATCCACCTTCTTCTCAGTCTTCCAACCGGTCTCTTTTGCCTTAACTTCTCTTTTCAATTCCCTTCTTGCTACCTATTCCTTTCCCATTCTTTTTACATGTCCAAACCATCTCAGTCTTGCTTTCTGTATGTTCTGTACTAACGGTTCTATAATTAGCTCTTCTCTGATGTTAATATTTTGGATTCTATCTCTTCTTGTCTTTTTAACTGATGTTCTTAAAAATTTCATTTCTACTGCTTGGATCTTACTATCTTGTCTCTTATTAGTAGGGACCTGAAAAATTACCATCTATCTGTTTCAAAATTAGCACCTGTTTTTCCAAAATTAGCATCTATTTACGTTAAAATAATCGCATGGTATTACTAATTTTAACGATTCCAAGTTTATGCACTCCAATTATCGTCGTTGGCTCACACACAATGCAAATTCATTGTTCAAACGAAAGCACTGGCAGAACTTTGGCACTGCTTTTTTTTCAAACTGCACCGTCTGTCTGTAACCACTGTGTTGTAACGAGACAACACACGCTCGCTATCTACATTGTTCGTTGGAGTCCACAACAACTCAAGACAATATTTAGCTAATATGCTGAACTCTGTCTGAACTGCAGTTAATGCAAGCATGAAATCACATTTTTCACTTTCTTTTATCTGGGTTTGAATTGCATGTTTCAGAGAACAGCAACCAGACCAGATATCGTTTCGTGAGAGATCTGTTACTCCAAACAATTTCTCAAGCTCATCTAATTTATCAGTGTTATTGAAAATTATACTTTTTGGATACAAAGCTTGAGAAATTCACACAAAATGTTTATGGTTGGCGTCTTTAGCTTTCAATGTGGCTAGCTTGCACTGTGAAGAATGAGCAGCTTTGACAAATGTGTCTACATGCAGCCTGCTGTAGAAGAGTGAACTTAATCAAAGCATCATTAGTTGCTGCAGAAAAATTCCCCTCACAAATTAAGGTCATACTGGTGTCAAGGTTATGCAATTCGGGGTGAAGGAGATGAGAGGTAGGATACAGAGACCTTTCAAGTTCAGTAAGAAGGTCAACCAATCCAGCTGCATGATCTGTGACAAAAACCATGTGGGAGTGAAGCCTATTCACTTCTTGGTCACTCAGATCAGTCAGGTACTTAATACCACAGTTGTTGATGTCTTTCATGTCAGACATCTTGAAAAATGTAACATCAGTAAAGTAAGCACTCAAATAGAAGACAGCCTGAAACCAGCTATTTCATCGGGTTATGACAGGTGCAGGAAAAATCTTTGCTTCCTTTAAAGCACCCTACTTCGATGTTAAGAATTGTAAATAATTATATTTTCGTTTGCTTGTGTTCAAAAATGCAGGCTTTACCATCGCAACCACGTGATTTAAATCTGCCATCACTGCGACCCAACTATTGCCAACCAAGCTGATCTTATGTGCCCAGCACTGTACATGCATTAAATGATCCCCTATGACCACACTTAATGTTTCATATCACCAGGTCATGTACGGGACACTGTCACTAACAAACACGATAACTGCGCAGAGCTTCTAAAACAGCACGAGAGCAGTTTGTAGCATTTCCTGCATCAAGATAGTTCACAGAAACAACGTGCAGCTCTCTTTCTGATCCGGCTGGGACTTGGAATATGATGATAAAAACACAACGGCCCATTCTATCTGTAGCTTCGTCACAGAGTATGTTAATGTTCTTCCCCACTAGAGCGTCTGCTGTTCTTTTCTGGTGGTCAGATGCAACTTCTAGAAAGGAAGAAAGGCCTCAAATTATAACAAAATAATTTAAAATTACTGGATCAATTGGGTACGGGTAAGATAGTTTGATATGGAAATAGCACCCAAATTTGGTATCCTCCAATTTTGCGCGTGGTTTCGATGTTGTATACCTAAACCGTACCCGATCAATGAAATAGAAACTTACCCGGTAAACATAGTTCATGTAGAGTTCTCACACATGGCAGCTCTTCATTTGAAAACTCAGTGATCCAGGCTCTTAGCTCTTTGCATTCCAGCTTTTCCAGAGGTATATTTGCTTTGGCAAATATTTCAACTGTGCGTTTCGAGAAGTTATATCTAGAAAATTTTCATCTTTTACAACTATCTAACTGTGTAAGCACAAAAGATACCTTTCTTTGAGACGTATTAGCAGCAGGGATTGAACTTTAATTATCGAGTCGCTTACCCAAGTGTTTTTCAGATTTAACATTTTTCACAATGCTATCCTTTTTTCCCCACCCAACTCAGCAATTACAATACCTGCAAAACACTGTCGCTGAATCTGTGGCATATAAACCATCCTTTGCATATTGCTGAGGCCTTTCGTGCACAGTTTTTGTCGTGCGCCCCATAACCTAAACAATAGCTCAACTTTCTACTCTTCACTAGTTTCAATTTTGAACAACAGGAAAACAACACTGCATCTATCTCGTTATTTCTGTGACACCCAATTTACATTTTGATAATAATCGATACAGATCTTACTCCCCTTGCTAATCCCATTGTAAATATCGATTAAAGTCAGCAAGCAGCAATCAATCGGCTACTTTCCTTCATCGATTTATGCATCATATTTTCAGTATTTTCAACGATTTTGCCAAAATAAAAATTGTTAGAATGTACTTGGCTAAAATTGCAGTATCAAGTTGCATGTCACAAGTTCACACAAGTTTTTCAACGCTCCAGAAAGTATAATTGTGTGAACTTTTGACATGCAACTTGATACTGCAATTTTAGCCAAGGACATTCTAACAATTTGTATGTTTGGACCGACACCTACAATGATATCATCTTTTTATGACTTGTAAGAACAATCAGGATCTTGCTTTTTCACCATACAGGTCTGAGTTTGAGGCTGATGATGCCCTTAATATGGGCGAAACATGCCCCTTAACATTTTGCAATAATATTTCATTTCTAAAAAGATCTCTTTGTATTGAATAGGTGGATATAAAAAATAATAACACTTGTAACATACTTTGTATTTAAGTGGTATGTTCCGAGCTGTCAGTGGAGGGATGGCGTGGGAGGACATCAGTAGACAAATAAGTTTGGATGGTGTCTTTAAAAGTAGGAAAGATCACAATATGAAGATAAAGTTGGAATTCAAGAGGACAAATTGGGGCAAATATTCGTTTATAGGAAGGGGAGTTAGGGATTGGAATAACTTACCAAGGGAGATGTTCAATAAATTTCCAATTTCTTTGCAATCATTTAAGAAAAGGCTAGGAAAACAACAGATAGGGAATCTGCCACCCGGGCGACTGCCCTAAATGCAGATCAGTAGTGATTGATTGATACTAGTGCAACCATCGCGTCATCCTCAACATTTCCCTCCATTCCGAACAAGTTAAACCATCCCTTCTGGTAAACCAAGAATTAGCAGCAGGGACTTTAGCAAATAAATCAACACCTCTTCCTTTCTGTGGATATGCACACCAAGCTTCAAATTCGCGTGTTCTAAAGTATATCGCGCAGTTGTCTAACAGATTTCGATGATGTCTCTTCATTGAGTTGAAGTTCAGATAGGCAGAGAGTTTTTATTGCTGTGAAATTTCGAACAGCATTTACGTGCAAATCATTCACAGCTTCTAGCTTAAGATTAATGTTCAGCTGTTGAAGGTAAGCTTCCCAAGTAGCGCGCATTAATGCTAACCCTTTATAACTGTGGCTCGAATAGATCATACTTATGTCTCGAATATTATTACAATATTTTTTTAAGTCCACCTGTTCAATACAATACAATATAAACCACTACTTCATATGGTTAAAATTTTATACATAATACATAAAAGTCAATGGTACATGCTTCACCCTTCTTTACGGGCATCATCAGCCATATCAATCCTAAAAATAATACATATGGAGTCTTTCTAATCTTATGAATTATGAATGATGATTTCGTAAAACATTATACAATAACATCTAAAACAACAATAATGCACCAGTGTGTTAAAAAAAATAACAGTTTTTGAAGATTAAAACGTGGTTAAACATGAATATTTGAGAGTTTAAAACTAAAATGGATCCTTTTGTTATATATCATTAAGACTGTGACGGCCTTGAGTGTAAACACAATCAAAGGGGGATGTTTCTTCAATTCCCATAGTATGAATCCAAGATGGTAAAATCACTGTCAGTTATTTAAAACAGAAGTGTGAACGTAATAAACATGTTAAAATGTGTATATGGTTGATATATCTGAAAGTAGAAAAGAAAATGGAACTTTTATTGGAGGCGTTGCTAATGATAACGTATGTCAAAGCTAGCGGGTGTCAGTAATTATGTTGGTAGTCAATTGGATCCAAAAGACGGTCAAGTTGGTGTTATAACCCCGTTGAAACATTTGTTGGAAGAAATGATCGAGTTCTTTCTGAAACAAAATGTTAAAGAAAGTTGGTAAAAATAATACTGTACAAGAGATTTCCCGTACGTCAAAAATGCCTAAGGCGGTACTTACTTCTTCAATACGGAACCACAATGAGAATAGTTAGATCATACTTGTCGGCGTGTCACTCGGAAGTTGTAGAATTTCTTTAAGTGCGCTTCTGATCATGTTGTCAGCTTTTAACAGACTTGATTTAGGAATTTTCTCAACCGAAACAGTCTAGAAGGAATATATCAGTGTAGGGCCAATAAACTGATTTATTACTGTCAGTTTTTGATGCGGTTGGAGTAAGTGAGTCCTGGTAATCTGATCTAAGTTAGCTTTCAATTTTTCAAGTACCTGATTTCATTACTTCCATTAATAATGCTACCCAGATATGTAAACTGTTCTACATTCTCTAACCGTTCTCCGCCTATGTTCACTTGGCATCTCTTTGTACTCTTTTCCACAGTGCATGACTACAGTTTTCTTTCTACTAATTACCATTCCAAACTCCTGCAGATTTTCATTCCAAATGTCCAGTCTCCTTTGTACTTCCTTTCCACCATTTCCCCAAATCACCACTGTAACGGTTCAAATCCCGTTACAAGATGATATCTGTATTTGTTTTACTATTATTATTTCATCTGTGATATTATTATTATGTCTATACCCTTATTATTACTATTATTGTAACTATAATTATTAGTCAACTCAATTCTGCAATGCTTGTCGCTTGCGTGATTGTAGTTAAATGTATGCATATATACGTGTGTGTAGATTAACACTAAAACATGTACAGTAACAGTTGCTGTATATCAGATGTGGATATGACATTGTTACACTGTGCAATACTGCTGGCGTTACTGCCAAGTCATCGCTATGTCATCGTGAGCATTTAGTGGCGAGTTCACATTCTTGGAGATACCTACTGGGTGCCACGGCGATTTCGCCATAGGGTGTAACATTTGTCGCGAGGTGGGAGTAGATCATAGTTATTTCTGGAGATTGCGTAGATATGTCAACCAAGAACTATATAAGGTGGCTGTATCTTGTAGCGTCAGTCATTATTCAATTGGAAGCAGAGGCCACAGTTGGTCATTCAGTGAACGAGATGGAGAGGCCTCAGTCGGTCATTAGTCATTATTCAATTGGAAGGTGAAAAGAGAAGTAAAGTGGAAGATGAACAGTGATGGAGTCAAGTAGAAGGTGAGACCTCAGTCAGTCAGTTCAGTTAGAGGGATACACTTACCATGAAGGCATACAGGACAGACTTACAAAGAAGTCCTCTCAATAGAGAAGAAGCAGTCGCATGGATACTTAGTTGTCAGTGAAATAAAAAGGATACATCACCAAATTAGGCTTTATACATCTACAGTAAACACCAGATCAAACGAATACATCGCAATTACACTCGAAGTGTTGAAGGTACAGTCAAGTGAACCAGTGAGGGATAAATTTCATGTATAATAGTCAAATGTCCGGTCAAGAAGATTTTCAAACTCGTGCCTAGTTTCTTTCAGCTGCAATGTCATAATTTTATATTCTCATCTGTTTAATCGCAGCAGTTCTCACTATTTCATTGAAATTATTTCAAGAATATATTTTGTTCTATCAAATTAATTAATCGTTTTATTTAAACAGTAAAATTTCTTAACCTCAAATTTAATTGGGAAACCGAACGCCAATCTCCTTTTCCCAGAACTTATATGGTATGTTGGCAAAAGTAAGCTTATTACCCCACATCCTAGAGATATTCAAGAACCTCATTCTCTTCTTGCTGCACTGAGTTGTAGCTGGCGCCCATCAACGTATGTGTAAGTAAGCAGGTAAGAGCTAAGTGTGAGTACAAGGTCCAACGATTGTGTATTTTATTTAATGAATATTCATTTTAATATTTTTCATTTTAAATGCAGTTGTAAGGCTTTAAAATTACTGAAGGAGTTAGGAAAATTCTCACCACATCATCTGCAAATATCAAAGCATTCACTTCATCACTACTGATACTCTGTTTTACACGTTTTATGATTTCATCCATCAATATAATAAACAATAATGGCAGAGAGGGAAGACATGGCTTCCAGCGTCCTTCCTCGTTCTTTTCCCAGAAGAGGCAGGTAGCAGGTTTAGAAGACCTGATTCTGACTACGAGCAGCTGTACGGACGTCTCACTGAGTAGGATGTCACTCCAGCAGATAGGATGAATACATGGTTAGCCTGCTTAAAAACTATATCTATTCATTAGAATAGCTGTTAAAAATTTCATCTCTGTTACACTAAAAATATCTATTTGTCTTCCACTTAGAAGTATTTTTGAAAAATAAATGGCTTCTTGACACTGTTCTTATTACTGCTGAATGTTCATTTCATTCACTCCTTCCAGATAGGCTGTTACAGTAGAACCTCGATAATTCGAAATCGGTTAATTCAAAATCCCGCCTAATTCGAAGAAGGTCTCGTTCCCGGAAACATGAGATACAGTTTTGCATGTTATTTAAATTGTTTAATTCGAAATACGGATAATTCGTAATTCGAAGTACAATGTCAGCCCCATTACCGAAATTTAGACTTTTAATTTGAAACTGCCTTTACATTTTAAAACAGTAGTATGTTACACAGTAATTCCAACTCGAAATCTATGTGCGTCATAATAGAACGCGTGTTCCAGAACGTGGAATGGTACCGTAGCTTTCCGCATTTACACTCACTTCGGTGGATCTACAGTACGCTTCATGATTACTAAGTTGAATGAAATCAGAATTCTTTTGTATTCAACCTTTTAAGCAACGCCGTAATATCACGCAACAGGCAGTGTGCGGGAAAACAGAATCCACGGACACTGGCGATGCCGACGTTTGATGGGGGGGAAATAAAAAAAACCCCTGCATTACTTTATTTTAATGCGAGCGAAAACGATAATATGGTTTTAAAGGAGAAAGTGCCAGCCGGAGAATCGTACAAGTGTGAGGGATGGGGGTCATTGTAGTGCGTTGCAATGCACCATGGAAGTGAGAAACTTTATCCCCTAGTCATAGGAAGGATCGATAAGCCACAAGGTTATGGGCGTCGGGCACTTTCCATGCCAGTACAAAGCATCTAAATATGCAAACAGTACAGAAATCCAAAAAATAATGCATTTGCACAGGGGAACCAGCATAATTTATCCTCGTCTTTGAATTGTGTGATTGTTTTTTTTTCTTTCGTTGCATGAGGTTATGTTTGTAAGTGACTTACCCAAGTGCACTATTTGAATACTGTAAATGCACCTTCTTGGATACATTTTGGAAATAGTTCTTTTTTCATGGCATTTGAAAGGTATAAACTGTGATTCAAGGTTAACTGCATGCAGTAACGGGCCTTAGAATATTTTGTAACGCAGCGAGGGTTGGTACTTCTGAATTGCAAATTGGCGGTTAATTCAAAATCCGATTTTTTAGTCCCAACGACTTCGAATCAACGAGGTTTTACTGTATTTAGCTTGGAGAGAATTAACAAAGGAAATTCCATGTTATCTCTTGCCCAGTTCATCCAGTTACAGCACCCTTCCCTGTTCACCATGAACGAATTTCTGGTCACACTTGTAGTCATTATCATCATCAATTTGCCCTTCCAACGAGCTGGGAAGTGTGTTTGAAAACGAGCGTCTTACAAAGTTGCCTATTCAAAAAGATTTTGTTGTCCATGACAGATTCCCAATTCCATCCTCTTCTCTCCACGTCTTCCCTCAGTTGGTCAATCCATCTTCTTCTTGGTCTTCTACCTGTTATTCTCTTTTCCAAATAAGCACATGCTAACCTTCTGCTACTCATTCGTTTAACATGCCCAAACCATTTAAGTCTAGATGACCTAAGTTTTTCCTCCATCGATTCATTTAGACCTAGGTTAGATCGGATCTCATCTTTCTTCATGCGATCAAGTCGTGTCTTTAGGAGGGCAGTTCTAAGAAATTTCATTTCACAGGCTTGAATCTTACTACAATCCTTTGATATTAGTGTGCAGGTTTCCAGAGAAATGTAAGGATGGGAATTAAATATGACTTGTACAGGGTCATTTTTGTTCTTTGTGGGACCTTTTCATCCCATAGTAGGTGTCTACTCTTATTTCTATCTCAGCTCTATTATTACCAGCCATTATGCTTCCTAAATAACTGAATTGGTGTACTACTTCAACTAGGTGGTCCTGTATTTTTACGTTGCATTCTGTATTATGTCTGCAGATTTTCAATGCTACTGTTTTTGATGGGTTCAATTTTATTCCATAATCATCAAACTTCATACACCATGCATTCAGATTATTTTGCACTCCCTCCTCTGCTTTATCCCATATTACCACATCGTCTGCAAACACCAGAGCCTGAAGATCTTTACTACCTTTTCCTTTTAGTTCCTTTAAAATTGTATGCATAACTGTTATGAATAGAAGAACTGATAAAGCACTTCCCCGTTGTACTCCTTTGGTTGTATTGAACCATTCAGAGTTACCATCTCCAATACTGACAGAGCTTTTGTAATTTGTATATAGCATTCGGATCTTCCTAATAAGGTACTCCAGTACATAAAGTTTTTTAAGACTTTTCCATCATTCCTAAAGTGAAGGGCAGTGAAGGTGAAAAACTAAGAAATATGAAAGAGTTTGATGAAGAGGTCTACAGTACTGATGGAACAATTTTTGTAAAGCATGTGAAGCATGTAGCAGCGATAGAGAGATTTAATGTCCAACTGCATCGCACAACGACTAAGCATAAAAGCTCTGAGTAAATCAAAACTCTTCTCAATAGAGCAGGCAGGCTGTTTTGTTTGACAAAGTGAAATCTTCATCTACCAAGCTTTCTGATTTCTCCAAAGACCTATGTGAAATGTTGGTATACACCAATATTCCACTTGATAAACTGAGCAACGAGCACTTCCAAAAATGTTTAACTACATACACAACACTGTCTAACCTTACGGAAAAGTTTTTTTGCCCTCTGGTTATGAAGACACGCTATGGAAAAACAGAACAGGCAACAACGGCATCTGGAAATCCGTTGATGGGACTACTATGGATGTTTGTAGGAGATATGTTGTGGATCGTCCGGGCAATGTATATTAACTTCATTCAGAGGTTTTAGATGCCGCGAACAACTGCAGTACATTTCGGCAATACCATGAAGCTTTTTTGGAATGATGAAATTGGGCAATAACGAATCTTCTTGATAGTAAACAATGCTGCACCACACATGGGACTAAGGTACTCTATTCAAAAATTGTCCATCTGATGTGTCTTGTTCAGAGGTTGCAGAGGGTTGCTGAGGAAATACGGCAGAATTTTCCTGATGCCGACCGGTTAATATATCGTATTAAATCTATATTAAAATACCACACTTATTGAGTCACGAATTTTTGCTATTGCTGCTTAGCACAATCACATTTTACCTAGCCCTGAAAATGTTATTTGCATGTCTTGTGAAAGAATCGCGATTTCCAACTTGGTTAAAAGCCGTCGCCAAAGTTGCATGATTACAGGAGAAGTCCTTGAAATACTAAACTTCACAAGATAAGTTGCACCTTCGGGGAGCAAGCCGTTAGCCTCAGGAATGTACAATTTTGCTTGCCAATTAGTAGCAAGATCGCTAAATAACACATTAAACCTATTGGTGCTTGTATTTTGCATCCATTCAGAAGTTAGAAATGTATTTTTTATTGAGAGTTACAGTGAAGTGTAGGGGATATTTGTCGCGTGATAGCTGGATTAGCAACATAATTGTGTGAAGTTGACAAACACAGTGCATATTTGTCTTGTGACTGTCTAGTTATGGATACGGAAAAACTCATGAAATTCCTTACTAATGGTGACAATTAAAAATCTGTCAAAGAGTGGACTGACATTCACATCATTAACTGTGAAGAGGTCGCGAATGTTGAAACTCACACCTCGATCAGTTGGTTGGATTCAAAATCCAAAGGCTTCTACTAACGTCTGGTTTAGAAAGTGTGTGATCTGCAATAATACTTTGATATTTTTATTGGCCCCAGCGCACGTTTTCATATTTGTTGTCTGATGTTTTTCACACCTTTCAATACACTGTTATTTTATAAATCCCAGGAAAAGGTTTTCAGATTTATACTAGTGTTTTTTACACCTATATAGTTGGTCCATTATTGGACATTATAAATTCACTCATTCGGGACAAATATTTCAGGTTCCTTATGGGAATCAAATCTATATCATATTTTACACCTTTTAATACTTTCCTCTCATCTTTAGAGAGGGTTGGTATAGTTTACACTATACCCGTGGATACACGACATAAAATGAGCTCATGTTGGAAAATATTGTATCTATTGTTTGTATCCTTGTCGAATAGTTTTTATTCGTATATTCAGAAGTATGTTTTCTCGCTTAACACTTTCTTTCTCCTTGCCGCCTACAGAAACGCCTTAACGAGGTTTTACTGTAGTCCTAGCCATCTGAGCACAAGGAGAGCCACGAACTCCGAGTATGACCGAGATAACCACTCCTATTCCATAGCAACTGGTATACCAACTCTCAGGGCAGAATTCATAGACAGCACTTATACATAAGTGCCCCTTATAGGCCACGTTTCGTTCGTCACTTATGTTGCATTTCATTCACAGAATGCTTTCCGTGCACACAGTCATCATCATCATCATTTCCCGTAATCCAGCCGTAGCCGGGTAGGGGCAAATATGGTTCCTCTCCACTTTCTTCAGACTTTCCACCACTCCTCCTCGAACACTGTGTCCCAGTCCAGGTTTCTTTCTATAATACTGCATTGGATTGTATCCTTCCATCTCAATCGTGGTCGTCCATGGCCTCTCCTTCCTTGGATTTGTATTTCCATCACTTTTTTTGGCATTCTTTCGTCACTCATTCGCTTTATGTGCCCAAACCATCTTAGTCGGCTCTTCTCTATTCTATCGTTCATTTTTTCCACTCCAATTTCTTCCCGGATTTTCTCATTCCTTAGTTTGTCTCTTCTACTGTTTTGTATCATACTCCTCAAGAACTTCATTTCGGCAGCCTGTATCCTCATGCTTCTTTGTCATTGTCCAAGTTTTTGCTCCGTAAGTTGTTATGGGTACGTAATACATCTTGTACATAGTTTCCTTTGCTTCCATTGGCACATCTTTGTCCCATAACATGTTTCTTACACTATGATAGAAACAACTTCCAGCCTGAGTCCTCTTATTAATCTCAGCATCCAGTCAAGCATTCTCCATTAATTCACTCCCCGTATTTGAACGTTTCCACTACTTCGAGGGGCTTGTCTGCAAGTCTCATCTGACCTTTCCCTTCCTTCTCCCCTCTAGTCATAACACGAGTTTTACTCTTTTCTACACTTATTTTAAATCCACAGTCTTCGATCTTCCCATTCACCACATTCAACTGTTCTTGAACCTTCCTGTCGTCTTCTCCCCAAATCACAATATCATCTGCAAATAACATCATGTTCATTTCTCTTCCTCCATATGCTGCTTTTGCTGTTCTCATGATGTCATCCACTACTATTGTAACCCTCTTGTGTGCACAAGCCTCATATGAGGTCCCAAAATGATGTTTCGTTTAGTGCGCCGTTCATTTAATATTGTTATGAATTTGTGAAAAATTATGACTCTGTTCTTCACTTTAGACCTTAAGTGAGGTGTGATATTAGTTACAACTATATCTATGAGATGAGACCACTTCCTTGCAGCTGCAAAGTTGTAGGCTGTTGTGGCACTCTTGTTATTTGTGTGTTTCATATAGAGACTAAATTATTGAAATTGATATGTCCTTTACAAATATATGCAACTGATAAGTAAAAATGTTTTATATAGCAGAAAAGCATGCTCTTTCCAATGGTATTAGTATTTTTATTGTACATCCAATTTATTACCATTATTTTATGTAATAATATAGGGGCCTCATATGAGGTCTAAATGTACGAGAGGTTATGGTTCACAGTCATAACCTCAATTAGAACTACACCATATTGTAGTGTTTTGGTGGAATTTTTTATGCAAACCAAGACAGACTACTGAGGTTTCATGGCATATTTGTCATATATTCTCATTTCTATGCATTTAGAACAAAATGGATGAAGAACAATGGCCGTCTGTAGAAAATGTAGTCTTCACAACAAATGTCACAATATACTCTGCGTCCTGTCAGTAATACCTGACAATCGCTTTTGCGAGATACGGAAGTATTTGCATTTCATTTACAATCAGAACATTCCAGCAGACATTATTGATCGGCTTATACATTTAAGTCCTACGATTGACCATTTCAAGCACATCTTTAGATGTTCTTCCCAGCCAGAAGAATTTTCATCAGGTAATGAGATAGTCCCTTTCAAAGGCCGATCAAAGCTGAAACAATGGATGAAGAGTAAACCCTAAAAATGAGGCTTCAAAATTTTGGTCTCAACCAGTTCCTCAGGATACGTCCATAGCTTTGAGATCTATCAAGGAAAAGTGCAAAATGGTGAAGGTCATTCTGAATTTGGAGCAGTTGGTGATGATGTTCTTGGGCTGCGTGAAGACGTGAAGTTCAAAAGCCGTAAGCTTTTGATAATCTGTTTACGTCGATTAATCTTCTCTAGAAACTTCTTGGAGATGGCATTTATGCTTCCAGGACTATCAGAACTAAAAGGCCTTGTGGTGGTGATCTCAAGCTGCGGTCTGTGAAAAGCTTGAAGAAGGAACCGAGAGGGTTGTACTGTGTTACGTCGCAGTCCAAAATCACAGTAACCTGCTGGCATGATAATTCATTTTTACACGTAGCATCTACATTTGCTGGAGCAGAACCTGTAGGTATTGCTAAGAGATGGTGTTGAAAACTGCGCACAATCATTGAAATTCCACAACCATATTCCATCAGCATTTACAATTCCCACATGGGTGGCGTACATCTAATGGACTCGCTCGTAGGTCTTTATCGGCACACCATAAGGTACAAAAGGGAATACTTCAGAGTATTCCATTATCTACAGAATGTGACCATTGTAAACTGTTGGATCCTCTGGAGAATGAACCCAGATTGTGAGAAGCTGGATCTGTTAGAATTCCAAGTCCTCAGCAACTACTTCTCTCATTTACATGGGAAGCAATCATGAACCCAAGAAAGGAAGACCCACTTCACAGATGCCACCAACAACCAAAAAATGGTTGAAAGTGAAGGCTACCTATAAGCTGGGAAAGGATAAAAGTGCCACCCTCACGGCTGTTCAAGGAAAACCAGGTATGTCTGCCTTTGCTGCCAATATGCCCTTTGTCCACAGTGTTTTGAGGAATTCCATAGCAGGAAATAACAACAACAGCCGCTCCTTAATGCAAAATTTACTTTGGTAAAACGTGCACGTAAAACTGACATCCAGCCCACAGTATCTCCCAAGAAAATTATTCCTCGGTTCAGTTGGGTTGTGGTGTGTGTGGATTCCCTTCATGCACATAGGCCTCATTTTGAAAGAAAATGAACTATAATTTCTTTTTCTTTAACATGACTGTATTTTGTAACCTTCTAATGAATAAAAAATCAAGACAATATTTTTTTTTCACTTCAAACTGAAAATGCATGCACGATAGGGGTAAACCGGATTGGTGATAGAACACTTCCCTGTCTCAGCCCACTAGTTATTTTGAACCAACTTGTCCTGCCAACTTGTGTTTGCACGCAACTAAAACATTACTTATACAATGCCATGATAATTTTTATTAATCCCTGTCCAATTCCTTTATGCACCAAAATTTAGTCCTGGGGACACTGTCATATGCCTTTTCAATATCTATGAATGTCATCACCATATCATTCAAGTACTTCCATTGCTTTTCCATTAGTTGTCTACTAATGAAAAAGGGCTCCATTGCTGACCTTCCACTTCCGAGACCAAACTTATTTTCCTGTATCTGATTCTCAACCCTCAACCTTATTCTACTTTCCAGTATCCTTTCCATTATCTTAGCAATATGGGATATTAGAGTAATTCCCCTGTAGTTCTTCAAAACTTTCTTATCACCTTTCTTGAAAATTGGGATGATTATTCCTTTTTGCCAATCCTCAGGGACCTCCTTATTCTCCCAGACATTCCCGAGAATCTGATATGTCCACTGCAGGCCTACACCTCCAGCTGCCTTTATCATCTCCACTGAAATTTCATCTATTTCAGCAGTTTTTCCATTCTTCATCTTTCATACTGCCATTTCAATTTCATCCATTGTAATTTCTTTATCCATTTCTTCATCAACTAATTGCCTTTGCTGGTCGTCCACTGAATGACTGTCATCCGTTCTTATGTTCAGCAGCTTCTGAAAATACTCTCTCCATCTATTTCTTATTTCTTCAGGCTTTGTTAACACATGGGTGACAGGCCCCGAGAAATCTCGTAGTACGCTCGCCAGCAGTAGGCGATGGGCCCCGAGAAATTTCCGTTTTATTCACGAAGTTGTTTTTGGTCTTCCTGTGACATCTTTTGACCATATATTGAACTACCGTATTTCACAGCATAATCGTCGCACTTTTTATACCAAAATTTTCAAAAAAAATCGTAGGGTGCGACCATTATACGATGAATATTTAACACCAGTATTTGTATTACTCAAAAAATGTATTTATAACTAAATTGTATTTGATACAAATTTAAGATGCACGTAATACTCGCGTTTATACATCAAAATAATTAAAATAGTCTAAAACAAAATTCATAATTTTTCGCAACAATTCGGCGAACGTTTTTCCAACCTGAAAATAAAAATGAACGTATTAAGTTAATTTGTCATTAATTTGAGTATTAAAGTTAAAATATTACACTTGCAAAAAATTATCGCTTTGTTGTGAAATGCGGACTTACCGGTACGCAATTTATTCCAAATCTTCGGTGTCGCTATCTGATGCGCCGTCCTCGCCTCTGTTAATACCAGTATCATATTCTTCGTCTCCCTGCCACACTGCGTCATCTTCGGAACCGTCTAGTGCATTCGAAATCCCAGTCCTTTTGAAGCTCTTGGAGACTAGTTCAGGTGGTATAAGATCCCAACTCTTCTTCACCCACGAGCATAACAAGTCCAAGGGTGGACGCCTGATATTTCCGGCGGGCGTCAATTGCTGATCGCCGCTCATCATCCACTCGTTGTAAAATCGACGTAAGTGGTCTTTAAAGGGTTTATTAACACATACGTCTAGTGGCTGCAAAGCAGATGTTAGGCCACCAGGAATGACTATCTGTCGTGTCTTATTTGTAGTGAGAATTTGCTTCACTTCGTTCACGAGGTGACCTCGGAAACTATCTAAAACAAGCAGAGCTGGTTGTTTTAGTAGTGCACCAGGTCTTCTATTCCACACAGTTTTAACCCAGTCCAGCACGAGTTCTACGTCCATCCAACCGGAAATATCGTACATGAATTCCACGGGGAAACTGTATATTCTTAGGCATCGTTTTCCTCTTGAAAATCGTGTAAGGCGGCAACTTTCTCCCGTCAGCTGTAATGGCTAGCATTGCCGTGCATCGCAACTTCTCACTACCGCTGGTTTTCATTAATACACTCCGTGATCCTTTTAGCGCAATAGTGCTGTTGCGAGGCATATCAAAAAAGATTGGAGTCTGATCGGCATTAACGAATTGAGAAAGCAAGTACGAAGTTTCCTTGCGCAAACGTATGACAAATCGGTGAAAATTTACAATCTTGTCCGTGTAATCAGCAGGCAACTTTTGGCTTAGTGTTGTTCTCCTTAGCACTGACAGATTGTGTCGTCGCATGAACCCCTTAATCCACCCACGAGTCGCCTTAAACTGAGTTACCGGTATGTTGTGTTTGCGCGCTACCTCCTGTCCCTTAATTTGTAACATTTCATATGATACACTGCAGCCGTTGTTACGTATTTCACTGACGTACCGAAACACTTCTTCGTCAATTATAGGAAACTTCCCTGTTTTAGGAACTCGAAACGCGCGTCTAGAAGGGTTTGTGCTTTTTAGCTTGTTTTTTACTTTCCGCCAGTCACGCACCAACTTTTCACTCACAGAAAATTTTCTTTCTGCAGCTCTGTTCCCGTGCTGTTCAGCGAAGGCAATTACGCTTAGCTTGAAGCCCGCAGAATAGTTTCTATATTTACCCATAATCGCTTATAAATGCTTCACACGTTAATGTTTTGTGATATAAATGACTTTCCGTAATTGTTCACTATTAAAACAAATTATTTCTGCAAACACCCAAAACACAAATTAAAAACTTAAATTCTCACGCACACATGTCTACAGTAATCACGTAAATCTGAAACAAATAAATGCATCTGTGATCTGTCCATTCCAGAGCAGCCAATACTGTTAGGCAGCAAGGAAGCATGCAACAATTTATCAGTTTAGCTCGTTGGTTGCGACACACTACTGCGCTTGCGCAAAGCTCGCAAACCGGAGCTCTAGCTAGCGCGGTGTAGATCTACTGTATAGTTGACTGTATTCCGAGACGTCAGTAACAAACATTCATTTTTTTCAATTTCTTTTAAACATACGGTAATTAGGTTAATATTTCTTTCCAGTTATTGATGATTTTACATTACACTACTGACGAGTTTATAAAATAAAACTTTGATAGCATTGGATAATAATTATCTTGACTGCTTGGATAAAAGTTTTCATCCCATCCCCGGACACTTATGACGTAGTAGTAAGATAAGAGTCTAGCGATGACAACTGAGACATCGTAAATAATTCGGCTGAATAATTCCGTGGAAATCTGCGTTATCGTCTTGGATTTCACTTCGTGCGCAATAACACAGGAGCCGGCCCCATGGTGTAGGGGTAGCGTGCTTGCCTCTTACACGGAGGCCTCGGGTTCAATTCACGGCCGGGTCAGGGAATTTTACCTGTATCTGAGGGCTGGTTCGAGGTCCATTCAACCTACCTAGCCGGTATTTTCTGGCGACGTTGCCGATAAGCGATAACTTACAGCCTTACATATTTCAAATGGGAACTCATAATATGTAGGTGGTGAATAAATAGTACACTGTCTCGCGACCACGTTGTCAAACTGCCGATAGCCTACCGGTAAGCATAATATGTGGGTGGTGAATAAATAGTACACTGTCTCGCGACCACGTTGTCAAACTGCCGATAGTCTACCGGTAAGCCATGCGTCGTACTTATACCGGTATCATTTATTTATACGTTGTGCAACATGTCGCAAACGTGACTGTGTTGCCAAATTGCCCATAAACCATACACGTATTTAAATTGCGCATTCATGTGCAACTTACGTTGCAGTTCCATTTACCTTTTAACCAGATTAGTGAACAAAATTTGGACGTGGGACGATTATGTAACTAAAGGTTTAAAGTCCGATTTTTGTATTGAAAATAAACGACGCGACGATTACGCGGTGGCAACGATTATGCCGTGAAATACGGTATTTCAGACTTGCACATTGAGTAGAATAAATCGTAGATGTATATCTGCCACTTTTCTTTTATTCATGGCCTCTTTTATACTTTGATTTAGTTTCGAAACATCGACTTTCTTTCTGCCGGTTCAGTCAATGACAAGATGGAGCGCCCGTGGAATACGGTGTTAGCTGACGACGATATTTTAGAAGAATTATATGCCGATGATCATTCAAATGGATATAGTGATAATGAATTAGTGGAAACTGAATGTGAGAGTGATAGTGGAAGTGATATTCAAGCCTCTACACGCCATTATTTACCTAGTGTGCTTATTTATTCAAGTGACTCCGATGACGACAACGATGTAAACATTAATGACAGGTTAGTAATTGACGCGGGAGATGGTTTTGTAAAGGCAGATCCACCAACTTTAAAGATAAAATCTTTACTGGTCTAATATTTATGTACATTTTTATAATCCAGTGCACCCTAGTATGCTTAGTAGAAAAATGTCCGGTCCACAGGGTATGTGACAAGCTCAAGCATCCAGCCAGCAATGTGTTAATATTACGCCACCTTCATCCTTCACAAATCTGGTGTTTACTTGATCTCTCTTTTTGTTTCTTAAGATACCATACAGTAATTTCTTGCTGCCCTGCGTATAATCTCTCAATTTCTACATGAATAAGGCCCAGCTTTTCCTCTTTTCTTCCTCCACTACTTTCTTGGCCAAATTCTTTGCCTCCACATATTTTCTTCTACTTTCCAGTCTTAGATGTTTTCCATGCCATTTTCTTTTCCTTCCCTTTAGTCTTTACCCTATCATTCCACCAGTGTGTCTCTTTGTCTTTCACATTTCCTGATGTTCGACCACATACCTTTTCTGCACATCCAACCAGTGCTTCCTTAAATATTTTCCATTCATCTTCAACATCCCCCACCTCTGTCCTGGGTACCAAGGGTATTATTTCCCTTTGAAATTCCTCTTGTATGCTTTTGTCCTTCAACTTCCATACTTTAATTCTTTTCTCTCTTCTTAATGGGAGTTTTTGAATCTTTCCAACTTTCAATTTTCCTATCACAACTCTATGATCACCAGCAAAGGCTTCTTCAGGCATGGCTGTTACATCTAAAAGGTTCTTCCGGCATTCTTTCTCTATGATTATATAATCAATCATGGTCTTTGTTCGTCTGTCTCCCGAACCATACCTTGTAATCTTCTGACTCTTCTTCTTCCTAAATCAGGTGTTTCCAACAATCATTTGATTCCTCATGCAAAAAGCCAACAACTCACCTTCTAGATTTACATTTCCATATCCAAAGGGGCCTACAACATGTTCCTTTCCTTGCCTTTCCATTCCAACTTGTGCATTTAGAACTCCCATCAATAGCACTTCTGTCTCTCCACTTCCTCTAAGAAGTCCTCTAGATGTTCATCTATGCAACCAGTTTGTGGGGCATACAACTGAAATAGATCTTTCACTCCATTTTCAAACTGGAGTCTCATCATCATCATCGTCATCATCATCATCATCTTCCTCCTCCTATCGCTGCCGTATTTTGTGTATTCCACATATTCTTGGATTTCTTTTCTAAGTATGATGGCCACTCCATTTTTTGCTTCAGGTCCTCCACTGTAATACAGCCTGTATCCTTCTCTCAGAGGAATCTCCCCTGTACCCCTCTTCTTGGTCTCACACAGTCCAAGTATGGTTATATCTTTTTCTATCATGAAGTCAACCAGTTCTTCTGTCTTTTCCGTCAGAGTCAGTACATTTACTGTTGCAATCTTGATGTAGTTTGGTGCTGGTTGCTCCTTTTATCACAGTTCCCCCAGCACCTGAAGAGCTGCGTGTCAATTTTAGCAGGGGACGCCCTAACCTTTCACGAGTCACCATATCTGCTTTATCCATATAGGCTATTGTTATGACGGGCTCGCCACACCCAAAGGCATTTTATACCTTCTGCCAGATTCAAAATTAGGCCGCACCTAACATGGAGACAGGTGCCTTTCGTGGCCGCTCCTCTGGAGTAGACGCTACGGATTTGCCCCTTCGGCCATCTCCACCGTACCGAAGTCCACCTTCTCCGCCGTAGATGCCGTTGAGGTCTTCACTCGTAACCCTGAGCAGGGACCCATACAGGTTTTACACACCGGGTCAGTGTGCTCTGGGACTCACATAGGCAGGGGCGCCACTCCCTGGGTAGAGCTGCCTCTGAAGAGGGTCCCTACCTGTTACCTGCTACCCGTGCACACAGTAGAGATGGAAAATCCTGTCGAAATGTAATGTGACCAACTATTTAAAGAAGGTTTTGTTTTAGTAAAGTGAGAATTATGAATATTCTTGTTCCTTTGATTGAGAGAGTGAACATAACCCCTGGAGGACTCGCTACCTCACCATTAATGAAGATATTGTTTTTATATTTTATGCCAGCTCTTAATTTCAGGTTATTATTATTTTCACGATAATCATTACCGGTATTTCGCTTAATTAATTGGAAACGCGTTACAGTTGGTAAGTTATCAAGACTGTAGGCCTATGGAATAGTAAAGAATTATAAGAAAAATGAACGTGTTGCACTACCACCATTTATTTTAAGGTTGATTTGTGCTAATTATATAAGGTATCAGGTTATCAACCAATCATTTGCCAGGTTATCTCGGAAGTTTCTGAAATTATGGCATCGCACATCAAAACATACTATTTACGTTTTATTGGAGAAATAATTCGGCCTATTACAACATAACAGTTACCTACGGATATATTTGTCAAATCATTAAAAGCGTTGTAAGGCTAGATATTCAACATTTGGATGAATATTTGTATAGGTTCGAGTACCTGTATAACTATAAACATTATATTAAGAAAATTAGACTGGGCATTTTCATAGTTTGCATTGTCCACAACAAGTTTTTCCCACATCATTCATATTCTGATGGGAAAATGCGTCTGTCTGCTTGTTCTATATTATGTGCAAGTTCTTGCAGGTGTCGTCTCAGCTCGCTGTTTTGTTATCCATTTTGATAACCAAATAAAATATAGACGATCTTTTAACCTCAAAAATTTTGCGTGAGCGTGGTCGTGCAATGTCCTTCGATAAGCAAAACGCAATAGATCATCCCGCTATTTGGTAGCCGGAACTGCACGATCCAGGAAGCATGGGCATAATATACAGCATTGCCACATCTCCAGTGATACTTACTGTATCAATGAGTGTGTTCTTTAAGTGCTGTCTATGAAATGTAAACTCATATAAGTGAATACTTATTATAAGTGATCCCTTATTACTTAAGGGTTCCACTTATATATAAGTGATGACTATGAATTTGACCCGTGGCTAGGAACTAGGAAGTGACTACAGTAACCCACACCATGAACCTCCACTGAAAATATAATTAAAAGTAAAAGAGACACGAACCACTTCATCTTTATATTCTCCAAATAATTAACTCTTTGAGGAGGAGTAACAGCCAGAAATCGCCTAACTGTAAGCTTAACAAATGTTTTTCTTCTATTTTAGTGGGTTAACTTTGCAGTAACACATGGGAGATTCTCGGCGACGCGGGAATGGGAAAGTGCGAGGATTGGGAAGGAAGCAGCTGCAACCTCACAGTGCAGTCCCAGCATTTTCATGTTGTAAAAATGGGAAACTATAGAAAACCACGATCTCCTGAATGCAAGCTCGCAGCAACGTGACATGAACAATTCACTCTGACATTAAAAAAAAAAATTGTGACCAATACTTACTGTTTGCCATCAGAACCATGCATTTTGATGGGAGGCCTTTCCTCCAACGATGCTTGCGAGAAAGATCGTGTAACACTTGTGACGGAAGTCCTTGAGGACCATGATTCCGATGTTCTTGATGTACCAGCCTCGGGAGTTTCAGCTCTAGCATCTTTCTTAAATAGTTCAGGTTCCCTGGAACAAGCCAAAATGTACAAGAAGTTACATTATATCAGGTACAATGGAGGTAGAACTGTCCAAGAGGATTATTCCACATTAAAATAACAAACTAACTGTTTACAATTTTCTCCCCTCTCATTAGTTTATAAATTAGTACAGCAGATGTAATGGAGACAACATTTTAAATAAGAGTTAAGAAATGCAAAAGACACTAATTTCCCTGCATACCATGGCCCATCCGGACTGTGGCACTGTGGGGTTTGGCTCACTAAGCAAGTTACAATTAATCATGATTACGGTTATATTGAAGTTAGGAACATTACTCCACATGCTCACTAACAGTTATGAGGAACTGAACATGTTAAGTGCTAAGCCGATTAACGCACAATGTTCCAGTGGTGCCGAAGCAATTATATATCATTCTCCCTAGGACCTGCCCTGCCACTTTTACAGAACTCCCGGCTAACATGTGCTAGTTACATAATATCAATACATATTTGACTTGCTGGGTGTTCCAAATTAAAATGTAAATACTTAAAAGGTTTTGTTAGACTACCACGTAGTGTCATGCGCAAGCAGTGTTTCAATTAGCGTGGAATCCCGACCAAGAACTCAATTCCGCGTGAATTCACAAACCCATGTGGCACTCACAGCAACCAAGTGGTTAGGCCCCGTCTTACATGATTAATAGAGTTCGTGGTTTATAGCATTTAAAAATCAGACATTCAGCATTTTGATTTTCAAATTTAGTATTTTGTAGCATATATACTTCTCAAATTCAGTGTTTTGTAGCAAATTAGTTAAAAATAGGCATAATTTGCAAAATTGCACACAACAGTTGGGAGTATACTATTTAATCACAAATTGCTTGTCATGCAGTTTTGAATACACTATGGAAAATAAGACAAACACCAGCATAAGATTGCAAGAAGTATTAACACACATACATGAATAAACATTTACAAACACAATTTCAAAGTGAAAAATACTACTCTGATCGTATTCATTTATCCCAGTACAGCAGACCTACAAGGAAGAGGAATTTCAATGATGACTGAAGTACACCATGCCAATTGTTTGAATTGTGTCCTCCTTCATTCGAGACTGCCTATCAGTTAAAATCATGTTGTACTTGCTAGAAAACCTCTCTACATCGACACTGTTCGTAGGGGCCCAAAATGCACTGCAGTGCTGCCGAGGCATAGGAAGGAAACTTTAACCTAAGTGCCATCAACATTTGAAGAGTGTCAGTGTTTTGTTTTTTTCCATTCTAATGTTCTGCAGCATCTGTTGGTGACATGCTTCGCAGCCCTTGACAAACTGATCAACAGTGACACTGCTAAAAAACGGCAACTTATACTTCAAAGGCACAAGTGATTTGGGTTCCAGAGCACAGTTTTTCCCTGCTATTGCAGGATTAAATAAAATGCACACTTCTTTGAAAAACACGTTAGTAACACTGACCCTCATGTGCTTCGAGAGCTTAGTTATGAATGTAAGCATACGCTGCTTAAATTGCAACTTAATCTCCTCCTTCTTCACATTGTTTCTGCAACTCTCCAGCAGTTCACTTGCTTCCAACGGGAACCATCCGTCAGCACACCTCTTCTCTCCACAAATAGTGGAAAGATCATCCCACAGCTTGCGAGCATACGGGTACAATGATCCCTCCAGTACTATGAGTGCTGCATTCATTTTTGCAGCTATCTGTGAAACAAACTTTATCTAAACTTTCATCAACAGAAGTTGATTTCTGAACATATCCAACAATGAATGGCCACTGCTATTTAGGGAATTCTCATCAAGAGAACTTAAGAATTCTACCAGAGGTGTGAAGTACTTATCAAATACTGGAATGAGCGAAACCAAGATTTCCATTGGGAACAACACTGCATTCAAATCAGGGACATTATCTTGGAAACATTTTGATACGACTTCCTTAACTTCCTGCAGTGGAGAAAAGAAAGCTTAAGTTCTGAAACCAAATTGTTCAACTGTGACAGTTCCTATAACATCCCCCACAAGATGCAACTTATGTGAAGAAGATGGTCTCCAATTATCATCTGTAATGCCTGGAAACATGTACCCATGTATCTGGCAGAGTCTGACACTAAACAGCACATTTTCATAATCAATATGATAATCTTTGAGAGCATCAAGGATGGCTCCGCTGCATGATGTCCCGTTGGCAGCATCCAAAAATGAACAGCTTGCCACATAAACTTGTTCTGCAGTTGGTGTGATCGTCCTGAATAGAACAGCAAAGATACATCTGCCTCCATTGTCCGACATCTCATCTGCGATTACTACAATGGGCTTCCGGTCCAATGCAGCATTCATTTCTGCCCTTGCTGAATCTCCACAACGTGGACCAAAATCTCTGCTAAGGGTACTGACTTGAGGCAATCTCCTGATCCTGGGACATACCTACGGGACCAATAACATTTCGTTAAACATGCTAATAATAATAATAATAATAATAATAATAATAATAATAATAATAATAATAATAATAATAATCCTCTGCGAACCATGTGACCTTGCCGCGGTGGGGAGGCTTGCGTGTCACAATGATGCAGATAGCCGAGCAGCAGGTGCAACCATATCGGATGGGTATCTGTTGAGAGACCAGACTAACTTTCGGTAGCTGCAAGAGCAGCAGTCTAGGTGATTGACTGATACGGCCTTGTAATAATACTCAACGTGGCTTAGGTGTGTTGATACTACTACACGGCTGAAAGCAACGGGAAACTACAGCCGTAACTACCTCCCTAGGACATGCAGCTCTCTCTGTATGAATGATGTACTGACGATGGCTTCCTCCCGGGTAAAATATTCCGAAGGTAAACTAGTCCCCCATTTGGATCTCCAGGTGGGGACTACACGAGAGCGGGCGATCATCAGGTAGATGGATACAGTCATTCTGCGAGTCGGAGCGTGGAATGTTAGAAGTTTGAATCGTTGTGGTAGGTTAAAGAATCTGAAAAGGGAGATGGATAGGCTAAAGTTAGATGTAGTTGGTATAAGTGAAGTACGTTGGCAGGAAGAACAAGATTTTTGGTCAGGCGACTACCGAATTATCAACACAAAATCAAACAGGGGAAATGCAGGAGTTGGTTTAATAATGAATAAGAAAATAGGGCAGCGGGTAAGCTACTACGACCAGCATAGTGAAAGAATTATTGTCATCAAGATAGACGCCAAACCAATGCCCACCACAATAGTGCAGGTCTATATGCCTACTAGTTCAGCGGATGATGAAGAAATCGAAAGAATACATGAGGAGATAGAAGATTTAATACAATATGTAAAAGGTGACGAGAATCTAATTGTGATGGGAGACTGGAATGCAGCGGTAGGCCAAGGAAGAGAAAGTAGTACAGTAGCAGAATTTGGATTGGGACAAAGGAACGAAAGAGGAAGTTGGCTGGTTGAATTCTGCACTGATCATAATTTAGTCCTTGCCAATACTTGGTTCAAACACCACAAACGACGGCTGTATACGTGGACGAGACCTGGAGACACTGGAAGGTATCAAATAGACTTCATTATGATTAGGCAGAGATTCAGAAACCAGGTGTTGGATTGCAAAATTTTCCCAGGAGCAGACGTGGACCCCGACCACAATTTGTTGGTCATGAAATGCCATATGAAGTTGAACAAATTGAAGAAAGGAAAGAATGCAAAAAGATGGGATCTAGACAAGTTGAAAGAAAAGAGTGTGAGGGATTGTTTCAAGGAACATGTTGCACAAGGACTAAATGAAAAGGCTGAAGGAAACACTATAGAAGAAGAGTGGAGAGTCATGAAAAATGAAGTCAGTAGGGCTGCTGAAGAAATGTTAGGAAGGAAGAAAAGATCAACTAAGAATCAGTGGATAACTCAGGAAATACTAGACCTGATTGATGAACGACGAAAATACAAGAATACTAGAAATGAAGAGGGCAGAAAAGAATACAGGCGATTAAAGAATCAAGTGGATAGAAAGTGCAAGACAGCTAAGGAAGAAAAGCTGAAGGAGAAGTGCAAGCATGTCGAAGGCTGTATGGTCCTGGGAAAGGTAGATGCTGCATACCTGAAAATCAAGGAAACCTTTGGAAAAAAGAAATCTAGGTGTATGAATATTAAGAGCTCAGATGGAAAGCCACTTCTAGGGAAAGAAGACAAAGCAGAAAGATGGCAGGAACATATCCAACAGTTGTATCAAGGTAAAGATGTAGATAATTTGGTTCTGGAACATGAAGAGGCTGTTGATGCTGATGAAATGGGAGACCCTATTTTGAGGTCAGAGTTTGAAAGAGCTCTGAGTGACCTAAATAGGAACAAAGCTCCTGGAATTGATGATATTCCCTCTGAATTACTGACTGTCTTAGGAGAAACCAGCAAGGCAAGGTAATTTCATTTAGTGTGCAAGATGTATGAGACAGGAGAAATCCCATCCGATTTTCGGAAGAATGTTGTTATACCTATTCCCAAGAAAGCCGGTGCTGACAGGTGTGAAAACTACCACACCATTAGTTTAGTATCTCATGCCTGCAAAATTTTAACACGTATTTTTTACAGAAGAATGGAAAAACAAGTTGAAGCTGAGTTGGGAGAAGATCAATTTGGCTTCAGAAGAAATGTAGGAACACGTGAAGCAATCCTGACTTTACGTCTGACCTTAGAGGATCGAATCAAGAAGGACAAGCCCACGTACATAGCATTCGTAGATCTAGAAAAGGCATTCGATAATGTTGATTGGACCAAGCTATTTATGATTCTGAAGATGATAGGGATCAGATACCGAGAACGAAGAATTATCTACAATCTGTATAAAAATCAGTCTGCAATGATAAGAACCGAGGGCTTTGAAAACGAAGCAGCAATCCAGAAAGGAGTGAGGCAAGGCTGCAGTTTGTCCCCTCTCCTTTTCAATGTTTACACAGAACAGGCAGTAAAGGAAATCAAAGAGAAATTTGGAAAGGGAATCACAGTCCAAGGAGAGGAAATCAAAACCTTGAGATTTGCCGATGATATTGTTATTTTATCTGAGACTGCAGAAGATCTTGAGAAGTTGCTGAATGGTATGAAGTCTTGGGTAAGGAGTACAAGATGAAAATAAATAAGTCCAAAACAAAAGTAATGGAGTGTAGTCGAACGAAGGCAGGTGATGTAGGAAATATTAGATTAGGAAATGAAGTCTTAAAGGAAGTAGATGAATATTGTTACTTGGGTAGTAAAATAACTAACGATGGCAGAAGTAAGGACATAAAATACAGACTAGCACAAGCAAGGAAGAGCTTTCTTAAGAAAAGAAATTTGCTCACTTCAAACATTGATATTGGAATTAGAAAGATGTTTCTGAAGACTTTCGTGTGGAGCGTGGCATTGTATGGAAGTGAAACATGGACGATAACTAGCTCAAAAAGAAAGAGAATAGAAGCTTTTGAAATGTGGTGTTTCAGAATAATGCTGAAGGTGAGATGGATAGATCGAATCACGAAAAATTTGACGAGAAGAAGAGATAGAATGACAGGACACATCTTCAGACACCCAGGACTTGTTCAATCGGTTTCTGAAGGACGTGTAGGTGGTAAGAACGGTAGGGGTAGACCAAGGTATGAATATAACGAGCAGATTAGAGCAGATGTAGGATGCAATAGTTATGTAGAAATGAAAAGGTTAGCACATGATAGGGTGGCATGGAGAGCTGCATTAAACCAGTCTATGGACTGATGACTCAAACACACAACAACAACAACACAATAATAACAACAATAATAATAATAATAATAATAATAATAATAATAATAATAATAATAATAATAATAAAGTTCAGAGGTAAGGACAAATCCTTAAAGATTTGAATCGCTGAATGAATTTTAAAGCTTTTCCCAATAAACTTCCATTTATGTACATGAAAACAAGCAATTATTTTATATCCTAGAGGGTCTATTAAATTATAACATTTTAAAATAACGTCCATCCATGGCCTATTTGGTTTTTTTGGTTGAAAATTTGAATAACCTATAATTCCACATGAAATAGTCATATTAGGAAACATGCATCTATCTAGTTTTTTATCGAAAGTTTACCTAACCTAAAATTCAACAAGGCCGTATAACAATCAAAATCGTAATACTTCAAAACAACCATCCACATGGTTCGCTTTTGGGAGGCGGTGGGGGAATATAGGCTAGTTTATGAATATTTTGCAGTAAAGTAGGCAATTTGACTCAGAGGGACCAGATTTTTGGTTGGGTCGGAGTGGTTAATTCCTCTGACTGGGGGACTGGGTGTTCGCAACACATTTCACAACGAATACGCGCGAGACCACCACGACACCAGAATTTCTGATCTACGTTCCATCCCTTTACCACTGCAACAAAAACATCTGTGACACTGCATGGCATCATGCTATATTTTGTCTCTCTAAAAGTTAGAAGCGGCCATAGGCCTCTAGTATCCCGCGTGACACCTCCAATGGTCTGGGCTGTTGTGTATTTCTTGTGCGCGGGTTGTAACGGAATTCATTTACTTCATTGCTATGAGTGACGTCACATCCCATTGTGTCTCACCCAATCAAAATGCTGGAACGTAGTTAGGCGATGGACTATGGCGCGTGATAAGTTGAATTAGGTTATAAAAGCAAAATTACTTCTGGGGGACGGTGGGTGGGATCTTAACTGTCGCAGTGAACACATCTCTCCTCTACAAGGTATTCCACTTAAAATTTCCAACATATTGGGTGATATCTTGTCTCTTGTCTCATAAATATTAAGACATGTCTCAAATGTATATGAATAAAAAAGCGATGTCTCAGCAGTAACCTTTGCTCCTTGAGACACAGCTCGTTAGCGGATTCTCTCGGTGACACATCTCCAAATGTATATGAATAAACTGGAGTTTAGTCTCTCTGAATGGAGACTGGTCTCAGAATTTCTTGAGACTGCCCAGAAGGTGAAAACCTATTGAAATAGCTTAATTTTGTGTATATCTGATTCATTTAGTGCTGTTTATATAGTGGTGTTTAGTGCTTGTTGGTAGAAATTGGGAGTAGTAATAATTATTTAAATTTTGTAACAAGTAATTCAGTTGGTCTTCAGTAAGTTACGTTTTCTAGGTTAAGTAGGCTACCTAGGTGCACCTTGTTTCGAATTTAGGTTTAGGTAATACTTTAGGTAACAATATTAACTTTAAAAATATTTGTAAATACCGTTATCTGTAGGTTCGTTGGTTGTACTTACAAAGGCAGATTATCATAAGGAATAGTACCGTAACTTCTGCAGCAACTTCTCCGGTATTTCGTATAGATATACGTTCAAACTATCGCGAAGGTAATAATTTACTACATTAAAAAACATGATACGCCTGTAAACTTCCATTTAAAAAGAAGTTAAAGAGATTACACGGTAATAGTTAACAGTCGTATTATTATTGATTATTGTCGCTCCTCATATTCAAATATTGCATTGTTGGCTACAGTCGTGAACAAAGGGTGTAGTGTAGTCAAGTAAATATAAATAAAAATCAGCTGACCTTGTATTCCATTCATTTGTACTTCTGAGTAGGTAGTTAGTATCCGTAATTTATATTTCGCTCCCTCGATCTTTCAGTATTTATGAGCGGTTAGCTAATAATAATAAAGTTCATATATCCCAGTAATTGCAGTTCAAGTCCCTGGAGTAATAGTAGTAGTAGTTTTGACAGAATATTTGAGAAATTATTGTAGACAACCTCGTATTTTTCAGTAGGCCTAATTAAGGACACTTTTTTTTTCTCCGTCCCGTGGAGTAGGGAAAATAATAGTAATCCACCAGCTGTAATAATCACATAACCACATTTCAGTAGAATTGTAGTGAAGATAAGTTATAATATATTAGATAGTATCTTGCCAGTTATATTCGTGTTTTTCTTCGTGTACGGCAATCCTTTTCATACTTAAGCATTTAACCAAACGCAGTATAGTGTAGTGTAGATACATTGTAGTGTAGATACAGTACGGTACATTTAGATAGTGCCGTATCTTGCCTGCTATATTCGTGTGTTATCTTTCGTGTGTATCTATTAGACCCTAATACTAATAATAATTTGTCTAAGCATTTAGCTTCGTTGGTAATCTTTGAGTACAGTAGTTCTTGCAAATTTCATTTCTGTTGTGCTTAGTAGTGACATACGGTACGGTACCGATATCGTAATTAGGATACGTCTGAAAGTAGTTTAAAAATTACTGTAGTGTACTGTACAGTAGTATACGAGTAATATTCTATTAGAATTTAGTGTGCTTATTTTATTATTGTAAAATATTTGTGTAGTACTGGTGTAGTAGAGGTATCCGTAGAAACTCTTACTAAAATATTGTTGAAATTAGGATAGGCTTAATTGCAGTTTGGAATTGTGTAGTTCTTGTGTATTACTTTCGATATTCAGTAATTAACAGCAGTTCTTATCCTGTTAGGGGTTGTAGGATTTAAAAAAAATAGAGCACGACTAAGTAGTATTGTAGTGTAGTCGTATATTAATTACCTTATTGTTGTGTACTATCCCAGACAATATATCCCTCTGTTCATTTATTTTTTTTTGCAAATAAGTTACTTTATTTTTTTAATTTATAATTTTTCCCCCGTAAAGAATGGCTAAGGAGCGCGAGTGTACTTATTGTGGGTGTGGTGAGGCATTGAGGGGTATGAGGGAGGAGTTGGAAAGTTTGAGGGAGATAATTAGGATTCTCACAGAAGACAGGAAGGAAGATAGGACTCCCTCAAACAATGTACAGGTTACAGTAGGTGTACAAGAGAGAGTGGAAGGAAAGGGACGAGTTGTAGAAGACAGGTGGTCTAATGTTCTAAGGGGAAGGAGATTGCAGGCCAAGGGCTCTATTCAGGATCAGAATTCAGGACAGGTGTCTGTGCGAAATCGGTACGAGTCACTCCAGGTAGAACAACAGAGGGAAGATGAGGGACAGGGAACTGTTGCTGAGATGCATGGAAGTAGGAGGAAGGGAAAAGGTAGGAAAGGAAAATGTAGAGTAGAGGATAGGAAAAGACAGGTGGAACAGGGTCATGGGAAGGAGGAAAGGGAGGAGGAAGTAGCTTCTGCAGCTATCAGGAAAGATAGGGCTGACCAGGAGGGGAGGGGATCAAATGAGGTGGGTAGGGTTGAGGCTCTGGTCATGGGGGATTCCATCATTAGACACGTGGGGAAAGTGTGTGGAGGAAAGGGAACCAGGGTAGAATGTTATCCAGGAATTAGGTTGAGGCAGATGTTGAGGAAAGTAGAAGAGAGGGAGGAGGGGAAGGAGAAGGTGGTAGTGTTTCACGTTGGTACCAACAACGTAAGGCAAGCTGATATAAGTACCAACATAGTTGGAGATGTGTGGGATCTGGTAAATGCAGCACGGGTGAAGTTTAAGAAAGCGGAGATTGTTATTAGTGGAATACTGTGTAGGAGGGATACTGACTGGAGGGTGATTGGGGATTTAAATGAGACTATGGAGTGGGTATGTGGGAAACTGGGAGTGAAATTTCTAGATCCTAATGGGTGGGTAGGAGATAGGGATCTGCGCTCGGATGGCCTACATTTAAACCGCAGTGGTACGTATAAGTTAGGAAATTTGTTTGGAAGGGTAATAGGGAGGTACATTCAGGGAAACGGGATGGCCTAGGGAGCGGTGATAAGGGAACAGGGAACTGGAAATCAAGTAGGGATGACATAAAATTTTTAGTGCTGAACTGTAGAAGTATTGTAAAGAAAGGAATAGAATTAAATAATTTAATAGATATATATTTACCAGATATTGTAATAGGAGTTGAATCATGGCTGAGAAATGATATAACGGATGCAGAAATTTTCTCACGGCACTGGAGTGTGTATCGTAGAGATAGGATAGGAAAGGTGGGAGGGGGAATTTTCATTCTGGTGAAAGAAGAATTTGTAAGCTACGAAAAAGTTAAAGATGAGACACATGAAATTCTAGGTGTAAGGCTCATTTCTAAAGATAATAGGCAACTTGATATATTTGGAGTGTACAGATCGGGAAAGGGTAGCACTGATGCGGATTTGGAATTATTTGATAGGATAGTCAGCTATGTGGGAAACGACATGGAAAGAAATGTGATTGTAGCGGGAGATCTGAATTTGCCAGATGTAAATTGGGAAGGAAATGCGAATGACAGGAAGCATGACCAACAAATGGCAAATAAGTTAATATGGGAAGGACAGCTGATTCAGAAAGTGATGGAACCAACCAGAGGGAAAAATATCCTGGATGTGGTGCTGATAAAACCAGATGAGCTCTATAGGGAAACTGAAGTAATAGATGGTATTAGTGATCATGAAGCTGTTTTTGTGGTAGTTAAAAATAAATGCGATAGAAAGGAAGGTCTTAAACGTAGGACTGTTAGGCAGTACCATATGGCTGATAAAGCAGGTATGAGGCAGTTTCTAAAAAGTAACTATGATCGGTGGAAAACGGTAAATAAAAATGTAAACAGACTCTGGGATGGGTTTAAAGAAATTGTTGAGGAATGCGAAAACAGGTTTGTACCTTTAAGGGTGGTAAGGAATGGTAAAGACCCACCTTATTATAATAGAGAAATAAAGAGACTAAGAAGGAGGTGCAGACTGGAAAGAAATAGAGTTAGAAATGGCTGTGGAAGTAAGGAGAAATTGAAGGAACTTACTAGAAAATTGAATCTAGCAAAGAAGGCAGCTATGGATAACATGATGGCAAGCATAATTGGCAGTCATACAAATTTTAGTGAAAATTGGAAGGGTATGTATAGGTATTTTAAGGCAGAAACAGGTTCCGATAAGGACATTCCAGGAATAATTAATGAACAAGGGGAGTGTGTATGTGAGGATCTTCAAAAGGCAGAAGTATTCAGTCAGCAGTATGTAAAGATTGTTGGTTACAAGGATAATGTCGAGATAGAGGAAGAGACTAAGGCCAAAGAAGTAATAAAATTTACATATGATAACAATGACATTTACAATAAGATACAAAAGTTGAAAACTAAAAAAGCGGCTGGAATTGATCATATTTCTGGGGATATACTAAAGACAATGGGTTGGAATGTAGTACCATATCTGAAGTACTTATTTGATTATTGTTTGGTCGAAGGAGCTATACCAGATGAATGGAGAGTTGCTATAGTAGCCCCTGTGTATAAAGGAAAGGGTGATAGACATAAAGCTGAAAATTACAGACTAGTAAGTTTGACATGCATTGTATGTAAGCTTTGGGAAGGCATTCTTTCTGATTATATTAGACATGTTTGTGAAATTAATAACTGGTTCGATAGAAGGCAATTCGGTTTTAGGAAAGGTTATTCCACTGAAGCTCAACTTATAGGATTCCAGCAAGATATAGCAGATATCTTGGATTCTGGAGGTCAAATGGACTGTATCGCGATTGACATGTCTAAAGCATTTGATAGGGTGGATCATGGGAGACTACTGGCAAAAATGAGTGCAATTGGACTAGACAAAAGAGTGACTGAATGGGTTGCTATATTTCTAGAAAATAGATCTCAGAGAGTTAGAGTAGGTGAAGCTTTATCTGACCCTGTAATAGTTGAGAGGGGAGTTCCTCAGGGCAGTGTTATCGGACCTTTATGTTTTCTTATATATATAAATGATATGAGTAAAGGAGTGGAGTCAGAGGTAAGGCTTTTTGCGGATGATGTTATTCTCTATAGAGAGATAAATAAGTTACAAGATTGTGAGCAACTGCAACGTGACCTCGAAAATGTTGTGAGATGGACAGCAGGCAATGGTATGTTGATAAACGGGGCTAAAAGTCAGGTTGTGAGTTTCACAAATAGGAAAAGTCCTCTCAGTTTTAATTACTGCGTTGATGGGGTGAAAATTCCTTTTGGGGATCATTGTAAGTATCTAGGTGTTAATATAAGGAAAGATCTTCACTGGGGTAATCACATAAATGGGATTGTAAATAAAGGGTACCGATCTCTACACATGGTTATGAGGGTGTTTAGGGGTTGTAGTAAGGATGTAAAGGAGAGTGCATATAAGTCTCTGGTAAGACCCCAACTAGAGTATGGTTCCAGTGTATGGGACCCTCACCAGGATTACCTGATTCAAGAACTGGAAAAAATCCAAAGAAAAGCAGCTCGATTTGTTCTGGGTGATTTCCGACAAAAGAGTAGCGTTACAAAAATGTTGCAATGTTTGGGTTGGGAAGAATTGAGAGAAAGAAGAAGAGCTGCTCGACTAAGTGGTATGTTCCGAGCTGTCAGCGGAGAGATGGCGTGGAATGACATTAGTAGACGAATAAGTTTGAATGGCGTTTATAAAAGTCGGAAAGATCACGATATGAAGATAAAGTTGGAATTCAAGAGGACAAACTGGGGCAAATATTCATTTATAGGAAGGGGAGTTAGGGACTGGAATAACTTACCAAGGGAGATGTTCAATAAATTTCCAATTTCTTTGAAATCATTTCGGAAAAGGCTAGGAAAGCAACAGATAGGGAATCTGCCACCTGGGCGACTGCCCTAAATGCAGATCAGTATTGATTGATTGATTGAAAAAGCGTGACTCAAGGCGACAGAATCAGGCTGAAAACGTGATGGCGAAGTTTATGATGGTTTTACAACGGAGAAGAAAAATTTATAAACCACGAAGAAATTCTCTCGAACATGATTATAAAGATCTCTACCGTTACCGGAAAGAAAATGTGGAATGGTTAGCACATTTTCTGGAGCCAATACACGAGATGTTCATATAACAATAATGATAAAGATGATGACGATGATAGCCATTTGCGATAGGATTTACATGCATCATAAAGTCTAAAATGTTCAAAATCAAACCAGAAATATGCAAAACCGTGCAACATACAATTCTAATAATTTTCTTAGTAATTATTAAATTACTTTAATTATTCTTAATATATTCTACATTTGTGATTTTTTTCTGTACGTAGACATTTTTCTATTCACAAAATACGACTAACATTTTATAAATAAAATTAATTCACAATCACGGAAAAGGCCGAAATAAAACATAGGTATGTTTAAGATATGACTTACAATTATTCAAGGTTTTCATTATTCACTTTGTCCTGCTCCTTAGCTGAATGGTCAGCGTGGTACTTTTCGGTTCAGGGGGCCCCCGGGTTCAATTCGCTGTCGGGTCAGAGATTTTAACCTTAAATCCTCAACATTCCTGCAACTTACACACAACACTATCCTCCACTACAATAACACGGCATATGACACCCCATCCTCGTCGGAGGGTCTGCCTTACAAGGGCTGTACCAGGCTAGAAATAGCCACACGAAATTATTACCTATTATTATTATTATTATTATTATTATTATTATTATTATTATTCACATTTTGATATCTGGAAGGATATTTTTTCAAGTCTGAAAATTATCGCTCTCTATCACATGTTGGCCAAATGGTATTGAACGAATGTGCGAGTATCTTTGGTCCAGGTGTAAGCTATCCCATTTATGTTTAAGTGCCGTAAAATTTCCTGCCCATGCCTTTTTCGATTGCACTGTTTCTAAGTTTGTTTAAAAGTTTCAACCGGCGGCTCGTGCCCTTGAAAAAATATGCTATAACTGGTCTCACAACATTTAACAGATTCGCATAATGACGTTATTCGGCCAATTACTTGCTGAGTGCTGCTCTTTCTCAACCATCGCACCAAAATCTCACTTGCGCCGAATACTACGAGGAAAACATTTAGTTAGGATCAGACAGATTTCGATGAAACTTCCATGAATTGTCAATCTACCTGTCTTAAATTTATTGCTGATATTCACTTTGTCATAAAATCAACGACATTGTTATGAGTAATTGCTAAAGAACAGCTGGGTGGGTTGCAGCTGTATTGACCTCGCGTATGCACTGTAGACATGCACTGATAGTTCTATTTTAAAGTTACATTAAACAGTGCGCTATACTGTAGAGTGAAAATTAGATTTTGACAATATGAACAGAATGTCTTGCTCGTCAAACCCATTTTACTAACATGCACAGTATATGAATATTTCAAAATATTAGGCTTTTAATACTTCGTTGTAGTTTACAATTGAGGCTGAAATATGTAATATGAAATCCTCGTCATTAGTATATAAACTTGCATGCTATAAATAGCCTTATACTTTCGGATTCTTGTTGAGAGTGATTCATTTTGTCACACTGCGGGTAACCTATATAACAACGTCAATCATGCAGCGATGTTCTGATGTCTTAATTGACCATCCTACCATGTTTCATTGAAATCTCTGCCATCTACACACCACGTTCCTTTTCCTTTTAAAACTGGAGCAAAAATTTACTGTCAATAAATACCAGTAAGAAAATGTTATTTCACGGCAGAACGGTAATCACCATTGAATTCCGGATGTCTTAGCTCATCATGTTACTAAGTTTCATTGCAATTCGTCCGGTCCAAATCAAACAACTCCCTTCGTTTATCAATATGGATAGCATTTTGTATTGTTTCTAAGTTTTGAAAGTTTGCAATTTAGACAGTTTATGCAACAGTATATAGGTATTGGTAGTATATTATATACCGGGTGAGTTGGCCGTGCGGTTAGGGACGCAAGGCTGTGAGCTTGCATCCGGGAGGTAGTGGGTTCAAGCCCCACTGTCGACAGCCCTGAATATCGTTTTCCGTGGTTTCCCATTTTCACACCAGGCAAATGCTGGGACTGTACCTTAATTAAGACCACGGCCGCTTCCATCCCACTCCTAAGCCTATCCCATCGTCGCCATATGACCTATCTGTGTCTGTGCGACGTAAAACAAATTGTAGAAAAAAAAGTACATTATAGGCAGAAACACCCCTAGCTATGCACAGGTATGGTCAATAAACTCTTCATATTCGTGAAGAATGAAGTACGAAGCGTGTGCTAAAATGTGTTTGAGTGACTTTCAATGACCGCACAGAAAATTATGCATTTGTATGTGGATCCTGAATGTGATGATAAATACAATGTAACTTCTTACACAATATATTGAAGGAAACTTACAAGAAAAGAAACCTTAAATCAGTCGTTCACAAGCTGGGCTTCAAGTATACCAAATGTACGAGCCACTACGTTTATGTAAGCCTAGAAAGAATTGAAATAAGAACTAGTGATTATTGAATATTGATTAATACGAAAGGTAGCCTGTAGTTTGCAGAATAGGCTCCCAAGTTAAACATAACTGAAGAAGAAGAAAAGTCTGTCAAGAACTATTCTAAATGAAAAAAAATATCGGTGGGTGTTCCACTTCGGTTGTACTTGTTTGTTCTGCTCTTCTCTCCTTTTCAGGTAAAAGATTTTCCATTTGCAGTTGCAGAATCTGTTTTTGCACTGAAATGAGTTCTTCTGTTTTTTCGAGAACACACTGTCGCTTTTCAATCTTTTTCGCTTGTAAATCTAACACTTTCATCTGTTCCATCAAAACCACTTTTTGTAGTAATTCACTCGTCAGCTGACAGATACCAGAGCCGGTGTGCGAGACTCATCTCAAGTGGAAGGAGACAAGTCTTGTTAGCGAGAAACAAACTTTATTCATATACATGACGAGTTCTGTCTCGCAAGTGACTTCCGTCTCAATCCTCCTTCGAGACTTGTCTCTGAGTTACATCTCATTTTTATTCATATCACCCATTACGTCCTTATCATGCTATAAAAGTAATGTAACCCTTACTGAATGTCTATCTATTTTATGATTATGAACGAGCAGTAGAAAATGAGAAGTTCAAAATACTCTGTCTTGTTCATGACAGATGACTTTGGTATGATGCAATAATGTTTACTTAGTGCATCATATAGGTATATTCTAAGATTGCATGAACAGCCTTCATCAAATACAGTGATCTCCCCAGAAATTGTCGTCAGCTGGGTGGCAGGAATGAGGAGCCGAGCGGGTGGTAGATTACAAAAACTCAAAAATTGAAAAAAAGTGAACAACCCAATGCCTTTTTAAGGACATTTTTGAGAAACACAAGAGATATAAATACAGTATTTACAAAAATTGACCTCACTCCTTGCAAAACATTTGTTGTCTTTAATGTTGAAAAAAGAAATATAACCTGAAATATGACAAGCCTGCCATAGTCTCGTACGGAATCCAAATCCATTGTTGCTGTCCGTATTTAAAATGGAAGTTCCTCTTGAACTGTTGAAAAAAGATTGAAGAACAAATATACACATATTTAATGAGGTAGTTTAACACATCTTGTAAACAATCTTGATGATGATCCTTGTTGTTTTAAGGGGCCTAACATCAAAGGTCATCGGCCCCTAATGGAATGGGACGGACGACAGGATATATGATAGTTAAAATTTTAAAATGTATCCGCTGACTAGAGTTTAAAAAAATGGTGATGAAGAAAAATGAGTATGGTATTAAAACAACCACTGGATCTAATGCGCAATGCCTTATTTTTTAATAAAATAAGAGAAAATACAGGAAACAAAGGAATAAGGCATTGCCTGGTAGTATAGGTAAATACACATAATTTACGTTGGACGTTAAACTAACACATTAAAATACGCAACACAAACTAAAATGAAGTCAATGGGATAAAAGCGCAATTGACACAAAAACACAACAACAAAGGACATCATTACACACGATAAAACAGACCACTATCCCTCATAAAGCAAATGACGAGGTTTGCTGAATGCTCGTCATCTCGCAAGATAAGAGAGATTGTACTCGGGAGGTTAAGACTACGGCGCAGATCGAGCAGGTCCACACACTCCGTAAGGATATGTGCCACGGTAAGATGATCGCCACAAGTACACACCTGAGGGGGTTCTCCTTTCAATAGATGGGAGCGAGTCAGGATACCGTGGCCGATCCGAAGACGACATAATACCACTGCTTCCCTCAGAGAGGCCCAAAGGGAAGTCTTCCATGCCTTCGTAGTACATTTAACCGCTCTCAGCTTATTTGGAAGAGAAGTGGCCTGCCACTCCATCTCCCAATGAGACATAACCAGATGTCTCAGCTGAGAGCTGTAAACAATCTTTCTGCAAAGTTAAACATGAACGACGTTACTTGAAAAACGTTGCAAGCCTTGTTGGAATCTGGTAGTTTCAGTGTGTTGACTGGGAAGATCAAAATTCTGGCCTCGGAAAAGGATTGGTACTAAATCCATATCACAACATTTAAAAGCATTAACTTGTAGACTTTCTTTCAAATTGAGCTATTCTGGTAGAAGAAACCTGAAGCCTTATGAGACCGCCTATCATATGGCAAGGACCAGTGCTGCATGACCACCATATTCCTGGCATAAATCTTAAGAATATTCCTTTTTGAAATAGACAAAGTCCGGAAAGAAAAAGAGATAAAAATTAATGGGTTTAAAACCCTCGGATATCTAAGAAAAGAGATTCCGTCACAAATGTATGACGTAAAAGCTTACTAAAATGAAACACCCTATAGCTAGTTTAGACTGAGCCTCGCTCTGACTTGCTTCTCGCCGTGCTAATGTGCGTGTTGTAGTTGTGTTTTCTTTCGCCCAGCGGAACTTGGCTAGTGAAGAAACGGCGAGGGAAGAGTACTATTAGTGAGGGAAGGGGAAATAGCTCAATCTGTAGTAGGAGCGGGAGGGCGGGAAGTTTGAATTAGATGAGGTGACTTCAAATTATTAATTTTCCGTGATGATACAAGCGATGGTATTTGTTCATATAATGGATTTTTGTTCTCTTGTACATCATTTAAATTTTTGTTTGCATCAATACTCTGCTCCAAACCTATATAAATATTTCTGTAATTGCTGATCAAGTTCCCTTTGCTTACTTTCTTAAAATGGTTAAGTCTTTATTTATGCCAGTATATAGGTGACCAGTATCCCCCATATAGACACTCATTGCAGAATACTTCTTGTGTCTGTTCGCATTGACGTGTTCGAGATACCTGGTTTGAAAACTCCTACCTGTTTGCCCCAAGTACTTGACAAAGCATTTATCACACTTAAGTTTATAGATTCCTGAATCTAAGAAATCCTCTTTATTGTGATTAACAATATTATGGTTATAATAAAATATATGACCATTATTGTTTTAGTCGAAAATGAGACTCGACAGTCGTGTTTCTTAAATAATTTTGCGATTTGAAAAATCCCTGGATTAGTAAAAGTGAAATTTGCGTATTTTGAACTCTTGGGATTCTCTGGTGTTAATCTTATGTTGTTCTTTCTTTTTACTTATAATTTTATTGATGGTATTAACACTGAACCCATTCATAATAGCTATCTTCTGTATGTATCGTAATTCTTCTTCTCTTTCTGTATGAGATAAAGTAAACTGAAGGCTCAATAAACCTACTGAAATAGGCAACCCTTTTATGACTCCCAGGATGTAAAGAATAATTTTTAATGATCACAGGAGTAAACGTATCCTTTCTGTATACTTTATAAGGGAACTTGCCAGGTTCCCTCTTAACGGTTACATCTAAGAAATTCAAAGCATTGTCCTTCTCATTTTCAAGTGTGAATTTTATTCTTTCATCTAATGAATTTAGAAACTGTAAGATATTGTTACTATTGTTATATCTATTATTACAAAGGTATCGTCCACGAATCGTGTCCAAAAATCCAAACTAGGAATATATCCTATTATTTTGCGGTGCTCTAGATGGTCTAAATAAATATTGGCTAATATGCCCGAGGCAGGAGCTCCCATTGGTAATCCCTCTTGACTATAAATACTGTAGTTGAATGTAAAATAGTTGTTTCTTGTAACAAATACAAGAATTTTCATAAATTGATCAATCTCTAATTTCCCTAGACGACCTTGACTGGTTAAATTCGTTCTAATAATATCTATTGTCTTATTATGGTTATCTGCCTTAGTCACAATAACGTCATTGTCTTTTATTTTATTCCTAAGATCCCTGTTACAATTAACCTTGTCAAACGGAATATTGGTTTTAAGCTGAGGGAATCTTTTCTTTATTTCGTACCTAAGATTGTCTTGAGGATCTACAGGGAGTTTTTGGATGTTACATTCTGATTCGGCGATAGGTGTTATATCATCTTTGTTAAAACTTGGCCAATTGAATTTAGGTCCTCTATTAAGTGTCTAATTCTTGGTCTGTGAAATGGATTCTAGAAAGGTTTTTCACTGAACTGCCTGAACTTAACTTGTCTTGTACCGTTCAAATGATTTACTCTGGATTTTCTATCATTAATGTTATTGTTAAGAATCTTCCTATCATAATTTGCCCTCTTAAATTATCTAGTTTCTTGTCCAATGTGGCCTGTTTCTTACTTAAGATGTATTCCATTTTATTTGCGACATGACATTGTAATGAATTCCATTCTAGAGGGACCAGCCATAGGGAGCCTCAAGATGAGCTAAATACTACTTTTCATTTAAAAAGGATATCTTTCTCTAAAGAAATTTAATCTCTTTCCTTAACTATAACTGGTTGACCTTGTTTTGAATCGAAAGGTGAAAGTGAGTTGATATATGATATATTTTTTCTTTGGGAAGGTTTTTAAGAATAGGGATGTAGGCAGAGAAAGTTCGCACCAGATAGCGCTCGTGTACTACTGGGTAAGCGCAAGGCGATCGTCTCGTGTTTCCCCCAGTCACCTGCGAGTAATGTATATAATGTGACCGAGTTTTTTGAGCTAAAGCCGATTGTATCTTCTCTAATTTTACTCCAAGACTATATTAATTAATTGCATAGGTATATCCCCTAGTATATTACGAACGGTTTCAGCGTTTAAGCCTTAAACAGCTGCAAAATGAGCTACGGACCAGAAACGCTAAAACTAGCGGGAGGAAGGAAGAATTAGTACAGCGGTAATTAGAAAATTATAATACGCTTTATTATCCAAATAATGAATAGGTTTCAGCATGCCTTTTCCTGAAGATTACAATTACTTGAGTATTGTACATTGATAAATATATAAATGTACCTCCACAAGACAAATCATAAATAGAGATTTAAACACGCACTTGCTCCTCTTGCTTGTAGACTTCGATTCATGTATTCTTTTTAGGTTGATGGCTTACATGAAACTGCAGATACAGCCTTTGTCTACCACCAAAGGCATGTGAATATTCTTGAGTATCCCAGTGCCGGTTACTTTAATATTTCACCATCAGCCATAAGGTGAAGATCACTATCACAAATTTGCATCTGATGGATTACTTCGTATTGTACCGGTAACGGCGGTACCAACTAAGTCCCCGTCATAAAATCTTAAACTTACGTGTTATGCTCCGGACCGCTTATGAAGAACTAACTAGGCAGCGAGCAACAGCTGCGCGCGCGTGACGTAGTGAGCGGGTGACGTCACAACGTGCCTCGCCGCACTACAGAGCCTGGACCGATGTAGAATGTTCTACGAGTTTCGACGGATCAGATATAAATACGTACTGTTTCGCTCAGCAGATCAGTGTCTATTCCAGCAGGTTACAGTACGCTGCAGTGTGTGTGTTCCAGCAGGTTACAGTATGTTGCCTGAGTGTAATACCAGTGTGTGGCCGGAATTTCTATGTGCACACTAGACTGTAGTATTCGCACAGTCAGTTCGCAGGTACCGTGATCGAGCGTGAAGCCGCTATTAAGTTTCAAGTTCGTGGACTTTAACTTAGTTGTGTTGGATATGGACTTATGCAGATTTCTATTGTGACAACTTTTACTCCGATAAGACGTGAGGTGAATTGTGTATCGTCTGGACATTATCTATTGACTGTTACTCTATACGAGTGTCTACGACCCACAAACGTTTTCGAGTGCTCAAATTGAAATTTTATGGACAGGACTTAGAACTGATTGCTCCTTGCCGAGTACTAAATACTTTGAGTTATAAACTGTGTTTGAATCCAAATTTAATTTACCAATCCATAAACTGTGTCGACATTTTAGGTCATAAACTGTGAACTGTGCATGTGTGAACAGTGCATTTCTATTCTAATAAGCAGTGTATTTCAATTCTGCGAACATTTAGTTTACGAACAATCGAACCAAGGACTGTCAGTACTCAATTAATTTCGTCTTTGGTTTCATGTTATTTTCAATACGTGAATGAGTTCTGATTCACGGGCGGAACATCTTTATTTCATTTAAATTATATTGAACAGTGCTTCAATGAACTGAGTCATGTGACATTACTTCACGTTGTACTAGGTGCAACGAACTTTAAGTAATTCTGTTAAACTCGACAATCAGTTCCGAGTGGACTTTATTTTATGAATATTTCTTTCACTTGACACGTGACAAAATTAAGTGATATTTCACCGAGACATTTGTGTTTGGACTTTGTTAAAAGCATTTATAAACACTCTCTCATCTGTGCAGAAGCAGCCTTTGCATTAACTCGCCCCAGAGCTTAACGATGTTCATTCATGTTCACCATTTACAAGGACTACCTCAACGCCATGGATTTTCAAGACACCGAATAGATCTTCTAGAACTTCCATCGGGGGACGAATGGTGGTCCGCTGCTATGGAAAATGGAGCTGCCGGAATCCAAGGACATCGCCAGCCATAGGACGAGGAACATTTTCGACTGTATACGCTGTACAGAGGTGATATTAATTTCAATCTTTTAATAAACTCTGAAAAAAGGTTTTTAGGATTTCTTTTAAACAAACCCTCTCCCTCTGTATGCACTTCAGCAACTGGTACACGCCCTGCGTCTCATCTCTACCGAAGTACCAAATTTACTGTTACAGAGGAGAGGGGAAGAAATTGGCGCCCCAGTCGTGTCGGGGCCGATTTGGAGTGCAGTAAAATTAGAAATTAGCGCTTCAGTAATATCAGAACTTAATTATGAGTGCAGTAGACATTAAATTGACACTTAACCATTCTAGGCTCAATGTTGAAGTACTAGTAATAAATTTAGAAGTGCAGTGATAGACAAAATCCCACTAGAATCGTGTGACTTAGTAATATAATTCAGATACATTCCCAGTGCTTTATGTGGAATAACTATTGACATTATAGTGAACTTTCTAACAAGATTTAACTTCTCTTTTATAAGAAGTGCTATCAATGATATGGGATAATTTTTGTGTGTTAAATGTCTTGGAGATTTTTTCTTTTTGAGAATGACTTTGAACATGAACTTTTAACCATTGGACAATAATGGTGATATCTGAATTCTTTTCAAGTGATTTATGATTTTCTTGTGGCTTGGTTTAAATACATTACCATCAAAATGGAAAATATTTTAGCTGCTATTGAAGCTCTTAAGATTAGCTTAAATGAACGTATCGCCAAATCGCATGCTCAAGTAGGTGCTGATTTACAAGCTCGTATTAACGAGGCTAATGCCGCAACTGCTCAATTAGGTGCTGATTTACAAGCTCGTATTAACGAGGCTAATGCCGTAACTGCTCAATTAGGTAGTACTTTAGAATCTCGTATTACTGAGATTAACACTCGTATTAATGAGACCAGTACCGCAACTACAGCCAACTTAGAAAGTCGTATCACACAAGTAACTAAAGTAATTAATACCAAGTTTACCGAAGTTAATGCTAATTTGGAAAATAGGCTTACTAAAGCTAGTTCTGAGATTGAAAAACGATTCTCTGAAACTAATGCGAAAATTAATTGTAAGTTTACGGAAATAAACGAACGCCTCACCCATGACCTAGAAACAGTAAAACAGGACCTTAAACTACAAATAGTTGAAGACTTAAAAGCTTCTTTTCCCACCTCACATCAATTGATTAAGGAAGTTGAAAGCTTAAAGGCAGAATTTAAATAATCTCATGGTCAGTTATCACAGGCACAAGCAAAAATAGCCTCTATTCAGGATAACATCCATGAATCTTTTAAGACTAACTTTCAGAAAATAAGTAATGAGGTTAATTTACTTAAAACAAGGCAGGAGGAAACAGATAAGCATGTAAAAAACCAATTAGATAGCGCACATACTCAAATCATTTGCATAGGCCGCGATGTAAATGAAGTGAAACAGGACCTCGAAAAGGAAGTCCAGAGCGTGGAAAACTCCATCCGTGGGCAAGTTAAGACTATCAAGGTCGAATTGCAAGGAAAAATAGAGACGATTGATAATAGAATCTCTCAGGTGGACAAGGAGGTGTCTACACACCAGTGTCAAGGGTCTAGCGCAGATACTTCTAGCATTTCCACTGTCTTAATATTATCAGACGATAAACCTGCAAAATTTTCCGGAAAGGAAGAGTACACTGCGAAAGAATTTCTTCTTAATATTGAAGAGTACTTTCAAGAGAATAAAGTACGATCCGATCATCAATTGAGGATAGCTTCTAGATTATTGGAAGGGAAAGCACTAAATTGGTACACAGCATTTAAATTTAACATTAAAACCTATGATGAGTTCAAGGAAGCCTTGTTGAAGAGGTTTTGGAATTCGGAAATTCAACATTTCATTAAGCTACAATTGTACTCTAGGAGATACAACACAGCTATTAATTCTTCACGATATTCTGATTTTCTCATTTCCCAATTAAAGAAGATGCAGTTCTTTGATCCTCCTTTGCCAGAGCAGGAGTTAATACAGGTAGTAACTTTACAATTTCCGGCGCATGTACAAGAAATTCTTGTGGCAGCCAATGTTCAAGACCTAGAACAACTTGATGATTTATTAAGGAAACTTGACACTGCCCATACACAAAATCTACCCAGGGTTACTAAGACGAAAGAGGTTGCAACCAACCATGTCGAAGTTAACAACCCGCCGAGATCGAATCCCGAACCCCGTGAGGAAGTAGAACCACGGAGAGATTCGTTATCTCATTTCCGGCGATTTAGGAGACGTCAGTACGGGCAAAGTACGCCTTATAGACGTAATCAAACGTGGAAGAAACCTACCGAGTCGTTTACTCGAGATGGAGATTCCCCGAGAGCCGAGATCGAAAGAAGATGGAGAGAGACTCGCGAATATATCCAGAATCGAAACCGGGATGAAGGATTACCTGGCGCTACCTCTTTAGAATATCAAGAGCATGCCAGAAGACAGAACACGACGCCTGCGACCAACCTTGAATCGACAGGCGCAATTAAAAAAAAAAACTTCGACAACACAACAATAAGATTGCCTGAAAACCGTAGTAGAGGGGAAATAATTTGTGTCACTAATATTAATTACTGGTACTTGGATGACTCAGATCTCTTGTATGAAGATCCCACTCCTACAACACCGAAGGTCCAGCGAAGTCTTCCAGTTATTAATATTACTTTGGATACTCTTTACGTAACTGCCTTAATCGATTCTGGAGCTCAGGCTTCATTAATGTCTGAGAGGTTAATTGAAATGTTGAAGGGGGGAGAAGACATGTTATTGATACCAGTCGCACAGATTAAAATTAAAGGGATAGTACCGGACAAGCATATCAAATGTAAATTTCAAGCTTTTGTTACATTTGACATTGAAGGTGTCAAGTTCGAGCATATATTCCTAGTCATTTCACCTATGAAATTCAATGTCATCCTAGGGTCAGATTTCCTAGCCAAGTATGGGGGAATCATTGATTATCCTGCCAACGTCATACGATTTTTTAATATCGACTCTGTAGAGTTGCAGCTGGTAGATTGTAATAATTTGAAGTGCCAAGGTCTGGGTACCCCATTCATAGAAGCCGGAGGCAAGATGAGCGATGCTTTGCCTGCCGATGAAATAGATTGCGAAGAGGGTAGACCCGGTCAAGAGGGACCCGTCGAGGGCCAGGAAGTGCCCATTGTTGAGGATGTGTTCGACGAAGGTCGTGATCACTTCATATTTCTCACCAGTGCGGCTGAAAGCCCAGAGTTCGATTCCCGCGTGGCAGAAGCAACTCGACAAATATTTGAGAAATTCCCTGAAGTTTTTGATGACAAACCAGGCGTTATTAGAGATTTTGAATACCAATTGAATGTCAAGGACACCTCTCCTTATAAAAAACGGCCCTATCCAGTTCCTGAGAAGTACCGAGAGGAAGCCAGGACCGTGATAAAGGAAATGGAAAATAATGGTATCATTTCTAAATGTGTCACTCTGTATCTAAACCCCCTGGCCATTGATAAGAAAACCAGCTGTTTCACATCCTGAACTTCGCATTTATGCAAAGTTTTGCCCACTTTATGCAGGACCATATAGAATTGCAGAGGTTCTCGAAAACGGGGCATACAAAATTAATAAACCGGATGGAAGCATCGAGGGCATTTACAATGCAGCCAACCTAAAGAAATATTTCGAGAGAGAATATCATTAAAAGAAAATCCTATCGAATTTTCTTTTCCCCAGGAGGAGGGGGAGATGTACCGGTAACGGCGGTACCAACTAAGTCCCCGTCATAAAATCTTAAACTTACGTGTTATGCTCCGGACCGCTTACGAAGAACTAACTAGGCAGCGAGCAACAGCTGCGCGCGTGTGACGTAGTGAGCGGGTGACGTCACAGCGTGCCTCGCCACACTACAGAGCCTGGACCGATGTAGAATGTTCTACGAGTTTCGACGGATCAGATATAAATACGTACTGTTTCGCTCAGCAGATCAGTGTCTATCCCAGCAGGTTACAGTACGCTGCAGTGTGTGTGTTCCAGCAGGTTACAGTATGTTGCCTGAGTGTAATACCAGTGTGTGGCCGGAATTTCTATGTGCACACTAGACTGTAGTATTCGCACAGTCAGTTCGCAGGTACCGTGATCGAGCGTGAAGCCGCTATTAAGTTTCAAGTTCGTGGACTTTAACTTAATTGTGTTGGATATGGACTTGTGCAGATTTCTATTGTGACAACTTTTACTCCGATAAGACGTGAGGTGAATTGTGTATCGTCTGGACATTATCTATTGACTGTTACTCTATACGAGTGTCTACGACCCACAAACGTTTTCGAGTGCTCAAATTGAAATTTTATGGACAGGACTTAGAACTGATTGCTCCTTGCCGAGTACTAAATACTTTGAGTTATAAACTGTGTTTGAATCCAAATTTAATTTACCAATCCATAAACTGTGTCGACATTTTAGGTCATAAACTGTGAACTGTGCATGTGTGAACAGTGCATTTCTATTCTAATAAGCAGTGTATTTCAATTCTGCGAACATTTAGTTTACGAACAGTCGAACCAAGGACTGTCAGTACTCAATTAATTTCGTCTTTGGTTTCATGTTATTTTCAATACGTGAATGAGTTCTGATTCACGGGCGGAACATCTTTATTTCATTTAAATTATATTGAACAGTGCTTCAATGAACTGAGTCATGTGACATTACTTCACGTTGTACTAGGTGCAACGAACTTTAAGTAATTCTGTTAAACTCGACAATCAGTTCCGAGTGGACTTTATTTTATGAATATTTCTTTCACTTGACACGTGACAAAATTAAGTGATATTTCACCGAGACATTTGTGTTTGGACTTTGTTAAAAGCATTTATAAACACTCTCTCATCTGTGCAGAAGCAGCCTTTGCATTAACTCGCCCCAGAGCTTAACGATGTTCATTCATGTTCACCATTTACAAGGACTACCTCAACGCCATGGATTTTCAAGACACCGAATAGATCTTCTAGAACTTCCATCGGGGGATGAATGGTGGTCCGCTGCTATGGAAAGTGGAGCTGCCGGAATCCAAGGACATCGCCAGCCATAGGACGAGGAACATTTTCGACTGTATACGCTGTACAGAGGTGATATTAATTTCAATCTTTTAATAAACTCTGAAAAAAGGTTTTTAGGATTTCTTTTAAACAAACCCTCTCCCTCTGTATGCACTTCAGCGACTGGTACACGCCCTGCGTCTCATCTCTACCGAAGTACCAAATTTACTGTTACAGTATTTAGAAAATCGGAAATAGATGGAGCACCTGTTTCCAACTACAAATCATTGTGTTATGCTAGATACAGACTTTTCAGTGAAAAGTGTTTTGTTTTTAAAAGGTTAATTTCAATCGGGTGAAATTCTAAAATGCAGTGCTGTGAAAACCGAGTACACAATACATAAGACCTGTAATGTGAAGCTTATTTTAGGATTACCTGGTGACATTATAGGAGGGGAATGTGAACGTTTTGCTGGAGCAGGCTGCTGTAAACTACGCATTAGAGCACTTCCCCAAGACTGGTATTATTCAGTGTTCAGAAACATGCAGCCAAAATGTATAACCTTTTCAGCATCCCTCCACCAAACGGTAGAGGCCAGTTAGCCCTATGAAAGTGGAATGTATACCCTTGGAACAAGTTTTGCTATGTATAATCTCAGTTGCACTAGTTATAACTCTAGTCGAGGGGTATTTCTGTCTAAAAGCAACTCTTTAAATTTGCAGTACATGAAATTAATCCAAACATTAAATATTCTCCCAGCAATAGTTTTATGGATTTCGAAGTTAAGGCCTGGTTCCTTGTCATATTTGTTGGTCCTTTGCTTCGTAACTGTCAAGAAGAAACAAAGTCTGGGTTCAAGAGGGAATATCTGTAAATTGTATCTGTTTTCTCCCAGAACAGCAAACACCAGCTTACAATGTTGGTCGTCTATAAACCCTGCATAAAGCAATATGGCATCACAATTACGCATTGCTTGCTCAAAAAACAAATTACCTGTAGTATTTTTGATTGCTGATGTCTTCGAAAATGGGAGTCACAAATGTAACATTCACTTCTTCGGGTATATGCACGATTTCTCCCGTACTTCAAAGGAGGTTATTTCTGCATATTCCGATATGTAGGTTTATTGTGGTAATCGGGCAATTTTCTGGTGTATGGCTTCTTCCTTGTTTTTATTGTGTTCGTGGTCCACGGAAAAAGCGATGGAACAGCGCCCGGTTTTAATCTTGCCCTCTCACCTTTAAATACAAACGCATAAATTCCCTGGTTATCAAAATGCCTAAACAGTTTATGGGTTGAAAATAGGAATTATTTCTCTTCGTAAATCGCACTTACCCAACAAAGTTTTCGTGAAATCACCAGGTTTAAAATAATGGGAACACACTTTAATATTTTCGGTCAGATTCTTCTCACCGAAATTTTTCCTTCTAATAGCATGTAACCATTTCGTCCTGATTTCTTTATTTTGTGGAAACTGGTGAAACGAAAAAGAATGGGCTTCCCTGATTTTTCAAAGAGGCACACCGCAACAGCTCGGCATAGTCACAAACAGTGTATCGCGCATAATTTAACCCCCAATTTTCTTAAACCTACCAGTTTTAGACATCGCAATTCTTATGAATGTTCAAGAACACAAAAGAAAATTAACAAGATATGGTTAACCAATGAAATTAAATTCCTTTATAAGAAGAAATCTTTCCTAAACAATCGTCTTTACGAATCTCACCTCGAAGCAACTCGCCTACTATCAAGTGCTCAATGGGACTTATTTCAATCCCATATAGACGATAAATTATTCTTCATACTTTCCAAAAAGCAATCAATTCTAGACAGAAAACTTAACAATCTCAAAAATATCTGTACGACAAGGAAACCTTTTACTAAATTACCTAATGAACCAAAAAATCATGACAGTATAATTAGTAAGTTCCACCCCCCTGTTGTAAACTTATCCAAAACAATCCTAGATGATAATGATAACTTAATCCTATCAAAAGGCCCTAAACATAACTGGCCTAACTTAAATAAAAATAACAGTGTTTTTAATACAATCACTGAATCTGAATTGGCTATCAAAAAAATGCCTTTAGAACTACAGGACGAAATTAGACTTGATGTAAAAAGAAAACTTAATAAGATTTACACATCCAATGATAATAGCAACACTGTTCCCTTCGTTGAACGTAAACACATTCTTAACCTCAAAAAGAAAATTAAAGACCAGCACCTCATCATCACAAAAGCTGACAAAGGTAACACTACAGTAATAATGGATAAAGTTGATTATATCGAGAAAACCAAAAATTTCTTCAGCAATAATTCCTTTTCTATAACAAAGAAAGATCCTACCCAACAAATTCAACGTCTTCTAAAACAAACCCTTAAGAACTCTTCTTTCTTATTTACTGAACATGAAAAAACAAAATTATTAAGTATGAATCCAGGCCTACCAACCGCTAAATCTCTCCCTAAAATTCATAAAACTGACATCCCTATTCGACCAATTATTAATTACAGACCCAGCCCACTTTACAAATTAGCACAATTCATTCATAAATTTCTTAAGAATAATTACAAATTTTTATCGAATAAGTCTGTAAAAAACACCATAGAACTAGTTGAGAAATTAAATAACTTCAAAATCCAACCACACCACTCTCTACACTCTTTCGATATTGTCAATATGTATCCCAGTATTAATATCAGAAAATTATTTCCTATTATTGAAAATAACTTAAATACATATAGTTGCTTAAGCAAACTTGAAATTAATGATTTTATGACCCTCTTAAAATTAGTAGTTACTAACAACTTCTTCATCTTCGACAATACAATTTATCAACAAGATGGTTTAGCTATGGGCTCTCCAGCCTCGGGGATCCTTGCAGAAATATACCTAGACTTTTTGGAACACAATTTCATTGATAACAATGACGACTTTAAACATGTATTATTTTGGGCTAGATATGTGGATGACACATTTGTTATACTGGATGATAGAATTTTCAATGCAGCTTCTACTCTTAATAGCCTCAATAAAATTGATCCACATATTAAATTCACTCTTGAAACAGAATCAAACAAATCTATTAATTTTCTAGACATAACAATAAACAGATTACCTTCCTCATTATCATATATGATTTACAGAAAACCCACACATACAGCTAATACCATAAAACAAGACTCTTTTCACCCACAGTCACATAAACGTGCTTCATACAACAGTATGGTTAACCGCGCCTTCAAAATTCCGCTATCAAAGGATAACTTAAATAAAGAACTAAACATCATCCGCTCTATTGCCAAATTTAACGGTTATAATTCTTATTTTATTGAACAAATCATTAACAAATTTAGACACCGCCCTAACACAACACTCTTAAAAGATATTCCCAAACCAGCTGCTTACACCACATTCACATTCAATGCAAATACCTATAGTATAGCTAATGTCTTCAAAAAACATAATACTATGATTTCTTTTCGAACTAATAATAGAAACCTTGAATTATTACATAATTCCCACTCCTTAAATAGAACAAGTGTCTTTTCTAAATCAGGCGTATACCGTTTTAAGTGCCACAACTGTAATTCTTCTTACATAGGTCAAACTGGTCGCAACTTCAAAATTAGGTACTTTGAACACGTTAATGCAATAAAGCACAACAGATTTTCGGCAGTGGGACAACACATACATGACACAAAACATGCTTTCACTACAATAAACCAGGATATTGAAATTCTCAGCACTCTAAATAAAGGCCCTCTCCTAGACATCACCGAAAACTGTTTTATACACCTTGACCAGTTTTTCAATCCAAATCTTAATCTGAATGATATTTCTGAGAAACCCAACCCCCTTTTCGATTTTCTCATCTCCTTTTTAAATAACCTGAAGTCAACAAATAAGGAATCAATCTTTCACAATTTACACAATACCCTCTCATGCCACTTCCCCCTTCCGCAACACCCCCCTTGATCCTCCTCAGTTCTTCCCCTTCTCACCCAATGGGCTCTGAACTTCGGAGCGTGGGTTGGCGACCACGGGGCCCTTAGCCGAGTCCTGGCATTGCTTCCACTTACTTGTGCCAGGCTCCTCACTTTCATCTATCCTGTCCGACCTCCCTTGGTCAACTCTTGTTCCTTTCCGACCCCGACGCTTTTAGGTTTCCGAGGGCTAGAGAGTCTTTCATTTTCACGCCCTTCATGGCCCTTGTCTTCTTTTGGCTGATATCTTCATTTTTCGAAGTATCGGATCCCTTCCATTTTTCTTTCCTTCCCACCCTCCATCCCCCAGAGGTTCTGAACTTCGGAACGTGGTTTGGCGACCACGGGGGCCCTTAGCTGAGTCCTGGCATTGCTTCCACTTACTTGTGCCAGGTTCCTCACTTTCATCTATCCTGTCCGACCTCCCTTGGTCAACTCTTGTTCCTTTCCGACCCCGACGCTTTTAGGTTTCCGAAGGGCTAGGGAGTCTTTCATTTTCACGCCCTTCGTTGGCCCTTGTCTTCTTTTGGCTGATATCTTCATTTTTCGAAGTATCGGATCCCTTCCATTTTTCTTTCCTTCCCACCCTCCATCCCCCAGGGGCTCTGAACTTCGGAACGTGGATTGACGACCACGGGGGCCCTTAACTGAGTCCTGGCATTGCTTCCACTTACTTGTGCCAGGCTCCTCACTTTCATCTATCCTGTCCGACCTCCCTTGGTCAACTCTTGTTCCTTTCCGACCCCGACGCTTTTAGGTTTCCGAAGGGCTAGGGAGTCTTTCATTTTCACGCCCTTCGTTGGCCCTTGTCTTCTTTTGGCTGATATCTTCATTTTTCGAAGTATCGGATCCCTTCCATTTTTCTTTCCTTCCCACCCTCCATCCCCCAGGGGCTCTGAACTTCGGAACGTGGATTGACGACCACGGGGCCCTTAGCCGAGTCCTGGCATTGCTTCCACTTACTTGTGCCAGGCTCCTCACTTTCATCTATCCTGTCTGACCTCCCTTGGTCAACTCTTGTTCCTTTCCGACCCCGACGCTTTTAGGTTTCCGAAGGGCTAGGGAGTCTTTCATTTTCACGCCCTTCGTTGGCCCTTGTCTTCTTTTGGCTGATATCTTCATTTTTCGAAGTATCGGATCCCTTCCATTTTTCTTTCCTTCCCACCCTCCATCCCCCAGGAGCTCTGAACTTCGGAACGTGGATTGACGACCACGGGGGCCCTTAGCTGAGTCCTGGCATTGCTTCCACTTACTTGTGCCAGGCTCCTCACTTTCATCTATCCTGTCCGACCTCCCTTGGTCAACTCTTGTTCCTTTCCGACCCCGACGCTATTAGTTTTTCGAGGGCTAGGGAGTCTTTCATTTTCACGCCCTTCGTGGCCCTTGTCTTCCTTTGGCTGATATCTTCATTTTTCGAAGTATCGGATCCCTTCCATTTTTCTTTCCTTCCCATCCTCCATCCCCCAGGGGCTCTGAACTTCAGAGCGTGGGTTGGCGACCACGGGGCCCTTAGCTGAGTTCTGGCATTGCTTCCACTTACTTGTGCCAGGCTCCTCACTTTCATCTATCCTGTCCGACCTCCCTTGGTCAATTCTTGTTCTTTTCCGACCCCGATGCTATTAGGTTTGCGAGGGCTAGGGAGTCTTTCATTTTCACGCCCTTCGTGGCCCTTGTCTTCCTTTAACCGATATCTTCATTTTTCGAAGTGTCGGTTCTCTTTCTTTTTTCTTCGAATTAGTGTTATATTAAGGATTGTTGCCCAATTGTATTTCCTCTAATAACAACCACCACCACCACCACCATCACCACCCTCTAATTAACGTCCCCCCTTTCTCTATTTATCATTTCTTTATCAATTACTACGGCAAGTTGCTTCGAGTTGAACCTCGTATTTCTTTCATTATTTCTTCCTATTTTTTAAATATATTTTTTTGGCTTTGTTCTTTTTTGGCGTTTTAAATTGTTTTAAAAAACCTATATATCCACTTTGAAATTTGACGAAATTAAATCCTACACTGTTTTCCTAGGACTTCATTCACGTCACCTTTTGCTCTTCGGCCGGAGAAACAAATGCCTACAAGACCTGCCTAGCAACGACTTTACATAAGTGCATACTTGACCTGCTTATGAACTTCAGCTATATTTGTTTTCGGCGCAAGATAGTGATGTTCTGTTTACTCTCTTGACTGTGATTATTGTGTTTTGAACATTTACTGAATTGCTACGTTATGATACAATGTTAATTTTTTGCCTGTATTCAATGTGCTAGTTATTTTAAGATCTTCGCTAATTGGCTGATGATGACACTCAAAATGTGTTGAAACCGGTCCCATTAAACAGGTTGTAACTACTTTTTACCATCTTATTACGGAGTATTGAAAGGTGGATCCTGCCCTATAATATTGTACATCTTGAAAAATAACAATTCAAGAAACTTAAATTCGTGGATATTTAGCAGCATGAGTACAGAGGAGACAAATGAAGAGTGCATTGCGCTTACCCAGTACAACAGCAGTGCGCTCTATCAGTGCTAGTTCTATACATCCCTATTTGGGAATTACTTACTGTTTTCCTCCATTCCATTATCTTTCATATCTTTATACCGTTGTGTGTGCCAGGCTGAGTAGTCTAAATTTAAGAATTTCATTTTTAAGTGCGATTGAACCAAGAATTATAGATAAGTAAAATTAAAAATCTACCTTTTCAATACTAATATTAAACTAAACAAGTTATAACATTTACTTGGCACTAATTTCGACGCTGGTGAGCGTCATCTTCAGCCAAATATGAGAACAGGCAATCGTTAATAAAAATATTATATCAATGCACATATAAACACACTTAATATGGGACTTATTTTCAAAATCTTGAAGTCACGATTAGAATGACACTTAACACAATTCTTTTCACTCAAGTTAGAACTTTGAAAGTATCGAGTTCGACTTAGAACCGTAAGATTCTCATATAAGTAAAAATAAATAATAAATAAAAGGCAGTAGAGCAGCTGTCCTTCTGAGCTCAAGTTGGTGGTTTTCTGAAGGTGCTCAAATACCCCAACTTCGTGTCAGCAGATTTACCATTACATGAAAACTCCTATGGGACAAAATTCTGACACCTCTCTCTCTCTGATAATCATAAAGGTAATTAGTGGAATGTTAAACCATTATTAGTATTATTATTAATAGAGAATTCTCCCAATATTGGAAGATGTTAAGCAGGTAATTCAATTCTTCTGTGGTGGTTCTTCTTTTTCCAATCAGCTTCATTCTTTCCAAGAAGACTTATGTTCCTCCGACCAGATTGGTCTATACTGTTTTTGTTGTGGTTGCTCCGATGTAGCTTCCCAATTGTTTACTTTGTGTCTACAGATGTTTCTTTCTAGAAGTCTGGTGAACTTATGTTTGCGTTTTTGAGGTCCTTTCGAGGTTCGTTAAACCGGGGAGTTGAGTTCTTAAGCGAGGTTACATAATCTATTGTCCTTTTCCTTTTTGTGAGTCGATTTTGTGGTAATCTTGTGAGATGACTGAAGAATTTCATTTGCGTTTCCTAATGTCAATTTAAATGTTAGAGAATGTTTCCATTGTTCTGATTGATAGCAACCTGTATCCGCCTCTGTAGCGTAACAGTGTTCAGTGTAAAAAGAGCTGCAACACCTCGGGAGTTTACATTGTAACGTGTAACTATCTTGCTCCTAAGATCTTCCTCTCTTGCTTTCACTTGAGTGCCAGTGTTTCACTTGTCTTATGACTCTGTTGTAATGACGAATTTTTGTATGAGCTGACATGAATTTTTTTGTTGTAGATGTTTTGGACTAACCCTAATGCTTTAATTTTTCGGAGATGAGTTTGTTGGGAGATCTTTTCAAGGCCTGTCTGTTCGATAAATTCTCCGAGGTATTTAAAGTAAGGGACCCTGTCAATTGTACCATATTTTGTTTATATCTTTATTGTTGCATAATTATACATATAACATGATAATTAACACATGAATGGGAAATCTACAATGTTCGATGCACATGCAACTGTGAGGTTCAGCACCGGCCAGTCAGTAACCTTAGAAGAACACAATCAATCACATGGACTGGTGAAACAAATAGAAATACAAAGCTCAGATGGGCCATGTAGACTGTGTAGATGCCACATCTTACATTCAACGCATTGCTCGAAACTCTGCAGTGCCACCGCATGGTGTCCAGGCCTGCCATCTAAGTCATCGGCCCCTAACGGTACGAAATGAGACGATATGAATGACAAATTAAAAGTCCAAAATCCTCCACTGACCAGAATACAAACTGTGAGGACGCAGAATGAATGGATGGATGGAAATGAATTTCAATCAATCAGTGGAACCGACCCACAGTGCCTCACATTCACAGAAGCTGGCATAAGACAATTGTCTTGCTGACCAAGGGACTGCTTGTATAGCACAATACTGAATCGATGAAGCTTGAAGTCGAAAGGGGGTCCAAACTCCAAATCATCGGCCCCTCATAATGGTACTTATCGCTAGGAAAGTAGAACAATGGTATTTTGTCATGTTGCAGTACTAATCAAATGTAGAATAGACTCGCGGTATTCCACACATTATGGTACTACTCACAGGTAATTAAATTTGCACATGTAATACAGACCGATGGTGTTTCGCACATTGCGGGGCTATTTTTTTTTTGCTAGGGGCTTTACGTCGCACCGACACAGATAGGTCTTATGGCGACGATGGGATAGGAAAGGCCTAGGAGTTGGAAGGAAGCGGCCGTGGCCTTAAGATACAGCCCCAGCATTTGCCTCGTGTGAAATTGGGAAACCATGGAAAACCATCTTCAGGGCTGCCCATAGTGGGATTCGAACCTACTATCTCCCGGATGCAAGCTCACAGCCGTGCGCCTCTACGCGCACGGCCAACTCGCCCGGTGCAGGGCAACGCAAACGTATGGTGTTCATCACATAAGTATACTAACCACATGGGCTCGTGTTATCCCCTGATGTTCCTCATATAGTGGGTACTAATCACAGGCAAGCCAGAACCATGGTGTCGCTCATATAGTGCTACTAATCACAGGTACTGTAAAACTCTGCTGCTACTAATCACAAACCTATTTTGTACCTAACAGAGTGGTACTACGCGCAAGTAAATGCGACCCATGGTGTTCCCCGCATGGTGGTACTAATTACAAGTAATCTCATGGTTCTAATTCGATCATCCCTTGGTTGCCCCTTACAACAGGCAGGGGATATCGTGGGTGTGTTCTTCGCCTGCGGCCCCCACCCACAGGGGGTTATCCTTTAGTACAGTGGTTCTCAAACATTTTTGATCGCAGATGCCTTTGGATTTGAAAAAAATTTATGGATCCCCAAATTAATTCTATATATACTTTCATATAACATCAGCGCATGTACCGTGAGACCACAAGGATCCTGGGTAATGTTACCGTTTTGAAAAAATAAATTGTTTGTATGCTTGGACTCAGGTGCTGAATACGACCAAGGTCGTCACTAAGTTCCCACCTCCTTTTGACTAGATGAAAGTGGAGGATGTTCTTGTCAGAATTAATCAGCACGATACCAAACTTATAACGCAAGAGTGAAGAGTGCTGAATGCCACTTCAATCGACAAGACGGGAAGAACAGTCGTTTTAGCCCTTGGTGAAAGAGACTTTGAAGAGCTCAAAAAGAGAAGCCGTAAGGCTAAGCTCGGACTTGGGTAGATCAAGTTTTAGATCATCAGGGGAAAAACAAAACCCAATGTTGATAAAGATGGTGCTGAAGGTCCTTCAGGCCAATCTTAAGCATAAAAGAGCAGCTGTGGCCAATTTCACCAGGAAGTTCAAGTCCGAGGCTATTGACGTGGGCCTTATTCAAGAGCCTTGGGTAGTCAAGCGCAGAGTAGCAGGACTGGCGGAATCTGGAGGTAGGCTGATGTACGATACAACATCAGAAATACCCAGAACTTGTCTTCTTATGAATAGGAAACTAAAATGTCTTATGTTGCAGGAACACTGATCACGAGACTTAATCGTGGCCAAGATTAAACTTGGAAATTGGGAGGGACCCAGAGAAATAACCAAAGGCTCTGCACACCTCCCATATGACTCAACTAATCTGCCCCCATCAGAAGAAGTTGAGAACTTAATTCGCAAAGCAAAGCAAAGAGGAAAGGCGAACACCTAGTCCTTGGACCAGATGCAAATTCACACCACACGGCATGGGGAAGCACGAACTGCAATGCAAGAGGCGAGTCTTTACTAGAGTTTATTATTGGAACTGAGTTGACGATACTAAACCTAGGAAACAAGCCTACACTAAGCACTACGCATATTGCAAACTTTATTAAAGACTGGAAGGTACTGGAGGTACCGTTATTGGCAGACCACCAGCACATTCAATTTGGAATAGATGCGAGACTATGTGGGATTGAAATTTACAGAGACCCAAAAGGAACTAACTGGGATAGATACAGAGAAGTTCTAGGGAAGGCTGTACAAAATATTCCAACTAACGTGAGAGGACAGAAAGAATTGGATGAGGCAGTGGAACTATTAGAAGAGGCCATTATAGTCATTCCATGACAACTGTCCTCTCAAAGAAAAGAAAAACACCAAAAAAGTAAGTTGGTGGAACAACAAACTAGCCAAAATGAAAAAAGAGGTTAGGATGTTGTATAGAATATCATCTAGAATGGTATGTGGAACGTATATCATAGGAAACTCACTGAGTATAACCTACATAGAGATACCGGAAAGCAAAAAGGTAATCTTGGAGACTGTTCTGTGAGAAAGTGGAATCACACACTGAAACAGCAAGGTTCCAGAAGGTTCCGAATGCAACCCATACAAATTAAGTGGGGACACTGGAGAAATCAGATGGGACATTAACTCAGACGGGGAGGGACACGCTGGAGATACTAATGGCGTGTCACTTTCCTGAGGCTGAGGAGATGACAGAAGAAGAAACGGTTGGAACAGAGACCGGAGCTCGAAGAGCAAACTGGAACTGTGCCAACAGAATAATAAAACACACCCATGTAAAATGGGCAATCGACACTTTTCATCCTATAAAGGCTCCGGGGCCAGATGAGATACTTCCGATACTCCTCCCTACAGGAAAGACGGGAGATACTCGTCAATGCCCTGACGGACCTTTTCAGAGCTAATCTAGCTTTAGGGTATGTGCTGAAATCATGGTCTGAAGCTAAAGCGGTATTCATACCTAAGCCTGGAAGGGCAAATTATGCCCAAGCCAAAGCATACAGACCATTGTGTTTACCCTCCTTCATGCTGAAAGCAATAGAGAAAATTCTGGATAAATATATCAGAAGAACGGTGCAACTGAACTCAACGTTACATGAAAATCAGTTTGCAAATAGACCTGGCAGATCCACTGAAATAGCACTCCACCAGTTGGTTTGTAAACTGGAGGAAAGCCTAGAATATTAAGAAATTGCACTGACAGCATTACTAGATATAGAAGGAGCCTTCAGCAATACAACCTATGAACTCTATGATCAAAGCATTGGAAAATAGCAAGGTGAGTAAAACCGTCATCAAATGGATTAAATCCATATTAGACAGATAGAAAAATACAGTAACCCTGTTTGAAGAAACACTGACGGTTAGAGCCACCCGAGGTTGTGCTCAAGGAGGAGTTCTTTCGCCTCTGCTGTGGAACCTCGTGGTGAACAAAATCATAGCTATGCTCAACGAACAGGCTTTTTATACACAAGGATACGCAGATGATCTAGTGATTATGGTAAAAGGTAAGGTGATGAGTGTTATAGAGGACCTCATGCAAAGAACAACTATCAGTCAACCCGAACAAGATAACTCTGGTCCCTTTTACAAGAAGAAGAAAATTAGAGGGAAAGAGATCACTGAAGCTATTTGGTCACGATATATATATGGAAGAACAGGCACTGCACCTAGGTGTAGTGTTAGATAAAAATCTAACCTGGAATCCACATATAGAAAGGAACATAACCCCGGCCAAGAACTTGCAGTATGCATGTAAAAGAGCCGTCAGGAAGACATGGGGCCTAAGACCATCAATGGTAATGTGGATATACGCAATGATCATTAGACCGTTGATGGCCTATGCCGCAATCATCTATTTTTTTTGTTATTGGCTTTACGTCGAACCGACACAGATATGTCTTACGGCGACGATGGGATAGGAAAGGGCTAGGACTGGAAAGGAAGCAGCCATGGCCTTAATTAAGGTACAGCCCCAGATGTTAAAAATACCAAAATCAAGCCTACAAACATATTTACTACAACCTCAGCTGAACTGCATCACATATTTTAAGTCTTGAGTGCCAAAATTTCATAGATTTACACCTATAAACATACTCTGCTATAGCTATAATATAACAGCAGATTTTTAACACGTTATTTTAATTAGAAATTTTTATAAATGTACACCCTACAGGACATGATTTTTCTTAATCGTGATTTTTTACCTGGACATGTTCACACCTTTTTGTAGATAGATAATGTATAATTTTATATTCACTGTTATATCATACCTGAAATATTGTAAGGTTTAATGTCCTCGATTAATTGTTCTTGGCTGATGATGACAGGGACACTGTCGAAACAGGTCCCGAGTGTATAAAAATGTGAAGGTTTAACTGTAACGTAAAACTGTCACATAATATAATGTATTGAAAAGGTGGAACTTATTGTACTTTTCTTTGATGTGCCCCAGCATTTGCCAGGTGTGAAAATGGGAAACCACGGAAAACCATCTTCAGGGCTGCCAACAGTGGGGTTCGAACCTACTATCTCCCGCAATAATCTGGAGGCAGAAAGTAAGTCAAGGAAAAGTCAACAGTAGATTGGATAGCTTACAGAGAATGGAATGCATAGCTATAACTGGGGCCATAATAACTATGCTGACAGAAGCCTGAATACTTTACTAGACCTCCCATCACTATGCAATTTCATAAAAGGACACGCTAAAATGAGTGCATATAGATTAGCACAATCAGAGTGCTGGAATGCAAAACAACCCAATGTAGGACACTCTAAAATTAACAGAGTAATAACAGAGGAAGTTCTACACATGCCTTCTGATCATATGATACCAAAGTACAACTTTGAAAAACTGTTTGAGACACAGTTAAAAAAAAAAAGAAGACTGGGATATCAACAATGGCATACTGAAAAAGAAGATATAGTGTGGTGGACTGATGGCTCAAAGACTCTGGATGGCACAGGAGGAGGGATCAATGGGGGAAGACCTGAGAGATCAATCCAGATGAGCCTGGGCAAACACACTAGTCTTTCAAGCTGAAGTGATGGCTATCAAAACATGTCTTGAAGAAAATCTGAAAATGAACTATAGGAATAAGAACATTTTCATTTTCACGGACAGCCAAGCGGCCACTTAAGGCACTGGAAGCAGTCCGGATAATATCCAGAATTGCCTGGTATTGACATTCACTTCTCCTGAAGCTCTCAAAGTAAAAAAAACACTGTCAAAATAATATGGGTACCTGCGCATGCAGGTATAGAGGGAAATGAAAAGGCAGATAAACTGGCCAGGAAAGGGGCAGAAACATATTTTGTAGGCCCAGAACCTGTGTGTGGGGTTTCCCATGGACAAGCCCCGACACTATATAGGAAAATGGGTACAAAAAACAAAAACAAATGGAGAACTGGAAATATACTCCAGGATGCAGGTTTGCAAAGGAACTGATAAAAGGACCAAACAAGAAGCATACTAAAGAACTGTTGAAACTCAGAAGAGTAAAATTACAGATGGGTAGTAGGACTGTTGACTGGACACCGCCATCTGAAAAAACACCTACATAGAATTGTATTAAGAGACAATATATGTAGGAAATTCAATGAAGCAGAGGAATCAGCTGAACACACACTTTTCGAATGTGAGGCGCTGGGTAGAATCAGACACTCCACTGTAACAATACCAGGTGAAGAGAGAGAGAAAATCGAAGAGGACCAGTAAGAACAATCTGCAGCTTTGTGAAAGGAGCAGGTATATCTATGTGGGAATGAAGGAAAAAAATGGTAGCAAAAGATCTTAGAGGTTGACGCTAATTACGAACTAATATTTAGATGCCCCATGAAGAAAAGAAGAAGATGCTTGGACACATACATCAAAGAAAGGAAATGAAACAGTTTCACAGGGTGATTATCACACAAAACGGCCTAGATTAACAATCATGAATATTATTATTTTTATTATCATTATTTTTTTTTTAGTTCCGTTTGGGCCTGCTATGGACCACGTGGTTCTTATCTCTAGCAGCTTTCTTCTTTGACCAGTACTCCTTCATTCTTGCACTGTGAATGTCTTTTCGCTCCTGAGTCCATTTCACACCTCCTCCCGGACGTACTGTTTTTTCTGTTAGTGACTGGAGAGAGTTTGATGTTCTGATCAACGTTCTGTACCTATTCCTGTCATAAATTTCACTGGGAGCAATGTCCAATTCTTGAAGGTCTTTTCTGACGAGTCTTGCCCACTTGGCATTAGTCGCTTTCCCTCTAGAGATGGTGTGGAAGATTCTGGAGGTGAGCCTCTGATTGTCCATTCTCATGACATGACCGTAGAAGTTCAATCTCCTCTTCCTCATAGATGTTGTAATGCTCTCCAATTGTTGGTACAGTTCGTTGTTGTGCCTGATTCTGTACTTGCCTTCTTCTTTAATGGGGCCCATGATTTTTCTCAGGATCTTCCTTTCCTTCAGCTCCAGTTTTCTAAGTTGCCCTTTTCTTACCATGTTTAGGCATTCTGAGGCGTATAGTACTGACGGTCTCACTACAGTAGTGTAATGCCTGATTTTGAGGTTAAGGGAGAGGGATTTGGATTTGTACATACTCTTACATAGGTGGTAGGCATTTTCCAATTTGATGCATCTGCTGTTCATGGCCTGATCTTCATTCATGTTTGGGGTTATCCATTCTCCTAGGTATTTGAAGGAGTTAGTCCTTTGTACTGTTTTGTCCCCCAGTGGGATTGATTTGGGTGCATCTTTGACGTTGGTGATAAACTGTGTTTTGTTGATGGCGATCTTCAGCCCTACTTTAGCTGCTATGTGGTCGAGAGAGGATAGTTGATGGATAGCTTCCTCTACACTGGATGCCAGGAGTGTAAGGTCGTCTGCGAAGGCTAAACAGTTGACTGTCAACTTGTCTTTCTTGTAGCCAATTCTCAATCCAGAGTCATCCTGTAGCATTTTCGTCCACTCACGAATGACTTTTTCAAGTAGGCAATTAAAGAGGATTGGAGATAGGCCATCCCCTTGTCTAACACCTGTTTTGATCTCAAATCTCTGGGGCAGTTCCCCTCTGAATTTGATTCTGGCAGTAGTGTTGGTAAGAGTTGCTTTCACTAGATTCAAGGTTTTCTTATCTAGTCCCAGTTCAGCGAGTGCCTGGAAGAGTGACTCTCTATCTACTGAATCGTAGGCCTTCTGAAAGTCAACAAATGTTGCCACGTAGGGTGAGGTGCTTATTATTATTATTATTATTATTATTATTATTATTATTGATCCGAGAAAGAATGGCACCTGCCTTCTATATAAGGTGAGCATGGAGCTGCAAGATGAAAAAAATAAAATATAACATATAATTTATGTAACCGATGAGTAAATGGGCAGACATCAATTTTTGGTAATGAGACAGTCTCATAGTGCATTGACACAGCCGGCGGCTCCAAACAGCCTACAAAGTGGCCTCCACGGTGTGCACTAGTCGTGCGTCTTGCTCTAAAGCTCTCAATATAAGTTAACATCTCAGCGGTCAAAGGGAATTTCAACACACACGTCTACCTTCTGAGTGACAACAACTTTTACTACAACAACGTTCCCCTTCGACTAATACGCTCATTTCAACACGTCTAACAAAGAGCCACACCTATCACAAACTCTTCCCACAAATACTACATCAAAGAAGATGGCCTAATGACGTCTACATAAACTCCAATATAGCCTACGACACCAGCATTCTAACTAATATTACATCAAAAAGGAACCACGCCATATTAAAATTTTTCAAAACTTCTAAGCATTTAAATGAAAATCAATAATTATCAACTTAAAGAACCAAGGACTATTATCAATGCTCAACTTTTCTCAAGTTTTTAACAACAAGCCATTTGACAATCAATTGGAATGCGCTTTCCGATTTTTAACTTTATTGTAATATCTTTTAATATAAAGAAACAACCACCTATGTCATAATTTTCAAACAATTGTCATGCTTTAGACTCAAATATTAACACAGATATTATTAAGTAACAGTATACTACATTTTAGATTGTAATGGTTATTTAAAAATCTCTAATCCATTTTACAAGACATAGTTACTTTTTAACAGTACCGTATTCATTAGTCATTTCCAATCAGGTACCTGATCTATTCCTACAGTAAAATATGGCTGATGATGCCTACTATTGATAAGCGAAACATGTAACATAAAATGTATTAATTTTATGTTAATTTTGATACCGAGCTCGATAGCTGCAGTTCCTTAAGTGCGGCCAGTATCCAGTATTCGGGAGATAGTAGGTTCGAACCCCACTGTCGGCAGCCCTGAAGATGGTTTTCCGCGGTTTCCCACATTCACACCAGGCAAATGCTGGGGCTGTACCTTAATTAAAGCCACGGCCGCTTCCTTCCCACTCCTAGCCCTTTCCTGTCCCATCGTCGCCATAAGACCTATCTGTGTCGGTGCGACGTAAAGCAACTAGAAGAAAAACAATTTTGATAAGTACAAAGTCCCAATTTTTAAGATTGTATTGTATTGAATATGTGGGTAAAGAAAAATATACTAGTGTTATTTAATACAAATACCTTCAATATGGATTCAAAAATGAATTTTATCACGTGTAACATACCACTTAGTCGAGCAGCTCGTCTTCTTTCTCCCAGTTCTTCATATCTTCATATTGTGATCTTTCCTACTTTTATAAACGCCATTCAAACTTATTCGTCTACCAATGTCATTCCACGCCATCTCTCCGCTGACAGCTCGGAACATACCACTTACACGTAATAACTCTCATTATTGTTCCATATTGAAGATGATATTAGGCATAGATATCAAGGATAATTTAATAAAAAAGGTGTTTTTTTTATTAAATTATCCTTGATATCTATGCCTAACATACCACTTAGTCGAGCAGCTCTTCTCCTTTCTGTCAATTCTTCCCAACCCAAACATCGCAACATTTTTGTAACGCTACTCTTTTGTCGGAAATCACCCAGAACAAATCGAGCTGCTTTTCTTTGGATTTTTTCCAGTTCTTGAATCAGGTAATCCTGGTGAGGGTCCCATACACTGGAACCATACTCTAGTTGGGGTCTTACCAGAGACTTATATGCACTCTCCTTTACATCCTTACTACAACCCCTAAACACCCTCATAACCATATGCAGAGATCTGTACCCTTTATTTACAATCCCATTTATGTGATTACCCCAATGAAGATCTTTCCTTATATTAACACCTAGATACTTACAATGATCCCCAAAAGGAACTTTCACCCCATCAATGCAGTAATTAAAACTGAAAGGACTTTTCCTATTTGTGAAACTCACAACCTAACTTTAAACCCCGTTTATCAACATACCACTGCCTACTGTCCATCTCACAACAATATCGAGGTCATGTTGCAGTTGCTCACAATCTTGTAACTTATTTATTACTCTATACAGAATAACATTATCTACAAAAAGCCTTACCTCTGACTCCACTTCTTTACTCATATCATTTATATATATAAGAAAACAAAAAGGTACAAAAATACTGCCTTAAGGAATTCCCCTCTTAATTATTACAGGGTCAGATAAAGCTTCGCCTCTAATTATCTGAGATATATTTTCTAGAAATATAGCAACCCATTCAGTCACTCTTTTGTCTAGTTCAAATGCACTCATTTTTGCCAGTAGTCTCCCATGATACACCCTATCAAATGCTTTAGACAGGTCAATCACGATACAGTCCGTTCAACTTCCTGAATCCAAGATATCTGCTATATCTTGCTGGAATCCTACAAGCTGAGCTTCAGTGGAATAACCTTTCCTAAAACCGAACTGCCTTCTATCGAACTAGTTATTAATTTTGCAAACATGGCTAATATAATCAGAGAGAATGCATTCCCAAAGCTTAAATGCAAAGCGTATCAAACTTACTGGCCTGATCTTCTGTCAATGCCAACACCACCTTTCCTTCGAGATAATGCTGGTGAGTATTTTAGAGGCACAGGTTAAAAGGCTCAGTGTGCGATATTGGTCACATCTATTAGCAGATGATTTCTTTGGAATGGTCACTATGACCCACTCACTAAAGTCCAATGAGATATGTCCCGTGTTGTACATTTCACAAATCAGATCTAAGGGCTTTCTTCACATTGTCTCCAGTGGCTTTTATCAACTCTGCTGGCATATCATCAACCCCAGAGGCCTTTCCGTTGTTCAGCCTTTCCATTGACTGATTAAATTCATCCAGGAGTATTTCATCTCCCTCATCTTCCTTATGCACTAGCTCTGAATTTTCTAGCATTTCACACAGTGTACGTTTTCCTCGATATAAATTTTCAATGTATTCTTTCTAATTTGAGGCAATTTCAGACTCTCCATATACCAGACCAGTTCTCCATCTGTCTTCAATCCATTGCACCTAATCCTCTCATCCCCAAAGAACCTTTTGACAAACGCTGTCTCAAATTTATGATTCTTAACTAGTTTTTCTCTGGCTGCCTTTGCCTCTCGATTTATTTCATTTCTCGTTGTTGTCCTCCTTCAGTCGCAGTATGATCAAACGTTCCATGTCCTACATTGAGCACTTGTACACTCACCCTGCCCGGAGATCCGATTGCGGTGCTAATCCGGAAAATTTTTATCAGTACATGTTTCTTGACATGAGTCGCTATTCCTTGGGATATCCAGAGGATCCTTAATGCAGTGGTTTCCCATTGCCTTCTGCATTCTATGCCGTTGATTCCTTGTTCGTCCATCCGCCTTTAGGGATGATTTCTCACCCCAAGGACAAGAGAGTGCCTTGTACCTCTTCCACACTATAAAGAGGGAGACCACTGAAACCGGTGGTCACTCGGTCGGACGCAGTTTAACTTCATACCCAGGACATTATCACTGGTAAATTTAGGGAAAAGTTTAGCAGGATGTGAAAACTGTGGTTGGCAGTTCAGATAAACTCAGTCTCTATGGGAAACAGCAGGATGAGGGAACTGTTACAGAGGTTCTGCTCACTGAATGCTGATGAGTAGAGGCACCTGTTCGTGGTGAAATTTTTTGCCGAATTTAATCATTTTAGGAACGTTATTTTGACATACCTTTTTTGCTTTGTATATTTTATTTCGTCAATAATTTTGTAATATATTATTTCCACTTTTCAGCAATAAATGCTACATTAAAATATATTTGATAGCATAACTGCAGTAAAACATATTTTATTTTATTTGTAATGGTTCATGTTTGTGGGTTACTGTAGTCACGTCCTAGTCCGTGAACCATGGGCAACGGCTGACTGGCCTATTAAGTGGTCCTGAGAGTCGGGATACCAGTTGCTATGGAATGGGAGTGGGCATCCCGGACATATTCCGAGTCCTGGCCCTCCTTGTGCTCAGGCGGCTAGGACTATACAATTCACCGGTGGTCCAAAACCCGTTAGAGGAGAGGTCATCACTTGGACTATGTGCAAGTAGGGTAGCATCCTACTTCATGAATTTACCGAGCTCAGAACACGTAAAGCAAGCCTCGGACCTATGGGAGTAATGGAGTCCCACTCCCATTTGACAGGCGAGGGACTCCTTGCAAACAACTTGGCGAACGAAATGGAATTCGATGGGGAGCTATCAATATTAATGGGGCTTATGGAAGAAAGAAAGTAGAACTGGCTGAGTTAGCAAAGAGGATGCATCTGGATGTGCTAGGAGTAAGTGATATTCGGGTAAGGGGAGATAATGAGGAAGAGATAGGAGATTATAAAGTGTACTTGACGGGTGTTAGAAAGGGAAGGGCAGAGTCTGGGGTAGGGCTCTTTATCAGGAATACCATTGCACGCAACATAGTTTCTGTCAGGCACGTAAGTGAGCGAATGATGTGGGTAGATTTGTCAGTGGGAGGAATTAGGACAAGAATTGTGTCCGTGTATTCACCATGTGAGGGGGGAGATGAGGATGAAGTTGACAAGTTTTATGAAGCATTGAGTGACATTGTGGTCAGGGTCAACAGCAAGGATAGAATAGTGCTAATGGGCGATTTCAATGCGAGAGTTGGGAATAGAACTGAAGGATACGAAAGGGTGATTGGTAAATGTGGGGAAGATATGGAAGCTAATGGGAATGGAAAGCGTTTGCTGGACTTCTGTGCTAGTATGGGTTTAGCAGTTACGAATACATTCTTCAGGCATAAGGCTATTCACCGCTACACATGGGAGGCTAGGGGTACCAGATCCATAATGGACTATATCTTAACAGACTTCGAATTCAGGAAATCTGTTAGGAATGTACGAGTTTTTCACAGATTTTTCGATGATACAGATCACTATCTGATCTGTAGTGAACTAAGTATCTCTAGGCCTAGGATAGAGAAAGTGAAATCTGTCTGCAAACGAATAAGGGTAGAAAATCTCCAGGATGAGGAAATTAGACAGAAGTACATGGATATGATTAGTGACAAGTTTCGAACAGTAGACAGTGAGCAGGTTCAGGATATAGAAAGTGAATGGGTGGCATAGAGGGATGCTGTAATAGAAGCAGCAAGGTAATGCCTAGGAACAACTGTGTGTAAAGATGGGAAAAGGCCAGCAAGGTAATGCCTAGGAACAACTGTGTGTAAAGATGGGAAAAAGTGAACATCTTGGTGGAATGATGAAGTGAGACCAGCCTGTAAATGTAAAAAGAAGGCTTATCAGAAATGGCTCCAAACAAGGGCTGAGGCAGACAGGTATTTGTACGTAGATGAAAGAAACAAAGCGAAACAAATAGTTGTTGAATCCAAAAAGAAGTCATGGGAAGATTTTGGTAATAACCTGGAAAGGCTAGTTCAAGCAGCACGGAAACCTTTCTGGACAGTAATAAAGAATCTTAGGAAGGGAGGGAAAAAGGAAATGAACAGTGTTTTCAGTAATTCAGGTGAACTCATAATAGATCCCAGGGTATCACTGGAGAGGAGGAGGGAATATTTTGAACATCTTCTCAATGTAAAAGGAAATCATCATGGTGGTTTTGCAAACAGCCAAGCTCATGGGGAGGAGGAAAATGATGTTGGTGAAATTATGCTTGAAGAGGTAGAAAGGATAGTAAATAAACTCCATTGTCATAAGGCAGCAGGAATAGATGAAATTAGACCTGAATTGGTGAAGTATAGTGGGAAGACAGGAATGAAATGGCTTCATAGAGTAGTAAAATTAGCGTCGAGTGTTGGTAAGGTACCTTCAGATTGGACAAAAGCAGTAATTACACCTATCTACAAGCAAGGAAACAGGAAGGATGGCTACAACTATTGGGGTATCTCATTGATTAGTATACTAGGCAAAGTATTCACTGGCATCTTGGAAGGGAGGGTGCGATCAGTCGTTGAGAGAAAGTTGGATGAAAACCAGTGTGGTTTCAGACTACAGAGATGCTGTCAGGATCAGATTTTCAGTATGCGCCAGGTAATTGAAAAAATGCTACGAGAGGAATAGGAAGTTGTGTTTATGTATCGTAGATCTAGAGAAAGCATATGACAGGGTACCGAGGGAAAAGATGTTCACTCTACTGGGGGACTATGGAATTAAAGGTAGATTATTAAAATCAATCAAAGGCATTTATGTTGACAATTGGGCTTCAGTGAGAATTGATGGTAGAATGAGTTCTTGGTTCAGGGTACTTACAGGAGTTAGACAAGGCTGTAATCTTTCACCCTTGCTGTTCGTAGTTCACATGGATCATCTGCTGAAAGGTATAAAATGGCAGGGAGCGATTCAGTTAGGTGGAAATATAGTAAGCAGTTTGGCCTATGCTGACGACTTAGTCTTAATTGCAGACTGTGCCGAAAGCCTGCAGTGTAATATCTTGGAACTTGAAAATAGATGTAATGAGTATGGTACGATAATTATCCTGTCAAAGACTAAATTGATATCAGTGGGTAAGAAATTCAGCAGAATTGAATGTCAGATTGGTGACATAAAACTAGAACAGGTCGATAATTTCAAGTATTTAGGTTGTGTGTTCTCCCAGGGTGGTAATTTATTAAGTGAGATTGAATAAAGGTGTCTTAAAGTTAATGCAGTGAGCTCGCAGTTGCGATCAACAGCATTCTGTAAGAAGGAAGTTAGCTCCCAGACGAAACTATCGTTACATCGGTCTGTTTTTAGACCAACTTTGCTTTACGGGAGCAAAAGCTGGGTGGACTCAGGATATCTTATTCATAAGTTAGAAGTAACAGATATGAAAGTAGCGAGAATGATTGCTGGTACAAACAGCTGGGAACAATGGCAGGAGGGTACTCGGAATGAGGAGATAAAGGCTAATTTAGAAATGAACTCGATGGATGAAGCTGTACGCATAAACCGGCTTCGGTGGTGGGGTCATGTGAGGCAAATGGAGGAGGATAGGTTACCTAGGAGAATAATGGACTCTCTTATGGAGGGTAAGAGAAGTAGAGGGAGACCAAGACGACGATGGTTAGACTGTTTCTATCGATTTAAAGATAAGAGGTATAGAACTAAATGAGGCCACAACACTAGTTGCAAATCGAGGATTGTGGTGACGTTTAGTAAATTCTCAGAGGCTTGCAGACTGAACGCTGAAAGGCATAACAGCCTATAATGATAATGTATGTATGTATTTTATATGTAGATAGCCTATGTATAAGAAACATGAAAAAACACATAACAAAGAATGGACGTTGGAAAAAAGCCTATGTACATAATTTACACATCAGTCTAAAAAAAAAACAGATGCCATGAGTTCCATATTACAGGGAGCCTGGGCTGTTCTCCTGTCAGACAATGAAAATGACCTACCACTATCAACATTACTAACTGGGGTTCATAGAGCCTTCACTGCAGCTTCCACAAAATGTCTATATTCTGATTTCAAGGAAAGAAGAATGGCCGTCCCATCAATATCTTCACCATGAAATTTCCCATTCTAATTTGCTTCATTAGATGAGAGACTTCATCATTTTCTAAATCATCTTTCATTATGCTGCTTGGATCAAGTAGCGATTCCATATAATTTCACCAATTATCTAACGATTTTGATTAGATTTTTTGAGCTGAAGTTTGTAAAATTTCACACAAAAATTGAAATTTTGCACTTTGCGACAAACTGGTGAGACACTGCAGCCATAAAACAGAATACCATTCAAAGATAAAACATTTTTATTCAAAAACGGTAATGAACTGCTATGTTATGAACATTGTAATTTTAAGATGCTCAAAAGAAGTAACTCAAAGGCCCAGTTTCATCAACACATGTTAAATATATACTAACAAGTAGTTAGTTAATACGGAGTTAGAAATTTAACATCTTGTTAGTTTTCTTGCGTTTCATCAAACTTTTCTTGCGAAATGTTAACTAATCGACTGTTAACTCTCCCAATATTGCGAACTGGTGTGAATCAAGGAGGCAGTGGTACGAACATGCTGTTTTACAGCGCGCTCCGATGCGCTTTTGTTTGAGCACAGCTGTAAAATATGGCGCGTGAAGTGAAACGGAATCGTAGTTCTAATTTTTCTTCCTTCGAAAAAGAGTTGTTAATTGAATTAGTTCGTAAATATATATAAGTTATTGAGTGCAAGCGCACAGATGGCTTGAGGATAAAAGTAAAGGACGAGGTGCGGGAAAAGTCCGCGAGAGTTTCAATGGGGTAAACAGATACCTTTTTTTAGTGTGTATCTGCTGTCACCTAACAAAATCACTTTCTTAATTGTCCCACTTCAAACTGTGCTCCGATATGGGAGTTATTAAATATTGTATTGTCGTGTGCAGAACCAGACCACCTAGCAAATATATCCCTGATTTGGAGGTTAGGCTCACTAATCACCTGAACATAAACATTAACAGAGAAATATCCCTTTCGATTACGGTATATTTCGGCCCAATTGCCTCCAGGTGATTGGATTCTTACATGTGTGCAATCTATTGCACGTAGAACAAACACCAGGAAAACGGCTTATTTCATAGAAGTCGCGGAAAATTTGCTGACGCTCTTCTACTGAAGGGAACGTAATGTTATATGCCTCCCCCTCATGGATGCTATTGCTGCAGACACTAGTCAAACAACTCTACTAACAGTGGCTTTAGAAATTCCAGCATTGTCTCCGACCATTATATGTAAATAACCAGTAGCAAAAACTCGTAATATTATCAGTACCTGCAACATTGGAGAAAGAGGTAAGTTTCTCTTCGTAGAATATTCTAACCTCACTCGTATTTCGTCAACAACCTTAGCAACGACTGTTTTCGATAACCTGTATCTATGAAGAAATTTCGGATCCGTCAAATTTTCAAAGTCATTACGTCGCTGAACTCTTCTTCGATCAGGATTGTTTTGTAAAAGATCTAAATAGAGCAATTCCGCCTCGAAAGCGAGATTCACAGCAGCCATTTTGGAACAGGTTGCTAAATGCTAATGTTAGCCATTTAACATTGGAAATGGCTGATGTTAACTTTAATACGCAGTTTAACATTTGTTAATGTTAACATTTGTTGATGAAACGCAAATTTTCTTAAATCGTATGTTAAAATGATTTAACACCTTGTTAAGTACTAACATGTGTTGATGAAACCGGGCCTAAGTAGGTATAATACAATGTATCTTTTTTTTCCCATTCAATATGTGAGTTTTCTAAATTCAAAGTAGCCTTGGTCTCATCCAAACTCTACTGTGTTTCAAGATTTTTCAAATCTTACTCAATTCCTCAACTTTTCCCTGATTAGAAATATCCAGTACAAAGCTTTGACTTGGAATTAAGTAGCTTCCTGCATCAAGAACTTACGGCTGAGGTGCCTTTGCAAGAGATGCAAGTAGAGAAGCTCGGCCACGGCCAGTAGGTCTTGGTACTGAAGGTTCTTCCTTTACTGGACTTTGAGGAGTCTCAGTTTTTTGAGATGCCAAGAGAGCAACTAATGAAGCTCGGCCACGCCCTCCTGATGGCCCTGGAGATGGAGCAGCACTTCCAGCAGCCTACAAAATACAGAACAATAAGATACAGAACAATCAAGTAGCAGCAATTATTAACTCTCAAGAAACAAAATGATCAGAGTTAAAACAGGGACATTACACTCATCACCTGTACCAGTACAAACAAAATTAAAAAGTAATCCCAAAACCAGAATATCATTTTTTTTTTTTACTTTCCACTCAGAGATTTACAGAAATATGCCCCACCAAATCAAATATGGTTTCTTTTTCTTCACTACTTTATATATGCAAGCCAACATAAGGAAATAATGTAACTGGATCACCTCAACTAGGGTGAAATTGGCACAACGTCGTAGGCTGTAACACAATCCGAGTATATAACTTCCTACATAAGGTGAACAGATCAACTCAGTTTATAATTAAACAGACCAATCTTGGCATAAAGCATACGGCCACACAAGTCACACTGAATGGATGCAGGAGGGCAGGGTTGTAATTGACGGAGTTTTCTTGCTTGTCGTTTGGCCTATTGATGCCTGCGGCATTCTCTTTCGAACAAGCTGACAGCAGTGGATGTAGTGTTTTGCCACAGTGAGCGGTTCACAACACATTCTTCCCATGTCTGTATATTTATACCAGTTGCCTTCATGATGTGTTTCAGCTGGTCCTAAAAACACTTAGAGAGGCTCCATGAGGTCCACTGATGGGGCAAAGTTCACCATAAAGAATTTGGCAGGGAAGGCTGGTATTACTCATGTGGTGAATTTGTCCTAACCATCTCATATGAGTAAACAACACAGTAAATGATTTTGTGTGTGTCATTTCACATTGCATTCTTCATTATAAGGACTTACTGTTTTCCATGATTATATAATTTTTTACAACACTAAGCCCCCTTTTATACTTTGTTCCAAACCTGTTATGTATATTCCTTGCATATTCATTAGCTATTACTCACCTGTCCCATACTAACATCTCTTTTCATTTACCACATTCACTTGTTATTCCATAATAATCTTTCTGTTAAAATTAACATGTTCTTAGGATTTCGTCAAGAGTGATCTTTGCTTTGATGTGGCTGATGATGACCCCTAGATGGGTCGAAACTAGTTCCATGTAACTTTAAAATATTGTGAATATATTTTGTATTGAATAGGTGGAAACCTTTACTGTGTTGTTTACTCATATGTTATTCTCAGTTCAATACGGACCAACAACATGAAATTTATAACCCTTAATAACCATCTCAGTCGGTGAGCTATGATTGTTGCCTCAAAGCTATTTAGCTGCGCTTTGTCGAGAACTGCCGTGTTGCTCACATAGTACTCCCACTTAATATTGAAGATGTAAGTCATTTTCCGTTGGTGGAAGTTTTTTGATATCGCAGCAATAGTGTCCAAGTTTCACAGCCATACAGCAGCACGGAAATGACAACAGCTTTGTACACCATGAGTTTCGTACACAGTTTTAAGTTGTCATTCAAGAAGAAACTGTACATTAACCGTCCGAATGCTGCATGAGCAGCCCTGATTCTTTTCTCAACATCTTGTTCGCAGGTACACCGTTTAGATAAGATACTACCAAGATATGAAAAGTGATCAACCTGCTCCAGTGTTTTGTCTAAGATGGAGATACTGAACCCAGGAAGAGTCAATCCTGGGGCAGGTTGTGCAAGTACCTTCATTTTTTCGCATTAATGGTAAGACCAAAACGATCACATGCAGTTTTAAAGCATACTGCAGTTCTGTCATCCGGGTAACCAGAGTGCGTCTTTGTGAGCGAAGACTTGCCAGATTGAAAAAGCCTTCATCAAAATTAAACTTAAATCTCCATGCCCAAGTTGTTTGCAGATGATTCATATGGCAGCCATGTATAGTGCAAAGAGAGTCGGAGCAAGCACACAGCCTTGTTTCAATCCACGAGTGATTGGGAGCGAATACGATACTGAGTTACCATGAAGAACCTGTCCAGACATGTCATCATGAAGAGCTTGAAGCATTGCATGTTATAAATCTCATTCCGTATTGACGGTTATCACTTTAAAAATAAGAGTCTTATATCATCCTCCGGTTCAATACAAAACAACCATCTATATAAGATGAGACTAAATCTATACATGTTTCAGCCTATCTAAAGACCATCCTCAGTAGAAGCTCAAATATTACATTTATGCAAACAAATAAAAACACTGATGAAGTGAGTGAAATTAAAATACAACGATCATGACTGACATATTAAAAAACATGTTGAGGTAGAAAAATCCTCTTGTCTGAAATTGTTTGGTTGACATAAAACTTTCTAATCCTTTTAAAAAGTGGAACACTGTGTTGCGCAGCGTAGTGAGACCGTCAATAAAGATAATAATAAGTGTGCATCATCTGTAATGGGGGAAAAAAAAAGAGAATGAATGGATGAAACCAAAGCCAAAAATATCCCATGGCAAAAAAGAGACCCAATCAACTTACTCGTTAAAAGGCTGTCGCCTCAAATGGTACGATCTTGTCGGTTCCGTGCCACATTTTGTTTTGCTTTACATCGCACCGACACAGATAGGTCTTATGGCGACGATGGGATAGGAAAGGCGTAGGAATGAGAAGGAAGCGGCCGTGGTGTTCACCAAGGTATAGCCCCAGCATTTGCCTGGTGTGAAAATGGGAAACCACGGAAAACCATCTTCAGGGCTGCCGACAGTGGCGCTCAAACCCACTATCTCCTGGATGCAAGCTCACAGCTGCGCACCCCTAACCGCATGACGAACTCGCCCGGCAAAAGTCTCATGTCACTATTAACACTAAGCTTGTTTACAGCGTGTCAGAGCTGATGAGCTTGGGTTGAACAGAAAGGCCCCTTACTCAATATAGTTGAGAATATTTATATTTGATATTGTTCAATACAACAATTCCTCACACAACTTAAATGAAATCAACGAAAAGAAAAATGTTTTAGGGAAACCTTTGTCCCGCTCATCTGTCGATAATCTATATATATAAAATAAGAGTTTTGTCTGTACATTGCTCAGAATTTGAAAATAATGGTAGTTCTGTATCGGTCATGTCCACTGTAACAAGGAAATGCACTTTTTACTTTTCCGTAATTTCTGTCCGTCTGTATGCATGTACACGCATCACTAGAAAATGGCTAGAGAGAATTGAATGAAAATTGGTATGCAAAGTCGGGGAATAAATCACTACAATCTAGGCCATAAATTATTTATTCACACTGAATGAAATGGTAGTTTAGGGGAAGGCAAAAAACTTAATTCTTAAATATTTACATTATTAGTGGTCCTATCTCATTGAAAATTGGTATGCAAAGTCGGAGAATGAGCCACTACAATCTAGGCTATAAATAATTTAATTCACCCTGAGTGAAATGGTAGTTTAGTGGAAGGCCTAAAATTGAATTTTCAAACATTTATATTATTAGTGGTGGTATCGATAAATACTACATAACCAAAGTTATACAGAATTAAATTTCCAACCATTTACGTCATACATTTTTACCGTACCGGCCATAACAACACAGATATTCATGTATTTGTGTTTTTGTTGCCAAGTTCATATCAACGCTGAGCTACGAGAAAATGGGTGAACAGAATTTAATGAAACTCTGTATTGAACCCATGACCTTTGTGCCCTAAGAACATTATGCATAATGTAACAAAATAATTAAAAGTTGGATTCTTGATAGCATGGATTTGACACGTGACGAGGGGGTGATTACCTTCGGTCCCACGCTCTGGGGTACGTGACGTCAGCCACACGTGTCGACGGCGGAAGAATCTCAATTCATTTTTATGAACTATTTCGAAGCGCGTGTACACGGCGTGACAACGCCAAGTCAAAAAATATAGTGCCTATCAAAGGAGGTCAATCAATCTCACAAATCGAACCCGTAAAATTTTTAAATGTCCATGAACACTACCGCCAGAAGTGTAGCAAGAATGTAGTCACTTTCAAAACTCTTGAAATTACAGTTTAGGTAAGTCAGAAAATTTATAGGAATTTTCTTGGCGGCAAAGGGAGAGATCCGAAGAGAGGGGGTAACTGCTATAAATATGAAGGGACGCCATGACGAAGCTTCCTTCTCCGGCATTTGTGATACAAAGCGGACGAAATTGTTGAGTTGCTCCGCGAAATCAAATCAACGAAAGTAGACTGAGTTCGACTGCAGATTTTAGCCAGTGTGGCTAAGTCTTGACTCCATGGGAGATAGTTTTCTTGAGAGAAATAAGTGTATCAGATAGGACGGTCAAAGTACTGAAATATTCTAATGTGATTAAGTAATTCGTGTGCGGGAGTAATTATAATCCATCGTGTGCGTTCAAGCAATCAAGTGAAGGGTATTTTCTTTTTTTTTATGCTTTATTCCAGGAAACCTGAAGAAATAATTATAAATTGTAAAGCCATGAATGTAAAAATGGCTAAATAAAATGCCAGGGTCGCAGGTGAGCCCTAAGACGAATACTGGCATGAAGACATGAGGTAGGTGACTTCCCATCTTACTGCCTCTTATATCTCATCTCGTGATTTCTAAAAGTGTATTTTGCATGGGGATATACGACGCAGTGGTCACCCCTACTAAGTTTTGTAAATGTGAGGGTACGACTAAAAGAGTCATTTGTTTTATTTTCCACTTGGATAAATTTTTGAAGTCTTGCGAGGGCCGTATAATGTTGTAAAAAGTTATTGAATAGGGTTCTGAAGTGATATCACGTCCAATGTAGATCGTCATCCGTGTGAGTGTACTGCCTGTATTTTGTGATGTCGGAGTAAGATGTCCATTCGATGTAAAATTCTTCTGTCTGCAATTTGACGTTAATAATAATAATCCATGGTTACTCATTTTCAATCGAGAGGAAGCGCGCTGTCGGGTGAGAGCCAAGGGAGATGAATTTGGTCACGGAGAGAAACGTTTTTCTATGCCCATTTTAAACTGTGTCTGACTGACAATAAAAAGATCTAGTAGAATGTTTCAGTCATTTCTCGTAAAAATCAAGTTATTAAATACGATATCATTTATGCGAAGTTATTCATGAGTAATGCATTGTGCGATATTAGATGTCGGAATTTCTAGTGAGGATTTTATTCCAGTTCTTGGTCGATGATAATTGTGGAGCTGGGAAATAGAGGTCAGTTTTGTGAATCAGGTTGGACCTGTCATTGAAGCCGGGATACGGAAGCCCGAGGAATGTTTTATATGAGTTGAGATGAGATGTGCGAATCAGGTTAGAGTCCTGTCATTGAAGCCGGGATATGATAACCCGAGGAATATTTTATAATGTTGAGAATGGAAAGAAATTCATAGAAATCCATAGCGGTATAATTGGCGTATAATTAGTGTGGGCATCTTGAAGCATATCTGTGCATTTTGTTGGTTAGAATATCGTATTTGTTGAATCATGTCGGCAGAGTTTAAAGGGAGCATTTTGAGAAGTCAGTCATCTGTGAATAAACCAGGTGGTTCCTGTAACTGCCAAGAGAGCATGGGGTGAGAGACCTAAGCGGACAGCGGGGATAATAACGGGAATAGGAGTGGAGTCAAGATTGTACTGCATTTCTTGGCCAGGGAAACGTTAAAATGCTGGATTTAGTTGAAAATTCATAGCCGGTAATGATCTAAGTATTGTGAAATACTGTAATTGGGGACGGAATGAACATTTGAAACCATGAACTTTGAGTATAAGGAACAGAGTAACCCAATTTCAGGGTTGTCTAAAATATAGAGCGATGGTCGTGATGATCGATTTGTCTGCGAGGGGTGTGCAAAATTCAGTGATGACGAGATATGACATCGTAATGATATGGCGAGTTGTTTGCTTTGTACGTAGATTATTAGGATATCCAAGTGTTAATAACGGTTAGGATTAGATTAGATTTTTAAGCATGATATCACGAGATGAGATATATAGCTGGACATGAATGATGTAACAAATTCTTTTCCAGCCAGATAAACATCGCAATATTGAATTTTACATCACAGCTGCGTAGAAATTTGTGAGGAAACCAGAGTCCGCGGAGATAAAATTTGTTGTTTGTGAATATTTCGTTAAATCATTTAAATTTATTAAATTATTAAATTCAGTGAACCCGCATTTTGAAATAACTTTAATCAAGCGAATACCTTGGAGATGCATTCTGGAAATTTTAGTTTGTTGTCTGGGGAATATTAAAAATAAAGTAAAGATTAAAAGGACATATCCGAAGGAAATGGATTTTACTGCCACAAAGTTTGTGAGCATTGTTGTTGGTGTAATTATTGAACTTTGATTGATTGAGCAGTGAATGTGCTGGGGATAGTAAAGTGGAACTTTGGTCATCAACCGATGTAACTTAATTGTGTTTAGCCTTCAGCCTAGAAACTTGGATGGTCAGGGGGTCATCAACCTCAGTGACTTAGATTAGGGCCATATGCCATTGTAGCATCATTTCCTTGCGGTCATCATCCACAATGACTTTAAAGTAACTTAGAAGATTAGATGTCGGTCCATGACATAGACGCAGGTCACATCGATTCAATTAAGGGTCCATGCCGTAGAACCACTGTGTGGCACACACCGATTGGACGGCCTTAATTATACTCAGAGTCCAGAGTTCGTGTTACGAGGGCTGGACCATAACGAATCACTATGATGGTACATGTGATCTCACATGGAAGCCGAATTTAAGGATTTCCAGACTTTCCTTTCTTAAATGATTAATAATTGAGACAATGGTTTCTAGTAAGAATGCCCATCCGGCAGTTATGTTAAAGTCTCACACCAGTGTTCTGACATTTATGTAAAAATGATTGTGGTGTCCAGTGGACACAATTGACTATGACACCGTTGACATAGTAAATTACTTCAGAATTTTCCTGAATAAATAGGAATCCTTTAAATGGACCTTTCATTCCAGTAGATAGATTAGAATTAATGAACCCTACCTTTACCTCAGCAAGTGACGAAGAACCCGAAACGACCCAAGAGACAGATCTCATGAACTTTGCTGATAGGTAAGGAAGGTAGGTATCCCTCAATATGGACCTAAAGGGTTCATTAAAATGTCGCACCAACGATGGGGCATTAGTCACGATAACGATGAGGGAACCTAAGTCACGATAACGATAACGATATTTTGGAAAAATCGTGTACTATGGGAAAAGAGAAATAATGTTGAGGCTATGCCACATTATGGATGATAAAATCGTGCGCCAGAGTTGATAGTGAACTCGAAGAAATAGATAAACGCCCGATGAGTAAGGCTAGGAGATACCATTATGAGAATAATTTATCTACTGAATGAAAGGTATAATTTAAGTGTGTTAGTGTAATTTCCCAAATTTTTGAATACTGGTTTGAGTGTTTTGGCTGATCACTTTGATCGAGTGAACATTGAATTTCACATTTTATTAAATAAAATTTTAGAGAATATTGCATTAACAGTGTGATGTGTTAGATAGGAGGATGTTGTGATGTTTATCGTTGTAGTCGTATTATACGCCGTTGAAGTCTCGGGCTCACCGATGACCTATCGTTTTCTGTTAAATACAGTATGTTTATGCAGGAGGGAGAATTGGCCCAAGGGCAGGTGGTCCAAATGATCAAGGACTTAATGGAAAGGATGGAAGCCAATAGGAAGGACTTAAGTGAGAGTATTAAATCTATGGGTGTAAGGTTGGATAATAAGCTAGAGACAGTGGACAATAAATTAGATAGTGCGGATGTCGAATTAAAAGGTATGAAGGAAGTCGTAGGAACAATGGACAATAAATTAGATAGTGCAGATGTAGAATTAAAAGGTATGAAGGAAGTTGTTCAAAATGTTGACATTAAAGTGCAGGACACGCAGGATAGTTGTAAGGAAGCTAGCGTTGATATTAGGAAGGACATTGGTGACTTTAAACATGAAATAAATCAGCAGTTTATAGAAACTCGCGAGCTACATCGTGTTCTTAGTGAAAATCAGGACATAATTAGAGGAGACCTCGATAGGCACGTCAACGAAAGTAGGGAACTACATCAGCAGTTGAGGTCAGATCAAGCTGAGCTTAAGGCCGATCTGAAGACAGAGGTAGAGAAGTTCAACATCATGCGCGAAGACGATAAGTCAAAGGTCTTCACAGCAATGAATGAACATAAGGAAATGTTGTGTAAAGAGATAGCCGTCGTAAATGACAAAGTAGACCAGTTAGCCGAAGACGTCAAGGCAACTGTAGACCAGCGTATTGAGGCCATTGACTTTAAATTAATCCAGATGAATAAAGAGGATATGAGAAAATTAGGTACAACTCAGGAAGAAACGGCTAGGAGTATTGAGGAGGTACAAGCAGATATTGAGGAACTAGGAAAGGATTTAGGCGATACAAGGGTAGACCTATCGAAACAACTTAAAGATACCCAAGATAAGGTCATAACACTGAGCGATGAGTTGACATCTGTTCATGAGGCTCTTAAGGGGGAAGTTAGTGCCCAGAAATTGGAACTGGATGGGTTAGTGAACAACATCGTAGGAGTCCAGGCCAAGATAGAGGAAGTGGTTAGTAAATCTCGCCGCACCTCAGATATGTCGTTCAGTTGCCCTAGCAACGCTAGTAGTCCCATACATCCTGCAGGGAACGGACACTTTGACAATTCTACCCATTCTCAGGGGCAAAACGTCACTAATGTTATAAACATGATTCATCTCAAGGAAGATCAGCCTAAGAAATTCGATGGCAGTGGTACCCAGACGCCAAAGGGTTTTCTTAGAGAACTTAGGGAGTATATTCGCGATAATAGGATACCTGAAGAGAGGCAACTAAGGACTGTGGAACGGTACCTAGACGGAGTTGCGTCGCTGTGGTTCAAAGGTTTCCGATATAGCTTTGACACGTTCGAGGAATTTCAGACCGCATTTTTGGGCAAATTTTGGAATTCTGAAATTCAGCAGAACCTAAGGCTAGAGTTATATAGTCGCCGATATAACACCGCAGGACCACCGAAATTTTCGCTTTATTTTACCGAACAATTAGTTAAGTTCAAGGAACTGGAATCAGCCCCAAGTCAGCAAGAACTGGTTCAGGCTATCCAGAAACAGTTCCCACCGGATATCCAGAGAATACTTATTGCTGCGAAGGTCGAAACCCCGATGCAGGCAGAATTGATATTGCGACAGCTGGACCAGACCCATTCGCATCAATCAGCCCCGCGAATAGTCAGGCATTCAGAGCCCCAGGTGAATGTCGTAAATCACAGCCAGGAGAGCGCGCCAGATAGGGAAGTTTCACGAGCACCGAGATATGAGAATGAGGGGCGGCGGTTCGACACCAGGCCATACCAAGGTAGGAAGAACTGGGAACAGCCCAGATACCATCACGAAGAGTGGGACAGACGCCGAGAACAATGGAGAAGAAACCAGGGTCGATACCAGGGGAACTCAGATCTAAGAGGAAGGAACCCACGCGGGAATGAAGGCAACAGAAGAGGGGACGGTTACGAAAATTCCAGACGTTCTGACCGTTGGCACGGGCCTGAAGAGAGAAGGAGAGAAGGGGACCAGTATTTGAGAGAGCTGAGGTCAGGTACCGGACAGGACAAGTGGAAGGACAGCATCCAGCGAAGGGAAGTCAACACTGACTGTGTAGGAGCTCAAGACATGTCCCATACTGGAGCTATCCGAAAAACCTACCACCAGGATAGAGAATTAAACCCTAATGCGCCTCATTTCGACGAAAATCTGAATTCGTCAAATGAGCGGAAAAAAAAAACTCCAAATTTCCAGTAGTGGTTACGAGACAGGATTCCCACACACAGCCTGAATATGTTTCTCGCGACGGCTGGATAGTAGCCCAGATTGACTCCTGGATTATACAACCAGATGAATTAGTGGAAGACCACCTCAGACAGGAGGTTAGGAAAATAAGAGAGCTACCAATCATTAATGTCAGGATATGCAACTTTAAGGTGAGCTGTTTATTGGATACAGGCGCCAGCATCAGCTTAATTTCACAAAATTTCTTTAACGAATTGTCTACTCGGAAGAAATTGCCAGAAATTCCTGTAGCAAATATCAAAATTAGAGGAGTCATTCCCGACAAAACTGCCATTTGTAAAACGCAGACATTTTTGGATTTGCAGATAGGAGACATGACATTTTCGCATCCTTTTGTCATAATTTCAAAGCTGCACTATAATGTTATTCTGGGGGCAGACTTCATTTGTGAGAGTAAGCCGTCATCGATTTAGGAAGGAGAGAGGTGAAATTTAAGAAGGATGACGGACCGGAATTAGTAGCTCTAAACGAAGAATCATTGGGTCAGACTGGGAGAAGAATGTGTGAGGAAGAAGTCCATTTCACTACCGTTTCTAAGGAGGCAGAAGAGGAGATAGAACAGGGAACAGAAGAGGTCAACCAGGAAGAGTGGGATGTCCTCGAGACTGAATTGGGAAAGGCTGTAGAAGATTTGATAAATCAGAAAGTATCAGAATGCCCAGGGACGGCGGAAGAGAAGATGAAGTTGAGGGAACTACTTCTCAAATATCAGGATGTATTCGATTCAAAGCCAGGATGCATTCCAAATTTCAAATATGTGTTGGCTGTAAACAGTTGGGAGCCGTTCAAACGTAGGCCGTATCCCATTCCGGAGAAACATCGCCAGGAGGCTGGAAAAATTATTAAAGAGATGGAAGAAAGTGGGTTGATTTCCAAGGCAAATACACCATTCGTTAATTCCTTAGTTACCGTTCAGAAACCCGACGGGTCCCTGAGGGTATGCCTCGATGCAAGGGTCGTAAATGACAGACTAATCCCTGAAAATGATAGAGCTCCTCCCATCAAAGAAGTTATTAGGAGGTTCAGGGGCAAGCGCCGCTTCACTAATATTGATCTGACCTCGTCGTATCATCATATAATGCTCGATGAGAAGTCAAGATTGTTTACTGGATTCCTGTATGACCAGCACACGTATGTTTTTAACCGTCTCGCGTTTGGAATAAAAAACGCCGGTGCAGCTCTCATACGCGCCCTAGATCGCAACCTCACCGAACAGGTTAAGGCCATAACTACGCGCTATGTCGATGACATATTGCTTTCGTCGAAGGATTTCGAGGAAAATCTTCATCATCTCGAGTTGCTACTCGAAAATCTCAGGGTGGCCGGTTTTAAGATCAACTTGAAAAAATCAAATTTCGGACAGGAGGAAGTTCTCTTCTTAGGACACATCATTGATGGTGAAGGAGTACGCCCTAACCCAGTGAAATTGCAGGCAATTGACAACTTTCCAAGGCCTATCAAGGTAAAGAACGTCCGACAGTTCTTGGGTATGAGTCAATTTTTCAGTGATCACTGTCCAAATTATACGGAGGTTGTGGCTCCATTGCAAGATTTGCTAGTAAAGAACAATCGATGGAAATGGTCTAGGGAACATGAGATTTCTTTTCGGGATACTAAGGAGATGTTAGCTAGAAGTGTGAAGCTAGGGTACCCGAATTTCGATAAGGCCTTTATCTTGCAAACTGATGCTTCCACCGTAGGGATTGGTGCAGTTTTATACCAAGAGGAAGGAGAAGAACCCAAGAAGAAGAACTACTTGGCATTCTTTAGCCGTAAACTTAGGAAACACGAGCTAAAATACAGTGTCACTGAATTAGAAATGCTTGCAATTGTTCAATCACTACAGCACTGGAGAAAGATGATTTTTGGATTCCCTATAACCATTAGGACGGATCACAAGGCCTTGACCTTTGTGATGAAAACGGTAGTTGCTAGCGAGAGAGTAGCTAGGTGGGCACTGTTTATCCAGCAGTTTGATCTGACCATCGAGCACTGTTCAGGAATGTCAAATGTCCTGGCGGATGCCCTAAGTCGAAACCCAAACGATGACGAACATGAGGTGAACTTCGTGGAGTTAACTGACGAGGATAGAACCTTTCTAAATGAGCTGACACGCTTGCCAGAATGTCAGCGACAGGACCAGTTCTGTGGCAGGTTAATTTCGTTGTTGAAGGGAGAACTTCCGCATGACGACCCAGGACGTGGAGAAGTTGAGAAGCTAGCTGAGAGCTATTTGTTTGTCGACAACACCTTGTTGAAATTCATAGACAAGGATCACACTAAATCTCGAATTGTGATACCACCACCACTTAGGAAGGGTCTTATATGGAATGCCCATAGGATAACCGGTCATGGTGGGATTGACAAGGTCACCGCCACCCTTCAGGAAACGTTCACTTGGGTTCATCTACGAGAAGACGTGAGAAGCCTTGTAATTACATGTGACACACGCCAGAGGGTTAAGGCGAACCCGTACCTCATTCGACAGGCACCGATACCTCTCTTACCAGCTAAACCTCGTGAATTGTTCGCGATGGATATTTACGGAGTCCTTCCCAAGTCACGTAGAGGGAATAGATACGTCTTGGTAACCGTGGACGTATTCTCTAAGTTCACATCGTTATGTCCATTACAGAAAGCAAACACTAAATTGGTATTAAGAGCTATAAATAGGACCATCATTCCAACTATGGGGAAGCCCATGTTTTTATTAACGGACCACGGTACACAATTTACCTCAGCTCAATTTAAACAGGAGTTGCAAAGGCTTGAAATTCGACATATTCTTAGTTCAGTTCGCCATCCGGAGGGAAACCCGTCAGAGCGAATTATGCAGGTCATCGCGAAGTTCTGTCGGATCTTCTGTGCTCAAGAGCATTGGAGATGGATGGATGTGTTACCTATCATAGAAGATTGCGTGAATAACACAATCCACGAATCTATAGGATGCGTCCCAAATGTGGTTCATTCCGATATTTATCCTCTGAGACCATGGCACGCAGTGGTGAAGTGTCCGAGCGACCCACGGCCGACTCAAGCGATGCGCATTGAAGAGACAGCTAGGCATCTTCGTCAGCAAGCTGACCGACGTTTGAGACGCGTCAAAAATAAGAGATTCCATCGGCCCTTGAAAGAAGGCGAATATGTGCTTGTTCGTAAACCCGCTCTTTCAAAACCTGAGGACAAGTACTACGCGAAGTTTGCACCGTTGTATATGGGTCCATTTAAAGTCATCCAGAGTTTCCGAAATAATTCCTATAAAATCCAGTCGTTAGATGGACGCTCTGAGGCTATTTTCAATGCAGCCAACTTGAAGGTTTATCGCAAACCTGAAGATATGGCAGACCAGGAAGTTAACCTCATTGAATCAGTGGTGGATCAAGATGTGGAACCGCTCGAAGAAAAGCAGGATGACCCACTGAAACGATGTAGGGAATGCAGGCAAGTCCCAGACTCTGTGATATTGAGAGCATTTGAGGAGTATTGGAATCTTACAGAGAAAACCCCGATAGAACAGGGAGAATTTGAGGAAGGTTCTGAGGAGGAAGACTTTGACAGCGAGGAAGACTTTGATGGCGACGAAGGGATAAATAGCTCAGTCGAAAATTCAGTGGAGAACTACCAGAAAGCTGAAGGCATCAACCAGTATCCGTACGCCAGAAGATGACCAACTGCATAAGAGAGAAGAAAGGAATTTATGTTCAAAGGTCATGTTTCATCAGACGTCAAAATTAGAAATTTCGCCATCTGGAGTATTTAAAGGAAATTCCTTGTCACTGTGCGAAAGGAATTCGTGTCTTGGGGGAAATATGAACCCATGACCTTTGTGCCCTAAGAACATTATGCATAATGTAACAAAATAATTAAAAGTTGGATTCTTGATAGCATGGATTTGACACGTGACGAGGGGGTGATTACCTTCGGTCCCACGCTCTGGGGTACGTGACGTCAGCCACACGTGTCGACGGCGGAAGAATCTCAATTCATTTTTATGAACTATTTCGAAGCGCGTGTACACGGCGTGACAACGCCAAGTCAAAAAATATAGTGCCTATCAAAGGAGGTCAATCAATCTCACAAATCGAACCCGTAAAATTTTTAAATGTCCATGAACACTACCGCCAGAAGTGTAGCAAGAATGTAGTCACTTTCAAAACTCTTGAAATTACAGTTTAGGTAAGTCAGAAAATTTATAGGAATTTTCTTGGCGGCATACTGCTATAAATATGAAGGGACGCCATGACGAAGCTTCCTTCTCCGGCATTTGTGATACAAAGCGGACGAAACTGTTGAGTTGCTCCGCGAAATCAAATCAACGAAAGTAGACTGAGTTCGACTGCAGATTTTAGCCAGTGTGGCTAAGTCTTGACTCCATGGGAGATAGTTTTCTTGAGAGAAATAAGTGTATCAGATAGGACGGTCAAAGTACTGAAATATTCTAATGTGATTAAGTAATTCGTGTGCGGGAGTAATTATAATCCATCGTGTGCGTTCAAGCAATCAAGTGAAGGGTATTTTCTTTTTTTTAATGCTTTATTCCAGGAAACCTGAAGAAATAATTATAAATTGTAAAGCCATGAATGTAAAAATGGCTAAATAAAATGCCAGGGTCGCAGGTGAGCCCTAAGACGAATACTGGCATGAAGACATGAGGTAGGTGACTTCCCATCTTACTGCCTCTTATATCTCATCTCGTGATTTCTAAAAGTGTATTTTGCATGGGGATATACGACGCAGTGGTCACCCCTACTAAGTTTTGTAAATGTGAGGGTACGACTAAAAGAGTCATTTGTTTTATTTTCCACTTGGATAAATTTTTGAAGTCTTGCGAGGGCCGTATAATGTTGTAAAAAGTTATTGAATAGGGTTCTGAAGTGATATCACGTCCAATGTAGATCGTCATCCGTGTGAGTGTACTGCCTGTATTTTGTGATGTCGGAGTAAGATGTCCATTCGATGTAAAATTCTTCTGTCTGCAATTTGACGTTAATAATAATAATCCATGGTTACTCATTTTCAATCGAGAGGAAGCGCGCTGTCGGGTGAGAGCCAAGGGAGATGAATTTGGTCACGGAGAGAAACGTTTTTCTATGCCCATTTTAAACTGTGTCTGACTGACAATAAAAAGATCTAGTAGAATGTTTCAGTCATTTCTCGTAAAAATCAAGTTATTAAATACGATATCATTTATGCGAAGTTATTCATGAGTAATGCATTGTGCGATATTAGATGTCGGAATTTCTAGTGAGGATTTTATTCCAGTTCTTGGTCGATGATAATTGTGGAGCTGGGAAATAGAGGTCAGTTTTGTGAATCAGGTTGGACCTGTCATTGAAGCCGGGATACGGAAGCCCGAGGAATGTTTTATATGAGTTGAGATGAGATGTGCGAATCAGGTTAGAGTCCTGTCATTGAAGCCGGGATATGATAACCCGAGGAATATTTTATAATGTTGAGAATGGAAAGAAATTCATAGAAATCCATAGCGGTATAATTGGCGTATAATTAGTGTGGGCATCTTGAAGCATATCTGTGCATTTTGTTGGTTAGAATATCGTATTTGTTGAATCATGTCGGCAGAGTTTAAAGGGAGCATTTTGAGAAGTCAGTCATCTGTGAATAAACCAGGTGGTTCCTGTAACTGCCAAGAGAGCATGGGGTGAGAGACCTAAGCGGACAGCGGGGATAATAACGGGAATAGGAGTGGAGTCGAGATTGTACTGCATTTCTTGGCCAGGGAAACGTTAAAATGCTGGATTTAGTTGAAAATTCATAGCCGGTAATGATCTAAGTATTGTGAAATACTGTAATTGGGGACGGAATGAACATTTGAAACCATGAACTTTGAGTATAAGGAACAGAGTAACCCAATTTCAGGGTTGTCTAAAATATAGAGCGATGGTCGTGATGATCGATTTGTCTGCGAGGGGTGTGCAAAATTCAGTGATGACGAGATATGACATCGTAATGATATGGCGAGTTGTTTGCTTTGTACGTAGATTATTAGGATATCCAAGTGTTAATAACGGTTAGGATTAGATTAGATTTTTAAGCATGATATCACGAGATGAGATATATAGCTGGACATGAATGATGTAACAAATTCTTTTCCAGCCAGATAAACATCGCAATATTGAATTTTACATCACAGCTGCGTAGAAATTTGTGAGGAAACCAGAGTCCGCGGAGATAAAATTTGTTGTTTGTGAATATTTCGTTAAATCATTTAAATTTATTAAATTATTAAATTCAGTGAACCCGCATTTTGAAATAACTTTAATCAAGCGAATACCTTGGAGATGCATTCTGGAAATTTTAGTTTGTTGTCTGGGGAATATTAAAAATAAAGTAAAGATTAAAGGGACATATCCGAAGGAAATGGATTTTACTGCCACAAAGTTTGTGAGCATTGTTGTTGGTGTAATTATTGAACTTTGATTGATTGAGCAGTGAATGTGCTGGGGATAGTAAAGTGGAACTTTGGTCATCAACCGATGTAACTTAATTGTGTTTAGCCTTCAGCCTAGAAACTTGGATGGTCAGGGGGTCATCAACCTCAGTGACTTAGATTAGGGCCATATGCCATTGTAGCATCATTTCCTTGCGGTCATCATCCACAATGACTTTAAAGTAACTTAGAAGATTAGATGTCGGTCCATGACATAGACGCAGGTCACATCGATTCAATTAAGGGTCCATGCCGTAGAACCACTGTGTGGCACACACCGATTGGACGGCCTTAATTATACTCAGAGTCCAGAGTTCGTGTTACGAGGGCTGGACCATAACGAATCACTATGATGGTACATGTGATCTCACATGGAAGCCGAATTTAAGGATTTCCAGACTTTCCTTTCTTAAATGATTAATAATTGAGACAATGGTTTCTAGTAAGAATGCCCATCAGGCAGTTATGTTAAAGTCTCACACCAGTGTTCTGACATTTATGTAAAAATGATTGTGGTGTCCAGTGGACACAATTGACTATGACACCGTTGACATAGTAAATTACTTCAGAATTTTCCTGAATAAATAGGAATCCTTTAAATGGACCTTTCATTCCAGTAGATAGATTAGAATTAATGAACCCTACCTTTACCTCAGCAAGTGACGAAGAACCCGAAACGACCCAAGAGACAGATCTCATGAACTTTGCTGATAGGTAAGGAAGGTAGGTATCCCTCAATATGGACCTAAAGGGTTCAGTATATAGAGTCGGGGAATAAGAAACTACAGTCTAAAATATAAACAATTTTTCATATCAACGCCGAGCTACGAGAAAATGGGTGAACAGAATTTAATGAAAATCGGTATATATTTAAAGATAAAAATTTCATTGTTCCGTATTGAAATTATTGATGTTAAAAATTAAATAACTGGAGGTTCAACCTATTCAATACTCAAAAGAAAGAAACGTGGCTGATGATGACCTAGACTAAGGTCGAAACCGGTCCCATTTAAATAGAAATGTGATTGCTACGTTTCTTTCTTTTGAGTATTGAATAGGTTGAACCTCCAGTTATTTAATTTTTAAAATCGGTATATAGTCGGAGAATAAGAAACTACAGTCTAAAATATAAACAATTTTATTCACCTTGGATGAAATTGTAGTTTAGGGGAAGGCGCCTAAAATGTAATTTTTAAATACCTATGTATTTGGTCCTATCGAAATATACTACATAACAAAAGTTGCAGAGAATACCATTTCTGGTCATTTGTGTTTTATTCAGTTTTACCATACCAAATATGGTAAGAGAGGTATTTCAGAGTCGGAACAAAACTAAATGTGAAGGCCTACAATATCGAAAGCTCATAACATTAATCAACAATAAAATTACATTGGCCATTGTTTGTTGTGATGTTTATCTCTTAAGCTGCCTCTCAACTCCGATAGATGGGATTACTACTACGTACCGAGTATAATAGCCTGACTGAATATTGGCGGGAAATAGCTGGGGAATTAGAAAACTTTCTTCTATAGCATGCCATTGCTCTGGTTCATACATTTTCTGATATTGCTGGTACGTAATACACTGGTTCATCATAGTATTCCAGCTATTTGATCCCTACTTTGACTCGCTGTTTCGAATGAGCAGTGGGCACACTTAAGGCAGAGGCTAACTTAGTAAAGTAGTAGTTGTAGTATGGTTTGGTCTAGAATAACAATTAGGGCTATTCCAAATCATAGCAGCACAATTCACTAAATAACTCAAAATTCAACCCTGAAAACAAGCGTTTCTGAAGGAAAGCTTCTTCCTCTTAAATTTTATTAAATTCCACATTCATTTTATTCCAAATTAGCAGTGAAGAGGGGGTTTCTCCTCTGGCTTGGAGAAAAATTTGCCTCGAAGTCAGACAGATTTTTCCGTAGTCAGTGTAGAAAATTGATTCTTTCCGACTCATCGGCGTACTCCTAGGAAACAGATTAGTAAAAGGGCATAGTTTTTGCCCTGGAAGTCACCACTATTCGACCCCCTCCCCGCCGAAAATGTACAAAGAGTGTTTACGGCTCACGGCTTGGTCATTCCAGCTCTGGAACTTTGGACTGTTTGATCGGCAGCGTAGTACTGTTCTTTAGAAATGAGAAAATTTGTGATTTTTCATTTGATTGAGTATTTCATATGAAAGCATTGCTTTTAACCGTGCCATTCCTACTGACGTCATTGTAATGTATGTCAATTTCAGTTGGGAAAACCACTAAGACAGTCTTTCTGAGGATGTAAAAAGGCAGGCGGAGAGTGTCTACCATTATAATGAAAGCTCCCCAACCTTACTGTTACTGATGGTATGCAAGCGGGTCTACCATTATAGTGAAAATTCTGTAACTCAGTCTTCATATGAGAAAATATGTTCGGTGACTTCCCCATCGCGTTTGCCAATTCATACAATCTTGCTCATAACATGTACACTACATAATCCAGAATTCTAATGTAGAATTCCGTAGCGAAGCACGGGTACATCAGCTAGTTTGTTAATAAAAACGAGTTTCACCATCAACATTCCAGAACTAGACCCAACCTTCTCTGAATATCCCTCTCCCATACCTTACCCCTCCTCCTTCCCCACCCAACCAAACACTATAAAATACAACTGATTTTCTTCCATAGGACAACATATAGAAGTATACAAACATGAATTTTCCAATATTGAAAGTGATATGGAAATTCTAAACATGAATTCCAAGGGCCCTTTGTTCAATATCTTTGAGGAATTCTGTATCAACATGGACCAATTTGCCAACCCAAATTTTAATCTCAATGAAATAATGGAAAAAACCCACATCCTTTTCAATGCCTCTTAAAGAACATTTATTTAAGGAAATTTAACTCTTTCCGGTCTAACTGCGAGATATGCTCGCAGTGGCTGAAATTACGCTCAGGCCGTGGTGGGGGCATAGCACATAGTAAGGTTTGACAATTCACTAAAAATTGAGAACGAGCCATGCACGCATTCTGGTGGTTGCATCGTGTTTCTTCATGTATTAGTTACGAGAGCATTTAAGCAGATGGCAGTATTATATGTCTAAGTCAGAGAATTTACTATATTTTCAATCAACATGCATCAGTAGATGTCGTCACACAGTGAGCTCTAAGACATGGCTTCTCGCGGCAAACATGTGCTTGACGAAAGTGATATTTTTGATATTTTATGATACATTATAAGTTCATGCGCAAATGAACATATTATTGACATATGAATTCGAAACAATTCTTACATTTTATTATGATTCGAGTTCGTTTTACGGCCTAGCGCATGTTCCCGCATATTTCAAATTTGCGTGAATACGTAAGATTGTCTACATATTAGTAAAGTTGTCTGTTTAGAAAACTGTATTTTCTCTTTCTCTCAAGTCTTTTGTGGTAAATGGAACACTATTTTTACATTTGAGTAACTTTAACAAAATTTATCAATTAAAATAAAATTTCATAAGAGCTCCCATTTTCATTACTGTAATCATTACTATTGTATACATACATACATTATCATTATAGACTCTTATGCCTTTCAGCGTTCAGTCTGCAAGCCTCTGAGAATTTACTAAACGTCGCCACAATCCTCGGTTTGCGAGTGTTGTGGCCTCATTTAGTTCTATACCTCTTATCTTTAAATCGTTAGAAACAGAGTCTAACCATTGTCGTCTTGGTCTACCTCTACTTCTCTAACCTTCCATAGCAGAGTCCGTTATTCTCCTAGGTAACCTATCCTCATCCATTCGCCTCACATGACCCCAACACCGAAGCCGGTTTATGCGAACAGCTTCATCCATCGAGGTCATTCCTAAATTAGCCTTTATCTCCTCATTCCGAGTACCCTCCTGCCATTGTTCCCACCTGTTTGTACCAACAATCATTCTTGCTACTTTCATGTCTGTTACTTCCAACTTATGAATATGATATCCTGATTACACCCAGCTTTCGCTCCCGTAAAGCAAAGTTGGTCTGAAAAAAAAGACAGATGTAAAGGCAGTTTCGACTGGGAGCTGACTTCCTTCTTACAGAATACTGCTGATCGCAACTGCAAGCTCACTGCATTAGCTTTACTACACCTTGATGCAATCTCACTTACTATATTACCATCCTGGGAGAACACACAACCTAAATACTTGAAATTATCGACCTGTTCTAGCTTTGTATCACCAATCTGATATTCAGTTCTGTTGAATTCCTTACCCACTGACATCAATTTAGTCTTTGCACCTCATTACTACATTTCCACCTAACTGAATCCCTCCCTGCCATTTTATACCTTCAGCAGATGATCCATGTAAACTACGAACATCAAAGGTGAAAGATTACAGCCTTGTCTAAACCCTGTAAGTACCCTGAACCAAGAACTCATTCTACTATCAATTCTCAATGAAGCCCAGTTGTAGACATAAATGCCTTTGATTGATTTTAAAAATCTACATTTAATTCCATAGTCTCCCAGTATAGTGAACATCTTTTCCCTCGGTACCCTGTCATATGCTTTCTCTAGATCTACGAAACATAAACACAACTGCATATTCCTCTCGTAGCATTTTTCAATTACCTGGCGCATACTGAAAATCTGATCCTGACAGCCTCTCTGTGGTCTGAAACCACATTGGTTTTCATCCAAATTCCTCTCAACAACTGATCGCACCCTGCCTTCCAAGATGCCAGTGAATGCCTAGTATACTAATCTATGAGATACCTCAATAGTTGTTGCAATCCTTCCTGTTCCCTTGCTTATAGATAGGTGCAATTACTCCTTTTGTCCAATCTGAAGGTACCTTACCAACACTCCACGCTAATTTTATTACTCTATGAAGCCATTTCATCCCTGCCTTACCACTATACTTCAACATTTCAGGTCTAATTTCATCTATTACTGCTGCCTTAGGACAATGGAGTTTTTTTTTTTACCAATCTTTCCACTTTCTCAAGCATAATTTTCCAACAACATCATTTTCCGCCTCCCCATGAGCTTGGCTGTTTGCAACACCACCAGGATGATTGCCTTTTACATTGAGAAGATATTCAAAATATTCCCTCCACCTCTCCAATGATTCCCTGGGATCTATTATGAGTTTACCTGAATTACTCAAAACACTGTTCATTTCCTTTTTCCCTCCCTTCCTAAGATTCTTCATTACTGTCCAGAAAGGTTTCCCTGCTGCTTAACCTAGCCTTTCCAGGTTATTACCAAAATCTTCCCACGACTTCTTTTTGGATTCAACAACTATTTGTTTCGCTCTGTTTCTTTCATCTACGTACAAATCCCTGTCTGCCTCGGCCCTTGTTTGGAGCCATTTCTGATAAGCCTTCTTTTTACGTTTACAGGCTGCTCTCGCTTCATCATTCCACCAAGATGTTCGCCTTTTCCCATCTTTACACACAGTTGTTCCTAGGCATTCCCTTGCTGTTTCTACTACAACATCCCTGTATGCCACCCATTCACTTTCTATATCCTGAACCTGCTTACTGTCTACTGTTCGAAACTTCTCACTAATCATATCCATGTACTTCTGTCTAATTTCCTCGTCCTGGAGATTTTCTACCCTTATTCGTTTGCAGACAGATTTCACTTTCACTACCCTAGGCCTAGAGATACTTAGTTCACTACAGATCAGATAGTGGTCTGTATCATCGAAAAATCCACGAAAAACTCATACATTCCTAACAGATTTCCTGAATTCGAAGTCTGTTAAGATTATAATCTATTATGGATCTGGTACCCCTAGCCTCCCATGTGTAGCGGTAAATAGCCTTATGCTTGAAGAATGTATTCGTAACAGCTAAACCCATACTAGCACAGAAGTCCAGCAAACGCTTCCCATTCCCATTAGCTTCCATATCTTCCCCACATTTACCAATCACCCTTTCGTATCCTTCAGTTCTATTCCCAACTCTCGCATTGAAATCGCCCATTAGCACTATTCTATCCTTGCTGTTGACCCTGACCACAATGTCACTCAATGCCTCATAAAACTTGTCAACTTCATCCTCCTCTGCACCCTCACATGGTGAATACACTGAGATAATTCTAGTCCTAATTCCTCCAACTGACAAATCTACCCACATCATTCGCTCATTTACATGCCTAATAGAAACTATGTTGCGTGCAATGGTATTCCTGATAAAGAGCCCTACCCCAGACTTTGCACTTCCCTTTCTAACACCCGTCAAGTACACTTTATAATCTATCTCTTCCTCGTTATCTCCCCTGACCCGAATATCACTTATTCCTAGCACATCCAGATGCATCCTCTTTGCTGACTCAGCCAGTTCTTCCTTCTTTCTTCCATAAGCCCCATTAATATTGATAGCTCCCCATCGAATTCCATTTCGTTCGCCAAGTTGTTTCCAAGGAGTCCCTCACCTGTCAAATGGGAGTGGGATACAGTTACTCCCATAGGTCCGAGGCTTGCTTAAAATATTCTGAGCTCGGTAAATTCATGAAGCAGGATGCTACCCTACTTGCACATAGTCCAAGTGAGGATCTCTCCTCTAACGGGTTATGGACCACCGGTGGACTGTATAGTCCTAGCCGCCTGAGCACAAGAAGGGCCACGACTCAGAATATGTCCGAGATGCCCACTCCCATTCCATAGCAACTGGTATCCCGACTCTCAGGACCACTTACTAGGCCACTCAGCCGTTGCCCATGGTTCACGAACTAGGACGTGACTACAGCAACCCACAAACATGAACCATACTTTTGTATTGAAAATTTTAGACTACATATGGACACAAGTTTTATCACAAAATTGTATTACAGTAGAACCCCGTTTATCCAAAATAAAGGGGGCGAAGCCATTTCGGTTGACGCGAATTTTTGGATGACACGTGATAAATATTTTCGGAAGTTAAATGTCAAAATAAGAATGCATAAACTTTCTTAAGCAGTTGCATAGGCCCCTACTGTATATTAACATTAAAATTAATTTTCTTATTGCAGTGCTGTCGTGCAACTATGCCGTGCCACCGTTTAATCAACAATACATCAGCTGGTGTGGGTTCATCGCTTTGTTCAACAAAGCACAATGCAATCTGAAATAATTAAACTTTTTTTTGTTACTACTGAAATGAATACTGTATACAGTAATTTCATTACAGTACTGTAAGTAAAGCGTGTGGTACTGTATTTTAACAAAAATTCTAAATCAATCTTACCTCCAATGCATTAAATCCATCATCTAATGCAACTCGAATCTCAGAACTGCTACTGCCAAGGTCGGAGGCGTCTGCATAACTTTCATGACTGATAATAATAATAATAATAATAATAATAATAATAATAATAATAATTACTGCTTGTTCAAGAAAAATGTATCATGGTACGAACTAGCTGAATTTGAAAAAATATGCTGACCTGAAACATTCAGCAGAGGAGAGACAAATGTGGTTCCAGCGACAAGGCCTTGCCTTTAGGCATTGAATGAATGGTACAAACTAGAGGGTAAGAAACTTTTTTTTTAATGCTACATGTGCATTCTGGCCTAAGGGCCGGTTCTACCACCTCCTGGTAAAGTAGCGCGTAACTTGCCCTCCGCGTAAAAGGATGTTTCCGTTCGACCACCCCCAGGTAGCGCTATCGGCAGCATAAATCGTAGCTACCCGGCGCGTAATTTATCGACCACTTCGAGGGCCCGATAAAACTTTACCTGCCGGGCAAGTTTTGTGAGTTGAACATTATTAGCTGTATTTCTGGTGAGATACAACTTAAATTAGCTTAGTACTGTACTGGTTACGACCTGTACATAAGTATTTTTTGAGCATAAGTTACGTTTATTTACCACGCGTAATGTTCCGAGCGCATCTGGTTTGTTTCCCAGCAGCGAGGACCAGCTAGCGAAGTGTATGACGACTGTGAGCTGTGACGTAGCCACAGGGGCTAGCTAGGCCGCCCGCATGTCTCAACACGTGTTACCAGCCTTGACTGGTATTTTCTGGATTCCACGTCACTTGTTCTAGTGAGTTCGATGGAGAAAATTTGGAAATTTCTATAATAATTGTGCTAGCAAGTCGAGCGATATGTCATCTTGTTTGGGATCACCTAAACGTCCCAATGCTCGAGTTTCAAGCAAATCCATCGAGGGATTCGGGAGTTATTCAATCAAACCGTATTATGACGAGACATCCCGGATTGAATAAAAAGGGGACCCACTGTAGCCTATACACACAGTCTCCGCTGAGTAGTCAGTGAGGACACTCTTGCTGCTACTATCATCGTGGAACTCTGTCATTATACAAGTGTGGGAAGACGATTCTTCCAAGTTTTATAAAGTGGACTCATAAGACTTCGAGTGTTGTAGAAATTTTTCTAAGTCTTCGTAATTGAACTCAGAATATTTACAAGTGTTCATTGAATGGACTTGTATCATTTACGTGTCTTCGAGACTGAAACTTTTCTAAGTGTTCACTAAATGGACTCGTATTATTTACATGGGTTCGAGACCCGAATTCATCTAAGTGTTCACGGAATATTATTTACGTGTCATCGAAGTTGGAATTTTTCTAAGTGTTAATTGTATGGACTTGTATTATTTCCATGGGTTCGAGACCCGAATTCTTCTAAGTGTTCACTGAACATTATTTACGTGTCTTCGAAGTTGGAATTTTCTAAGTGTTAACTGAATGGACTTGTATTATTTGCGTGTCTTCGAAGCTGGAATTTTCTAAGTGTTCACTGAACGGACTTGTATTATTTACACGTAAACGAGATTGGAACTTTTCTAAGTGTTCGTAAAATGGACTTGTGTTTTTTTTCGTGGAATATTTGCAACTGTTGAGAAACTCATTCTTCTAATAGACAGTGATTGGTTAACATTGCTAGTGATGAACTTTAACTTTCCAACGGCTTTGAACAAAGTTAGGATTTCACTTGCATTTACTCAAAGACTTGTACATTTGCCAGTGTTGGTCTAAAAGACTTATAAATTTCGTCAGTGAATCTATTTATGTGAATGGACTTTCAGTGGTCACTCAAAGACTTTATGAATTTCACCAGTGATTAACTTTAAATATATTCAGACTTCCAAGTGAATGGACTTGTGTTTTTTCGTTCGAGTTTAGACAAAGACTTGCACCTTCGCCAGTAATGAACTTTGAGTTTAACTATAATTTCGCAAGAAGGGACTTGTATTTTTCGTTGCCAAACGTTATTCAGAGACGAAGAATTTCCTAGTGATGAACTCTAAAATTATTAATACCACTCATATCATTTTAGGAGTGTTGAAAGTCTTGATGTACAATTATCAAGATCTCTGCTTATAAGTTGATCATCCAAGGTGTTCATGGACTCAGTGCTACTAGTGACCTTGGGAACATCAAACCTCTCAGTCTCATTGGGCTGAGGTAGTACGTGACTATCTACAACATCGCCTGGATCATCGGGGTTCAACCCGGGCATCAGAGTTCGAGTCATCTCTACTTGCCGTCAATCCAGACAGTCCAGCTGCCTCTGTCTGGAGTATTTGGAGTCCCTGGAATCCCTGGAGTCTTCTGGAACGTGCTTCAACCAGCTTGGCTTGGTGAGCTGGAGAACCCAAGCCATACTATTGGAATACGAGGAAGACAGTCCATTTCTACTTAGAGGTGATGTGCAAACTCATGACTTATTTGAACAAACTCTTATACAATCAGAGTCAAAGTTTTCTGTAGATAGGACCCTACCTCCTGTCCCGAGCCCTAGCTACAATTAACCCAGTTTTTCACCCTGAGAACTCTATTTCATGCCCCTATCAAATTTAATCTGAGAGTCGGGCTCTTTTACTGGTACAGTACTGTATACTGAAAGAAGCATGATACTGTAACCGTGGCCGATATTGTATTGCAGGACCTTGAACATTAATGCTTCCCTTGAGTTGCAACGATCACACCGGCCTCTCGCATCGGTAGCTTAGGGAACACATTTTATACGTCAAGCTTTCGTAAAGAAACTTTAAAAGGATAGAAAATCAAAATCTATTTGGAAATAATTTCAAATGAGCTTTAATTTTCTATTTTTTCAGTTTTCAGACATGAGGTATAAGTTAATGTATGTATCCTAACTACCTCAAGCGTTTTCCTAGCGTAATGGCTAACATGCTCACCTCGTAATACGAGGTATGCAGATTCAAGCCTTCATTATGACGAATCTTTTTTATTTCTATTATTAGTGTTGTGTCAATCTGTATGCCTCTTTTCATATGTTCTTTTGTTAATAATATATTTCATTGAAATATTTAATCACAATATTATGTCTACTAGGAAATTGCTTTATATGTATGCTACTTATAGAAAGTGGTGTTATGATTAATAGCACATATGATTGTCGCCCATGTAGCAGATCCCCTATTAGTTGTTTACATAGTCTTCTTGTGAATTATTTCGAAGAAATTGGAAACTATTCCATTCCCGAACTCCTCTTCCTATGAATGGATATTTATCCCGATTAGTTCTTTACATTTACAGTACCTTCCAACTTTATCTTCATAAAGTTAAACATTAGAATGAAATGCTTTATCAATAAATGGAAGCATGTGGAACTAAACGAGGTCACATAACTAGTTGCAAATAGAGCTTCGTGGAGATACTTAATCAATTCACAGAAGCCTGCAGATAGACTGCTCAAAGGCAATAAGTCCATAAAGAAGATGTGCGAGTGTATATATATCTATATGGAAGTGCGTAAAAGAGAGTTAAGAACAACGGCAGGGAACGAAAATACATTTTAAAATGTAAATTAGAAATACGATGAAAACCTGCGTACCTTCTATCACGGAGCGAGCAACTACACCAATCTACTACGAGAATACTTTTCAAAAACGCTGCCTTGCATAACAGGTTATAACCGGCATAAGAAAATGCAATCTTGAGATTTTAATCCCAATTAGGTATTGATATTGAAGATCATAGCTTAAAATCAAGAAAGCTTGACATAACTCGTTGTCCATCTTAAGACTCCCCTTATTGGGCTTTTTCGTGATAATCAGCAGATGCAAACACAGGGAAATAAGACAATCGAAATGAGTTTCATGCATCTGATGATAGACAGCACCACACTCGAAAGTGAGAAGTCGCTGAAAATCAGTCTAGCCAACTTCGTACATCGGTGTCTAGCTCCGGGTAGCTACCTAGCGCTTGCGCGGAGGTGGTTGGACGCAAGCCAAAGTACCAGCCGATTTACACCTCCAGGTAGTTCACCTCCCGGGCAACTACCAGCCACTTTACCAGCAGATGGTAGAACCGGCCCTAAGTCAGAATATAAAAATTGGGTTCGCCTAGTAGCTCTCAGCACGTATAGCAAGAGAATTACTAATATCGCTGGCTAAGAACAAGAGGGTAAAAACAAAATATTAATATACAATTTTGCCAGAGCATTTTGGTTAAGCCGGGTTTCAGTTAAACGGGGTTCTACTGTATTTAAATTTAGAAATAAGCCATCTTAAACTTAGAATAAATGGTGTCTAACTGTCCAGTAGAATGAAAGCCTAAAAAGCGTAAATACAGGAGAAATGCGTGATAAAAAGAACAGTGGTCAGTTGCAATTAAATCACACAAAATCTATTTACTGTTCATGTCAAGTTTTCAAACAACATATTTTAAGATTAGGGGTAGATATATTTCTCTATCTTTTGTGTAAATGGCCTAAACTTTACGTATAATTCTATCCAACGGCCAAAAACATTTTCTCTCATACAATGCGAATGAGTGAGGTTTTAGGCCTGAAAGCCTTGGTGAGTTTATGGGGCTAAGTAGACAAATTATTGCCATAGCTGTTTTTTAAACATATATTTTACTAACTCTATGGCTGAGACGTTGGAATCGTTGACATTTTCTCCCCAAACGCGTCTGCAAATCACACTCTCCTCTCTTGGACCATCACCCCAGACGACCTTGTCTTGCTGGATGTGAAAGGAAAGATCAGGCTTGATTTGTATCGAGCCGGGCTGAGTGGATCAGACAGTTGAGGCACTGGCAGGTTCGATCCTGGTTCAGTCTGGCGGTATTTGGAGGAGCTCAAATACATCAGCTTTGTGTCGGTAGATTACTGACACATAAAAGAACTCTTCCGGGACTAAATTCTGGCACCTCGACATCTCCAAAAACCAAAAAAGTAGTTAGTGGGACGTAAAGCAAATAACATATTATTGATTTGTACTGAAATGTTACCACTCAGGGTTAGAACCTTGTTAATAGTCCGACTCGTTGGCTGAACGGTCAGCGTCCTGGCCTTCGGTTCAGAGGGTCCCGGGTTCGCTTCCCGGCCGGGTCGGGGATTTTACCCTTAATTGGTTAATTCCAATGGCACGGGGGCTGGGTGTATGTGTTGTCTTCATCATCACGACGCGCAGGTCGCCTACGGGAGTCAAATAGAAAGACCTGCACCTGGCGAGCCGAACCCGTCCTGGGATATCCCGGCACTAAAAGCCATACGACATTTCATTTCCTTGTTAATAGATAACACCGTGACCGAGAATTATTTCAAGGGTTTAAAATGACCTCTTTTCCACAAAGGTTTTAATACGTAGTCTTGCATTTGGAATATGGCGGATTCTAATCTCACTGTTGACAGTACTGAGTGATGATTCTCCTTAGTACCCCATTTCACATCAGGTAAATGCCAGGGCAAGTGTATCTTAAGTAATGTCACGGCTACTTCTCTCCCAGGTCCAGCCTTGACCTCTCCCATCGCAGCCGTAAGACGTGACTGAGTCGGTGTGACATACGGCAGTAAAAAGAATAGGCATTACCAGAATATTCCTCCAAAAATATGGAACTGAATTATTCAGGTAAATGAGATTTAACATCATTAACACAAGGAGGACTGACCTATTTTCAAATAATAAATTTCAATGGATTATCCTACAACTTCCTATTTTGATGACGATTATTATTATTCCATGAATTTCCGTGGTCCACAGAAGGAAAGAAGCGTGAGGGGTAAATGGCTGCACAAAGCATGAACCGAGGATTAAATTTTGACAATAATTACTGAAATTGTGTTTCTTTTCTTAGAAACATCGTCAAGAGAACAATAATAGGAAATTAACAAGCAAGCTCAGAATTTTCAGAACTGAGGAGAAAGGACTACCATTTTACACAAGACTCAGTTAAAATCAGAGGGGGTGGCAGAAGTGAAGCAAACTCCTATCCTCACCCCGAGGTGGTGCAGCTCTTTTCAGGCACCCCCCCCCCCCAATGGAGGTAAGCTGCCTGTACCATTTCAACCACATACCGATCCTGCTACCATTCTTAAATTCCTGGCAATACTAGGAAACAAACCCGGGCCCCCAATAACACTGTTACGCTACGGAGGTGGACAGAGATGGTGGTGGTGATTACTGTTCTTAGAGGAAGCACAACTAGGCAAACATCCTCTATATAACACTAATCAATAGAAGCGATACGACACTTCGAAAAGTGAAGGTATCGGCCAAAGAAAGACAAGGGCCACGAAGGACGTGAAAATGAAAGACTGCCTAGGCCTTGAGTGCTCTAATACCATCAGGGTCGGAAAAGAACAAGAGTTGACCAAGGAAGGGCGGTCAGGATAGCCTGGCACAAATAGGTGGAAGAAATGCCAGGACTCAGCTGAGGGCCCTGTGGTCTCCAACCCACACTTCCAAGTTAAGAGCAACTGAGGCCCCATTTAGTCGCCTCTTACAATAGGCAGGGGGTACCATGGGTATTATTCTACCACCCCCACAAATCTTTAGCCTTTACAAGAGAAGTTTCCCTGTAGAGAGGACACACAATATTACATGTTCATAAAGAAAGAAGCAGGAGCTTCTGGAACAAGGTCATGGCGAGGGATATCCAACGCCCAACTTCAGGGTTACATTTAGAAGTCTCGAACCCTGGACAATAATTTACATTTTACACCTTACTATGCCCTCAAGGGCCTCAAACTCACATCATCTTAATAAAATTACCTTCCACACTCGCTTTCCTTATTTCATAGAGCAGCCACACAAAAAATGCAGATCTAAAGATCCAGAAAATATCTAAGATGAAATTCTACAAGAATTTAATTGTATCAAGTCCACCTGTATAGATAAGAAAAGTGTTTTTCCACCAATCAATACACAATTTATTTTAAATAGATTAAACTAGTACCGGTTTCGGCTCTTTAACGGCCATCATCAGCTAGTACATGATTTGTTTCAACCATTAGACAATTCACAAGTTGTTATTGAATTAGACATCCGGATGTCTAAGGGGGGATGGAAATGTATACAATAGCATGTAATTAAAATATCAGTAGTCTAGGTAAAAAGTTACAATAAGTTAGAACATGAGTATGTAGGACATATTAAAACATATGGGTCATAATATAAAACACTTAAAAAGTTTTAACACATTAAAATTTGGTAAGTATAGGTAGACACTTGTTAAAAATTTTTAGGTCATGTTACATAGGTTCCATTCTTCTATCTTCTGTGGAGTTCCATTGCTTTTATGTTGTGTTGATTTTAGCTGTGTATGGTAATCTTCGAGAAATTTCTGAAGCTGGTATGCGTCATATTGATAAGGACCTTATTCGAATTTGTGATGTACTCTGGCAAGTTTTAATATAGTAAACAGCAGGTCTTGAGTTTGAATTAGAAGTAGTTGGTGGCAACACCTCTCTTGTCTATGTTTGTGGTTGTAGTCTGTAAAGGTAAGGTAATATAAGTATACTGGTGGTGTATGTATGAAGGAATGCCTGGTGTGTGTATGGAAAGAGTACTTACTATAGTTGTTGTGGAAGTCTTGTGCCGATGTGTTTGAAGGCTTGTTGTGTTCTACTGCGAGTGCGTCTGGGGCTCATATTAGCTGTGGAGGGGGATGTAGGTGGAGGGGAAGAAGGAGTGGCCGTTGGGGAAGTAGGGGCGGGGTCAGGCTTGTGATTCGTTGGTTTGTTGGAGCGTGTGTTTACTATTTTGAGGTAATCATTCTTTAATGCCGGAATGGCTTTGTCAAAAATGATGCTGGTTTTATCAGTAATATCATTAATGTTATGATTGGGGTTAGCGTATTGGTCTAAAGAAATGTAGAAATCTTCGGTTATGTTGAGCAGTGGGCCCTTGGAGCTTATGTTTAGTATCGTCATGTCGTTATTGATGTTTGTGAAACTGTGCTTGGATTCTTCTACATGTTGGCCTATTGATGAGAAATGGTTATGTTTTACTGCATTTATATGTTCATTGTAGCGGATGGTGAAGTTTCTGCCTGTACGTCCTATGTGACTTGTGTCACAGTTGTTACATTTGATACGGTAGACACCTGATTGGTTGTATTTATTGTTATTATTGACTGTTTTAGTGTTATGTATAATGTTGGTACTATTGTATGTGGTTTTAAATGCTATTTTCATGTTGTGCTTCTGAAAATATTAGTTATAGTATATATATGGGTGTTGTTAAAGGTAAATAAGACAGTCTTTTTTGGGTTTGGTTGTTTTTGCTAATTTAGTTTTAGGTTGTGATTTTATTTTGTGAATGATTTTGTTGACCATTTCTTTGCTGTATCCGTTATGTTTAGCTATGTCGTGGATTAACTTCAATTCATTGTTTTGGTCTTCTGACGTCATTGGGATGTTAAAAGCTCTATAAATCATACTATAATAGGCTGCTCTTTTTTGTGTATTGGGATGGACGTCATTTTTTATGGTATTTGAGGTGTGTGTGGGTTTCCTGTAGATCTTGTAAGATAAGTGGTTGTCGTGTCTGGTTATTGTTAAGTCTAGGTAATTTAGTGTACGGTTATTTTCGGTTTCTTTGGTGAATTTAATTTGGGGATCTAGAGTGTTAAGTTTGTCTAGTATAGCTTGTGCGTCAGTGGATCTATTATCTAAAATTACGAAGATATCGTCAACAAATCTGCACCAAAAATGTACATTATCTATTTCTTTGATTGACATGTGTTCTAAGTAATCTATATATATTTCTGCTAATATTCCGGAGGCAGGAGACCCCATAGGTAGGCCTTGTTGCTGATAAATGGAATCGTGAAATCTGAAATAGTTATTGTTTATGGCGAATTCAAGTAAGTTTATGAATTCGTTTATTTCTAAGGTGCTCAAATTGCTATTGTTTTTTAGGTTAGATTCTATTATTTTGATTGTTTGTTTAACAGGAATGTTAGGGTACATATTTATTATGTCAAATGAAGCAAGGGTATGGTGTTGTTCGATCTTTAGTTCTTTGGTTCTGTTGCAGAAATCTATTGAGTTTAGTATTGTTTTGTTTGCTAAAAATGTATAGTGCTTTTTTAAAAATTTGTGGATGAATTGCGATAATTTGTAGGTTGGACTGGCTCTATAGTTTATAATTGGTCTAATAGGTACGTCTTCTTTATGTATTTTTGGGTAGGCTTTCGCGGACGGTAATTGGGGGTTCATTGTTATGAGTTTAGCAGATTCAGTTTCGGTGAGAAGAAAGTGTGTGTTTTTAAGTAAAATTTTTAAATTCCTTTGTATGTTATTGGTTGGATATCGGCATTTAATAGAAAAAGTATTGTCTTGGAACATTTTTTTAGTCTTTGTTATGTATTCATTTTTATCCATTATAACCGTAGTGTTGCCTTTGTCGGCCTTCGTTACTAGTAAGTTGTTCTGTTTTATTTTATTTTTAAGTTTGTTTAAGTTCGATCTATTGGTGGTATTCATGTTTAGGTTATTATTGTGAATGTTGTTGATGTATTGTGGGATCTTTCTGCTGATTTCGTGTCTAACTTCGTCTCGTACATCATATGGGATCCTTTGTAAAGCAAGTTCTGTTTCGGTAATGGTAGTTATAATATTCTGGTAGGATGATGCATTACCCCAGTTGTGTTTGGGTCCACTGCTCAACATATCCGTTTCTACGTCGTCAAATAAGGTTTGCGTAAGATTTTTTATATTACATGTAATAAATATCATTTTTGGTCCGTATTGATATTTGATTGAAATAATAACATTAAGTTATTTATTAGATCACCTAATCAATACAAAATCGTCTTGGATGATTTACGAAGATTTGTTAGCTAATAGTGGTACATGTTTCGCCTTCCCTGAAGGCATCATCAGCCATAGTCTTAACCTTAAATTAAAAATAGCGTCTAAATAACATGTAGGATGCTAAAAGGTTAGTTTTTTACACCTATTCAATACATATAAACTTTATAAATTAGGAATTTATTATTGATTCCACTTGAGACATGTTTCGCCCTTCATTGAGGGCATCATCAGTCAAAATATCACCTCAAGGTAAAAAATCAGGTAACTGGTTGGTAGTTGACATGTACAAATTAATACATATTATTAATACAATTACAAAAATTAAGTATGGGAAATAATATTGATGCCTATTTGTTAATGTGATGAATGTTATTTGCTTGTGTTGGGTGTTGTATTGTTTTTGAAGGTCGAGTGGTTATTATTTCTCGTGTTGTATCGGTGGGGTCGTGGTGGGGGGGAGGTGCTTGGGTGGGAGGATGTGTGTGGGGGAATTGGTCGGAAAGGGGGAGGTGGGGGTAGGGGGGTAATTGTCGACATGCTGGGTGAGTTAGTTAATGTGGTATTGAAGATTTTAGACAAGTTGTTGCCTTGAAAATTTATTTTTTGTAGTAAGGTGGGAATTTGTTCATAAAGGGGGTTTTTTAAATCTATTACCTCGTTGAGGTTTTTATCTTTGTTGAAGTGTTGGTCTAGATAGATGTATAGGTTCTCAAACTCAGTCATTAGTTTGCCTTTCTCGACTTTTTTTAGGATTGTTAAGTCTTGTTCTATTGTGGTGAAGTGGTGGCCAGTGTCCCTCATGTGGGTGCTCATTGCGGAAAATTTATTATGTTTTTGGGCATTGTAGTGTTCTAAATAACGGGGTTGGAAGCTTCGGCCAGTTTGTCCGATGTACGAGGAGTTGCATTGTGAACAGGTGAGTCTGTAAATACCTGAGCCCGCGTAGTGGTTTCTTCTTGGGTTGACAGAGTTCTGGTTGAAAAATATGTTCTGGTTCGTGTTCTGCGTTTTGAAAGCAATGTTGACTTCGTGCTTTTTTAGGGGGTTGGTTATCTGGTGGATGACTGGATTAGTGTATGTGAAAGTTGCGTATTTGTGTTTATTGGGTTTTGTTGGGGAAAGATTAGTTGTTAATTTTAGTTTTACTTTGTTGATCTTGTTGATCATGTTGGTGTTGAAGCCATTGAACTTGGCAATATCTGTTATGTAATCAAGTTCTTTTTTCAGATTGGTAGGTGAAAGGGGAATTTTTAAAGCTCTGTATATTAAACTGTAGTAAGGGGCTTGTTTATGGGAGTTTGGGTGTAAGGAATTATTGTTTATTGTTAGTGGGGTGAATGAGGGTTTTCTGTGTATTCGAAACTCAAATGCGTTGTCCATTCGTGTGATGTTGATGTCTAAAAAATTGATGGAGCCATTGTCCTCATCTTCTTTTGTGAATTTTATGTTGTTGTCTAAAGTGTTTAGGAATGTGAGGATGTTGTCGCTGTTGTTGCACTGTTTATCGATGATTATAAGTGTGTCGTCGACATAGCGGAGCCAAAGATGAATACCATTGATGGAATTTATAATTTTATTGTGTTCTAAGTTGTCCATATAGATGTTCGCTAGAATGCCAGAAATAGGGTCTCCCATAGCTAAGCCCTTTTGATGGTAAATCTTGTTGTTGAACGTGAAGTAATTATTGTTCAAAATAAAGGTTAATATTTTAATGAACTCATCAATTTCTATTTTGCTTAGTCCACTGTGTTTGGAGAGGTTGTTTTTTATGATGTTGATGGTTTCGAGAACTGGGATGTTCGGATACATGTTGGTGATGTCAAAGGAACATAGAATGTGGTTTGGTTGCAGTGTAAATTTATTCAGGGTTTGGCATAGGTCAATTGAGTTCTTAATGGGGTTTATGTTGTTGAATTTGTAGTGTTTTTTGAGAAAGTAGTGTAGAAATCTTGAAGTTTTGTATGTTGGACTGCCTCTACTGTTGATAATTGGTCAGATGGGGAATGTCTTTTTTGTGGGTTTTGGGTAAGGACTTGGCTGTGGGTAAAGTTGGATTCATGTTGACTAGTTTAAAGATTTCATGGTCATTTAAGAGGAAAGTTGAATTTTTGAGAAGGGTTTTCAAGTTGCGTTGTACTTTTGGTATAGGATCCTTGTTGATGGTGGTGTAGGTTGTGTCGGAAAAGAATTCTTCAGTTTTTTTGATGTAGTCCTGTTTGTTCATGAGTACAGTTGTGTTACCTTTGTCAGCTTTCGTTACTATAACGTTATTAGTGTTTATTTTGGTCTTTAAAGCATGGATTTGTTTTGAGAGGGTAGTGTTTTTGTTGGTTTTTAACTCATTAACTAGGGAGGGCAGTTTCTTTTTTATTTCGTGTCTGACGTCATTTTGTTTCTCTGTGGTGATCTGTTTACTAATGTTGGATTCTACTTCTGCAATAGTGGTGGTTAGGTCATCGATAGTATTGGGGTTAGGCCAATTGTGTTTTAGGCCTCTGTTTAGGAGGTTCATTTCTATGTCAGAGAAGGTGGTGTCAGACAAATTGATGGTAGTAGGGGTGTTGTTTGAAATAATGGATGTAGTATTATTGTTCTTATTGTGGTTTGATGTGCTTGGTTTGGTTCCCTTCAGATGGGCTAGTTTGAGGTTTAATGTGTCCTGTTTCTTTTCTAGTACGTTGGTTAATTTATTGTCAGTATGTCTTAGGAAAGATTGCCATTCAAGAGGGGATAAGTGTTGTGCAAGGGTTAAATGTGTTCGATAAAGCTGTAAATTTAAGAATGATTTTTTCCTGTATAGTTGTTTAATCTCGTCCTTCAACCAGATGTTGTTGACTTTGTTTTGGGTGATAGTCGAGTTTTGAAACGGAATGCTTTTCCTTTGCAGTGGTCTCAAGAATTTAGGTACTAAATTTAGCTTAACACATTCTTTAAGGAAATTAATGTCTTTTGAAATTTTGCCGATTTTTACCTTGAGGTTTAGGTATTTGTTGGTTTTCACTGTAGCCTGGTTGGCTTTGACGTTGCAAGTGATGAAAATCATTGCTATCCATATTGAAGATACTGAATGTAGGATGCTAAAAGGTTAGTTTTTTCCACCTATTCAATACATATAAACTTTATAAATTAGGAATTTATTATTGATTCCAATTGAGACATGTTTCGCCCTTCATTGAGGGCATCATCAGTCAAAATATCACCTCAAGGTAAAAAATCAGGTAACTGGGTGGTAGTTGACATGCACAAATTAATACATATTATTAATACAATTACAAAAATTAAGTATGGGAAATAGTTGTACAAAAGTGATGGTTGAACATATAGGTTTATAGATGAAAAGTCGGCACCAATGCCTAAAATTAACATAGTAGAGTTCGGCAGTGGTGCTCTGGAGAAACAGTTGACGCCATCATAGGAAAATAAAAAGTTAAAAAATATTTACATTAAAAGAATTAAGGGAGAAAAGGTGTAGTGTTCGGCGTCAATGTTTGTAACCAAAAATTAATGTCAAAGGTTGGTAACTATACAGTATTTACATTGTTCATTATTTTCCTATGATGGCGTCAACTGTTTCTCCAGAGCACCACTGCCGAACTCTACTATGTTAATTTTAGGCATTGGTGCCGACTTTTCATCTATAAACCTATATGTTCAACCATCACTTTTGTACAACTATTTCCCAAACTTAATTTTTGTAATTGTATTAATAATATGTATTAATTTGTACATGTCAACTACCAAGCAGTTACCTGATTTTTTACCTTGAGGTGATATTTTGACTGATGATGCCCTCAATGAAGGGCGAAACATGTCTCAAGTGGAATCAATAATAAATTCCTAATTTATAAAGTTTATATGTATTGAATAGGTGGAAAAAACTAACCTTTTAGCATCCTACATTCAGTATCTTCAATACGGATAGCAATGATTTTTATCACTAAATAACATGTAGTAATGAAATGAATTTTTAAATCTTGAAGAGATTTGAAGTAAAATAACATTAAAAATAACAATGATGGTTTGAAAATACAATGTGATGAGATATAATAGTGGAAGTATTGACAAAATTAACATTAGAAGGCTGCTAAAATAAGTACAATGGATAAAACAACAGATTGTTATACAACAAGTAGTAAGATTGCATAAAAGTAAAGTTGATAGTCTGGCGGTTATAATTAGACGATGACGAAAAATCGTATATAATCAAAGTAAAGAAGAGAGAATAAAAGTCAAAGTTAGTCGAGAGATCCGGAGTTAATCATGATCTTGAAGATAAAAGACGAAAGTCAGAAGCATATGGTGAAGTTGTAGAACACGTTGAGGATATGAAGTTGGTGAATAGAAGTTGAAGAACAGTTTCAAATAGGATCACTATGGACCATCTCAAAATTTGAAGTGATGTCCAAATGTTGTAAATTGTGAGTTTGTAGATATTCTAGTTGAAAAAGCATATAAAAGTGGAATCTGTAAAAGGAAGCAAGAAACGTAGAGTTAATTGTGTGAAAAGATATTTGAAAATATCGTGTGCACTTACCATTTGACGGTGACAAAGATAGCTTGTAACATTATGAGTTAGAAGTATTTGCATCAGTAGACTTCTTGCTACGTGTGTTATAACTGAAGGTTTGTGCTGGAGGGGGATCTGTTTGCGTTGACGTAACTATTGGAGGGGGGCTGCTATTGGTGTATATTAGCTGTAGGGGAGGTGGGAACTCTAATTGATGTGAGGTTGAAGATTTTTAAGAATACGTTGGTGAAGGAAGTTGATTCTCGTAATAAAATAAGAATCTGTTCATACAAGGGGCTTTTTTTATCGATAGTGTCATTTAGATTCTTATCTTTATTAAAATGTTGGTCGAGAAAAATAAATAAGTTTTCATATTCTGTCATGAGTTTGCTTTTATCGACTCTTTTTAGGATATGGAGGTCTTGTTCAATTGTGAATTTATGCCCTGTGTCCCTCATGTGGTTGGCCATTGCGGAGAATTTGTTGTGTCTTTGGGCATTGTAATGCTCGGCGTATCTGGTAGAGAAGCTGCGGCCAGTTTGGCCAACATAAGAAAAATTACATGTAGAGCATTTCAATCTGTATATTCCTGATCCAGAGTAACTATTGTCTGTGATGTTAATAGAGTTGTGATTGAAGAATAAATTACGATTAGTGTTTTTGTTGTGTAGGCTATTTTTATTTCGTGCTTCATTATTGAATTGGTTATCGGATAAATGCTATAGTTAGTGAACGTGAATTTAGCGTATTTTGGTTTGACGGGTTTCAATGGAGTTAAATTGGTAGCTAGTTTCAGTTTGGTTTTATTGATGATTTTATCAATCATACTCGTGTTAAATCCATTAAATTTAGCTATTTCCTTAATGAATAGTAATTCTTTCTTTAAATTAATAGAGGACATAGGGATCTTTAATGCTCTATATATTAAACTGTGATAAGTGGCTTTTTTATGTGAGTTGGGATGTAAAGAATCATTTTTTATGGTTGTTGGAGAAAAGGTGGGTTTTCTGTATATTTGGAAGTGGAATTTGTTCAATGCTCGTGTGATTTTGATATCTAAGAAGTTCAAAGAGTTATTGAACTCATCTCCTTTAGTGAATTTAATATTATTATCTAAGTTGTTGAGAAATGATAGTATGTTATTGCTGTTGTTGATTTGTTTATCAATGATAGCTATGGTATCATCAACATAGCGATGCCAAAGACAGAGTCCGTTGATGTTGTTAATAATCTTACTATGTTCGAGATTATCTAAGTATATATCGGCTAGTATTCCAGATAACGGGTCTCCCATCGCTAGACCTTCTTATTTGTAAATTTTCTTATTGAAGGTAAAATAGTTGTTGTCTAAAACGAAATTAAGTAATTTTAACCATTCATCAATTTCGATTTTACTCAATGTGCTATGTTTCAACAGATTGTTTTTTATGATGTTAATAGTATTGTTGATAGGGATATTAGTATACATGTTGGTGATGTCAAAAGAACATAAAACGTGGTTTGGTTGTAGAATGAACTTATTTAGGGAATTACAAAGTTCGATCGAGTTCTTTATGGGGTTGGAGTTGTGATATTTGAAGTGTTTTTTCAGGAATTTGTGTAGGAATTGAGAGGTTTTATAGGTAGGACTATTGATACTATTAATTATAGGCCGAATGGGGACATCATTTTTATGAATTTTGGGCAGTGATCTGACTGTAGGTAATTTTGGGTTCATTACAGTTAATTTCTGATACTCTTGATCATTTAAAATGAAGTGTGAATTTTTAAGAAGGTTCTTTAAGTTACGCTGTATTTTGTTTGTTGGATCTTTGTTAATTAAGGTATAGGTATTGTCTGAAAAAAAGGTTTCAGTTTTATTGATGTAATCTTGTTTGTTCATTATTACTATGGTGTTGCCCTTATCTGCTTTTGTAATTACTACGTTGTTGTTATGGATTTTGGATTTCAGGTTTAGAATTTGTTTCGAGACATTGTAGTTATTATTAGATGTTATCTCATTAATCAAATTTGGGAGTTTCTTTTTTACTTCATATCGTACGTCATTCTGTTTATCAATTGGGATTTGTTTATCGATATTAGTTTCAGTTTCAGCGATGGTAGTGATGATGTCTTCTGCTTTTTTGTGATTAGGCCAATTATGTTTGATGCCTTTATCTAATAGATTTAATTCTTGGTTAGAGAAGGTTGCATTAGATAGGTTGATTGTAGTGGGAATATAAGTCAAATGGGAAGGGGACACTTTGTTGTTTGTATTTTGGTCAGGAGTTTTACATTTGTTTTCTTGAAGACAAAGTAATTTATGGTTTAGGGTTTTCTGTTTCTTGTCTAATACGTAAGATAGTTTAAGGTCAGTGTACCTTAAAAATGAGCTCCATTTAAGTGGGGATAATTTCTGAGAGATGGTCAAATGAGTCCTATATAATTGTAAATTTAGTAGAGATTTCTTCTTGTATAATAGTTTAATTTCATTTTTCAACCATATGTTGTTTACTTTCTTTTGAGTGGCATTAGATTTTGAATAGGGATGACTTTTTCTTTGTAAAGATTTGAGAAATTTAGGTACCAACTCTAATTTCAAGCAATCTTTAAGAAACTTGATATCTCTAGAAATCTTGCCTATTTTAATTTCTAGGTTCAAGTACTTGTTAGGTCTTACTATTGCCTGGTTGGCACTGACATTACATGTAATAAATATCATTTTTGGTCCGTATTGATGATATTTGATTGAAATAATAACATTAAGTTATTTATTAGACCACCTAATCAATACAAAATCGTCTTGGATGATTTACGAAGATTTGTTAGCTAATAGTGGTACATGTTTCGCCTTCCCTGAAGGCATCATCAGCCATAGTCTTAACCTTAAATTAAAAATAAGCGTCTAAATAACATGTAGTAATGAAATGAATTTTTAAATCTTGAAGAGATTTGAAGTAAAATAACATTAAAAATAACAATGATGGTTTGAAAATACAATGTGATGAGATATAATAGTGGAAGTATTGACAAAATTAACATTAGAAGGCTGCTAAAATAAGTACAATGGATAAAACAACAGATTGTTATACAACAAGTAGTAAGATGGCATAAAAGTAAAGTTGATAGTCTGGCGGTTATAATTAGACGATGACGAAAAATCGTATATAATCAAAGTAAAGAAGAGAGAATAAAAGTCAAAGTTAGTCGAGAGATCCGGAGTTAATCATGATCTTGAAGATAAAAGACGAAAGTCAGAAGCATATGGTGAAGTTGTAGAACACGTTGAGGATATGAAGTTGGTGAATAGAAGTTGAAGAACAGTTTCAAATAGGATCACTATGGACCATCTCAAAATTTGAAGTGATGTTCAAATGTTGTAAATTGTGAGTTTGTAGATATTCTAGTTGAAAAAGCATATAAAAGTGAAATCTGTAAAAGGAAGCAAGAAACGTAGAGTTAATTGTGTGAAAAGATATTTGAAAATATCGTGTGCACTTACCATTTGACGGTGACAAAGATAGCTTGTAACATTATGAGTTAGAAGTATTTGCATCAGTAGACTTCTTGCTACGTGTGTTATAACTGAAGGTTTGTGCTGGAGGGGGATCTGTTTGCGTTGACGTAACTATTGGGGGCTGCTATTGGTGGGAGGGAAGGAAGAGTGTATTACTGCGCGTGTTGTAACGGTGTAAGGCTATTGGAGGGAGCGATGTTACGGTGGGTGTGGCTATGGGTTTATTGGATGTATTTGAATTAGAGGTACTAGCGGCGGGGGGGAAGGGAGGGGGGTATTTTAGCTGTAGGGGAGGTGGGAACTCTAACTGATGTGAGGTCGAAGATTTTTAAGAATATGTTGGTGAGGGAAGTTGATAAAATAAGAATCTGTTCATACAAGGGGCTTTTTTTATCGATAGTGTCATTTAGATTCTTATCTTTATTAAAATGTTGGTCGAGAAAAATAAATAAGTTTTCATATTCTGTCATGAGTTTGCTTTTATCGACTCTTTTTAGGATACGGAGGTCTTGTTCTATTGTGGTGAATTTATGCCCTGTGTCCCTCATGTGGTTGGCCATTGTGGAGAATTTGTTGTGTCTTTGGGCATTGTAATGTAATGGTTGAAACAAATCATGTACTAGCTGATGATGGCCGTTAAAGAGCCGAAACCGGTACTAGTTTAATCTATTTAAAATAAATTGTGTATTGATTGGTGGAAAAACACTTTTCTTATCTATACTTTGAATCTGTCAATACGGAAAATGAAATTTATAAATAATAATAAAGTCCACCTGTTCAATACATGTTTGCCATTTGATAAATGGTCTGTCTAAAAAGCTACGTGGGACATGTGATGTAGCCTACAGGTCATCATCAGCTAAAATAACAAAGAAGAGAGACATATACAGAAAACAGAATTGAGCAAAGCACCTGGAACTGATGGCATTCCCTCTGAATTACTGACTGCCTTAGGAGACACCAGCATGGCGAGGTTATTCCATTTAGTGTAAAAGATGTATGAGACAGGAGAAGTGCCATCCAATTTTCGCCAGAATGCTGTTATACCTATTCCCAAGAAAGCCGGTGTTGACAAGTGTGAAAACTACCACACCATTAGTTTAGTATCTCACGCCTGCAAAATTCAAACACATATTATTTACAGAAGAATGGAAAGACAAGTTGAAACTGAGTTGGCTTCAGGAGAAATGCAGGAACACTCAAGGCAATCCTGACAATACGTCTGATCGTAGAGGATCGAAATAAGAAGGGCAAACATACATACATGGCGTTCGTAGATCTAGAAAAGGCATTTGATAATGTTGATTGGACCAAGCTATTTGCGATTCTGAAGGTGATTGGGATCAGGTACCGAGAAAGAAGAATTATCTACAATCTATACAAAAATCAGTCTGCAGTGATAAGAATGGAGGGCTTTGAAAATGAAGCAGCAATCCAAAAGGGGTGAGACAAGGCTGCAGTTTGTCCCCCCTCCTTTTCAATGTTTATATAGAACAGGCAGTAAAGGAAATGAAGGAAGAATTTGGAAAGGAAATCACAATCCAAGGAGAGGAAATTAAAACCCTAAGATTTGCCGATGATATTGTTATTTTATCTCAGACTGTAGAAGATCTGGAGAAGTTTCTGAATGGTATGGATGGACTCTTGGGTGAGCAGTACAAGATGAAAAATACACTAAGTCCAAAACAACCTCTCTGAAGATCCAGAGAAACTGAGAAAAGCCATTATGGTCTCAGTTTCAATGATGGTGAAGTCCTGATATTGATCTCCCCACAGTAGATAGGGGGCAATGACTGTTTATGACGATTTTGTTATATGCAGGCGGCTAACGAATGAAGGGACCGAGTATCCTCCGGTATAAGAAGATCCCCTCTACCAAGTGAAAACAGTTTCCTTGAGGGTGGATGATCGGGTAGAGGTTAGGGCACTCTATTGTCCTTGGGACAGGAAATGGTCCCAAAAGGCGGAAGAACCAACAACTGGTCAAAGGCATTAGGATGCGGAAGGCAACGGGAAACCACTGCATTAAAGATCCTGAAGGATATCCCTTTGAGTTCATGTGGCATGGCTCTGTTCAACGTAAAATTATTATCCGGAGTTTATATTCCCCCATTCGGATCTCCAGGAGGGAATGCTTTGAACGCTGCCATGACTAGACAGCCTGACAGTTTTGGAAAGATCAAAGTGTATGACAACAAAGTTCAAATTGCTACACGGAATGTGCGCAGCTCATATATGACAGAGAAGCTTGCATACGTGGAAGCAGAAAGATGCAGGCTGAAAACTGACATTCTTGGTTTAAGTGAAGTAAGATGGCCTGGATCAGGGATTCAGATTATGAAGGAAGGATCCTTGTATCACAGGTATGGAGTTGGCGTGATTGTGTCATCAATGAGTGCAAAATCAGTTTTAGATTTTGTTCCAATTAGTGATCGAGTAATGTTAGTAAGGTTGCAAACATCACACCGACCTATGAATATCATCCAGATTTATGCACCAACTTCTGACAAAGATGATAGAATCATCAATCTTAAGCTAGAAGCTGTGAATGATTCGCACATAAATGCTGTTCGAAATTTCACAGCAATAAAAACTTGCTACCTATCTGAACTTCAACTCAATGAAGAGACATCAACGAAATCTGTTAGACAACTGCGCGATATACTTAGAACACGCGAATTTGAAGCTTGGTGTGCATATCCACAAAAAGGAAGAGGTGTTGAGTTATTTGCTCAAGTTCCTGCTGCTAATTCTTGGGTTACCAGAAGAGATGTTTTAACTTGTTCGGAATGGAGGGAGATGTTGAAGATGACCGCGATGGTTGCACCAGTACGTACTCTGCCGGGACGTTCTACCAGCACACGCCACTGCAGACACTGCAGTGAGTATGAAACCTTACCACATGTGCTGGGGAGTTGCCCTCAAGGAGAACTGCTTAGGATCAAACACCATAACATCAAAAGAAAACGATTGCTAATGCTCTTCGTCTCAAAAATCTAGAAGTGTACGAAGAAGTCCACTGCCTCACCGAATGAGGCAGCACTCACAGGATTGATATTATAGCGATTGACAGACGGAGGAACAACAGAAATTATTGATCCTACGGTACACTTTGAATCTTCAGCCTCTCAGCCGACTGACGTAGACAATGAGAAATAGGATATCTATAATCCAACCATCCCTTTCTTTCTTGAGTCGTATAACCTTAAAAAAATTACGGTGACTGGACTTTTCTTTGGCGCGAGGGGAACAATTCCCAAATCTTTCGTCACATAGTGACAAAAATATAAACTAGCGAGAAGCCTACAAGATGAGATAATCGTCTCACTCATCAAATACTCCGTTTTGATTCTTCGTCACCATTTATATGGAGTTCGTGCCATTTAACATGGTTAATTGTAACCTATCATTTTTTTTAAACATTAATCTTTTTATCTTCCCTCAAAATTGTTATTGTGTATTATTCTGTGACTTATGGCAAATTTAGGGTGTCCTGGATCAGACTAAATAAATAAAATAAAACTCCAATCCACATTATTTTCCTGGCCATTAATAACTGAATTCTGATGGTTGCGTATGTCGCCCCATACGGGGTGACAAATGTCAGAGAAATTCCACTGTCTGTTGTGTGCTGAGAAAGGAATGGGCACTGAGCTGCACTCTATGGACACCTTACGTGAACAAGCAATGCAATACAACAACGAATGGTAGCGCTAGTTTCAGGCCAAGGCCTAAAGTTGAGGCCGTGTCACCCCATAAGGGGTGACATACTATATTTTGTATGAGGGTCCATCACCCCACATAGGGCGACATCGTATTCAAAGTGTTAAAGGGGCCTAACAGCGAGGTCATCGGCCCTTAATGGTACGAAATGAAATGACAAATTAAAAGCCCAAAACATCCACTGACCACAATTCTAACTTGAGGACGAAGAATGAATGGATGGATATGAATTTAAAACTATCAGTGGAACCGACCCACAGTGCCTCACATGCACAGAAACTGGCGTAGAACAATAGTAGTACTGACCAAGGGACTGTTTCTATAGCACAATACTGAATCGATGATGTTTGTAGTCAAAAGGGGACCAAAATCCAAGTCAGTGGCCCCTCATAATGGTACTTATTGCTAGGAAAGTAGAACCATGGTATTTGTCATGTTGCGGTACTAATCAAGAGTAGCATAGACTCGCGGTATTCCACACATTATTACGGTACTACTCACAGGTAATGAAATTCACACATGTAATACAGACCTACGCTGTTTCGCACATTGCGGCGCCATTTACAGACAACGCAAACCTATGGTGTTCATCACGAAAGGGTACTAACCACAGGGACTCGTACTACCCCGTGGTGTTCCTCATATAGTAGGTACTAATCATAGGCAAGCCAGAACCAGGGGTTCCCTCATCCCATGGTGTTGTTCATATAGTGCTACTAATCACAGGTACTGCAAAAGCCGCCGAGCCCTCGTTTGCTACTAATCACAAACCTATCGGTACCTAACATAGTGGTACTACGCACAAGTAAAAGCGACCCATGGTGTTCCCCGCATGGTGGTACTAATCAAAAGTAGTTTCATGGTTCTAATATAATTATCCCTTGGTCGCCACTTTTAGCCACCTCTTACGACAGGCAGGGGATACCGTGGGTGTATTCTTTGTCTGCGTCCCCCACCCACAGGGGGTAAGAAAAGATGGAAGCAATAAAAGAGTCTCAAAATATAGAAATAGAATCCACAGAACTCCATAAGAGATAGCATAACTCAAGTCCAGGAAAATAACATTGGATACGTTGACAGCAACAAAAAGCAAAACTGGATGACTGATGAAGTCCTGGAGCTTATGAATGAAAGAAGGAATTATAAAGATAAAGATCCTGTTAAAGACAAAAATCTACACAAAGAGATTCATAGAAAATGCAGAGAAGCAAAGGAATCCTGAAAGTCTCACAAATACAAGGATATAGATAATTTCATGAGAAACATAATCACTTTAACCTATTTAAAAAGGTGAAATGGCCGAGTGGCTCAGACGGTTAAGGCGCTGGCCTTCTAACCCCAACTTGGCAGGTTCGATCCTGGCTCAGTCCGGTGGTATTTGAAGGTGCTCAAATACGACAGCCCCGTGTCGGTAGATTTACTGGCACGTAAAAGAACTCGTGCGGGACTAAATTCTGGCACCTCGGCATCTGTGAAGACCTTAAAAAGTAGTTAGCGGGACGTAAAACAAATAACATTATTATTATATTAAAAAGGTGAAAGAGCTGTGTGGTCTACAAAGGAAGCAATGTAGACAAATATTAAGGAACACAAACAATGAGATTATTTTAGGAGTTGAAGAGAAACTTAAAAGCAGGAAGGAATACGTCGAATATCTCTTCAAAGATGACAGAGATGATCCTCCACTACCTGACTAAAGAATCAATTAAGCCAGTCCTGGAATAACGAAGAGTGAAGTATTAAATGCCATTAAACTTTAGGAGAACGGTCAAGCCACTGGACAAGACAGAATTTACGCTGAAGTTGTTAAAGTTATAGCAGAACAGGACGCATCCGGCCTCAGTCTACTAACATCATTGTTCAACATTATCTATACATCAGGAAAAATACCTTCTGACTAGCTGAGATCAACTTTCATACCAATACCAAAGAAGCAGAACTCCTCCCAGTGTGATGATTACCGTATGGTTAGTTTGATGTCCCATGTATTCAAAATATTTTGACGAATCATACACACCCGGATTTACAAGAAATGTGAATCTCATATGGATCAGACCCAGTTTGGTTTCCGAAATGGGGTTGGCACAGTGAAGCACTCTTCTCCTTAAATGTACTAGTACAGAGGTGCAGGGACACGAATGTTGATGTATATGCTTGCTTCATTGACTACAAAAAAAGCCTTTGACTGTGTGAAACATGAAAAGATGGTAGAGATATTAAGATCGACTGGTATTGACCAAAGCAATTTACGCATTATCAGCGCACCGTACTGGAATCAAACAGCAGATGTCAAAATCGACCAAAGAACATCAGAACTGACTACAATCAGAAAAGGTGTTCGTCAGGGATGTGTGCTATCACCTCTCTTGTTCAACATTTATTCTGAAGCAATATTTAGGGAAGTGTTGCTGGAAAAATACAGCCGATAGTTATAAATGGACAGGCAATTAACAATATCAGGTACGCATGTGATAGTGTTGTCACAGCAAATGAATTACCTACGCTCCAATGCATGATAGACAAATTAGTCCAGCGCAGTGACGAGTTAGGCCTGTTTGTCAAAGCTTCCAAGACCAAAGTTGTAGTCTTCTCTAAAAGAAAAATCCAAGCAACCCTGTCAATAAAAGGCAATAAGATTGAACAAGTACCCTCTTTCAAATACTTGGGCACTGTGCTAGATGAGGAATGTGATTCCAAGAGACAGATAAAATCTAGCATAGAACAGGCCAGGAGACAATTTTTTAGCACGAAACAGCTATTTACAAGATCGGATCTAAGTCTGCAATTGAGAATGCGAATAATTCGGTGCTATGTGTTCTCCATTTTTCTCTTTGGATGTGAAAGCTGGACCTTTGACCAAAATCTAGAAAAAAGAACTGATGCTTTTCAAATGTATCTATATTGCCGCCTACTCTGAATACCTTGGGTGCTGAAAATTTCAAATGACGAAGTACTTCATCGCATGAAGAAACAAAAAGAACTATTACTTCCTGTAAAAAAAAAAAAAAAAAAAAAAAAAAAAAAAAAAAAAAAAAAAAAAAAAAAGAAAACCCAATATCTAGGGCACATTATGAGAGGTGAGAAATACCAGCTATTACAACTTATCATTGAAGGTAAGATACTGGGGAAAATGTCTGTAAGCAGGAGGAGGAATTCATAGCTGAAGGACATCCGAAGATGCCACAACTGCACTCCAAATATGCTTTCCATGCTTCAACATCACGTACGGAGCTGGCTATGTGGACCGACAACCTCCGCTAGGAGACGGAGCCTCAAGAAGAAGAAGTCCAAATCAAAAGTAATGTCGTACGAAGTCAGGTGATGCAGCAAATATTACATTAGGAAATGAAGGAAGTAGATGAATACTGTTATTTGGGTAGTAAATTAACTAACAATGGCAGAAGTTAGGACATAAAATGCAGGTTAGCACAAGCAAAGAAGAGCTATCTTAAGATAAGAAATATGCTCACTTGATACTGAATCGAATTGGTGAGAGGAGATCGTTGTGCTTAAATTTGACGAGAAGAGATAGAATGATAGGACACATCTTAAAAGACACCCAGAACTTGTGCAGTTGGTTTTTGAGGGAAGTGTAGGGGGTAAGAACAGTAGGGGTAGACCAAGGTATGAATATGACAAGCAGATTACAGCAGATGTATGATGCAGCACTTATGTAGAAATGAAAAGTTTAGCATAGGATAGGGTGGCATGGAGAGCAGCATCAAACCAGTCTATGAACTGATGACTAACAACATACCCTGGAGACAAGGTATGAAATCAAATTGATATTATCCTAATGAGAGGTTGCTGGAAGTCCTCCATCTTAACCTCCTCGTGCCGCACATAACCTATAGGTTACATAGGTTCCCAATTTTTTATCTCGGTCGCCAAACAGTGCAAGCCGATACTAATGATTCCAACACCATCTCAGAGAGTACGGCATTGGCTACGCTGATTTTCAGACACTTATCTCGCCTCAGTTGGTCAGAATAAATGTTTACAAAATGGAGTCCACAAGTTATTAGCGGAAATCGCATCACAGTGAAAGTAAGTACACTTTTCCAGTAATATAACAGTTCTAGTATTCTAAAAAAGAGTAGTAATGATTCTACAAGTTCACTAATACGTAATTCATGAATAATTTTATAGGAATCAGCAAAGTGTAACGAACAGTGGCATATCTTGTAATGATGTAACCTATAGGTTACAGTGGGTCTCACTTGAAGTAATATTTTATAAAACGTTTCTCTTTTTTTAAGGCCTTGATTCCAATGCAATTCTGGAAATTGTCAATGGGGACGTGTCCGATAGCTATGCGTCTTGCTAGGTGTGCTATTTCCAACTGATGAGCCCAACTTAGCACTCTGGGGCAAAACGCTGGCAACCAGGAATGAGTTAGCTGGAAAATTTGTAATGTCCAATAACGGACCAACTATATTGGTAAATTTACTCACTTGAAACAAAATTTCAGGTCCCCTATGGGAATCAACATCTTTATCATAGAGTCCACTCCGCAATGTTAGTAACACGAGGCACCACTACGTGGTGCATGCAAAGGGACTGTCCTCTGTTGCTTAATACTTAGTTTTCCACTAGTAGCGCTGAGGTAAGTAGAATAGCACTGGTGCCAACTGTTGGATGTTGGTTTGATATGGTTGTCTTTTCCTTTTCCTTGCCGGGCAGACAGTATGCACCGCAGTGATAGATAAGAGCCTCTTGAAGGGAGTCACTGTTCCCATGTGAGATTGGCCTGGATGTGCAAAGATTGGTTACAACTACTAAATTACTTTTTTCTTGCCGTGTGGACAGTATGCGCCACGACCATAGATAGAGCCTCTCGAGGGGAGCGTGCTTCTCATGACAGAGGTTAGCCTGGATGTGTAAAAATACGTTACAGCTATTAAATGACCTTTTCTTTTCTTGCCGCAAACCCCGAGATTAAAGGAGGAACTGAGAAAGTGTGACGTAATTGTCGACACCATGACACTTTCAAACTTTACGGGCCTCTTTGGCACATTTTCTTCTGCACTAGTTGGTAACAAAATCTGTCTCTTCACTGGTGGGAATGATGTCTTAATCTTCGATATCCCAGACAATGCCCATGATCATTGGCAGAAGTAATGGATCACGGCATCTGGATCACTACCATAGGTTTTAAAAGTAACTATACTTCTAGGGTCAGGTAGGATGGTCCCTAGCAAGCGTAATGAAGGTATATAAGTCCAGGATCTGCCGGTACAGGCTCCGCGGCTACTGATTGTGCGGCTATAGGACATCATGTATGATGTATTTATAGACAGTTGAGGTTTGCAATCATGGCAGATAGTTCGAAGGTACGTGTAGCAGCTGCTAAATGTATAAATTAATGAACTGGTATATTTGGCTGTTTGAGATGTAACACTATCTACACGCACTAAATTGGGTTAAGACTTCACTAGGTGGTTCATAAAAAGAGACATTAACGAGCTGATATGATGCAGCTGACATGACAAGGCCAAAACTTGATGAGTATGAGGTACGTCTGGCAAGTACGAAAAGCATTGGTCTGGTTTGGTTAGGTCTGGCTAGTGGCAAAACCATTGGTCTGGAGACAAGCAAAGGGGGTTTGGGGGGCGTTAAGTCCCCAGGTTAGGACCGCAAAGCGGCCAACAGGCCTCTAGCATTCCTTACGAAAACAATTGTAATTCACCAAAAAGAACTGGTAGTGACGGGTTAGGTCGTGATCCACCAAAAACCACTGATAGCAGATATGCCAACTATTACGATTCAATCGTAATAATTACAAATTACTCATCATAATTACGCCTTTACGAATCACACACCACAAATTATGATTTTTTGCTGATTTTTAAATCTAAGTGTGTGAAGTGTTCAAATGGATACACAAGGAATGCCATTACAGCTTGAATTCTCGGAATATTATTTTCGGATTTCTCAGTAATGATTTATACCCCTTTCCTGTCCCACGTTTAACAATATTTCGAGTTTTCGCGCGCCGAACACAGTGTGTGATTCCAGTACCGGAAATATAGGCACCTGTAAAGTGGTATATCCTGCGGAGTTGTTGTCTGTGTGCGTCACATGATCAAACTTCCATGCAAGTATGAGAGTTCTTCACCCGTTACTTTTGGCGGCAAAGTGGTGACAAACTCCGTTTAATTATGAATACTGTGTGTGTGACTGTTGAAGATGTATTTATTGTGATTTTGGTTGCCAGATTTACATATATTGCTAATCGTGTGTTACGAAATGCGATAGGTTTGAAATAATGAAGCGATTTCTTGTGCAGGAAAATTACATTACGTGATTACATTACCGTGACTAGTGACGCTAGTAATAAACCAAAATAGTTCAAAAATTTAGGGAGGAATACTCGAAAAAATGGCCCTGTTTACTGCGTTTCTCAAAATCTCATTCACACGTCTTTTGAAGTGTGTAGCAGCGATTTTTCAGATGTGCGTGATGAGGAAGAACAAGACTGAATTCCATGCTAATATGAACTCTCAACTCTTAAGTGCTCTGTTAGTGCAGAGGATACACATGATATCAAAAGAAAAAGCATGTCACCAGTGTACGTTTACCAAACAGGAACTACAAGCTGCTAAGGGAGCAACTACAGCACTCAACAAAAGAAATGATCCTTCAACCTCCACTCAGATATGTAATGCAAATCACCTGTTACTTTAGCAGGTAAGAATCGTACACTCTTTATATGCCAGTCTTTGAATATGTTACATCTGGTTGAATTGTATGTTAATTGATTTTTAATGATATGGAAGTTATTAAGATCTCGGAAAAAAAGAAAAATCTACGCCCGCAATTCCCCCCACCCAACCCAGTGCCCTAACGGCTGCATTATGAATTGCCTTTCTTGAAGGTTGGCATCTCTGTGATAGTGACAGGTTAGGTTAGGCGCGACAGCATTGCTAATTGAGTGACTGTCATTGGAAGTATACTTTTGGTGATCACGTCACTAATGGGAAAGCAATACAATATATATGGAGTATACTGCTGTCACTAAGACGAGGTTAGGCCTACTCACCATAAGTGCAGGATCCGTTGGCACAGGAGTGGACAGAAGATGGACTTCTTGTGTTTGCATAGTTGTACTTCCTCTTAAAACAACAATCACCACCTTCACACAGCTGGATTGTTTTGTCTAGTTGTACTTCCTCTTAAAACAATAATCAGCACCGCTGGTAATGAAACTCGTGATTTGAGTTTGATGTATTTTTGTTGCTCTTAGAAGTTACGTTGGCAACAACTGAGAGAGAGAGATGGCAGAGTCATCTTTTGGGATAAATATTAATTACTTTGCGATGCCAACTGTGTTACTGGTTATGAAGTATCTGTATCTATATGTTTATACACAACATCCTTAACACCTCAGATTATCTAGTAACTTGTTAGCTGAGTGGAGAAGCTGATTGACTGCGGAGTTGAAGATCACTGGTTCAAGATGGCCTGTCACCACGAATTTATAACAGGTAAATAAAATTTGTATAATATGCAAATATGTGATATACACGGACTGAGCAAATGTCATGGGGGTAGTGGAGCACTGATGCGCAGGTGTGTTGTCTACGCACCACACCTGTGCCAGTGGCAGTTGTATAGGAGACCTTGTGGGCAGTGGCTGTGCATGTGACAGGTGTAACATGGAACGTCGTCGTGAGCCGACACCGTTCGAACGGGGTATGGTGGTCGGTGCCCAGCGGATGGGAAATGCGATTTCGGAAGTGGTGAGGGAATTCAGCTTCACACGATCAACCGTGTCCAGGGTGTATCGTGAATGGTTGAATGCGGGTGTCACCGTCCACAACAGACAAACGACCGGCCATTCAGCAACCCTTGATGACCGTGACCGGCGACATCCGAGACGGATTGTCAATAGTGACAGACAGGCAACCGTGCAACAAATCACGGCTATATTCAACACAGGCCGTGCTAGGCACGTCTCCCCGTGGACAACCGTAGGAACATGGGTTCTATGGGGTATGGGAGCCGGCACCACACACGGGTGCCACTGTTAAGCCAACGTCATCGGGCACGAAGCGCCTTTGTCGCCAGTCACCAGGGATGGACACTGGAACAATGGCGTAACGTGATATGTTCGGACGAATCACGGTTTCAACTGCACCGTGCCAATGGGAGGCATCGTGTACGGCGCAGACCACATGAAGCGAAGGATCCCGCCTGCCTCGAAGGTGTGGTCCAGGGCACTGGTGTCTCTTAAGGTCTGGGGTGCATTTTCCTGATATGGAATGGGTCCCCTAGTGGTTCTGGAAGAGACTTTGAATGGTACGCTGTATGCTGAGCTGCTCGAAGACCATCTCCACCCAGTTTTGGCCTTCCAGCGCCCAGACGGCTCCGCGGTGTTTCAAGATGATAGCGCGCCGCCACATCGCTCCCACATCGCCCGGGAATGGTTCCAGGAACATGCAGTGGAGGTCCAACGACTGCCATGGCCACCCAGGAGCCCCAATATGAACCCTATCGAGCATATCTGGGATGTCCTGGAACGCAGGCTCCGTGCCATGGATCCTGCACCCACGAACAGACCAGCTTCGGCGGCCGTTCTGCAAATGATTTGGTGTCAGCTGCATCCACAGGACTACCAGGAACTTGTCGACTCACTTCCACGGCATCTCACTGCAGTTCGCAGGGCCAGAGGAGGCCCCACACGCTATTAGGTGACTATCCCATGACATTTGCTAAGTCAGTGTAAATATGTATATGGGTAAGTGGATAATGGTGAAGTAAAAGTGGGAGGGGAAGGACAGTGAAAAGATGGAAAGTAAAACGAGGAAAATTCTTCAGTAACTTTCAGTTTCTCCCCACCCGAAACCCCTACTACCCAGGAGGTCCCATAAGTATGTCGTCATAGCTGTGTCGGCGGATTCTGGCCTTGTAATACCAATATAAATGGTCCGTTATTGGACATTATAAATTTTCCAGCTAACTCATTCCTGGTTGCTAGCGTTTCGCCCTCGTGTGTTAGGTTGGGCTCGTCAGTTGGTACCTAGCACACCTACCAAGACGCTGACTAGTGCATACCGTGAGGCCAACCTAGCACACGAGGGCGAAACGCTGGCAACCAGGAATGAGTTAGCTGGAAAATGTATAATGTCCAATAACGGACCATTTATATTGGTATTATAAATTTACTCATTCAGGACAAATATTTCAGGTTCCCTATGGGAATCAACATCTATATCTTCTGGACTTGTTCCGTAACGAACATATCTCTCCTCCAGAATTATTTCTAGGTAAAAATAGCAGCAATGAAACTAACATATGTTACAATCCTTGCAGAGCAGACTATATTTCTACCAAAGCTAGCTGTTCAAGGAAAAGAAAAAGGTAAAGAGAACGAGCTGCAAAAAGATGGGTTGGTTGAATCAGAGCGATAACTAATCTGACATGGAGAACTACTGTCTGGAAGATGCAAAATTACACAGAATGGCAACAACTTAGGGAAAAGCAAGAAAGTGCTTGAGTCGCAATACTCGGTCACGAGTGTAGCAACGACTAGTGTGTTCATGTGGTATTAAAAATCACGAGAAATGGAACGATTAGCCTGCGCAGTCTGGGTCACGTTGCTGCGAGCTTGCATTCGGGACATGGTTGAATCTAACTCCACTGCTGGAGATCTGAGGTGGTTTTTCATTTCTACATGTTCACAGGACTGGCAAATTCTGAAGTACTGCACACAGAACCATCAGCCACCTAACGGTGAAATAGCGGCCCCAGTCTAGACAACCAAGAGGTATGTCATGGTGACCACACCACCTCATAATCTGCAGGACTTAAGGCTGAACAGCAGTCAATTTCAGAACCACAAAAATCTTTAAACTGAATAATCCTACTGTAGGTACCTTTCTGCACAACTGGCTACATTTATTAGTATTTCTTCCAAACTGCAGTCTCCTGTCCCATTATCACCGTAAGACCTGTCTTCAGCTGATGCAACAAATCCAACACCCAAAACTACTGAGGTTTCTCGCTAATCAGAGTTTTAAATCATTTGAGTGACTTAAGTGGCAGCCTGATTTCTGTCCATATACATTAGTTTGCCTGCCCTGTGAACCATGGGACCTTGCCACGATGGGGAAGCTTGTGCGTCCTAATGAAACAGGTAGCCAAGCCGTAGGTGCAACCATTCAGATGGGTATCGGTCGAGAGAACAGACTAACGAATGGTTCATCGAAAAGGGGGGTAGCAGCCTTTCGGAAGCTTCAAGCGCAGCAGTCTCGATGTTTGACTGATATGGCCTTGTAATCATAGAGTTAGTAAATGATACACTAGAGGTAGCATTGGCGCCACGGTCTACGAGAGAATCACTGTAGTGAGCGGAGCATGTAGAAATCCCAGCTCTTTGGCAAACAGCTCACTCCGCTGTACTCATCAATGTAAACACGAGACTTTTAAAACTGCGTGGATATAGCTAAGGTTTAAAATTGTTACATGTAAACATTCTCAGATACCGTGTGATGCTCCTCTCCAGTAAAAAAGAAAACCCAAAAAGCATAAATACAGGAATAAATGCGTGATAAAAGAGGACGTGTTCAGGTGCAGTTAAGTAACACAAAATCAATTTTGCTGTTCATATTAGGTCTTCTTACAACATACGTTTAGGAAGAGGACACCTGTATTTTTGCTATTTTTTTGTGTAAATGACCAGGACTTTGGTATTATTCTGCCAAACGACTGAAAATGTCCTCTCTCGTACGAAGCGAGCGAATTTTTAGGCCTGAAAACGTTGCCAAGATTATAGGGTAAAATAAACAAAATATTAGGGTAAAATAGACAAAATATTATCATCGCAGGTTTAGACTCTAGCTTTCCGAGCCCAAGTTGGCAGGTTTGAGCCTGGATCAGTCCGGTGATACTTGAAGGTGCACAAATATGTCAGCCTCTTGTAGACAGATTTACCAGCACATGAAAGAACTCTCATGGGGAAAAATTCAGACACCTCAGCGTCTCCGAAAATCGTGCAATACTTAGTGGGTCGTAAAGCCATCATCATTATTATTGTTGTTGTTATTATCATTATTATTATTATTATTATTATTGTCGTTTTCGAAACATAATTACAAGTCAAAATATGACACTCGGTTGTGGTTTTTACTTAGTTTTTCCTAAAATGTACGATTTGCTTTAAAATTTTAACTTGTAAAATGATTTCTGTTAATTGAAAGGGAGAGTGGTAAATTATATGACTGAAGAGAACTGAAAAAATACTTACAATATTTTTTACAATTGCTTTACATCACACCGACACAGATAGGCCTCATGGCGACGATGGGAAAGGAAATAACTAGGAGTGTGAAGGAAGCACCCGTGGGCTTAATTAAGGTACAGCCCAAGCATTTGCCTGTTGTGAAAATGAAAAACGACGGATAACCATCTTCGGTGCTGCCAACAGTGGGGTTTGAACCCACTATTTCCTGAAAGCAAGCTTACAGCTGCGAGGCCCTAACCGCAGATCCAACTAGCTCAATCATTAATTTATTATGCTTGTATATAGTCCTATAGGACATTTAAAGGCCTCGGATGTTCACACGCTGTTGCACATCTAGTCTCTATATATTACAATCTGGTAAGGTGTGAACGGGGACTGCCACACGTATTGTACGAACGGAATGCAACAAATTGTATACGCAGAAAATATATTCAACAGCTTTTAATACTATAAATACACACAAAAAGTGAAAGAAGAAGCACAGTTCCAGGCTATCATGCACATCTTTACTTATTTTATTTTTTGTACTAATTTGCTTTATGTCGTCTTACGGCGACTATGGGACAGGAACGAGCTAGGAGTGGGAAGGTAACGACTGTGGCCTTAATAAAGGTGCGCCTGGTGTAAAAATTGCAAACCATCTTCAAGAGTTGCCTACAGTGGGGTTCAAACCCACTATCTCCTGAATGCAAGCTGACAGCTACGTGACCTAAAGCTTGCAACCACTCACTCGGTGTCATGCACATGATTTTTCTGGATATTCGCTTTCAAAGGCATGGCCATTCAGTGAAAGGAAAACGTCATCCCTTGTATTTCCTAAAACATTAATTTTACTCTTCACGGCGAGATCCAAAGATAGGAGACTGGCGTCTTCCTTCAGAGACGTAAAGCTCCAGTAGTGACAGTGCCAAACGTTCCAGCTTTTGCCAAACAGCACACTCGCTCAACTTCGCACGCAACTGTAGCGCAAATGCTACCTCTATTGTATAATTTACTAACTCCATGCTTGTAATAATTACTCAACATGGCTTAGCTGTGTAGATACTGCTACACGGCTGAAAGCAACGGGAAACTACAGCCGTAACTAACTCCCGAGGGCATGCAGCTCTCCTTGTATGAATGATGTACTGATAATGGCTTCCTCTTGGGTACAATATTCCAGAGGTAAAATAGTACCCCGTTCGGATCTCCGGGTGGGGACTGCACGACACAGGGCAATCAACAGGAAGATGGATACAGACATTCTGCGAGTCGGAGCATGGAAGGTTAGAAGTTTGAATCGTTGTGGTAGGTTAGAGAATCTGAAAAGGGAGATGGATAGACTAAAGTTAGATGTAGATGGTATAAGTGAATTACGCTGGCAGGAAGAGAAGGATTTCTGGTCAGGCGACTACGGAGTTACCAACACAAAATCAAGTAGGAGAAATGCAGAAGTAGGTTTAATAAAAAATAAGAAAATAGGGCAGGGGGTAAACTACTATGACCAGCATAGTGTAAGGATTTTAGTGATCAAGACAGACACCAAGCCAATGCCCACCACAATAGTGCAGGTCTATATGCCTACTAGTTCAGCGGCTGGTGAAGAAATCGAGAGAATATATGAAGAGATAGAAGATTTAATATAGCATGTAAAAGGTTCAGGGTAAATGGTTCATAGTGTGGGTTACTGTAGTCACGTCCTAGTTCGTGAACCATGGGCGATGGCTGAGTGGCCAAGTAAGTGGTCCTGAGAATCAGGTTACCAGTTGCTATGGAATGGAAGTGGGCATCTCGGACATATTCTGAGTCCTGGCCCTCCTTGTGCTCAGGCGGCTAGGACTATACAATCCACCGGTGGTCCATAACCTGTTAGATGAGAGACCCCCACTTGGACTATGTTCAAGTAGGGTAGCATCCTGCTTCATGAATTTTCCGAGCTCAGAACATTTTAAGCAAGCCTCGGACCTATGGGAGTAACAGAGTCCCACTCCCATTTGACAGGCGAGGAACTCCTTGGAAACAACTTGGCGAACGAAATGTAATTCGATGGGGAGCTATCAATATTAATGGGGCTTATGGAAGAAAGAAGGTAGAAATGGCTGAGTCAGCAAAGAGGATGCATCTGGATGTGCTAGGAGTAAGTGATATTTGAGTGAGGAGAGATAACGAGGAAGAGACAGGAGATTAAAAAGTGTACTTGACGGGTGTTAGAAAGGGAAGAGCAGAGTCTGGGGTAGGGCTCTTCATCAGGAATACCATTGCACGCAACATAGTTTCTGTTAGGGACGTACGTAAGCAAATTACGTGGGTAGGTTTCACAGTTGGAGGAATTAGGACGAGATCTGTCTCAGTGTATTCACCGTGTGAGGGGGGAGATGAGGATGAAGTTGACAAGTTTTATGAAGCATTGAGTGACATCATGGTTAGGGTCAACAGCAAGGATAGGATATTAGAACAGTGCTAATGGGTGATTTCAATGCGAGAGTTGGGAATAGAACTGAAGGATACGAAAGGGTGATTGGTAAATGTGGGGAAGATATGGAAGCTAATGGGAATGAGAAGCGTTTGCTGAACTTCTGTGCTAGTATGAGTTTAGCAGTTACGAATACATTCTTCAAGCGTAAGGTTATTCACCGTTACACATGGGAGACTAGGGGTACCAGATCCATAATAGTCTATATCTTAACCGACCAGATCCATAATAGTCTATATCTTAACCGACTTCGAATTCAGGAAATTGTTAGAAATGTATGTGTTTTTCGCGGATTTTTCGATGATACAGACCACTATATGATCTGTAGTGAACTAAGTATCTCTAGGCCTAGGGTAGAGAAAGTGAAATCTGTCTGCAAACGAATAAGGGTAGAAAATCTCCAGGACGAGGAAATTAGAAGTACATGGATATGATTAGTGCGAAGTTTAGAACAGTAGACAGTAAGCAGGTTCAGGACATAGAAAGAGTAAGTGGGTGGCATACAGGGATGCTGTAGTAGAAACAGCAAGGGAATGCCTAGGAACAACTGTGTGTAAAGATGGGAAAAGGCAAACATCTTGATGGAACGATGAAGTGAGAGCAGCTTGTAAACTTAAAAAGAAGGCTAATCAGAAATGGCTCCAAACAAGGGCCGAGGCAGGCAGGGACTTGTACGTAGATAAAAGAAACAGAGCAAAACAAACAGTTGTTGAATCAAAAACGAAGTCATGGGAAGATTTTTGTAATAACCTGGAAAGGCTACCGTAGGTCAAGCAGCAGGGAAACCTTTCTGGACAATAATAAAGAATCTTAGGAAGGGAGGGAAGAAGGAAATGAACAGTGTTTTCAGTAATTCAGGTGAACCCATAATAGATCCCAGCTGGAGAGGTGGAGGGAATAATTTGAACAACTCATTGTAAAAGGAAATCTTCCGAGTGATGTTGCAAACAGCCAAGCTCATGGGGAGGAGGAAAATGATGTTCATGAAATTATGCTTCAGGAAGTGGAAAGGTCGGTAAATAAACTCCATTGTCATAAAGCAGCAGGAATAGATGAAATTAGACCTGAAATGGTGAAGTTAATGGGAAGGCAGAGATGAAATGGCTACATAGAGTAGTAAGATTAACATGGAGCGTAGGTAAGGTATTTTCAGATTGGACAAAAGCAGTAATTGCACCTATCTGTAAGCAAGGGAACAGGAAGGATTGCAACAACTATTGAGGTATCTCATTGATCAGTCGTTGAGAGGAAGTTGGATGAAAACCAGTGTGGTTTCAGACCACAGAGAGGCTGTCAGGATCAGATTTTCAGTATGCGCCAGGTAATTGAAAAAATGCTACGAGAAGAATAGGCAGTTGTGTTTATGTTTCGTAGATCTAGAGAAAGCATATGACAGGGTACCGAGGGAGAAGATGTTCTGCATACTGGGGGTCTATGGAATTAAATGTAGATTATTAAAATCAATCAAAGACATTTATGTTGACAATTGGACTTCAGTGAGAATTGATGGTAGAATGAGTCCTTGGTTCAAGGTACTCACAGGGGTTAGACAAGGCTGTAATCTGATCAGATGTAAGGCTTTTCAGGCGTTTGCTCTATTAACCAGCGTTTCGTCTTAGGTCTGACACCAGACTCACAGTGGGATGTGTCAGACTCTACCCACTGACGCTGGGGTGTATGCAGGTGAACTTATCAGAAGCCCATTATAAGAGGCACAGTCTGATAACTGCATAGAGGAGATAAATCTCCACAATGGAATTATTGCCCGCCTAGCAATTCCCTCCATGTGAACTTACAATTTTCCATTCAGAAAGGCTGTAATCTATCACCTTTGCTGTTCGTAGTTTACATGCATCATCTGCTGAAAGGTATAAAATGGCAGGGAGGGATTCAGTTAGGTGGAAATGTATGAAGCAGTCTGGCCTACACTGACAACTTGGTCTTAATGGCAGATTGTGCTGAAAGCTTGCAGTCTAATATCGTGGAACTTGAAAATAGGTGCAATGGGCATGGTATTAAAATTAGCCTTTCGAAGACTAAATTGATGTCAGTAGGTAAGAAATTCAACAGAATTGAATGTCACATTGGTGATACAAAGGTAGAACAAGTCAATAATTTCAAGTATTTAGGTTGTGTGTTCTCCCAGGATGGTAATATAGTGAGATTGAATCAAGGTGTAGAAAACCTAATGCAGTGAGCTCGTAGTTGCGATCAACAGAATTCTGTAAGAAGGAAGTGAGCTCCCAGGCGAAACTATCTTTACATCGGTCTGTTTTCAGACCAACCTTGCTTTACAGGAGCGAAAGCTGGGTGGACTCAGGATATCTTATAAATAAGTTAGAAGTAACTGACATGAAAGTAGCGAGAATGATTGCTGGTTTTAAAAAAGGTGGAAGCAATGGAAGGAGGGTACTCGGAATGGGGAGATAAAGGCTAATTTAGGAATGAGCTCGATGGATGAATTTGCACGCATAATCCGGCTTCGATGGTGGGACCATGTGAGGCGAATGGAGGGAGATAATTAGGATTCTCACAGAAGACAGGAAGGAAGATAGGACTCCCTGAAACAATGTACAGGTTACAATAGGTATACAAGAGGGAGGAGAAGGAAAGGGGGGAGTTGTAGAAGACAGGTGGTCTAATGTTCTAAGGGAAAGGAGATTGCAGTTAAGGGCTCTATTCAGGATCAGAATTCAGGACAAGTGTCTGTGCGAAATCAGTATGAGTCACTCCAGGTAGAACAACAGAGGGAAGATGAGGGACAGGGAACTGTTGCTGAGATGTGTGGAAGTAGGAGGACGGGAAAAGGTAGGAAAGGGAAATGTGGAGTAGAGGATAGGAAAAGACAGGTGGAACAGGGTCATGGGAAGGAGAAAAGGCAGGAGGAAGTAGCTTCTGCAGCTATCAGGAAAGATAGGGCTGACCACGAGGGGAAGGGATCAAATGAGGTGCGTAGGGTTGAGGCTCTGGTCATGGGGGATTCCATCGTTAGACACGTGGGGAAAGTGTGTGGAGGAAAGGGAACCAGGGTAGAATGTTATCCAAGAATTAGGTTGAGGCAGATGTTGAGGAAAGTAGAAGAGAGGGAGGAGGGGAAGGAGAAGGTGGTAGTGTTTCACGTTGGTACCAACAACGTAAGGCAAGCTGATATAAGTACCAACATAGTTGGAGATGTGTGGGATCTGGTTAATGCAGCACGGGTGAAGTTTAAGAAAGCGGAGATTGTTATTAGTGGAATACTGTGTAGGAGGGATACTGACTGGAGGGTGATTGGGGATTTAAATGAGACTATGGAGTGGGTATGTGGGAAACTGGGAGTGAAATGGCTACATCTTCATGGGTGAGTGGGAGATAGAGATCTGCGCTCAGATGGCCTTCACTTAAACTGCAGTGGTACGTATAAGTTAGGAAATTTGTTTGGAAGGGTAATAGGGAGGTACATTCAGGGAAACAGGGTGGCCTAGGAAGCGGTGATAAGGGAACAGGGAACTGGAAATCAAGTAGAGATGATATAAAATTGTTAGTGTTGAACTGTAGAAGTACTGTAAAGAAAGGAATAGAATTGAGTAATTTAATAGATATATATTTACCAGATATTGTAATAGGAGTTGAATCATGGCTGAGAAATGATATAATGGATGCAGAAATTTTCTCATGGGAACTGGAGTGTGTATCGTAGAGACAGGATAGGAATGGTGGGAGGGGGAGTATTCATTCTGGTGAAAGAAGAATTTGTAAGCTACGAAAAAGTTAAAGATGAGACATGAAATTCTAGGTGTAAGGCTCATTTCTAAAGATAATAGGCAACTTGATATATTTGGAGTTTACAGACCGGGAAAGGGTAGCGCTGACACGGATTCAGAATTATTTGATAAGATAATCAGCTATGTAGGAAACGACAAGGAAAGAAATGTGATTGTAGCGGTAGATCTGAATTTACCAGATGTCAATTGGGAAGGAAATGCGAACGATAGGAAGCATGACCAACAAATGGCAAATAAGTTAATCTCGGAAGGAGAGCTGATTCAGAAAGTGATCGAACCAACCAGAGGGAAAAATATCCTGGATGTGGTGCTGATAAAACCAGTTGAGCTCTATAGAGAAACTGAAGTAATATATGGTATTAGTGATCATGAAGCTGTTTTTGTAGTAGTTAAAAATAAATGTGATAGAAAGGAAGGTCTTAAAAGGACTATTAGGCAGTACCATCTATATATATAAAATAAGAGTTTTGTCTGTACATTGCTCAGAATTTTAAAAGGATGGTATTTCTGTATCAGTCATGTCCACAGTAACAAGGAAATGCACTTTTTACTTTTCCGTAATTTCTGTCTGTCTGTCTGTATGTACACACATCACGAAAAAAAACGGCTGAAGAGAATTCAATGAAAATCGGTATGCAAAGTCGGGGAATAAGTCGCTACAATCTAGGCCATAAATAATTTGATTCACGCTGAGTGAAACGGTAGTTTAGGGGAAGACCTAAAAAGTAATTCTCAAATATTTATGTTATTAGTGGTCCTATCTTAATGAAAATCGGTATGCAAAGTCGGGGAATAAGTCGCTATAATCTGGATCATAAATAATTTTATTCACGCTGAGTGAAATGGTAGTTAGAGGAAGGCATAAAAATTTAGTTCTCAGGTATTTGTTATTAATGGTCGTATCTTGTAGAAAATCGGCAGGTGAAGCCGGGGGATAAGTCGCTACAATCTAGGCCCTAAATAATTGTATTCACGCTGAGAGAAATGATAGTTTAGTGGAAGCCCTAAAATGGAATTCTCAAATATTTGTTATTAGTGGTCCTATCTTATTGAAAATCGGTATGCAAAGTCGGGGAATAACTCTCTATAATCTAGGCTATAAATAATTTTATTTAGGGGAAGTCCTAAAATTTAACTACCAAATAATTATGTTATTAGGCTAGTGGTCGTATCGATAAATACTACCTAACTAAAGTTATATAGTACCCAATCCTTTATGTCTTATACATTGTTACCATACCGGCTATAATCACAGAGTTATTCATGAATTAGGATTTTTGTTACTAAGTCCATATCAGCGCCGAGTCACGAGAAAATGGGTAAACAGGATTTTATGAAAATCTGTATGTAAAGTCGGAGAATAAGGAACTACAGTCTACGCTATAAATAATTTTATAGGACACCCTAATATCACAGAGTCAGGAGAAAACAATGTGAAAGCCTACAATACAGAAAGCTCAAAAAATATATCAACAATAACATTACATTGACCACTGTTTGTTGTGATGTGCTTTGTGTCTTCTGTTGCTCCTCATCTCCGGTAGATAACATTACTGCTACGTGCCGAGTATTTTATTTTAATTTGCCTTACTTTGCACCAACACAGATAGGTCTTATGGTGACGATGGGATTGGAAAGGGCTAGGAGTGTGAAGGAAGCAGGCTTGGTCTTAATTAAGGCCTGGTGTGAAAAAGGGAAACCACAGGGTACCATCTTCAGGGCTGCCGACAGTTGGGTTCGAATCCACTATCTCACGGATGCAAGCTCACAGGTGCGTGCCCTGAAGCACATGGCCAACTCGCCAGGTCGTACCGAGTGAAACGGACTCTGGGATGGGTTTAAAGAAATTGTTGAGAAATGCGAAAACAGATGTGTACCTTTAAGGGAGGTAAGGAATGGTAAAGACCCACCTTTTTATAATAGAGAAATAAAGAGGTGCAGACTGGAAAGAAATAGTTAGAAATGGCTGTGGAAGTAAGGAGAAATTGAAGGAACTTACTAGAAAAATGAATCTGGCAAAGAAGGCGCTAAGGATAACATGATGGCAACCATAATTGGCAGTCATACAAATTTTAGTGAAAAACGGAAGGGTATGTATAGATATTTTAAGGCAGAAACAGGTTTCAAGAAGGACATTCCAGGAATAATTAATGAACAAGGGGAGTGTGTATGTGAGGATCTTCAAAAGGCAGAAGTATTCAGTCAGCAATATGTAAAGATTGTTGGTCACAAGGATAATGTCGAGATAGAGGAGACTAAGGCTAAAGAAGTATTAAAATTTACATACGATAACAATGACATCTATATATATAAAATAAGAGTTTTGTCTGTACATTGCTCAGAATTTGAAAAGAATGGTATTTCTGTATCGGTCATGTCCTCAGTAACAAGAAAATGCATTTTTTACTTTTCCGTAATTTCTGTCTGTCTGTCTGTATGTATGTATGTACACGCATCACGAGAAAACGGCTGAAGAGAATTTAATGAAAATCGGTATGTAAAGTCGGGGGATGAACCGCTACAATCTAGGCTATAAATAATTGTATTCACGCCGAGTGAAATGGTAGTTTAGGGGAAGGCCTTAAATTTAATTCTCGAATATTTATATTATTACCGGCCCTATCGACAAATACTATGTAACTAAAGTTATATAGAATTAAATTTCCAATCAATTATCTCTTATAGATTTTTACCGTACCGGCTCTGATAACACAGATATTAATGAATTTGTAGTTTTGTTGCTAAGTCCATATCAACGCCGAGCCACGAGAAAACTGGTTAACAGAATTTAATGAAAACCGCTATATAGAGTCGGGGAATAAGAAACTACAGTCTAGGCTGTAAATAATTTTATTCGCCCGAGATGAAATGGTAGTTTAGGGGAAGGCGCCTAAAATTTAATTTTTAATTACCGGTACCTATGTTATTGGTGCTATCGAAAAGTACTACATAACAAAAGTTATAGACAATACAATTTCCGATCATTTATGTTTCAGTGTTTTACTGTACCGACTATGATAAGAGTGGTATTTCAGAAGGCCTACAATATCGAAAGCGCATAACACTGATCAACAATAACTTTACATTGACCATTGTTTGTTACTGATCAACAATAACTTTACATTGACCATTGTTTGTTGTGATGTTCTTCGTTTCTTATGGTCCTGCTCAACTCCGATGGATGGGATTACTGCTGCGTACCGAGTATAACAGCCCGACTGGACATTAGCGGGAAATAGCTGGGGTATTGGAAAACTTTCTTCTTTAGCATGCCATTCCTCTGGTTCATGTAGCCTCCGTATCTCAGACGGCAGCGCGTCGGCCTCTCACCGCTGGTAACCGTGGTTCAAATCCCGGTCACTCCATGTGAGATTTGTGCTGGATAAACCGCAGGCGGGACATGTTTTTCTCCGGGTACTCCGGTTTTCCCTGTCATCTTTCATTCCAGCAACACTCTCCATTCTCATTTCATAGCATCTATCAGTCATTAATAAAATCACTTTGGGAGTGACGAACCCATCGTACTAACAGCCTATATATATATATGCTTCATTTATTACATCCCTGACCCGGTCAATGACTGGAAAACAGGTTGTAGGTTTTCATTTTCATTTTCCTCTGGTTCATACATTTTCTGATACTGCAGGTACGTAACACACTGGTTCATCATAGTATTCCAGTTATTCGATGCCTACTCTGACGCGCTGTTTTGAATGAGCTGTATGCACACACTTACGGCAGATGCTAACTTAGTAGTAGTAGTAGTAGTAGTAGTATGACCTGGTCTAGAATTACTATTTAAGCCTATTTCAAATTATAGCAGTAGTATGACCTGGTCTAGAATTACTATTTAAGCCTATTTCCAATTATACCACCACAATTCACTAAATAACTCAAAAGTCAACCCTGAAAAGAGCCGTTTCTTAAGAAAAGCTTCTTCCGCTTCACTTTTATTAAATTCTACATTCATTTAATTCCAAATTAGCAGTGAAGAGGGGGCTTCTCCTCTGGCTTGGAGGAAAAAATTGCCTCCAAATCAAATAGGTTTTTCCGTTCCCATTGTAGTGAATTGAGATTTTAGACTCATCGGGTACTCCTCGGAAACAGATTAGTAAAAAGGCATAGTTTTTGCCCTGGGACTCTCCACTATTCGCCTTCCCCCCCCCACTCCCCCCGCACCGCAGATAAAAAGACTAAGTGTGTTCACGGATCAGAACTGTCTGCGACTTGGTCATTCCAGCTCTGGAATTCCAGCATAGTACTGTTCGTTAAAAGTGAGAAAGTGTGTGGTCTTTCATTTGATGGAGTATTTCATATGAAAGTATTGCTTTTAATCGCGCCATTCCTACTGACGTCATTGCAATGACCTATGCTCATTTCAGTTGAAAATAAACACTAAGACAGTCTTTCTGAGGATGTAAAATGGCTGGTGGAGAGTGAGTGTCTGCCATTATAATGAAAACTCCCCAACCTGATTGTGACTGATGGTAGGCAAGCGGGCCTACCGTTACAATGAAAATTCCCTAACACAGTCTTCATATGCGAAAAGTCGTTTAATGACTTCCCCGTCGCGTTTCTAGGGTAACGTTAAGAGCTATGCAATTTAATACAATCTTGCTCACAACGTGTACACTACCTAGCCTAGAATTCTGTATACAGTGTAGAATTCCGTAGCGAAGCACGGGTACATCAGCTAGTTTACAATAAGATACAAAAGTTGAAAACTAGAAAAGCAGCTGGAATTGATAAGATTTCTGGGGATATACTAAAGACAATGGGTTGGGATATAGTACCATATCTGAAGTACTTATTTGATTATTGTTTGGTCGGAGGAGCTATACCAGATGAATGGAGAGTTGCTATAGTAGCCCCTGTGTATAAAGGAAAGGGTGATAGACATAAAGCTGAAAATTACAGACTAGTAAGTTTGACATGCATTGTATGTAAGCTTTGGGAAGGCATTCTTTCTGATTAGGCCTATATTAGACATGTTTGTGAAATTAATAACTGGTTCGATAGAAGGCAATTCAGTTTTAGGAAAGGTTATTCCACTGAAGCTCAACTTGTAGGATTCCAGCAAGATATAGCAGATATCTTGGATTCAGGTGGTCAAATGGACTGTATCGGGATTGACCTGTCTAAAGCATTTGATAAGGTGGATCATGGGAGACTACTGGCAAAAATGAGTGCAATTGGACTAGACAAAAGAGTGACTGGATACGACCATTAATAACAAATACCTGAGAATTAAATTTTTATGCCTTCCCCTAACTATTCCTCCCCCCCTCCTCTTCTCCTCCCATCCTACCTTCACACTCACTCAACTTACTCACACCCATTTCACTCGTCCACAACTCTTCTCACAACATACAACCAGCACGCTAAACAAGGAACCAGCATGCTAAACAAGGCGAGTCTCATATCCTATCATATTCGGCCGCGATCCCATTTTTAGCTATTCATTTCATTAACTTAGTTTTTTCTTCCTTTTAAGCTCCACCACCCACGATGAGCTGAGACAACCTTAAAAATCAACCTTATTCAACCTCTCAACGTCAGATGTCCCGGACTTAGACAAATATTTGATGGTCTTGCCAACCACATACAACACTGGACCTGGACTTATGTATGTCTCCATTGAACAACAATAGAAGAGTGGACAATTTTATTGCATCGTTTTATTATCATATGAAGACTTCTATTCTCATTCATCAGACCAATTTTATTGTATAATACTCACTTGCCTCTTTAGACTATAACGCCTTTATGTGTTATACTTTATCACACATATTTTACACATCATTCATCTAGCTTTTAATGAGAAAACAGCCTATCATTTGTATTTTGCAATGTATTTATTATCTATACAACTTTTATGACATGTACTATGCCCACTTTGTTATTTCTAGCTGATGACGCCATTAAGTGTCGAAACCGGTACTAGTAATAATAAATAATATGTTGTGAACACCTTGTACAACACATTTTGTATTGAATAGGTTGAACCTTCTTGAATTCTAATTGTGAAACATAGTCATGATTACTAAGAACTCACTCATTCGCTTCGTACGAGAGAGAATGTTTTTGGTCGTTGGATAGAATTATGCTGAAGTCCTGGTCATTTACACAAAAGATAGAGAAATATACATACCTCCAATCTCAAGGTACATTGATTGAAGACTTAACATGAACAGTAAATTGATTTTGTGTTACTTAATCACAACTATCCTCTTTAATTACTCATTCATCCTTTCTACTTAACAGAATCACAACTATACTGTAATATAATGGGAATGTTGACCCGTAAGAATTTTAAACCATATCAATATCCACACAGTTCTAAAAGTTCTCTATTTACACTGATGAGTACAATGGAGGAGGCTTTTCCCAAACAGTTGAGATTTCAACATGCTCGCTCCCTGCAGATATTCTCTCACGGACCGTGGCACTGCTGATACCTCCAGTGCATTATTTACTAACTATATGGTCACGGGAATAAGCCAGACGTACTGCAAGGTTCATGCAGAACCTTATAGGCGACTCTTAACCACCTATCGTAAGAAAGCTGTAGTTAAAGTGTACTCTCCTAATGTTCTGTCGTTCACAGATCTAAACAGGGTTGCCAGATCACCAGCAGCTGTACGGGTATCAATCTTTGGCTCGATATAAACACTCAATATGAAGGATGGGATCGTTAATCTCTACATATTACTGTATATCTATCATTGTGGTGGTTCTGCAGCTCTGCAGATCGTATTATGGAGCCGTGCCTGGTTTCTGAAGACTTTCGCCCGGAGCGTGGAAGTGAAACATGGACGATAACTAGCTCAGAAAGAGAATAGAAGCTTTTGAAATGTGGTGTTGCAGAACAATGCTGAAGGTGCGATGGGTAGGTAGAATCACAAATGAAGAGATACTGAATCGAATTGGTGAGAGGAGATCGATTTGGCTAAACTTGACCAGAAGAATAGATAGAATGATAGGGCACATTTTAAGACACCCAGGTCTTGTACAGTTGGTTTTTTAGGGAAGTGTAGGTGGTAACAATGGCAGGGGTAGACCAAGGTATGAATATGACAAGCAGATTAGAGCAGATGTAGGATGCAGCAGTTATGTAGAAATGATTAATTTTGCACAATGTGCATAATTAGAGGACATACTCTTAAGCATTTTCACAGAATTTTGTCAGAGATATTTCTCTGCGCTTACATGTCATTACATGATATCTGTCACATGGGTTATCACAAAGTTTGCACACGCATAGTATATCTGGTTGGTGGTAGATGTCTCCCGTGCAGATACGGTGGTGAAAACCATGAACAGCAAAACGCGTCATGAAGTGTCTCAATGCGTAATTGGCTTTTATCCATTCTCTGTTGACCATAGTATCTGTAGCGTAAAATTCAGTAAATATTTCTTCTCTTTTTCCTTGCAGTTCACGGAGTAGACTCTGGTATGCTTCTGTTGATGGCAGGCATAGGTCGTATCTCAAATCCTCAATGTAGAAGGATTCTCTGGCGAGAACATATGCCAGACGTGAGGGTGTATGCTTTGAAATACACAAGGCCTTTTTCAGGAATCTTGCTTTTAATTTTTCGATTTCCTTCAGATTCTTCTTTCTTAATTGGTCCCAAATTAAAGTCAAACCATATGTCACTATTGGAGTGATTTTTAACTCAAAAATATTTAACGCGGTATTTAATGATGACTTCCGTAACTTTGGTATACTGTTCATAGTTGATAAAGCGGAGATAACTCTCTCCCGAACATGGATAATGTATACATTTCCGTGAGTCTGTTATGTGATTCCCAAATATTTGTAATGTGCTACAATCGAGTGTGTCTCTTTTATATTCGTTAGCTGCAGGTTTGCCTCCTTTCCTGAAAGTCACTGACACAGTTTTATTTTCATTTAATTGAAGTTCGTTCTCGGTTGCCCATACAGTAAGTTTGTTGAAAGGCTCCTGGAGATTCGCTAACTCAGTGGATACAACCACCATGTCGTCCGCGTATGCGTACAATTCGACCTTTTCTGTTCTAAAGCTCCGAGTTATGTCCGCAGTTACTATGTTAAATAGGAGCGAACTAAACTCTGTTTGTTTGTTCTTTCGGATCTGATATATCAACATTGTCATCTATCTGTATGAAATTTTTGTTCAGAATGTTCCTTAAAATCCTCGTGATGTAATTTTTCCCAATGAGTTTTTCCAGTTTATCGACTGCTATATTTCTATTCACGAGGTCGAAGGCCTTAGTGTAGTCTATAAAGACGGCGTGTAGTTTACCTCTGTGGAATCTTAATGCATCTTCTATATCCCCTTGTAAACATTTTACCGCTTGGAGTGTTGATTTTCCCTTCATGAATCCAAATTGCTCTTCTGGTATTGATCCTTCAACCAAGCTGTATAGACGTTTTGTTATAAGGCTTGTCAGTATTTTTAGGGCAGTACATTCGAGAGCTATTCCACGATATGCGTTTGGATCCCTGATGTTTCCTTTCCCTTTGTATAAAATTTTGAGTAGGAAGTCTCCAGTTATGAGGTATTTTTCCTTGCTTTATGCATTCATTATATAGGTCTGTCCATATTTTCTTGAGATGGGTTGCTGTACCTTTAAGATTTTCGTAGTAAATTCCGTCTGGACCACAAGCCGTTTTTTCGTTCGTTGTGTTTATTACATGTTCTACTTCTTCTACCGTAAAGGGAGTGAAATTAATCTCTGGATACTCGTCTTCATTTAGCTCTTCTGGTCGAGTTTCTTTTGTTTGCAAGACTTAGCTAAAATGATCTTTCCATATTTTAATTGGGATGTGGATAGGGTGGTATGGAGGGTTATATCAAACCATTCTATGGACTGATGATTAAAAAACACAAGTTAGTTTGACTCATTAGTGCCTGTGTATACTTTCTAGATTTCCCTAATGTGGTAGGCATGAAAATTCAACCAGCCTGCAAGCTGAAAATATATTTAAAACCTCCCTCTCTTAATTCTTACTGAAAAAAAAAAGAGGAAAACAACATTCAAACAAAGGAAAGAAAGGACAGTAAAAATTCTTGAAGTTCAACTTGAACTTGAAAATCACAATAAATCATTCAAGTCACCTCTTTGCTTTTCAGAAGACAGTTATAGTAATGTGTACATAGAAATTAAAAGCAGGAAGTGTATCAAATTAAATTAATGAAGCGAGGGAGAAAATGCGTCTGTCTTTCTTTGTTTTCTTTAACTCCCCTTGCCAGGCTGAATAGCTCAGGTTGGTGGCTTTGATCCGTGCTCAGCCTGACAGTATCTGAAGGTGATCAAATACATGTCTCAGTCTGTAGATTTACCGACATTTAAAAGAACACCTGTAGGACCACATTTCAGCACATCGACATCTCTGAAAGCCATAAAAATAGCTAGTGGGACATCAAACCAATTCTTCTCAGCTCCTCACTGAGCTTGAAAACTAACTTTATTATGAATATTTCATACGGCCACATAAAGGGCACTGTTACATTTTAAGTTTTTTGAATTATAATTTTTATTATTATTTCTGCTTACAATAGGTTATTTTGATAATTTTCATACACAACTATGGGTTCATGTTTGTGGGTTACTGTAGTCACGTCCTAGTTCGTGAATCATGGGCAACGGCTGAGTGGCCTAGTAAGTGGTCCTGAGAGTCGGGATACCAGTTGCTATGGAATGGGAGTGGGCATCTCGGACATATTCTGACTGTTGGCCCTCCTTGTGCTCAGGCGGCTAGGACTATACAATTCACCGGTGGTCCATAACCCGTTAGAGAAGAGATCCTCACTTGGACTATGTGCAAGTAGGGCAGCATCCTGCTTCATGAATTAACCGAGCTCAGAACACGTAAAGCAAGCCTCGGACCTATGGAAGTAACGGGGTCCCACTCCCATTTGACAGGCGAGGGACTCCTTGGAAACAACTTGGCGAACGAAATGGAATTCGATGGGGAGCTATCAATATTAATGGGGCTTATGGAAGAAAGAAGGTAGAACTGGCTGAGTCAGCAAAGAGGATGCATCTGGATGTGCTAGGAGTAAGTGATATTCGGGTAAGGGGAGATAATGAGGAAGAGATAGTAGATTATAAAGTGTACTTGACGGGTGTTAGAAAGGGAAGGGCAGAGTCTAGGGTAGGGCTCTTTATCAGGAATACCATTGCACGCAACATAGTTTCTGTTAGGCACGTAAATGAGCGAATGATGTGGGTAGATTTGTCAGTGGGAGGAATTAGGACTAGAATTATCTCAGTGTATTCACCATGTGAGGGTGCAGATGAGGATGAAGTTGATAAGTTTTATGAAGCATTGAGTGACATCGTGGTCAGGGTCAACAACAAGGATAGAATAGTGCTAATGGGCGATTTCAATGCAAGAGTTGGGAATAGAACTGAAGGATACAAAAGGGTGATTGGTAAATGTGGGGAAGATATGGAAGCTAATGGGAATGGGAAGCGTTTGCTGGACTTCTGTGCTAGTATGGGTTTAGCTGTTACGAATACATTCTTCAAGCATAAGGCTATTCACCGCTACACATGGGAGGCTAGGGGCACCAGATCCATAATAGACTATATCGTAACAGACTTTGAATTCAGGAAATCTGTTAGGAATGTAAGAGTTTTTCGCGGATTTTTCGATGATACAGACCACTATCTGATCTGGAGTGAACTAAGTATCTCTAGGCCTAGGGTAGAGAAAGTGAAATCTGTCTGCAAACGAATAAGGGTAGAAAATCTCCAGGATGAGGAAATTAGACAGAAGTACATGGATATGATTAGTGAGAAGTTTCGAACAGTAGACAGTAAGCTGGTTCAGGATATAGAAAGTGAATGGGTGGCATACAGGGATGCAGTAGTAGAAACAGCAAGGGAATGCCTAGGAACAACTGTGTGTAAAGATGGGAAAAAGTGAACATCTTAGTGGAATGATGAAGTGAGAGCAGCCTATAAACGTAAAAAGAAGGCTAATCAGAAATGGCTCCAAACAAGGGCCGAGGCAGACAGGGATTTGTACGTAGATGAAAGAAACAGAGCGAAACAAGTAGTTGTTGAATCCAAAAAGAAGTCTTGGGAAGATTTTGGTAATAACCTGGAAAGGCTAGGTCAAGCAGCAGGGAAACCTTTCTGGACAGTAATAAAGAATCTTTAGGAAGGGAGGGAAAAAGGAAATGAACAGTGTTTTGAGTAATTCAGGTGAACTCATAATAGATCCCAGGGAATCACTGGAGAGGTGGAGGGAATCATCTCAATGTAAAAGGAAATCATCATGGTGGTATTGCAAACGGCAAAGCTTATGGGGAGGAGGAAAATGATGTTGATGAAATTATGCTTGAGGAAGTGGAAAGGATAGTAAATAAACTCCACTGTCATAAGGCAGCAGGAATAGAAGAAATTAGACCCGAAATGGTGAAGTATAGTGGGAAGGCAGGTATGAAATGGCTTCATAGAGTAGTAAAATTAGCCTGGAGTGTTGGTAAGGTACCTTCAGATTGGACAAAAGCAGTAATTGCACCTATCTATAAGCAAGGGAACAGGAAGGATTGCAACAACTATCGAGGTATCTCATTGATTAGTATACCAGGCAAAGTATTCACTGGCATCTTGGAAGGGAGGGTGCGATCAGTGGTTGAGAGGAAGTTGGATGAAAACCAGTGTGGTTAAAGACCACAGAGAGGCTGTCAGGATCAGATTTTCAGTATGCGCCAGGTAATTGAAAAATGCTACGAGAGGGATAGGAAGTTGTGTTTATGTTTCGTAGATCTAGAGAAAGCATATGACAGGGTACAGAGGGAAAAGATGTTCGCCATACTGGGGGACTATGGAATTAAAGGTAGATTATTAAAATCAATCAAAGGCATTTATGTTGACAATTGGGCTTCAGTGAGAATTGATGGTAGAATGAGTTCTTGGTTCAGGGTACTTACAGGAGTTAGACAAGGCTGTAATCTTTCACCTTTGATGTTCGTAGTTTACATGGATCATCTGCTGAAAGGTATAAAATGGCAGGGAGGGATTCAGTTAGGTGGAAATGTAGTAAGCAGTTTGGCATATGCTGACGATTTGGTCTTAATGGCAGACTGTGCCGAAAGCCTGCAGTCTAATATCTTGGAACTTGAAAATAGGTGCAATGAGTATGGTGTGAAAATTAGCCTCTCGGTGACTAAATTGCTGTCAGTAGGTAAGAAATTCAACAGAATTGAATGTCAGATTGGTGATACAAAGCTAGAACAGGTCGACAATTTCAAGTATTTAGGTTGTGTGTTCTCCCAGGGTGGTAATATAGTAAGCGAGATTGAATCAAGGTGTAGCAAAGCTAATGCAGTGAGCTCGCAGTTGCGATCAGCAGTATTCTGTAAGAAGGAAGTCAGCTCCCAGACGAAACTATCTTTACATCGGTTGTTTTCAGACCAACTTTGCTTTATGGGAGTGAAAGCTGGGTGGAATCAGGATATCTTATTCATAAGTTAGAAGTAACAGACATGAAAGTAGCAAGAACGATTGTTGGTACAAACAGGTGGGAACAATGGCAGGAGGGTACTCGGAATGAGGAGATAAAGGCTAATTTAGGAATGAACTCGATGGATGAAGCCGTACGCATAAACCGGCTTCGATGGTGGGGTCATGTGAGGCGAATGGAGGAGGATAGGTTACCTAGGAGAATAATGGACTCTGTTATGGAGGGTAAGAGAAGTAGAGGGAGACCAAGACGACGATGGTTAGACTCGGTTTCTAACGATTTAAAGATAAGATGTATAGAACTAAATGAGGCCACAACACTAGTTGCAAATCGAGGATTGTGGTGACGTTTAGTAAATTCTCAGAGGCTTGCAGACTGAACGCTGAAAGGCATAACAGCCTATAATGATAATGTAATGAATGTATGTATGTAAGTAATACACAACTAATCAACTTGGCAGCAATTATCAGCCATACTTTCTGTTTAGGGACCACCCTTATGTAATTACTAGTATACAAAGCCGCCCCTCCCCACCCCCGCCCCCCGGCATGACATCTGCATTGGTTAAGTTTTGGTAATGATTATCAGTCCCTTACACCAAACATAGGAGGTTAATTTAATTTTTTACAATTTGCTCTATGTCACACTGACACACATACGTCTTATGACGACGATGGAACAGAAAAGAGCTAGGAATGGGAAGGAAGCAACCATGACCTTAATTCAGAAACAGCCTGATGTGAAAATGGGAAAACACGGTAAACCATCTTCAGGGCTTGAAAACTGTGGGGGTTGAAACCACTATCTCCCAAATACAAGGCGACAGGTATGTGACCCAAACCTTGCAGCCACTTGCTCGGTAGGTTCGATTACCTTCTCGTGGGCGTTCAATTTACATTTTCAGCATTACGATGACAGACAGCTGCCATCTGGCCGCTTACTTCAATAACACTTACCTTCCACTGCTTGCAATCATGAAAGCACCATTGGACCAAATGTGCAGATGTATGTGATAAAATGGAAGTACTATCTGCGGACTTTTTAGCGATAGATTTACACCCTAGTGCTGAATTGGTCAACTTAGGTTATCTTCGAGATTCGTATTGGCAACCTTTGAAACACAAACGAAGAATCGCTTACCATCGCTGTGCGTCATCTGGCGTACACTTTACGTACTCGTACTGTTGTTGTTTACACACCAAAGCCAAACTATAGAATTAAAGCTAGGAACACGTTTCGCATCGGGAAATATTGTGTAGTATTATATACTGTGTGTGTGACACAGTTGTTGGCGTAAGATGATAAAGGTCTAGAAAATTCATATCGATCGATCATACTATCGATTCAATTCAGATTTCATTTCCATTCAACTGCTAGTATTTACCGGAACTGGCAGTGTTCCCTTCTTATTCCTCACCGAGTACAAAAATCTATGACTAAAAAGTGCACGTACTATAGGCAACATTGGATACGCATACCATCATTTCATGCTTTTGAGTAATGAAACTCAAAAATGCAAATTCAATAATGTGCTTAAGTGAAGGCTATAAACCAAGGCGAATGACCAAAAACAATAAACTGTATACTGTACCAAACTAGACAACTGAAGATTTATAAAACAATGTTGTTTTCTTTTTCCATGATGCCTAGGAGAGGTTACTGTTCAAAAATTTGCTATCAAGCAATAAAAATCCAATTTCAGAGCTATTCGAAAATTTGCTTTCACACATTAAAAATCCAATTACAGTGATATTAACACTAATCAACATTACTAAAAAAATTGCATCATTCCTATCCCTTCCATCAACTAAGCACCAAGTTTGTTACGATTTGAGAATGAATTAAACGTACTGTAAATGCTGTTCCCTACCCAGATATGCTGCTATAGTACTACCTACAAGAAGAAGAATGATACGAAGAGCACAACTCGTGAATTACAACATAATAGAGGCCGAAAAATCATAAATAAGTCGTGTTTTCAGCTAGTCTCAACGTAAAATTGAATCAGTATTAAATTAAGATAGCCTATAAATTATAAACAATCATCACTTCAAAGTGCCATTAAGAATCAAAACAAATTACCTACTGAAATTTACGTGGGAACTACCGAAATATAACGTAAAAATATCCAAAAACACAACGCACACGAGAGGTGTAACAGCCCTAATCTTCAAGTACCATAATATGTTCTCATTCTCATACTTACTGATGTTGGAGGTTCTTCAGGCTTGCTGCCTGGTCTCGAGCCTTGTGCTCGTAATGCCTCTAATAAGGCAGCTCCTCTTCCACCACGCCCAGCACCCCCGCTTCCAGACATTATTATACAACGTTATAGCCAATGATTAGTTATAATCCGAAAACTCATGCCAAACACAACCACTAATAACTGAAAAACACTGACACGCAGTAACAAACAAAATGTTTCAACCCTTAAACACAACAGCATGGCTGCATGGCATGGCATAACCTGCATCAACCAAAGAGAATGTGTATCAAATCCCACTACAGCCAACACACAACAAAAATATTACTCTACAACATAGAATAAGTAAACAGAAAGAAATTTTTACGGAATGATCAATAAATGTTTGCTTCCATTTTCAAAATCACTTTCTTTTATTGCGTATTAATTGAATTATTTCATTATAAAAGGAAACTTAACAATGTACCGTAAACAGAATAATAACAAAAAACTGATAACGAAAATAAACGAAAGGTATCTCACGTTACGTTCGGTTGGCTAAAGAATTCCATACACAACACTGGAGTGATCAACATTTCGACTCGAGGACAACAAACAGATTCACTGAAAAGGATTAAAATTTAGGTTTTGTGCTTCAATTAACTTATCCAAATTTCCCAACATTTACAAGTCTATCAATCAATCAATGTGATCTGCATTTAGGGCAGTCGCCCAGGTGACAGATTCCCTATCTGTTGCTTTCCTAGCCTTTTCCTAAATGATTTCAAAGAAAAAAGAAATTTATTGAACATCTCCCTTGGTAAGTTATTCCAATCCCGAACTCCCCTTCCCATAAATGAATATTTTCCCCAGTTTGTCCTCTTGAATTCCAACTTTATCTTCATATTGTGATCTTTCCAACCTTTATAAACGCCATTCAAACTTATTCGTCTACTCCGCTGACAGCTCGGAACATACCACTTAGTCGAGCAGCTCTTCTTCTTTCTCTCAATTCCTCCCAACCCAAACACTGCAACATTTTTGTAACACTACTCTTTTGTCGCAAATCACTCAGAACAAATCGAGCTGCTTTTCTTTGTATGTCTTCCAGTTCTTGAATCAGGTAATCCTGGTGAGGGTCCCATACACTGGAACCATACTCTAGTTGGAGGCCTTACCAGAGATTTATATGCACTCTCCTTTACATCCTTACTACATCCCCTAAACACACTCATAACCATGTGCAGAGATCTGTACCCTTTATTTACAATCCCATTTATGTGATTACCCCAAAGAAGATCTTTTTACAATGATCCCCAAAAGAAACCTTCATTCCATCAACGCAGTAATTAAAACTGACAGGACTTTTCCTATTTGTGAAACTCACAACCTGACTTTTAACCCTGTTTATCAACATACCATTGCCTGCTGTCCATCTCACAACATTTTCGAGGTCACGTTGAAGTTGCTCACAATATTGTAACTTATTTATCACTCTGTAGAGAATAACATCATCCGCAAAAAGCCTTACCTCCGATTCCACTCCTTTACTCATATCATTTAGATATATAAGAAATCATAAAGGTCCGCTAACACTGCCCTGAGGAACTCCCCTCTCAACTATTACAGGGTCAGACAAAGCTTCACCTACTCTAACTCTCTGAGATCTATTTTCCAGAAATATAGCAACCCATTCAGTCACTCTTTTGTCTAGTCCAATTGCACTCATTTTTGCCAGTAGTCTCCCATGATCCACCCTATCAAATGCTTTAGACAGGTCATTCACGATACAGTCCATTTGACCACCAGAATCCAAGATATCTGCTATATCTTGCTGGAATCCTACAAGTTGAGCTTCAGTGGAATAACCTTTCTTAAACCGAATTGCCTTCTATCGAACCAGTTATTAATTTCACAAATATGTCTAATATAATCAGAAAGAATGCCTTCCCAAAACTTACATACAATGCAAGTGAAACTTACTGGCCTGTAATTTTCAGCTTTATGTCTATCACCCTTTCCTTTATACACAGGGGCTACTATAGCAACTCTACAGTCATCTGGTATAGCTCCTCCGACCAAACAATAATCAAATAAGTACTTCAGATATGGTACTATATCCCAACCCATTGTCTTTAGTATATCCCCAGAAATCTTATCAATTCCAGCCACTTTTCTAGTTTTCAACTTTTGTATCTTATTGTAAATGTCATTGTTACCATATGTAAATTTTATTACTTCTTTGGCCTTAGTCTCCTCCTCTATCTCGACATTATCCTTGTAACCAACAACCTTTACATACAGCTGACTGAATACTTCTGCCTTTTGAAGATCCTCACAAACACACTCCCCTTGTTCATTAATTTTTCCTGGAATGTCCTTCTTGGAACCTGTTACAGCCTTAAAATACCTATACATACCCTTCCATTTTTCACTAAAATTCGTATGACTGCCAATTATGCGTGCCATCATGTTATCCTTAGCTGCCTTCTGTGCTAGATTCAATTTTCCAGTAAGTTCTTTCAATTTCGCCTTACTTCCACAGCCAGGAACCGTTCCTGGATGTGCTAGTAATACGTAACCCCAATGGGACGCTGAGTCGCGCAGTATACAGGAAACCCACTCACACAGACAGGTACCTACACGCCTCGTCTCATCATCACCCATCACAAAAGCAGGCTGTCCTAACATCACTAGTGAACAGGGCCATAGCGATATCTGACGCAGAGCACCTCGAGGAAGAAAAAGAACACCTCACGGAAACCCTTAGGAAAAATGGCTACTCGCTCCATAACATCCGACGAGTCCTTAAAAAATCAGAAGAGAAGAAAGAAAAGACCACCGCAGGAGAAAACAACGGGAAAGGAGAACTGACCCGCCAGAAAACAGCGATACTGCCATACATTAAAAACACTACAGACAGGATCGGCAAGATACTGGACAAATATAACATAAAAACTATCTATAAACCTCACCGTAAGCTAGCCCGTTATCTACCACCAGTAAAAGACACAATAGAATTACAGGCCCCTGGAGTGTATCACTTTGAATGTAGCTGCGGAGCTTGTTATATAGGTGAGGCAAAACGTCTGATCTCCACCCGCTTAAAAGAACATATCCGTCACACAAAGAACCAAAACACAGATAGTTCAGCAGTAGCCAAGCATTCCTACGAAACTAGGCACGGAATATCATTTGACAAGACCAAGATCCTAGCAGCTATCCCTTGGAACCTGGAAAGGAAAATCCGCGAGGCTATCGAAATAAAGAAACATCCGAATAACATAAATTTAGAAGAAGGATACAAAATCAGTAATTCTTGGATGCCCATCATTCATAGTTTAAGACATACAGACCACAACATAAACACACGGGCCGCAACCCCATTACATAACAGCGCGGGCAAGCCTCCACTACCTGGCTGTGACATAAATTTTCCAGAAGCCTCGCGAGACAGCCAGGGCTTACGTCAGCCAGATAGGCTAGGATATAAAAGGCCAAGATCAAGGCCACTCTAGTAGTGTAATTTCTGCCTGGGAGACTGATTACCTCGGATCGAGTAGGGGTATTTCAGTCGTCTTGACAAAGAACACTGCAATGTATTCGAAACGTCGGCAAACTGTAAGTGATATGCGTACAAGTACAACACGGTTCAACCCGGAAAATAACTTAAATAATTCTTCACACCGTGGAAGCTTCACAATCTTGACGATGGTTTGATTGATTGGAGTATGGTTGATGAGCTGTTGGATGTTGCATTTGTTGGAGAAGCGAGATCTTGGTTTCAAGTTTACAGACAGGGTATTTCGAGTTTGGAGGAATTTAGGGAGAAATTTAGTTCTAAATTTTGGAGTGAAGCTATTCAGGGAAGGGAAAGAGATCGCGTGCTATTTGGCAGGTATAAACCTCAGGAAGGTGTATCTATGACGGAGTATTTCTTGGCGCATGTTCTGATCAGCCAGAATATTGAAGGTCTAGCATCGGAGAGAGATACAGTCCGCCAAATGTTGAGGCATTTTCCTGAGAAGGTCGGATTAGCTGCATGTATGCAGAATATTGTTACGATTAAGGAATTAGAGCAGCTGTTAGAGAGGTTTGATGCTTTGGAAGGGCAGGGGAGGACTAGGCAAAGTGAAGGTAGAAATTACGGGGATAATGGGAGACAAGGTAACCAGGTAGCGGGAGATAGGAATAATCAGAATTTCAGTCATTCTAGGCAAGGGAATCAGGGTGGTAATTCCGGAAGGGGAAACAGACACTCTAACCAAGGAGGTAATCACCAGGAATATTATGGCAGAAGACCTAATCAAGGGGAATCAGAAAGTAGGGGGCGTACGGATCAAAGACCTCCAGATCAAGTGCAGAGACATGATAATAGTGAACAGTCCACGTCAAGTAATTTAAACCGGAATCGGACTTCTTAGTTGGGTCAGTTAGGCAGTCCTATACCGAAATTCCTATTCACGTGATGAAACATGTAAGTTATGATTTAGACGTGAAAGAGGAATTATTGAATGACCAAGTGTTTTGTGATCAGGAGGAATCTGAAGCTATTATGATTACGCCTGTGATTGAAGTTGAGATTTGGGAGAATAAGGTCAAGGCTTTATTAGATTCAGGTAGTGAGAAGTCACTGGTCAGGAAGACCAGTTCCTCGAGGCTGTGGACAGAACGAATTTAGTACAGGAGCAGAAGGATTGCTTATTTTCTTTGTTAGTAGAGTATAGCGACGTTTCTAGTGGTAAGCCTGGAAAAACTCACCTTTATGAACATAAGTTTGACATCACTGATCGCTCGAGTTTTGTGGGACCGCGGTACCCTATTCAACATGTTCATGCCAGAGCTGTAGATGAGGTTATATCGAAAATGTTGGAGGATGAGATCATTGAACCTTCAAGTAGTCAATATGTGAACCCTTTAGTGGTTGTAGCCAAGAAGGATGGGAGAGTTCGTGTGTGCTTGGATATCAGACAGATGAACAGACGCATTGCACCCGATCAACAACGACCTGAGACTACCGAAGACCTAATCCAACGTTTTGATGGTAGGAAATGGCTCACGGCGGTAGATTTAAGCTCTAGTTTCTGGCAAGTTCCCTTAAGGAAGGAAGATCGGCAGTTCACCGCATTTCTTTATAAGAATAAGTTTAGTCAGTTCACCCGCGTCCCTTTTGGCACAAAAACATCATCTGCCGCACTTATCAGAGCTTTAGACACTGTGTTGGGACATGAAACGGAGGATCTCACCACCAGTTATATTGATGACCTGGTCGTTGCGTCACATACATTCGAGGAACACATGAAACACTTAGGGATTGTTTTTCGTAAGTTGAGGGATGGGGGTTTCACCTTGAAATTGAATAAATCTACATTTTGTGCACAACACATAACATTTCTAGGTCACACTATCACGCAGCAGGGTGTAACTCCAGAACAGATGAAATTAGAACACATTTTCAACACTAGGACACCACGTAGCGTCAAACAACTTCGGTCCTTTTTGGGAGTTTGCAATTATTTTAGGAGGTTTGTAATTAGATATTCATTTCTTGTAGAGCCATTTAGGGAACTCCTTAAGAGTAATGCTAGGTGGAACTGGGGTCCGGAGCATGATACAGCTTTCACACAACTTAAGTTAGGTTTTCGAGAAGCTGTCGTGCTAAAATATCCTAGATCAGACCGTGCATAATTAGTTATCACTGATGCTAGCGATAAGGGGATTGCGGGGGTGTTATTTCAAGAGGATGATGAGGGTAACCTTGGGATTGTGTCTCTAGCTAGTAGGGGACTTAGTTTAGCTGAGAAGAGGTATACTGTTACCGAATTAGAGTTGCTTGCCATTGTGTACTCCTTGGGTAAATTTAGAACGTATGTGTTAGGAACTAAATTTAAGATTATGACGGATCACAATGCTCTGATATTTATGCAGACGTGTAAGTTAACGTCTAATCGTATGTCTCGTTGGATTCTGGCCTTACAAGATTACGACTTTGACATATCTCATGTCAAAGGGGCAGACAATGTCTTAGCAGATTTCTTGAGTAGAAACCCTCAGGTATCTCGTGAAGACATTGTCGCCGAACAGTCAGGAGGCATTTTAGTATGTACTGTAAAATTTTATGATCGTAAGGAGGAGAAGTTACGTTTGCGTAAGATTAAAATTGAAGAGAGGAAGGAGGTTGACCTCATTCAGATAATTGGTGAATTGGAGGCTAGTGAGCCTGATACTCAGATTCAGAAAGGTAACACGTGGTACCGATTACAAGGTGATTTACTGGCTAAGAAGTGTTATAACGATGTGTGGTGTGTGATAGTCCCCAAGTCTTTGACAGAAGACATTGTTTGGTTTTATCACAAGGAGTTGGGCCATTTCGGTCCGGACAAGGTTTTATGTGCTCTTCAGTACAATTTCATTTGGAAGAACATGGGAAGGGACGTTAGGAAAATTCTAGCGACTTGTGACTTGTGTCAGCGCTGCAAGCACCCCAACAGGCATTTAGAGGGTCCTAGACAGGTAGTTTTGACGCAGGCGCCTGGAGAGCTTGTATGCGTGGATCTGTATGGACCGTTAGTGTCTTCTCGGTATGGATACCAGTTTATATTTGTCGTATTAGATGCCTTCAGCAAATACGTTGTATCCCCTGAGGAAAGCCACAGGGAGAGGGTGTGTCAATCAGATCATTGACAAGTATGTGCCTGAGTTTGGTAAGCCACTCAGGATATTATCAGACCATGGAACACAATTTTCCTCAAAAATCTGGAGAACCAAATTGGCGGAAATTGGGATCCAGCATATTTATTCGTCGATACGATATCCGCAAGGGAATATGTCTGAAAGAGTCATGAGAGAACTCGGCAGGATGTTCAGGTCGTATGTGAGCGAGAAACACAGCTCATGGTTTAATCGCCTGGACGATATTGAGCGGTGGTTTAACGTCACTAAGCACGACAGTACTGGACATTCTCCGATTGAGGTTCAATTAGGTAGGAAGCCTACCAACGAACTCGTTAGAATACTAGGTTTAGCTACAGGAGAGGCTGTACCCAGGGATATCTGTATCCAGCTGGCTAGAGAAAATTTAATTAAGGCAGGTAATAGGAGAATTCGCAAGCAAAATGGGAAAGTACAGTACGAGTTTGAGGTGGGAGACGTGGTGCTTCTCAGAGTTCCTCATTTGTCGAATGCCGATCAGAAAACTATGCATAAGTTTTTTCAATTGTATCAGGGTCCGTATACTGTGGACAGTAGAATAGGCAAGTGTGCTTATAGGCTCCTAACCGCTGAAAATAAGGTTCTTGGGACATTTAATATCTATAGCCTTCGCAGATATAAGAGATAGGATCTGCACCTTGGATGTATATATTATCAATTATGAGTTATGTGTACAGTAGTAAGAAGGGATTGTATTCAATGGTATATGAAACAATCGGAGTTTTGTGTATATAGCCATATTATTATTATTATTATTATTATTATTATTATTATTATTTGGACAAATTGTATTTCGTGTGTGCGAATACAATGCAGCAGACGCAATGTATATATCATTATTACAGTAAAATATGTGTTCAGTTATTTCATTATAAGGTTATGTATGAAGTTCTGTTTTACGGTGAATCATAATATGTGATATCATCAATTCACCAAGGGGGCGTTATGTAATAGTACATATATCACACCCCCGAAATATATGTAGAAGGTAGAGATATTATTGTCAGTATTCGATTTATTATCATTATTATTATTATCGGTATTTCATGTGTATGTTTTGTCATTTATATTTATAAGCTGGAAGATATCCACACATGTAGGTATGAGTAATTTGTTTTGCACGAGTGGGAAAACATTGCTTTAATAACTCTGGTAATTTGAATGAGTCATATGGATATCCCAGTGTCTTATGAGATGTATTTGTTGTGATGTACTTGTGTCGGGAAATTCATGAGTCATGTATATATCCCAGCCTGATGAAGTGAGCTTGTTGCTGTATTAGGAAAGTTTGGTGATTCATGGAATATATCCCAGAGTTTGTTATTGTCTTGGGAGGAAGAAGTAGTTCAGGGCTTGGGCTTGAGAAGAGGATCACTCATGATTGGCTGGCAAGCACCAATCCAGACGTATCATCTGAGAGGAGGGGGATGTTGATGTCTATAAAGGTTGATCATACGGCGGCAACTAGGAACATTGTAAGGGTGATTGTAGAGGTGATTGTAAAGGAACGAGAAGGAAGATAAGTACAACTACAACTGACGCACTGTACGGGAAGGAAGTGGTGCTGATACACGGTACTGGAGTGACACGGCTGCAATGGACTGGACTTCAAACGTTCGTGGAGCGTAGTCTTGTTATGTTCGTGGAAAGTGACTGATTGTGGAGAGTGCTTGCGCATTAAGTATGGTAGCACTTGTGGCGGCCTAGCATTATATGTTGGTGAAAGCTTCAGACTTTCCATAAATTTATGTTGAGGATCGACAGACGTGTATATATATCTTTACAACAAGTGTTAAAATATGTGAACACAGTAGTACAAGGTACAGTATCTGTGTGATGTGATAACTGCCGATTATGAGAATCGGTAAGTCGAATTGATATAGAGACAGTGAAGGGTATTTATCTTCATACATGCACATTGTTCATCGGACCATCTACAAATGGTAGCTTAGTTCTCGCTTTCGTTTTCCCACGATTTTCATTATTGTTGTTGTTGTAAATATGGAGTCTTCCAGCAATATTTTATGTGTGTATTATATGTATAATGTTGTATGTTGATGAGGTGCTCATGCACGGAATTTGTTAAGAATATAGTTAGCTATTTTAGAATCAGTGTCATTGATGAACCTAGGTGCAGTTCCTACCTAATTAGTCGTTTTCAGGAGGTTAGGTAAGGCCTGCAACAGATGTACCAGTACGCAGCATTATGTAAACGCCCTGGGATATACAGTTTATCATGCTCTTATCTAAATTCGAGGGATCCATTCTGGTGAACTCTGGCGCCCATACTACGGACATTTCGGTTAATCATGCTTATTAATTTTATTAAGTTTTTGAGTAAGTTTATTTATATATTTTTATTCATGATTTTATTTATATTTATTATTATCATCAAAAAAAGAAGATACACTACATTTAAGATCTTCCTTTCTATCACAATTATTTTTAACTATCACAAAAACAGCTTCACGATCACTATTACCATCTATTACTTCAGTTTCCCTATAGAGCTCATCTGGTTTTATCAGCACCACATCCAGGATATTTTTCCCTCTGGTTGGTTCCATCACTTTCTGAATCAGATGTCCTTCCCATATTAACTTATTTGCAATTTGTTGGTCATGCTTCCTATCGTTCGCATTTCCTTCCCAATTTACATCTGGCAAATTCAGATCTCCCGCTACAAACACATTTCTTTCCTTGTCGTTTCCCACATAGCTGACTATCCTATCAAATAATTCCGAATCCGCGTCAGTGCTACCCTTTCCCGATCTGTACACTCCAATTATATCAAGTTGCCTATTATCTTTAGAAATGAGCCTTACACCTAGAATTTCATGTGTCTCATCTTCAACTTTTTCGTAGCTTACAAATTCTTCTTTCACCAGAATGAACACTCCCCCTCCCGCCCTTCCTGTCCTGTCTCTACGATACACACTCCAGTTCCCATGAGAAAATTTCTGCATCCATTATATCATTTCTCAGCCATGATTCAACTCCTATTACAATATCTGGTAAATATATATCTATTAAATTACTAAATCTATTCCTTTCTCTACAATACTTCTACAGTTCAACACTAACAATTTTATGTCATCCCTAATTGATTTCCAGGTCCCTGTTCCCTTATCAGCGCTCCCTAGGCCATCCCGTTTCCCTGAATGTACCTCCCTATTACCCTTCCAAACAAATTTTCTAACTTATACGTACCACTGCGGTTTAAATGATGGCAATCTGAGTGCAATTCCCTAATACCTACCCACCCATTAGGATCTAGAAATTTCACTCCTAGTTTCCCACATACCCACTCCATAGTCTCATTTAAATCCCCAATCATCCTCCAGTCAGTATCCCTTCTACACAGTATTCCACTAATAACAATCTCCACTTTCTTAAACTTCAACCGTGCTGCATTTACCAGATCCCACACATCTCCAACTATGTTGGTACTTATATCAGCTTGCCTTACGTTGTTGGTACCAACGTGAAACATTACCACATTCTCCTTCCCCTCCTCCCTCTCTTCTACTTTCCACAACATCTGCCTCAACCTAATTCCTGGATGACACTCTACCCTGGTACCCTTTCCTTCACACACTTTCCCCACGTGTCTAACGATGGAATCCCCCATGACCAGAGCCTCAACCCTAACCACCTCATTTGATCCCCTCCCCTCGTGGTCAGCCCTATCTTTCCTAATAGCTGCAGAAGCTACTTCCTCCTGCCTTTTCTCCTTCCCATGACCCTGTTCCACCTGTCTTTCCCTATCCTCTACTCTACATTTTCCTTTCCTACCTTTTCCCGTTCTCCTACTTCCACACATCTCAGCATCAGTTCCCTGTCCCTCATCTTCCCTCTGTTGTTCTACCTGGAGTGACTCGTACCGATTTCGCACAGACACCTGTCCTGAATTCTGATCCTGAATAGAGCCCTTAGCCTGCAATCTCCTTCCCCTTAGAACATTAGACCACCTGTCTTCTACAACTCCTCCCTTTCCTTCCCCTCCCTCTTGTACACCTACTGTAACCTGTACATTGTTTGAGGGAGTCCTATCTTCCTTCCTGTCTTCTGTGAGAATCCTAATTATCTCCCTCAAACTTTCCAACTCCTCCCTCATACCCCTCAATGCCTCAACACACCCACAGTAAGTACACTCGCGCTCCTTAGCCATTCTTTACGGGGAAAATGAAATTAAAAATAAAATAACTTATTTGCAAAAAATAAATGAACGGAGGGATATATTGTCTGGGATAGTACACAACAATAAGGTAATTAATATACGACTAAAGCAAAAGCAAAGCAAAGTCATCTCCCTACAGGCCATGAAGGCCCTTGGAGGGGTGGAAGGTAAAGGCTTCCACTATCCGTAACCTCGGCACTTGATGGGGTAGAGTGGTTAGCTTTACGCCCGGCCGCCTTTGCCCCCAGGAATTACCCTGGTACTCATTTTTGGTGTAGGCTGAGTGAACCTCAGGGCCATATGCACCTCCGGAAGTGGAAATCTCATTTCTTAAATTTTACGACTTCCTGACGGGGATTCGAACCCACGTCCTTCCGGGCGAGCCGAGCACGCCTTTACCGCCTCGGCCAGGCAGCCCCTAATATACGACTACACTACAATACTACATTGCCGTGTTCTATTTTTATATCCTACAACCCCTGACAGGATAAAAACTGCTGTTAATTACTGAATATCGAAAGTCCCCCCTCAAATGTTATTCCAAAATCTTTTCCTCTTTAGCAAAAGGTTAAATTATATTTATATTGTTTTTCTAGATTTTTTTCTTCATTGATGATAAGCCCATAGATGGGATCGATGCAACTATCCATGCAACCCAAGACCAACTACAATATCTCAGACCTTACGTATCAGTTCACTTTCTTCTTTTTGGTGGTGCTTTTTCTTTGCTTCCCTCACTAACAGAACAGAACCCATATAAACCGCTAAATGCACGGCAACCAGCATTTCCTAGAAGCATTTCAACAGATGTATGGGAGGAAAATCTACGCAAAGTAGTTCAAGATAGAGAAACACGCCCTGAGCTGGAATTGGCAAGTGATGTCACGAACGTCGAACCTTTTACGGAGGAAGAAGTAGCGGAGGTTATAACAAGGATCCGGAAGAACAAATCAAGTGGACCCGACTCTATATACGGCGAGCATATTAAAGAAATATGAAAGACGAAATGATCAATCTTCTTAACGGATGCCTAGAGCAAAGCAATATTCCGGACAGTTGGAGGAAATCTACGGTCAAAATGTTATACAAAGGGAAAGGAGACACTGGGGATCCTTACTCATACAGAGGAATCGCCCTGGAATGCACGATATTCAAGTTACTGACTAAATTACTATACAAGAGGCTTACAAACAAAACAGACCTGAAATTACCTCAGGAACAGTTCGGTTTCAGGAAAAACAGAAGCACAATCCAAGCCATTACCTGCCTATTCAACGACATACAGACTACCTTTTCAAATCCAGAACAAAAACTACATGCAATATTTATAGATTACACGAAAGCTTTCGATTCAATCAGACGGAAATTAATAATAGAGAAACTACAGCAATTGGTTGGTAGAGAGATCTATCTATGCTAATTATTCAAAACATACTTCACGACAACAGCATAATCATCAGTGACGGTATAAACATCTCACGACCAATTCATCAAACAAACGGGGTGCTCCAAGGAGATCCACTGAGCCCTCTGCTCTTCATTGCAGCAACAGCCGACTTAGTTCAATCAATATCATTAGAAAAGGTACGCCTATATATCTATGCAGATGATAAGGTAAAAACATCAAGATACCAGGTAGAATTGCAGATTGTCTTCGATCAACTGGTACAATGGACTACAAATTAACGAAAAAAGACTGTGTCCATGAGCTTCAGAAAAGGGGGACCACAGGCCTCTTTCTTCTACCAAGAAAAGAAACTAACAGCAGTGTCACACTTCAAAAATCTCGGCATGACCTTACAAACACGTGGCATTATATTCAGAAAACACATAGAAGACAAAACAAACACGGCTATCAAGGCGATGAACGACATAAAACCCATCAATAGACTATCAATTGGAACAGCAATGAAATTATTCAAAATTAAAATCACACCTATCATAAAATATGGACTAGAATTAATTTGGATACACTGCACACAGAGAAATCTGGAACAGATTGAGAAAGTAAAAGCCAATTTTTGAAAAATATTATGCCTTTCCAAATTCACACCCTCTTGCATACGAGCTCACCAGGGAGCCTTTCTTCATTGAGGAACTACGACTACAGCTACTTTTGCATTCGAGCAACTCCTGCATAAAAAGGCCTCATGGAAGTGCATTGGAAAAAGTAAAATGAAATATGGTCAGAGTTCTATGCTACAGACGCTATGATCTACAGCGATTGGCAACAAGGGAACTATGAGCTGAGACATTTAGTGACACGCTACGCCGTTCATGGCTTCCACTTCAAGGTGTACATAACCAGCAAATATCCAGACGTCACCTGTGTTTGTGCTTTGTGCTTTGTGCGACAGAAGCTGTGTTCGATATCACGCAATGATATGCAGTGAAATGAAGTGCTCAGTGAGGGACAGTGACTATACTAACAACTGTTGTTAGCTATTTGGTTTTTTTCCCTGCATATTGTGCGCTTTTCGTCTTTATTATTAATATTATATCTCAGACCTTAACCGATCTATCGAAACTGTCCATAATGGCGGCAGCTGGAGTGCTAGCATGCGTTTGTATATTATTAACCGTACATTATATTTATTTTTAGTCTTACACAGAGTTTACACGAGGACAGTAGACTGGACAATACAGTGAGCCAAGACAATATTGCCCTCGTGTGAACGAACTAGCCGAGGACAGGACATTGAATAAGCTACTGTCTTACGAGTTAACCTCGCTTCCTATCTATCGGGACAATGCCTTCCCCCCACCATCGCTCTTATTGTCCTGTTGATAAGTATGTTAGAGTAATTTGTACTTTTTCTCTGGCGGGTATTGCTTCTCTCATTAATGTATCGTTACGTTGAATCATCGGCGAGACCTTCCTCAGAAGGTCTTCAAAACTTTCAGTTGACTTCTTCATGCACATTTTATATTCTTGAAGCAAAGTCACCTCCGTACAGGCCATGAAGGCCCTTGGAGGAGTGGAAGGTAAAGGCTTCCACCATTGTTAACCTCAGCACGTGATGGGGTAGAGTGGTTAGCTCTACGCCCGACCGCCTTTGCCCCCAGGAATTAACATGGTACTCATTTCTGGTGTAGGCTGAGTGAACCTCAGGGTCATATGCACCTCCGGAAGTGGAAATCTCGTTTCTTAAATTTTACGAATTCCTGACGGGGATTCGAACCCACGTCCTTCCGGGCGAACCGAGTACGCCTTTACCGCCTCGGCCAGGCAGCCCCTTTATATTCTTGAGGATCTTCTAATTATTTTAATAATAAAATAGACGATCCTGATGAAGATCTGCGTGACAACCATTTCCGTAAACACAATCTCTTCTTATTTTTAGTTATTACGTCTTCAACTATATCTAACACATCTTCGTATAAGATATGAATCAATTTCCTTAATTTTCCTTGAAGAGCACGGCGTCGTGGATCCATTTTGATGATGGAAAGCGGACGACTTGATATTGTCTTGTCCTGCGCAAGGGACTCTTCACGGAGCACAGGACAATACCAGGACAATACAATATTGTCCTGTCTTTCATACTGTCCTCGTGTAAACTCGGCTTCAAGAAAGTTATAGATCCTCTTCAGTGCCGTAATAAGTTGGTTGTTCTTAAAGAGCTGATTTATTTTAACAATATCGCTGGTGATTAGGTTAATGTTGATTATCGTATTCTTCTCTGAAAGCATTTCCTTCATTTTTAGTTTCGTATGCAATATGTTTATAGTTTAATGTGCTGTGTGCCTGGATATAAGTAAGAACTTCAGTGTTCCTGTTTACAGAAGACCTAGTATTACGGCAAAATAGGGTTAAGAACATTCGTAAGGTAAACTTCGATCCGAATCATAGGACTAATAATGTTGTGTACATTAATCATTTTATCATTTTTGAAATCTAATGTATTGTCAGGGACGACATTATTTACCCATAGAACGTGGTGACCGCATTCGAGTGCCGCGCAAACTTCCGAAGTTAAAACTAATTATGCCTATCCTAGCATTTGCCCTATCAGCCAACGTATCTTACTACAGAGAAAATTAAATCAGTCCCAGAAATATCCGGAAAATCATGATCAAGATTTATGATTTAGAGACTAAATTAATCTTAAACGGTGGTGCAAGAATGATGTAATTAATTTTCGACGTTTTACAATGAACATGCGTAAAATAAACTAACTAAACCTAACTCCATTTCCCGTGAGTGAACGTGAGGGTTATGTTTTTTTTATAAAATTACAATTATGCCATCAATTCTGGTGAGTTTTAAGTTGGCGAGTGTTTAAATGGTCATATATATCAAACAAATATTGCTTGTACCTACTCAACAATACAGGTGGATTTTGGGGGGTTGACATTTCATTGGAGAAATTTGTTTGCGTGTTTTACACAATGTGCTGTGGTTAATGGTAGTGTTACGTAGTATTTCATTTAAGGTTAATAATGTTCTTTGTTGGCATCTATGTATCTTATTTGCTGACCGGAGATTCATATGTGAAATATTTTTATACTCTGTGTCTGTTTCAAACTGACGTTGATACAATTATTTTCCCCCTGAAATTACATATAGACTTACAATACGCGATAATGCTACTTTTGGTGATTAATTATTCATATTTTGAGTTAGTGAGTTGTATTTCATGACGTTTGACTTGTGATATTTTCTTTAGGTGACTCGAAATAAACATTCATAACCTTCCCCGCAACCTCTCATATCGCACACCGATGTCCGCCATGTTTATTCTGGATTACGGTCTGATGAAATTGTAGTTGGTCTTGTGCTACCCTATTCTGAATTTCTTTCGATTTCTACCTAACTATTATATCTAATCTGATCCGTTTGACATATCATGTCTTGGCTACCGTCCTTACCAGTCAATACTCATCTGCATTTAGGACAGTCGCCCAGGTGGCAGATTCCTAGCCTTTTCATATTGTGATCCTTCCTACTTCTACATACACCACTCAAATTCATTCGTCTACTAACGTCATTCCACGCCAACTCTCCGTCGACAGCTCGGAACAGACCACTTAGTCAAGCAGCTCGACTTCTTTCTCCCAGTCGTCCCAAAACAAACTTTGCAACATTTTTGTATTACTGCTCTTTTGTCGGAAATCACACAGAACAAATTGAGCTGATTTTTTTGGGGGGTTTTTCCCAGTTGTATAATCAGGTAATCCCGGTGAGTGTCCCATGCACTGGAACCATACTTTAGTTGGGGTCTTAGCAGAGACTTATATGCCCTCTCCGTTACATCCTTACTACAACCCCTAAACACCTTCGAAACCATGTGCAGAGATCTGCACCGTATATTTACAATCCCATTGTAATAAATAATCTTCTAGCCTATAGTAGTGTGAGAATAGATGATGGGGTATCACTCTCTTCTCCCATCAAACAAACGGTGTGTTACAAAGAGACCCCATTAGCCCTACGCTTTTTAACGTAGCTACAACAGACATCGCAAGAATAACAGATAATCTACCGACAGTGCTTTATGCCTATACAGATGACATGATAATAGCATCGAGAAACAGAGAAGACCATCAGATCGCGGTAGATAGATTACAGGAATGGACAGAAATAAACGACTTACAGGTTAACAAGGACAAGACGGTCTGTTTGGTTTTCAGAAAAGGAGGAAGAATAGCAGCGACAGACAGAATTTCATATGCAGGGGTAGACTTGACTACAGTAAATAAGTTTCGCTACCTCGGCATCACTCTACATGTGAGGGAAAAGGCAGCAGCAGCAATAAGAGTAATTTACGATAAAGAGCCAACCAAAATATCAATAGGCTCGGCAATTAAACTCTTTCATGCAAAGGTCTACCCATTCTGACATACGGCATAGATTTAATCTGGGATAAAACGTCAGACCTAACTACCCTTGAAAAAATGAAAGCTATCTTTCTGAAAATAATATTAAGTATTTCTAAGACATCTCCAACTAGACTAGCTTATGAGTTAGCTTTTCTTATCGAGGATCTTAGATATCTTTCTGTACCATCGACACCTCAAGCCACTGCTCACCTAAATCTGAGGTTAAGCAACAGAGAAGAAATCTGGCCGGCGTTTTACGTGACATATATTATGACAAATAGAGACTGGATGGGCCCAAATAAGAACATGCACAGTGATATCAACAGGCTGGCTGTGCACGGATTTCATCATAAGCTTTGAGGCTTTGAAGAAATGCCTGTGTAATAAAGGTTTGAATTTGACTAAATTACAAGCAATAGGAACAGACAATGCGTCTGTTATGGTGGGCCTAAATCATGGAGTTTATGTAAAGTTAAAGGCTGAAGTGCCAAATCTACAATTAATCAGATGCGTTTGTCTCTCTCTACAATTGACAGTTTCGCATGCATCAGGGTGTTTGCCGAGGAACTTAGATTTCCTCATAAGGGAAAGTTACAATTGGTTTTCACAATTATCCATACGACAGGCAGTATACAAAGAACTCTACGAGACAATAAATGAAGTCGTCTCTCTCTTGAAATAAATACAGTAAAGCCAAACTCGGTGGCTGTCCATCGAATGTGCAGTGACAAGGATAATTTAAGAAAAGGCTAAGAAAGAAACAAATAGGGGATCTGCCACCTGGGCGACTGCCCTAAATGCAGATCAGTAGTGATTGAGGAACAGTTAAAAACTCACTTTGAAATCGCTCGTCTTAAGATATCGCTGTTATACAGCCGATTTTTTATATTCAGTGTATAGCGACATTCAAAATTACTTGTAGGCCTAATTGTCTTTTCAGAAGCCAATTTTGGGTGAAGTGTAGACCGTAAATAAGAAGTTCGAAAGTCGAAACCAAAATCCTTCATAATTATTAGGTGACCTATTCCTTCTCATTATGTCATTCTGCACCAACGTTCTACTACCCAGTGTCAAATTAGATGCCCTGAAAACAGAAATGAATAATCATCTGGACCCACTGCTCTATTATTTCGAAATTAATGTATCATCGTCCTCCGTTTCTGAAGACCAACGGAAACAACTACGCGATAGATGCGTGCAATTCATTGTTCAACTTATCCAACAATTGAGGAAATGATTACCTGAAAATATAGGAATCCTTGAAAAAATGCCTCTCTTTTCACCTGAAAATGTTTATCTTTTTAAGTTGCAAATTATTGATACAGCACAACTCTTTATGCTGACAATAATATTATTGCGGCAGTAGAAATCAGTGACGAAATCTGCATCATATCCAGTGGCCTGAAGTTAAGGACACTGTGAAATTTTGGGCAGAAGTTGATTTGTATAGGGATTCAACTGGAGAAAACCCTTTCGCGAAATCTCGTACTTCCTCATTCTAATGCGGGCGTGGAACGAGTGTTCAACCAAGTCAATATAAGAAAAAATAAACTGAGAAATAGAATCTCAATTCAAACTCTCCATTCGGTCATATGTGAAAATTTGTATTTAATATGGGAGGGATATGCTGTTATACATATGATATTGAACCATACAGTTCATGGACCAATAGTATGGATTTTAGTATTAGATATTGGGATTACCTAAGATCACCAAGGAAGTAATTGTCTCATAGTTTATTTCATAAAAGATTCCAGAAGAAGCGTTCTCGTGGGAAGAGAGCTAGAGCATCATTATGAAAACTTCCAGAGCCTCATTAAAGGGATTTATGTCCCAAGCCAAGCCTCTTAATGAAGATTGGGGACGCTCCCCGTATCCCGGCAAACTAACTTTCGGAGGGGTGAAGGAAATAATTTAATATCTTTGGTTACGAGAGAGATGCATTGGTTCTGATACAAGAATTGCAACCTGCACAATTTATGCTAAATTTTGATATGCAATATGGCTGTAATCATAAATGCATTCGTTAAGTAGGGCACTTGACGTGCTTTATGCGGGAAAACTTCGAGTCGCGGGCGCGCGTATCCTTCACGCGATCAAGCGGCGTGGCTACGCCAACCTGATTATAAATGCAAGGCCGCCTGGCACGTCAGCCTCATTCTCTGACCGTTAAGCTGCTTGAACGAAGTCGTCATGCTGCGAGTCGGCACCTAGGACAACGTTTTTCTTCGAGCTGCACATACAACTAGCACTACTGAATCTGCCAGAAAGTAAGTAATTAACTTGCACATTCAGCTGAATTCTTGATATTACCTGTGTTGATCTGCTGTGGTGAGATGATTTACTGCATATTATAGACTGATGAATTAGTAGCTTCATATTTCTGTGAGGCCAAGTTGTAACTGACGTAATTCTAGAATAACTATAGGCTCAGGGTAGTTCTCATACCACGACATGTTGTCCGAGTGAAAGAATAAAATAACAGTGTTACTAAGAGTGATGAAGAAACTATAGTGTACCAGGTTTAAAATTCAGAACAAGACATGGTCAATGTAACGTGTGAGGCACGATATTAGTGGAAACAGGCATCGAGTCTGGACAGTCTGTAATAAGTAAATTTGTTTTCAGTTTCCCCTGCATCAAGCCAGAACGAGCTTCTACATCATCATTGCGAGGAAGCCGCAACGGGAGCTGAAGCCGGCAAGACATCGGGAATCGACCCAGGAACGTTGGGTGTACCTGATCAGCGCGACATCGAAGGGGACATCTTCCAACCATCTAAGGAGTTGCAAGAAGGATTCGCGCAAGATAGAATGGCTCCAGCCGTCCACCAGTATCTGCTGCAAGCGTCGCAGTTTGTCATGATGTGGTAAATTCAGTGGTCCACAGGAAGGGCCGCTCCGTCATGTCATCAATCATATAAGGTCAGAGCTTTCCAATTCTGTTTCAAGCATGTCATTTAAATTTAGATAGGAACAGGGGGGCCGTCAGCCAACAGGTTAGTTTATGGTAGGAACATTCTTGGTAATAAAGAGCTAGGCCTCAAGCTCGAACCCCGTACATTAGTGTAGGTAGTAGGTTGTATATTCCTTGTTGGTGTGATTATATTTCATTTCGATAGTATTATATTAGTGTACGTGTAATCTTCATGGGTCAGGTCGAACTCCCTTGGTCATGTTAGGTAAGTCTGACAGGCAGGCACTGTTTATTATGTAGCATTTAGGCATGTGTCTCGGCAGACGTAGGTTATGTATTTGAGATCAGGATTTACACCGTAACTCACCTAGCTTTACTGACATTGTGAGCGAGTCCGTATGTTTGAGAGATGTGGGCATTATGCATGTAGCTGACTCTATGAATTGATATGAGAGAGCCCCAGCATAGATTAAGAGTGTATTAGATGCATTTGAGATGCCTTATTATGGCTTTGTGATTATAGCTTGCTGAATTGTGCCTTTGTATTATCAAGGATGAGCCAATTGGAGGCGGAAATGAGATTTGTTGTATTGCTGGTGATATTGAGATGAGGGCGTGTAGCCCATGTGTATTTAAAAGAGCGCTTTAGCAGACAGATTATGTGAGGTACTTTGAAAAGCGAAGTTTTTTAGCACTCGGCTACAAGTCAGTCAGCTGAGCTCATAAATTGTGAGGACCGCTGCCTGTCGAGTGCACTGCTGGTGAGGATTGTTGTTGTGACTGACGTCACAGTCTTGAAACTCGGTTATATTGCTGTCTGCAGCTTGTCGAGTGTGTAGAGGGGAGAGGACGACCTTGATGTTTTGACGCAAGGAGAGATTTTAGTTCTGTTTGTTCTGCTTTAATTAACACTTGCCCGTTTGATATTGACGCAGCAGGTCGTTATGCTACTTAGGTTCCAAAATGGGTAAAATATAAATATGTAAATAAATTCAGTGTTAATTTTAATTTTATACCAGTTGTATAGTATTATTAGAAGTAATTTCACATACCGTACTGTATATGAGTTGACTATGTTCGTAAGATATTATAAGTAGAATTTTGTAAACAATATAAATTTATTAAGGATGATGTGTGTGTTTAATAGAAAAAATTATTAGTGTAAATTGTATAATATTGTACTCTAGGAAAATTTTCTTCGTCTCCTGTTAATTTAAAATTTAGTGCTTGACAATAATGTATTTTAGTGTACCATTTGCCACCGAGGTAGACACCTCATTTGCAAATAAAGAGATTTTGATTTGATTTGATATTGACCCCTTGGACAAGGTGGTTGTGTTCCTTTGATATTGTTTTTTTTGTATATGATTATTCAACGCCTTGTTCCTCATTGGACCAGGGATCGAGACAGGATCAGGGCACTGTATATTGAGTGTTTATATTTGTTTGCACCGGGGTTCGATGGTACGAGGCATAGTAAAATTTTATGAGGAGATTACTGTTAGATGTGTATTTTAGCAGATCCATTGTCTCTTTATTTCATTACTTACACAATTGTACCATGCTTGTTTCAGCAAAGCTGTTTCGTGAAGGCAGTGAACTGGTAGTCATCGGCTCAACATTATCTTTACCCCAGTCACATTTGAAAGCTCTTATATTTGTAAATAGTATTTTTATGTAATAAATCCCTGATTGTAAAACTTTGAATGCAGCGATGTTTTCTGTTAGATATTTTTTGGTAGGATTTTTCTCTTACCCTGCATCATATCGTATCCACCTAAGTTATCCTTTATGTCCTCATTTTTCACCCTGTTGCCCTGATTCATGTTCTACTGAGCTGCGGATTGTGGATACGCCTGTAAGGTAAGACATGTGCCGTACATACAACTTCTCTTGGATGTATGGGTCACTATGGTGTTCTTGGTTCGAATTCGGCATTAGCCTGACGAGAATCAAAAATATTATAGGGCACAATATACTGAAAGAAGTACTGCAGAAAGTACTTCTACAGATCAACCATAAATAAACAAATATAGTAGAGTTTTTTAATTTGTGTATATAGTTCGCAATTAAATAGACTTAAGTTAGGATTACGATAACTGATAAAACGCAGTGAAGATTTTATTATTATAATAGTGTTAGTGTTTTAATGTGACTTGTATTCAATTGAACATGTGGCTATAATATAGGCTAGACCAGTGGCGGCCAGTGACAACATTTTCAGGGGTTTCACAACAACAAATTTTATGTTCACGTCTCAAATTATGCCAAAGTAGAATGCAAATCAGTACAAAATAACTTTATTAAATCATTTCACTAAAAGTTCCTTGTACGGTTGCTTCACCACTCATAATTTGGTAGAATCCATATAACCGATGATGCAATTTTCCGAGACTAATCAGTGGATGTACAACAAAACTAAAATTACGACTGCCCGCACCGAGTGACTCAGACGTATTTCTAACCACAAGTAAAATTCATAGCAACTTTGCTACAATGCTGTATTGTAGCGGATATTAAAAGATGCGAACAATATCCTTGGATTTACATAGCACGAAGTTCACCTAAGTATGACAACAAGCATAAAGATAGTGCGTGCAATTACTAATTTAATTAAATTAATTCATTGAAATAGAAACGAATCTCCACCAAACATTTTAAGCAAACTTCTGCCCGTGAATACGAACCATGAACGGAATTACCTACTAGCGAAATCTTCCGGCGATGTAATGCAATAGTAACTTCTGGGAGCTGTGGCGAACAGTAATACAGTAGGGGAGGTGGCAGGCCCTTGTGATCAACTGTCATACTTTCACTTGTTTGAGGATAGTTGTACAATGAAAGGCACATACCTTACCGTGCTCCTCGCTTATGGAGATATCTGTCTATAAACCATGACGTCATCTCCATGCGTATGCGTATGGTCTTCACGTTGGTAGCAAAATCTCCAGTGTGCTTCCTGCATTGTCAGTCGGAACGAACAGCTGTCAGTGTAACGGACCTTTGATATAAGTCGAATACTTTCGATCGATTGACGAAATCAGGCAGAAACAAAGGAAACAATTTTGAATTATCCATGAATGCGTGAATATCAATCAGAACTGGGTGTTCACGTGCTCATGTGCTCCTGAGATCCCACCGCCACTGGGCTAGACCTATCTTCAAAAGAGGACACCATTAGAGTTACTGAACTTCAGAGGCAGAACAGCACAACTTGAAGAACGTAGGCGTAATTTTAATGCCTTATCTTACTAAATCTGGTGAATGTATAGAGTTTTCAAAACCAGATCTGGTGATATCTGGTGATTTTCAAATCCATACAGTATCTGGTGATTATGAGTACCTAGGAGTTGACAACTCTGCCCACGCGCCGCGATGAAAAATGCTTTTCGTACATACGTAATCTACTGCTGTGGATGACATGGAGACTGCTCAAGGCTTAACGTCTCCATCCGATGGACAAATCATCATCATCATCATCATCATCATCATCATCATAAACAGCCTCATATGCTCTCACTCAAGAGGGCGTATGAAAACCGCGGCGATTTTGAAATTGAATCCGGGCTTTTGGGACGCAGTCCAGTGATTAGAACTGTTCTCTACCAACGTAATTCGAAACGGCTCACTTGACGCCTTAACGAACATGGCCACCAAGCTCAGCCTACATCCTGTCGCACATTTTCTCTCCGTTTCAATGTATTTCCTACACTGAACAGTCAAATAACCATGCCAGATTATTATGTTCTTCAGAGGTATTTCTGACTTCGAGCGAGTTGAGATAGAGCATATGGGCTAACTTGTGTAATTGTAGTTGTCGTTCCTTTAAATGAAATGAAGGACTCGTAGATTGAAAAATCAATCAATCACTACTGATCTGCATTTAGGGCAGTCGCCCAGGTGGCAGATACCCTATCTGATATTTCCCTAGTTTTTTCTTAAATGATTGCCAAAAATTTGGAAATTTATTGAACATCTCCCTTGGTAAGTTATTCCAATCCCTAACTCACCTTCCTATAAACGAATATATGCCCCAATTTGTCCTCTTGAATTCCAACTTTATCTTCATATTGTGATCTTTCCTACTTTTAAAGGCATTACTCAAATTTATTCTTCTACTGATGTCCACCCACGCCATCTCTCCACTGACAGCTCGGAAAATGCCACTTAGTCAAGCAGCTAGTCTCCTTTATCCCAAGTCTTCTCAGCCCAAACTATGCAACATTTTTGTAACGCTACTCTTTTGTCGGAAATCGCCCAGAACAAATCGAGCTGCTTTTCTTTGTATTTTTCCAGTCCTTGAACCAAGTAATCCTGGTGAGGGAACCATACTCTAGTTGGGGTCTTACCAGAGACTTATATGCCCTCTCCTTTACATCCTAACTACAGCCCCTAATACCCTCATAACCATGTGCAGAGATCTGTACCCTTTATTTACAATCATATTTATGTGATTACCCGAATGATGATATTTCCTTATATTAATGCAGTGGAACCTTGGTTTGCGAGCATAATTCGTTCCTGCAAACGGTAAATAAAAATGTAAACAGAATCTGGGATGGGTTTAAAGAAACTGTTGAGGAATGCGAAAACAGGTTTGTACCTTTAAGTGTGGTAAGGAATGGTAAAGACCCACCTTGTTATAATAGCGAAATAAAGAGACTAAGAAGGAGGTGCAGACTGGAAAGAAATAGAGTTAGAAATGGCTGTGGAAGTAAGGAGAAATTGAAGGAACTTACTAGAAAATTGAATCTAGCAAAGAAGGCAGCTAAGGATAACATGATGGCAAGCATAATTGGCAGTCATACAAATTTTAGTGAAAAATGGAAGGGTATGTATAGATATTTTAAGGCAGAAACAGGTTCCAAGAATCGCATTCCAGGAAAAATTAATGAACAAGGGGAGTGTGTATGTGAGGATCTTCAAAAAGCAGAAGTATTCAGTCAGCAGTATGAAAAGATTGTTGGTTACAAGAATAATGTCGAGATAGAGGAGGAGACTAAGGCCAATGAAGTTATAAAATTTACGTATGATAACAATGACATTTACAATAAGATACAAAAGTTGAAAACTAGAAAAGCGGCTGGAATTGATCAGATTTCTGGGGATATACTAAAGACAATGGGTTGGGATATAGTACCATATCTGAACTACTTATTTGATTATTGTTTGGTCCGAGGAGCTATACCAGATGACTGTAGAGTTGCTATAGTAGCCCCAGTGTATAAAAGAAAGGGTGATAGACATAAAGCTGAAAATTACAGGCCAGTAAGTTTGACATGCATTGTATGCAGTGGCGGCTCGTGAAAAAATCGTCCTACGTGCTACAAAAAACAAGCTAAATACGCTGTTTTAAATCTGCATATTGCCATGATGAACAACGCATACTTCAAACTTGGTAATACTACTACTACTACTACTAATAATCGTAATAGAAATAATAATAATAATAATAATAATAATAATAATAATAATAATAATAATAATAATAATAATAATAATAATAATAATAATAATACAACTTTTCTCGCAATTTATTACTCAGAACAAACAAAAACAACATTAATTTGGAAGCAGATGAATTCTTCGACAACTGTCTACGAGATAAATTATTCATTGAAGAAATATTGTTTTTACTAACCTAATGGCGCAACTTACATCAGTGCAAATAGAATCGTGGGAATATAGATCCCCACTAAGAACACTAATTTAATTTCACTTTATATACACTGCAGTGGATAAATAATTTGATAAATCTTCGTATAAACTTTAGCACTAACACAATGACAGGAAAAACACGCACCAGTAATATAACCGCGAGATTAAAAACTGCACAAAGCAACTGAAAGAGCTGCCAACTGATTCAATGAGACCTCCCCTATTAGGTTACCAGAGTAAATGTCCGGCTCCATGGCTAAATGGTTAGCGCGCTGGCCTTTTTGGTCACAGGGATCCCGGGTTCGATTCCCGGCAGGGTCTGGAATTTTAACCATCATTGGGTGTACGTGTTGTCGTCATCATCATTTCATCCTCATCACGACTCGCAGGTCGCCTACTGGTGTCAAATCAAAAGATCTGCATCTGACGAGTCGAACATGTCCTCGGATACTTCCGGCACTAAAAGCCATACGCTATTTCATTTCACCAGAGTAAATTACATTGTAATGCGGGATAACATTTAGGGTCAGTCATAGATTCTTTCACTCACCTACGAATTCCTTATTTTTGACACAAAAGGAAGATGGATATTTTAATAAGCATGTGTGAGATAGATTGCCTCCACTTACGCTTTACTTTCGAACCCAGACGATGCTACTATCTAGTGGCAGATTCGCTTACCACGTTCAACATTAGCACGGCCGACTGGATCCCTCGCTGCGCTCCGGGTAGCAGGAGACATCGAGTAATTCTACCCCCTTGCGGGAGAGGAAGTAACTATAAACGGGATCAGTGAAAGTTGATCCCGGTTTATGGTATACTCCGCCGGCTAGGGGGAGTGTTGCAAGCTTGGCTGCGCCTGCGTATTGCTTCCTTCAGGCTACAGGCAAGGGCTCACTTCACATGAGCACGAGCCTTGTTCCCCGGGAGAACGGCGCTAGGTGTTCGACAGATCTCGTCCTGATTTTCACAAAACACAAATTCATATCGTACTCAAAACAACGAAAAGGCACCAGGATAATTGTACTGTACATAAATAATATTCCTTTCAGTTCCAAGCTACGTGCTGGAGCCCGGTAGCACGTACTGACCGGCCGCCACTGATTGTATGTAAGCTTTGGGAAGGCATTCTTTCTGATTATATTAGGCATATTTGTGAAATTAATAACTGGTTCGATAGTAGGCAATTCGGTTTTAGGATAGGTTATTCCACTGAAGCTCAACTTGTAGGATTCCAGCAAGATATAGCAGATATCTTGGATTCTGGAGGTCAAATGGACTGTATCGCGATTGACCTGTCTAAAGCATTTGATAGGGTGGATCATGGGAGACTACTGGCAAAAATTAGTGCAAGTGGACTAGACAATAGAATGACTGAATGGGTTGCTATATTTCTAAAAAATAGATCTCAGAGAGTTAGAGTAGGTGAAGCTTTGTCTGACCCTGTAATAGTTGAGAGGGGAGTTCCTCAGGGCAGTGTTATCGGACCTTTATGTTTTCTTATATATATAAATGATATGAGTAAAGGAGTGGAATCGGAGGTAAGGCTTTTTGCGGATGATGTTATTCTCTATAGAGTGACAAATAAGTTACAAGATTGTGAGCAACTGCAACGTGACCTCGAAAATGTTGTGAGATGGACAGCAGGCAATGGTATGTTGATAAACGGGGTTAAAAGTCAGTTTGTGAGTTTCACAAATAGGAAAAGTCCTCTCAGTTTTAATTACTGCGTTGATGGGGTGAAAGTTCCATTTGGGGATCATTGTAAGTATCTAGGTGTTAATATAAGGAAAGATCTTCATTGCGGTAATCACATAAATGGGATTGTAAATAAAGGGTACCGATCTCTGACCATGGTTATGAGGGTGTTTAGGGGTTGTAGTAAGGATGTAAAGGAGAGTGCATATAAGTCTCTGGTAAGACCCCAACTAGAGTATGGTTGCAGTGTATGGGACCCTCACCAGGATTACATGATTCAAGAACTGGAAAAAATCCAAAGAAAAGCAGCTCGATTCGTTCTGAGTGACTTCCGACAAAAGAGTCGCGTTACAAAAATGTTGCAATGTTTGGGCTGGTAAGAACTGAGAGAAAGAAGAAGAGCTGCTCGACTAAGTGGTATGTTCCGAGCTGTCAGCGGAGAGATGGCGTGGGATGATATTAGTAGACGAATAAGTTTGAATGACGTTTATAAAAGTAGGAAAGTTCACAATATGAAGATAAAGTTGGAATTCAAGAGGTCAAACTGTGGCAAATATTCATTTATAAGAAGGGGAATTAGGGATTGGAATAACTTACCAAGGGAGATGTTAAATAAATTTCCAATTTCTTTGAAATCATTTAGGAAAATGCTAGGAAAGCAGCAGGTAGGGAATCTGCCACCTGGGCGACTGCCCTAAGTGCAGATCAGAATTCATTGACCTGGATCATTGATCATTGTAAACCAAAGCACTTGTATATCAAAGGAAGTTTTCCCACAAGAAACAATTGAAACGCGGATGATTCGTCCACAACACAAAAATATTTATTCTCATACCTTTTCTAAAACAAAATATAACGTAAAACAAACTAAAGTGCACTTTCCCTTACAATAGAATCATTGTTGGTTTGAGGGAGACGAGAGATGACATGAGAAAAGTTACTGTGTAGCACGAATTTCACGAACGGAATCACTGCTATCTGTTGGCTCACTGGAATTGTTTTATTTTCGTGCAATTTTAACGAGGAACCTGTCAAATGACTGATGATTTTGCCTGTTTTTGTGGATTTCACGAAAATGTGACATTTCATTGTCATTGAACTGGTTCATCGCTCGCATTGCTACAGCCTTATTCGGGTGGTGTTTCTCTACAAAATTTTGCACTGTTTCCCACATTATGTACTTCTCCTGAATCTCAGTTGAAGTGAGAGATTCCATTGACTTTTCCTCCTCCTCTTCCCCGGACGAGATCTCCTCCATAACATCTTCCTGTTGCTCGCGATGCAAGTTCATCAGTTCGTTGGTGGTCAGTTAGTGGCTATGTTCTTTCATCTGCTCTTGAATGTCCACGTCATTCGCGTCCAGCCCCATAGTGTTCCCTAAGGACACCATTTCATCAACAATCGGCGGCTCACTGTCACCAACAATCCCCTCAATGTCACGTCTATAAACATAGTCTGGCCACAGCTTTCCCCAAGCGGAAGTGGAGTTCTCTTGGTGACTCCATCCCCGGCTTTATCAATGATCTTCAGGCAATTCACGATGGGGAAATGATTTCTCCCAAACTCACGGAGAATAAGGTTTATTCCTTCGGTCACTTCGAAGCATCGCTGAAATAGTGCTTTGGTGTATCGCTTCTTGAAATTCGAAATTACTTGCTGATCCATAGGCTGGAGTAGTTTTGGGAGGAAGGAACTTACCCTTAACGAACTTGAATTCCTCCAGTAGGTCGTCATTAAGGCCTCAAAGCCTGGAGGATGAGCAGGAGCCTTGTCCATAACCAGCTATACTTTGAGCGGCTGATTATTTTCTGAAAGTTATTTCTTCAATACAGGACCAAAGACCACGTTCATCCATTCAACAAAGGCACAGGGGAGGGGAAAACGTAGGCACGCGTGACGCTCGTATTGCGAAACCTCACTCGCTTACCAAGTTACAATTTATTTAAAATATTTGCTCGTCTTGCAAAACACTCGTAGACCAAATTACTCGTATTCCGAGGTTTTACTGTACCTAGGTATTTACAATGACCGCCAAAGGGAACTTTCACCCCATCAACGCAGTAATCAAAACTGACAGGAATTTTCCTATTTGTGAAACTCACAACCTGACTTTTAACCCCGTTTATCATCATACCAGAGGTATTTGTGACTTCGAGCGAGTTGAGGTCATGTTGCAGTTGCTCACAATCTTGTAACTTATCTATTACTCTGTACAGAATAACATCATCTGCAAAACGTTTTATCTCTGATTCCGCTTCTTTACACATATCATTGATATATATAAGAAAATATAAAGGTAAAATAATACTGCCTTGAGGAATTCACCTCTTAATTATTACAGGGGCAGATAAAGCTTCGCCTACTCTAATTATCTGAGATCTCTTTTCTTGAAACAGAGCCACCCATTCAGTCACTCTTTTGTCAAATCCAATTGCACTCACTTTTGCCAGTATTCTCCCATGATCTACCCTATCAAATGCCTTAGACAGGTCAATCGCGATACAGTATATTTGACCTCCTGAATCCAGGATAATCTGCTATATCTTGCTGGAATCCCACATGTTGGGTTTCAGTGGAATAACCTTTCGTAACCACAAACAATGGCTTCTATCTAACTAGTTATTAATTTCGCACAGAAATAATGCTTTCCCAAAGCTTACATGCAATGCATGTGAAACTGACTGGTCTGTAATTTTCAGCTTTATGTCTATCACCCTTTCCTTTATACACAGGGGTTACTTTAGCTTCTCGACACAGCTACGGTACTTAGTTTATTGCAGATTCTTGGGTTGGATGACTTTGAAGTTAAACTCCTTAAGGCAACAATTATCACCATAATGCCGTGTTTATCGGGGATCACAAGAACACTCAATTTTCTGTTCAGTTGCTAGCAGCAGATTTATCTTAAAAAAACTTTTCAAACGCATTATCTACGAATTTATTCCGTTACAAATCGCTACAAATATTTCATACCAACGATAGAATTTTTCAGGAGATTTACTTTGAAATTTTCCTCTTATCCACATGTTTTGTAGATAATGAAGGCTATTTATATTTTTGAGATTGTTTTCTTATAACCGACCCTGGAATAAATATGGCTCTAACCTCGAGAGTTTAGTGTTAATGTCAAGAGCGATTGTATTATGTTGTGAATTTGTTTTTCTATCAATATTTCTCCGAATCTGTGCATTTTTCTTTCGTATTAAGATTTCCTATGTACTGAATTGAAATTTTTGATTTTGAGTTTTACTCTTGGCACTTTGGGTTGGTCGATTTTTGCTGTTTCCGCCATCTGACGATAAGAAATATAGTTATTGCATGTAAAATATTTACTTTTCAGTTGTCATTGTTGTGGTATTGAAATTTTGTTTCAAATTACGCCGGTGTATTTGCATTCCGTAAGTAAGGTCGTGTTTTGTTAAAGGTACATTTACTGTTAAGAATGGAACCCTACGGGTTATTTTTGTTTGACGTACATGGTATGGCTGGCATTATTTAGCACTGAGGTTACCCAGAAAAGACTCGCATAGGTGCACATCGAAGTGTTTCGGCGTCAACAACAATCGATACAATATGTAGTGTCAGTGGCGTTTTGACAGCTGGGAGTTTTCTCAGGTTACTCAAGTCTTTATTTTACTTCTTGGGAATAGTCATTTTCGTGTTGTGTAAATTTTTCTTAGTATATATTTTTTTCATTTTGTTTTCTTGGGGTTAACTGTGATATATATATTCCCAATTCCCCCTTTTCTTTAACTAGCATCAAGTTCCATTCAAGTAAACGAAAAGTTATAGAATTGTCAAACATTAAAGCTTGATATATTTACTGTGGACGAATCGAATAATAAAATTTCACAGATCATTTTGTATATTTCATATTTAATAAGTTTAAGTAAACCAAGATATAAAGCAAACTGGTTACTAACCTGACATTTTAAATCCAGTTGACAGTTACAAGATTGTGAGCAACTGCAAAATGACCTCGACAGTGTGAGATGAACAGTAGGCAATGGTATGATGATAAACAGGGTTAAAAGTCAGGTTGTGAGTTTCACAAATAGGAAAAGCCCTCTGAGTTTTAATTACAATGTTGATGGGGTGAAAGTTCCTTTTGGGGATCATTGGAAGTATCTGGGTGTTAATATAAACGAAGATCTTCATTGGGGTAATCACATAAATGGGATTTTAAATAAAGGATACAGATCTCTGCACGTGGTTATGAGGGTGTTTAGGGGTTGTAGTAAGGATGTAAAGGAGAGGGCTTGTATGATAAGTCTGTGGTAAGACCGCAAGTAGAGTATGGTTCCAGTGTATGGGACCCTCACCAGCACTACTTGATTCAAGAACTGGAAAAGATCCAAAGAAAAGCAGCTTGATTTGTTCTGGGTGATTTCCCACAAAAGAGTAGCGTTACAAAAATGTTGCAAAGTTTGGGCTGGGAAGAACTGGGAGAAAGGAGACTAGCTGCTCGACTGAGTGGTATATATATTACATGTTATAATTCTCATGTTAGGTCCGTATTGAAATGTACGTAAATACAAAGTATGTTACAAGTGTTTATTTATATATCCACCTGTGTGTATGTTCAGTCTTCAGCCCTAAGGCTGGTTGGATCCTCAACAGCTCTGCCATCAGCTGTCATAGATGGCCTAGGCATCACTGAAGAGGCGTACTAGGGAAATGAGGAGTGAGGTAGTTTCCCGTTGCTTTCCTCACCGAGTCAGAAGTTGCTATTACATATCAGTGTGTCAAGCCCACTGAAATGCATGCACCAACCGACCCTATGAGCAACATTTTCACACCATTCATAGCAGGGACTGGCTGCAGAAGGAATGGCATTATTAGCATCGCTCATACCTCAGTCACTTTCATATTGTCAAAGCCAGGGATAAGACAGAGACAGATCAATGAAAGTAACAAAATTGCTCTAGCCCATACCAGAAGACATAGTGCACTTTAAACACTAGGTCCTGCCAGCAAAGGCATTACAAAGAGATCTTTTTAGAAATTAAATATTATTATAAAATGTTAAGGGACATGTTTCGCCCATATTAAGGGCATCATCAGCCTCAAATTCAAACTTGTATGGTGAAAAATCAGGATCCTGATTGCTCTTACAAGCCATAAAAAGAGGATATCATTGTAGGTGTCAGTCTAAACATACAAAATATTAGAATGTCCTTGGCTAAAATTGCAACATGAATATACTTTCCGGAGCGTTGAAAGTTCAATACAGCTTGATACTGCAATTTTAGCCAAGGACATTCTAATATTTTGTATGTTGAGACTGACACCTATGATGATATCCTCTTTTTATGGCTTGTAAGAGCAATCAGGATCCTGATTTTTCACCATACAAGTTTGAATTTGAGGCTGATGATGCCCTTAATATGGGCGAAACATATCCCTTAACATTTTATAATAATATTTAATTTCTAAAAAGATCTCTTTGTATTGAATAGGTGGATATATAAATAAACACTTGTAACATACTGAGTGGTATATTCCGAGCTGTCAGGGGAGAAAATGGCGTGGAATGACATTAGTAGACGAATAAATTTGAGTGGCATCTTTAAAAGTAGCTAAGATCACAGTATGAAGATAAAGTTGGAATACAAGAGGACAAATTGGGGCAAATATTCATTTATAGGAAGAGGAGTTAGGGATTGGAATAACTGACCAAGGGAGATGATGATGATGATTGTTGCTTTAAGGGGCCTAACATCAAAGGTCATCAGCCCAAGGGAGATGATCAAAAAATTTCCATTGTCATTGAAATCATTTAAGAAAAGGCTAGGAAAACAACAGATAGGGAATCTGCCACCTGGGAGACTGCCCTAAATGCAGATCAGTATTGATTGATTGTACATTTAAAGTTTTTCAGTGTTTACATCTCTCTTGTCAGCTTTAAATTTCCAGTGTATTAATTTTTGTGATTTAAACCTTGTAACTGTGTAGTTTTTTGAATGCCCATTTCCAATTGATGCTATTCATTAACTTAAGTTTTAATTCAACCAGGTTGATGAAAAATGGTGGATGAGAAGGCAGTTTGTCATGAAAATAAGATTGAATATACGTACAACCATATCCAGGGGATTATTGGTAATGATTGTTTTTTGTGCAACAGATCCTTACTTCTTTGTGGATAGCTGTAAAATGCTGGATATCATTGACATGAGCACTTGGTATCTATAGGTAGGCCTATACATGGTTAACCTCTTAACCAGCAAGTTTCTGCTGAGAAATGTACATTCATAGTGGGGAGTATATTTTGACTGAAAAAGAGTTAATTCATCACACATGATATGCTGATGCGGGTGACAAAAGCAGTTGAGTGCTAGAATGCGAGAGGGAGCTAAGCAACACAGACATGGAACTAAGATATTTTGAGTATGGCGTTTGTCTTTATTGCATGAAATTGAGCACATTAACAGTCGCCTTTATTGGTTCATAAACAATTATTTAGGCTATAGTCCAAAAGATACAGGAAAATTAAAATAGTTTAGTATTATATTTTAATCTTAACACTTTTTTACAGCTGAGGATATCTCAAAGATGAGACGAAACATGTCCCGTGTTTTAAAATCAAGAAAAATGAAACATATTTAATCTATGCGATTATAAGTTTTATTGATTAGGTGGAACCTCAGGGTATCGGTTCAACATTTCAATGTGTGGTATATTTCGAGCTTTTAAAGTTAAAAACTTCATCGCTGATCTGTATTGAACTAATAATTACGATGCTAAAAAGAGAAAGATGTTGCACATATTAATGTATCAACATGTTTAATATGTTATGGGACCGGTTTCGACATATGTCCATGTCATCATCAGCCGATACAAAAATGGCAAGAAGTCAACACAGTTGTAACACTTATGACACTTTTCTTGAAGTAAAAAAAATAGAAGTTCATGTAGCACTTTTTAGTGAAGATAATTTTTTGTAGATATCTTAGGTTCTTGAGCACTCTTGCTGTAAATCTTGAGGTTAAAAAAAATGATGCAGTATAATTCACAATTGTTATTCAAGGAATAAAATTTGTTGCTAGGTAACAAATGATATGATTTTGTTTTAGTACTTCAAAAGGTGGATAGTGGTATATAAAAAAACTCGTAGAATATGAGACTATTAGTACTGATATGGATTTTATGAGATCTAAGGAAAAGAAAAGAAATTAAAAATACATACATAGGCCTACATACATACATACATACATACATACATACATACATTATCATTATAGACTGTTATGCCTTTTAGCGTTCAGTCTGCAAGCCTCTGTGAATTTACTAAACGTCGCCACAATCCTCGATTTGCAACTAGTGTTGTGGTCTCATTCAGTTCTATACCTCTTATCTTTAAATCGTTAGAAACCGAGTCTAACCATAGTCGTCTTGGTCTACCTCTACTTCTCTTACCCTCCACAACAGAGTCCATTATTCTCCTAGGTAACCTATTCGCCTCACATGACCCCACCACCGAAAATTTAAGAAATAGAAAAGTGAAAATGGTAAGGTAAGTAGTATTATGAGGCTTACTTTAATTTAGCCTTGTCATGAAGTACAAGAGGAAGTAAGAAACAAAAATTGAACAATATTATTGTATTGAGTAGGTAGAACATCTTTCTCTTTTTAGCATTGTAATATTTCGAGCTGTCGGTGAAGAGTTGGCATGGAATGACATAAGGAGAAGAATAAGCTCGAGTGGAGCTTTCAAAAGTAGGAAAGATCATAATATAAACAAAAAGTTGTAATTCAGGAGTACAGATTGGGGCAAATATTCATTTATAGGATGAGGAGTAAGAGATTGGAATAAATTATCAGGGGAAATGTTCGATAAGTGTCCAAGTTCTTTGAAAATGTTTAGGGAAAAAGCTGGGTAAAGAATTGGTAGGGAATCTGTTACCTGGGTGACAGCTCTAAATGCAGATCAATGGTTGATTGTTGCTTTTTTTTTTTTTTTTTTTTTTTTTTTTTCTAGTTGTTTTTTACGTCGCACCGACACAGATAGGTCTTACGGCGATGAAGTTGCTCTTTTACCGGACAGTTCTGAGTTTGCCTTTCGATGATTGATCTGTGAATTGAAGCTTGTCTGCTTGTCTGTAATTTTGATGTGGAAGGGAAAGCATTTTTCTTTTCAGATAAATTAGAATGTTTGTAAAAGCACAGTGAAAACCCTAACCTTAACCTTTACTAGAAACAGCATGCTGATTTGTTAAAATTCCATTGTCTATGTTATCATATTAAAAAATTGTGATTCAGTAACTGCAGCTGTGACTCCAGGAGAATATAATATGGTGTACTATATTATATTTAACTACTATATTTCATGAAAATTATACATCAGTATTTAGTCTTCTTTGCAGTGAGAAACATACATATTACATAGTTATAATGGTTAGTTTCTCCCCGCTTAATACACGGTCCCATTTAACACACGGTATTTATGCAGTCCCTTGTATAACATCTCTTCAAGGTTTTACTGTACTTTTCTTCAGAACGGTGCCCACTTTCCTCTTATTATATTTTGCCCATGAAGTGTTTAATTTAAAAATAAGTTGTAATATGACCATACTGTACATCACACATAATATTTGTGTTTCATGAATACATTCCTCAAGGCAGTGTTATTGGACCTTTATGTTTTAAATCAGGGCCTCTCAAACGCCCAAAATCTCACGCGTGCAGAGCGAGGCCCAAGAGCTCCGTGCACTGTGCATCGGTGCCGCTCGGTATGGCTCGGATCAACGCTTCGTCTCTGGGCTACTCGGCTATGCTCGGCTCTACTCGGCTATACTTGGCTCAACTCAGCCCGGATTTGGAGTGCTACGGCGCAAGTGGGGGAGAGGGAGACAGGCGGAGCGAGCGAGACAGGCGTGAGGAAAGAGAGAGACAGCGCTATTGCTCCATATCGAGGAGTGGGGGGTCTGCACTCTGGTCAACTAAGCAAGTCGTCTTTTGCACCGTGCACAGTGCATGCACCACGCGCATGCACCCTGAGAGGCCCTGTTTTAAATAAATGATACGAGTAAAGAAGTGGAATCAGAAATAAGGCTTTTTGCAGATAATGTTATTCTGTATAGGGTAATAAATTAGTTACGAGATTGTGGGCAACTGCAAAATGACCTTGATAATATTGTGAGATAGCCGGCAGGCAGTGGTATGATGATAAATGGGGTTAAAAGTCAGGTTGTGAGTTTCACAAATAGGAAAAGTTTGCTCAGTTTATTATTGTGTTGATGGGGTGAAAATTATTATTTTTTTTTTTTCAAGTTATTTTACGTCGCATCGACACAGATAGGTCTTGTGGCGACGATGGTACAGGAATGGGCTAGGAGTGGGAAGGAATGGCTGTGGCCTTAATTAAGGTACAGCCCCAGCACATGCCTGGTGTGAAAATGGAAAACCATCTTCAGGGCTGCCGACAGTGGGGTTCAAACCCACTATCTTCCGAATACTGGATATTGGGTGCACTTAAACGAGTGCAGCTATCGAGCTCGGTGAAAATCCCTTATGGGGATCATTGTAAGTACCTAAGTGTTAATATAAGGGAAGATCTTCATTGGGCTAATCACATAAATGGGTTTGCAAAAAAAAGGGTACAGATCTCTGCATATGGTTATGAGCATATTTAGGGATTGTAGTAAGGATGTAAAGGAGAGGGCATATAAGTCTCTGGTAAGAACCCAACTAGAGTATGGTTCCAGTGTATGTGACCCTCACCAGGATTACTTGATTCAAGAACTGGAAAAAATCCGAAGAAAAGAAGTTCGATTTGTTCTGGGTGATTTCCGACAAGAGTTCGTTCATTCGTATCCTAAAGGCAAGGACTTGTCACTGCAACCACATTTGTCTCTCCTCTGCTGTGCATTTCAGGTCAACATGTTTTTTTCAAATTCAGCTTGTCCATCACGGAATCCAGATAATTCTTCCTCGGTCTTCCTCTTTCCTTCTTACCCAGAACTTTTCGTTCCAGCATGGTCATGAGGAATGTGTTATGTCGAAGTGTGTGGTAAAGGAATTTGAATTTCCTCTTTTCTACAGTGTTGATCAATTTTCTTGTTTCATCTATTTCCTTCAGGACCCTATTGTTTGACGTTTTCTCGTTTTAACTTGTTTTCAGCATCCTCCTCCATATCCACATTTCCATTGCATCCAGGCGTTTTATATCCTGTTTTGCTAAGACCCATGTTTTGCAATCATGCAACAAAACACTCCACACAAACATTTTGTCAAATTTTTTCCTAATTTTAATGTTCCTGCTTGTCAGAAGCTGTTTCCTGTTACTGAAGGCTTGTTTAGCTAGAGCAATCCTCCTCCTGATTTCTGTGGTGCACCTGTTGTCCTCAGTGTTAATGCTTCCCAAGTAGCAAAATTGACTTACTAGTTGTACAGTGTCATCCATCACCTATCTTAATGTTTATTGGTAACTCTTCAGTTGATTTCTTGACAACTAATATTTTTGTTTTTGAGGCGTTCAGCTTCAATTTTGATTCTTGTAGTATTGATGTTAAAACTTGTAGCATGTTACGTATTTCCCTCGTTGAATCTGCAATTAATGCAATGTCATCGGCAAACCTTACACAGTGGATTTCTTGTCCATTGATTTTAATTCTTTTGGTTTTTTGCTTAAGTTTTGATATGGCCTCCTTAATGAACATGTTGAACAAAATTGGAGATAGCACACAACCTTGTCTCACTCCCCTTCTAATGGATGCTGTCCTATAACATTATCATTGATTTCTATTGTTGTGCTTTGATTTTTGTACAGGAGCAAAATGAGTCTTCTGTCACTCCACTCCAGTCCTATAATCTTCATGTTCCTAAAGAGCTGTTTCCAGTTTACTTTGTCAAAGGCTTTCTCTATATCCACAAATGCAATGTATGTTTTCCTCTTAACACTCAGTCTTCTTTCTAGAATAGTTCTTAACGTTAAGAGAGCTTCTCTTGTTCCCTTCCGTGTTGTAAAACCAAACTGATCCTGCGATGTATTTCGTTAAATTTTCTTTTTAATCCTGTCCTTAATTGCATTAAGCAGTATTTTGGATGCGTGTGATTGCAGGGGTAGTGTTATATAGTTGGAACAGTCAGTAGCATTTCCTTTCTTTGATAAGGTAACTGTCCTACTTTTAGTAAAGTCTCCAGGAATTTCACCGTTGCAATAGCATCTTGCAATGATATAAAACAGTTGTTGTTTCATCCTTTCTCCTATTCCCATGATAAGTTCTGCTGGTATGTCATCTGGTCTGGTTGCTTTCTTGTTCTTTAATTGTTTTAGTGCTAGGTCAAATTCTTCCCATGTGATTATTGGGCCTATATTGTCTTCCACCATCTGTTCAGGTTCAAGATAGTCTGGAATTGCCATTACTTCTTCATCCCAGTACAGGTTTTCAAGATATTCCTTCCAGTGTTCTGCAATATTTTCACTATCAATAAGTAGTTGCCCATTCTTATCCTTTGGGGTGGGAAGACTTGGGAGAAAGGAGACGAGCTGCTCGACTAAGTGGTATGTGTTATAGATGCTAATTCCCATAGGGAACCTGAAATATTTGTCCCGAATGAGTAAATTTATAATACAAATATAAATGGTCCATTATTGGACATTATAAATTTTCTGGCCAACTCATTCCTGGTTGCCAACGTTTTGCTCCAGTGTGCTAAGTTGGGCCCAATCCAATTCAAGTAACACCTTTCAAGCAACAACATGGATGCACAATTTGAAACTAACTTCCTCTTCCCCTCCACGCTCCACCTCTCCGTTACAGTATCAATACTACACTAGGAGTAGCAAGCTTAGTCGTTTAGACACAATCGGAACAATTGGTCCCAGCTAACGTCGACAAGACAAGTAAGTTCATGTGATAAACACTCACTCTGCAATTATCATCATATTGGGGTCCACATTCATCATTCTAATTCCCTGTTTTTTTATTCTCTTATCCAGTTACAGACAACTCATATTCCTCCCAAGGTTGAACAGTGCACCAATGGGAAGTTAATCAACAAGAATGACGTAATATTCCAAAAAAATTTATCTGATGAACACGAATGATATCAACAATATGTTTCCAACATACATGCTTCAACCTTAAAACATAACCATGCTTCTTTCTAAAGGAATATTCAAACTGATTCAAACCCTAACATGAACGACTTTAACCAAGATTCCGGTTTTGTAACAATTCTTACGACTCAGGTGACCTTAACAGTTGAAGAAACCCCAACTCACGCTGTGATCAATCCAATCTACAATTTGGATGTCTAGTCATTATAAAATAAATTAATTCATTGTTCATAAATTCTGGCAAAGTTAATGTACATGTTGTAAACTATGTAAAAAGCATAAGACCATTGTATTTAGTATTAAGTTAGTTTACTATTAAGTTCCAATGTTTATAGTTTTAATTCTTGACTTAAAGATTAGTATTAGGGCAAAACATGTCCCTAAGTGGTGTTTTTAATTCATGTAGAATTTAATCACTAAAAATATATATGTATTGAAAAGGTGGACACAATAATTTTAATCTTGAAAGAGTTTTACTTATTGTATCTTCAATACGAACAAAATGAGATTAGTTACTTGTAAATAGCACACTTACCGAGACGCATGGTTAGTGCATACCGTGGAGGCCACTGTGTAGGCTGGGTGTGCTATTTTCCAACTGATGAGTTCAACTTAGCACATTGGGGCAAAACACTGGCAACCAGGAATGAGTTAGCTGGAAAATTTATAATGTCCAATAATGGACCATTGATATTGGTATTATAAGTGTTATGTTCCAAGCTGTCATTGGAGAGATGGCGTGGAATGACATTAGTAGATGAATAAGTTCGAGTGGTGTCTTTAAAGTAGGAAAGATCACAATATGAAGATAAAGTTGGAATTCAAGAGGACAAATTGGGGCAAATATTTGTTTATAGGAAGGTGAGTTAGGGATTGGAATAACTTACCAAGGGAGATGTTCAATAAATTTCCAGTTTCTTTGCAATCATTTAAGAAAAGGCTAGGAAAACACAGATAGTTAATCTGCCACCTGGGCGACTGCCCTAAATGCAGATCAGTAGTGATTGATTGATAAATAGAATACCTTTCACATTTCTTTATTAAAAATCAGTTACACATTTTGGTTAAACCGATTTTCGGTTTACTGATGTTTGGTTAATGAAGTTTTTACTGTATGTAGACACATACTTTTCTCTGTACCGTTAGATCCCTTGAGAATGCACTTCATTTCTCATAATATTCTTGATAGTTTTATGTTTCTTTTACCTAAAACTCATCTGTGTTCAGGCATATTATACAGAATTGTTTGACTGATCTTAATGGTAGAAATTTGTTATATATTTCAAAAACAGTTTTAATGAATGATTTCCTCAGTTTTTTAACATTTATTCTTCTCAGTAATTGAGGAATGCTTTCTACACATTTGATGATGATGATTGCTCTTTTAAGCCATTTGTTCCCGCTGTTCCAAAAATGGAACAATTCTTAAAAGCTGTTGTGTAGGTATATTGCATAATTTTGAGGGAATATTTTACTTCACATCATAAGAGTTAGAAAGATTGTGTTGCGTTGAGCGATAATCAAGTGTTTCTCAGCTGTTCGTTTGCAGATGTGTGCTTTTAAACATGGCTTCCACATCAGCAGCGTGCAAAGGGTAAGTTTTTGCTTGCTTCATAAACATGAAACACATTCTCGTCAATGTAGTTGTGGAAATAGAATGAATAGAGGGTTAGTTAACCAAACATAACATTAAAACTGTATTACTCAAGTTGTTAATAGGTTTCCTGAGCTGTAATAAAGTCTTGTTCCATTTTTGGAACAGTGGGCATGAATGACATGGGGTTTATCATTGCTAGCTTGTTCCACAGTTCCACAAGGACATGAGTACGGTACTATTGATGTTTAGAGTTGTTATAAAATTCTTTTAATTTTGTCATCCAGAAATATTGGGATTCACACTATTCTTTTCTGTTTTGCTCTAGACTGTCAGTTCATGAGATACAAGAATGTCTGAATGAAATGGACACTGAAGCTGTCATTTTGGACACAGATTTTTTTATTGGGCCGCCGGAGAATTACTTAGCGTCAGATGAAGATAGTGGGGATGAAGCTGCTCAAGATATTGATAACTTCTCCAGCAACCAGCTCCGTTGTCACGCGGAGGCAACTGTACAGAGAATCATGTAGATAGGCCTATACATTTTGGTTCGCATGACTGTAACAGCGAACAGGCTAAATCAGATGAAAAGTGTGTCCTATCAGTTGATTTACGCAGTCTATGTCAAGGAGCCAGTACAGGAAATGCAAGGCCTGATATTGGAGTTGGTATAGGTTGATCCGCAGTTCTGGACATGGTATCATTATTACCGAAGGACGTCAGCTATAATATTTACTTTGACAACTATTTCACCTCAATCAAACTTTTTGAGTAACTCCAGAAAAATGGACAAGACGGGCTGAGTGGCTCAGACAGTCGAGGCGCTGGTCTTCTGACCCCAACTTGGCAGGTTCGATCCTGGCTCAGCCCGGTGGTATTTGACAATGCTCAAATACGTCAGCCTCGTATCGGTAGATTTAGTGGCACGTAAGAGAACTCCTGCGGGACTAAATTCTGACACCTCAGTGTCTTCGAAAATTGTAAAAGTAGTTAGTGGGACGTAAAGCCAATAATATTATTATTAAAAAATGGACATAATGGTATGGGAACAGTTTGTCAAAACAGGTTAGGGGGAGTTCAGCTGATGAATGCTAAAGAGTTAGCCAAGAAGGGAAGAGGATCACATTAGTTAACCGACGCTGAAGGTGGGATTACCCTTATCCGGCACAATGACAACAATATTGTTACCGTAGCCTTGACTCACGCGGGAGAGTTAGTCTTCTTGGAACCACAGAGAGGTGGAACAGATCACACAAGAGAAAAAGTGATGTTCCTCAGCCGGCAACAATAGGGGCCACACGTACATGGGTGGCAATGATCGCATCAACGAAAATGTTGGGGTCATTAGTCTCCATAAGGATGATGAAATGGTACTGGCCATTGTTTGCATTTTCTCTAAATGTGTCTGCGAATAATGCTTGGTTGATTTATCGCTTTTCCAAAAAGTATAAAGACCAACCACTTAATTGCTGGTATTTACTAGGTTAGCTGTACCATATCTACAAAAATATAGTTTGAGAGCTTCCTTAGGCCGATCACCAAAGCAGGTCTGCTCAGTAAACAAAAGAGTTTCACATGAAGTGCGTTTTGACACAAAAAAAAAAAAAAAAAATAAAAAAAATAAAAAAAAAAAATCATGCAGTTGCTTCCAGATACGTACAGTATAAAGAAAACACTACAAAAATGTGCACGAAATGTGGCGTAGCACTTCATGTCAACTATTTTGCAGCATTCCATGGCATATGAGACAACGACTAAAAACAGAATGAAGAGAAAAGACTTCACCGCTGTAGTACAGTGAACCTTCCTTACTAAAGACAGCAGAGCTTGTTTGTTTGTTTCTGTATTTCCATGCTGATTACAATATTTCCTGTGTTTAAGTGGTAAATAAAGTGTGTTTTTATTTTATTTAGTCTTCAATTGAGGACCAATAAATTCAAATGCATGAAAACTCGTGTAAATGAAAAATTCGTTGTTGAAAAAACACCCTACCCGTTCATGCCCGCTGTTCCATTAATGGAACATGCGGAAAAAGGTACTTAGAAATGTTGTAAGATAATTTTAACACAATTAGGCCCTACTGCAGTTTTGGGATCCTCTATGAGCAAAAGCATAATAAATTATCAAAAAGATATAAAATAAAATAATTTGGGAGCAAATGGGTTAAAGGGTGAGATGTCAAAGTTACTGGCACCTGCTGCATATTTGCTGGCCATCCATAGAAGTTGATAGAATTATCCACTTTCATGAAACAGCTAAGCTCAGTGTTTGCATATAAACACATAGCATAGCTATCAAGTAAGCTATGTCTTGATCAATGGATTGATAGATAATTCTTTTCAAGAGACTTTAATTAGCAAGGTTATTAACCCGCTACAGTTTTTGAAGGGCAAATGTTCCCATCCTGTTAATCAGCTAGAACATTAAGTAAGTAAGGATTTTTGTATCAAAATGTTTGTTTGCTTAGTTCCTAAAGTTGTTTTAGTCCTGAACCCAAAGGTTGCTTAAATCCCTAATGGCCAATGAAGGGGCATCCTAGGGAAAAGAGAAATGAGGTAATTTCCCCATTGCTTTTGTTGTCAAACCAGAAGTTGATGTTACTTATGTCTACTGAGCTCACTGAAAAACCGACCCTTTGAAAGACGCTTATTACATCATTGATCACAAGGCCTAGCTGCACGAGGAGTAGCATTGGTTATACTTCTGGTACTTTCATGTTGCCAAAGAGAGTGACAAACGCATAAACACACAAATTCTCAAAAGTCTTCTCAGTAAAACTGAGTTCTAAAGGTATTATTTGACCAGGAATATTTACTTCAGCCTCCTTGTAGAAACCACGTGTTGATCAGAGCAGCATCATCTTCCTCTTCTTTTGCTGCAAAGTAAAGTCTGTGTTTTTCTTTCAGGCAACAAGACGACATGAGTTTCTATCCGGCTCCTACATTCCCGGCTGTAGCCACAATGGTGAATTATAGGTCTGTACAGTATTTTGTTCTTAGAAAGAAAGGCAAAATTGTTACACACATGTCTCTTTAATTAACATACTTCTGTTAAACCCTGATTTTAACATTTTTATTGTTATGAAATTGGCTCGCAAGTGCTGATAAAAGTACCATATAAATAATTTTTTCTTTTAAGAATATCACTTGATGAGAAATTCCACAACTGGAATTAATTTGAATAAGTAATGAACACTTGTGAAAAAATGGTGATATTCGTGATCAGTTTCTGTTCAGGGTATGGCAGAAGCAAAAGTATATTGAAATAGTTTCAATACAAACTTATTTCGTAAGCTGAACTGACAATTACATGCAGTAGGATCTTGAATATCTGGACTAATTGGTGCTATGGGTTGTCTGGATGAACAAAAATCTAGATAATCAAATTCAAAATTTTAATGTAATAAAAGAAACATTACAGTAGGTACAGTACAATATATGAAACATTTATGAATAATTATGAATTTAAAATTAAGCACATGAAGAGTAATAAAATAAACATACGGTGCCACATATGAACAATTATGAAACCTCGAAGCTTAGGTAACGTATCAGTGTAGTAAATAAAAAGTGGGGGTGCTCTTCATGTCTGGATCCGGATGACTTAAGTCTAGATAATAAACTTTCTACTGTATTACTGTGTTGTGTATAAACAGAACACATGAATCCTAAAAGAGGGATAATGTGAACTGATCAAATAGCATATTTGGCTTCTTTTAAAAAAAAAAAAAACAGAACTACCCAAGACCCAAAACGTGCACTATATTAAAAAAAATAGTATTTTATGGAGTAATTTAAACCCAAATGTATCTGCGTCTCGATAGAACGCGCCTTCCAGAATGTGCCAGGGTAGCTTTTCACACTTTCACTCACTTTATTGTCTACAATGTGCTTCATATTTGCTAAGTTCGAGTAAAATCATAATTCTTTTGTATTCAGTGCTTTAAGGAACACCACAATATCATGTAGCAGGCAGTGTGTGGAGAAGAAGAATCCGCGAACACTGGCGATGACGACAGTCGGCGAAAAAGTGTGGCTCATATAATCAGTTCGTACGCACCGAACAATATCGTCAACGCTGGTGAAACTAGATAGTTTTCTTTTTTTTAATGCCAAGCTCAAACAGACTTATGGTTTAAAGGAGAGAAGTGCCAAGCCAGAAAATCGTACAAGGGTGGGGTCACTGTACTGTGTTAGCAATGCAGACGGAAGCGAGAGACTTCATCCCTTCGTCATATGGAAGTTCGATAAGCCACGGCATTTTCCATGGAAGTATAAGGCATCTAAAATGCATACAGTACAGTAATCCATTGAATAGAGCACTTGCAGGGGGCCCAGTATAGATTTCTCCTAGTCTTTTAATCTCTTTTTTTTTTTTTAATTGCGTGAGGTTATGTTTGCCAATTATTTATCGAAGTGCATTATTTGAATACTATAAATGTACCTTGTTGGATACATTTTGGAAATAGTTCTTTTTCCATGGCATTTGAAAGGTTTAAACTGTGAATCAAGGTTAATTGCATGCAGTAACGCGTCTTATAATATTTTGTGACGCGGCAAGGTTTGGCATTTGTGAATTATGAGTTGGCGGTTAATTCAAAATCACGTAATTCGAAGTCCGATTTTTGCGTCCCAACGACTTTGAATTAACAAGGTTTTATTCTATTGGCATTTGTGCCACCTGATGATATTTGAGAGACATACTTGTATTTTCTTCTCTTAGGCTATGTGTTTCCTTTTTTTCTCTTCTTTCATAATCCTGTATTTTCTTAATTTTATATACAGTAGAACCCTGATAATCCCAAGCCTGCAAATCTGAAATTTCGGATAATCCAAGCTGAACCCAAAGTGGAGGGGATTTAAATTTCACTTTCAGTGTAAAAATGAAAAATTTAATCGTAGACCAAGACGGTGGTGATGAAAGTGTATAGGGAAGGAGCAGAACCAATAGTCATGTTAAATGAAGCTCAACTGGACAGCGTTCCAGTTTTCAAATGCTTGGGTAGCGTTATATCAAATGACAACCTAGCAAAACATGAGGTGAACAATCGAATCAATAAGGCAACACAATTTTACCACCAGGTAAGACACCTGCTGTGGGATGAAAACCATCCAAAGACTTCCTAGGATTCCTCCTCTTAAACTACAGCTGAAGTTATCTGTAAAAGTGATAGAATCATTAAAATGTTCATGAAACTGGAGAACACTAAGTACACCATCATACAAGTGTATGCCCCACAGACAGGCTGCAGTGAGGAAGACAAAGAGAAATTTCGGCAAGACCTGGAAGATTACAAGTAACTATTCTCATTTTGGTTCCGTATTGAAGATGACGTATGTCTCGAATATTATTACAATATTTTTTTAAGTCCACCTGTTCAATACAATACAACATAAACCACTATTTCATATGGTTAAAATTTTATACATAATACATTAAAGTCAATGGTACATGTTTCACCCTCCTTTACGGGCATCATCAGCCATATCAATCTTAAAAGTAATACATATGGAGTCTTTCTAATCTTATGAATTATGAATAATGATTTCGTATAACATCTAAAACAACGATAATGCACCAAAGTGTGTGTAAAAAAAAAAATTTAACTGTTTTTGAAGATTAAAACGTGGTTAAACATGAATATTTGAGAGTTTAAAACTAAAATGGATCCTTTTGTTATATATCATTAAGACAGTGACGGCCTTGAGTGTAAACACAATCAAAGGGGGATGTTTCTTCAATTCCCATAGTATGAATCCAAGATGGTGAAATCACTGTCAGTTATTTAAAACAGAAGTGTGAACGTAATAAACATGTTAAAATGTGTATACGGTTGATATATCTGAAAGTAGAAAAGAAAATGGAACTTTTATTGGAGGCGTTGCTAACGATAACGTATGTCAAAGCTAGCGGGTGTCAGTAATTATGTTGGTAGTCAATTGGATTCAAAAGACGGTCAAGTTGGTGTTATAACCCCGTTGAAACATTTGTTGGAAGAAATGATCGAGTTCTTTAAGAAACAAAATGTTAAAGAAAGTTGGTTAAATAATACTGTACAAGAGATTTCCCGTACGTCAAAAATGCCTAAAGTGGTACTTACTTCTACGGTGCTTATTAAGTATACAATAATAAAGTTTTATTATTGTATATCAACAGATTTCAATACGGATTAAAACATGAGATTAGTCACTTGCGTATTAAGTATGTTGGGCTGTTCCAGCAACGCTAGCTTGACTGAGCTTTCTACTTCTAGTATTATAACGGTGTGGCTGAGGCAGTGAAGGACATGGAGGGGGTGGTAAGGATGGGTGGATCCTTGCGCGCATGTGTTGTTATTGGAAGGTTGTTAGGAGCAAGATGGGCGGGCCTAACATTTAACGAGGTGGTGGAAGCTTTAGAACAAGGAGTTCTAAAAGTTCGCGGGATTGTATTATGTTTTGAATTTTCAATGCCTAATAACTTTGGAGTTAGCTCATATAAAGGATTTCTTGCCTCCGTGGCATCATTAAGGTTATGGTCTTTGTTATAGGCTTGGTCTAAAAAGATGTAAAGATTTTCTAATTCATTCATAAGTTTTCCTTTGCCTATACATTTTAGAATAGTGAGATCCTTATCAATTGATGTAAACTGGTGTCCTGTTTCACTCATGTGTGAGCTCATCGCTGAATATTTGTTGTGTTTTAAGGCATTGTAATGCTCCATATATCTCGTATAGAAGCTGCGCCCAGTCTGTCCAACATAACTAAATCCACACTGTGCACAAGTTAATCTGTAAATACCAGATCTCGAAAAACGGCTGTTTTTATAATTGACTTTATTATGATTAAAAAATATACTTTGATTTGTATTTACTGTTCTGAAAGCAATATTAGTGTCATATTTCTTCAGTGTGTTGGCGATCTGGTGGATGGCTGGGTTATTGTATGTAAACGTAGCGTAACTAGTTTTTTTAGGTTTATCTGGAATGAGATTCATGGATAGTTTATATTTAACTTTATTGATTAACTAGTTAATCATTTCAACTTTGAACCCATTAAGTTTAGCCAAGTTCCTTATATAGTTTAATTCTATTTTTAAGTTGTAAGGGGAGAGTGGGATTTTCAAGGCTCTGTGTATTAAATTATAGAATGACGCCTGTTTTTGAGATTTAGGATTAAAGAGGAATTATTTATGGTTATAGAAGATTGTGTGGGTTTTCTGTAGATTTGAAAATCGAAAGTATTATTGGCGCACGTGATCGTTATATTTAAAAAATTTAAGGACTGTTTAACTTCGTCTTCCTTAGTGAATTTTACATTAGGATCAATTTTATTTAAATTCTCTAAAACATTGTTAGTTAAATTCTAGAATACTTTAGCTGTAATAGAAGTCAAGCTTTAAAATATGAGTGATAAATACTGTGAGCAATTTATTTCATGTTTTTTCCCTCTTCTTTTAATAATCCAAACAGATCACTGCCCCAGTTAGTTTGGATTACCTGGGTGATACTGTCATTTTTTATAACTTTTTCTCTGTAATTGTTTGTTATGTAATTTATATTTTAATTTAATTTTGTTTCTTTTTGTTAATAATAATAATATTAATAATATTTATTTCTTGACAGATAATCTTCTCGAGATTGTTTAAGTCGCGGGTTGTTGTTATTTCTTGTTCTTGGAGATTGTCTGCTTAATTGACACTAGCACAAAAAGCTAGTCAGTACTTCACAGCCTTTCAAATGTCTTACATTGCAGAGTATCAGTGTTACACTATCAGTATTGCAGTCCCTCATTTATTGGTTATCTCTTTTTCCTAGTTTAATTAAGCACGTGTTGTGCCCTTTCATTTAAACACGCCATCAGTGTTTTGCTGCAGAAACATTTCAATACATTTAAGTAATAGAAGTGAAACATTATAGGGAGGGTAGGAACACAAGCTGCCTCCTGTCTTTGAAATGTTATAATATGAAATCCACCGAGTGCTTGATTATCATACATTTACTTTTACATTAATCATTGGAGCAGATTGAGTTTCCTATGCTCACTTGCGACCAGATGACAGCACAAGTCTGCACCTTACCAGCTTCAGTACTAGAGTTACTGGCTATTAATATTACAAAAAAAAAAGTCATTTAAAAAGACATGTACTATAACCATCCGTTCAAATGTATAACATTCGCATCTGGTCGTGCCATAAATAAATATTTTGGTGACCATATACACGTTTCAATACTTATAATCTTTGGGAACATTATGTGAAAACATTAACATCAAACCTTATAGCTTGTCTCTCTGGGCCATTTCATTTTTTCATGATTAACATTTTAATCAATCATTCTCAACCTTAAATTCATTGAAACTCTCGAAGACTACAGTACAGTTGTGTAATGCTTATTTTCAACATATGAATTATTACAGCAACCTCATTTTATCATATGAACATTTTATCGACGATCCAATCATTTATAATTCACAATATCTTACATGCGCACCATGGAAATACACAAGCATCTCATCTCATCATTAAAAATATGTTATCGTCCTGGTATTAATCTGATGAAAAGGGGCTGATGACCTTCGATGTTAGGCCCCTTTAAACAACAAGCAGCATCATCATCAATCTGACGAAATACTCGCATCTGCACAACGCACACGTATACAAAATTATCATATAACAAGACCTTAAAATCTACATTTAAATCACATCACCTCACAAGAATTATCTACGCAATAACTAGAATACCATTTCAGTTATGAAGAAAACATTTCTTATAGGCTCCGTGCGTACAGCACTGTGCTGCTGCGGGTGGATACTATGAGAACTACTTAGTCATCTTCAGTAACAGGTCGTCATAAGAAGCTGGAATGTGTATGACGTTTACATGCATTTATTCAATTATTTTACAGTGCTGTCTTCAGATGATAGTTTTTTAATGTCACAACGTTCCGACAGAATGATGTGCTTGTTCTTGGCTGCATTAATAGATACAGTAATACAGAGCTTTCATTCACGACCTCACGAAATGGATTTGAAAAGACGGTGGATCTTAGCAGTAAATCGCCGGAAGTGATTCCGGATTTGTACATTTACAGTATTTAATACACAGTTACTCTTAACATAATGCAAAGGTTAACAATTATAAATAAATTATTGAAGAAGTTGGATGTCAACACCAACATCTACAAAACCATGCAGAAGACTGTGGTCATTGCCACGACTGGAATTGTACGGATATTTATGGGTTCAAATTCTACGTAAAACTGTAGTTTACATTAAGATTTATTCTGCTTTGATTTCCTAAAATCTGTACAATTGCTCTAATATCATTATCACGAAAGTGTGCAAAATAAATAAATAAATAATAATAATAATAATAATAATAATAATAATAACATACCGTACTACAGACCACAATGTGAAATTTTAGAGTATTCTGTCACAACCTCACGAAATGGATTTAAAAAGGTAGTGGACAAATATACTGTAATTATAAAAACTGGCCTCCATTACACAATATCAGTAGCTCACAGAAATACCGCATTTTACATACGTAACGTTCTGTTCTCGCCCCGAGGTGGTGCAACTCTTTTCAAGCAACCCCTAATGAACATGAGCTGCATGTACCCTCATGTCAATCTTAAATTTCTGTCTATGTCGGGAACCAAGCCCGGGCCCCCGATGAAGGAAACTAGTAGCGCTAACCGTTATATTACAGAGGTGGTCGCGATCATATTATAAATACAGACACAATAATTTATTGGCAACTTTAAGATATTCTGATATTTTCAACTGGTCCAACATCAAACCTGTGCCTTTTTATCGGAAAAAGTTCCTCTGTAAGCTCTTATCCTTGTTGTATTTCTCTTTCCGCGCTTTTTAGATGCGAGATCCAGACAATTCACAGGGTTGATCGGTACACGAGGTGAATGTTCTGATTAAACTGTATAAATAACAGCAGAAATATGCTTACATTTCATGGAAATATTTTTATTATTTTACCAAGGCTTCACTCGCAACATTAACCTACGCTAACATGATATCGTATTAGAGATAGGCCAAATATAATTTTCTGAAGACAGCGTTGTTGAATGTGTACATAAAAAACAATCTCTTTATCACCACAAATAATACATAAATTACTATGTTGCCTCTATCGTGAAATGGTAGTCTCTCTAGTGAACCAACGTTTTGCAGTTATTCGCTCTGTTGCTATTTCCTGCGAACAGTTTTTCTTGTAAATGTAATACATGACCACTTTCTTGAAGTTTGGAATAATTTGGTCAATTGTTGTTGCATAAAACACTCTGAAATCCCACTGCTATTATTTAGTAGGCCATAGCAACACGGTGTGAAACGACAGAGATATGTGCGCGGTGATCGCATTAACTTACAATGTTCGCCACTCGCAGCGCAGCGGTGCATTTTTCCCAGCAGCGCACGGAGCCTATATTCACAAATAATCATAAAGAAATCCCGGAATAATTACGACGCAATGCGTACTGACAAGTAACTCCAATATCTCCTTATTGAAAACTTAGCCGCAATTACGGATATCACTAAATATTTGCGACGATCACATTAGGTTATGATATAGATGTTGATTCCCATAGGGAATCTGAAATATTTGTTCCAACTGAGTAAATTTATAATACCAATATAAATGATCCGTTGTCCAACTCGTTGGCTGAATGGTCAGCGTACTGGCCTTCGGTTCAGAGGGTCCCGGGTTCGATTCCCGGCCGGGTCAGGGATTTTAACCTTCATTGGTTAATTCCAATGGCCCGGGGGCTGGATGTTTGTGCTGTCCCAACATCCCTGCAACTCGCACACCACACATAACACTACCCTCCACCACAATAACACGCAGGCACGTACACATGGCAGATGCCGCCCACCCTCATTGGAGGGTCTGCCGTACAAGGGCTGCACTCAGCTAGAAATAGCCACACAAATTTATTATTATTATTATTATTATTATTATTATTATTATTATTATTATTATTATTATTATGGTCCGTTATTGGACATTATAAATTTTCCAGCTAATCCATTCCTGGTTGCCAGCGTTTCACCCCTGTGTGCTAGGCTGGGCTCATCAGTTGGTACCTAGCACACCTACCAAGACTCTGGCTGGTGCATACCGTGGAGGCCACTGCGTAGGCTAATTGTAGCCACCGGCAGTGCCACTGCACTATGAGAGACCAAAAATTTATGCCTGCCTGGCCAACAGATGATGTCCAATAACGGACCATTTATATTGGTATCACATTAGGTTACTCAAGTTGTATCTTCCTCATGACAAATAAAAGAGAGATCGTTATTTATAAGTTTCATTTACGTAGTAATTGGATGCACGTATATACAAAGATGCCAACTATTATGATTCAATCTAATAATTACGAATTACCCATCATAATTACGCCTTTACAAATCACACACCACAAATTATGAATTTTTGTTGATTTTTAAATCTACAGTATGTGTATGGAGTGTTCAAAAGCATACACAAGGAATGCCATTACAGCTTGAATTCTCAGAATATTATTTTCAGATTACTCAGTAATAATTTATTCCCCTTTCCTGTCCCTCGTTTAAGAATATTTAGAGTTTTATAATAATAGAGGAAAATTCGCACAATGTGCATAAGTGATACAGTCAGTATATGGTTAGTTGACTCTAGCACAGAACAAAGTCAGTGATTCGGTCCTTTGCTTGCAAAACATCGCATGATATCTGTCACATAGCCCACCTCAGCGCTTGCACACGCATTCTTGTCCTGGAGAATGGAAACCCATTTTCTGGCATAATAGGTGGTGAAAACCATGTAAAGATCCGAGTCGTCACATGTCTAAGGTCATAGTATGGTTGTTTCCAATCTTGTGTGATCATGGCGTCGATGGCGTAGAACTCTTCCCAGATTTCTTCTCTCTTTGATGCAAGTTCCATCATGGAAGATTTGTACGTGGGTGTGGCTGGAAGTAGAAATTTTAGCCTTATTTCCTCAAAGTAGAATAGTTCCCTTGCCAATACGTAAACTAAGCGAGATGGAGTGTACTTGGAGACACATAAAGCTTTCTTCAGAAGTGATGCTTTGACTTTTTCTATGCTTGACAGTTGAGCTTTAGTTAGGTATGGCCAGATGTTTTCTATTCCGTAGGTGATGACAGGTGAAACCTTAACGTTGAACAATTTTACTGCTGTTTTTAGTGATAATTTCCTCAGTTATTTTATGCTATTTGCGCTTCTAAATGCTGCACTCACTCCGTCCTTAATGTGGTAAGAAAATTTGTCTCCACCTGTTTGCATGATCACTCCCAAATATTTCACATGTGATACTGCTGCTGGGGGAACTGTTCTATGGAAGAAAGTTGCCTGTTTCCCGCCTCACAGTCACTGTCTTTTCTTTCTTAATATATAGCTCGTTATTCTCCGCCCAGTCTGCCAATTGATTGAAAGAGGTTTGCAGATCCTCTTTCGATGTTGAGGCCATCACAATGTCGTCTGCATAGACATATATTTTAACTTTCTCCGAGTGTATCTCCTCTATTACCTCCGCTGTTGCCACTGTATATTAAAGGGGACTAAGTGGGTCACCTTGTAGCACCCCTACTGTTTGCTTTATGGTTCTTGATTGGGAGACTCCATCGTCTATCACTATATAGTTTTCGCTTAGTAAGCTTCTTATAATGCAGCCTAGTGGATAATCTTGGCCAAGTAAATTTTCTAGTTAAGATAATGTCTCTACTGATGGTATTACAAGTTGTCCATTTCATGACCGTATCGATGTTTAATCAAGAAGTAAGTATAAATAACCACCTAATCGATACTTTATTATTTAGTATCGATTAGGTGGTTATTTATACTTACTTCTACTGATGGTGTCGAAGGCTTTTGAGAAGTCATCGAAGATTGCGTGTAGTTTCCCTTGCGGTTTAGATAACGTATCTTCAATGTCCCTTTGAAGACACTGAACAGCTTGCGTAGTGCTTCTTCCCCTCCGGAAACCAAATTGCTCTTCAGGTAGGTATCAACTAGGTCCGTGAGTCTTCTAGTAAGTAGACGTGTGAATATCTTAAATAGCGAGCATTCAAGTGCTATTCCTCTGTAATTGTTATAGTCGATTTTCTCCAGTTGTTTGGGATTACTCCCTGGCTGAGGCATCTATTAAATAAGGTTGTGATTTTATCCCAGAAGTCATATCCCAATTCTTTGATGTGTTCATTGTACATTTCATCTGGTTCACATGCTTTTCTGTCCTTGGAGGTCATAATTGCAGCCTTTACCTCTTCTACCGAGAATAAGTAGCTTTCTTCGAGAACTGTATGTGTTTTCTCAGAATTGACTGTGGGACATGTGTTTCTTGATTGCAATATTGATGTTAGATGTTCCTCCCAGATAGTCATGGGGATATGCCTAGGGAAGGATGGGTTTATCTGGTTGAAGACTCCGTAAGGGTTTCGTTTAGTGTCTTCAATCAATTTCCTCTCTTCTTCATCTTGGAAATTTCTTTTGGCTTTATTAACCAGCTCTTTATATGTTCTTGCTTCTGCAATATAGATCTGTCGGTTTTATCCATAGGGACGTTTTTCATGTTATGAAGAGCAGTTAAGGCTATTTTCCGAGCGGCGTAACAGTCTTTAGTGAACCACAGTTTGGATTTTCTCCCTGTTAATCATATAGGAACTGTGGCCATGTTTATAACTTGTTCCAATGTCTGTTGCTGCGTTAATGTCATCCACATCAAGTGATTTGATAATGCCTTATTGTGATCTGCATCTATTAATGTTTTATTCAATTTCCTTGATCGTCTTTTAATTGCCTTTGGAGTCCGTTTAGACAAAATGATGATACAACTGGGAGGTGTTTCCTAGCAATGACATTTAATGTTCGTTGTGACATTGCGAGTTCTTTTGTCTTTGTTTTGGCAGCAAAGTGGTGAGAAACTCCGTTTCATTGTGGATACTGTGTACATGACTGTTGGAAGAAGGATTTATTGCGATTTTGGTTGCAAATTTACATATATTGCTCTTCTAGGATATTAGCTAATCGTGTTACAAAATGCGAAAGGTTTGAAATAATGAAGCGATTTCTTGTGCAGGAAAATACGTGTAATGACGTTACCGTGACTAGTGATGCAAGTAATAAACCAAAAATAGTTCAAAAATTTAGGGAGGAATAATCGAAAGAATGGCCCTGTTTACTGCGTTCCTCAAAATCTCATTCACACGTGTTTCGTAGTATGTGTAGCCGCGATTATTCAGATGCGCATGATGAGGAAGAACAAGAAAGAATTCCGTGCTAATATGAAGACCGAACTGTTAAGTGCTCTGTTAGTGCAGAGGATGCACATGATATCCAAAGAAAAAAAAACATGTCACCAGTGTACTGTACGTTTACCAAACAGGAGTCCGGCTCCATGGCTAAATGGTTAGCGTGCTGGCCTTTTGTCATAGAGGTCCCGAGTTCAATTCCCGGCAGGGTCGGGAATTTTAACTGTCATTGGTTAATTTCGCTGGCACGGGGGCTGGGTGTATATGTCTTCTTCATCATCATTTCATCCTCATCACAACGCGCAGGTCACCTACGGGTTTCAGATCAAAACACCTGCACCTTGCGAGCCGAACATGTTCTCGGACACTCCCAGCAGTAAAAGCCATACGCCATTTCATTTACCGAACATGAACTACAAGCTGCTAAGGAAGCAACTACAGTACTCGACAAAAGAAATGATCTTTCAACCTCCACTCAGATATGATCTGCAGATTACCTGTTACTTTAGCAGGTAAGAATCATACTCTCTTTATATGCCAGTCTTTGAATATGTTGCATCAGGTTGAATTGTATGTTGTTCATTAATTTTTCAATGATATGCAAGTTAGTAAGATCTCAGGGGGAAAAAATTCTCGCCCCCGCCTCGTGCCCTAACGGCTGCATTACGAATTGCCTTTCTTGAAAGCTGGCATCTCTGTATATAGACAAGAAAGATGTTCCACCTATCAGTACTTTATTTATTATGAACAGATTCACATCAGTACCGGTTTCGGCCACCTATGGCCATCATCAGCTGATATATTACAATATTGTAGCTATTAGACATTGATGTATATCACAAAGATGTTATTATATATTGAAGCATCTGGATGTCTCATGGGGTTAAAGATAAAAATGTATAGTCATATTGTTTTGTCTATATGGGGTTGAAATAGTATCTATGACCAATGTGGCAGTGAAAGGCTACATTAAAACTAAAAATTTATTGCATATACATTAAACACATTGAACACATTAAACATATTCAAACACACGAAACATAGTATAAAACACTTGATAAGTTTAAACAGCCTCCTCTGCGAACCATGTGACCTTGCCGCGGTGGGGAGGCTTGCGTGTCCCAATGATGCAGATAGCCGAGCCGCAGGTGCAACCATATCGGATGGGTATCTGTTGAGAGACCAGACTAACGAATGGTTCATCGAAAGGGGGGTAGCAGCCTTTCGGTAGTTGCAAGGGCGGCAATCTAGATGATTGACTGATACGGCCTTGTAATAATACTCAACATGGCTTAGCTGTGTTGATACTGCTACACGGCTGAAAGCAACGGGAAACTACAGCCGTAACTACCTCCCGAGGACATGCAGCTCTCTCTGTATGAATGATGTACTGATGATAGCTTCCTCCCGGGTAAAATATTCCGGAGGTAAACTAGTCCCCCATTCGGATCTCCGGGTGGGGACTACACGAGAGGGGGCGATCATCAGGAAGATGGATACTGACATTCTGCGAGTCGGAGCGTGGAATGTTAGAAGTTTGAATCGTTGTGGAAAGATAGAGAATCTGAAAAGGGAGATGGATAGGCTAAAGTTAGATGTAGTTGGTATAAGTGAAGTACGTTGGCAGGAAGAACAGGATTTTTGGTCAGGCGACTACCGAATTATCAACACGAAATCAAACAGGGGAAATGCAGGAGTTGGTTTTATAATGAATAAGAAAATAGGGCAGCGGATAAGCTACTACGACCAACATAGTGAAAGAATTATTGTCGTCAAGATAGACACCAAACCAATGCCCACCACAATAGTGCAGGTCTATATGCCTACTAGTTCAGCGGATGAGGAAGAAATTGAAAGAATATATGAGGAGATAGAAGATTTAATAAAATATGTAAAAGGTGACGAGAATCTAATTGTGATGGGAGACTGGAATGCAGTGGTAGGCCGGGGAAGAGAAGGTAGTACAGTAGGAGAATTTGGATTGGGACAAAGGAACGAAAGAGGAAGTCGGCTGGTTGAATTCTGCGCTGATCATAATTTAGTCCTTGCCAATACTTGGTTCAAACACCACAAACGACGGCTGTATACGTGGACGAGACCTGGAGACACTGGAAGGTATCAAATAGACTTCATTATGATTAGGCAGAGATTCAGAAACCAGGTGTTGGATTGCAAAACTTTCCCAGGAGCAGACGTGGACTCTGACCACAACTTGTTGGTCATGAAATGCCATCTGAAGTTGAAGAAATTGAAGAAAGGAAAGAGTGCAAAAAGATGGGATCTAGACAAGTTGAAAGAAAAGAGTGTGAGGGATTGTTTCAAGGAACATGTTGCACAAGGACTAAATGAAAAGCCCGAAGGAACCACAATAGAGGAAGAGTGGAGAGTCATGAAAAATGAAGTCAGTACGGCTGCTGAAGAAATGTTAGGAAGGAAGAAAAGATCAACTAAGAATAAGTGGATAACTCAGGAGATACTAGACCTGATTGATGAACGACGAAAATACAAGAATGCTAGAAATGAAGAGGGCAGAAAAGAATACAGGCGACTAAAGAATGAAGTGGATAGAAAGTGCAAGGTAGCTAAGGAAGAATGGCTGAAGGAGAAGTGCAAGGATGCAAGGATGTCGAAGGCTGTATGGTCCTGGGAAAGGTAGATTGCTGCATACAGGAAAATCAAGGAAACCTTTGGAGAAAGGAAATCTAGGTGCATGAATATTAAGAGCTCAGATGGAAAGCCACTTCTAGGGAAAGAAGACAAAGCAGAAAGATGGCAGGAGCATATCCAACAGTTGTATCAAGTTAACAACGTAGATAATTTGGTTCTGGAACATGAAGAGGCTGTTGATGCTGATGAAATGGGAGACCCAATTTTGAGGTCAGAGTTTGACAGAGCTGTGAGTGACCTAAATAGGAACAAGGCACCTGGAATTGATGATATTCCCTCTGAATTACTGACTGCCTTAGGTGAAACCAGCATGGTAAGGTTATTTCATTTAGTGTGCAGGATGTATGAGACAGGAGAAGTCCCATCCGATTTTCGGCAGAATGTTGTTATACCTATTCCCAAGAAAGCCGGTGTTGACAGGTGTGAAAACTACCGCACCATTAGTTTAGTATCTCATGCCTGCAAAATTTTAACACGTATTATTTACAGAAGAATGGAAAAACAAGTTGAAGCTGAGTTGGGAGAAGATCAATTTGGCTTCAGAAGAAATGTAGGAACACGTGAAGCAATCCTGACTTTACGTCTGATCTTAGAGGATCGAATCAAGAAGGACAAGCCCACGTATATGGCATTCGTAGATTTAGAAAAGGCATTCGATAATGTTGATTGCAACAAGCTATTTATGATTCTGAAGATGATAGGGATCAGATACCGAGAACGAAGAATTATCTACAACCTGTATAAAAATCAGTCTGTAGTGATAAGAATTGAGGGCTTTGAAAAAGAAGCAGCAATCCAGAAAGGAGTGAGGCAAGGCTGCAGTTTGTCCCCTCTCCTTTTCAATGTTTACATAGAACAGGCAGTAAAGGAAATCAAAGAGAAATTTGGAAAGGGAATCACAGGCCAAGGAGAGGAAATCAAAACCTTGAGATTTGCCGATGATATTGTTATTCTATCTGAGACTGCAGAAGATCTTGAGAAGTTGCTGAATGGTATGGATGAAGTCTTGGGTAAGGAGTACAAGATGAAAATAAATAAGTCCAAAACAAAAGTAATGGAGTGTAGTCGAACGAAGGCAGGTGATGTAGGAAATATTAGATTAGGAAACGAAGTCTTAAAGGAAGTAGATGAATATTGTTACTTGGGTAGTAAAATAACTAACGATGGCAGAAGTAAGGAAGACATAAAATGCAGACTAGCACAAACAAGGAAGAGCTTTCTGAAGAAAAGAAATTTGCTCACTTCAAACATTGATATCGGAATTAGAAAGATGTTTTTGAAGACTTTCGTGTGGAGCGTGGCATTGTATGGAAGTGAAACATGGACAATAACTAGCTCAGAAAGAAAGAGAATAGAAGCTTTTGAAATGTGGTGTTACAGAAGAATGCTGAAGGTGAGATGGATAGATCGAATCACGAATGAAGAGATACTGAATCGAATAGGTGAGAGGAGATCGATTTGGCTAAATTTGACGAGAAGAAGAGATAGAATGATAGGACACATCTTAAGACACCCAGGACTTGTTCAGTTGGTTTTTGAAGGAAGTGTAGGTGGTAAGAACGGTAGGGGTAGACCAAGGTATGAATATGACAAACAGATTAGAGCAGATATAGGATGCAATAGTTACGTAGAAATGAAAAGGTTAGCACAGGATAGGGTGGCATGGAAGCTGCATCAAACCAGTCTATGGACTGATGACTCAACACACACACAAGTTTAAACACACTAAAATGTAAGGTACATGTGTGTTAAAACACTGTTAAAATTTGAGACCGAGCTCGATAGCTGCAGTCGCTTAAGTGCGCCCAGTATCCAGTATTCGGGAGATAGTAGGTTCGAACCCCACTATCGACAGCCCTGAAGATGGTTTTCCGTGGTTTCCCATTTTCACACCAGGCAAATGCTGGGGCTGTACCTTAACTAAGGCAACGGCCACTTCCTTCCCAGTCCTAGACCTTTCCTGTGCCTTCGTTGCCAGAAGACATATCTGTGTCGGTGCAACGTAAAGCCAATAGCAAAAAAGAAAAATGAGAGTTCTCGCTCTGTGGAGTTCCTTCTTCAAACTTCCTTGTAATTCTTGCACCTCTGTGTCTACGTTGATTTGGTTGCATAAAATGATCTTTGGAAGTGTTCTATTTGGCTAGTATATGTCATGTCTGTCCATGGCAATAACCCTTGTCATAAGATTGTCAAGTAGGCCTACTGTTGTGGTTCAACTGTAGTTTTTTTGAGAGTTTTAAGGCAGACTGTAAAATCTTAAGTTTTAAATTTGATTATAAGGAGTTTGTTGGTAGCAACCTCTCTCTTGTCTGTATTCGTGTTGTGGATTTGTAGTTATCGGTAAAGATAAACTAGTATAAGTACAGTGTGAGTTTGAAGGAATGCCTGAAGTTGTGTGTGGAGGTGAGATGGGTACTTACTGTTGTTGTTGTTGAGGTCGTGCGGCGTTGTGTTTAAGAGCTTGCTGCGTACTACTGCGAGTACATCTGGGACTTGTATTGGCTGTGGCGAGGGGTATGGTTGGAGGGGTAGGGGTGGGGTTAGGCTTGTAATTCGTTGGTCTTTTGAGGCATGCTGTGTTCTGTTTGTTTACTGTTTTAAGATAGTCCTTTCTTAATGCACGAAAGGCTTTGTCAAAAATGATGTTGGTTTTTTCTGTAATGTCATTAATATTGTGATTAGGATTGGTGTATTGGTCTAGGGAAACATAGTAATCTTCGGTTATATTGAGCAGGGGGCCCTTAGAATTTATGTTTAATATTGTCATATCGTATTGATGTCTGTACATCCAATCAATACGGGAATGAAACTTATAAATAATTATACAAAAGCCAACCAGGCAAAACATAACGCATTCAAATACCAAAACCTGAAAATAAAACTAATGAATGTAACCAAAAGCAATGCCTTTCAAATAACTTAACACCAACATTTCTCCAAAAATTCAATAACAAACATAGACGAACCGTTCAGACATGCAAAACACAAAACAGGACCAACAAAATCTGGTTAAAAGAAGAGATTAAATTCCTGTATCGCAAGAAACAACACCTCAATAATGAACTATATTCAACACATCTCAAGGTATCCCATGAACTTCCGCATAGCTACTGAAATTACTTTCAACAGATTTCAAAAGAAAAAATAGAAGATTTAGCCATTAAACACATTAAACAAGAAATTGGAAACACTGAAACAACAAAGTAAACCAAAACCACCAACCATAATCCAACACAAAGACCCTTCCCTTTCCAACAAGGATTCCCAACACAAATTCCACCCACCCATAAAAAATTTCACACAGACCGTATTTGATTATATAGAAATGGCTATATTGAGCAAGGGACTCAAACATAACTGGGGTAACACATCATCCTATCAAAACATCATAACTACCATTACCGAAACAGAACTTGCCTTACAGAAAATCCCATACGATATACGAGATGAAGTTAGATACAAAGTCAGTAAAAAGATCCCGCAATACATCAATAATATTCATAATAATAACCTAAAGAATAATACCACCAATAAATTGCACTTAAACAAACTCAAGAAAATAAAATGGGACAATCTACTAATAACAAAAGCCAATAAAGGCAACACTGCTGTCATTATGGATAAGAATGAATACATAACAAAGACTAAAGAATGTTGCCAAGACAACACTTTTTCAATCAAACGCAGAGATCCAACTAACAACGTACAGAGGAACTTAAAAAATCTAATCAAGAATACTCACTTTCTTCTCACTGAAACAGAATCTGCAAAACTCATAACAATGAACCCTCAATTACCAATCGCGAAAGCCTACCCTAAAATACACAAAGAAAATTTACCCATGAGACCGATCATAAACTATAGAGCCAGTCCAAGCTATAAACTATTGGAGTTCATTAGAAAATTTCTAAAAAAAGCATTATTCTATTTTAGCAAACAAAACAGTACAAAACTCAATAGAATTTTGCAATAGAACCAAAGATTTAAAGATCGAACAATACCATACCCTTGCTTCATTCGATATAACAAACATGTATCCTAACATACCCATCAAACGAACAATCAAAATAATAGAATCCAATTTTTAAAAAACACAGTAACTTGAGCACCTTAGAAATAGATGAATTCATGAATTTACTTGAATTTGCCATAAACAATAATTACTTCAAATTCCACGATACCATATACCAACAACAATGCCTACCTATGGGATCCCCTGCCTCTGGAATATTAGCAGAAATTTATATAGGCCACCTAGAACATATGTCAATCAATAAAATAGATAATATACTTTTGGTGCAGATTTCTTGACATCTTTGTAATATAGATAATAGATCCACTTTACAATGGCGAAAAATGAGAGTATCCTCCTATTCAATACATCATATATTCCGTCATTAGACGGAGCAAACAAATTCAGACATGTTTCGGCTCGCTTGAGCCATCTTCACTTTCATTTTTCGCCACTGTAAAGTGAAAACCGTCAATACGGAATGATTCTAATATCTTGTAATCTTCAGTGATAAAAATTAGGGGGGTTGGAATAATTTACATAATATAAGTTGAAAAAATGCTAAAAAACATAATGAAAGAGCAAATGAAAAAAACAAACAAAAGAGAGCCTAGACGGAAACAAAATTAGCACAAATATACAATATTTACATCAATATGCAGAGCAAAAAACAACTTATTGCGACAAGTAAAACTTAAGTAAAATCATTCTTGATGCCGATGATCTTGATGTGCTGAGCAAGGGACCTAAACATAATTGGGGTAACCCTTCTAACCGTGATAATTTAATTTCCACCATAGCTGAATCTGAATTGGCCATTAATAAATTACCAATAAATATACAAGAAGAGGTCCGATATGAAGTCAAACACAAGCTATCTTCCATCCGCAATCAACAACAAACCATTAAACCCAACACAGTGCACGTAGCTAAAGTAAATAAACTAAAGAAAAAAGTGAAACAAAACGACTTAATTATAACAAAAGCCGACAAAGGAAATGCTACCGTAATCATGGACAAAAGTGACTATGCTAATAAAGCACACACGTTTTTTGCAGACAACAACTTCATAACCTCTAAAAAAGATCCAACTAATAAAATACAATGAGACCTAAAAACCATCATCAAGAACATTTCATTTCTGTTTAATGACCTTGAAAAATTCAAAATGATTATCATGAATCCGAAACTTCCCACAGCCAAAGCGCTACCCAAGATCCATAAAACAGACATCCCCATAAGACCCATTATCAATTTCAGAAACAGTCCTACCTATGAAGTATCTCGATTCATTCACAAATTCCTCAAGTCACACTATCGTTTTCAAGCCAACACATCAGTAAAAGAACTCCTTAGAATTCTGCAATAAGATCAAACACTTTAATTTATCCAAATACCACACTCTTCATTCTTTTGATATTACTAACATGTACGCTAATGTTCCCGTTAACAGCACCGTACAATTGATCGAGATCAATCTCTCCAAATTCAGCAATTTAAGTATAGGCGAAATAGATGAATTTATTTGAATTCTGGAATTTACTTTGAACAACAATTTCTTCACTTTCAATAATGTCATTTACCAACAGATAGGTCTTCCCATGGGGTCACCAGCTTCAGGAATCCTTGCAGACATCTACATTGATCATTTAGAACATTCTCACATCATTGGCAAGATCAGTGGCATTCAACACTGGACACGCTTTGTAGATGACACCTTTGTTATTTTAGACTCCCACGTTACTAACAGCAACACAGTACTTGGATTTCTCAACTCTATTGACCCACATATAAAATTCACCATAGAGTCAGAAAACAATAAAGCCCTTAATTACCTGGACTTAACCATTATGCACAACAGCAACAACACTTCATCCTTCAATATATACAGGAAACCCACCCACACCATCAATACCATCCATCAGACCTCTGTGCACCCAGACATACATAAAAAAGCAGCTTACAATAGCATGGTCCTCAGAGCATTAACTATCCCTTTATCTCGCAAGAATTACAAAAAAGAAATTAATACCATCTACAACATTGCAGAACACAATGGTTTCAATAGAACCTTCATCAGCAGAATCATCAATAGATACAAAAGCAGACCCAAGACTACCCTAGTAAAAGATTCCGCTCCAAAAGAAAAATTTTCCACATTCACTTGCAGTAATAGTAGCATTTACCAAATTTCTAATATTTTCAAGAAACACAACATCAAAATAGCTTACAGAACCTCCCACACCAACTCCAAACTCATTTTCAATCCACACACTGTCAACAATAACAATAACAATAGCAACATCAACAACAAATATTTGAACTCCGGAGTTTACAAATTAAAGTGCCAATCCTGTAATTCCAGCTACATAGGTCAAACAGGCCGCAATTTTGTCATAAGATACGCCGAACATCGCAACGCTCTCAAATATAATCGTTTTTCAGCTATGAGCGAACACCATAAAGCATCCAGCCACGAATACACTTCAATAGATAAAGACCTGAAGATCTTGCATTATGAGCAAAAAGGCACCTTGCTCAACGTTCTCAAGAGCATCCACATCGATTTAGATCAGTTTATGAACCCCACTCACAATTTAAATGAAGTCAGCAAGAAAAAGAACATTCTACTTGAAACATTCATTCCATACATTTGTCAGAATTTCCATAACACAAACAAACCCCACCTCCATCTCCCCGACTCAACACCACTCCCCCCTCCTCACACCAACCCTCCCCCTCCGCTCCTTCCAGCCTAGCAAACACAGCCAAACCAACAATAGACTTGATCACGCGACCGAGACCATCACTTTGAGAAGGCCACGCCATTCGAGCTTTAGAAGTCAGCGAGTAAACTAACATTCTCGTGAAACAATCATTCCTTATATTTGCCAAACAAACCTCACCTCCATCTCTCCAACTCACCACCCCTCCCTTCCTCAAACCAGCCCTGCACCACCCCTTCCCCTTCCCCCTCCGCTCCTTCCATCCTAGCAAACACAGCCGAACCAACAATAGACTCGATCACGCGAACGAGACCGTTACTTTGAGAAAGCAGGCCATTAGAGAGGACAACCACCTACTGCACACCGTAAGTTTAAGCTTTCTTCACAACCATTCCACACTTTTTACTTATCAACCCATGTTTCTCATACAACCTCTTTTTTTCTTTTTTTTTTTCCTTTACAGGTTAGAACTTCATTGACGGTTTCCACTAGATTACTACAATTTACTATGCATCTGTCTTCTACATAACACAGCTTCTCAATTTTTATACGCGGCCCTTCCGACCCCTCTATAATAAGGCAAAACACCAGCCAACATTATGAAATAATAATGAAGAAAGGGACCGCTAGATTGAGAAGATATTGAGAATGCTGCTATTTCTAAAGCCTTAAATTTCATGGGTTTTTTCTCCTTGTCACCGGCTTTTCGCCTGCAGGTTATATCAGGCTTGGTTTCTCTCAAAAATGTTTGCTCCCGCTCTCCTCCTGACCAATTTGATGTGATGGGTTTCCACTAGGATGATTTTGACAGCAATTTCAAACTGTTTTGTCATTTTTACTAAACCAATAATTTGTAAACTATGAGGTCCACAACCTCTCCATGTGCTACTATTATTCATTTCCATCTGCATCATTTGTTTTCTCATTCCCTTGTTTCATAGGTTAACGCAGTTTTTAGTATCAATTATTATTTTAAATTAACACCTGTTTCACTATATTTTGTCGCAATAAGTTGTTTTTTACTCTGCATATTGATGTAAATATTGTATATTTGTGCTAATTTTGTTTCCGTCTAGGCTCTCTTTTGTTTGTTTTTTCATTTGCTCTTTCATTATGTTTTTTAGCATTTTTTCAACTTATATTATGTAAATTATTCCAACCCCCCTAATTTTTATCACTGAAGATGGCTCAAGCGAGCCGAAACATGTCTGAATTTGTTTGCTCCGTCTAATGACGGAATATATGGTGTGTTGAATAGGAGGATACTCTCATTTTTCGCCATTGTAAAGTGAAAACCGTCAGTACGGAATGATTCTAATATCTTGTAGTAATAATAATAATAGATCCACTGATGCAAATACTATACTAGACAAATTTAACACATTGGACCCCCAGATTAAATTCACCAAAGAGACTGAAAATAACTGTACCTTCAATTACTTGGACTGGACAATAACCAGACATGACAACTACCTATCTTACAAAATCTATAGGAAACCCACACACACTTCAAATACCATAAAAATAGATTCTATTCATTCCAACACACATAAAAGAGCAGCCTACTATAGCATGGTATACAGAGCATTTAATATTCCAATGACAACAGCTGATTTAAATAACAAAATAAAATTAATCCATGACATAGCCAAACATAACGGATACAGCAAAGAAATGGTCAACAAAATCATCCACAAGATAAAATTCTAACCTAAAACCAAATTAACAAAAATAGACAAACCCAAGAAAGATTACACCCTATTTACCTTCAACAATACCCACATCCACACTATAACTAATGTTTTCAAGAAGCAAAACCTCAAAATAGCATTTAAAACCACACACAACAGCACCAACACCATACACAACACCAGGACAGTTAACAATAACAATAAATATAACCAATCAGGAGTTTACCATATCAAATGCAACAACTGCGATACAAGTTATATTGGACGAACAGGCAGAAACTTCGCCATCCGCTACAACGAACATATAAACGCAGTAAAACATAACCATTTTTCATCAATAGGCCAGCATGTAGAAGAATTCAAGCATAGTTTCACAGACATCAATAACGATATGACAGTATTAAACATAAATTCTAAGGGCCCCCTGCTCAACATAACCAAAGATTTCTATATTTCCCTAGACCAATACGCCAATCCTAACAACAGTAAGTACCCATCTCACATCCACACACAACTTCAGGCATTCCTTCAAACTCACACTGTACTTATACTAGTTTATCTTTACCGATAACTACAAACTCCAACAAACTCCTTATAATCAAATTTAAAACTCAAGATTTTACAGTCTGCCTTAAAACTCTCAAAAAAACTACAGTTGAACCACAACAGTAGGCCTACTTGACAATCTTATGACAAGGGTTATTGCCATGGACAGACATGACATATACTAACCAAATAGAACACTTCCAAAGATCATTTTATGCAACCAAATCAACGTAGACACTGTGATAGTACATATATCACACCCTTGCATTATATGTAGAAGTGAGAGATATTATTGTCAGTATTCTGTTATTATTATTATTATTATTATTATTATTATTATTATTATTATTATTATTATTATTATTCGTATTTTATTTGTATGTTTTGTCATTTATATTTGTTACCTGGGAGATCTCCATATATGTAGTATGAGTAATTTGTTTTGTACGAGTGGGAAAACATTGCTTTCATAGCTCTAGTAATTTGGATGAGTCATGTGTCTACCCCAGTTTTTGATGAGATATACTTGTTGTTGTCGTCGGGAAGTTCTATGAGTCATGTATATATCCCAGTCTGATGTGATGAGCTTGTTGTTCTACTAAGAAAGTTCTATGACTCATGTGAAACACCCCAGAGTGTGTTATTGCCTTGGGACACTGGAAGAAGTTCAGGGCATTGTCTTGACAAGAGGATCTACCATGATTGGCTGGCGAGGATCATCTCGGCGTATCGTGTGACAGGAAGGGGAATGCTGATGTCTGTGAAGGTTGATCAAACAGCGGGAACCCCCCCCACACCCTGTACGGGAATGAAGTAGTGCTGACACCCTGTACGGGAATGAAGTGGTGCTGACACCCTGTACGGGAATGAAGTGGTGCTGACACCCTGTACGGGAATGAAGTGGTGCTGACACACTGTACGGGAATGAAGTGGTGCTGACACACTGTACGAGAAGGAAGTGGTGCGGACACACTGTACGGGAATGAAGTGGTGCTGACACACTGTACGGGGATGAAGTGGTGCTGACACACTGTACGAGAAGGAAGTGGTGCAAACACACTGTACGGGAAGGAAGTGGTGCTGACACACTGTACGAGAATGAAGTGGTGTGGACACACTGTACGAGAAGGAAGTGGTGCTGACACACTGTACGAGAAGGAAGTGGTGCTGACACACTGTACGAGAAGGAAGTGGTGCTGACACACTGTACGAGAAGGAAGTGGTGCGAACACACTGTACGAGAATGAAGTGGTGCTGACACACTGTACGAGAATGAAGTGGTGCTGACACACTGTACGAGAATGAAGTGGTGCTGACACACTGTACGGGAATGAAGTGGTGCTGACACACTGTACGAGAAGGAAGTGGTGCAAACACACTGTACGGGAAGGAAGTGGTGCTGACACACTGTACGAGAAGGAAGTGGTGTGGACACACTGTACGGGGATGAGGGAGTGCGAACACACGCGGGAGTGAAACTGGATGTACGGTACTGGAGTGACACTGCTGCACTATACTGGACTGGACTTCAAACGTTTGTGGACCGTAGTGTTTTTATGTTTGTGAAAAGTGACTGACATACAATTATGTATTGTAGCACTTATGGCAGCCTGGCATTATATGTTGGTGAAAGCTATCTCAGACGTTCCATAATTTATGTTCGGGGTCGACAAGCGTATGTTGCTCAAATGAATATATCTTGACAACAAGTGTTAAAGTCTCTGAACACAGTATTACGAGGTACAGTATCTGTGTGATTTTATAAGTGCTGATTATGAGAATCGGCAAGTCGTGTTGATACAGAGACTGTGAAGGCTTCTTATATACATATATGTACATTGTTCAATGAACTAAATACAAATGGTAGCTTAGTTCTCCCTTTTGTTTTCCCACTGTTTTCATTGTTGTAAATATGGAGTCTTCCAGCAATCTTTTGTTTGTGTATTATAAGTGTATTTTGTTGTGTTGATGAGGTGCTCATTCACGGATTTTATTGAGAATATAGTTAGCTATTTTAGAATCAGTGGAGTTATTGATGAACCTAGGTGCAGTTCCTACATATTTAGTCATTTTCAGAAGGTTAGGTAAGTTCTGTTGCAGATGTACCAGTACGCACCATTATGTACATGCCCTGGGATATAAAGAATTATTATGCTCTATCTAAATTCGAGGGATCCATTCTGGTGAACTCTGGCGCCCATACTACGGACTTTTTGATAATTATGTTTATTAATTTAATTTCTTTCAAGTATTTTATTAAGTTTTCGAGTAATGTTATTTATATATTTTTTTATTCAGATAATTTATTTGGTGTTCATAAATAGTTACAATTGGCACCCATGTGTGGGGCAATGATTATAGTTGATTATTATTATTTATTAGTATTTATACAAAAAGTTACAACACAGAGGTGCAAGAATTACAAGGAAGCTTGAAGAAGGAACTCCAGAGAGCATGAACTCTCAAATTTTAAGTGTTTTAACATACATGTACCTTACATTTTAGTGTGTTTAAACTTATCAAGGGTATTGTAATATGTTTAATGTGTTTAATGTATATGCAATAAGTTTTTATTTTTAATGTAGCCTATCACTGCCACATTGGTCATAGATACTATTTCAACCCCATATAAACAAAACATTATGACAATACATTTTATCTTTAACGCCATTAGACATCCGGATGCTTCAATCAATAATAACATCTTTGGGACACACCAATGTCTAATAGCTACAATATTGTAATACACCTGCTGATGGCCATAGGTGGCCGAAACCAGTACTGATGTGAATGTGTTCATAATAAATAAAGTATTGATAGGTGGAACATCTTTCTTGTCTATATACATAAAAGAGAGATCTACGCTACTGCTATGCATTTTACATGATAAAATAGAGGAAAGACAATATCTTGGATACTTATTGTTGATGGATTCTTGAAGCTATTCTCCATCCTCTCATTTGGTTGGATTTAAATTTTCATTTCATATCACCATAGATCCAGGCCTGTCAGGACACTAATCCCATTCAAGCCCTCGTAATGGATCTGATTTTGACATTACAGAAACAGTCTTCAACCATCATATGCATTCTGACCTGAAAGTTGTACAATCGGAATTAATACAACTATATCATACAATATCTCAGTATGTCAACGCCCGTAGCCGTGTTGAAAGTTAAGCAACATTGGGCGTGGTCAAGGTTTCGATGGGTTGCCATGCGCCGTTGGTGGGGGGTGAGGGAATGGAGAAGTGGAAAGGAACTAGCCACCCTACCGTACGTAAACTCCGGCTCAGACACACCTCTGCGGAGGTTCGTCCCTGCCTTTGGGCAGAATACACCTTACCTATATCTCAATATTAACCGAAAACACTCGCCTTGTTTCTTACTATTACTATTACTACTACTATTACTACTATTTTTTTTTCTATATTTCTCTCTTAATGACTTCAAATCCCACAATTTCAACTAGCTCTTTCTTAGAATGTGTCAACCAGTTCTTTCTCGACTTTCAGTTTCAATTTTTACATCATTGTTCACAAAACAAAATCCTATTAAAATATTACAATAATAATATTGGTTCGAATTTCATAATTTCTGACAAGATCGTTAGTTTATAAATTCCTTTCTATCTGTTTTTGACATTTGAAGAATTTTCTCTATGATAATGTCACTCTGTTAACTAGGAAGTTATGCAAAGGAACACGCTTCACCGTTCACTCATATCTTCTTGACGTATACAATCGATTATGTCATCAACGCCTTCTTGATCACTGAACTTTCATCGTTCCAACCATGGCCTCCGCCGCATATGTCATTGCTGGACCTGAATGTCACATATAAGACTTGCTTTATTCTACCGCTGACATGCAAACTTCATTTATTGGTTTTCGCTTATACATTAAATGATATTTTCTGAATATAATTATCCAATGACCACGGGGTTTTGAGCTTATTCAAATGCGCGAGTTATCTCGGCTGACAGACACAGTTTTACGTATAAAAACTGGACGCATATTTCCGTGTAATTTTCGTTGACCTGTTCTTTAACATAACCTATAACTGATCTGGAAGCCATTGGAAGGTTATAGTACTCACCCCTGTCACACAAGGAGATGTTGAAACAGCTTTCCTTCATTATATATCACTAGAGCCTGGATTTCCATGCAAATGCATGTTTTTAAATAAGCTAGCTACACTTCTTAAACTTTGCAAATATTCGTTTTACGGCTTAACAATTCCAAATAACCGTTCTTTTTCCATGGATGTTTGCATGTTTTGGCATTTTTCGGAGAAAATTCATGCATAATGCATATTTGGAAGATTTTGGATTTAATAGCGCATATTTGGACTTTAATATTGCATAATATGACTTTTATTCTGACTTTGGCGCATATATATTGTTAACTTGCATCATAGTGCATTTTCTGAATGTTAGTTTGCAGAATTTGGGACAATTTTTCACGTTGTAGGCTACAGTATGTCTATTACTGCGAGACGGAGAGAATGTATTCCTGGCATCCTATGTGACAACCATAGTTAGTAGCCTACATACGGTACAGGTCCTACAGTATAATGCAATTAACCAAACACTTCCTTATCTGTTGCTTGAGTAAACAATGACAAAAGTCGGAAGGCCCCACGTTGAAATCTAATTCTTAGGAATAAGGTGTCCCAGTTTTAGTTATACATTGCTATAAATTGAACCGTAAATTGTGCATTAATCATTGACGGCTCATTTTTCATCTGTTAGACGAACAAAAGAAACCTTGTATCGCACTTCTGTGGTGCCGCGTTACTGGGATAGCAGCTTACAAATTCTGGTTTTTCATTGAACCCTCTACCGTTGTTATCCTGGAATGTCCTACCCGGAACTCTCAATCGTCACACGTCTGTGTTATCGCAGCAAGCAGTCGTTACCACTTATTGAGGACATTCAAATGTGTCGGCAATCATCGCATGGAGAAGCAGCTGCCGCAGATAGAGATAAGTTGAACAAACTAATTCGTTCAAATCCTTATTTTGAATTCGTCAAGCTTATAAAAGACGTATTGTGGTGAAAATGCAAAAGACCTACAATTTGACCTCACTTTGTCCAAATGTCTTCATTGAATTATGCATCTATCACTTCTCATGATGTAAAAAGATAATTTTCTGTGCTTAAGTATGTGCTGAATGATAAACGGATGAGCTTAAATCAAGACAGTTTGGAGAAATTAGGGTAGTTTTTGTTAATGTTTCAAAAGGAACTGAATTTTGATAGTGCATATTTTCCAGTTTATTGTGCATCTTTTACCATATGATAGTGCATGAATGCATGCATATTTTGAGATTTGATAGTGCATGGAAATCCGGGCTCTATATATCACTCTTCTTGATTACCTCTAGAAATTGAATTTATTTTTCGACAGATGATCTTCTCGAGATTATCTAAGTCAGGGGCGTCATAAGCATGTTGCCCGTGTTAGAAATACCTGTGCACAGCTACTGATGACTGGTTGAAACATCAAATGGAAGCACAGACCGTAAATGAAAGACATCTTCCACTTGGTGAGGAATGGTTGATCTTTTTTTCTTAAATTGTGATCATGATAGAGAAGCACAGTCCCTTGTACTTAAAAACACATACAGTATCATGTAAGAAGATCAATGGCATCACGCGAGTGCACTGAAAAGCCCTAATAGTCGAATTATCAAATTGTGTTGAGTCTGTGAGTATATTAATTGAATAATTTGCTACAGATGCAATATTGTAGTGACATACTATTCAACATTATTTCACTTCATAACTGTTCATAGAAAAGTTAAGCATGTTAAGCCCGTAAAAAAAAAAAAAAAAAAAAAAAAAACAGCAACTTTTATTAATTATTTTCCTGGAAGACACTCGCTCATTGTAGGCTATTGTTCCGATGGGGTCTCTACTACCAAAGGGATTTTAGAGCTACTGCCAGCAGTTATTTTGGCTACCCCTTACATGGGCAACAGATTCCCCTAACATGGGAAACAAACGCTGCTGATAAATAGTGTACTCATACTATTCGCCAAGCACTGAGCTGCCTCTTCCATAATCTTCCACCGTTTCAAAGTCTATCTTCTCCGCTGTAGATGTCGTGAAGATCTTCACTCATAACCCTGAGCTGTGACCCTCTGGGACTCGCATAGGCAGGACTGCTTCCAAAGAGGGTCCCTACCTGCTACCAGGAAGAACTGAGAGAAAAATTCAGGCCAGTGAGATGAAGATCCTGAGGAGTGCGGTAGGGAAGATAGAGTAAGAAATGTTGAAGTCAGTAAAGAGATAGGGGTAGAAAAACTGAGTAATAGGATGGTGAAGAGTAAATTGAAATGTTTTGGACAAATTATGAGAATGGAGGAAGGAAGGATACCAAAACAGGTGTTGGAGCCTAAGATAGAAGGAAAGAGGGCAAGATTGATGGACTCTGTCAAGAACAGTATAAGACTAGACTGGAATTCAGTTACTGAAGAGGAGAGGCATGAGCCGGACATGATGATGATGAGTGTGATTGTTTTGGGCTATTTGTGCAAATGCCGTGTTGAACAAGTTTACTTATTTGTTGTTGGCTTGGCGCTTAATGGGTGCTTTTTGTCTTTATATAAAAGAATATGTACGGAAAACCATAGTTATGAACGTGTAATATACACTGCTATCTGATAATGTGCTGGGCGAGCGCTTGTAACAGCCATTTCTCATGCACGCAGCTCGTGACCCCGACACACCTGATCTAAGTTGTGTAGATTTTTCATTTGCACTTTATCTTTTAATAAACCCCAGAGATAATAGTCGCTTCTTATCTCCAGCATTGCCTATTTTCCAACATTTGTTAAGTTTATGAATCGCAGTACGACTTGGAGCTCAGTCAGCACGAGCTGATTCTGTGCGCAGTTATGAATCTTAGCTCTACTATTAGCACTGCTTACTGTACAAGAGGAGCAGTTGAGCTCAGTTCCCTCAAAGCTTGTTGGCTTGCCCGGTAGTCAACATGTGACATTTCCAGTGTTTTCCTTGTTGGCTCATTTGCTGTGTTTCTCCTATCTCAGGGCAGCAATACCTGCCGCAGTTCCACTCAGCCAGCCCTTGGTGGCACCTCTACCCGTCCCAACTGTACCTGCTGTTGCTGCGGTCACCACCGTCCTTGAGAGAAAGCCTTGCGACGGGCCACTTTCTTCCAGCTTCAGTAATAGTGACCCAGTTACAAAAGCTGTCATGGACAATATCATGGGGAAGCTTCCCACTAAGAAACAGGCTGTAAGTATCGTCAAAATGAATATATAGTAGGTTACAATTGCTATGTATCTCGTATATTTCTTGGGTTCTCATGTATTTCAGTTGTTGGCTTTTTTTCATGTATCTCCTGTATTTAAAAAACAAAATTGGTAAAACAGCTGTGGATCAGCAGTTGAATATCAGCCTCTGCTCCCAAGGTCACATTCTCAATCCTGGCAGAGGAAGTCAGATGTCTCAAGTACATTTGACACTCCATATCGTACAATGTCAGTGTGTGGTGTTTCAGATGATCATGTACAAGCAACACAATCATACAAGATTCAATACACCCAGGATCCCACAAAAAAGCAGCCTTTTATAGTTTGATCTATAGAACTCATAATGTTCCCCTTTCTAAAAAATAACTACAAGAAAGAAATAAACACAAATCAAAATCACTTTATTTGCAAAAGAGGTCTCTACCTCAGTGGCAAATGATACACAAAAATACATTATTATCAAGCACTAAATTTTAAATTAAATAGAAGAGAAGACATTTTCCTAAAATAGAGTATTGTACAATTTACAATAACTTTTTTTCTATTTAACATACAGCTCATCCTAAATAAATTTATATTATTTACAAAATTCTAGTCTTAATATCTTCTGTACTTACACACATAATCAACTCATATACTGTATGTGGTATCACCTTCAAATAATACTGTCTAACTGCTATAAGATTTAAATTTACATTGCACTTTTTTTTAACCCATTTTGGTACCTAACATGCATAATGACCTGCTGCGTCTTAACCAGAACTACTTTTGCCACCGCTTTTCTGAGTTCCTGAAGGGCCTTCACAGCTACCGTAGCGGTCCCAGGGTCCTCTTCACCCCTACAGGCAGTCCCCTACTTTGGCTGTCCCATCTTCCTAGACCAGGGGATCGAATTATTCACAGAAATTCTTAATTTACAATAAACTGCACAGATCAAATGCCCTCTGACATTTCTTTTCTCTGTTGCTGTTGCTGTTTATTCTTTTCTTGAATATCTGTACAGATTTTGGAAAAGGATCAAGCACTTCCCTTGGTAAAATGTTCCACTCCTTCACGCCCTTCCCAATGAATGAAAATTTACCCCAGTCACTTCTGCTAAAATCCAGTCTAATTTTATACTTGCCGGGCTGAGTGGCTCAGACAGTTAAGGTGCTGGCTTTCTAACCCCAACTTGGCAGGTTCGATCCTGACTCAGTCCGGTGGTATTTGAAGGTGCTCAAATACGACAGCATCGCGTCGGTAGATTTACTGGCATGTAAAAGAACTCCTGCGGGACTAAATTCCGGCACCTCGGCATCTCTGAAGACCGTAAAAGTAGTTAGTGTGACGTAAAGCAAATAACATTTATTATTATTATTATTATTATTATTATTATTATTATTATTATTATTATTATTATACTTGTGATCAGCTCTGCCGATGTAATTATTGTCCAACTGAAGCCTCTCAGAGATTTCCCCCCATGCTTCCTCTCCTGTATAGGCTTTATATAATCCTATAAGTCTAGTTTTCTCCCTTCTATTACTTAAAGTTTCCCACCCAAGTTTCTCTAACATTTCTGATACACTACTTTTTCTCCTTTAACATAGCCCAAGAAAATGGTTATAATAGAAACTCATAATCATCATCAATGTCCCACTCCAGTCACCCGGGTGTAGTTAACAAGCCTCCTCTACTCCTTTCTGTTCTTCCACTTTTCCTGCTCCATTACTTCCGCCTCATCCAATGCAGCTTCTCGAATGTCCTTCCAAATCTGATCCATCCACCTTCTCGGTCTTCCAACTGGCCTCTTTCTCTTTCCCTTTCCAATTCCCTTCTTGCTACCTTCCCATTCTTTTTACATGTCCAAACCATCTCAGTCTTGCTTTCTGTATGTTCTGTACTAACGGTTCTATATTTAGCTCTTCCCTGATGTTAATATTTTGAATTCTATCTCTTCTTGTCTTTTTAACTGATGTTCTTAAAAATTTCATTTCTACTGCTTGGATCTTACTATCTTGTCTCTTATTAGTTATTAGCGTTTCTAGTCCATGTGTTACTATTTGTATGAAATACTGTTTATATAATGTTAATTTTGTTCTTTTGGGTACTTTGTCATCCCATAAAAGCTCTCTGACTTGATGATAAAATTTTGTACCTTTACTCTGTTTTACACATTTTATGATTTCATCCACCAATATAATAAACAATAATGGCGACAGTGCACTTCCTTGGTTGAGATCTGTTTTTGTATAAAATGTTACAGAGTCACCACTCCCCAAATGTACACTGCTTTTACTCTCATGATACAATATTTTTATCTTGTTAATTAATGATTTTGGTACATTCGTTTTCAGTAGGCATTCCCATACATGTTTTCTCTTAACTGTATCATAAGCTTTTTCAAAATCTAAAAATAAGAATGTGATTTCCTTGTTCCTTTCCAGATGTTTTTCCATTATCATTCGCACTGTAAATATCAAGTCTATTGTTGATCTATTTGGTCTAAAGTCATATTGTTCTTCCTCTAACTGTTTTTCTATTATATCCCTCAGTCTTTTGTCTATGACTTCATTATTTTTAGCCCATGTGATAATAGGGTTATAACTGTATAATTTTCACATTTCTTCCTATTTCCTTTTTGAACAGTGGTACAGTGCTTCCTTTTTGTCAATCTTCAGGTATCCTTTCATCCTTCCATATGGCATTGAGGGCTTGGTATAGCCACTGCAGTCCAATGCTTCCTGCTGCCTTAATCATATCAGCAGTGAATTAGTCTTTTCCACTGGCTTTACCTTTGGTCATTGCTTTCATTGCCCTTACAAGTTCCCACATCGGGTTCTCTTCTTTTTCTCCAACTGTTATTTCCATTTTCTTATCTCCTTCCTCCGAGCAGTCATCCTCATTATAAAGTTTTTCAAAATGCTTTGCCATCACCTTCCGAGTACCCTTTTCATCATGTACTGTGGATCCATCTTCTCTCTCTAATGCCTTGGTTTTTTCTTGATTTATTCTTTGAGTGGTTCATGTTTGTGGGTAACTGTTGTCACGTCCTAGTTCGTGAACCATGGGCAACGGCTGAGTGGCCTAGTAAGTGGTCCTGAGAGTCGGGATACCAGTTGCTATGGAATAGGAGTGGGCATCTCGGACATATTCTGAGTCGTGGCCCTTCTTGTGCTCAGGCGGCTAGGACTATACAGTCCACCGGTGGTCCATAACCCGTTAGAGGAGAGATCCTCACTTGGACTATGTGTAAGTAGGGTAGCATCCTGCTTCATGAATTTACCGAGCTCAGAATATTTTAAGCAAGCCTCAGACCTATGGGAGTAACGGTGTCCCACTCCCATTTGACAGGTGAGGGACTCCTTGGAAACAACTTGGCGAACGAAATGGAATTCGATGGGGAGCTGTCAGTATTAATGGGGCTTATGGAAGAAAGAAGGAAGAACTGGCTGAGTCAGCAAAGAGGATGCATCTGGATGTGCTAGGAATAAGTGATATTCGGGTCAGGGGGGATAACGAGGAAGAGGTAGGAGATTATAAAGTGTACTTGACGGGTGTTAGAAAGGGAAGGGCAAAGTCTGGGGTAGGGCTCTTTATCAGGAATACCATTGCACGCAACATAGTTTCTATTAGGCATGTAAATGAGCGAATGATGTGGGTAGATTTGTCAGTTGGAGGAATTAGGACTAGAATTATCTCAGTGTATTCACCATGTGAGGGTGCAGAGGAGGATGAAGTTGACAAGTTTTATGAAACATTGAGTGACACCGCAGTCAGGGTCAACAGCAAGGATAGAATAGTGTTAATGGGCGATTTCAATGCGAGAGTTGGGAATAGAACTGAAGGATACGAAAGGGTGATTGGTAAATGTGGGGAAGATATGGAAGCTAATGGGAATGGGAAGCGTTTGCTGGACTTCTGTGCTAGTATGGGTTTAGCAGTTACGAATACATTCTTCAAGCATAAGGCCTTAAAGAACAAAAAAACGGTGGTAACCTTTGTAGATTTCACTAAGGCATATGACTCCATCGACAGACAAACTCTTGGAAGAATACTGAAGAACAGAGGATTAGATGGCACTACACATGAACTCATAATGGAAATTCTATCAGACACAAAGGCAAGGGTGAGATTCAGAGGAGTACTCTCTGAAGAATTTGATATCAACACTGGTGTCAAACAAGGAGATGGATTATCACCAATGTTGTTCAGCATAGCTCTGGATGAAGTCATCAGACAGTGGAGAACAATGAATGAGACAATGGGAATACCAAAGACGCATGTTGGGGACAAAAAGGACAATAGGGCCCAAGTAGATTGTCTAGCCTTTGCGGACGACATAGTTATAGTAAGTGAGACAGAAGAAGATGCAAAGACACAACTCAACAACTTAAGCAATATAGCCGGAAGGGTAGGACTGAGGATCGCCTACAACAAGACAAAGACATTGAATACCACTGAGGATTGGACAACACCGGAAGGCACCGTGCAAAAGGTGGACAAATTCAAGTACCTAGGAGAATTTATAACAGGAAGGAATAGGAGAAATGAGGGAATAACAGAGAGGATAAAGAAGATGCGATCAGCCTTCTGTATGACCAGAGATATATACAATAAAAAGAATATATCTACAGACGCAAAGATCAGACATTACAAGGCAACGGTGAGAAATGCTGTATTATATGCTGCTGAGACAATAGCACTAGGAAGAAATGGTGCGGAACAACTAGAGAAAGAAGAGAGAAAAATATTGAGGAAAATACTAGGCCCTAAGAGAGGAGGTGAGAGATGGATGAGGAGACCCAGGGAAGAACTATACCGGAACATGAGGACAATCTCAGAAGAAATCAGACTGAAAAGAGCACGGTTTGCGGGACATGTAATCAGGATGAATATGGATAGAATGACGAAAAGAGTATGGGAAACAACAGCGAGGACACAAGGAAAGACAGGAACCAAGTGGGTAGTTGAACTCCGGAAAGATTGGTCAGAATTGGGGATCAAGGTGGAAGAAAAGGAAAATTGGAAAAGCAAGTACATACCGACTAATATGCCAGAGATCAACGATAGGGATGGATACAGGAAAAGGATTGAGAGTCACCAGTGGAGTAGACAAGAGAAGAGGATACTGAATATCTCGGAAGAAGAGCGGGAGAGAAGAAGAGAAAGGATGAAGAGGTTCTGGGAGGAGAAGAAGAAAATGCAATCCATGAAGGAGCTGTCCGTGGTCCTACAGAGGCCGTAACGCAAGAAGAAGAAGAAGAAGAAGAAGAAGAAGAAGAAGAAGAAGAAGGCTATTCACCGCTGCACATGGGAGGCTAAGGGTACCAGATCCATAATAGACTATATCTTAACAGACTTCGAATTCAGGAAATCTATTACAAACTATCCACTTCATTCCCATATCGATAATGTAATCCAATCAATAAATGAAAAAAAGGTTTCACCTAATCATTACTTTCTCTTTTTTATTTAGCCTTGGGATATTTATAAAGACATTAATAATCACAGAACATGTTTCGATTGCTTAGCAATCATCATCAGCTCTTTTTCATGTAGCTTAGGTAAAAATAGCATAAAATCAATCTCATAATTTACATTAAAACATTAAAAACAGGTGTTAGTAGAAAGCGTATAAGTGGGTGAGGAGGGGGGGCGGGGGGAGTGCATTGAGGGCGGTTGGTAGTTGGACATTAAACTTAATATTAAAAACACTTATTGGACTAAAATGTTTTAGGTTCACTATAAGTCCTGAGAGCTTTTCCATTAAAATCACTTGCTGTTAAAAACTTGGAGATTTTTTGGTAAAATGTTCCTGTTGAAATGTTTATGAAGTGTTTATGTCTTCTTAAAACGGCTTTTGGTTTTTCTTCCCCGTCACTTGTCTCTTATTACGTGGACAAGTGTGGCCCGCTGTTGAATGAAGTCTACTATTTGGTGTTCAAGAACTTGTTAAGTTAGATTGTCTGTATTACGACCCTCGTCCTGTTTGTTTTCTTTACTTCCCGTGCTACGGGTGTGGGTTTGTTTCAGCTGTCCTCGACAGCTACATGTAAAACAGCTGATGATGATTGCTAAGCAATTGAAACATGTTCTGTGATTATTAATTATTAATTATTAATTATTAAGGCTAAATAAAAAAGAGAAAGTATCGATTAAGGGGAACCTTTCTTTCATTTATTGATTCAGGAAATCTGTTAGAAATGTACGAGTTTTCCGGGGATTTTTTGATGATACAGACCACTATCTGATCTGTAGTGAACTAAGTATCTCTAGGCCTAGGGTAGAGAAAGTGAAATCTGTCTGCAAACGAATCATCATCATTTCCCTTTATCCAGCTGTAGCCGGGTAGGGGCAAATATGGTTCCTCTCCACTTTCTTTGGTCTTTCCACCACTCCTCCTCCAACACTGTGTCCCAGTCCAGGTTTCTTTCTATAATGCTGCGTTGGATGGTATCCTTCCATCTCAATAGTGGTCGTCCACGGCCTCTCCTTCCTTGCATTCGCATTTCCATCACGTTTTTGGCATTCTTTCGTCGCTCATTCGCTTTATGTGCCCAAACCATCTTAGTCGGCTCTTCTCTATTCTATCATTCATTTTTTCCTCTCCAATTTCTTCCCGGTTTTTCTCATTCCTTATTTTGTCTCTTCTACTCTTCTGTGTCATACTCCTCAAGAATTTCATTTCGGCTGCCTGTATTCGACTCTCATCCTTCTTTGTCATTGTCCAAGTTTCTGCTCTGTAAGTTGTTATGGGTACGTAATACATCTTGTACATAGTATCCTTTGCTTCCATTGGCACATCTTTGTCCCATAACATATTTCTTACACTATGATAGAAACAACTTCCAGCTTGAATCCTTTTACTAATCTCAGCATCCAGTCGAGCATTCTCCATTAATTCACTCCCCAGGTACGGGTAGAAAATCTCCAGGACGAGGCATTTAGACAGAAGTACATGGATATGATTAGTGAGAAGTTTCGAACAGTAGACAGTAAGCAGGTTCAGGATATAGAAAGTGAATGGGTGGCATACAGGGATGCTGTAGTAGAAACAGCAAGGGAATGCCTAGGAACAACTGTGTGTAAAGATGGGAAAAGGCAAACATCTTGGTGGAATGATGAAGTGAGAACAGCTTGTAAACGTAAAAAGAATGCTTATCACAAAATGGCTCCAAACAAGGGCCGAGGCAGACAGGGATTGGTACGTAGATGAAAGAAACAGAGCGAAACCAATAGTTGTTGAATCCAAAAAGAAGTAATGGGAAGATTTTGGTAACAACCTGGAAAGGCTAGGTCAGGCAGCAGGGAAACCTTTCTGGACAGTAATAAAGAATCTTAGGAAGGGAGGGAAAAAGGAAATGAACAGTGTTTTGAGTAATTCAGGTGAACTCATAATAGATCCCAGGGAATCACTGGAGAGGTGGAGGGAATATTTTGAATATCTTCTCAATGTAAAAGGAAATCATCTTGGTGGTGTTGTGAACAGCTAAGCTCATGGGGAGGAGGAAAATGATGTTGGTGAAGTTATGCTTGAGGAAGTGGAAAGGATAGTAAATAAACTCCATTGTCATAAGGCAGCAGGAATAGATGAAATTAGACCTGAAATGGTGAAGTATAGTGGGAAGGCAGGGATGATATGGCTTCATAGAGTAGTAAAACTAACGTGGAGTGTTGGTAAGGTACCTTCAGATTGGACAAAAGCAGTAATTGCACCTATCTATAAGCAAGGGAACAGGAAGGATTGCAACAACTATTGAGGTATCTCATTGATTAGTATACCAGGCAAAGTATTCAGTGGCATCTTGGAAGGCAGGGTGCGATCAGTTGTTGAGAGGAAGTTGGATGAAAACCAATGTGGTTTCAGACCACAGAGAGGCTGTCAGGATCAGATTTTCAGTATGTGCCAGGTAATTGAAAAATGCTACGAGAGGAATAGGCAGTTGTGTTTATGTTTCGTAGATCTAGAGAAAGCATATGACAGGGTACCAAGGGAAAAGATGTTCGCCATACTGGGGAACTATGGAATTAAAGGTAGATTATTAAAAGCAATCAAAGGCATTTATGTTGACTTTTGGGCTTCAGTGAGAATTGATTGTAGAATGAGTTCTTGGTTCAGGGTACTTACAGGGGTTAGACAAGGCTGTAATCTTTCACCTTCGCCTATTTATCGATACAACTACTAATGACATAATATCTGAGAATTAAATTTTAGCCCTTCCCCTAAACTACCATTTCTCTCAGCGTGAATACAATTATTTAAGGCCTAGACTGTAGCGACTCATTCCCCGACTTTGCATACCGATTTTCATTGAATTCTCTTCAGCCATTTTCTTGTGAAGTGTGTACAGACGGACGGACAGACAGACAGATAGACTACCCCTGTGGGTGGGGGCGGTAGAATAACACCCACGGTATCCCCTGCCTGTCGTAAGAGGCGACTAAAAGGGGCCCCAGGGGCTCTGAACTATGGAGCGTGGATTGGCGTCCACGGGGCCCTTAGCTGAGTCCTGGCATTGCTTCTGCTTACTTGTGCCAGGCTCCTAACTTTCATCTATCCTATCCGACCTACCTTGGTCTACTCTTGTTCTTTTCCGACCCCGACGCTATTAGGTTTGCGAGGGCTAGGGAGTCTTTCATTTTCATGCCCTTCGTGGCCCTTGCCTTCCTTTGGCCGATACCTTCATTTTTCGAAGTGTCGGACCCCTTCCATTTTTTTTCTCTGATTAGTGTTATATAGAGGATTGTTGACTAGTTGTACTTCCTCTTAAAACAATAATCACCACCTCCAACCAGACAGACAGAAATTATGGAAAATTAAAAAGTGCATTTCCTTGTTGCTGTGGACAGGCTCTCATCTTTTTTTCTTCTTCTTCTTCCTGATACATTTCTGCTTATGCAGGTCATTCACAGAACCTTTTCAAATTTTCTCTTTTTTTCTCACAGTCCAATGTTTATCACTGTCTTCCATTGTAGTCCTCTCTGATTTACATCATCCTCCACCTGATCCTTCCATCTTGTTTGTGGTCTTCGAATTGGCCTTCTTCCAGATTCTGCCCATTCCAGAGCTCTTCTTGGTAATCTTTCTTGTCCCATTCTTTTGACGTGGCCAAACTATTTCAGCCTATTTATCTCCAATAGTTTCTTTTAGGAGGTTGATCTGTAGCATGTTTCGTATTGTTTCATTTCTATGTTGTCCCTTTTCGTTTTACTCAAGCTCCCTCGCAGACAGCACATTTCTGTCGTTTGTAATCTACTCGAATCTTTTTCTTGTCCAAGTCCAACATTCTGATTCATATATCTTGATTTTTGCTTTGGTAGGTAATTTCCAATTTCTAATTATGCCTGATGCACGGTTAACATTTAGAGCAATTTCCTATCTTCTCTGAAGTTTATTCCCTGATATCTTACAGATGAAGCTTCCACGATGTGTAGAATTCTTTAGTTTATTTTCCACGTTGAAACGTGTTATTTTCTGTACGTTACGTACAGTTTGCCAATGTTTCAAATACGTTGCAGTATTCTTTGTAAAGGTGACTGAAATACCCCTACTCGATCCAAGGTGATCATTCTCCCAGGCAGCAATTCGAAACTTCGGCAAACTGTACGTAACGTACAGAAAACAACAACACGGTTCAACCTGCGAAATTAACTAAATTTATTCCTTGATGTTCCCATTCCCAGTTAGTTTACTTCCTAGGTATTTAAAAGCATCTACTTCTTTAAGAATTTTTCCATTAGGCTACAACTAACATCCTTTATTTTTCTGCATTCTCTACTGATTTTAATTACCTCAATTTTTATTAAACTTATTTCCATGCCTGCTTCTTCAGTTGCCCACTACCAGGTATTTAGTTGATCTTCCAATTTTTGTTCATTTTCTTACAAATTACTATACCCCTAAATACCCTCATAACCATATGCAGAGAATTGTGCACGATTTTGATGAAGGAGATAGTGTAATTATTCTAGGTCTGTTAGGACATTTTTCACCTGTTTTTATGCAAGAAATAGTAAATGAAACAAATAAATATTACATGTTTGCCTTGGAGAAAACTCTGCCAAGTTCAAAAGCAGATTTACAACTCTTTTTGAAACATGTAAGCTACCTACTCTTTTTTTTTTTTTTTTTTTTTTTTTTTGAATTACCAGTTTTCTACAACCCTTGATTAAGCAGTGTGGGCAGTTTTTGATTACAGTAAGTGATTTCATACAAGATGCACAGTAGTTTCCAATGTTTATTGTACCGGGAGGTACACCTCAACCCCGTGCATTTAAATGAAGCGCCCTCAAGAACGCTATCTAGTACATAAAAATTGAAACAGCTAGTACAAGAAGTTGGGACGTTGACCAAAAGATGTCACTATGAAAGTGATAGAGTAATGTGTTATTTTATGGTTTCCTAAACTGACTGGATTTCTTTTGTTTCTTTGAGTGTATCAAAGTTTACAACATCGATTTCAAGAAGTTTGGACTTTTCTCCATAGATGTCTCTATTAAAGAACTTATGTCATGCAGTCTGGTTAAAGTGGAATAACTAGAAATTTAAAGAAATGTTGTGTTTAGAGGTTTTTTGACCTGAATTGACTTTCCATGTTTTTGATACTTCAAGGTTTGCAACACTTCTTATTAATCCCGCCAACTTGGGATCTCAACCAATAGAAAATTTTGTGAATCTATTTTTCTGCCAACCAAGGCTTCTTGTAACTTTCTGACTGTCCAATAAAAATGAGAGGGTGTGTCTGGTTTTGTCCAGAGCCTTCTCGAACCTTCCTCTCGGGTGTAAAAGCTGACGCCTTTTCGAGCTAACTTGTCTTCAACATGTATAATTAAAGAACCACCTAATCAATACTTTATTTTTTGCTTTGGGCAAAATTAAGTATACATAATCACTCACAGAACATGTTTCGACCACTTAATGGTCATCATCAGCTGTATAAGGAAAACTTAGATGAAAAATATTGGACAATAAGAACAAGCATTAATCTTTAGGTTATGGAAAAATTATTTGCTGTGTTGATTGTTGTCATAGGTACGACAATGTAATTGGTGTAAAACCTTCAATTAGTATGGTTAATATATTTTAATTATAGTTTACTTAATGCTAAATTATCTTTTATTAAGTGTTAAACATGACTAGTATAGGGTTCCTCTGTAAATATGTAGTATAAAATTGTATAACCTCAAACGTATTGTTTAACCTCAAAATCTATATGGTCGAAAACTGTAGAAAATTCCATAATGTTCGTATGTTAGACTTATTGTACTATAATTTGGTATAGATGAAAGGTTCTGGAAACTTACTGTAAAGTTTTATTATCCAGAACATGTAGAGACATTATGAATGTTGTAGATATTTCCATGTGTGTTATTAAATAGGAAAAGAACATTCGAGTACCCATTCGACTAGCTGGTCGATCAATGTTTCGAGTGTGTTCCATTAGAGTGTTGTAAGAACTCTTCCACAAGTCGATCATTCTAGACAGTTGATCGAGTAGTATAAATATCAAGTTGTCAGTCAGTGAAGGCAGTTCGAAGTTCTAAGTTTGCAGTTCTTAGTTCTTGGGACTCAGGCAAGTGATGGACTGGGAGTGACTGTTGGGCTCTGAGGTGGAGTCAGATCATTGGACTTGAGTGAGGTGGGGAATTCAAGAGGGAGTATGTTATAGTGCGCGCGTCAGTGTTGTTGATATCTGTACTTGTCAGAATCGACTTCAGGGTACTCCGCTATTGAGTGTTGTATATAGTGTCATTGGCGAATGTGTATAATTGCGTGGTGTGACATACAGTGTAAATAAAGTAATTTTAAGAAGGAAGTGAACGTGTTCTCCTGTGATATTTATTTACGTCAAATAAAATTGCAACGTAGAACGATATTGTTTGATTAGTAAAAGTTCTTTGGTATCTTCTTTCACCAATCAAACAATCGACACAGAAAATATCTTTTCCATAACCTAAAGATTAACACTTGTGCTTATTGTCCAATATTTTTCATCTAAGTTTTCCTTATACAGCTGACGATGACCATTAAGTGGTCGAAACATGTTCTGTGAGTGATTATGTACATTTAATTTTGCCCAACGCAAAAAATAAAGTATCGACTAGGTGGTTCTTTAATTATACTTGTTGATTATACTCATCAATACAGTTATGAAGTGGACAACTTGCAATAACTTGTCTTATCGATCATCGTGCTATTGCGTGTGTGTGCTAAGAGAGGAGGCAGGGGCGGCAGGCAGAACATCTGATAAGGTAATGGCCACCAGTTTCTAACTCAGTAGTTATCTCCGCAAGCCGACTCGAGGGGAAGGTTCCAGTCTTTAACTATGTAACAGTCCATTTCCTAAAATGTAAACTTCTCTTTCTTCTCATGTAAAAGTTCAAGTAAGTCAAAAGTACTTAACTGAAAACCAGGGATAGAGAGTGTGTTACCCTCTCGAATTCCCCTTCAATTAATCGTGAGGTGACTATGATTCTGTAACCGTTTTCGCTTGTAAATTGTAACTTAACTTATTCATCTGTCACCTCAGTAGTGTGGGATTAGCCTCTGCATCGTGGGGCCACAAGCCCAAGTAGGGCTTTAACCTCTTGATTACAAAGAACGCAAGTGTCCGCCTCCATACATTTTGTTTTTGGGGCCAGTAATTGAATCTATTGATTTGCATAAAGGCCCCGTAGAATGGGTACTAGACACCCCTGTGTAAACTTAAAAGGTCATTGATATGGTCTTGTAAATTGTAGGTTGTGCCTAGAGAGGCCTGAAAGTGTAAAAGTTATCGAGCAAAGACGCTTTTAACTGAATTGTAAAAGTTAATGGTTCAATTGAGTAGGCTGTAAGTCTCCTGGGTAGAATGGTGCAACATTGAGGCTCCTTTCTTGTAATGTAATGGATATTTGTGTAATATTGAGTAGTGCCTTTGGAAGGCCGTAACTTGTAACCGCTGGAGCAAAGTGCTCTTCAGAATTGTAATTTAGAATTTCCTCTGAAACAAATTAGGAGATTTGTCTCCTTGCCTGTCTAACTAAACGCAACATTAGTGATGTTGGGACCTTTGTAAATTATGAGCTTGAAGCTCAAATCGTAACTTACCTATTCTTGGTTTTTTTGCTTTTCTATTTTGTAGAAAACCACCTCTGTACCTGAAATCTTGTTGTTTGTTGAAATTTAATATCTGAAAAGAAATATAACTTTTGGTTTAAAGTTTTAAATTAATCTTTGACTATCGTAGATAGACCCGTTCAAACCTGCACCTTCTTTCACCTCTGTGTTCCACAGAATACCCCGGAACAGTTATGTTGAATAATATTTTTAAACTGTAAAATTGAGATATATTTTTACTCAAATGCGGCAGCCCTGAAGATGTTGTATTCAGTGTAATTATTTGTGTTTGAAGGTGGACAGTTCTATAACCACCAGAAACATATACATTGAGCTCCTTTATTGCTCTTTCATTATTGTTATGATGTTCGAATTGTTGGCCTTTTATGTTGGACAACGTTGAATTTGTCAGACATAGTGGAGTTATATTTTATGTTAGAAAGTGATCAGTTTAGTAACTTTGGGTAGTCAGTGTATAAGTTTAAAACAAGAAATTAAGATTCCCACTGGTTTTCTCATGTACTTTTGTGTATCCATGCCAAAAGGTAATTCAGCACAAGAGACTTTATTTCAGCAATGGAGGTACTTTCTTTACATAAGCCAACTCGGCTGCCTGAACTTCACAGTGAGCTGCCATTCTGTAGATCCTATTGGGTAGGTAGGACATAGGGAAGAGGACGGACCAGGGTGATGATAGTATAGGAAGTCAAGTTTGGATGGCATAAATTTGTTAATGTTAAACTGCAGAAGTATTGTAAAGAAAGGAATAGAATTATTTGATAGATATATATATTTACCAGATATTGTAATAGGAATTGAATCATGGCTGAGAAGTGATATGATGGATGCTGAAATGATAGAAGGGGGAGTATTTATACTGGTGAAAGAAGAATTTGTAAGCTATAAAAAAGCTAAGGATGAGTAACAGGAAATTCTAGCTATAAGATTCATCTCTAAAGACAATAGGCAACTTGATGTTTTTGGCGTGAGCAGACCTGGCAAGGCTGGCGCTAACACTGATGCAGATTTATTGATAAGATAATCAGTTATATGGGGAATGACACAGAAAGAAACGTTATTTTAACCGCTAAGGAAATGCGAATGTCAAAGCGTGACCAACAAATGGTGAATAAGTTATTATCAATCAATCAATCAATACTCATCTGCATTTAGGGCAGTCTGGCAGATTCCACTTCTGCTGCCTTCCTAGCCTTTTCCTAAATGATTTCAAAGAAATTGGAAGTTTATTGAACATCTCCCTTGGTAAGTTATTCCAATCCCTAACTCCCGTTCCTATAAATGAATATTTGCCCCAGTTTCTCCTCTTGAATTCCAACTTTATCTTCATATTGTGATCTTTCCTACTTTAATAAACGCCATTCAAACTTATTCGTCTACTAATGTCATTCCACGCCATCTCTCCGCTGACAGCTCGGAACATACCACTTACATGTAATAAATATCATTTTTGGTCCGTATTGATGATATTTGATTGAAATAATAACATTAAGTTATTTATTAGACCACCTAATCTATACAAAATCGTCTTGGATGATTTACATAGATTTGTTAGCTAATAGTGGTACATGTTTTGCCTTCCCTGAAGGCATCATCAGCCATAGTCTTAACCTTAAATTAAAAATAAGCGTCTAAATAACATGTACATTTACAAATCTATGTAAATCATCCAAGACGATTTTGTATTGATTAGGTGCTCTAATAAATAACTTAATGTTATTATTTCAATCACATACCACTTAGTCGAGCAGCTCTTCTTCTTTCTCTCAATTCCTCCCAACCCAAACATTGCAACATTTTTGTAACGCTACTCTTTTGTCGGAAATCACCCAGAACAAATCGAGCTGCTTTTCTTTGGATTTTTTCCAGTTCTTGAATCAGCTAATCCTGGTGAGGGTCCCATATACTGGAACCATACTCTAGTTGGGGTCTTACCAGAGACTTATATGCCCTCTCCTTTACATCCTTACTACAACCCCTAAACACCCTCATAACCATATGCAGAGATCTGTACCCTTTATTTACAATCCCATTTATGTGATTACCCCAATGAAGATCTTTCCTAGACAAAAGGAAACTTTCACCCCATCAATGCAGTAATTAAAACTGAGAGGACTTTTCCTATTTGTGAAACTCACAACCTGACTTTTAACCCCGTTTATCAACATACCATTGCCTGCTGTCTATCTCTCAACATTTTCGAGGTCACGTTGCAGTTGCTCACAATCTTGTAACTTATTTATCACTCTATAGAGAATAACATCATCCGCAAAAAACCTTACCTCCGATTCCACTCCTTTTCTCATATCATTTATATATATAAGAAAACATAAAGGTCCGATAATACTGCCTTGAGGAATTCCCCTCTTAATTATTACAGGGTCAGATAAAGCGTCACCTACTCTAATTCTCCGAGATCTATTTTCTAGAAATATAGCAACCCATTCAGTCACCCTTTTGTCTAGTCCAATTGCACTCATTTTTGCCAGTAGTCTCCCATGATCCACCCTATCAAATGCTTTAGACAGGTCAATTGCGATACAGTCCATTTGACCTCCAGAATCCAAGATATCTGCTATATCTTGCTGGAATTCTACAAGTTGAGCTTCAGTGGAATAACCTTTCCTAAAACTGAATTGCCTTCTATCGAATCAGTTATTAATTTCACAAACATGTCTAATATAGGCCTAATCAGAAAGAATGCCTTCCCAAAGCTTACATACAATGCATGTCAAACTTACTGGCCTGTAATTTTCAGCTTTATGTCTATCACCCTTTCCTTTATACACAGGGGCTACTATAGCAACTCTCCATTCATCTGGTATAGTTCCTCCGACCAAACAATAATGAAATAAGTACTTAAGATATGGTACTATATCCCAACCCATTGTCTTTAGTATATCCCCAGAAATCTTATCAATTCCAGCTGCTTTTCTAGTTTTCAAATTTTGTATCTTATTGTAAATGTCATTGTTATCATATGTAAATTTTATTACTTCTTTGGCCTTAGTCTCCTCCTCTATCTCGACATTATTCTTGTAACCAACAATCTTTACATACTGCTGACTGAATACTTCTGCCTTTTGAAGATCCTCACATACACACTCCCCTTGTTCATTAATTATTCCTGGAATGTCCTTCTTGGAACCTGTTTCTGCCTTAAAATACCTATACATACCCTTCCATTTTCCACTAAAATTCGTATGACTGCCAATTATGCTTGCCATCATGTTATCCTTAGCTGCCTTCTTTGCTAGATTCAATTTTCTAGTAAGTTCCTTCAATTTCTCCTTACTTCCACAGCCATTTCTCACTCTATTTCTTTCCAGTCTGCACCTCCTTATTAGTCTCTTTATTTCTCTATTATAATAAGGTGGGTCTTTACCATTCCTTACCACCCTTGATGGTACAAACCTGTTTTTGCATTCCTCAACAATTTCTTTAAACCCATCCCAGAGTCTGTTTACATTTTTATTTACCGTTTTCCACCGACCATAGTTACTTTTTAGAAACTGCCTCATCCCTGCTTTATCAGCCATATGGTACTGCCTAACAGTCCTACTTTTAAGACCTTCCTTTCTATCACATTTATTTTTAACTACCACAAGAACAGCTTCATGATCACTAATACCATCTATTACTTCAGTTTCCCTATAGAGCTCATCTGGTTTTATCAGCACCACATCCAGGATATTTTTCCCTCTGGTTGGTTCCATCACTTTCTGAATCAGCTGTCCTTCCCATATTAACTTATTTGCCATTTGTTGGTCATGCTTCCTGTCGTTAGCATTTCCTTCCCAATTGACATCTGGCAAATACAGATCTCCCGCTACAATCGCATTTCTTTCCATGTCGTTTCCCACATAGCTGACTATCCTATCAAATATTTCCGAATCCGCGTCAGTGCTACCCTTTCCCGATCTGTACACGCCAAATATATCAAGTTGCCTATTATCTTTAGAAATGAGCCGTACACCTAGAATTTCATGTGTCTCATCTTTAACTTTTTCGTTGCTTACAAATTCTTCTTTCACCAGAATGAATACTCCCCCTCCCACCCTTCCTATCCTATCTCTACGATACACACTCCAGTGCCTTGAGAAAATTTCTGCATCCATTATATCATCTCTCAGCCATGATTCAACTCCTAATACAATATCTGGTAAATATATATCTATTAAATTACTTAATTCTATTCCTTTCTTTACAATACTTCTACAGTTCATGATGAAGGACAGCTGAATCAGAAAGTGATCGAACCAACTAGGGGGGAAAAATATTCTATATCTGGTGCTGATAGGATGAGAAGGGATTGAAATAAATTATCAAGTGAAACATTAGATAAATTTCCAAGTTTGTTGAAAATATTTAGGAAAAATATAGGTAAACAATAATTACAAATAAATGTAAAAATGAGTGGAACAGTTGATAGGGAATCTGCCAACTTGGTGACCACCCTAAATGCAGATCACTGTTGACTGATTGAACAACGGCTTTAGGGATGTGTGAGGTGTGTCATGTTGGTTTTTTATCTTCACGATTGCTTCCAAGAATTTAATTCCAGTCGAGATTACTCTGACTAAAAGCTAGGAATGCCACTGTACTTGAATTTTTCTGACCCTGTTGATGCTTATAATATGTTGTAACCATGTAACATACAAACAGTACCAAGAAAACTGGAAGTGTAAACAGATAATGATGATGATGTAATATACTGAGGGGTCCGGAAAAATATAGACACTCTTTGAGAGTCAATATTAATGGAAGTTGTGAAGACCATGGTTGGTACTCACCAGCTCCTCTTCGATCTATCTATCGTCCAGGTAGATTTTCATCCAAATAGGCTCTTGACATCTCTGTGGTAGAGAGATGTAGGTAAAATCTTTCATTTCCAAACACCTCTCAGATGGTGAAATCAATGTTTGCGGCATGTGAATATACACCTCACTAGTTACGGTACCCTCAAGGAAGAATGGGCCTATCAAACCGCGCAATGACAGACTACACCACACATTAACACTGTGTAGATTAACATGTTTGTCTATGTGAACGTGAAGATTTTTAGGAGCGCAGTACATACAGTTGTGGCAGTTTATGTTTGAATTGTGACTCATCAGACCAGATAACCATCCCTGCAAACCGATCATCCTTGCGAAGCATGCCTTCAAACCACTTGCAATACTCCATCCTTCGATCTGGATCGTCCTCGTTCATAGCATGCAGCGATCTTCCACTTTCCACTTTGTACCCTTCAGAATTTGTCGTACGGTTGATGAGCTTACCCTGCTTTCACGTGCACCCTGATTCACAGATTTTTTGAGCTAACCTAGTAAAATATTGCAACATAGCAGCGCTGGAAGCTGGACTTGATGTCTTTGGTCGGTCAGACCTTTTCGTATGCACATCCTGAACAGTACCATCAGCTTCAAATTTCTCCCGAATATGATAAATTGTTTTACATGTTGATGGATGAGTTCCATACAGCATTACGCCATTGCTGTTGTACCTCCTTCATGTTTTTGTACTTCCAGTACCACTTCAATACACCTTGCGTTGCTGAAATGACAATCTTACTTCATTGCTGCACTGTCGTCTGCTGGAAAACGCAAGCCAAGATTGTCACGCCATTCACGTGACCATCATCTGTTGAGGAAACGATGGACTATGCTACGTGCAAGAATTGCAACAATATGTCAGTTTGTTCGAAATATATTAGCTATCAAAGAGCGTCTACATTTTTCTGCACCCCTCTGTAGTTTATCTTTTCCTATTTCTCATTTGTGTCATTAATTTTCCTATGCAAGTAATAACAAAAGCTGTATTTTTTTACCCCTAGAAAGTACACTTATTTCAAAAATAATTTTGTGAAGGTTTAAAGATGAAATACCTCATTGGAAAGAGGAACATAAACAGAACCACAAGGTAGTGATTAATTTCAAAATCTTTCAGTAAACATTTGAAACTCCAGTATCCTCATACAAAGTATAGCTAAAATGAGCAGTGTGGGAAGTATTGATGTGTGGTATGTATGTATCTGTTGGAGGCCGTGCAACATCTGTATTTTAAAATTGTTCCACCTTTTTCTGTTGGGAAACAAATTAATGATCTGTGCAATTAAAAATTCTTATAATCACTCACAGATTCTTAATGTTACCGTGTTTGCATGTAACAGAGAGATGAAAGAAGGTGCTGGCTTGAATGGGTCTATCTACAACGGTCAAAGATTAATTTAAAACTTTAAAAATGAAGGTTATATTTCTTTTCAGATATTAAATTTTAACAAAACTATTCGCTTAGCGAAAGAACAAGATTTCAGGTACAGAGCTAATTTGGTACAAAGTAGGAGAGAAACAGAAAAGCCCAGTAAGGTTAGTTACAAAATTTGAGCTTCAAGCTCCCAATTTACAAAACTCCCTACATCACTACATTTGCGCTTAGTTTGATACTCAAGGAGACAAATCTTCCAATTTAAATCACACTTTTTTCACGAGCACCTTTTGCTCCAAAGGTTACAAATTCCGGCCTTACAAAGGCACCATTCAATATTTACACAATATCTTTTACATTACAAGAAAGAGCCTCTATGCTCTATAACTGCGCTCCCAAACCCAACAGCCTTTACCTTTTACATTTGTGATTAGAGCGTCTTTGCTCAATAAAATGTACACTTTCTGGCCTCTCTAGGCACAAACTATATTTAACAAGACCATATCAGTTGTCTTTTAAGTGTACCTAGAAGAAATAATACAGGGGTATCGAGTACCCATTCTACCGGGCCATCGTGGGCACAGGTTAAAGTTACTGGCCCAAAATTCAAAAATGCTATGGAGGCGTATACTTGCGCTCCTTAAAATTTGAAATTACAGATTAAAACCCTACTTGGGCTTGTGGCCCAATACAGAGGCTAATCCTAAACTACTGAGGTGACTAAATGGACAAGATAAGTTACAGTTTACAACAGTGCAAACAGTTACAAACTCGTAGTCACCTCCAAATTAAATTGAAGGGGAGTTCAAGAGGGTAACGCACTCTCTATCCCGGTTTTTAGTTAAATGCTATATACTAGTTGAACTTTTACATGAGAAGAAAGAAAAATTTACATTTTTGGAATTTTACAGTTACATTATTAAAGATTGGAAACCTTCCCCTCGAGTTAGCTGGCAGAGATACCTACAGAGTTAGAAAAATGGTGGCCATTACCTTAGCTGATGTTCTGCTTGCCGATGGATGAGGCCTCCGCCTCCTCTCTTAACACACACACAGTAATAAGACGATCAATAAGACAAGTTAGCTCGAAAAGGTGTCAGGTTTTATACCCGAGAGGAAGATTTGAGAAGGCTCTGGACTAAGTCCAGACACACCCTCTACTTTTTATTGAACAGTCAAAAAGTTACAAGAAGCATGTGATTGGCTGAAAATTAAATACACAAAATTTTTGATTGGCCAGACTCCAAAGCTGGCGGGATGACTTACAAGTGTTGCAAACTTTGAAATATCAAAATCAAAGAATAATTTATACCGTGTAGAAAAACTATAAACACAAAATTTCTTTAATTTTTAGTAGTTCCACTTTACATCAGAGTGCATGACATCAGTTTTGTAATAGACATATCTATGGAGAAATGTCTGAATTTCTTGAAATCGTTGTTGCAAACTTAGTTAGATAGCATTCTTCAAGATGCTTCATTTAAATCCATGGGATTGAGGTGTACCTCTCGTTACATTTAACATGCCAGTAGATGTTTGGATATGTGAATGTAATCATCTTCTTCTTCCTCCTCTATGACCCATATGCAAGGAGCTTCTGGGTCGACACAGGAGATACACGTCACTTCTGGAGTATTGCTTAGGTCTTTGATGTTTCATGTACTGTTGGGAGCTGAGAAGAAGAATAATGGAGTAGCCCTTAGCAAGGTTGAATGGGAACTCACTGGGGTGCAGTGCATGCTGGTTGCTAGTCGTAAGTTATTTTTTAACGTGGGTCTTTGTTGTGTGTTTGGGTGCAACAATAGAAGTAACAGAAAACCGGCATTGCTTTTCATTGGTAAGTTTTTCTTCTCGTAGGCTAGTACATATTAGATGTAGACATGCATGAACATGGAGAGAACATCATTGTTTTAAAATATGGATTGGTGTAGGTTCCCTAAAAATCTAGACCGCTGGGGCCTCTGTATGAAGGCAGTTAAGAGGAAGAACTGGACGTCTTGTGTTAATAATGTTATTTTTATGGAGCACTTGATCCCTAACCAAGTGAATGATACGTACTTATCGAGGCCGAGAGAGAATGCCGTCCTGAATGTATTCCCTGCCATCCGCTCCTAAAGTAACTTATCACTCGAAGACTTGCATTATGATAGTGGCTGATATGCTTTGTTGTTCCATTTGGATGACATTCAGAATAATAATGGTTTGCACAAAAGGAAGGAACCAGGATCCAAGGATGTTGACACTCTCGAACCAACGGGGCTGCCAGTGTCATTAATAAATTTCAGGTGTAAGAGGTGAGAATATTTCCTATTTTATTACAGGAAGAGCTTTGAACACAGTATACTCCTGTAATAGTTCATTATTCCCCATTCCCACTGTCAGAAGCCCTGAAGATGATTTTCCGTGGTTTACCATTTTCACAGAAGGGAAATGCTGGGGCCACTGCCATTTCCTTTCTATTTCTAGCCTTAAGACCTGCGTGTGTCAATGCGACGTAAAGAAAAAAGTATTATGGTTTTAAGTAATAATATTCCCTTTCTTTTATTCAGGGTGTTCAATCCCCAGATGAGGAAAACAGATAAAACTTTGAACGTGCACATTGTCAAAGACAAGAAATGAAATTGATAATTAAGAAAATGGGGCCTTCATTGAGTTGTACGGGAATGATCATCTATCTGATTAGGCTAATGTATATCAGCTGTACTTCAACATTCGACACTTATACAGAGTGCAAAATGAAAAGATCCAGGGAACAAAAATTAGACAGTATGTCACTGAAGTCACGCAGTTCAAAGGACAGTAGTGGTTACTCTTGGAATGTGATTGCAATGCTTGGTTTTGTCCATTTGAGGTCTATAAGAGGCTATAGTTTGATAAAATGTATAGTTTTACATGTTATTATCTTGGGTACGTTGTAGTATGTTATAATTAGGTGCCTTCTGCTTGCAGTAGGAAGAAAAGTTAGTTTTGATCGCAGTTTTGTTCTTTCTGTAGCGCACGGTGGTGCCGCCCTGCGAAGTGGGTCCACTAGGCTAGCAGTGGTGAGGGGCCAATCAGCTACACCCAAAGGCATTTTATACCTACAGTAACTGCCAGGTTTCAGTGTAAAAACAGAAGAGGTCCGATACTTTGAAGAATGAAGGCATCAGCCAAAGAAAAGGGCGTAAAACTGAAAGACTCCGGAGGCCTTGCATCATCAGAGTCGTAAAAGAACGAGATGTGGGGTAGTGAGGAGCCTGACACGAGTAAGTGGAAGCAATGCTCCCTGATCCACGGGGGATGTCAATGTAATCATAATCGGGATAAATTGGAGGAAGAATTTCTTAAATTGATCATTACAAATGATTTGATAATTTAGCAACAACTTCCATTTGAAAATTAAAGGTTAGGAAAAATCTACTGCTGTGTTTCTAATGTTTAAAGTGGTTCATATTATTTGTGGAGTGCTTTCAGCTAATTTGATTATTAAGATATTGTGTGAATGAGGGTATCCCCTGCCTCTCATAAGAGCTAAATAAAAACAGTCACCCACTCAGTTCAGTAGTATAATTCAGTGACCATTGCCCCCTTAGCTGAGTCTAGCATTGCTTCTACCATAGCAAATAGAAAGAGGAAGTGAGAGCACTTCAACTCGCTTCCCATTACAACAATGGAGAAACTAGTGGCTAGAGTGCGGAGATTTACTACTGCAGCGCAGCGATCGCTTTGGGTGAACAGATGGCATTGTTTATGCTGGGTGCGCACGTTTTTACTTGTAGCGGGAGTGATTTTTTGAGTGTAATAACTATATTTTGGAATATAGTGAGTGTGAAAATGCCGTTGTGCTTTGTGCCGGGGTGTCGATCTGCTTACAGGTCAGGTGAGGTAAGTATTTCTTCTCTCCACCTGAAAATGAGGAGCATTTCTCTCAGTGGGCTAGAGCGATCCTAACAAAAGACATTCGGCTTATGCACGAGTGAGTGTCATTTTTTGGAAGATCTTATTATAAAGATAGACTCGTTTATTATTAATGGGGAAAAAGTTGAAATTCTGAGAATAAGATGGAGCTTAAAGCCAGGAGCTGTCCATCACATTTTTCCTAACTTACCATCCTATTTAAGCAAGTCCCTGAAAATTCGAAACCCCCCATTAAAACGAGAGTTACTCAAAGAACATGTTGGCAATGACAATATTAACAGTAGTAGCTTAGAATGTAATGAACTAAATTTTCCTTCGACATGTAAAATACTTGATAGTGAATATAATGTAAAAATAAAAGAACCTGGTCTCAGTTTTCCCTGCAAAGTAGCTGATAGTGATGTCGATGCTTCTAGAACTATTCTAAATTTGAGGAGTCAAGTTGAAAACCTTGGTAGGAATTTAATTAGAACCAAAAATAAATTACTTGCAGGCAGAGCTAAATTAAATTAAAGCAGATTGCAATTAAAGCCAATGTGTCAAGTGAAGCTGAAGACAGTCTTAAGTTCCTTAGCAAGAAACAAAAAGTAATAGTGGACACAATGCTCAAAACATGTAGCACCAGCCCGAAAGGTATGCACTGTTCTAATGAATTGATATTAGATAGTTTGCTTTTGAAAATCAAATCCCCTAAGGGTTACAGACACTGAGTTACTTGCTCTCCTTACCGAAGCTCATTTGAGACGACTATGCAAAGGGTTCAAATGTAATTAAGGTATTAATGGAAATGCCGTGAATGCAATTAAAGATTTTTATTTAAATGAGCAAGATGAAAACAAGCGCCTAGGTACAGTGATTTTTGTTAAGTGAAATTGAGAGAAGACATTAGATTTAATACGACTACACTGACAGTTGACGGATTTGTTGATGTAGGAGATGAAACTCCCTACGACAAAAAGAACGTCCTTGCCAATCACGCGCTTGTCCCTTTGTTGCACAGCTGGATCCAGCCTGTAGCAGTGTATGCAACTCCTGGAGAACTATCGACAGATATAACAATTCAGGTCAGAACAAGCTGGGGTGATGGAAGTCAGTGTAATAAAAGGGTGTGGGTGAATTTGGGAATTTCAGGGAAGAATGATAAAATAAAATGCTCCATTGAAAACCCGGCAGATCATCAAAGGCAAGTGTGGGCATTTTCTGATTCCGTGCATATTTTGAAGTGCATACGTAATTATTTCCACGATAACGTTCTTTTGCTGTATAAAGGCAAAGAGTTGAATTGCAACTTTTACAAACAGTTACCGTATATCAAATTGACTGCTGGTCTTCGAAGTTGTCCTAAGATAACATCCTCTCACATAGACCCAACCCCATTTCAGAGGATGAACGCCAGGTTAGCTTTACAGTTATTCAGTAATAGTGTAGCCGACGCAATTAAGCTGCTTAGAGAAATCAAGCCTAATGAATTCAGTGATAGTGAGCACACAGAAATTTTCACACGAGAAAATAATCTTGCAGTTGCCCTTAACTCCACATTGCCTGTAAAAGGGCTTTATAAAGGTTCTCTGTCACACAAAATATTGCTTGAATTTTTAGACATCTCAGGAAAACACATTTTCATCTTCAAGAACTTTGAAATCATTAAGAGTAACCTTAAAAAGTACTCTGGAAATAGAAGACTACTTGTGGAGTAGAGGATTTAGGTATGTCCTGACGACAAAATTTAATCAAAATCCTTTGGAGCGTCATTTCGGTATTTTGCGCTCCCTTAGTTGTGACGATCACCCTTCCACTGTGGACTTTTTACATTTACACTTGCTGCAGTCTGTGTATATACCTACCAAACTCGCCTTAAATTCGACCGCAAATTGCGAGTCAGGGATGGATTGCCCCCTCACTTCATTTGTTAGTCTTATCCGTGAAATGGCTAAAGAAGGTGAACGTAACAATAAAGAAATCAAAGATTCAGCAGAGGTCAAAATAGTACTCACGGACTGGGAAAATGAAATAACTCTTCCTTACGAGGGAAACCTCACAAAACAGAATTTAGTGTTTCACTTGGCAGGCTACATAGTAAAAAAAAAGTGACAAATATTTTGACTGCTTAGATTGTGCTTGCACTCTTCGTAGTGACCAGCCACCTGAGCTTCCACTGGCAACATTTACCCTCATTAACACTAGAACGGCCGAACATTCCTCATACCTATAAAGGCCGCAGGCGGTCATTTTGACCGCTGCCGCTTACTGACATATACCTACGATCCAGGATCTGGGAAACATGAGAATGTTCAATAATTTATTTTAAAACAACAGTTAACCATTAGGGCGTATTGTATACAGATCAATCCATTGTTAAATATTAATAATTGTTCATATTCTCTCACTTCTAATAGGTAACAATGAGATATTTCGGCGGACTTGCTATTGATTGCCTTTGTGAAAAATTATGATAAAAATAACGGTCTCTATTTGTTTACAAGCCTATTTAGGCACTTGACAAGCAATGTATGCAAGTTATTACCTTACACGAACATTTTCCACAGATTACTTTGTTGCACGAAGAACATGTGTCAGAGGTTTTGTTCTGTTTACAATTGGAGTTCACTCGACATTGTCATCGCTTACGACTGGCACATTGAACCTGAATCTAAGGCTCAGGCTGAAGTGTAGGGAGTTCAATCAACCGGGATCTTGTCTTCACAAAATCAGATCTTAGTTCTTGTATTACTTCAAGAATATAATCATGTCGAGAGATTCTCTGTCCCGTAACTTCCTTGTAGACTATCCATGAATTTATTGCTGCTAGATCAAGTGCGTTGTAAAATATATGTACAGGCCACCTTCGGCATCCAGCTCTAGTAGAGTATTTACGCGCCATTTGATCAACTACATCCACACCATAGTTCCGTTATAAAATTCAGTAGTACTAGGGAGCTTCTTGTTATCTTCACTGACTTGAACGCTTGGGTGTAGAGTGCCTAGCAGAAGCACATTCTTGTTCACTTTTCCTTGATATACCGTGAGAGTAGTGTGATCTTCCTTCTGAAGTATGACAGTCTCGTACAGATTCATACGTAGTGCTTTGATTGACACCGGGATTCCCTTCCTCACTCGATTGATTGTTCCAACAATACTAGTTTTTTTTCTCTTTCAGTCTCTCAGCCAACTTTACCGATGTAAAGAAGTTAACAATGGTCACGTTACGTCCTTTCATGAGGTATGGATAAGTTTCATGACAACATTTTCAGGCAGTGACTCATTGGCGGGTCGCATTTCGTCTTTCCCAAGATAAGGAAACCCATTGCACACATACAACGTCTACCAGTAGCCAGAATTTTATGCCAAATTTATCTGGCTTGTTGGCCATGTACTGCGTGAACCTGCACCGAGCTTTGCTGGGGAAGAGTTGTTCATCAGCTGTGACATTCGCTCCTGGTTTATAGCACGCATAACAATTCTCAATAAATCTATTCCAAATAGCCGAAGCCAAAGCAAATTTATCTGTCTGCAAACGAGTAGATCTAGTTTTACGGAGATCAAAGCGCAAATACCTTAGAATTTCTTTGAACCTGTTTCTTGCCATAGTCTTAGTGAAAACAGGGGGACCCCATAAAGAAGACCACATATGATCTACAGCTAGACTAGTAAGTTTATAAGCTCCACGGGCGTATAACAAAGCAATAAAAGCATCTAATTCTTCCAATGAAATAGACCAATTATTATCCGTTGTCTGTATACGAGCTTTGGTCTCTGTGCACATATTTATATGCTTCAACATGGATGCGTCAATGAATAAACACCAGGCACTAACCTTGCTGTTAGTCTCTACGTTACACTTAGCGTGAGAAGTAGGCCCTGCTGCCTCTTTCAGTACATTCTGAGCAGCCATCCTTCCAGGGGGGTTCCCACTACTGTCGACAACAGTTCAAATAGTTGTTCCATCATTACCACATAACTGATCCCCTGGTGCAAATGAAGAAGACTTTACCAGTTCATGACCTCTCCTACCTCGTCCCCTTCCTCTTCGAACAGGTTGCCTGCTGCTAAGAGATCGTCCTCTGCTGCAAGATTGATCACGGCTGGTTGAAGGAGTAACTGCGTCTATCGTAGGTGCGAAGTCCACTGTGTGCATATTTTCATCAGCCGAATCACCATCACTATCCGACATATTATCACACTGTTGAAGTATAAAATCCTCTTCGTCACTCATTGCGTCTATATCTGATAATGTATCTTCGTCACCTGATTCGTCTTCTCCCAGCTTTTCAAGTTCTGCTAATAATTGAACAGGAGTAAGTTCAATCAATCAATCAATCAATACTGATCTGCATTTAGGGCAGTCGCCCAGGTGGCAGATTCCCTATCTGTTGCTTTCCTAGCCTTTTCCTAAATGATTTCAAAGAAATTGGAAATTTATTGAACGTCTCCCTTGGTAATTTATTCCAATCCCTAACTCCCCTTCCTATAAATGAATATTTGCCCCAGTTTGTCCTCTTGAATTCCAACTTTATCTTCATATTGTGATCTTTCCTACTTTTATAACCACCATTCAAACTTATCGTCTACTAATGTCATTCCACGCCAACTCTCCTCTGACAGCTCGGAACATACCACTTAGTCGAGCAGCTCTTCTTCAAAAAGGCTTGTGATACTTGACATATCCTTCACCATGTGTGTTTAGGTTGCTATTGCAGATAGAAGAGGTCGTCTCAGAGAAATTGCAATCAGAACAAAATTTATGGAGTGATATATTTTTTGCATGTTTGGACCGCATAGACGCTATAGTGGTCTGACCCACAGACTTTGGATGCAGCAGTGATCACAGATATGACCTTGTGGCAAAATTAGTGTTTTATTACATTCTTCCGTATGAAGGAAATAAGGAAAGAGCTGCTATTGTCCAAATCAGCGAAATCGTCCCGGAAGTTCTCCAAGGTTTCGGACTACTAACGCTTTTGAGGGTGAGTTAAAACTTTTCGTATATGTTTTAGATAATGTGAAATGCATAATAGTTTCAACTATATCTCAATACTTTGTAAGTCTTTTGGCGAACCTACAGTTTCGAGTGTGTTGCATGTGTTTCAGGTTTTGCATTCATCGTGTCCAAACTCACACTTGAGCAATTTTGTCTCGCCCTTCACAGCTGGTTTTGAATTGACGCTTAGTGAACAAGTGATTTCAATCCCTAACTGCCAAGTTTCATCTCAACCCAAAAATATTTTAAAATGTTATGTGCATTTTTGAGACGATTTTGTTTGTTGAAATCTAACCTATGTTTTATACTACACTCGCGGCAGGCAACATTCAGTGGAAGAGTGTCTGAAATAATTTGAATCTCCAATGCCAATTTCATCTCGAACTTCCGCGAGGTTTTGTTGCGGTTTATAAGTTTTTCAAGTGATTATGTTTTTGAGCCCTAACTCTTGTTTATACAATTTTGACTCACCCTTCATGACCATTTTGTAAACTGACATTGTAATTCACTATTTCATGTCTCTCATTTAATCACACTGATTTAACATCTTGTATAATGTAAATGTCTGCATGCTTACGCCTATGCCTATTTCCCACATTTTGGCTGAAGATGACGCCAAACAGCGTCGAAACTAGTTCCAAGTGTAAATATATGTTCTAAATAAACTTATAACATTTATTTGTATTGAAAAGGTGGACCCTTTTCAAGTTTCCTATCTTATGTTCTCAGTTCAATAGGACAAAAAATGAAATTCTTAGATTTAAACCCTTTTGATTCGTTATTAATTTTTCGGCTTAATTCTATAATTTTTGTTTTATTTTGTACTTCGTTTCCAAATTCCTTCATTGAATAAATAACTTCGTTTTATTTTAAATTTCTTTTTCACTTCATTTGTTCAGAAAGGATGATTACCTAGTTGTGCTTTCTCTTAAAAATCACCACCACCATTCGGGATATAGTGGGTTCGAACCCCACTGTCGGCAGCCCTGAAGATGGTTTTCCGTGGTTTCCCATTTTCACCCCAGGCAAATGCTAGGGCTGTATCTTAATTAAGGCCATGGCTGCTTCCTTTCCACTCCTAGCCCTTTCCCATCCCATCGTTGCCAGAAACCTATCTGTGTCAGTGTGATGTAAAAAAAAACAAAGAGAAGAAAGTAAAATTGCTGAGGGATTTAACTACTGAAGACATGAATTCGTATTTCGTACGAATGCCTAATGAGGATTTCCAGTGTTTGCTTGCATTAATTACTCCAAAAATTAAAAGGCAGGAATCACATCTTAGAAAAGCAATTTCATCATCAGAGCGACTCACTCTGGCACTGAGATACCTTCCCACACGCATGTAAGATAAAATAATTAAATTACAGTATGCTGATGACTCTGTAACGTACAGGGATATACAATGTCTGAAGTTACAGTCGGACTTGGACACTATAACGGTGTGGTGTTACGTCAACGGTTTCAACATTAATGCTAGCAAATGTAAATACATTAGGTCAAGCAGGTCTCGACACCCAGTAGAATGTATATATAACGTTAATAATGTACATATTGAGCAAGTTTAAACCATGCATTTGTTAGGAATAACAATTTCTGACCAACTATGGAACACACGGACAGAGGAAGTGAGATGCAAAGCTGCCAGGGTGCTCTGTTTTATGCACAGAAGCCTCCGTGGGTGCAAGTCGAATGCTATATGGACGGCTTACCTGACACTAGTGAGACCTATACTAATGTATGGCCTACCTGCCTGGCACCCTACCACCGCAGCTAACCTTCACAAACTACAAGGAATCCAACGTCATGCTGAACGACTAATTAACAAGAACAACTGCATGCCTTCCCTCACAGGGCATTTACCTTTCATCATTCCCTCGACTCTCCTTATCCTACAGCTCCGTCCATAGAGGCAAAGGGGTGTGTATTATTCCCCCCTTTGCGCGAACCAAGTCCTACAAACTAGGTTTCTTTGCTCGTTCAGCACGGCTTTGGAACGATCTACCCACCAACATTAAATATAGAAATGTAAATATAGTTCAATGTTATGTTAGGAAGCACATACGGTGAGAAAATGCATGTGAATATGAAGAATGAACGAGGGAGTGAAAGGTTGTATAAATGAGAAATATGTATACATTAGGCTATGCTTTTGTTACTTTACCTGTAAATAGTGTGTATGACTGTTTTAGTTTAGGATTTCAAAGGTCAGGAGGCACTACGTGTAGTAGGGGGCTTGTCCTCTTCCCCTGGCCTTCCATAGATACTGTAAAGGTTTATGGTAAATAAATAATGAATGAATGAATAAATAAATTCACTTTTAGTTGACGGTCTATGTACACTTTGAGTGAACAATTCCATCATTCAGGATGTAACTGTAGAAGTTCAATCAACTGATAAGTCTTATTTTTTCCCCCAGACTCCACTCATCTTGTCTTTTTCACTCACGCAAAAACTGTCGCTCTTGCTCGTAGAGCACGAGATCTATTCGATCACGTGAATAGATCTGGATCAGTCTAGCTAGCTGTGGCTGCTCTCTCTGGCAATACTAGCTACAGCTTGGAGCGCGAGTTGCCAGAGAGTAGAGTTCCTAGGGCAGCTCTACAGTGTACTGTATTTGAAAATATGATCAACTGTGTGGGACACCTAGTCGCCATATTTTTTGACCGGGAAAGTGCTTGATACACTACCTGGTCTCCACCGTACACCAGTGGTTGATTCCGGGGAAGTTTGCAAACACTTCATGTCCCTCCACTCTACGTTCAAGCAAATGGAGAACCACAGGGAATAAACACGAGCGTATAAATTTCAAGTGTTTTTTTTTTACTTGTGATGTGTTTGTGTAATTAAATAATGTTTGTTTTATTTGTAGTTAATTTTCAAATGCACCCATTGAATAAAAGGTTTTATTTTATTTTCATTTTTGTTCAGAGAGGATGGTTACCTGGTTGTACTTCCTCTTAAAATGAAAACCACCACCACAATGTATGGTCAGCTGTTGTTCCCTCCCAGTCATGATGATATTTGCGAGCCTTACAGAATCCTCATTTTTCACATTCATGGCCCTTCGTTTTCTTTTGACAGTACCTTTGTTCCTCGAAATAATGGTACTCCTTTTCTCCTCTGATGTGCGGTAAGAAGAAATTATTTTGTAGTTGTACTTCCCCTTAACATAATTATCACCACAACATCATCTGTCTGTTATGTTTTTATTATTGAAGTCTTGAATTCTCTTTCTTATGAAGGTTACTTCAAAATGTGATGTCTGCAATCTGGAGTTTTCTGGCCAAGTAGTTCTTGAGACTCATCTTGCTGGAGCCAAGCATGCCAAGAAGGTAATTATCTTACTTAGAAATTGTTTATGTAGTAAGGTTGATTTTTTTTTTTTTTTGATACATTACTTTGAAATAGTTTATGTAATGTAATCGTTACAATGACACAGATCGTAGCATTAGTCCTTGAACTGTTATATCAAGTCTACAAGGAACAAATTCAAGAGTAGTATTAATCTGAAGTTTGTTGTTATGACAAAGTTACTGTATGGAATGATCTGAAATTTGATTTGTATATGCAGATTTTGGCAGCTTGTTTACTTTGATGAAGTAATTAGAAAATTGAGAATTAATCATTACCTCCACATTTGATAGGAGTATCCAATGAATTGAATCAGGGTTACTGTCCAATGTTTCATTTAATCCAAAGTATTCATTGTATAGCCTAAACCTTCCAGTTTTTTGCCTATACTAATTTCAACCCTCCCTTGCGAACCATGTGACCTTGCCGCGGTGGAGAGGCTTGCAGATAGCCGAGCCGCAGGTGCAACCATATCTGTTGAGAAACCAGACTAAGGAATGGTTCATCGAAAGGGGGGTAGCAGCCTTTCGGTAGTTGCAAGGGCGGCAGTCGAGATGATTGACTGATACGGTACTCAACATGGGTTAGCTGTGTTGATACTGCTACATGGCTGAAAGCAACGGGAAACTACAGCCGTAACTAACTCCCGAGGACATGCAGCTCTCTCTGTATGAATGATGTACTGATGATGGCTTCCTCCCGGGTAAAATATTCTGGAGGTAAACTAGTCCCCCATTCGGATCTCCGGGTGGGGACTACACGAGAGGGGGCGATCATCAGAAAGATGGATACTGACATTCTGCGAGTCGGAGTGTGGAATGTTACAAGTTTGAATCGTTGTGGTAGGTTAGAGAATCTGAAAAGGGAGATGGATAGGCTAAAGTTAGATGTAGTTGGTATAAGTGAAGTGCGTTGGCAGGAAGAACAAGATTTTTGGTCAGGCGACTACCGAATTATCAACACAAAATCAAACAGGGGAAATACAGGAGTTGGTTTAATAATGAATAAGAAAATAGGGCAGTGGGTAAGCTACTACGACCAGCATAGTGAAAGAATTATTGTCGTCAAGATTGACACCAAACCAATGCCCACCACAATAGTGCAGGTCTATATACCTACTAGTTCAGCGGATGATGAAGAAATCGAAAGAATATATGAGGAGATAGAAGATTTAATACAATATGTAAAAGGTGATGAGAATCTAATTGTGATGGGAGACTGGAATGCAGGAGTAGGCCAAGGAAGAGAAGGTAGTACAGTAGGAGAATTTGGATTGGGACAAAGGAACGAAAGAGAAAGTCGGCTGGTTGAATTCTGCACTGATCATAATTTAGTCCTTGCCAATACTTGGTTCAAACACCACAAACGACGGCTGTATACGTGGACGAGACCTGGAGACACTGGAAGGTATCAAATAGACTTCATTATGATTAGGCAGAGATTCAGAAACCAGGTGTTGGATTGCAAAACTTTCCCAGGAGCAGACGTGGACTCTGACCACAACTTGTTGGTCATGAAATGCCATCTGAAGCTGAAGAAATTGAAGAAAAGAAAGAATGCAAAAAGATGGGATCTAGGCAAGTTGAAAGAAAAGAGTGAGAGCGATTGTTTCAAGGAACATGTTGCACAAGGACTAAATGAAAAGGCTGAAGGAAACACTATAGAGGAAGAGTGGAGAGTCATGAAGAATGAAGTCAGTAGGGCTGCTGAAGAAATGTTAGGAAGGAAGAAAAGATCAACTAAGAATCAGTGGATAACTCAGGAGATACTAGACATGATTGATGAACGACGAAAATACAAGAATGCTAGAAATGAAGAGGGCAGAAAAGAATACAGGCAATTAAAGAATGAAGTGGACAGAAAGTGCAAGGTACTAAGGAAGAATGGCTGAAGGAGAAGTGCAAGGATGTCGAAGTCTGTATGGTCCTGGGAAAGGTAGATGCTGCATACCGGAAAATCAAGGAAACCTTTGGAGAAAGGAAATCTAGGTGCATGAATATTAAGAGCTCAGATGGAAAGCCACTTCTAGGGAAAGAAGACAAAGCAGAAATATGGCAGGAGAATATCCAACAGTTGTATGAAGGTAAAGATGTAGATAATTTGGTTCTGGAACATGATGAGGCTGTTGATGCTGATGAAATGGGAGACCCAATTTTGAGGTCAGAGTTTGACAGAGCTGTGAGTGACCTGAATAGGAACAAGGCACCTGGAATTGATGACATTCCCTCTGAATTACTGACTGCCTTAGGAAAAACCAACATGGCAAGGTTATTTAATTTAGTGTGCAAAATGTATGAGACAGGAGAAGTACCATCCGATTTTCAGCAGAATGTTGTTATACCTATTCCCAAGAAAGCCGGTGCTGACAGGTGTGAAAACTACCGCACCATTAGTTTAGTATCTCATGCCTGCAAAATTTTAACACGTATTATTTACAGAAGAATGGAAAAAGAAGTTGAAGCTGAGTTGGGAGAAGATCAATTTGGCTTCAGAAGAAATGTAGGAACACGTGAAGCAATCCTGACTTCACGTCTGATCTTAGAGGATCGAATCAAAAAGGACAAGCCCACGTACATGGCATTCGTAGATCTAGAAAAGGCATTCGATAATGCTGATTGGACCAAGCTATTTATGATTCTGAAGATGATAGGGATCAGATACCGAGAACGAAGAATTATCTACAATCTGTATAAAAATCAGTCTGCAGTGATAATAACCGAGGGCTGTGAAAAAGAAGCAGCAATCCAGAAAGGAGTGAGGCAAGGCTGCAGTTTGTCCCCTCTCCTTTTCATTGTTTACATAGAACAGGCAGTAAAGAAAATCAAAGAGAAATTTGGAAAGGGAATCACAGTCCAAGGAGAGGAAATCAAAACCTTGAGATTTGCCGATGATATTGTTATTTTATCTGAGACTGCAGAAGATCTCGAAGTTGCTGAATGGTATGGATGAAGTCTTGGGTAAGGAGTACAAGATGAAAATAAATAAGTCCAAAACAAAAGTAATGAAGTGCAGTCGAACGAAGGCAGGTGATGTAGGAAATATTAGATTAGGAAATGATGTCTTAAAGGAAGTAGATGAATATTGTTACTTGGGTAGTAAAATAACTAACGATGGCAGAAGTAAGGAGGACATAAAATGCAGACTAGCACAAGCAAGGAAGAGCTTTCTGAAGAAAAGAAATTTGCTCACTTCAAACATTGATATAGGAATTAGAAAGATGTTTTTGAAGACTTTCGTGTGGAACGTGGCATTGTATGGAAGTGAAACATGGACTATAACTAGCTCAGAAAGAAAGAGAATAGAAGCTTTTGAAATGTGGTGTTACAGAAGAATGCTTAAGGTGAGATGGATAGATCGAATCACGAATGAAGAGATACTGAATCGAATTGGTGAGAGGAGATCAATTTGACTAAATTTGACGAGAAGAAGAGATAGAATGATAGGACACATCTTAAGACACCCAGGACTTGTTCAGTTGGTTTTTGAAAGAAGTGTAGGTGGTAAGAACGCTAGGGGTAGACCAAGGTATGAATATGACGAGCAGATTAGAGCAGACGTAGGATGCAATAGTTATGTAGAAATGAAAACGTTAGCACAGGATAGGGTGGCATGGAGGGCTGCATCAAGCCAGTCTATGGACTGATGACTCAAACAACAACATGTGAGAATGGAACTGGGGTCATTATTCTTTCACATTGTCCGATGTGCATTCAGATTCAGTAACCGGTATGGACTCAGTGTGTGAACAGTTTTCATTTGTACTTGTTTGGCTGCAGTTCTCTTCATTTCACGTAATTTGATATTTTCTTCACAGACACCTGACTTGACATTGTACGTAGCTAAGATTTGATTTGATAACACCTAGCATGTTGAGGTGCTTTATGGTAATACCTCATATAGTAACATTACTTGGTATTCTGAAATGGTGATGGTGCTTCTTGTTAAGTGTATATACGAGGTCAAAATGGGACGAAGATCTCGTAGACTACTTCTGAATTGTCAGCAATAGGCAAAGCAGTTTGCAATCTGGATAAAGATGAGGGGAATTGGTGCAGTATTTCTTGTGTGGTGATGTTTTGGATTAACCAACCAACCTATAGATGGTGGCAAATGGAAAGGCTCAGAAGTCAAGATTTAAAAGTGAGCATTGTGTTAGGTTAGGGATGCACTTAGAAAATAACTGGTTTTAAATCATAACGCTAGTTGGGGGCATCTTATCCTTTCTAATTAATATGTTGAGTGAAAATTATGTGTTTGAATCTGTTATAAGGGATACCACATGAGGTATGTATGTACAGTGTAAATATTGAGTTGTTTGTGAAGTGGGCAAGATGGAAATGTACCGGTAATTGTATGTTGTGAGTAATATTAGACTTTTGATAAACTTTAATTCTCAGTAAAATTAATAGTTAAGCATATGATAACTTTTATTCATGGAGTGAAAACCTGGCATGTTACCTAAATTCAATTTCAGGGGTAGACAGGTAAGGTTATATAGCAAGTTTGGAGCATTGTCAGCCTGATGACCGTCGCCTTGGGGGAGGGAGTTATGTCATGCTCTTTGAGTCAGTTATTCATGTAAATTGTTTGTAGGTGGTGCCTAGTTTCGTTATTTATACCTCATCCTAATGACTATTCATTCATGTAGTGTTTTCTGTTTAGCCAACTAGTTACAGTGTCTGTCATGAGACCAGACTAACGAATGTTTCATCGAAAGGGGTAGCAAGCTGCCTTTCAGAAGTTGCAAGGGCGGCAGCCTGGATGATTGACCGATATTGCCTTGTAATAATAAGCTCAGCAGACAAAAAATTAGTCAGCCCTGGAGAAATCAGTACAAGCATAATTTGCCTCTGGATTTGATAACCGCCTGGATTTGGTTAGGAAGTGAGTCCACAAATTGTGCAGGTTAAACGACTCGCTGAGGATTGGATACTGCAGTTCCACCGAATTGCGGGGATGCTGATGTCTGCATTTTACCTGCTGTTCGAAAATGTCCCACAGATTTTCTGTGGGGTTCAAGTCAGATAATTTTGCAGGCCAAGTAGAGATGTAATAGAGTGGGGGAGTGTTCATAAAAACAGTCACATATGCATCAAGCCCATCTTGAAAATTCGGGCTATCAATAGCATACCCGTCATGCAGATGTTGACTGAAAGGCAACACCTGATCATGTTAGTGGTCACGTCAGTGAGCGGGCCCAATACATGTATGAAAAACACCCCCAGTACAGTAAAACCTCGATGATTCAAAATCAGTTAATTAAGAAAAACAGCAAAGTCACCTCTGTACAGGCCATGAAGGCCCTTGGAGGGGTGGAATGTAAAGGCTTTCACTATCCATTACCTCGGCACGTGATGGGGTAGAGTGGTTAGCTCTACGCCCGGCCGCCTTTGCCCCCAGGAATTAACCTGGTTCTCATTTTTGGTGTAGGCTGAGTGAACCTCAGTGCCATGTTCACCTCCGGAAGTGAAAATCTCCTTTCTTAAATTTTACGACTTCCTGATGGGGATTCGAACCCACGTCCTTCCGGGCGAACCGAGCACGCCTTTACCACCTTGGCCAGGCAGCCCCTGGTTAATTAAAAATTACATCTAATATGAAGAACCTCTTGTTCCCGGAAACATGACGTACGGTTTTGCATGTTATTTAAATTGTTTCATTCAAAATACGGATAATTTGTAATTCAAAGAACAATGTCGGTCCCATTACCAAAATTCAGACTTTTAATTCAAAACTGCCTTTATATTAAAAAAAAAGTACAGTACAAGTCCGCTATAGCGAGTACGGCATATAACGAGAACCCCGTTATACTGACAATGTTTTGCTGTCCCTTCAAAATTCCTATATTAAACTGTGTATTAGCCTTCGGCTACAACGAGAGCCCTATCACTGACGCATCTGTTATTACGAGCGATTAAGCGTGCACTTTTTTTTCCGTTACCGATATTTTTGCCCCCTAGCTATTATGTTGCATGCAATCTATTATTTTCGGTATCATTTCCTCACTATGTCCACTAGCGAGTTCTCGATGTTGGAGTCGATTAGTAATACCCGTCGACTGCTATTCCGTAAAGAAAATTCTTAATGAAAGAGAACATATTTTCATAATAAATGTGTAAATAGCGTATCCGATAACAGTTCTTAACTCGTTAAAAATAAAGGCTGACTAAACTATCGCTTAATTTTAATGCTAAATACTGCAATTAAGTAAAAATGGGATACACCTCGAGATATGGCAGAGTGCATAATTGATTTCAGCGGTTAGTTTATGTAGTCTCGTGTCCGGATAAATTACGGAAAGGTTATTATTAGGGAGCGGATTTTTATGTGCTAAAAATGTGAAAAATATTAATTTTTTTATATGCTGGAAAACTTTAAAATATGTGATAAAAAATTGAAATTATTTTCCTTTAAATATCACATAACTACTCGTGCTCAAGAAGTAAATAAGTATAATGTTTTGTATTAGAATATGATGCTACCAGACGTGCTCCGTAAGGCAAAATGGTGTCTGTGTATGGAAACGTGCTGTATGGTATATTAATTTTTGATATGCCAGAGTAGATGTTATGAATGGTTATTTTTTTAAAGGTAATGTTTTGTTCAAATATGGCAAAAGCAACCTATCATCTTTGAAAAAGTAGTACCAGTTCATACTCACCCATCACACGCTGGAATATTAGTTGCTAGAAGTAGTCTCAGAATTGCAGTGAACAACAAAGGTCATCTCCAAATTGTCCATCACAAATGCATGCCGATTATCTCTAAAGAACGCCTTATACTGCGAAAACGATCGCTCCACATCACAGGAAGTCAGACGAGCATAGTTAAAGAGAGGAATGTCACCAACGCTAACGCCATCAATTTCGCCAACATGAGCACCCTCTAATACATTAGAAATTTGGCACATTGTTTGAAATCCTCTGTTTTCCCTGAACAAATTTTGATACTTGACCTTTAACAGTCCCTGTACCTGCGAAGCCGGGAGTGAATCTAATTTATTTTCAACAGCGCGCACTTCCTTTGCTGTTTCGGACAACAGGTTAGTGGATTTTTCAAGTATGTCTATAGTTTTACACAAGAAGCTTAGGTTGGCAGATATAAACGCCAAATCATTTTTCAAAGAGCTCTCTTTTAGTATCTCTTGAAGAATCTCAATTGACGACGCGTCCTTTTTATCTAGCACGTTTACAACGAATGCAAAACTTTCGAAATTGTCTGCGTAGTATACCACTGCGCTAAGCCAAGTACCCCACCGCGTAACAATAGGCAGAGGAGGAAGCGCAAGATTCGGGTTTTTCTCTTTAAAGAGATCGATTCTTGAGGGTGCTTTTACGAAGACTTTTTTGCCATTAGACACTAATTTATCCACTTGAGGATATTGAGCCCGCACAGTTTCACATAACCTGCGTAGAGCATGAACAACGCAAGTTACGTGTATCATTTTTGGAAAGCTCACAGAAAGGCTTCTGGCTGCCTTTTTCATGTAAGCTGCACTGTCAATAAGGAAAAGCAATACATGGTCGTATTTTATACCTTTTGGCCAAAGTAAGTACATGGCTTCATTGAATAACCTAGCTACAGTGACATGGTTTGCAGCAAGCATTTCTTTACACGCTAGCAAATGAGAATGTTCGCAAGCAGTTTTGTCATTCTTCAACACACCAACTACATCATTTCCTACTTTTCTGCCACTTGAATCAGTGGTTCCGTCAATGCTCACCCACAGTTTTTCGCTGTCACATACTGCCCGAAGTCTCTGTAACGTTTCTTCGTAACAATTTGGGAGATAGTTTTTCCTTAATGTGGATTCGTCTGGAGGCTCAAAATTAATGTACTTTGTTAGGAAATTTCTCAGTCCCGGATTATTTATTTTATCAAGAGGAATGTCGGAACAAACAAATGCTCTGCACACATCGAAATAGTACTGGGAATATTTAGATGGGCCTGCATTTGAAGTTGCTGGTTCAGCTATTAGTAATTGTCGCGAACGCACAAGCGAAGCAGCCGCAGTATGCTTATTTCCAGACAAATGCTGGGCTACTTGAGAACGTTGATCTGCACTTAGAGTTTTACCACACGGTTGGCAAAATAATACTTTTCCATCAGTAGTGAAAATGCTTTTAAATTCCACTACATATTGTTGAAGACGCAATCTTGTATTCGACTTCTCTTTTGGCATTATTTTGCAGGTTACGACACATGCATTAACGGTGAATCACTGTTTCAATAAAAAGAATAGCAGCGGACACTGAAGGAAATATTTCTTAGAAATCCATACAAAATCACACGACCACGGGAATGATATATGGAGCCGAACAGCTAACCTTACTCTTAGGAGTGATGAAATTCCACTACCTAATGGTGGGGCAATGTTCTTCCGCGTCTCCCATGTCGTAACGGAATTACGTCACCTTATCTCTCCGTGATTGCCTTTCGCTGATATTCTATAAACAAAACCCAAGAGGGCTGACTGATAAAGAGTTGAAATGACATCATGCAAGGAAACATCTTGTGCAGCAAATCAAATCGCTGTCTAAATGTAACGACGTAGCCAGTGACCTGCAAGTTTTAGAACTTATGGAGGGAAGTCCATAAATAGCCGAAACATTCAGATACACTATGTTAAATACACTGTTAAAAACAATACCGTAATCGTAAAATGAAAATATGAGCATTGTTTTATAACACAGAAGCATTTTAAATTTTATTGATCAACAAATATTGCCGATTTATGTGCTTATTATAGATTTTCTTAAAATATTTATTTACATTTAAAAAATGTGAAAATATGTATTTTTATGTGAAATAAGATTCAGTTTTTACACTTGGGGATGCACAATAGGAATAGTGAACTTCGTAACTTGCGTTAAAACTTATGCAAAAAAAAAAATGTAATTACATAAAAATCCGCTCCCTAGTTATCATGTAAATTTATAGTGATAATGTTATCATTTCTCTACTGGCGCTTGAAGTATCTTTTTCATCAAATGTATAGTACCGTACAGTTAAGTTAGGATGGGTGACGCTGTTTAATAAGGAAACTGAAAGGTTTGCCACAAAATGCGATCGATCATCTTTGGTACGGTATAGTTTTCTCACTATGTGCATTTGCGAGCTCTCTCGTCGACACAAGGTTCATGTACGAGAAACGACCCAGCGACTGCTGTTCTCTAAAGAAAATTCGAAATGAAAGAGGATAACAAGGTTTCGTTATAAATGCGTAAATAACGTGGCCAATAGCAGTTTTTACTCGTTAAAAATAATGGCTGAAGTAAACGATGCTTAAAGTAAATACAAAATTTTAATATTCCACCTTTTCAATACTAAAAAATAATCTGATGTTTTTACAAAAACATTACAATGATATTAATAGGTACTAGTTTCAGTCCACTGTGGACCATCATCAGCCTAGCCAAATTACAACAGTTAAAAGACATAGTGATAAATATAGTGTAGAGAAATGAGAGAGGATCTAGGAGGATGGGATGGTGGTGGAATGACAGACAAAATTGAAAAACCGTATCTGCAAATAATGATAAAAGTAACAGAAGTGTTCACATTGACAAGTAAAATCTTGTGAAGTCACGTAAAAACTCTTGATGAGATAGTCTTTGGTTGACAGTTACTCCTGTGTTGCACAATTGACATATATAACTAAGTATATGCTTCTAGAAAGTTGTAGATGTAAGTTCCACTTTAGCGTAGAGGGAAGAATTGTCCGATGAGACCAGCATGATTAAAAGTTGACAAAGTTGAACATGTTCTATGGTGGAATGAAAAGCTTGCTGTGTTAAACAGAAGTAGTCTCAGTTCAATCGGGACCCCAATGAACCTGGGGAAAGAAGGCAGTATTAACGCTAGTAATCGGATAGAGAACAAGTGAGGCACCGGAAAATATAAACGATGACTCACCTTGCGCTGCATGGAACAAACTTGCTGTATTGAATGCAACTTACGGAGTGAGCGTAGCGCGGAGTAGATCAGCAGGAGAGGGGGTAGGTGAATACGGAGGGGAGGAATGACGTAAGTGGTGGAGGGTGGGAGGGATGGGAAAGGTTCAAGGCGGGGTGGACGGGAGAGGAAGTGATGGTGTTTGTATTGTCGAGGAACCCTTAATTGCCTTGAAGAAAGAATTTTGAACGACCGTCCCTCCCACCCTCCACCACTTACGTCATTCCTCCCCTCCGTATTCACCTACCCCCTCTCCTGCTGATCTACTCCACGCTACGCTCACACAGGACCGAAACTAGTACCTATTAATATCATTGTAATGTTTTTGTAAAAACATCAGATGATTTTTTAGTATTGAGAAGGTGGAATATTAAAATTTTGTATTTACTTTAAGCATAGTCTCAACTCAGTACGGAACCTAACAATGAAGTTAATTACTTTGAATGAAGTAAACGATCTCTTAATTTTAATGTTATATGGCAGAATAGGCCTACATCACTGATTTCAGAGGATAGTTCATTTTTTCTCGCGTCTAGTTCAATTTTGGAAAGACTATTCACATGTAAATTTTTAGCGAGGATAACTCATTTCTGTACATGCGTTTAAAATATGTTTTCTTGACACATATACGGTTAGGTTAGGTGACGCCATTTAAAGAAAAAACTCTGGAGTGATACGGTTTTTCTCAGAATCCAAGACTCTTTTCCCTTGGAATCTCATGCGAAAAATCAAGGGCTGTCTTGCATTCGCGGCCTAACAGTAATGAATACCGCTAGCAACTACCGCGGTAACCACACTGCTTCTTTTCACACACACACTCACACACAAAATTTGCTGACAATAAACGACCGCCTCTTTATTATACATGGCTATCTGTGACAACCAGTTGTACAGTGCCTGTGTGTAACGTCACTGGATCTCGGGAAATAGTGAAGAGAGAATGACATTTTATTAGCCTCTACAAAAACGTTTCTCAAATCTGCAGAATGGCATCAAAACATGCGAGCCTTTGAATTCTTAGTAAGGCCAAATGCAGTAGTTGGTAAGGCCACGGCTACTCATTGGCAGTGATACAACGCATCTACTGTACCTGGCTCTTAGTAAAATTAAGTTTTATAGAGACAGCAGGAATATTTTTGTGATGGATAGTCGTAAAGATGCGTGGAGCAGGCATTGCTGGCATATTTTCAATGTGTTCTTGTCGATATTGTGATGCCAATTTTAAGTTAATGGTTATTAAACACTCGGAAATCTATATATATAAAATAAGAGTTTTGTCTGTACATTGCTCAGAATTTGAAAATAATGGTATTTCTGTATCGGTCATGTCCATAGTAACAAGAAAATGCACTTTTTACATTTCCGTAATGTCTGTCTGTATGTATGTATGTATGTATGTATGTACACGCATCACGAGAAAATGGTTGAGGAGAATTTAATGAAAATCGGTATGTGAAGTCGGGGGACGAGCCTCTACAATCTAGGCTATAAATCATTTTACTCACGCTGAGTGAAATGGTAGTTTAGGGGAAGGTCTAAAATTGAATTCTCAACTATTTATGTTATTAGTGGTCTAATGAAAATCGGTATGTGAAGTTCGGGGATGAGCCTCTACAATTCAGGCTATAAATCATTTTACTCACGCTGAGTGAAATGGTAGTTTAGGGGAAGGCCTAAAATTTAATTCTCAAATATTGTTGTTATTAGTAGTCCTATCTTGATGAAAATCGGTATGCAAAGTCAGGAAATAAGTCGTTATAGTCTAGGCTGTAAATTATTCACGCTGAGTGAAATGGTAGTTTAGGGGAAGGCCTAAAATTTAATTCTCAAATATTTCTTATTAGAGGTGTAATCGATGAATGCTACATAACTAAGGTTATATAGTATTAAATTTCCTATTATTCATGTCTTATACTTTGTTACCGTACTGGCTATGATCACAAAGATATTCATGAATTTGGATTTTTGTTACTAAGTCCATATCAGCGCTGAGTAACGAGAAAATGGGTAAACAGTATTTAATGAAAATCGGTATGTAAAGTCGGAGAATAAGAAACTACAGTTTACGGTATAAAATATTTTACAAATCACAGAGTCGAAAGAAAACTAAATGTGAAGGCCTACAATATAGAAATCTCATAACATTGATCAACAATAACATTACATTGACCATTGTTTGTCGTGATGTGCTTTGTGGCTTCTGTTGCCCCTCATCTCCGGTAGATAGGATTACTGCTGCGTACAGAGTATTTTTTATTTGATTTACGTCGCACCGACATAGGTTTTATGGCGACGATGGGATAGGAAAGGGCTAGGAGTGCCTTAGGCCGTAATTAAGGTACAGGCCCAGCATTTGACTGGTGTGAAAGTGGGAAACAACGGAATACCATCTTCAGCGCTGCCGACAATGGGGTTTGAATCCATTATCTCTCAGATGCAAGCTCACACCTGCGCAACGCTAACCACACGGTCATCTCGCCCAGTCGTATAGAGTGTAACAGCCTGCCTGAATATTGATGGGAAGTAGCTGGGGAGTTAGATAACTTTCTTCTTTAGCATGACATTCCCCTGGTTTATAAATTTTCTGATACTGCTGGTACGTAACACACTGGATCATCATAGCATTCGGGCTATTCAATCCCTACTCTGAGGCACTGATTGGAATGAACAGTGTGCATATTTAGCAGAATAATGACAGATGAGTGTTCATGGCAATCTGCGGCCTGGTCATCCCAGCTCTGGAACTTTGGACTATTAGATTGGCACCTCAATCTAACCGCAGCACTGTTCGTTAAAAGTAATAAAACGTGCGGCTTTCCATTTGATCGAGTATTTTATATGATAGCATTGCTTTTAATTGCTACATTCATACTTACGTTTTTGTAATGACCTATGTTGATTTCAGTTAGGAAAACCACAAAGTCAGTCTTTCTGAGAATCCCGTAGCAAAGCACGGGTACATCAGCTAGTGTAGAATAATTGTGCAACCGCAGGAATTGGCATAGGTTTATTTTCCGTATTTATTTATTTATTTATTCGTATCAGAAGCATACATTTTACATTGCATAATGGTACTTAATGACATACATATCAAATAGTGTCTGCCCAAAATTTTGCCAAATCACGGGCATTAGGTGTTGCAGCCATCAAGTCCTCTATTGTGCATCTTAAAGGACACTTACTACAGTTCATGAAATGGGCTGTGGTTTGGTCTTCACCACATTCGCATTGCCTGGATGTGCCAGGAAAGCCCCACTTTACCATATTGGTTCTTGATCTACCAACCCCAGTGCGAAGCCTGTTCAGCGATTTCCACGTAGACCAATGTTCCTCGTGTCCTGGGGGGAGATGTTCAATTGGTAGCATCCAATCAGCAAGTTGAGGATTTCTAGTTCTCCATAATCTCAACCGTGTGGATTGGGCAGATTCGTTTAAATCTTCGGCTGTATTCAGGAAACTCCTCCTAGACCTCAATCTTCGGTGGGCAGGTTCATATCCATTTAATGGGTGTGCACATGAGGCAAGTGCTTTAGTTCTCTCATTCATGGATGCAACTTCTCTTCTTATATCTGGTGGGGCGATTCCAGCCAAGCAGTAGATTCTATCTCGTGGAGTTGGTCTCAAGCAGCCAGTAATGAGTCGACATGTTTCATTTAGAGAAATGTCAACTTGTTTAGCATGACTTGATCTGTACCAAACAGGGCAAGCGTACTCTGCAGCGGAGTAACACAGAGCCAGGGCTGTAGTTCTCAACGTCTTTGGATGTGTACCCCAATTGGTTCCAGACAACTTGCGAAGGATGTTGTTTCTAGCCGACACTTTCTGCTTGATGTTCATGCAGTGTTGTTTGTAGGTGAGAGCACGATCCAATGTTACACCTAGATATTTAGGTGTTGGGCAGTGATGTAGTTGAGTATCTTCCCATACTACCTGCAATTTCCTTGACGCCTGTCTGTTCTTTAAATGGAAGGCACATACCTGAGTTTTAGATGGGTTAGGCTTCAATTGATTTCCTCTGTAGTAGTAGGATAGTTCAGAAAGAGCCTCTGATAACTTTTCTTCTACAACCTCAAAGCAGTTTGCTTGAGTAGCAATAGCTCGATCATCCGCATATATGAAACTTCTGGTGCCAACTGGAAGAGGTTGGTCATTCGTATAGATATTAAAGAGCATAGGGGCGAGAACACTGCCTTGTGGCAGACCATTCTTTTGTTTCCTCCATCGACTTTTCTGATCCTGAAATTCAACGAAGAACCTACGATTTTGGAGAAGATTGCAAATTACTTGAGTCATCTTGTAATCTTTTGTCATGTTGTATAATTTGCACAACAGTATACGATGATTAACTGTATCATATGCAACAGATAAGTCGATAAAAGCCACCCCTGTGATTTTATGATTTTCATATCCATCTTCGATATACTGTGTCAGATGGAGGACCTGTGAAGTACAACTTTTTCCTTTACGGAATCCTGCTTGCTCTGGAATAAGAAGTGGTTCAATGATTACAGTAAGTCTTTCCAGGATCATCCGTTCTAAGATCTTGTACAGATGACACAACAGTGAGATAGGTCTGTAATTTTTTGGATCATTTGGGTCTTTTCCTGGTTTGAGAATTGCGATTACTCTGGATTTCCTCCACACACGTGGTAATTTGCAGGTGTTTATACAATTGTTGTACAGTTCCAGTAACCATTGTTTAGCAACAGGTCCAAATTGCTTAATTTGCTCAACACATATTTCATCTAGGCCGGCAGCCTTACCATTCTTACACTGATTTATTGCTCTGTTCAGCTCAGATAAAGTAAAAGGTTTAGTGAGTGTATCTGTCTCCTGCTCATAATCCCTCTCAATTCCTTTATTCTGAAGCCGACATGGATTTGATGGTTGTCCATTTCGTAGAAGTTGATGTGCTATTTGGTTTGCTGTGACACTGGAATGTGTTGAAGTTTTATTAGGATCACTACTGAGTCGTCTAAGTAATCGCCAAGCTTTTTGACTACTTCTACCCATGTCAATCTCTTCCATCAACCTTAACCACTGTGCCCGTTTTACTTCAGAAATAGAAGAGATTACTTGTTGTCCCATTGTGATGGTGTCATTGCTGAAAGGGTTTTCTTCGAAGAGTTTATGATACTCTGTTAAGAGGGCAGAGGTTTCTTGAGTTAGACCTTGTATGTAGTTTGTTCTACATCCTCTAGGGATTGTAGCTCTAGAACACTCCCTGATGATATTATTAAACTGTTCATACGCTTCTGGAATTGGATTGAGTGGTTTGATCTTCTCTTCCAGTAAGTTGGTGAATCTTTCCCAGTTAGCTTTCTTAAAATTATATCTCCTTTTAAAGTAGACCTCTTGAGGTCTAATGGCAGCTACCAGTTGACATATTATTGGGCGATGCTGTGTATTCGGAATAGGAGCACATACAGATTTAACACACTGATGTGCTATATTTTCGCTCACAAATATTAAGTCTGGATTATAACCCCGCTTCCATCTACCACTGTTAAAAGAAGAAGGGAGCTTGCTATCATGGATAAGAGACAGATGGTGTTCCTCAGCCCATTCTAAAACATTCTCACCACTCTCGTTGTCTTGTTCGTAACCCCAAATACTGCTGTGGCTGTTGAAGTCACCAATGAAGAAAGATACCTTCCAATCATCGAGATTGTTAGGTGGCATGAATGAGAATGTTACATTAGGAGGTTTATAGATGGAAACTATAACCGAATTGCTCAATTCCACTGCGATCAATTCTATATCATTTTCTTCTGTAATTGATGTGGAGAGAATCTGGAGATCTGGCTTGACGAAGACTGCACTACCATATCGTCCATGCGGTCTCTCTGCTGCCAATTTCATACCTGGTATTCTAGGACGTGGTTGGTGTACATCCCTGTGAGTTTCTTGTACACATATTACATCACAGTTTGTTGTTTGGCAAAGTTCTTGTAAGAGCTGTTGTTTACAAGTTGACATACCTTCTATGTTTATAGATATGATGGTCATTTTCGGTTCTGAAAAGAACCTTTCCCGACTTATGAATGTCATTATATAATAGTTGATGTTACTTCTGGATTGGAAAGATCAGCCGGTGTTAACACCTCACCGTTGCCCAGGGAACGCCCGAATGTAAATCATACACTCTTCGGGGAGGCTCTTTCCGTGTCCCCCATTTTCCGTATTGAAAGAATCTCAATAATAATATAAGAAAATTTATTGGACTCCAACCTATTCAATACATTACAGGATGTTAACATTTTTAATTCAACATCGTTAAAATGGAGACATGTTTCGCCCCCTATGTGGGGCATCATCAGTCATATCAAAGTACCTCAAAGCTCCAAAAACATCCTAGCAATTAGGTAACAGCTCAACAGCTTTTAAGATTCCCTCATAGGTAAGACAGCTCAAACACCGATTGCACTGCGCAACGTTTTCGACCGTTGCCCATTCAACCAACAACTGACTTTTCCACACTTCAACAACAAAAATGTACGCAAACCTCTAGTCAACTAGGAAGAATCTAATGACATTTTAACTGTCTTCATTTGAAGCCATTCTTGTTTTAATTCTGTCTTAGCACAGCCTCATTTTATAAACAATAAAAACTGCAGTTCACTTGCATTATGCATTCCATCCATATAGAGAGTGACCAACGGAGGTGACTACCTCATGAATCTTTGGGCGAATTATTTTGGTTGGAGCCAAAATCACGAATAGACAAAATTGGAATGTTTCTCCTCATCAATTTTAACAATTATAAACAATTGTACAGTAATTGTAAATTGTATTTTATTTTTCAATATTTGTATATACTACGTAAATACGTAAATCAGAGGGGACGATCATCAGGAAGATGGATACTGACATTCTGCGAGTCGGAGCGTGGAATGTTAGAAGTTTGAATCGTTGTGGAAAGATAGAGAATCTGAAGAGCGAGATGGATAGGCTAAAGTTAGATGTAGTTGGTATAAGTGAAGTATATTGGCAGGAAGAATGGGATTTTTGGTCAGGCGACTACTGAATTATCAACACGAAATCAAACAGGCGAAATGCAGGAGTTGGTTTAATAATGAATAAGAAAATAGGGCAGCGGGTAAGCTACTACGACCAGCATAGTGAAAGAATTATTGTCGTCAAGATAGACACCAAACCAATGCCCACCACAATAGTGCAGGTCTATATGCCTACTAGTTCAGCGGATGATGAAGAAATTGAAACAATATATGAGGAGATAGAAGATTTAATACAATATGTAAAAGGTGATGAGAATCTAATTGTGATGGGAGACTGGAATGCAGGAGTAGGCCAAGGAAGAGAAGGTAGTACAGTAGGAGAATTTGGATTGGGACAAAGGAACGAAAGAGGAACTCGGCTGGTTGAATTCTGCACTGATCATAATTTAGTCCTTGCCAATACTTGGTTCAAACACCACAAACGACGGCTGTATACGTGGACGAGACCTGGAGACACTGGAAGGTATCAAATAGACTTCATTATGATTAGGCAGAGATTCAGAAACCAGGTGTTGGATTGCAAAACTTTCCCAGGAGCAGACGTAGACTCTGACCACAACATGTTGGTCATGAAATGCCATCTGAAGTTGAAGAAATTGAAGAAAGGAAAGAATGCAAAAAGATGGGATCTAGACAATTTGAAAGAAAAGAGTGTGAGAGATTATTTCAAGGAACATGTTGCACAAGGACTAAATGAAAAGGCTGAAAGACACACTATAGAGGAAGAGTGGAGAGTCATGAAAAATGAAGTCAGTAGGGCTGCTGAAGAAATGTTAGGAAGGAAGAAAAGATCAACTAAGAATCAGTGGATGACTCAGGAGATACTAGACCTGATTGATGAACGACGAAAATACAAGAATGCTAGAAATGAAGAGGGCAGAAAAGAATACAGACGATTAAAGAATCAAGTGGATAGAAAGTGCAAGGTAGCTAAGGAAGAATGGCTGAAAGAGAAGTGCAAGCACGTCTAAGGCTGTATGGTCCTGGGAAAGGTAGATGCTGCATACAGGAAAATCAAGGAAACCTTTGGAGAAAGGAAATCTAGGTGCATGAATATTAAGAGCTCAGATGGAAAGCCACTTCTAGGGAAAGAAGACAAAGCAGAAAGATGGCAGGAGCATATCCAACAGTTGTATCAAGGTAACAACGTAGATAATTTGGTTCTGGAACATGAAGAGGCTGTTGATGCTGATGAAATGGGAGACCCAATTTTGAGGTCAGAGTTTGACAGAGCTGTGAGTGACCTAAATAGGAACAAGGCACCTGGAATTGATGATATTCCCTCTGAATTACTGACTGCCTTAGGAGAAACCAGCATGGCAAGGTTATTTCATTTAGTGTGCAAGATGTATGAGACAGGAGAAGTCCCATCCGATTTTCGGCAGAATGTTGTTATACCTATTCCCAAGAAAGCCGGTGCTGACAGGTGTGAAAACTACCGCACCATTAGTTTAGTATCTCACGCCTGCAAAATTTTAACACGTATTATTTACAGAAGAATGGAAAAACAAGTTGATGCTGAGTTGGGAGAAGATCAATTTGGCTTCAGAAGAAATGTAGGAACACGTGAAGCAATCCTGACTTTGCCCCTGATCTTAGAGGATCGAATCAAGGAGGACAATAAGAAGATGTACAATATTATAGGGAAGGATCCACCTTTCAATACTCCGTAGTAAAAAGTAGTTACAACCTGTTTATTGGGACCGGTTTCAACACATTTCAAGTGTCATCATCAGCCAATTAGCGAAGATCTTAAAACAACTAATATATTGAACACAGGCAAAATATTAACATTGTATCATATTGTAGCAATTCAGTTAATGTGTTTATTAACTCAGTTAATGTGTTTATTAACTGAATTGCTACAATATGATACAATGTTAATATTTTGCCTGTGTTCAATATATTAGTTGTTTTAAGATCTTCGCTAATTGGCTGATGATGACACTTGAAATGTGTTGAAACCGGTCTTAATAAACAGGTTGTAACTACTTTTTACTACGGAGTATTGAAAGGTGGATCCTTCCCTATAATATTGTACATCTTCTTATTTCTCTATTCAATACGGAACAATCATGAAGTTTTTAACTTTAAAATCAAGAAGGACAAGCCCACATACATGGCATTCATAGATGTAGAAATGGCATTCGATAATGTTGATTGGACCAAGCTATTTATGATTCTGAAGGTGATTGGGATCAGATACCGAGAACGAAGAATTATCTACAATCTATATAAAAATCAGTCTGCAGTGATAAGAATCGAGGGCTTTGAAAAAGAAGCAGCAATCCAGAAAGGAGTGAGGCAAGGCTGCAGTTTGTCCCCTCTCCTTTTCAATGTTTACATAGAACAGGCAGTAAAGGAAATCAAAGAGAAATTTGGAAAGGGAATCACAGTCCAAGGAGAGGAAATCAAAACCTTGAGATTTGCCGATGATATTGTTATTTTATCTGAGACTGCAGAAGATCTCGAAGTTGCTGAATGGTATGGATGAAGTCTTGGGTAAGGAGTACAAGATGAAAATAAATAAGTCCAAAACAAAAGTAATGAAGTGCAGTCGAACGAAGGCAGGTAATGTAGGAAATATTAATTTAGGAAACAAAGTCTTAAAGGAAGTAGATGAATATTGTTACTTGGGTAGTAAAATAACTAACGATGGCAGAAGTAAGGAGGACATAAAATGCAGACTAGCGCAAGCAAGGAAGAACTTTCTTAAGAAAAGAAATTTGCTCACTTCAAACATTGATATCGGAATTTGAAAGATGTTTTTGAAGACTTTCGTGTGGAGCGTGGCATTGTATGGAAGTGAAACATGGACGATAACTAGCTCAGAAAGAAAGAGAATAGAAGCTTTTGAAATGTGGTGTTACAGAAGAATGCTGAAGGTGAGATGGATAGATCGAATCACGAATGAAGAGATACTGAATCGAATTGGTGAGAGGAGATCGATTTGACTAAATTTGACGAGAAGAAGAGATAGAATGGTAAGACATATCTTAAGACACCCAGGACTTGTTCAGTTGGTTTTTGAAGGAAGTGTAGGTGGTAAGAACGGTAGGGGTAGAGCAAGGTATGAATATGACAGGCAGATTAGAGCAGATGTAGGATGCAATAGTTACGTAGAAATGAAAAGATTAGCACAGGATAGGGTGGCATGGAGAGCTGCATCAAACCAGTCTGTGGACTGATGACTCAAACAACAACAACAACGTAAAACTACCTTCGAACTTGATATCAAATAGACTTTAATTACCTTCATTGTTATACTGTACATGTGATGGCCTCGTTTTAATGTTGAGAAGCACTAAGGCATTTTACTATGTGTAACTAGTCAATTTGTTATTTTGTCTAAGATAAGACCTTGTAAGTTTTTTTTAAATGTACTCTCTCTTGCATATTATGTTTATAAGTCCCAACCAGACGTCTGGTGTAATTTTGAGGTGCTTTGATATGACTGATGATGCCCCACATAGGGGGCGAAACATGTCTCCATTTTAATGATGTTTAACTAAAAATGTTAACATCCTGTAATGTATTGAATAGGTTGGAGTCCAATAAATTTTCTTATATTATTATTAAGACAGTGATAGCTAAGAAATGTGTACTGTATAAAAAGTGCATTCAGTGGTCCGCAACAAGGACGCTTTAAAGAAGTCGAAAATGAAATTGTGAGGTATGTGCATGAAGAACGCAAGGGCGGAATGGCCATACCGTGGCGCAATAAACTCGTTCGTTGACTTTCAACTACCGCCATTAGGCGCTATATTCCTGCTGTCTATAACACTTAATTTTACTAAGAATATAGCCGCTGAAGTTGGCCGAACCCGACAAGCGAGACATGTGTGTAGCGGTAGCCGGTTATGTCTGACGCTGAGTAAAAGTACTGTAACAGTTTTATAGACAGCAAGAATATTTTCCTGAAGGATCGCTGTATTGTACTGCCCCCATTTTTCCCGAGCTAAGCCCAGCCATCGAGCGAGAGATCCCAAGGTGGACCGTTCGATCGTTGGCTATCACTTTCTAGAGGCATTTAAGGGATGTTAAGGATTGATGACCAAGCAGGATAAAAAGAAATGTTAAAACAACACTCTGACATTTATTCACATAAGCAAACAACTAATAAATAAAATACTCTTGCTGATGTTTTTATAAAAATAGAACTTCCATAATATTGCATTTCTTCATTTATGGTAACACGTGCTCTTAATCTCCAGCCTTACTGTGCTGTAATGGAAACCAAAGAAAAATTAGGCCTCCTGCCTTTCCAAATCAAAATATGTGATTGAAAGAATTAAATAAATTAACATAGAAGTCCATAAAATCATAAACAGCTGTCTTGCTAACGAGGGTTTTACAATAAACGTGTTCAAAGCTTTACCAACTCAAAGTAGTCTCAACACGTGGTTTTAAGATGTACTTAACTGAATTTATTATTTACAGTATTTAATATGAGTTAATGAGACCAACATGAACTTCAGTAGAAAATGAAAATTGATTTCAAAATTCTCAAAATTAATTAAATATTATTCTGATTATTATTATTATTATTATTATTATTAATTTCTCATCATTTAATTATCCAATGTTTCATTGTCACACGATCATGTTCACATTACTTTTCCACTGCATCATTTACCTAATGATCGTCATTAGCATTTCAGAATACTTATTTTCAATTAATTATTAATGACTTATTTTCACCATAACTCCAATTAATCATGCGGCTAACAAATTTCTACCTCTGATCTTTGTATTTCATTTCTATTCAAATTAATCTTAAAATATTTCAAATTTTAGAAATTTACATTACCAACGTGTGAGCTAGTTAAATAAATTTTATTTACAAATCGAGTGCCTTCATAAAGTAACGAGATGATCTTTCCTTTTAAATCTCGCTAATTAAGAAAATAAATTCTTCCTAGTCTTCCTCGACTTAACTTAATCAAACTTTCCCTTAAGGGCATGAAAATTATTTCTTAAGGCAACACACAACGATGAGTGTAATCTGCGTCACAGCGAGTGCGTGACCAGATCAAAATCAAATGAAACCAACATGACACAAGAGAAATATACATATTTACATACACACACACATTCACACTAGGGGAAACACGTTTTTATGTACATTATTTACATCGAATCCTGTTTTGGCAAGTTTATTCATGATTTTTATTGGTGGTCGGGACGCGTAATGTCTAGCAGAAATAATCCGTGTACTGAAATTATCCTTCATTAATGGAGGCTAGTGATCGAAGTCATGGGTATCACTTGGTAGAAACACATTTCACATATCAACGTAAGTTCATCTAACTCATGAAATTATAATGGAAGATTCTAGTAAAATCCATAAGCATTACCATCATTTGGGCTACAGGTTGAAATTACCGCAAGCGTGAGCCTTACTTGTATTACTTTTATTTCCTACCTGTGAAATACACTCGCAACACGTGCTCCAATAATTATATTCTATCTTGCGCTCCCAATACACAAGAATAAGTCAAATATCATCATTAAATCATCAACTGCACAATTATACAACAAGTATCCCTCAGGATTGGTCATATTCCAGACCCTTCATGAACAGAGCACATTCAATCTCACATATAAGGACTCTACAGTAATTTTATGGCTCACGAGCATTTACTTTTGTTTTACCCGATCTTTAGTTAATATTATTATTATTATTATTTAAGTGATTATTACATCTACTGATCCTCGTGGAATATCGTAAAATTAGATGACTTCATCATAAATACAACAAGTGATCTTGAAAGACACTAGGTTCGACCCTATTCACTCAAAATGTACACGTAAATTTCAGTCCAGTAACTTTCAACATTACAAGGAAAGCAGATTTACCGCGTGGTCAGTGATTATTAAGTATAAAGCTCCTAAGCATGGGAAATCATTCAAAGACAACCTACATGTCTACTCTAATAGATTCAAAAATTTCATTCACATGTACCTAGTCTACCACGACACCTTAAGAAGTGGAAAAATGAAATATTTCTAACTACAACAAACTAATAGATCTACGACTTAAAGAAGAAAGACCTCTAGTTGTACAAAAGGTAAGACAGATAAATTAAAATAAAAAGGTACTCAAGTTTTGATGGAGTTCGATTCCCGTCGACAGTCAATTATTTCAGCATTCTCCTCCGGTCAGTCTCCTTCCAATTGCCAGATACGCCTCACATTTTTACAGCTCCATGGAGGCTCCGTAGCAGGTGTCCCTCGATGAAATTGTGTTGTCGGTGGTTGTGGAATTGTCCATCTTGAGGTGTTCAACTTCCAAGACGACTTCGGTAGAACGCTGGTCACAAGCTGTAACTGAGGTGACAAAATTAAGTATATTGCACAAGCGCACGTCGAATATAGATAGCTCGTCTACACAGTCACCCTTAACTTGATTTTTAAAGCCTTTTTATTCCATAGAAATTCACTAATTATTTCCCTAAATTCTGGCAGAACGGCGTCGACTTGAACTGAAAATTACTTCTCCACGTGGTCCGATAACAGCAGCACAGCGAAGAATATTCAGAGCTTCAGAGCTTCAGAGTAAGAGTTTCAAGAGTTTCAAGAGAGCGATTTACTCGAAACAAGGCCTTTTTATATTATCAGCCTGGGAGGTGTGATCTTCAACGAGAACGGTAATTGGCTGATGGTCTCGTTTAATTGGTTCAGACTATTCCAGAAACAATGTGAGGTACGCGCGTGCAGCGGCAGTCACGTGGCTTGCTCTGACCTTGGCACAGTCTTGGCCGGTGTGTCACCCCTCTGAACGACGAAAAAAACTCGTTCTTAGCTCGCCAACACTCCCCAAATGATATGCTGCAGTTCCAAGCAGACAATAAAACTTTTACTTTCCACTTGTTGAAAATATTCATAAGATCGCCAATTTTAACGGGGACAGTACAGACGCATGGAATAGGTATTGTAGGGAAATTTTCAACGGGTTCTCATGGGTATTATGATGACAATTTTAAGTTAATGGTCATCAAACCCGCAGAAATAAAGAATAATTGCGCAGCCGCAAAAAAATGCGGCTTAACGAAAGCCAATGTTCGGCGCCAAAAAATGCGTACTGTACAACAAAGCCATTCATATGATTGTACAAAGAACTTCTTGGGTCTGATTTCAATTTTTTGAAGGAAAAAGTGTGGTTAGTCTTGGTTTCAGAGAAACACGGTACTGTATTTTTTTCAGAATGAAATCAAACATACACTTTCACGTAGTATCGGACTTCGAAGAAAAACCAGGTTAGCCGTAGTGTGGATATCAGATAAAAAATTGGATGTATGGCTTTTCAGGCGTTTGCTCTATTAACCAGCATTTCGTCTTAGGTCTGACACTAGACTCGTCAGAGTGGGATGTGTCAGACCCTACCCACTGATGCTGGGGTGTATGCAGGTGAACTTATCAGAAGCTTCTTATGTAGCACAGTCTGATAACTGCATACGGGAGATAAAACTCCACAATGGAATTAATGCCCGCCTAGCAATTCCAAATGGTAATACTAAATTCCCATGAAGGGAATTAGATATTTTTCCACCAATAGAGCATATCAAAAATCAGATAAAAAATTGGATGTATGGCTTTTCAGGCGTTTGCTCTATTAACCAGCATTTCGTCTTAGGTCTGACACTAGACTCGTCAGAGTGGGATGTGTCAGACCCTACCCACTGATGCTGGGGTGTATGCAGGTGAACTTATCAGAAGCTTCTTATGTAGCACAGTCTGATAACTGCATACGGGAGATAAAACTCCACAATGGAATTAATGCCCGCCTAGCAATTCCAAATGGTAATACTAAATTCCCATGAAGGGAATTAGACCTAAGACGAAATGCTGGTTAATAGAGCAAACGCCTGAAAAGCCATACATCCAATTTTTTATCTGATTTTTGATATGCTCTATTGGTGGAAAAATATCTAATTCCCTTCATGGGAATTTAGTATTACCATTTGGAATTGCTAGGCGGGCATTAATTCCATTGTGGAGTTTTATCTCCCGTATGCAGTTATCAGACTGTGCTACATAAGAAGCTTCTGATAAGTTCACCTGCATACACCCCAGCATCAGTGGGTAGGGTCTGACACATCCCACTCTGACGAGTCTAGTGTCAGACCTAAGACGAAATGCTGGTTAATAGAGCAAACGCCTGAAAAGCCATACATCCAATTTTTTATCTGATTTTTGATATGCTCTATTGGTGGAAAAATATCTAATTCCCTTCATGGGAATTTAGTATTACCGTGTGGATATCATCCGCGGAAACGCAAGTTTTGAACAAACTGATTGACGTTTCATACCAATTTTAATGTGTTTCTGACTTTTATTTAAAAGTAGGATATAACAACAATCCGCTATTGCGAGTAAATTTTCCGCTGTTGTGAATTCTTGCTGTAACGGACTTCTACTGTATTTTACAGAGTAATGTAAACTAAAAATTTATCTGCGTCTTGATAAAGCGCATCTTCCGGAGCGTGCAGGGGTAGCTTTCCACTAGTGTTACCCACTTCGATGTGTCTACAATGTGCTTCATATTTGCTAAGTTCTAGTAGAATCGTATCTTTTGTATTCAGCGTTTTAAGGAATGTCACAATACCATATAGCAGGCAGTTTGCTGGGATGCCGACAGTTAGTCAGTTTGTACGCACTGAACAATATTTTCAATGCTGATGAAACTGCATTGTTCCCTTTTTTTTTATAATGCCGAGTCCAAACGAACTTATGGTTTTAAAGGAGTGAGGTGTTGGCCGGGAAATCGTACATTGTACTGTGTTGCTACCTCAGCAGATTTTCCGCTAATTTTGGAAGAATTTTAAATGGAACAGCGGATAAATTTCCTTTTAGCAGACAGCAGAATTTTTGACTGGTTTTCAAACGTCTGTTAACGGTTCTCAGCGGTAACAATAACATCTTTTATCGTAAGGAGAAACAGTAATATAGAACTTGCTATAAAATTTGCTATACTTGATGAATAGAACTTACGATTATTGTTTGCTGTTGCAGTCGTCACTGAAATCCTGATGAGCTGAGTGTGTCATGTTTCTACGCCGAAAAGAAAGGTGCAGCAAAGTAACATAAGATGGCTGTCTATTCAAGTCCCAAGAAATCGTGTCCTTTACCAATGGCTTGAGTTAATGACCTATTTTGAAGTAACAGAATCAAATGAAAAGTGTTTCACTGCCAAACAGTGATATCTTTAATAAACTTTATCTTGTTTTTCTGAAACCCTCTTTGTCAAAACTTTGGAGAATCAATAAATCATCCCAGTCGAACTCTGGAGACCATATCACCAGAAATTTTGTTCCGAGATACTACGTCGTGATAGAATGCGTCTTCCAGAACGTACAGTACCGTAGGTATTAGTAAATATAAATTTCCTTAAATATTCTTGGCTATGAAAACAATGAAATCTGTGTTGGAAGTGAAGAAACTTTTGAAATAGATCTGAATATTTCCTTATGTGCCTTGCTGGTGAGCTGCAAATTACACTGACATTTTCTTTGGCTGCTCTGAAAGAGTTAGGATATTGGTCTAATGTTGAAAGAGCTCTCAGCCAATTACATTAGGTAAAAAAATCTTTAATGTCTACTGCTGTTGTTTACCATACGAGCAGGATTGAAACGAGTGAACAAGAGTTGCAGCGATCTTGAATTGGCATCAGATATTTCGAAAAGACATGGTACCGTGGCTTCATATGAAACCACAGGAGAGGATGATGGCACTTGTTCTAAAACTTGTGAGTATTGAGTTAATTTCCTCTGTACATAAATCTGGTATATGCTGTTTTGATTTCAATCAGAATTTAGTGGATTTTTAACTAAAATTTAGTGGATAAAAGATTTTTGGGTTGGCAACATTGGTCGCAATGCACATGGAAGCGACAGACTTTCTCCCCTCATCATAGAGTTCTATAATCCATTATGTTTTAAGGGCGCCGGGCACTTTCCGTGCAAATACAAGGCATCTAATAAATGCAAACAGTACAGTAATCCAGAAAATATAGCATTTGTACAGGGGAGCCAACATCATTTGTCCTCGTCTTTGAATCTTGAGTTTTCTTTCTTTCGTTGCTTGAGGTTATGTGTGCCAGTGATTTATCCAAGTGCATTATTTGAATAATGCAAATGCACCTTGTTGGATACATTTTGGAAATAGTATTTTCCATGGCATTTGAAAGGTTTAAACTGTGAATCAAGGTTAACTGCATGCAGGAATGTTCTTAGAATATTTTGTGACGCGGCAAGTGTTGGCATTTGTGAATTACGAGTTGGCGGTTAATTCGAAATAACGTAATACGAAGTCCGGTTTTTGCATCCCGACGACTTGAAATTAACTAAGTTTTACTGTACATCAGAGTCCACCTCTGACTTAAACCTGACCTTGCACACATCCAGGATGAAATGCTTCATTTGGCCTTCAGAATACAGGCAAAAACATGATTCATTGGACCACATTATGTTCTGTGAGTCAGCTACTGTCCATGTTCGATGGAGACGCGCAGCTGTGTAAGACTGTGGGATCATTGGCCTCTTGCAAGATGACAGACTCCAAATGTTGATTGCATGCAGTTTCTGTCGCAATGTTTTCTCACTAACAGGTTGGAATGGACCTTCCTTCACTGACCGCAGCAATTCCTGTTGGGTTTGGAAGTGATTTTGATTCACAAGCTGTGAAATGCGTCTCTGGTCCTCTCAGGATCTTTTCCCGATCAGAGTTCTGACGTGGTCATATGTAATACGACCTGCTTGTGGACACGTTGAACAGTTCGCTGCATAATACCAACAAATCCAAAAACTTCAAGAACCGTATGGCCATGGGCACGGGCAAACACGATTGCCTCTTTTTGCGACTCTTGTCCCATAATTGTCTACCCACGTTGGCATACACTTTCGCTTGAAACATCCATGTCTCACTGATCACGACTGCCTTATGTGGTTGTTCACTGCACCGTCTCTACAGGGTGACTAATTTTTAGTTCAGTAAGCTTATTTAACATGGCTTAGGGCTTAGTTCTGTTGATACTGCTACAGGGCTGAAACTACAGACATAACTTACTGCTGAGGGCATGCATATTTCTGTATGAATGAATAAATGATGTACTGATGATGGCTTCCTTCCAGGTAAAATATTCCAGAGGTAAAATAGTCCCCTATTAGGATCTCCAGGTGGCCATATGCAGGCCAATTTTTATGATTCTAGCTGTCACATAAGTAGGCCTATCCGAAAAATAAATCATTGTGTGAAAAAAAAAAAAACCTGTACCCAAATTTCAACCTATTCAAAGTTTCTCACTCAGCCTGATCCATAAATATAGGAAATACGAGAAAGTGTCATAGGACCAACCATGTAGGCTCCCTTTTGTTGTTTAATCTAGACCCTGTTCTCACCATTTCCTGAATATTTAATTAAATCAGAGAGAATTTAAAAGAAAAATGTCAAATTAGTAATTTAAATTGATTACATTACTGTGACCAATGTTTCACATAACACTCACTTAATGGCAGTGAAGTCACGGGATGATAGGATGCTCTCTATCAAACACGTCCATTCACTTCCAAAAGTTCAAGCTGTCATCCATCTCTGTAGTCGGCTTAATGTTAAGTGCTCAATGAACCATTCCTAGATTTTTTATCAACTTTTGCAATGCCTTTGGGCTGAAGAGAGATCATGAGCTTCAAGAAACATGCTTGCGGATACTTGTTTTGACGTGGCTCGTACTACTTGTATCTCGTGTAGGGCTAATCCGGTCACCTGTATCTATTATTGTTGTTTGGGTACTCTTTGTCCTTGGGCAACCTGCAGTCACTACAGACTTTTCTTGAATGATTTCAAAGAAATTGGAAATTTATTGAACATATCCCTTGGTAAGTTATTCCAATCCCTAACTCCCCTTCCTATAAACGAATATTTGCCCCAATTTGTCCTCTTGAATTCCAGCTTTATCTTCATATTGTGATCTTTCCTACTTCTAAAGACGCCACTCAAACTTATTCGTTTACTAATGCCATTCCACGCCACTCTCCACTGACAGCTCGAAACATACCACTTATTACAAGTTATACATATCATCGTTGTGTCCGTATTGAGCAACATAATAATGTGATTTTTTTTTTGTAAATCAAAAAAACATATTGTGTTGAAAAGGTGCACTCTCAAAAAATCTTTACATACCACTTAGTCAAGCAACTCGTCTTCTTTCTCCCAAGTCTTCCCAGCCCAGGGTCTTTATTTATGCTTGGCAACGACTTTCTCGCTCGACCTTGGCCGCCAGTGACGGTTCAGTTGCCGGGCTACCGCGCGTGCGTATGTACAGCAGGATATGGTGCTCAAAATCATTATCATGCATTCATCATGCATTTTACTCACCATTTTTACAGTTTATGCTGAAAATGTTCCCCATGCGCTGGCAAACATAATCGGCATCTTCGAATGAAGTTTTCGGTTACTCTACCAAGTTCTTCAGCACTGATGGATGCAATTACAGCTCTTATATTGTCTTTAAGTTCATCTAGTGTGTGAGGGTTGTTCCCATAAACTACATTTTTTAACTTTCCCCACAAATAAAAATCACATGCCGTTAAATCTGGGCTACGAGTGGGCCACAGATTTTTACTTATGATTCTCATACCAAACACGCTTCAGTAAGGAGATAACTACCTTTAAGTCTATTTTTATTGTTTACTAAACCTGTACGTTTGAATCTCTTCGCCAGTTGTTTTATTGTCCGATTGATAGGAATAGGTCTCCCTGGAAATTTTGCTCGAAACTTTTGTCTTGTCCTAATGCACGATTTTCTGCACTTAATGTAAGTATTGTGCAGATATACACGTTTAAAGACAAAAATTTCATGATGTTCCATCTTGAACTTATCACAATTAAATTCAAATAACAAATAACGTGGTGTAACGTATTCTGTACAAGTAAATAAGAAATGTAGTGTTACATTCTTATTTAATTATAAATAGAAGTGGTACCGGTTTCAACCCCAATCTGGGTGAATTTTCTTCTCAACCATCTGACTCTCTACAACCCATGGCGATTAAGTATATGCTTCGACAGATTTTCCAAGCTCATAATGGCATTTAAAATTCTTCAATGGAATGCATGATCGGCTATTTCAAACAAAGAGAGTCTAGGTAATACACTTCACAATATAAACCCTCACGTTGTTGTCCTGTCTGAAACATGGTTCAAACCTCAAAGATATATACATTTTCGCAACTATACCATTTTAAGGGAAGACCGTGCTGATGGATATGGTGGTGTTGCTATTCTGGTACACACAAGACAGCTAACTATCCAACGTAGTGTACCATCGCCATTTCAACTGATTGCAGCTAGTATACAACTATCTTCTAGAACTCTTATGATAGCATCTGGATATTGCCCACCGAGAACAGCAGTCACCTTGGATATTTGGCAAGAAATCATGACGCAACTTCCTCCTCGACAGATCATCTGTGGAGACTTCAACGCTCACTCCACAGCATGGGGTTGTCCAACCACCGATCGCTACGGCAATGATATAGTCAATATGGTCGAACATTATAATTTAGTCATCCTGAATGATCATTCCCCTACATTGGTTCCTTCACCGAATCGGCAGAAATCGGCAGTTGACCTCACTATTGCCACCCCCTCTTTATCTTTGTCCATGAACTGGTCCGTCCTTACTGATTCTGGGGGTTCCAACCACTTTCCCATTTTGATCACAATAGAGACTTCTCCTCTACCTCAGCATCAGAAAGTGTCAACAGGAAAATGGAACTGCTCTAAAGCAAATTGCCCAGTATTTACAGCCAATATGGATGAAGAGATATTACGCCTTCCACTGCAAAATTCTAGTGGTGTCAGCTACAATTTCTATATCTCCACTATGGAGAAAGCTGCATCCGATTCAATTCCCCTGAAGAAAGTTGGAATATTGTGGAAAATCTTTTTTAGACATAGGTGTGTTGAAGGCACGAAAAATTAGGCTGTTACAAGTAGCACGTTTATGTGCTTGAGGGTGTGAAGAATCTTGCTGTATTGCTTTTGCTGTTTAGGTTGGTTTTCTGAAAATTTTGTAAGTTAAAGAAGAAGGATGTCTAGTTATAGCTAAGTCTTAGAAAATTAAGAGTTTTGTTGTGTTCTGATTCAAGGGTGAATTTAATGTTAGAGTCAATGTTGTTAAGAAAAAGAAGTGTAGAGGGTGCATTGGTTGATTCTTCATTTAAGATTACTAATGTGTCATCAACATATCTGGTTCCAAAGGAGGATGTTAGAAAAATTATTATTATTATTATTATTCATTTTTGTGTTTCCTAAGAAATTGAGGTATATTTCGGCTAGAATGCCTGAAGCTGGTGAGCCCATAGCTAAACCATCTTGTTGGTAAGTGGTGTTATCAAAGGTGAAGTAATTATTGTTGAGAACCAATTTTAAGATTGACATGAAGTCTTGAATTTCTAGTTTATTCAGATTGCCAAATTTGTTTTAAGTTGTTGTTTATTATGGGGAATAATTTGGAAATTGGTATACTAGGATACATGTTTACAATGTCAAAAGAATGGACAGAAAACTTTGGTTGGATGTCAAAGTTCTTTAATTTGTCAATATCAATCACTACTGATCTGCATTTAGGGCAGTTGCCCAGGTGGCAGATTCCCTATCTGTTGTTTTCCTAGCCTTTTCTTAAATGATTGCAAAGAAATTGGAAATTTATTGAACATCTCCCTTGGTAAGTTATTCCAATCCCTAACTCCCCTTCCTATAAACGAATATTTGCCCCAATTTGTCCTCTTGAATTCCAACTTTATCTTCATATTGTGATCTTTCCTACTTTTAAAGACACCATCCAAACTTATTCGTCTAATGATGTCCTCCCACGCCATCTCTCCACTGACAGCTCAGAACATACCACTTATTACAAGTGATGAAAATCATTTTTTGTCCGTATTGAAAGTTTCGTAAAAATATATAGGTAAATATTTAAAATTTATTTCCACCTATGCAATACAATATACGATGTTGACATTTGAGTTGAAACATTTTTCAAATGTGAGACATGTTTCGCCTCTTACTGTGAGGCATCTTCAGTCACTAATCAAAACCTTATTACTTTTGTCAGACAACATTTCAAACATTCTACAGCTATTATAAAAATGTTCATAAAACAAATAAGAATCTAATATAATGATGAACAATTTGTAATACACTTGATGAATAGGACGACATTAGGTGTTACAGCAGTACGGATGATGGCTTGAAGCCTTAGTCAATATTAGGTTTTAAATACATACTGGAAAGCATATAAAATCATTTCAATGAAGATATACAGTACATTTAAATGATATTAAAATAGTAGGTTCTTAGATGGTACACTTAAAAATGGAGGTATCATAAGTGACAGTTGATGGCTTAAAGCCGTAGTCAGAGTTTGAATTATAGGTAAAATAACATGTTAATATACACATATGAAAAAGATTACATTAATGAATATAAAATGTAAAATGTAAAGGAAGAACATTCCAAATGTATGGCAATTGTTATTGACGCCAGCGTATACTTGCCCTTAATGTTTAATGGTCAACAGTTCATAAGTTATTTATAGATGAGTTCAGCGAGATTGTGCTGACAAGTAGTTTATATTTGGCTTAAATTTATTTTGATTCATCTGAGTAAGTTTGTAGAGATGATGATGAGCTGTTATTCTCTACGTTGGTAAGATTTTAACACAAAGGTTGAATGGCTGTTGTTTTCTTAACAGATTGACAATATATTTTCAAAATGTTGATATTGGAAATTTTTATATTATTGACGAATGTTGTGGGAGTTTAATGGGGCTGTTGAAATAATGTTGCTGATTGGTTGGTTCTGAAATGAAGAGAAAAACCGTATTAATATGATGAGAATGAAAGAAAAAACTTGTGAAGGTTTTGTTCAAGTGTTGATGAAGAGAGGATGTTGGTGCTTACCTATGGCATTGCTGGTCCGTTTGACTTGTTGCGTGAATCGTTGTCAAGATACTAGTGGTCACTAATGTTTTTACTCCCTGTGTTGTACGCGTGTTGTCTGTGCTGAGGGGGATGGCTTGGAGGGGGCGGGGCTGTAGGCTTGTGATTGGCACACGGAAGCAAGTTGTGTATAGTTTTTTCTTTCATTCTCATCATATTAATACAGTTTTTCTCTTCATTTCAGAACCAACCAATCAGCAACATTATTTCAACAGCCCCATTAAACTCCCACAACATTCGTCAATAATATAAACATTACAATATCAACATTTTGAAAATATATTGTCAGTCTGTTAAGAAAACAGCCATTCACAGAAAACAACAGCCATTCAACCTTCGTGTTAAAATCTTACCAACGTAGAGAATAACAGCTCATCATCATCTCTACAAACTTACTCAGATGAATCAAAATAAATTTAAGCCAACTATAAACTACTTGTCAGCACAATCTCGCTGAACTCATCTATAAATTACTTATGAACTGTTGACCATTAAACATTAAGGGCAAGTATACGCTGGCGTCAATAACAATTGCCACACATTTGGAATGTTCTTCCTTTACATTTTACATTTTATATTCATTAATGTAATCTTTTTCATATGTGTATATTAACATGTTATTTTACCTATAATTCAAACTCTGACTACGGCTTTAAGCCATCAACTGTCACTTATGATACCTCCATTTTTAAGTGTACCATCTAAGAACCTACTATTTTAATATCATTTAAATGTACTGTATATCTTTATTGAAATGATTTTATATGCTTTCCAGTATGTATTTAAAACCTAATATTGACTAAGGCTTCAAGCCATCATCCGTACTGCTGTAACACCTAATGTCGTCCTATTCATCAAGTGTACTACAAATTGTTCATCATTATATTAGATTCTTATTTGTTTTATGAACATTTTTATAATAGCTGTAGAATGTTTGAAATGTTGTCTGACAAAAGTAATAAGGTTTTGATTAGTGACTGAAGATGCCTCACAGTAAGAGGCGAAACATGTCTCACATTTGAAAAATGTTTCAACTCAAATGTCAACATCGTATATTGTATTGCATAGGTGGAAATAAATTTTAAATATTTACCTATATATTTTTACATACCACTTAGTCGAGCAGCTCGTCTCCTTTCTACCAAGTCTTCCCAGCCCAAACTTTGCAACATTTTTGTAACGCTACTCTTTTGTCAGAAATCGCCCAGAACAAATCGAGCTGCTTTTTTTTTTTTTTTTCCATTGTCAATTAATTCAGAAGTGTTTTTGATAGATTTGTTCGATAAAATCGATAATTTTTTAGTAAAAATGTTTGGATGAATTTAGAAGTATTATATAAGGGACTGGGTCTGTAATTGATTATTGGGCGGATGGGAATGTTAGTTTTATGAATTTTGGGAAGGGCTTTGGCAGTGGGTAGGCCTAGGTTCATGTTTATTAATTTAGTTTTTAAGGTTTGTTTGAGCAGACGTTAGATTTTAGTGGTCAGGTCTTTTATAACTATAGAAAAAGAAGAGTTATTGAAGAAATCTTTAGTTTCAGCTATGTAGTCAGTTTTTTCCATTACAACAGTGGTGTTGCCTTTATCAGATTTGGTAATGAGATTGTCATTGATTTTCTTTTTAAGATCTAAAATGTGTTTGTCATTAATTAAATTAATTAAATGCTAAACTTCAACATTACTGTTCCGTCATTAAACCTGAAGCGACTTATGCTTGTGAAACACTATTTAAATTGAACACCAGGGCAACAACTGATACACTGCAAACAGTTGACAGAAGGATACTCCGAACAATCTTTAATAAAAAACATCAGGTGGATGGACAATGGCTATTATTGCCTAATGCAGTGGTTTATAGGGAAAGTGAATCTATAATAGATACGATAAGAAAAAGAAGAATTGCCTTTTTCTGTCATCTTTCTAGAATAAATGATAATAGGACAATAAAACAGTTTAATTACTTTTGGAAAAGTAAAACAAAAAATAATTGGTTTAAAGAAGTTCAGAATGATTTAGAAGAGCTGAATATTACAATGAAGCAAATTGAAAATAGAGAAGAAAAAATGATTCTCAAGAACAAACAAATAAGATTGTCATTAAAAACTGTACGACACAAACAATATGTCATATCTGATGAAGAAAGGCCAGCCAGGTCAGCCAGAATGAAGAGGTTTTGGGAAAGGAAGATGATGATTCAAGCTAAGTCTTCAGTTAATTCTTTGTTAACATAAATGTATTTGGGTTTGATTTAAGTGCTCCAATGTGGGCGTAAACTATGTAAATAAATTATTATTATTATTATTATTATTATTATTATTATTATTATTATTATTATTATTATTATTATTATTATTATTATTATTATTATTTAGGGAAGTGTTTTTGTTATTATTAATGAAGATATTTTTAAGTTTTTTTTTTTCTTACTTCATATCTGATTTCATCTTGTTCTTCTGTCACCATTTTATTAATGGCTATTTCAGATTCAGTTATTAAATTGGTGGCTATATTGAGAGTATTGAAGTGTTTGAGGCTCTTAGAAAGTTGTTTTCATCATCACTCAGACTTGTTTTAGATAAATTGACAATGGGAGGATGGAATTGTTACTGTTCTTGACATGATATTCATGTGAAGAAGAATTGTTCTTTAGAATGTTGAGTTTTTTCTCAAGGGTTTGTTGCTTAATTGATAATTCATGAAATAATTTATTATCAACTTGAGTTAGGAAGAGGTTCCATTGTGCACTTAGGAGAAGATTAGCAATTTCTAGCTGTGTTTCATATAATCTGTTGTTTAAAAACGATTTTTGCTTGTATTAGAAACGGATTTCGTTTTTTAACCAAATTTTGTTGTTTACTTTTTGGTTTTTAACGTGTGAGGGGAAGAATGGGTTTTTCTGACACAACTTTGAAGAAATTTAGGAGTACGGTTATAGGAAATGCATTGTTTTGGGAAGTCTATATCTTTTCCTAATTTATCAGTCTTGATCTGTAGGCCCATGTAAAAGAAGGCTTTATGTTTAGCTTGGTTAGCTTGTGCATTTGAAGATAAAAATTACATGATGTATTGAAGTGTATCACCATTAAATTGAAATAACAAATAACGTAGTTCAACCTATTCAATAAAATACAATATTCAATATCTGTACAGATATTCAAGAAGAGAATAAACAGCAACAGAGAAAATAAATGAAGTGTTAGAGGGCATTCGACCAGTGCATGTTAATGTAAACAAAAAAAATGTGTGTGAATAAATTAATTCCATCCCCTGGTCTAAGGAGTTTGGACAGCCAAAGTAGGGGACTGCCTATAGGGGTGAAGTACAGTGGGAACTTCGAGGGCCCTGGGACCGCTACGGTAGCTGTGAAGGCCCTTCAGGAACTCTGAAAAGTGGTGGCAAAAGGGGCTCTGCTTAACCCATTAGTGCATACGATCCAAAAAATCGGATCTTGGTATTTCAGGCTTTAAATTTCATAATTGTGTGATTTTCTTTCCTTTCCACTTTAATATCTGTTCAGTAATTCCTTCTTAACAAGTCAGTACCATTAGTTAGTGCGTGCAGTTGGCCAGACTGATACAGTATTCATTATAAGACAACATGGCGTCTCAGAGGAGCACTGTTAACAGCATGTGGTAAGTATTTTGCAAAAATATCGCTTATTTATAACATATCTGATCTCTTATTTGTTGTAGAAGTATTGTTGAGAATCCATGCTTTTGTTTGATATGTACTTTGGACAAGTACGTTCATAAGTTTTGGAAATAACGTGATTTATTTCCATGGATCCGAAAAATCGGATCACATGCAAAGCAGTCTTACATTGTTCTCCTTATACAATACTAACTAAATGTTGTAATCGTTGTAGGATGTTTCTGATCTCAACATAATGACTACAATATTTGTTTCTCATTTTGTTTCAGTCTCCCTGTGGCTAAGATAATTGAAATGCTTGAGGAAGAGGACGAGGAAGACAGTGTTGACACTGAGAATGTAATATATGCTGCAGTTCCAGCAGAGGGTAGGGAGACAGACATTGACAGTGATAAAACTGATGACGACATGAGGGTAATCTTAACCACCTTGGTTGGAGGATGATGATTAGCTCGTATGAAATACAGCCTAATGACACAGACTTTGTAGAAACTGAAAATTCTCTCGGATTTACACCAGAACCTATCGCTTCTGGTTCAAAAGTTGTTCAGATATCTGAAACAGATGAAAATGGCAGACTCCCGCGAAAGGAGAAACGTGTTCCTGTGAGGGAAAAACAAAATTTTACGTGGAGGAAATCAGATCCTCATCCTGTCTTGAAAACTCAGTGCGAACAAATACCTGTGGCTGAGACTGCAGAAACATGCCAAACACCAATGCAGTTTTTTCAGTTGGTTTTTTCAAAGAACTTGGTACAGAAAATTGTAGAAGAAAGCAATAATTATGCAGCTCAGAAAATTTTTATTCTCGGCCTTACAGAGTCTGAATTTTGGGTGTTGATAGGAGGCCTGCTTTTATCAGGGTATGCTAAATATCCCAACAGAAGGATGTACTGGTCAGCAGATGAAGATGTTTCCAAGCTTTTAGCCAACAGCATCTGCTGTAATAGATTTGAAAGTATTTTGCACTACCTGCATTTCAGTGATAATGACAACATTGACCTGAACGATCGTCTGTACAAGCTGAGACCTATCATCGATATACTGAACGAAAATTTCAGGAGCCTTGGTGGACGATTTCATACTATGGGAAACATTATGCTAAGAAATATATAAGAGGTAAACCACTAAGATTTGGATTCAAGGACTGGGCACTTTGTTCTTCATCTGGTTATATGGTGTCCTTCAAAATTTATACAAGGAAGGAAGAAAATGATGAGAAGCAGTTTGGCTTAGGTGGTGATACAGTTATCTCACTAATAAAAAACTGCAGATGTACCCCCACATAAAGGGTTCAAGCTATACTTCGATAACTATTTCACGTCAATAAAATTGCTCAAACACCTGTCTGATGAAGGTTACTGTGCAACGGGAACTATTCGAGAAGGCCGTACTAAGAAATGCCCTCTCATTAGCACAGCAGAAATGAAGAAACTGCCGGGTGGATCCAGCGATTTCTGCTCTTCGGGTGGAATACTTGCCGTCAGGTGGAAGGATAACAATGTTGTTACTATAGCAACAAACCACGGTGAAAATAGAGAGGGAAGCTGCTCTAGATGGTCCAAGGAAAAGAAAGGAAAGATGACGATCAACCAGCCTACACTTTTTGGCTCCTATAATAAAGGAATGGGGGGTGCAGATCTAATGGATCAGTTAGTGGAAACACACAGAACCAGAATATGTAAAAAAAAAAAATGGTACTGGTCAATCTTTGTTTACTTACTGGACGTTTGTATTGTCAATGCATGGCTGATAATGCGTAAAGTCTTGCCGGATGATGATAAATTGCAAAGTCTCCTGAAGTATCGAAGGGATGTATGTGTTAGTTTGCTGAAGACGCATGGAACTGTTTCTAGAAGGGGAAAACAACCGTGTGATCCCAACATAGATAGTCGCTTCGACGGAAGGAACCACTGGATTATTTCCGTGAGCCCGGAAAAGAAATGTCGCCAGTGTTCAGGGAAAGCAAAATTCATGTGCGACAGATGTGATGTAGGCCTCTACCCGAAATGTTTCAAGGCCTACCATTCATACTAGGAAAACAGTGGTGGTATTATGCCTTAGGCAGTTTCTTTGAAGAACTCTACAGACGTGTGATAGAAGTACAGAATTTTGAGCAAAAAATTGTTTGAATCAACATTTGAGGATGTTTCTTGTATGTGAGTGTATATGTAACTGATATTCTGACAAAATCAACAATAAAGAAACTATCGTTGTGTTGTACTGGTCTTCTATTATTGAGTCTTCTCTTCCTCTCCCTCTTCTTCAGTTATTTTATCCTTGCATGTGATCCGATTTTTCGGATCGCACCTCCCTACCAAAGTACGCAATATCCTGTGTTCTATGCATAATATATATTTAATGTACTTACATATGGTTAGGAAAACACAAAAAAATTAACTAAAATGCGACTAGGAAACTTCATGCACTAATGGGTTAAGACACAGCAGGTCGTTATGCTACTTAGGTTCCAGAATGGGTTTAAAAAAAAAAAAAAAGTAAATAAACGCAATGTAAAGTTTAATCTTATACCAATTGTACAGTATCATTTGAAGTAATTCCACATACTGTATATCAGTTGACTATATTTGTAAGTAGTACAGGAGATATTATAAGTAGAATTTTGTAAACAATATAAATTTATTAAGGATGAGCTGTGTGTTTAATAGAAAAATTGTTAGCGTGAATTGTATAATATTGTATTATAGAAAAATTTTCTTCTCTTGTTAACTTTAATATTTAGTGCTTGACAATAATGTATTTTAGTGTACCATTTGCCACCGAGGTAGACACCTCATTTGCAAATAAAGAGATGTTGACTTCTTTTGACAACGTAGCTCACGACCACGCCAAGAATGTAAGATCACAACTTAAACATACACTAGGGAAGCTGACCCACACTACCATCTTTGTAGTGAACGTGCCCCACAGGCATGATTTGAGTAGAGACTCGTGTGTGAACATTGAGGTGCACAAGGTCAATACAGATATGGTTAAAATTTGTAAACATTTTCGGAATACTCAGGTTATTGAATGCAGCAGTTTCGGGAGATACTGTTATACAAAACATGGCCTCCATCCAAACAATTCAGGTAAACGAAAGATAGCAAATATTGTTCTAGATTTTATTAATCTTAAGATATGTACTGTAAAACAGGCAAATCCCTTGAGTTATAATACTGACCAGGAAAACTGGTAGAAAGAGCCAGCTGTACTTCAAGCTAGCTCAGTCAACTAGAAAATGAAACTCAGGAAAGTAAGGAATTTCAAGTTACCCAATTGCAACAGTCAAGTTTTAGGGAGGAAGAGGGTCTGAGATTGCTCTTGGTAAACTGTCAGTAGTAAATAAACAATTAAAATTCGGTACATTGATGGAAACTTATGAGACTGATGTGGTGATAGGAGTGGAATCGTGGTTGAGAGAAGGGGTGGGTAATAGAGAAGTATTTCCAGAAGGGTACACAGTCTATCGTAGAGACCGAGTAGATAAAAAGGGAGGGGGGGGGTGTTAATTCTGGTGAAGGAAACTTATTGTTCACATGAATGGTTTACCGATGAAAGGGATGAAATATTAGGGATAAAATTAGTTTGTGATAATATGAAGGAGGTGGGAATTATAGGAACATACAGGCCTGGAAGAGAGGAAAGAGACATGGAAATCATTGAGAAAATAATAGATTATACTCGTAAAAACAATAATAATGATATGGTAATAATTGGAGGAGATCTAAATTTGCCTTAAGTTGAATGGAATGGAGCTGCAAGTGAAGCCCATGAACAGAAACTGGCAAATAAGTTAATTTGGGAGGGAGGATTTACACAAGTAGTACAAGAATCGACTCGTCTCAATAACTTACTAGATGTATTCTTGGTTAAACCATGGGAAATTGTTGATAAAACTGAGGTAATTGAAGGATTAGGAGACCATAAGGCTGTAATAATGGATGTAGGACTCGTACCAAAAAGGCTTAATAAGAGGGTTACACAAGACAAGAAATTGTACAGAAAAACTAAAGTTGATGAATGTGGGACTTACCTTAAATCACAATTCAGTTGCTGGATAAGTGAAGGGAGTAACGTGGATACACTTTGGGCTAAATTTAAAGGAATCATTTGGGAAGGAGAGAAGAGATTTGTACCTGTTAAGAAGGGTAAAATGACCTCAGACCCTGTTTATTATACAAGGGAAATAAGAAAATTAAAAAGAAAATGTAGAATAGTAAACAGGAAAATCAAAGAAGGTATGGAGAGTAGAGAAAGTAGAAAACAGCTAATGAGGGAACTGAATAGAGTAAAAAAGGAAGCAAAAGAGAATTATATGAATGGCATTCTTCAAGAGCGTAATGACCACAAAGGGAAATGGAAAAAGCTGTATTCATATATCAGGAATCAAAAAGGAAAAGGAATCCAAATTCCTACAATGGTGGGAGAAGGGGGTGAACACTATTTAACAGATACTGAGAAAGCAAACCTATTTAGTAGGGAATTTATAGATTCAGTAGATGATTGTCAAGCGTTGGAAACCGAAACAGAAGATAGAGAGGGATAGAGACAGAGGGAAACAAGAAGCTCCTCATTCACAAATGAAGATATTTTCAGAGAAATCTAACTCCTTCAGCAAGGAAAAGCAGCAGGAAGTGATCAAATTACTGGGGAGGTATTAAAGACAATGGGGTGGTACATAGTGCCTTATTTAAAATTTCTCTTTGACTATGTCATAAATAATAGTGTAATACCAAAGGTATGGAAGGAATCTATAATAATACCAATTTATAAAGGAAAGGGTGATAAAAGGAAACCAGAGAACTACAGACCAATCAGCCTGACCAGTATAGTTTGTAAAATACTGGAGAGTTTAATATCAAAGTACATCAGAGGGATATGTGATGATAAAAATTGGTTCATGAGGAGCCAGTATGGATTTAGAAAGAAATTTTCTTGTGAGGCACAACTGGTGGGATTTCAGCAGGACATATCAGATCAGTTGGATTCAGGAGGTCAGTTGGATTGCATAGCCATAGATCTTTCCAAAGCCTTTGATAGAGTGGAACATGGAATATTATTAAAGAAATTGGAGGGAATAGGATTGGACATAAGGGTTACACGTTGGATAAAAACATTTCTAAATTCAAGGGTTCAGAAAGTCAAAGTAGGAAATAATGTATCTCAGGAAGAGAAAGTTTGGAAGGGAATTGCACAGGGTAGTATAATCGGTCCGTTACTTTTCTTAATATACGCAAATGATTTAGGGAACAATATAACATCAAAAATAAGATTGCATGCAGATGACATAATTGTTTATAGGGAAATAAACAACATTGAGGATTGTTCAGAATTACAAAGGGACCGTGAAAGTATCCAACAATGGGTTGAAGAAAATAATATGAAGATTAATGGAGGCAAATCAACTGTTACAACTTTTACAAACAGGAGCTTAAAACTGAATTTGAATATACTTTGGATGAGGTAGTTATCCCAAAAGATGGCAAGTGCAAATACTTAGGTGTGAGATTTGAAAGTAATTTGCACTGGAAGGGTCATATTGATGACATTGTTGGGAAAGCATACAGATCGTTACATGTCATAATGAGGCTACTTAAAGGATGCAACAAAGAATTAAAAGAAAAAAAGTTACTTGAGTATGGTTCGTCCATAATTGGAACATGCAAACAGTGTTTGGGATCCTCACCAAGAATACCTAATAAAAGAAATAGATAGTGTGCAGAGGAAAGCAGCAAGATTTGTAACAGGGGATTTCAGGGGAAAGAGTAGTGTATCAGAAATGTTAAAGGAACTTGGGTGGGAAACTTTAAGTAAGAGAAGGGAGAAAACTAGACTTATAGGATTATATAGAGCCTATACAGGAGAAGAAGCATGGGGAGATATCCGTGAGAGGCTTCAGTTGGAAAATAATTATATCGGCAGGACTGACCACAAATATAAAATTAGAAGGAATTTTAGCAGAAGCGATTGGGGTAAATTTTCATTCATTGGGAAGGGTGTGAAGGAGTGGAACAGTTTACCAGGGGTAGTGTTTGATCCTTTTGCATAATCTGTACAGATATTCAAGAAGAGAATAAACAGTAACAGAGAAAATAAATGAAGTGTTAGGTGGCATTCGACCAGTGCAGGTTATTGTAAATAAAAAAATGTGTGTGAATAAATTAATTCCATCCCCTGGTCTAAGGAGTTTGGGCAGCCAAAGTAGGGGACTGCCTGTAGGGGTGAAGTACAGTGGGGTCTTCGAGGGCTCTGGGATCGCTACGGTAGCTGTGAAGGCCCTTCAGGAACTCTGAAAAGTGTTGGCAAAAGGGGCTCTGGTTAAGACGCAGCAGGTCGTTATGCTACTTAGGATCCAGAATGGGTAAAAAAAAAAAAAAAAAAAGTAAATAATTAAATGCAATGTAAATATTAATCTTATACCAGTTGTATAGTATCATTTGAAGTAATTCCACATACTGTATATCAGTTGACTATGTTTGTAAGTAGTACAGGAGATATTATAAGTAGAATTTTGTAAACAATATAAATTTATTAAGGATGAGCTGTGTGTTTAATAGAAAACATTGTTAGCGTAAATTGTATAATATTGTATTATAGGAAAATTTTCTTCTCTTGTTAATTTAATATTTAGTGCTTGACAATAATGTATTTTAGTGTACCATTTGCCACTGAGGTAGACACCTCATTTGCAAATAAAGAGATTTTGATTTGATTTTGATTTGATATCATACGCAAAACATGCTTTCCAAATTGCGTTATATCTAAGTCACCATGACTGTTTTGGAATTTTTAAAGGTATCATTTAGTGCATCAGGGACGCAAATAATGTTTCCTAGCTAATGGCATTGTTGTTTTCCTCCTGTTACGATGATAGTTGGCAAGACAGTGCAGGTAGCGCAGCAGGCTGACAAAAATAACGCATCAGTGAGTATTTATAATTATTGTGGTATTGAGCTGTGAAAAATTAATCATATTTCAGTATATTTGTTTCGGGAATAGTTTGAGGATTTAACCTCGTATGATAGTTACTTTCTTCTCTGATGGAGATGGCATTCAACTTTCTTCTCTGATGGAGATGGCATTCAAACACAAATATCTTTTAATGTATGAAATATCATACGCTGGGCATTCGCAAGATGAAATTTTTCAGTTTAAGATAAAATACAATAACAGATGGGGAGGCCATTCTGAACATTCTGGACAGCTTAGAAAATGATGATTGTGATAATGACCCATTTTCAGATGCAGATGAAATATGATTAGTGTTTAGGGGAGCTGTTGATGGCAATGACAGTGATCAAGACGATGGGCCTAGTGATGATGATGATGATTGTGCTACGGCTTGGGATGTAGGAAAAGGTGTACTTAGACAGGAAATCGAGGTCAGAGGGTAAAGAAAACTCTGTGTGGCTTAGAAGAGTGACTCGATGTATGCATTTTTGAAAATCAGAGAGAGTATTTACTGCAGCTGATGAGAATCAAGTACCTCTACTGTACCGTACCCAAGGGTAGATACCCTCTAGGACGATGCCTCCATTCCTGTATGAACATCCGACTAACTCAGGGTTGGGCAGAGAGTGGGTTGGTCGTCAATTGGGTCAGGATAAAAGTCAAATTTCTACACTTAAATATAAGTAAATGACAGGAAAATGGAGGTATAACTCGAATGAGAAACAATCATATGGGGTAGGATGAATTTATTCATAAATATCCCCGAATCATTCTACTTGAAATCAATTAAATCATATAATAAAATAGCATTATAAAATCTCAAAATAACAGAAATAGCTGGACATTGACAACGTTAATTATTTAAAGAAACAAAGTGAATAAAGTATCAAGCACAACATTGAATACTTGCATACTTCTTCTTTTTTGTCCATAGTTCATGTGATATGGTAATAAGTATACGCATACACTGATATGTAGTTATTTCGCATGGAGTCACACTAGAAAATATCGCAACGATACGGGTTACGAATTTAATTTAAATCGAGAGTCGCCAGAATTTTATCGTTAAAGAAAATTACAATATAAAGAAAAGTTCGATGAAAAGAAAAACTAAGACGCAATGGGATATGATGTGAATTATATAAAATACTAGTGGTATTTCCTACGCTATATTTACAACAAATCAAATAAGCAACACTAAACACATCTATTTACATCGGATAAAGAGAAAAAGTCTTTCATACTACACAGAATCTACGTGAATCGCGGTTCACCACAAAGGATCTAGTAAGAACTAGATTGACCATCAATAAAACTCAGCACTCGGGCTGTTCCCCGTTAAAACTACGAGACAAGGTATTCAAACAACATGTAACAATGTAAAACATCATCCTGTAAGGGAAAAACATACAAATAACCATCAATAGTATGTAGAAAGCAATGGGCAACATTGCCTCCTTCTGCTGCATTTGTGCGCTCAACGGCGCGGTCATCCGTCATGTATTTCCGGGTGGGCTGTGAGCTGAAAGGAAATGTTGAACTCAACACTGTACTACAGCTTTGGTTTCTGTCTCCCAAGATTGTGACACGGAAATATCTCATTCGCGCCATCTAATAAAAACACGGCCAATATACCAGCTTGCAATGAGATAATATCTTTCGTCGGCTATACGGAAACTCACTTATAATCATTCCTTCCTAGCATGCTTTTACAAATTAGCACACATCAGACTCCTTGGTCTGGAATCAATTCCGTCAATTCTGATAACAATATACTCTCAGAAGACAATTGGCAGGTACATGTCCACTGCACATTATTCTTTTACATATCAGGCATGCAATCGGCCTGCAAAATCACTTTATCATTCCGCATGCAATCTTATTTCTCATATCTCTTATGAATTACATTAGCTTTCTACATTATGAGACCCGGTTTGTTTCCTGTGCAAATCATTAGGCAAAAAACAGATTCCAACCTAAATTCGAAGATCCTATTCTTTCAACATCGTTATGCAGCTCCTTACGTACAGCTCCTGAAATACCATGCGTCATGCAATTAGCTATAACTGTCTCTCTAAATGATCAAAATGAAATGACGTAAGTATTTAACTTTGAACTTGGATGAACTTGTTAATCTAATCCTCCTAGCACTATCTTACAAGGGAAAATCGGAATATTCTACACTAAATAAACATGCATAAATGAACAACAATCTAAACCTAACAAATCCCTCATTATCCCAATTATCTAGTCATTAATCAAAATAAAAATAAAAAGAACATGCATTACTCTCTTATCCGTATATACAACAATATCAAAGTGAATCAAACACATGCCTTCAGGCTTACTTTACATTAAATAAAATCTCTATTCTCAACTGTACTAGTATTTTAACATAACCCATATAACATTCCAAAATTAACACATGTGTCTTATCTTAATTTGTGGGGACTCTCTGGATACATGGTAGCAGCTCACATCTCTGCTATATTAGGGATTTACTCCATGTTGATCACAGCTTCAACACGTGGAAATGCACTTCCTTCTTCCATAGGCGAAGCCATCTTCTTGCTGAAAAGTTGTTGAACACTGGAACACAGAAAGCTTTGGATGAATATCTCTTCACCGCTCACTTCTATAAGTGCCGAACGACCCTTGATTACAAATTCAGCCAAGCAAACTGACACATTAATAATGCAAACTTTATATTTAAGGGTATACACACAGTTTTTGAGAGCGGCACGTGGTACGGATCGACAGTTCCTCGCGAAACGCGACCGACACGAAAATGTGAGACAGTGGCACGTCTCTCCTGCACTTGCTACGCTGCGGCTAATCATCACCGTCTCTATATGTTGATAGTAAACTTTGCAATAATATAATCTTCAATTAACTCTGGAACAGTTATTTTATCCAACTGCACAACTGAAACATTTGTTTAAAATCATATACTGTTACTGATATAACACTTCAGTATCCGCGATTGCAATGACACTTCTACTCTCTCCAAACTTCTCGATCAGAATGACACTCTCCTGAGCTTGGGGTGCTGAGGAAGCTTCGGTAACGCCGTTTCAACTATGGGGTTCCCGCTTGTCTAGACAAACCACCAATCAGAAAGCTTGCCATGTATAATGACACAATATTAATTATAATACAATAATGAAACATAGTTCAAACAATAGCAAATCTCTTCCTATAATTTTTATATCGTATTTCTGATCATATTTCACTTACAGACATGTGGAAAACCGATAAATGACAGAATTAAACTCAAGCAACTGTACACGTTGGTCAACCTGGGATTATCACTTGGCGCGATGTAGACTCCATGGTTGCCGTATCCTCATGTTCTCATTGGTGGAATATATAGCTTGGTCAGCACCTTGTACACGTGCTGATCTTTACCAACGCTTGGTTACGCTAAGCTATTCTCACGGTCTCGAGGAAATGTTGGGCAATATCCAGCGACTTGATGTCTCCATAGACATCCGGTCTCAACTATCTTGGGATTCAATACTCTACCATTTATGACTGTAATTTATATGAATAAAATTTATATATTATGTCAAATAATACTCTGAACATTTCTTATGGGCCGGCAGGATACGGCTCACTACAGAAGGCTCCTACAATTGCAGAATTCATTGATGTATCTTCCAAATGAAATGAATCCAGGAATCCACAGAAGAAAGTAAGGGAAGTAAGAAATTGGATAAACAAGGAGCTTAAGAAGTCAGTGAAGTTTACAGAGAGAGATGTGCCAGAACCATCATGCGTTCAAGAGTTGAGTGTCAGTAAGTTCACTCCAGTGCTTTGTTCAGTTCCACGTGATGAAGTGATTACTAAATGGTGATGGAGAGAATCATGAAAACAAACAAAACAATATTTTCTGTGGTTACTGTTACTAATAATGTATTACAAAAACAACAGTAGGCTTCAAAGTTCGCTTCAGATCATGCTAACACTTCATATGATAGGTGGGAAGTAGGGACTTTCCCCGCGAGTATTCCTTGCCCTAGAGGTTTCTGAATTATTTAAATTCCATCTATGAGATCAGTATTCTGTTTTTAGTTCTAATTTATGTTGCAATAAATTATTTTTGTTTTTGGTAAATCATAACTGTATTTGGTGTAATATGTTACCCCCTACTGCCCAGTGTATGATATATCATACGCCCAAAAAAAAGTCCTTAAAATTGAAATATTCAGATTGTTTAAGTATTCTTGCTTCAAGGATCGGTTATAGATGTAATGTTGAAAAAAGTACAAGAAAACTCGAAAAAAATATTTTCTGGGCATTAATGGGTTAATTGTAGTTTTTTAAGAAAAATTACAAATTATAAATGTGAGGATGATGTAGGTACATGCGTCAAGAAATGAGCGAGTGGGGTGACATTAAATAAAATATTCTTACATAGAGAGTCGAAGGGGAAATGTAACAAGAGGGGAGTTAAGTATTAAGGAATGAAATTGAAGGAAAGGTGAGTTCAAAGAAAAAAATGATGTGTTAAAATTCACTTACCCCTTTGTCAATTATGATGTTAATTGGTTAAAGTAAAGTCAGTTAAGGCAAAATGTTCTATGTAATTTCATTTATCTTTGTAACCGGATTCCAGTGGTTACACGATACACAGTTAAGGGGAAAAAATCAAATTACACGGCACTTTAAAAACTTAGCACACAATAAAACATCAGATGAACTGCGCCCATACAAACAAATAAACATCAGGTTGGGCAACGTGACGACTATAATAAAGGAATGTGGAGCGGGTCTGGGAAACCTACCAAGGCCATGGGGATACGAAGGTTGCGGGTTTCCAGAAAAATCAACAGCGATCCCGTGATTCAAGCTATTATTTTCCAAAATGAACATTACAAAGAAATTTGAAACAGAAATACAAATTAGATGTAGTTTGCCAAGAGCTTTGCTTTAGGTCACGAGGTTAACCACGGATATCTTAACATAAGGCAACTTCTACAATACAATTTTGAGTCTAAGAGGAACCACAGGATACAAACACAATATTGAATGAAAGTTAACGCGCTTTCTAAGGCATCTAAGAAATTGAGTGGTGAGTCTGGGCGAGTAGGGTAAACTCCTACGTGAAAATACAAACGAACATTAAATGTAAATTGAGGTGGAACTGAAACCAACAGTGCTTACCCCAAGGTAAGGGAGGGAGGATTCGCCGACGTGCGCCTGATCGCTGGACTGACAAGAAAGCGAAAACCACAAAATCTCATCTCACTCTCTTAAAAAGGCAAGGCTGGTCCTGGTGTGATTACCGAGTGACCGATCAGAGCACAGGAGCTTTCCCATCGCCACCCAGATCCGCCAATTAAAACTCTTTATCAAGTCTCGATGTTTTCATAACATCGAGAACATGGCAAACCCTAATCGCGAACTTTCCATCTTCCAGAATTAGTAAAGACATGCTTCTAGAATCAACAGCGGCCAAAACACCCTGTTCCAAAAGTCAGCGTCACAACATTTCCGGAACATTGCCAAATATCACTGAACAATAATAATTTACAATCTAGTAGTTACTTAGGTAGATAAAGGGAAATCAAAAAAAAAGTATTCTACAGTAATGTTTTACACCATACAGGTTAGGTAGTTTAAGGGGAATACAAATAAAATATTCTACAATAATATTTTACGTCATACAGTAAACATTCCTTTGAAGGAAATTCTCTGCAGGTCTCAACCTTTTCGAATGTTATAGTGTTAATCAGTTGTATGGTAGCGTTGAAATGACTGCACTTGTGCTTCTGGTGTTATATCGATGTGAAATTAGGGAGGTTGGTGTGGTGGAGGGGGGTTAGGCGGAGTGTTAAGTTTATGTGTTATTGGTTGCAGTGGGTTTGTGGGGGAGGACAGGGTAGGAGTTGTGTTTTTTAAGTAGTACGGGTCCTGGAAGATGATAATTTAAGATTATTTAGAATGTTGTTTTGTTTTAAATTTAGTGATTGCAATCATTTTGGTAATTTTTCATATAATGGGTTTTTTATGTCAATTATATCATTGAGGTTAAGATTTTTGTTATAATATTGGTCTAAAAATATATAGATGTTTTCTAATTCATTCATCAGTCATACCTCCTAGCCAATATAAATACAGCTACTTACCATCGAGCACTCTTCCTTGCCCCTACAACATACTTTAAGAAGACTGCAGACTTATCTCGTCACATGAAATTAACAACAAACTAGCAACTTTAAATTTTATTTTAAACCCCACTTGGAGTGATGAAAAATACCTTTTGTCATTATTCTAAAGATAAAACTGTTTAAGCTCTAAATTTATTTTTTACAGAGCGCCTTTTAACAAAGTTCAATTCAACGCGGAATTAACTGTGTTCTTATAGAACTTTATAATTACAGCTACTTACTATCGAGCATTTTTCCTCGTCCCTACAACGTAATTTAAGAAGGCATCAGACTTATCTAATCACAAAAGATTAACAACAAAGTAGCATCTTTAAAATTTATTTAAACTCCACTTGGAGTAATCGATAACACTTTTCTTCGTTATTATTTTAAAGATTAAGCTGTTTAAGCTCAAAGCTTATTTCTTATGCCCTCAACCAAAACAGGGCACCTTTTAACAAGGTTCAATTCAACGCAGTAATAATTGTGTTCATATAGAACTACTAATATGCAACTTGTTACCACATTTTTAGACAAGGACATTCATAAAAGTATGTATATTAGGACTGTTTGTAAGGCTTTATTATAGGAATATTTTATCTAATGTCATCCCACTCGCTCATTTTTTGATGCATGTACCTACAACATCGTCCTCACATTTATGATTTGTAATTTTTCTTAAAAACTACAATTAAGAGCAATCAGGATCCTGATTTATTATCTTTCAGTTTTGAGATTAAGGCTGAAGATGCCCTTAAAAAAAAGGGTGAAACATGTCCCTATAATTTACTTAACAAGTTTTAATTCTTAATTAAAATTACTCTTTATGTATTGAATAGGTGGACTTTAATGAACATTAATATCACTACCCTGCAAAAAAAAAAACTTTTTTGTGCGGTAAAAACGAAAATAGGTGGGTTTTATGAATTTTTTAACACAGAATTCGAGGAAAAAATTAGTTTTGGTGTATCACGTCTGGTTTAGTGGCAATTTTACAAAATGTTATTTTGTTCTTACATAAAATTGTTGATACTTAGTATTGATTCAATTTGATGTATTAATGTAAATTTCAGCTTGCAAAACGTAATCATATTTTGCATGCATTAAATACACATAAATGCTGCTTTGTAAGTAAGTAGATGGTTTGTATTATGTTTTTAATGTATATTGAAATTCGTGAAACTGAAGCATAAAGCGCCTTTTTAGTTTTGGCTGTACAGTTTCCTTTAAATTAATATAACCTTGCCTTGAATAAAAATTACATGGGTAAACATACATAGTTTTTTACTTACATTATGTGCAGGTTAGATTCACACCTCTGTCTTTTCCCGTTTTCCTTGGAATTTCCGAGTTTTTGAAGTTCCTGAATGATCTCTAGAAGGGTCGTCTCGTGCAATCGGCCATCATATTCACATCCCAATGTCCCTGATAGCGTCGTTCTGCATCTTTGAGGTTCTGGTGAAACCTTTCACCTTGATCTTCACTGACAGATCCTAAATTTGGAGGGAAATAATCCAGATGCGAAGCTAAGAAATGAAGCTTAAGGCTCATATTACAACTGAGTTCCTTAAACATTATCAACATTTTCCTTACAATTTCTTTGTATTGAGGGTCCTTAATGTTGCCAAGGAATTTAGTCTCTACATTTTTGAATGCGTTCCATGCCTCTTTCTCGATTTTGGTCACCGTGTCCGTGAAATTTTTTTCCTTCATCAGTTTACGAATCTGTGGTTCATCAAATACGCTTTCTTTGATTTTTGCATCTGAAAATGAGGGTAATTTAGTGGATAAATATTGGAAGCATAGGCTACTTTTATCTAATGCCTTGACATAGAGTTTCATCAATCCTAATTAGATGTGCAAGGGTGGAAGTAGAATTTTTTCACGGTCAATAAGACTTACATTCAAGACATTTTTGGATCCTGGTTGTAGTTGTTTCCTTTCTGGCCATTTCACTGTATCCCAATGTTTATCCCATGCCTTGCTATCCCATTCGCATAGGAAACAGGGAAATTTTGTATAGCCTTTTTGTTGTTCCAGCAACAATCCAATGATCTTCAAATCACCGCAAATTTGCCACCCATGCTCGTGATAATTAATTTTTTCAAGCACCAACTTTAAGGTCTCGTATGTTTCAGACATTTTTGTGGAGTGTGCAAGTGGTACGGATGCCAGAACATTTGTATTATGAAGCAAAACAGCCTTTAAACTTCTTTTGGGAGAGTCAGTAAAACCACGCCAGTTACTAGGATCATACTCTTTCACTCCCAGTTGAAGTAGAAGATTTGAAACATCCGTACAAAATACAAGTTCATCTTCTTGAGTATAATACTTTTGGACTGTCATCGTTGCAAGGAAACTGCTTTATCAGTCCATCATAAACATCGCATAAGGGCTGGGGCTTTTAACACGTCTGTTCATTCAAGTGGTCTAAGATGAAAGACAAACGCTCAACTGCCTTATCTTCAATCCTACATACCTCGCGGTCTGTTGCGTATCTGGGGGAGTTTGTTATGAATTTACCAGGAAACCCCCAACTACAAAATGAAAATTTAGACAGCAATAAACCTATAATAAAATGCAAACAATAACAAATCAAATCACATAATTGTATTCTAAAAAAAAAGTTGCACAAGAACATCTCTCAACATTACATCTTATGAATTCATGCAGATAATAAAACACTGAATTGCGTCAAAACTAAACTAGCATTATTTTCGGAATCAGGGCAGCGATTTCTATAAGAATTACATATTTTCTATTTGACCGTAAAATCATGTTGGCTAGTGTATTTTTTTTTACTTTAACACACTCCAGTTCCGTGAGAAAATTTCTGCATCAATTATATCATTTCTCAGCCACGATTCAACTCCTATTAAAATATCTGGTAAGTATATATCTATTAAATTACTAAATGCTATTCCTTTCTTTACAGTACTTCTACAGTTTAACACCTAACATTTTTTATGCCATCCCTACTTGACTTCGAGATCCCTGTACCCTTAAAACTGCTCCCTAAACCACCCCGTTTCTCTGCTTGTACCTCCCTATAACCCTTCTAAACAAATTTCTAACTTACTCATACCACTGCAGTTTAGGGTAAGTGAAGGCCATCCGAGCACAGATCCCTATCTCCTACCCACCCATTACGATCTAGAAATCTCACGCCCAGTTTCCCCACATACCCTCTCCACAGTCTCATTTAAATCCCCAATCACCTTCCAGTCAGTATCTCTTCTACACAGTATCCCACTGATAATAATCTAAGTTTCCCCGTGAGATCTCCAAAGTTAAACAACATTGGGCGTGGTCGAGAAGTGGATGGGTTGCCATGCGCTGTTGGTGGGGTTGTAAGGGAATGGAGGAGCGGAAAGGAACTGGTCACCCTACCGCACATAAACTCCGGCTCGGACACACCTCTGTGGAGGTTCGGACCTGCCTTCGGGCAAAACACACCCTTACCTTACCTCCTTAAACTTCACCCATGCAGCATTTACCACATCCCACACACCGCCAACTATGTTGGTTACTTATACCAGCTTGCCTTACGTTGTTGGTACCAACGTGAATCACTACCACCTTCTCCTTTCCCTCCTCCTTCTCTTCTACTTCCTTCAACATCTGCCTCAACCTAATTCCTTTATAACACTCTACCCTGGTTCCCTTTCTTCCACACACTTTCCCCATATGTCTAACTATGGAATCCCCCATGGCCACCTGATTTGATATTTGATTCCCTCCTTTCTTGGTCAGCCCTATATTTGGCTGACAGCTGCAGAAGCTACTTCCTCCTTGCTCCCCAGCCCCTCTTCCACCTGTCTTTTCCTATCCCCTACTCTACATTTCCCTTCCTCCTACTTCCGCACATATCAGCAACAGTTCTCTGTTCCTCATCTTCCTTCTGTTGTTCTACTTGTAGTGACTCGCACAGATTTCTCACAGACACCTGTCCTGAATTCTGATCCTGAATAGAGCCCTTAGCCTGCAGTCTCCTTCCCCTTAGAACATTAGACCACCTGTCTTCTACAATTCCCCCTTTCCTTCCCATCCCTCTTTTACACCTGTTGTATGCTGTACATTGTTTGAGGGAGGCCTACTTTCCTTCCTGTCTTCTGAGAGAATCCTAATTATCTCCCTCAAGCTCTCCAACTCCTCCCTCATACTCCTTAGTGCCTGGTCACACCCACAGTTCCTACACTTGCACTCCTTAGCCATTCTTTATGGAAAAATGAAAAGAAAAGAAACTTATTATGTGCAAAAAAAAAATGAAAGGAAAGAAATATTGTCTAGGATAGTACACAAAGATCACACAACAATAAGGTAATTCATATATTATTACACCACTTCTGTGAGTTTCTTGAACTCGGAGAAAGTCACACTTGTGTATTTGGCAGAGTTGTTGTAAGAGGGTTTCCTTGTTGGATGTTATGCCTTCTATGTTAACTGATACAACTGTCAGCTTTGGTCCTGAAAAGGACCATTTTTGGGGTTTATTAACCATTGAAATTGATCTTGGTACTTCTGGAGTGAGAGAATCAGCCGTCTAGGAAAAGTCCTAGTCCGTTGCCCAGGAGACACCCGGATGTATAACAATATCACATGCAAATACACCCTACTAGGAGGTTTCTCTCTGCTGTACACAGATCCTTAATCTGACATAGCACATAGAAGATGGTTTTCAGCGTGGTGATATTACTGGAGTGGCTTTTGTTGATCTCTCTTCAGCATATGATACTGTACAACACCTGATAGTTCTCAGGAAGTTTTACCATCTTACTATGGATTTCAGGCTCACAACGATTATTGCCACGCTGTTGCAGAACCGACGTTTCTTTCTTGAATTCCAAGGACAGCAGAGTAGATGGAGAGTACAGAAGAACGGTCTCCCTCAAGGCAGTGTCCTAGCACCAATGCTATTTAACATATATACCAACGACCAACCTCTTCCACCGCACACAAGGAGCTTCCTGTACGCAGATGACCTGGCCCTGGCAACTCAGAGTAAAAACTTCGAGCAAATGGAACAAAACCTCACTGCTGCTTTGAAGATGCTCTCAGAATATTATGAGGAAAATCACCACCAGCCAAACCGTTGCCTACGCTATAATACAAGACCTTGAAATGCACTCGTGGAAACGGGTTGCTTCCTAGTTCACCATTCAGCCGCTAGGATCGCGGTCTTGCCCCCTTGTATTCGCATGGCCGTATATGTTAATAAGTAAAGTATATCCTAAATAAAAAGAACTGAATGTTTTTTGCGAGTATTGATAGTACTTTATTTATAGAGCGGTGCTGCATTGGCTTGGATATGTCATTGAAGTTTCAAAATTTTCCTTCTGAGGGGCTTCTTAACAAGTTTCAAAACTTTCTCTCTTCTACTTGAGTGGCTCAAAGTAATGTTGTCTAACAGAGGTCTCAGAAATTTTCATAGTAGAAAAGAGGTGGTTTGTCGCCTTTACACTTTCCACACTTAATTTCACTGTTGAACATGTCTTTCGAAAAATAAACATACACCTTTTAATAATACAGATGAAAAGCGCACAATGTGCAGGAAAAAAACAAACAAACAAACAAATAGTTAACAATAGTTATTAGGATAGTCCCTCACTGCAAAGCATTTTCAATGAGCACTTCCTTTCACTGCATATCATTGCGTGATATCGAACACAGCTTCTGTTGCAAAAAGCACAAACACAGGTGACGTCTGGATCGTGATATTTGCTGGTCATGCACACCTTGAAGTGGAAGCCATGAACGGCGTAGCGTGTCACTAAATGTCTCGGCTCATAGTTCCCTTGTTGCCAATCGCTGTAGATCATAGCGTCTGTAGCATAGAACTCTGACCATATTTCATTTTTCCTCTTTCCAAAGCACTTCCATGAGGCCTTTATATGCAGGAGTTGCTGGCAAAAGTAGCTGTAGTCGTAGTTCCTCAATGAAGAAAAGCTCCCTGGTGAGCTCGTATGCGAGCCGAGAGGGTGTGAATTTGGAAAGGCATAATATTTTTTTCAGAAAAGTGGCTTTCACTTTCTCAGTCTGTTCCAGATTTCTCTGTGTGCAGTGTATCCAAATTAATTCTAGTCCATATGTTATGATAGGGGTGATTTTAATTTTGAATAATTTCATTGCTGTTCCAGTTGATAGTCTATTGATGAGTTTTATGTCGTTCATCGCCTTGATAGCCGTGTTTGTTTTGTCTTCTATGTGTTTTCTGAATATGATGCCACGTGTTTGTACGGTCCTTACAAACGTACACCTTTTAGTTACTCTCTTCAGGACAAGTACTGCGTAGCGGAAGTGACAAATTCCGTCGTTCACTGCAGAAGTGCCACAGACGATTTTCGGTATCTGAGGGCTCCTCGATCTTGAAAACGAATAAGACACAATGTTGGACTTCGAGTAGCTGGAGAACAGATATGTTCTAAACAGCCTTTATAGTCTGTTTTTTCTTTTGCCACACGAACCATAATGTCATTGTATTCTGCTTGGCGTCTTAGGTAGCTGAAGAAGAGCTCGATGTCATAGCTCGTTAGGTTCCTCATCAATGCATAATGCAAATGTACACTTATGAGGTATTTTACGCAGGCCACAGTGGACTGGGTAGTCAAGATCTATGCCTGATACATTTCTCTCATGATTCGTTTTTACTTCCTCTGAATGCATTTTAAGTTTCTTAATATATGACAGGAAATCATTAATTAACCAACTGAGGAGTTCATCTTCAGTATTAAAAGATGCTTTTTTTTTTTTTCTAGTGACTTTACATCGCACCGACACAAGTAGGTATTATGGCGACGATGGGATAGGAAAGGCCTAGGAGTTGGAAGGAAGCGGCCGTGGCCTTAATTAAGGTACAGCCCCAGCATTTGCCTGGTGTCAAAATGGGAAAGCACGGAAAACCATCTTCAGGGCTGCCGACAGTGGGATTCAAACCCACTATCTCCCGGATGCAAGCTCACAGCCGTGCGCCCCTAACCGTATGATCAACTCACCCGGTTAAAAAATGCTCGTTTGTTCTCATTCCTGAATATATCCCATGTGAGGTGTTGCAGACGTTACGCGCATTGAACAATTTAATAAAATGCTCCATAAAACAAATGGCTTATTTTAAACTGTATTTTATGCTCTCGGGACAAAACCACCTCCATACTTTACAAACCAGAGATTGTTTCAGGGGAAAATACAATATTTTTTAGCTCTTGCTACATTCATTTTCGTGAAATTTGTTGGGCAAATTATTTTCCTCGTTGGTTTCCTAACTTAAGATTTCTGAGTTTGAAGATGCCTCTCAAATGATTGCCGGTCACGGTAGCATAGTTTTAAAAAGTCCAGTGACAAATTTTGGGATCGCCCGATTCTTATGACGTAACTTAGATCAAAACTTAGGAACAGAGGCCTGCTTCGATCAGCTTGAAGTCGTATCTCGCGTAATACTTCCTCTGTATAATGTTTCGAACATTGAACATTCACTGGAAACTTGTGAAACGAAATTCCACTACCTTTAATTTCTCGTGAATAAACCATGACTGGAACTGCGAATGCTTAACATCAGACAAATACATAATACATTCACAACCAACTCAGTTAATGAACACGTTTTAAGACACGAGCCTGGTAGACAGGGGGTAAGATAGCGATCTTACCGGCCCGGCATTGAACTTCAGTGTAACCATTTCCATAGTGTTTTACGGGCTCTATTTCCAGGCCTTGTGTTATAACGTAGGCAACGAGCCAAACCCATCGAAAACTAACGTGTGCGCCTTTCATTTAAACAACAAAGAAGCCCTGCGGAAGCTGCGTGTGAATTGGAAAGGAATGGAGCTGGAACACAGCAATACTCCAGTTTACCTTGGTGTTACCCTAGATCGTTCGCTGACCTTCACCACACACAGCACCAAACTCAAGGCAAAAGTTTCATCACGAAACTGCCTATTGCGTAAGGTAACTGGTTCTGGATGGGGTGCCCATCCCCAGACAGTAAGGACAACTGCCCTATCACTATGCTACTCTGCTGCTGAATATGCTAGTCCCGTGTGGTACAAATCAGCTCACGCAAAGAAAGTCGACATTGCCTTGAATGAAGCCTGCAGGCTAATCACAGGCTGTTTAAAACCAATACTCACACAGAAGTTGTATTCACTTGCAGGTATAGCTCCACCTGATATCCGACGTGAGGTGTCTGCTAATATCAAGAGACAAAAGGTTTGCAGCATCTCAGCCGATCCCCTTCATGAACATCAGCAACCACCAGCTCGATTGAAGTCCAGGAAGAGTTTTCTACAGTCTTCTGTTCCACTTGATTCTGACCCAAAAAAGGCCAGGGTTAAGCTATGGAAACAAAGGTACCCAGATCATCTGGAACGTATTGAATTTGAAGAAAAGTTGCCACCTGGTCACGAAGAGGGATGGTGTATATGGAAGTCGTTAAACAGACCGCGGACCGGCGTTGCAAGATCTAAGGACAATCTTATGAAATGGGGCATCGTGCATGACGGGGACTCATTGTGCAAATGTGGAGAGGAACAGACTTCTAGGCATCTCTTGCACTGTCGTGTATGTCCAGATTCATGTACAGGGTTGGAATTAGCACTGGCTGAAAACAATGCCATCAATGTAGCCAAATACTGGTCACAACTTGTGTAAAAATTTATTTACATTTTATGGCCTTCATTGGACCACTCTAGCCAACTTTATACAAATAATTTTTCAGTTTCCTGTTAGCCCAGTACTTCTTCATTCTCTCTGATCTTATCCTTCTTTCTTCATCGGAAATCACCCTTCCCATTGTCTGTTTGTTGATTCTGATTTGCAGTCTGGTTTGCTTGTCTGTGAGTTTCTTGATTTTGTCGGTTTTGTTTCTTAGGTCTTCCACTGTAATTTGTAATTCATCCATATCTTCCTTGATTTCTGTAATCCACTTAATGTTGCCCTTACTATTCCATAATTTTTCTACTATTCTCTTGATGATCCTGTTCTCTGGTGTCCTGATTAGATGTCCAAAAAATGAAATGCGTTTCTTCCTGATTGAGCTCATTACTGGTTCTATTTCCTTGTAGACTGTTTCATTAGAAGCTACTCTCCAGTGTCCATCTTTTTGGTATGATATGTTGATGCACGTTCTCTCTATCTTGAGTATTTTGTCTATTTGTGTAGTGTTAGTTGTTTTGAAGATGGTTTCACTTGCCTATGTTATTTCTGGTTGAGTGACTGTTTTGTAGTGTTTTAATTTTGTTGCTATTGACAAGCCCTTTTTGTTGTAGGTATTCTTGGTGACATATTGTGCTCTGGTCAGTTTATTTATTCTGTTATGCCATGCTGGCTCTTTATTGAGGTTATATGTTATGATTTCTCCCAGATATTTAAATTTATCTACAATTTTGATTTCTTGGTTTCATGGCAATTTTGTTTATGAGTGGTGGGTAAGTAAACATGATTACTGTCTTTTCAAAAGATATTCCAAGACCAATTTTCTGTGCTATTTCCTGTAGTGATATAACTTGTTGTCTGGTTTCCTGAATGTTGTTGGACAAGAGAGCAAGGTCATCGGCAAATCCTAGGCAGTTTAAACTTATGTTGTCTTTGGGTCTTCCAATTCGGATGCTCTTTGGGTTAATCTCGTACCATTCCCTCATTATATATTCCAAGGGACAGTTGAACAGCAATCTCCTTGTCTTAAGCCTGTTTTTATGATGAATGGCTCAGAGAATTCAGTAGTTATTTTCAAATAATACTTGCTTTCTTTATGTATGTTCTCCATTTGTTATACTTAATATGCTTCATTCATAACTATATATGACAATTTGTTCATGTACATTTTTCATATTCAGTATCTCTTTCTTGAATATATTGGTACTTCTTACACGAATAAAATAAATAAAATAACACCACAATACTCTTAGCTGTACTACTACTACTACTACTACTACTACTACTACTACTACTACTACTGCTACTGCTACTACTTATTAGCATTATCTTATCTCTAGTAAGCAAGGCAACAGTGGAACAAAGGATTAGATGACCGAGCTCGATAGCTGCAGTCGCTTAAGTGCGGCCAGTATTCGGGTGATAGTAGGTTCGAACCCCACTGTCAGCAACCCTGAAATTGGTTTTCCGTGGTTTCCCATTTTCACATCAGGCAAATACTGGGGCTGTACCTTAATTAAGGCCACAGCCGCTTTCTTCTCGCTCCTAGCCCTTCCCTGTTCCATCGTTGCCATAAGACCTATCTGTGTCGGTGCTACGTAAAGCAACTAGCAAAGAGAAAAGGATTAGATGACATAATAAAAGGACAAAGCTATGAACTTGACACAAGCAAGAAGGCAAAATTTAGAAAAGGTTCCTTTCATCACAGCACTTGGTTTATGAATATTATTTTGATGCGCTAGAGGCAAACATTTTTCTGTAGTGCAATAAACGGCTTCCTCACTCAGTAGAGTTACAAGTTCAGATCCAATGCATATTAAATTATAAAATTGTAGACTTACTGAAGCTTATATTATCGATTACTTTACACTTACGATGAGTTTCACAATTAAGCCGCCTCCTATCCATGGATTATAGGTTATCACTTCAGGTAAGGTGTTGCATCATGTTCACAATGTTACCTCTACTACAGTGGTAACACCAAACAAGTCACAAACACAGTTAAAAGAGGAAGGTAAGAGTACAATACACAATATAAGAAAACACTACACACTCGGAAAAACAGTAGCTAGCATTACGCGGATGTCCAACAAAACAAGTACGTAACTATCAGTAGGGCCAACTAGTGAATGACAAAACGGGAAGATGGAAGGGCTGGGAACCTACCAAAGGCACGGACATGGCTTAGATAGCGGATTCCGAAATGAATCACCGTGATCCTTAGTTTAAAAAAATATTATTTACAAGATAATTCTACAAATACATTCCAAGTTATGAGCTATAAGTTCACTGGTATACATAGGTTATTCGTAGCAGTGTAAATTCAAATTACAAATCAACTGTACATCTAGTTACCAATGCAGTAGTACAATGCAATTTACAGGTTATCCAAAATCTAGCATACCTAAAGTGATACAGAACTATCAGAGGTAAACCCCAAGGGAAATACTATTAAACTACAATATACATATTTTAGTGAAACAAAACGGGAATGCCTCGGAAACGAAAAGGTAAGTCCAGCTGAAAAACTAAGGCGTCATAAGTAACTAATTTGGTGAATCTAGGCGAGGTTAGGGCAGACTCCTGTATGAAAAGCAAATCGGAACATTACGGAAATTTTAGCAGGAACGGAATTCAAGAGTGCTTACCCGAGGAGTGTGCCATCCCGGAAACCGGGGGACGTCAACCAGATAGGCTGCTCGCAGACAGATAAACCGAGACCGACAATTCAGGATACAGAATTGATTCGAACACTGCCTCGCTCACTATATATAGGAATTACTGGCCTTGGAGGCAACCAATCAGCGTGCACGTGTTCCCTATCGCCACCTAGACTCACCAATCACAACCTTACTTTCGATCGCGAACTTTGACTAACATTCTAGAATACGCAGGATCGCGAAAGTCGTATTTTTCCAGAATAGACAGAACACACTTTCTAGAACACATACCAACAAAGTAACACACCCTGTACAAAAGTTATGTAACTTTCTGGATCTTTCCAGGAACTATAGACAGAATTCTACTATTTACAAATGCCTATGTTACAACATTATACAGTACAGATTAGGTCAATAAAAATAAAACATCATATTGTATTTTACAAACAAAGACTTAAAAAAAAAATACATTCCACTCACATTACATATTTCACTTGTAACAACAAGAAGAAAGGTATAATATAAACACCACTCTTTTAGAAAATAAACTTCTGATTAGTGCATACCACTAGTTGTCAGGAGCCTTCTAAGGAGATTCAAGTATGAAGTTTGACCCAGGATTGGCCTGCCACCTCCCTGTTTTACAGTCATCACAAGAATATGAAGTCCCACACTCGCTCGTATGGTAGTTGATCAATGTTAGCATTACAGCACATAATTTGTAGTAAGTACACCAATTAGGATGCGACACCCAAACAAAGAAGTCCACAGCTCATTACGCTATACAACCTGTCACAATAAAGCTTGATGAATAGTCCTGTACTATCAATATAGATGAAATCTGTTTGGCATATATTGTTTAAGACCTTTTACTTGTATATATATCTATGTATATAGTTTGTTTCTTTTAAATGTAGTGTTATTCTATTGTACTTCTGATTCGAATGAAGAAAGAATCAACATAGATGAACAATGCATGACAGTGACCTTACTGTCCTTCGAAATAGTCCCCTCTCATAACTATGCACTGCTGAGGTCGGCGATACATGTCCTGGAAACTTTGCAAGAAGGCTTCCTTTGGGATGGTGTTCAAAAGCCTCGTCACGTTTCCTTGGATGTTATGAATATCGTCAAATCTCTTTCCTTTCAAAGCGAGTTTGATGCGTGACTTTTCGGCTCTGACCTTTTTCCGATGAGGTGATCCCGGAGAACGCCATTCCATGCTTTGTAGTTTCGTTTCAGGGTTGAACCTGAGACACCAGGTTTCATGCTCAGTGACAATACACTTCAAGAAATTTGGCGTCGCATCCGCCGTTTTGACAAAATCCTGTGAAGCCTCTAAACGTGCCTGCTTCTGATCGTCCGTCAAGTGATGTGGCACAAGACAAGAACACGTTTTCCTCTTCTGTAAGTTCTGGGTAACGATTTGTCGCACGGATTCACAGTTAATCTGCAGTTCATCCACTATCATGCGCACAGTTAATCGTTGATCATTCGTGATTAATGTCCTCACCTTCTCAATGTTTTCGTCACTGATGGTGGTCACTGGTCTCCTGCTACGGGGGTTGTCAGAAACACTTTCCCGGTCTCCTCGAAAATGGGCGAACCACTCGTACACACACTTCAAGGACAGTGCTTGATCTTCATAAACAGGTACCAGCATCACATGCGTTTCTTTCGGTGTGTTACCAAGCTTAAAACAAAACTGTACATTGATCTTTTGTTCATTCATGTTCTTGTTCACAGTTCAGAACCAACGCACTAAACACGCACTGTGTCAAACAGGTGTTACACAGCACACACACAATGCTCAACTGAACAACGTAGGGAGCACGTGGCCAAAACCTGCTGCTATGCAGGTGTAGCATTGTGTGTTGCCAGTGTTGCCGGATCAACCGTTCTGACTTCATTCACCAAACTTTATTGTCACAGGTTGTAAGTGTCAGAAGTGACACTTGGTGCTACTGAATTACATCATAATAATAACAAAATGTAATGCCACAGTTGGATTCATTGTCTATTGTGTTTGGAGTCTTACTGTATTTTGTGTATGACAAGTTGTCATTATTTTTGCTGAGTGTGATATCTAAGAAAATTAACAAGATAATTTCTTGTTCCATTGTGAATTTGATTGACCTGTGTGTTTGTGACATCATCATAGAGGGATATTACATAAATTACAAATCTGCTTCTTTAGAGAGGTCATTAGTCAAGAATTTGTTTAGAATGTTAATTAGGATTGAGTGAGTTGATTGCACAGCTGTGAGCTTGCATTCGGGAGATGGTGGGTTTGAATCCCACCATCGACAGTCCTTAAGATGGTTTTCTGTTGTTTCCCGCCTAGCAAATGTTGGGACTGTACTTCAGTTAAGGCCATGGCCCCTCGTTACTTTCCCAATCCTAGCTTTCTCATCCTTCCTTTGCCAAAACATTTGAAGTGTGAGTGCAACATTAAAAACCATTAGCTAAGTTATTTAGGAATATGTTTTTTATTATTCCAGATAATGGTGAGCCCATGAGTTGAGAACAGATTTTGTTGTTGAATTGTTGAGTTGTTCTTGTAAGGTTAATAATTTTATTTCTTTTAGTGAATTATTTTCTTTAAGATGTTCTTCTATAATTTTAATTGATTCTTCTATTTGTATATTAGCGTGTTGGTAATTTAAGAAGATATCATTGTTGTTCTTTCTTTTGTTTATTTTATGTGGTTCTTTACTTAGTTCTAGGCTGTTTTTAATTGACCTGTCCTCTTTATTGACTTTTTTCTTTTAGCATTTGGTGGACTATTTTGCTTACATTTTAGCTTCATTCTATTCATTTTCATGCATTCATTTTCTACTACACATAAAGACAAATAGCCTATAACTACATATTACATCTCTCTCGACTGAACAGAGTCACGAACCCCTTCTGTCTTTCCGTAGCTCCTCTTTTTATAGTTTTATGTTAGCAAGCTATGAACAAGGCCGGACCTGAAATCAGTCCGGGCACTGACCTTGGATTTAACAGATGTGCAGAAGCAGAGTTTTATAAATACTGAAAACTATTTCAGATCTCTTAAAGCGTCAATAACTGTCTTCATTGTTCATATAATTTGTCACAGTTGTTCATAATATCACCCATTCTCATTACTGACAAGTTTATGCAACATTGTACATGTACAGTTGAGACTGTAACTGAGTTGTGCATAATTCTGTTCATAAATTTCAGTCCCAGCAAAATATAAGTTAAAAACGTGTTAATTAAACCTCATTTGTATGTACGCCATTGATACATAATTTGATGTTATACATGTTCATTTTCATTAAATGTCATTTATTTGTATGTAACAAAGTTAAAATTATGTCTCCATCATATGCATTTCCTCCCATCAAAACATAGGCGAGTTAGAAATATGATACATTAGAGTCAGCATTGTTGGCAAAGGTGACCATGCGACATAAAGCTAACGTAGGACATGCTTCCGTTTTAACTGTAAGCATGTTGTTTAAATAAGACATTGCTGTTAGTCAGTCATGGAGAAGAGAAAGAGGACAAGAAAGTAAAATTTATATGAGAAGTTGACTAAAATTGAAATAGCTGGCAATTTAGGAATTTCGTATACCTCACTTTGCACAGTCATAGTAAAAGAAACTCTATTTAAGATGTTTTAAATAAAGTGTGCAAAGTCAATTATGTTGATTAATAATGTTGCAAATCTGATATATTAAAGGATTTTGGAAAAAACAACTCCAGAGACTTATACAAAGGTCTAAAACAACAGACGACCCAGTTCACACCCCAAACTTTACACTTCCAGAGAACAGACGGATCATTGTGCATGACTGCATCAAGACCCTAGCTGATTATTTCCAAGGACTTTTGAATGCTGAAGAACTTGCGCAGCGCCTCCCAGTTAGAGAACCAGCTATCCCAGACACCAAAGACATCCCTCCTCCCACCTATGAAGAAGTAAGAGAGACCATTCAACTTCTCAAGAACAACAAAGCTCCTGGAGAAGACGGAATAGTGGCAGAAATGTTGAAACAAGCTGGTGAGCAAACATTCAGGCACATACACAAAGTAATCCTGGACATATGGGCTAAGGAAAGGCTCCAGATGATTGGACATCAGCTGTTATCCATCCAATCCACAAGAAGGGAAGCAAAACAGATCCCAGCAACTATAGAGGAATATCACTTCTTTCAGTATCGTATAAAGTCTTTTCCAAGATTCTGGAACAGCACATAACAAGACAACTGGATAAAGAATTAGGAGAATATCAAGCAGGGTTCAGAACTGCAAGGTCTTGTGCTGAACAGATACAAAATCTGAAGACCATCCTTCAATATAGCAAGAAAAGATGCCGACAGTGGGTAGCTATCTTTGTCGACTTCCAGAAGGCATACGACTCTGTGGATAGGATCACACTCTTCAACACCTTAAGAGAACTGGGACTAAACGAAAAAATTAATAGGTTGGTGCAAGCCACCCTGCACAACACCACTTCCAAAGTTAAGTTTAGAGGTCAATTATCAGAGAGCTTCACAATCAAAACAGGGGTGAGGCAAGGAGATGGTATCTCATGCATATTATTTAACTGTGTCCTGGAAAAGATCATAAGAGAATGGACCAGGTCATTACCTGAGAACACCGGATTAAGAATGGGGTTTAAATCAGACAACCTGAGGATTCCATGCCTGGCCTTTGCTGATGACCTTACTTTATTAGCAAACGACATGCATGAGGCCACTATGCAGCTTCAAACACTGCACTCTATTGCAGCTAAAGCGGGCCTCATGATCAACATTGGAAAGACCGAGTTTATGGCCAACATCAAAGATGCCCCTACAACAATGGGAGTCAGTGATACAAAACACATCAAGAGAGCTAAAAATGTGAAGTACCTCGAAGAGTGGGTATCGGAGGACCTAAGTGAAACGATGGCTCTTGAACAAAGGAGAATCAAATTAGACAAGGCCTATCATGCCTGCAGAAAACTGTATGCCTCAAAGCATTTATCAAAGAATGTAAAACTGAGACACTATAATGCAGTACTCAGACCATCAGTCCTCTATGCAGCAGAATGCCTATCCCTAACTAAAAGAACCCCACTGAGAGCCCTGGAAGTGCAAGAACGGAAATTCCTGAGAAGAATAATAGGGCCAAGGATCCTACCAGATGGAAGGCGATGGTACAAACCCAACAATGAGCTCTACCAGCATCAAGAAAAACTCATAGATGTCATCAGGAGAAAACGTCTGACTTTCTATGGACACCTATACAGAATGGATCCTAATAGATTATCCCATAAGATCTTCAAGGTTGCTAAGAAAGGCAAAGCTACTGGATTGCCCTGGACCAAACAAGTGGACAAAGATCTTGCAGAGCTTAATATTAATCAAGCCGCCATTAGTGACAGAAATGCATACCGTTTAATGGTCAAAACTAAACCTTTCCTAACATCCCTTACATCAGCTAGCCACAAAGGAGCCGGGAATTGGTCAGAGGAGCGCAGGAAAGAATTCAGCGAGAAAATGAAGGAATACTGGGCCAACAGGAAGGCTCAAGAGGCCACTAAGAACACAATCCAGTATGCTAAAAGGGGCAGACGAAGACAAAAACACAGCTAGAACACAAGCACCGTGGTCCACAGATGGCCTAAACACAAAGAAAAAAAAAAGAATCATCGGTACAAATCAAGTTGTTAACTTGTATCTCTGAAAAAAACTGACTTTCATTTTAGGCCTATTCCTGATTATATCTGATTTGTAAGTAATCCTTAGTTACGGTATATGATGATGAGGTTCAGCTGTATACGCATGTTTAAAAGTGATTTGATAAGAATTGCAGAACAAAACTTGTCATTTTGTTATTATATTTTGTGCTTCAATAGGCTGGAAAATTAAAAGATGTTTCTATAGGGGACAAGGTAAGAGAACATGTTCAGTGAGAAAACGTTCTATTGAATACCCGAATATAAACTTCCAACAGGGATATGGAAACACTTGATAGGTTTTTTCCAACACTAATGTATTGATTAATAATTTTAACCATAATGGTGAATTCAACTATCTCGTGCCCATATTAACTTAAAATTAATCATATGTTCATTTATTTAAACACCTTGTTTTGGCTTGTTAATACTATTTACAATTTTTGTTGTTATTAAAAGCCGTACATGTTTCAAGAAACTTAAAGTGTTCTCTTCTTCAGTGGTGTAAAATTACCGAACATACTCTTGGACTTCTTAACATCAATATAGTCCCAAACTCTTAACTTGACACATTAAAATAATTTTAATCATCTATAATAACTACTGAAATGTTTTGGTTAAATGATTTATAAACATTGAATGTATCACCTCATAAAATACAAACATCAATTCTAATCATTAACAATACAAAACATATAATGAAAAATTTGTTAAAGAGTCTGTATCTCTATAAATATGTTAATTGTTAGCAGCTCTTACTGTCTCCACCACTTCATTTATTCATTTTCCTTCATGGCCCTTCTCGATCTTTTTTTGGTTGTAGCTGCTTGTCAAATACAACGTGACCTTGACCCCTCTTGACATGGATCAGTTGTTAGCCAGAAAGACCAAACTTGCCATCCAAATCAAAACAAGACTTTTTTTAGCATTTTGCGTTGTGTATGTGCGGGCACTGTGAAAGCTGTATCTACTGTTTCTAAAGATGAGAGGAGAGTGTTAAAAGGTGTGAAAAACATGAGAAAACATATATGAAAACCCTTTTCCACTGGGGCTTACTAAATGACAATGTACTGAAAGCTGTGAAAAATTCCAGACAACAAATATGACAGAATTAGCTCTGGGGCCCATTACAGGTCGTACTTTAGTTGAAGCCTTATGCAGGGTGACTCGCCTGAAATTAGCTCTGGGGCCCATTGCAGGTCGTACTTTAGTTGAAGCCTTACACAGGGTGACTCACCTGAAATTAGCTCTGGGGCCCATTGCAGGTTGTACTTTAGTTGAAGCCTTATGCAGGGTGACTCGCCTGAAATTAGCTCTGGGGCCCATTGCAGGTCGTACTTTAGTTGAAGCCTTACACAGGGTGACACCTGAAATTTGCACCCGAAAATTTCTGCAGTGGAAGGTGCTACTGAGTGCTGAACGGTAACCGAGCAAGTGGCTGTGGCTTCGAACCCCAGAAGATGCTTTTCCCTGGTTTCCCATTTTCACACCAGGCAAATGCTGGGGGCTGTACGTTAATTAAGGTCACGGCCGCTTCCTTTACCCACCTAGCCCTTTCATATCCCATCGTCGCCATAAGACTTATCTGTGTCGGTGCGACATACAGCCAATTGTAAAAAAAAAGTGCTCTTAATTGTAGCTCATATGCACATTTTAATTATTATTACATTGTGTATTTATTTTAGAAAGTTATGGAACAATGCCTATTGACATTATCAAAATAAAACTAGAGCAAATTAAAATATCAATGGTATTTTTTGCATAATTCTTGAAGGTGTTTATGAGCTGTTTCATGTGTCAGTACTAACTTGAGAAAAATATCAATAAATAAATTCTTTAGATTCTGAAGAAGAAAAGTTGTGTACTAAATGACAACCACCAGCTTCAATACAAGCTTCCAGTGTGCCATGTAAAGATTGATAATCACATTCTACATAGCATTTTGTCAGAAATTTCACCGCAGGCAGCAGTAATATGTTGTTTTATGTCATCCGGTGTAGTATGTCCTTGTAAATAGTATCTTTTAACTTCCCTCAGAAAAACAATTTAAAAGGGTCAAACTTGGTCATCGGGCCAGCCAAAGTGCAGGTCCCCTTCGTCCAATCCAACAATTTGGAAACAGTCGGTGAAGACTAGCTGTAGTACATCGTGCACTGTGTGCTGGACATCCATGTTCCTCACATCTTCTAACATCTGTGAAAGTTGGATTCCTAGCATCTTGAGATGATTTTGAGATTTAAAGATAAAAATTTCATTGTTCCGTATTGAAATTATTATTTAAATAAGAATGTAATTACTACATTTCTTTCTTTTATGTATTGAATTGGTTGAACTTCAATTATTTAATTTTTAATGATTTTGAGAATCGAGTGTTCATTTCCACCCAGCTCCTGATGAAGACAGACATGATTCGGATGGAACTTACGACGATGGAGAACTTGCCTGACTCGTGCCACTGATGTGAGGATCTACAACAGCAGCAGCTAGAGCATCCTTGTTTGCTAGATGTTTCACGTAATCGGTTGAAGAGGTCCGCAAATAATTGTTGAGATGGTTGACATTTATTGAGATATCATTCTGTGTACAGAGCAAAAGAACGAACAGCATTCTTTCGACGTTCTCCATGTGCCATTAACATGTCAGCTTTTTCAGCCTTACTTCTTGAAGTGTGACAAAGTAACTGACAAGGAAGTCACGGTGCAAGGTGTAATACTGTAAAGGAAACAAACTCAAGAACATCATACCAGTTGAATGGAGCAGCTTGTAAACTACGTGTACCATTTACTCTAGTTCTGTTTTGTTAATGTCAACAACAGGCATTGTTCAGTTTAAAAAATGTAACTTTTCAAAATAAATACACATTCTAATAATTATCGAAATCTATGTATGGTCTACAATTATGAGCCCTTGGGTACCCTTTCTTTCTTTCTTTCTTCCTTCCTTTGAAAACAGCGCATCAATAGCACCTTCCATTTCAGAAAGATTTGGGGTGCAAGTTTTTTATTATTCACCCTGTATTTTGGACCAGTGGGTTGTTAAACATTGTTTCCTGGTCATTGTCTTCGACCATGAATTATTCACAGCTTGCAGTCAACCACATGCAAGAGAATAACTCTGGACGCAATTTTGAATGCTACAAAACCGCGACCTACTCGAGCAAGTATCAACATTCACGCCACTACTACGTGCTTAAAGGTGCGGATGCCACTCCACTTCTGGAGAGTTATAATTTTGACTTCATTAGTAAGCATATTCATGACTTTTTTCTTAACCATGACTAGGCTATAATAAGACAAATACGGTGTGCACTGTGACGATATCACGTGACAAATATTTGCTACCCTTCAGTGTGCCACTCAAGGCAGATTAAATTTCTAACTTCTGAATGGAACGGAAAATACAATTACAAACAGGCTCACTGGGTTATTCAGTAATCTCAATGCCAACTAACAAGCAAAATAGAACCTGAGCCTAAGAGCTTGCTCCTTGAAGGTGCTACTTAACTGTGAAGTTCAGGAATTCAAGACCTTTTCCCAACCTGCCTCCTGTAGCAAGGGCTCTTATTTATGTTGGAAATCTCTTTCTTTTCACGAAGGATGACAAAGAACATTTTCAGGGCTAGGAAAAATGTGATCATACTAATCTGTAATAGCAAAAATTTGTGATGTGGTAATGTGGTATTTTTGTGTAGATTTATTACGATGGGAATCGGGATTTCAAATTTATGACTTGCTGAGCAAGAAAATGTGTTATTGAGGAATGCACTAAAGAGATTTCACTGTATGTGTGTGCCAGGTGTCGAAACGCCTCTGGGAGAATTGCAGAATATTTTCCTTACAGCTTTGTAAGAAGCTTAATTTGTGATGTGGGTTGTTGGGGACTGGAATGAAGTTGCCATTCATCCCGGAAGTGTTCAGTAGGATTGAAATCGGGGCTCTGTGCTGGCTAGTCTACTTTTTGAACTTAATTGTCTACAAACTCGCTCAAGAAAAAACACTGCTTTATGGCAAAGGGCATTGTCATTCTAGAAAATTTAGCAAATTGCTTCATGTCACACTGACACAGATAGGTCTTATTGCAATTTTCTGACAGGAAAAGGCTAGGAGATGATGCATCCGCAAAGACGCACAAAGAATGTTGTCAATTGTGTACACTGTCTTATTTATATTTACACTTATCCTATATACACGAATAAACTTCCATCGTGAAACAAAATACTTCTATGAAGAAGTAGAAGAAGGAGAAGACTGGAGACTTCAGCCCTTACATGTCAACCAATTATACCAATGTAACAAATTCACATACTTGACTTCAAATACCCGGCCAACTCCACTTCCACACAACTCTTGTTAAAACAACTCCGATCTACCCTCAAGACTGCCTCTTTATATATGTTGCCTGGCCAGGCTTCTAGAAGTGTGACAAATGTGCAGAGATCAATGAAGGCACAGAAATTCGAACAGTAGACAGTAAGCAGGTTCTGGATATAGAAAGTGAATGGGTGACATACAGGGATGCTGTAGTAGAAACAGCAAGGGAATGCCTAGGAAGAACTGTGTGTAAAGATGGGAAAAGGCGAACATCTTGGTTTAATGATGAAGTGAGAGCAGCTTGTAAACGTAAAAAGAAGGCTTATAAGAAATGGCTCCAAACAAGGGCCGAGGCAGACAGGGATTTGTACATAGATGAAAGAACAGAGCAAAACTAATAGTTGTGGGAAGATTTTGGTAATACCCTGAAAAGGAAGCAGCAGGGAAACCTTTCTGGATAGCAATAAAGAATCTTAGGAAGAGCGGGAAAAACGAAATGAACAGTGTTTTGAGTAATTCAGGTGAACTCATAATAGATCCTAGCTGGAGAGATGGAGGGAATATTTTTAACATCTTCTCATTGTAAAAGGAAATCTTACGGGTTGTGTTGCAAACAGCCAAGCTCATGGGGAGGAGGAAAATGATGTGGGTGAGGAAAATAGAAAGGATGGTAAATAAACTCCATTGTCATAAAGCAGCAGGAATAGATGAAAAATTAGACCTGAAATGGTGATGTATATTGGGAAGGCAGGGATGAAATGGCTTCACAGAGTAGTAAAATTAGCGTGGAGTGTTGGTAAGGTACCTTCAGGTTGGACAAAATCAGTAATTGCACCTATCTATAAGCAAGGGAACAGGAAGGATTGCAACAACTATCGAGGTATCTCATTGATTAGTATACCAGGCAAAGTATTCACTGGCATCTTGGAAGGGAGGGTGTGATCAGTAGTTGAGAGGAAGTTGGATGAAAACCAGTGCGGTTTCAGACCACAGAGGGGCTGTCAGGATCAGATTTTCAGTATGAGCTAGGTAATTGAAAAATGCTACGAGAGGAATAGGTAGTTGTGTTTATGTTTCGTAGACCTAGAGAAAGCATATGACAAGATACCGAGGGAAAAGATGTTCGCCATACTGGGGGACTATGGAGTTAAAGGTAGTTTATTAAAATCAATTAAAGGCATTTATGTTGACAATTGGGCTTCAGTGAGAATTGATGGTAGAATGAGTTCTTGGTTCAGGGTACTTTCAGGGGTTAGACAAGGCTGTAATCTTTCACCTTTGCTGTTCGTAGTTTACATGGATCATTTGCTGAAAGGTATAAAATGGCAGGGAGGGATTCAGTTTGGTGGAAATGTAGTAAGCAGTCTGGCCTACACTGACGACTTGGTCTTGATGGCAGATTGCGCCGAAAGCCTGCAGTGTAATATCTTGCAACTTGAAAATAGGTGCAATGAATATGGTATGAAAATTAGCCGTACTAAGACTAAATTGATGTCAGTAGGTAAGACATTCAACAGAATTGAATTTCAGATTGGTGATACAAAGTTAGAGCAGGTTGATAATTTCAAGTAATTAGGTTGTGTGTTCTCCCAGATAGTGAGATTGAATCAAGGTGTAGTAAAGGTAATGCAGTGAGCTCGCAGTTGCGACCAACAGTATTCTGTAAGAAGGAAGTCAGCTCCTGGATGAAACTATCTTTACATCAGTTTGTTTTCAGACCTTGATTTACGGGAGCGAAAGCTGGGTGGACTCAGAATATTTTATTCATAAGTTAGAAGTAAAAGACATGAAAGTAGCGAGAATGATTGCTGGTACAATCAGGTGGGAACAATGGCAGGATGGTACTCGGAATGAGGAGATAAAGGCTAATTTAGGAATGAACTCGATGGATGAAGCTGTACGCATAAACCGGCTTCGGTGGTGGGGTCATGTGAGGCGAATGGTGGAGGATAGGTTACCCAGGGGAATAATGGACTGTTATGGAGGTAAGAGAAGTACAGGGAGACCAAGACGATGGTTAGACTCGGTTTCTAACGATTTGAAGATAAGAGGTATAGAACTAAATAAGGCCACAACACTAGTTGCAAATCGAGGATTGTGGCGACGTTTAGTAAATTCACAGAGGCTTGCAGACTGAATGCTGAAAGGCATAACGGTCTATTATGATGTATGTATGTACGTGTGTATGTATGTATGTGTGTGTGTATGTATGTATGTATGTATGTATGTATGTATGTATGTATGTATGTATGTATGTATGTATGAGATGAATAATAAAGAAAGTTATTCTGACCAACAGATGAGAGGAGCAACCATTGGTGCATTCCTTGACCTGTTTTTGTACCGTGTGTGTATTACGAGTGCTGTGGATATTGTCTGTAAGGAAATCCCTGCACGAGTCTCCGTATAACATCCACCTCACGCTTCCTTCTTGTCCTTTCCTGAAGCTCTGGTGCCCGGAAGTAACAAATTAACCTCGATTTCTCAAAATGGAAAATTTCGTCTGCTATCCAATTGTGCCATCTTTCTTTACCCCAGTTATCATATCTCCTTATATGTACGTGGAATTGTGAATAGTGATATTGTATAATGTCGTGCAATTTCTTCAATGCTGTTAGTTGGTACACTTTGGCAGGTTTTATTGTGGTTGTCTCTTTCCATTCACTTCACAATAATGTCCTCGACAACAGACATGGTCAAGCTCTCTTGCACTAAACGACATCAAGCCCTGAGCCTCGCAGCAGTGCTCATAGCGTAGCTCTAGTTTACATGCACTTTTGATCAGATTATGAATATTCAAAATGATACCTAGAATGAAGACAAGACCTTAAGACCTTAAGACCAGAGTTTTCTTCATTTGAAGCGGATAACACTGTACTTCAACTAAATAAGTCATTACAAGTTGTCCATTTCATGACCGTATCGATATTTAATCAAGAAGTAAGTGGTTATTTATACTTACTTCTTAAATAAGTCATTGCGTATTTTTGTATGATTTTGCAGACATTCTGAAATTTAAATTTACCTTTGTTTTTTTTAGGTCAAATCTCAAGAAATATTAAAGCAATTGCAGAGCTCTGGCCAAACTTTCACCAGAGATGAGAAGACCAGAATTCTTAAGTGTGAAATCTGTGATGTTGTGGTCAATTCATCTCAGCAGCTCCAGACACATTTAGCTGGTATGATTCTCCTTCTTCTTTTTATTCTTCTGCTTTCCAGTGTATTCTTTCTTTAAATCTGAATCTAAGAGATATATGTCACTCGTTAATGCATATAATTCCTCTTATCCTCCATATTAGACTGTGCCTTTCCCAGTCCTCTGGATATTAGCAATCACTGCTTTTTTTTTATGTATGTATTTATTTTTTATGTAATTCATTTATTCATACATTCTGTTACAGTATTTTAGCTTAATACAATTCTGCACCCTCCCCCTAAGTCAGTTTTGTTCCTTTTCAAATCAAATCAAAATCTCTTTATTTGCAAATGAGGTGTCTACCTTGGTGGCAAATGGTACACTAAAATACATTGTCAAGCACTAAATATTAAATTAACAAGAGAAGAAAATTTTCCTATAATACAATATTATACAATTTACGCTAACAATGTTTTCTATTAAACACACAGCTCATCCTTAATAAATTTATATTTTTTACAAAATTCTACTTATAATATCTCCTGTACTACTTACAAATATAGTCAACTGATATACAGTATGTGGAATTACTTCAAATGATACAATACAACTGGTATAAGATTAATATTTACATTGCATTTATTTATTTACTTTTTTTTTTTTTTTTTTTTTTTTTACCCGTTCTGGATCCTAAGTAGCATAACGACCTGCTGCGTCTTAACCAGAGCCCCTTTTGTCACCACTTTTCAGAGTTCCTGAAGGGCCTTCACAGCTACCGTAGCAGTCCCAGAGCCCTCGAAGTCCCCACTGTACTTCACCCCTACAGGCAGTCCCCTACTTTGGCTGCCCAAACTCCTTAGACCAGGGGATGGAATTAATTTATTCACACACATTTTTTTATTTACAATAACCTGCACTGGTCGAATGCCCTCTAACACTTCATTTATTTTCTCTGTTGCTGTTTATTCTCTTCTTGAATATCTGTACAGATTTTGGAAAAGGATCAAACACTACCCCTGGTAAACTGTTTCACTCCTTCACACCCTTCCCAATGAATGAAAATTTACCCCAATCGCTTCTGCTAAAATTCCTTCTAATTTTATATTTGTGGTCAGTCCTGCCGATATAATTATTTTCCAACTGAAGCCTCTCACGGATATCTCCCCATATGCTTCTTCTCCTGTATAGGCTCTATATAATCCTATAAGTCTAGTTTTCTCCCTTCTCTTACTTAAAGTTTCCCACCCAAGTTCCTTTAACATTTCTGATACACTACTCTTTCTCCTGAAATCCCCTGTTACAAATCTTGCTGCTTTCCTCTGCACACCATCTATTTCTTTTATTAGGTATTCTTGGTGAGGATCCAAACACTGTTTGCATATTCCAATAATGGACGAACCATACTCAAGTAACCTTTTTCTTTTAATTCTTTGTTGCATCCTTTAAGTAGCCTCATTATGACATGTAACGATCTGTATGCTTTCCCAACAATGTCATCAACATGACCCTTCCAGTGCAAATTACTTTCAAATCTCACACCTAAGTATTTGCACTTGCCATCTTTTGGGATAACTACCTCATCCAAGTATATTCAAATTCAGTTTTAAAGCTCCTGTTTGTAAAAGTTGTAACAGTTGATTTGCCTCCATTAACCTTCATATTATTTTGTTGAAACACAATGAGATTTTTAAAAGACCTTTCATTCACCTTTTATTTCATATTGGAAAAGCTTTGCCATTATTTTTGCCTTTGTTTAATCATTTTGAAAATGTCCCTAATAATAAATAAACTAAATCATTCAGCATATTCACATCACAGTTGTATTGTTATAAAGTATTTTACTAAAAGTATATCACGACTCTTGAACATTAACAGGTCTGTATACTGCATAGCTAGAACATAGAAAGACGTTCAGAACTAATTTTTTCAATTTAGTTTTGCAATTTACCTCATTAAAAATGAAGTATTATATTAATTATTAATATATATATAATTCGCTGGGGCCATCAAGGACCACGTTAAGTCTTGTTGCATTTGACACTGAACTTGGCCTTCTTTAGAGCCCAAATTTCCCTCATTCTTTGTGAGTGGGCCTGCTTACGCTCCTCTGTCCAAGGGGCACCGTGTCTTCTCTTCGGTTGCTCGTCTCGGTTTAGCCCGTTCGTCAATATTTTCTTGCGGAAGAGATCTCTGTTAAGGGTGTCTTCAGCTGAGATATGTAGCATTTGCAGGTCTTCTTTGGTATTTCTAAACCAGGGAATTGTGGTTTAGGGGTTTGAATAAAAAAAGTGAGAGATTTCTTTAGTTAACTTTCTTCCGTCCATTCTTTTCAGATGACTGTAAAATCGTGCCCGTCTTTTTCTGATTGTGTCGGTAATTTTCTCTATTTTGCTGTAGACTTCCTTGTTGGATCTCTTTTGATGGATTCCATTTCTGTACTTTGATCCCAAGATTCCTCTCACAATTTTGCGTTCTCTTTTCTCCAGTTCTTCAAGGAGTCCTTTGTTGGCATTTAGAGACAGGGTTTCGGCTGCATATAGAACTACTGGCTTCAGAACTGTTTCATAGTGACGTATCTTGGTGTTTTGAGAAAGGCATTTTATGTTGTAGATTGTGCGGGATGTTTGGTAGGGTATTTCCAGTTTGCGTACTCGCTCCTGAAGTGCTTCTTTGTCCAGTCCATTTTTCATGATCATCTCACCCAGGTATTTGAATTTGTCTACTCGGGTGATGTCCCTGTATTTTGTATGGAGTTTTGGTGGAGCCTCTTTGATGTTAGTCATTACTTCTGTTTTCTCAAACGATATCTGCAAACCAGTTTGTTCGGCAATTTCCTTTGTTTCTTTGTTTCTTTCTTTCTTTCTTTCTTTCTTTCTTTATTTATTTATTTATTTATTTATTTATACTCAGCAGCTTCCCATACGTAGCATATAACTTCTTAGCGTGCCTGTACGCCTCGGACGTTGGCAATCAACATGGCTATTCTGGCTTTATTCATTGCAATTCGGAACAGTTCTGCAGATGTTTTGTTGAACTTATTTATAATATTTTATTCGTTTACGTAAAATGACTAAGATATGTTCCAAGTTACTGAGAAGTAATTTAAAAGTGACTTTTAAGTTAAATCAACTTTAAAGAGCTACCACAAAATGACATGTACCCTGTAGGATAAGCTAATAATGAATTTCAATGTAATGACAAACTCCAGTCTTCGTTCTGTTATCAGTAGAGCCCGGGTTTCCATGCAAATGCATGTTTTTAAATAAACTGGTTACACTTCTCAAACTTTGGAAATATTCGTTTTATGACTTAATGATTCTAAATAACCGTTGTTTTTTCCTGCATGTTTTTATGTTTTGGCCTTTTTAGGACAAAATTCATGCATGATGCATATTTTGAAGATTTTGTATTTAATAGGAAATATTTGGATGTTTATATTGCATAATATGACTTTTCTTCTGACTTTTGGCGCGTATATAATGTTACGTTGCATGATAGTCCCTTTTATGAATGTTGGTGTGCAGAATTTGGGACCACTTTTCCAGGTTATGTCTCTTATTGACAGACGGAGAGAACGTATTCCTGACATCCTATTTGACAACCAAAGTTAGTACATACGGTAGGAGTCCTATAAACGAATTAACCAAGCACTTTCTTATCTATTGCATGAGTAAGCATTGACATAAGCCGGAAGGCCCCACATCGATCACTGTTATTGTGAGAAATAAGGTGTCCCAGTTATAAATTGCTATAAATTGAACTGTAAATTGTGCCGTACTAAATACCACTCAGTTTTTTGTGTATATTAGGCGAACAAAACAAAACTTTCATCACACTTCTGTCTCGCTGCATTACTGAGATAGCACCTTACAAACCTTAGTTTTGCACTGAACCCTCTTCCGTTGTTATCCTGGAATTTCGTACCCAGAACTGTCACTCGTCACACATCTTTGTTATCGCAGCTTCAGTCATTAGTAGTTATTGTATTGAAGACATCATCATCTGCACTCACTGCATGGAGAAGTAGCTGCGGCAGGTAGAGAGGTGAACGAAGTGATCCGTTCACATCCTGATTTTGAGTTCGTCAAGGTTATAAAATCTTGATTAATAAATTTCATGATGTTCCGTATTGATATCTATAGTATGTCATTAGTACTAAATTAGTATTGATAAGGTGGATCTCTTTCTTTCTATGACAAGGTTATAAGAGACGTATTGTGGTGAAAATGCAAAAACGTACAATTTGACCTCACTATGACTCAAAATGTCTTCATTTACTTATGCAACTGTCACTTCTTATAGAAAGGTCTGTGCTTAAGAAACTGCTGACAGATAAACGGATGAGCTTAAATCAAGACAATTTGGAGAAATTAGTTTTCGTTGGTTTCGGGAGGAACTGAATTTTGATAGTGCATATTTTCCAGTTTATTGTGCATGTTGTGTCTTATGATAATGCATGGAAATCCGGGCTATAGTTATCAGAAATATTTGTGCTATTATATTTTCATTGAAATACGGTAAATGAACCAATTTCAATTACAGGAAACAAACACAAACAGAAAGCTCTTAAGAAAGCTGCCGGTGTTACTACAGTGAAGAACCCAGCTGTTACATCCACACCAGCAGTAAATACTACCATTTCTCCTCATACTCCCAATACTCCAGAAAATAAAGGCAAGTTCTGTGGCATATTTCTATATTTTAATGTAAATATTTCAGTGGATGATATGCTTATTCAACTTGCAGTTAATATGGAATATGTACTGAGATTTGATAGAAATTTTATTGATTATTGCCTAGTTTATGAATTTTCAGAGAAGTTAAATTGTTGGAAGAAAAACACAATTTTTAAAATGTTGTGCTTTTACCTAAAAGCAGACTTTGTGTGTTGGACTCCACTTGAATCTAAAGAATTCTTTCTAAGCTCTTCCATTCAGTCTTTCCCAGCTGTCCTCAGTGGCACAGTTCGTTAGTCATCCTTTTGTTCCCAAGATAGAGGGTTCGGTCGCAACTGAGGTCATTTGGTATTTGGGATTGTTCAAATGCAACAACTCCAGCGGGATAACATTCTGACAATTCGATCTCTCTTCAACTCTGTAGCAACCTACAGCATGATAAAACATGTTGTATTATAATTTTTTTATCTGACCTCCATTGATTGACCTTTTTTCTCTTGCAACCCATGTAATATTTGGTTTGCAAAATGTCATGCCTTTCATGACCCTGACCCTTACCTTTTGTTTTAGCTGAAACCCTCTTTCTTTCTTCAAGGGGTTAGACTCTGTTAGTTTATGTCAAGAAATGCTGATATTCCTGTTGTTGTTTTTGTTTTTCCCTCTTTAAACAACCACCACCATCTCTTCTCATTAAAGGCTGTGTTGTATTCAGTAGATACCATATACAGTAAGACATTTCTGCAGGCGACAACAAAAATTAACGTGTTAAGCGAGAAAACGTACTACTGAATATACAAATAAAAACATTCCAACAGGGATATCAAATCAAAATCAAAATCTCTTTATTTGCAAATGAGGTGTCTACCTCGGTGGCATATGGTACACTAAAATACATTATTGTCAAGTACTAAATATTAAATTAACAAGAGAAGAAATTTTTTTTTCTAGAATACAATAATATACAATTTATGCTAACAATTTTTTCTATTAAACAAACAGATCATCCTTAATAAATTTATATTGTTTACAAAATTCTACTTATAATATCTCCTATACTTACAAACATAGTCAACTCATATACAGTATGTGGAATTACTTCAAATAATACTATGCAACTGGTATAGGATTAATCTTTTTTTACTCATTTTGGAACCTAAGTATCATAACGACCTGCTGCGTCTTAACCAGAGCCCCCTTTTGCCACCACTTTTCAGAGTTCCTGAAGAGCCTTCACAGCTACCATAGCGGTTCCAGGGCCCTCGAAGTCCCCACTGTACTTCACCCCTACAGGCAGTCCCCTACTTTGGCTGTCCAAACTCCTTAGACTAGGGGATGGAATTAATTTATTCACACACAATGTTTTATTTACAGTAGCCTGCACTGGTCGAATGCCCTCTAACATTTCATTTATTTTCTCTGTTGCTGTTTATTCTCTTCTTGAATACCTGTACAAATTTTGGAAAAGGATCAAACACTACCCCTGGTAAACTGTTCCACTCCTTCACGCCCTTCCCAATGAATGAAAATTTACCCCAATCGCTTCTGCTAAAATTCCTTCTAATTTTATATTTGTGGTCAGTCCTGCCGATATAATTATTTTCCAACTGAAGCCTCTCACGGATATCTCCCCATGCTTCTTCTCCTGTATAGGCTCTATATAATCCTATAAGTCTAGTTTTCTCCCTTCTCTTACTTAAAGTTTCCCACCCAAGTTCCTTTAACATATCTGATACACTACTGTTTCTCCTGAAATACCCTGTTACAAATCTTGCTGCTTTCCTCTGCACACTATCTATTTCTTTTATTAGGTATTCTTGGTGAGGATCCCAAACACTGTTTGCATATTCCAATAATGGACAAACCATACTCAAGTAACTTTTTTCTTTTAATTTTTGTTGCATCCTTTAAGTAGCCTCATTATGACATGTAATGATCTGTATGCTTTCCCAACAATGTCATCAACATGGAAACGCTAGATACGATTTTTTCCGACATGAAGGCATTTTATGTCGCGTATCCGTGGGTACAGTGAAAACTATTACTACTATTTCTCAAGAAAAGAGAGGAGTATTAAAAGGTGTGAAAAATACGAGAGAACAAATATGAAAACTTACGCACGGGGGCCAATAAAAATATCCAAGTATTATTTTCAGATCACACTCTTTCTAAAACAAATGTTACTAGAAGCCTTTTATTTTGGAGCAGTGGGTCATAAAACATTATTTTCTGGTTACACTCTGACAATGAATTTGAGGTTATAGTATGCCATGTGCAACTGTGACAGAAAGACTTTGGCTGCCATTTTGAAAATTTTGACCAAGTTCAATCAGAGTTGAAAGTCAAAGGTGCGATTTGAACATTCGCGACCTCTGTACGCTTTAAGGTGCAGATGCGAGTCCCCTTTCTGAAATATGTTTATGTTGTCTTCATTAGAAAGGAATTTCACTTTTTCTTTTTTTTTTTTCAACTAGGCTATCACAAGACAAATATGCACCACGCTAGTCAATTTCACACGATTATGTTCCTAAACCAGATATATGCTACCGTATCACGCGAAGAAACTTTACTGAACCACTCAACACAAAATAAATTTCTAACTTCTGAAAGGGAGACAAGCACAAATAGGCTCACTTTTTCTGTAATCACGCCACTGTGGCGACGGTTATTACCAGAGTTGTAAATCACGTTTCTTTCACAAGGGATGGCAAATAACATTTTCAGGGCTAGGAAAAGTGTGATCGTACTCGTAGTAAGTGATAATAGCAAAAATTCGTGATGTGATATGTATGTTTGTGTGTTCCCAATCCTGATATAGGCTACTGTACCACACGACAAACATTCGCTACACTACACTGTACCACTCAACCTAAAATAAATTTATAACTTCTGAATGAAATGCAAAATACAAGTACAAATAGACTCATTGTGTTATTCAGCAATCTTGCTGACAGGTGGCAAGCAAAACTGAACATTTCTGAGGCTAACGGCTTGCTCTCCGAACGTGCAACATTTCTGTATTCACGCAACGATCTTCCTCGAATTGGAAATCATGTTTGTTTCACAAGGGGGCTGAGGTATAGTAGCGAAAATTTGTGACGCGATACGCGAGGTATTTTTTATATAGATTTAATACGATGAGAATCAGAACTTCGAATTTACGACGTGCTAAGCGGGAAAACGCGTTTAATGAGGAATGCACCAGGTTTAACTGTAGATGATACTGGGAAGAGAAAATGTTAACTTACTGTTCTTTGAGTGAGATGACTGAGACTTTTTAACTGAATTCATTACTTTTATCCTGTCCCCTAATTCAGATTCTTCCCATCACTGCATGCTTTCCTAGCTCTGTAATTCCTTTTCAAAGACTTGTATTTACTTATAATGATCTGTAGCTTTTCTGTTTTCTTCATCCTAAACACTAGCACATGCTACTGAAGGGGCTGATAATCCAGTTGTTTTGCCACTTAAAGCAGTAATCACCATGAAGCTGATATAGGCTGCAAGAATCTTATTGCTGTTTAATTCTTCTGTTACTTACTACAAAACAATGTCAATTGTACATATAGTATTCAGTATGCATTTCAAGAAAAGTTACAAAGATAGATACAAACACGAGGATAGCATCAAATGTCAGTCGGAAGAGGAAGCAGCTGACAGGAGAGACTAGGACAAATATTAGAACGTGACAGGACAAGGACAGGCTCTATTTCACGTAGATGGATGCTCTTCTTATTCATGTCCCGACAATTTGTATTGCAACGGGTGTCCCAGTTTGAACACAGTGAAGCACTTAAAATTAAGATGATGTTTGCTGTTTAAAGGGGCCTAACATCTAAGGTCATCGGCCCCTTTAAAATTAAGAGAGATGGTCGCCCGTGCCACACTACCTCTGAGAAAGGATGTTCTTAACTGGTTTACAATGGTTTCTTTTACACCAGACATGGTGCAATAAAAATAAAAACTTGAGTGAAGGCATGAAAGAAGAAATTAATGTTTGGTGCAAGACCATCTTGCAGCCACCACTTGGGAGGTACTCTCAGAGTAAATTGCCTGACTGTTTATTTCATTTCAGTCAGATATTGTATTCAAATTTGAAAGCAAAGGTCAAGCTCTACTTGACATGCGCGAAGACGTAGTGGGCTATAGCCTGGGCTTTTGTTATACAGTGCAATGCACAGCCGGGTGGAAGCATTACAGCTGCTGAGGCAGAACTATTCCTTTCAATTAGATTCAGTGTACAACATGTGTGTTTGCTCATGGTTGTCAGCGGCCAATTCTCCCTATCGAGGTACGGAATTGCTTTGAACAAGTTAAAAGACAGTTACCCAGGACTGCCAACCATGATTCGTAGGTGGCACCATGGACTCAATCTTCTAATGAGGAAGCCACATCCTTCCTGCTGTGAATTTCAGGAAAACTGGGGAGTGAGGGTGGAGAGATTTCCTGTTAGATTGTTCGTTTGAAAAGCTGTGAATCTCCAATCAAGGAAAAAAGAAAGCCACAGAAGTGGATAGCCAGATTAATCAGTATGATGAATGTAAAACAACAGAGAAATTCTGTGTAATCTCAGGTCATTGGTTCATAATTTTTCTGGGCTAGAGTAACACTGCAAAATAATAAGTAAAATAAAAACTTAAAGCTTTTTGTACTTTGTTATTAGAGAACTCTGGATAGATGTGTGGGGACAAATTTCTCTTCTGGAACAGATTAGATCAGTACAAGAATAATAGTCTGAGACAGATTGTGTAGGACTATTTTTGGGGTGGATTGTCATAACTTCCTTCTCATTAGTCCCATTTCTAAATCAGTTTCTTCTTAGCTCTTGATAAACTTCATCCACTCTTGTCAAAAGGCTTATTCTTTATAGGTACTCAGGAAGAGATAAGATGTAGAAGATTGATAGAGTTGATAAAAGACAAGGAACTCACGATAAACACAAGAAGAAGAGGAACCCAACTATTGGAAAAGGATCAAATAATCAAATGTAAGAAGAAGCTAGGAATGAGGAAGGGAGTTATAATTGTTCTTCTCACATAAAAGAGCGGAATAATACTTCAATTTAAAGTAATAAACTTCATGGTTGGGTTCCTTTTGAGTTAAGACTTAACTTAAAATGAATACAAGATTTACTGCTCCACCTTCTCAATACTTAAAATCATGTAACGTTTATCAAAACATTACAATATGATAGTGTCAGGTACTAGTTTTGATCCGTTTTTTGAACCATCATTAGCCTAGCCAAAATTACAAGCAAAAGACATAATCTAAAATGATATGGATGAACAAGAGGATGGATGGTGATGGAATGACATACAAGTAAAACCTTATACATAAATTACACTGGATATAACCAAAATATGTTAAAATTAACAGATGAATAAAATCATTGTGATGTCGCTTAAAATTTCTTGATGCCAAAGTCTTAGGTTGACGGTTGAACTCGTGTTGCACACTTAAATTCGAGTGAAACGTTAAGTTTCTGGAAAGTTCTGAAAGAGAGTTCCACTATGGCACAGAGGGAATTGTCTAATATGACCAATATAGACTTGACTAATTGAGAAAGCTGGACTTGTTATATGTAGTACGAACAATTGCTGTATTTAAAGGAAGTCTCAATTCAGTCAGAATCCAAAGAACCTGAAGAACAAAATTAGAATTAACTCGAAAAATCTAATAGAGAAAGTAGAAAGGGAGGGAGGAGGTTGAAATAACGAGTACTCACCTTGCGCTTTTTTTGGAACAAGCTGCTGGAAGGAGTGCAACAGGCTGGGTGAGCATCACACAGCGTACATCAGCAAGGGAGGAGAGAGGGATGCAGATGGGAAGGATGACGTAGGTGTGGAAGGAGACGGGAGGGAAGGAAGGGGAAATGGTTCAGGGCGGGTTAGGAGAGAGGGAAGTTAATGGTATTTGTGGGGGAAGAGGACCCTTAATTGATTTAAAGAAAGAGTAACTAAGTAAGAGCAACTACACAATGTCAGAAAACACTATATACTCAGCGATACATAAGCTGGACTACACGGATCTCCGCCAACAACATAATACGTAAATATCAGTAGGGCCAACTAGTGGACAATAAACCAGGAAGGTGGAAGGAACTACGACCTACTGAGGGTAGGGACATGGCTTAGGTTGCGGTTTCCGAAATAATTCGCCGTGATCCTTAAATTTGAAAAATATTATTTACAATTGAAATTTTACAAATACATTCTGAAACAAAATCCACCAACTTACAACTTACGAACTATAAGCTCCGTGATACACATATCTTAAAGGTTCTTTGATAATGGCTTCACTACAAGTTTCAAACTTCAAACCAACTATACATCTAATTACAAATCCAGTTGTACAATGCAATTTAGTAGGTTAAAAGCAACGTAAAAAGCAATTACAATTTACAGTGAAGTAAACGTACTCTCCCAAACTCTAGCGTACATCAATTGACACTGAACTACCAGAGGCAAACCCCAAGGTAAATATATTAAATTACAATCTACATATTTAGTGAAATAAGAAATGGGAATGCCTCGAAAACAAACAGGCAAGCCCAGCTGAAAAGCTAAGGCGTCATAAATAATTAATTTGGCGAATCTAGGTTAGGCTAGGGCAGACTCCTCTACGAAATAGGAACCGAGCATTACAGAAATTTTAGCCGGAACGAAATTCAAGAGTGCTTACCCGAAGGTGGCCCATCCCGGTAGCAAAGCGTCGCACACGACGTAAAACTTCATACAGACCAACACATACTAAGGCAGATCAGGCCAAGACAAGACCGAATTATCACGAACGCAGCTTTGCTCTCCATATATAGGTAAACCCTAGCCTTGGAGTAGCCAATCAGAATGCATGAGTCCACCCACCCCCACCTATTTTCACCAGTCACAATTCCTACTTTCAGCCGCGAACTTTAACTAAACTTCTCGAATACGCATGTTTGCAAATCTTCCATTTCCAGAATAGTTAGAAAATGCCTTGTAGAACACATATCCAACAAAAGGCAACACCCTGTTCAAAAATTCATGTAACCTTCTGGATACTTCCATTAAGTACAGAACTGAAATCTACTATTTACACATACCATATGTAACAAATATTACACAGTACAGGTTAGGTCATTACAAATAAAACATATTACCACACTTTACAAATAAAGTCTTCAATAAACATTTTCCACTTCCACTACATTGTTCACCTGTGACAATAGGAAATAAAAAGATCGAATAAAATGTTGGGTTTCTCGGTAATTTCGTTGAGATTGTAGTTGGCATTAAAATATTGATCCGAATGTATGTAAAAGCTCTCAGTTATGTTGAGTTGAGGTCCCTTTTTAACTATTTCGAGTATGTCCATGTCTGTTTCAATGTTCGTAAAACTATGGTTATAACCGACCATATGTTGGCCGATGGCTGAAAATTTGTTGTATTTAGCTGCGTTAAAATGCTAAAACTCCTACCGGTCTGCCCTATGTAAGAAATATGTGAACATGTGTTACATCTAATTCTGTAGACACCTGATTTTGAGTATCTGTTTATTTAATTAATATGTGAAGTGTTATGTAAGATTTGCATGTTGTTGTTGCTGGTTTTGAAGGCTATTTTCATGCCTGTTTTTCTTTAGAACATTAGTAATTATGTGAATTCCATTGACATAGGTAAAAGTGGAGAAAGAGTCATGTTTAGATGGTTCTTTTTTAAGCGTGGTCTTAGGTCAGAATTTGTGTTTACTAATGATATTTTCTATGAATTGATTATTATAGCCATTGAATCTAGCGATGTGACGGATAGTATTCAGTTCAGTGTGAAAATCTTTTTTGTTCATGGGTACGTTAAATGCTCTATGTATAAGACTATTATAAGTTGCTTTTTTTTGTGAGGGAAATGATGAAATGAATCTTGTCGGATTGTGATGGCCGATTGGGTGGGTTTTCTATATATCTTGTAGGTTAAGGATTCCTGTTGTCTAGTAATGGTGAGATCCAAAAAAAAATTATTTTTTTGATCTACTTCTGACTCCAAAGTGAACTTAATGTGAGGATCGATGTTATTTAATGTTTGAAGTGTGGTGTTAGCATCTTGAAGATTCTCGTTAATAACTGCAAGGACTTCCTACAGACAGAGCCCTCCTCAAAATTCATAAAGCCTGTGTCCCCTGTATAAAACTACGCAATTTATTCAAAAGTTTCTAAGTAAAAATTACCTTTTTTCATCTAAGAAATGGGTTAGAAACTCCTTCGAATTAATAGACAAACTTAATAATTTCAACATGCAACCTGACTATTCACTCCATTCTTTTGACATTGTTAATATGTACCCCAGCATACCTATTTCTAAACTAATTCCCATCATCAAAAATAATCTACAAAAAAAACGGTCACCTTAGTAAACTGGAAATCCAAGATTTTATTACATTGCTCAAATTGGTAGTCAACAACAACTTTTTTACGTTTAATGGTACTATTTACCAACAAAACGGTCTAGCAATGGGTTCACCGGCAATCTCGCAGCAATCTATCTAGACTTTCTCAAGAACACAAAAATCAACAATAAATTTGATAACATCCTCTTTTGGGCCAGATACATCGACGATGTCCTTGCAGTTATTAACGAGAATCTTCAAGATGCCAACACCACACTTCAAACATTAAATAACATCGATCCTCACATTAAGTTCACTTTGGAGTCAGAAGTAGATCAAAAAATTAATTTTTTGGATCTCACCATTTCTAGACAACAGGAATCCTTAACCTACAAGATATATAAAAAACCCACCCAATCGGCCGTCACAATCCGACAAGATTCATTTCATCATTTCCCTCACAAAAAAAAAAGCAACTTATAATAGTCTTATACATGGAGCATTTAACATACGCATGAACAAAAAAGATTTTCACACTGAACTGAATACTATCCGTCACATCGCTAGATTCAGTGGCTATAATAATCAATTCATAGAAAATATCATTTGTAAACACAAATTCCGACCTAAGACCATGCTTAAAAAAGAACCATCTAAACATGACTCTTTCTCCACTTTTACCTATGTCAATGGAATTCACATAATTACTAATGTTCTAAAGAAAACAGGCATGAAAATAGCCTTCAAAACCAGCAACAACAACATGCAAATCTTACATAACACTTCACATATTAATTAAATAAATAGATACTCAAAATCAGGTGTCTACAGAATTAGATGTAACACATGTTCACGTATTTCTTACATAGGGCAGACCGGTAGGAGTTTTAATATTAGATACTCTGAGCATTTTAACGCAGCTAAATACAACAAATTTTCAGCCATCAGCCAACATATGGTCGGTTAAAACCATAGTTTTACGAACATTGAAACAGACATGGACATACTCGAAATAGTTAAAAAGGGACCTCTACTCAACATAATTGAGAGCTTTTACATACATTCGGATCAATATTTCAATGCCAACTACAATCTTAACGAAATTACCGAGAAACCCAACATTTTATTCTATCTTTTTATTTCCTATTATAGGAAATACAAATCAGCTGTTCATAACTCTTTCTTTAAATCAATTAAGGGTCCTCTTCCCCCACAAATACCATTAACTTCCCTCTCTCCTAACCCGCCCTGAACCATTTCCCCTTCCTTCCCTCCCGTCTCCTTCCACACCTACGTCATCCTTCCCATCTGCATCCCTCTCTCCTCCCTTGCTGATGTACGCTGTGTGATGCTCACCCAGCCTGTTGCACTCCTTCCAGCAGCTTGTTCCAAAAAAAGCGCAAGGTGAGTACTCGTTATTTCAACCTCCTCCCTCCCTTTCTACTTTCTCTATTAGATTTTTCAAGGTAATTCTAATTTTGTTCTTCAGGTTCTTTGGATTCTGACTGAATTGAGACTTCCTTTAAACACAGCAATTGTTCATACTACATATAACAAGTCCAGCTTTCTCAATTAGTCAAGTCTATATTGGTCATATTGGACAATTCCCTCTGTGCCATAGTGGAACTCTCTTTCAGAACTTTCCAGAAACTTAACGTTTCACTCGAATTTAAGTGTGCAACACGAGTTCAACCGTCAACCTAAGACTTTGGCATCAAGAAATTTTAAGCGACATCACAATGATTTTATTCATCTGTTAATTTTAACATATTTTGGTTATATCCAGTGTAATTTATGTATAAGGTTTTACTTGTATGTCATTCCATCACCATCCATCCTCTTGTTCATCCATATCATTTTAGATTATGTCTTTTGCTTGTAATTTTGGCTAGGCTAATGATGGTTCAAAAAACGGATCGAAACTAGTACCTGACACTATCATATTGTAATGTTTTGATAAACGTTAAATGATTTTAAGTATTGAGAAGGTGGAGCAATAAATCTTGTATTCATTTTTAGTTATAATACTTCAAATTCATAGAATAAGTGGAATCTTCTTCAATCTCTATCATACTCGTGTTATGAATTTCAGGCGATTGTTACAGTATTTTATGATTATTTTGCATGAGCAAACTTCTTAGTGAATTTGTAGAAAATTAAAATGAAGATGTCTAGTGATAAATATTGTAAATTAATAGAAATGAACTGTCATTTAAGGGAATGTAGAATTTACTTTTGTAAAATATTACTATTAAAAATATTGTAAAAGTCTTATGATAGTAGTATAAATCTGTTTAGGCTCCCATAACAAACATCTCTACACATTTCATTATATATTAAAACCTCCTTAAGACTTTTCTGCAGGGGACAAGGGCTAGAACATGAACTATTGAAACTATCCAACAAGGATATGTAAACACTTGATATGTTTTTGTATATTTGTTTTCGATACGAGTGCATTTTATCCCGTGTAAGTGAAAGCTATATCTACCATTTCTAAAGATGAGAGGAGAGTATTCATGGAAAACATGAGAGAACAAATACAAAAAACTAACAATGTATTGAAATGTTAAAAACACCACATAACAAATATGAAAACATTTGCAGAATAGAAGTATCAGGGAACACTCTTTCTAATACAAATGTTTGTTGAGTTATTAAAAATTGTTTTCTGATCTCACTCTTCAACTGTAAATTATTCTGAGGTTAAACTCCGCCGTGTGCTAGAGAATTACATTGGCCCCCATTTTGAATGTGAACTTGGCAAAACTTCAACCAACCTGTGTCAAAATTGACACACAATAAATATAATACACTCTTTGTATACTAATTTTATCATTATTGCAATTAAACTTATATTAAACAGTTTACTACAATATACAACTTAACACTATTATAAATTCATATTAAAATAAAATAATTTATAACATTTGTAACCCCCCCCTTTAAACAGAAGGAAGCACATAATACAAGATACATATAAAACATGTAATTATTTGATAATGCAAAATAACAAACCTTACAGAACGACATCAGCCGATGATCAAACAGGAAAACATTTTACCTTTTACAAACACGTGGCTTCGCAGGATAACCAACATGACAACTAGAGAAAGGAAGTATGGGAAGCAGGCCGGGAAACCGTAGAGGACGAGACCTTACGCGACGTTGTAGGGAAAGAAACGTGAGAACATTAACCCTTTGTCCAATTTATTTAACATATAGAATTGAATCAAGGTATGAAGTGCACTAGGTTAGATAACATCATTAATTTAAAAAAAATCAAATCGAACCACGAGGTTCCTATCAGTGTTTCTCTCGGGAAAGTGAATATTTACACAAAGTTACAATGACATTTAAATAAGTGAGCATAATTTCGATGTTGAAACTTACAACGAAAATTTAAAGGGCACAATTACTTAATTACAAACATCATATAAGGCAAGTTGAAAAATGTTACAAGGGAAGGGAACAACGGAAATTAAATTTAGCGCAGAGGCCTATAGAGAAACAGTCCTCTCCTAACACACATCAGTGAGGGACGCAAAGCTCAACAGGTGTGCACTAAATTGATTCGGAATTACTGGAGGCAACTCGGAAGAAAAAAAATTAAAGTTTACATATTCACAAAAGATTAATAAAATGAATTGCCTCCAAAATAAAGGATATGCCTAGCTGAGGAACTACGGCATTACAAATCAAAAGCGGTGAAAACCAGGGTCTAAGGCAAACTCCGAACGAATGAATTTACATTTTAAGTTAACACTTGAGAACAGAAAACATGCTTACCCCGGGATGGCTGGAGCCGGTGAGCGGACCACCTTACAAGGTGCGTCCGATAGTTACGACGTACGAAAACCAAAGACGCTAAACAGAGCCTTGCTCTAGCTAAGGAGCCAAAAAGCCGGAAATTGGGAAATACTCAAACAGCCAATCAGGGAAGCTACCTATGTTTCGATCCGAAGTTTGACCAATACAAATTAGTGTTATTTTCACCAATAGAATTATAGCACCAAATATGGTAATGTGGGAAATTCATTCTAGAGATTTCGATTGCAAAACTCAGCGATTTCGTGATCGAAGCCTCCACGTGGCACTACAGGGTGATACAAAAAATGGGTTACAAAAAAAAACATATTACTGGAGATCTCCAATATCAGTGTCAATGATTAAGTAAATAATTGTCTCTTCAGTGAGTCCTGAAAATACTTTAAAATACAACTTCATCAAAAATAAAACACACAAATTTTTACATAATTTTTACAACAACAAAAATTTAGTCGAATTCTTCAAAAAATGTTAGTTCCTTAGTTTCTTTTGTCAAGTCAAAATGATTCCACTGACTATCAACTCACCACCGGTGACAACATTATTCAAATGATGGCTAATTTAAAGCCTACAATTTTTAATATTCCTACAATAATTATAATCTCTATTCTAAAGCTTATCCCTTAAAATATTATATTGGGTATGCCAGTCCATATTGTCATCATTATCATCATCATCATCATCATCATTTCTTCGCTCCAGCAAGCCGGGTGTGGTTGTGTACGAGCCTCCTCCAGTTTGTCCTATCCATCCACAGATGCTACTCATATATGCGATGCCAGTTCACATCTCTAATTTCAAGGACCTTCAATATCAATTTTTCCCAAACATCTCTTTCTAGGAACATTGTGGTCAAAGTATGTTTGAGGAGTCCTGTGAGGGTCCATTCTTTTCATGTGACCATACCATTGCAATCTCTTCACTTCTAGAGTCTCCAGCAAGCTTCTTTCCAATCCAAGTTGTTGCCAGATATCCACATTCCTTATTTTATCCATTTTTGTTTTTTGTAGACAAGAATGGAGGAACTTCATTTCTGTTGCTTGAAGACGACTCTTTGTTGGTCCAGTAAGTAGTTGCTGCTTCCGGGCCATACGTCAATATAGGTACTAGATACGAGGGTCGAGTCATAAGTCATGGCAACAAATTTTTTTCTCACGAAAAGGAGACAACACGGAAAATCTAAGATACGCATTTGGAAATATAGGGCATGTACCTTGACTTAGCAAATGTCATGGGATAGTCACCCAATAGCGTGTGGGGCCTCCTCTGGCCCTGCAAACTGCAGTGAGGCGCCGTAGAAGTGAGTCAACAAGTCCCTGGTAGTCCTCTGGACGGAGCTGACACCAAATCGTTTGCAGAGCGGCCGCCAATGCTGGTCTGTTCGTGGGTGCAGGATCCATGGCACGGAGCCTGCGTTCCAGGACATCGCAGATATGCTCGATAGGGTTCATATCGGGGTCCTCGATGGCCATGGCAGTCGGTGGACCTCAGCTGCATGTTCCTGGAACCATTCCCAGGCGACGTGGGAGCGATGTGGCGGCGCATTATCATCTTGAAATACCGCAGAACCGTCTGGGTGCTGGAAGGCCAAAAATGGGTAGAGATGGTCTCTGAGCAGCTCAGCATACCGTGTACCATTCAAAGTCTCTTCCAGAACAACTAGGGGGCCCATTCCATACCAGGCAAATGCACCCCAGACCATAACAGAGACACCAGCGCCCTGGACCACACCTTCAAGGCAGGCGGGATCCATCGCTTCATGTGGTCTGCGCCATACACGATGGCTCCCATCGGCATGGTGCTCTTGAAATCGTGATTCGTCCGACCATATTACGTTATGCCATTGTTCCAGTGTCCATCCTGGTGACTGGCAACAAATGCGCGTCGTTGTGCCCGATGACGTTGGGTTAACAGTGGCACCCATGCGTGGCGCCGGCTCCCATACCCCATAGAACTCATGTTCCTATGGATTGTCCACTGGGAGACGTGTCTAGCACGGCTTGTGTTGAATTGAGCCATGATTTGTTGCACGGTTGCAAGTCTGTCACTATTGGTGTCATGGTCATCGAGGGTGGCTGGACGGCCGGTCGTTCGTCTGTGGTGGACGGTGACACCCACATTCAACCGTTCACGATACACCCTGGACACAGTTGATCGTGTGAAGCCAAATTCCCGCACCACTTCTGAAATCGCACTTCTTATCCGTCGGGCACCGACCACCATACCCAGTTCGAACGGTGTCAGCTCACGACGACGTTCCATGTTACACCTGTCACATGCACAGCCACTGCTCACAAGGTCTCCTATACAACTGCCGCTGACACAGGGGGCGTGTGGTGCGCAGACAACACACCTGCGCATCAGTGCTCCGCTATCCCATGACATTTACTCAGTCAGTGTACTTATGCATAGTGCCTGGAGACAAATTCTGACTTCAAGAGATTCTCGTAGGAAAGTGAAAGAACACAGGCCATTGGTAAACATTAGTTTATTATGGTATAGACAGCAAATACACAGGACTACGTACAAAGGACAGATCTCCACTGGTTACAGACCTTCAGAATAATCACCCAAGGTTTCCACTGTGCGTTGCCAGCGGTGGGGCAGGCGCTGAATACCATTCACTGCATGAGTATCGTTAACGTGCGACACCTCTCTCCGAAATGCTGTCACGATGTCCTCTTTGTTAGCAAACCGTTGTCCACGTAAGGGCTTCTTGACTTTGGGGATTAGATCATAGTCATACGCCTAATGTTTTCCGCAGCTCTGCATGGCACTGATGTGCATTTCTGCCACAGAGAACTGCTATTTTAATATACGATCGTTGCTCCTGCTTGTTGACTGCCATTTTGTGACGCTCTCATTCATACACTGAACTTGGGGGCATGCTTAGACCCACAGTGTTGTTTGCATACACCATCTAGTGGCATCATACGCAAGTACATACTGTACATTTCCAAATGCATATCTTAGATTTCCATGTTGTCTCCTGTTTGCGAGAAAAAGAATAGTTGCCATGACATCTGACTCGACCTCTGTACATTTTGTACAAGCTGATCTTGGAAACTAACGGAATTGTTTCATCCCAAAGTATTTGACATACAGCGTGATAGAATTTGGAAGCCTTGTGTATTCTGTTGCTAATCTCTTGATGTATGGTATTGTCTGATGACAGAAGACTACCTAAATACAATATCCATCTCATCTCCTCATTTCCAATTCTTAGGTGAACAGTTGGAGAGTTTCTACTCATCACCAAGCCAACTGTCTTCGTTTTGTTGATTTTGAGACCTAAGATTGTAAAAGCTTCATGTCAGAGATCTCATCTAGTTTGTACTTCCGCTTCTGTCTCACCCATACCATTACATCATCAGCAAAAACGAGGGCATTATTTGTTGGATCCTTTCTTTTAACCGCTTTTAAAACTTCATCCATTATGATTATGAAGAGAAGTTGTGAAAGACAACTTATTTGCTTTACTCCACTCTTCGTTTTGAACCAATCTGACCTTCCATCCTGGACCTGGACACAACACTTGGTTTCATCATATAATCGTTGTAATCGTGCTATGATGTCATCGGGCACTTTCTTATGTCTCAAATATTCCCATATATGCTTGCATGGTACATGGTCATATGGTTTCTCGATGTCCAGAAAAACAGTTATAAGTGTCCATTTTGTGAAGGATTTTAATTTTGTCTTTATTAGTAGCAATTTCACAACCTTTTCTGTACCCATAACTAGGTTATCACCACGCTAGTCAGCTTTACAAGATTATGTTCCTAATCTGAAGGTACTTCTTACAAATTGTGTTGGTTATCCTCCTAGTCAATACTTCATATCACATCCAATTAAGACATATTCCAACCTGCCATAGGGTCATCCTCACTTTACTGAGGATGACCCTACGCTGGATCGTAACATTTCTATCTAAAATTTTGTCTTAATTCGATGTGATATTGACTAGGAGGATAACCAACACAATTTGTAAGAAGTTGAACCATCAATACAGATCTAACATGTAATAATCTGTAGGTGGCTGTCACGCAAGAAGTATTTGCTACCCTTCACTGAACCACTCAACACAATAAATTTCTAACTCCTGATTGGAAACTGAAATGCAAGAAAAATTGAACATTAAAGCTAATAGTTTGCAGCTCTCCATGACCTGCCTCCTGTGGCAAGAGCTCTTATCTCTGCTGGAAATTAAATCCCTTTCACAAGGGATGGCAAAGAACGTTTTCAAGGCTAGAGAAAATATGATCGTACTAAGCAATAATAGCAAAAATTTATGACTTGATAAGCATGGTAATTGTATATAGATTTCATACGATGGGAATGTGGACTTTGAATTTACAACATGTTAAGCAAGAAAACATGTATGAGGAATGCACTAAGAAGGTTTTACTGCAATAAAAATATGTTGGGCACTGAAGTCTGTATTGTAAATATATCAATTGAATTTTTAAGGTACTTTTTAATTCATTGCTCTTAGCAGCTGAACATCCTAACATGGGTGTACATTTTAATTTATTAACTCCTCTCCTTCTTTCTCCAGTCACAGTGGACTTCTTTGGAATGAGTGGAGAGACATCATTTTTAGTACCAGGTAATTCATCTGGTACAAATATGCCATTTTGTTACAGTTTATTTAGTTTATCTTCGTAGTCAGCCGGCATTTTTTGCTATTATGGCTAATGAATGAATTATTGATATAGTAGTAGTAATGGATAAAATATTGTATGTTACTTGGCAGTAAAAAAGATTGCGCACTCGTGGAAATTAGCTTAACTTTCCCCTCTTAAATAAATTCCTAATTTACTCTCTTACAACATAAAGAATGATTAAAACTGCTGCTATTGACAACTAACAGATATGCCACATTTCAGTTTACTGCTCAAGCTAAGAGAGTAGGCCTGACTGACTACCTAGCAGTAGGGGATATGTACCTCCTAAAAGAGGACTTGTCGTTTTTATTGCTGTACTCTAAAATTTATCCTGAAAGCTCTTGGATTTTTAACCCAGCATTAGTTGCGACTGATCCGACAGTGTAGTACAGAAATATTTAAAATAGTTATATTTGAATCATTTGGTTGGTTCATGTTTGTGGGTTACTGTAGTCACGTCCTAGTTTGTGAACCATGGGCAACGGCTGAGTGGCCTAGTAAGTGGTCCTGAGAGTTGCTATGGAATGGGAGTGGGCATCTCGGACATATTCTGAGTCGTGGCCCTCCTTGTGCTCAGGCGGCTAGGACTATACAATTCACCGGTGGTCCAAAACCCGTTAGAGGAGAGGTCATCACTTGGACTATGTGCAAGTAGGGCAGCATCCTGCTTCATGAATTTACCGAGCTCAGAACACTTTAAGCAAGCCTCGGACCTAAGGGAGTAATGGAGTCTCACTCCCATTTGACAGGCGAGGGACTCCTTGGAAACAACTTGGCGAACGAAATGGAATTCAATGGTGAGCTATCAATATTAATGGGACTTTTGGAAGAAAGGAAGTAGAACTGGCTGAGTCAGCAAAGAACATGCATCTGGATGTGCTAGGAGTAAGTGATATTCGGGTAAGGGGAGATAATGAGGAAGAGATTGGATATTATAAAGTGTACTTGACGGGTGTTAGAAAGGGAAGGGCAGAGTCTGAGGTAGGGCTCTTTATCAGGAATACCATTGCACACAACATAGTTTCTGTTAGACACGTAAACGAGCGAATGATGTGGGTAGATTTGTCAGTGGGAGGAATTAGGACAAGAATTGTGTCCGTGTATTCACCATGTGAGGGTGCAGATGAGGATGAAGTTGACAAGTTTTATGAAGAATTGAGTGACATCGTGGTCAGGGTCAACAGCAAGGATAGAATAGTGCTAATGGGCGATTTCAATGCAAGAGTTGGGAATAGAACTGAAGGATACGAAAGGGTGATTGGTAAATGTGGGGAAGATATGGAAGCTAATGGGAATGGGAAGCGTTTGCTGGACTTCTGTGCTAGTATGGGTTTAGCTGTTACGAATACATTCTTCAAGCATAAGGCTGTTCACCTCTACACATGGGAGGCTAGGGTTACCAGATCCATAATAGACTATATCTTAACAGACTTTGAATTCAGGAAATCTGTTAGGAAAGTACGAGTTTTTCGAGGATTTTTCGATGATACAGACCACTATCTGATCTTTAGTGAACTAAGTATCTCTAGGCCTAGGGTAGAGAAAGTGAAATCTGTCTGCAAACGAATAAGGGTAGAAAATCTCCAGGATGAGGAAATTAGACAGAAGTACATGGATATGATTAGTGAGAAGTTTCGAACAGTAGACAGTAAGCAGGTTCAGGATATAGAAAGTGAATGGGTTGCATACAGGGATGCTGTAGTAGAAACAGCAAGGGAATGCCTAGGAACAACTGTGTGTAAAGATGGGAAAAGGCGAGCATCTTGGTGGAATGATGAAGTGAGTGCAGCCTGTAAACATAAAAAGAAGGCTTATCAGAAATGGCTCCAAACAAGGGCCGAGGCAGACAGAGATTTGTACGTAGATGAAAGAAACAGAGCGAAACAAATAGTGGTTGAATCCAAAAAGAAGTCATGGGAAGATTTTGGTAATAACCTGGAAAGGCTAGGTCAAGCAGCAGGGAAACCTTTCTGGACAGTAATAAAGAATCTTAGGAAGGGAGGGAAAAAGGAAATAAACAGTTTTTTGAGTAATTCAGGTGAACTCATAATAGATCCCAGGGAATCACTGGAGAGGTGGAGGGAATATTTTGAACATCTTCTCAATGTAAAAGGAAATCATCCTGGTGGTGTTGCAAACAGCCAAGCTCATGGGGAGGAAGAAAATTATGTTGGTGAAATTATGCTTGGGGAAGTGGAAAGGATTTTGAATAAATTCCATTGTCATAAAGCAGCAGGGATAGATGAAATGAGACCTGAAATTGTGAAGTATAGTGGGAAGGCAGGGATGAAATGGCTTCATAGAGTAGTGAAATTAGCGTCAAGTGTTGGTAAGGTACCTTCAGATTGGACAAAAGCAGTAATTGCACCTATCTATAAGCAAGGGAACAGGAAGGATTGCAACAACTATCGATGTATCTCATTGATTAGTATACCAGGCAAAGTTGGAAGGGAGGGTGCGATCAGTCGTTGAGAGGAAGTTGGATGAAAACCAGTTTGGTTTCAGACAACAGAGAGGCTGTCAGGATCAGATTTTCAGTATGCGCCAGGTAATTGAAAAATGCTACGAGAGGAATAGGCAGTTGTGTTTATGTTTCGTAGATCTAGAGAAAGCATATGACAGGGTACAGAGGGAAAAGATGTTCGCCATACTGGGGGACTATGGAATTAAAGGTAGATTATTAAAATCAATCAAAGGCATTTATGTTGACAATTGGGCTTCAGTGAGAATTGATGGTAGAATGTGTTCTTGGTTCAGAGTACTTACAGGAGTTAGACAAGGCTGTAATCTTTCACCTTTGCTGTTCGTAGTTTACATGGATCATCTGCTGAAAGGTATAAAATGGCAGGGAGGGATTCAGTTAGGTGGAAATGTAGAAAGCAGTTTGGCCTATGCTGACGACTTGGTCTTAATGGCAGATTGTGCCGAAAGCTTGCAGTCTAATATCTTGGAACTTGAAAATAGGTGCAATGAATATGGTATGAAAATTAGCCTCTCGAAGACTAACTTGATGTCAGTAGGTAAGAAATTCAACAGAATTGAATGTCAGATTGGTGATACAAAGCTAGAACAGGTCGATAATTTCAAGTATTTAGGTTGTGTGTTCTCCCAGGATGGTAATATAGTGAGATAGAATCAAGGTGTAGTAAAGCTAATGCAGTGAGCTCGCAGTTGTGATCAACGGTATTCTGTAAGAAGGAAGTCAGCTCGCAGACGAAACTATCTTTACATCGGTCTGTTTTCAGACCAGCTTTGCTTTACGGGAGCGAAAGCTGGGTGGACTCAGGATATCTTATTCATAAGTTAGAAATAACAGACATTAAAGTAGCGAGAATGATTGCTGGTACACACAAGTGGGAACAATGGCAGGAGGGTACTCGGAATGAGGAGATAAAGGCTAATTTAGGAATGAACTCGATGGATGAAGCTGTACGCATAAACCGGCTTCGGTGGTGGTGTCATGTGAGGCGAATGGAGGAGGATAGGTTACCTAGGAGAATAATGGACTCTGTTATGGAGGGTAAGAGAAGTAGAGGGAGACCAAGACGACGATGGTTAGACTCGGTTTCTAACGATTTAAAGATAAGAGGTATAGAACTAAATGAGGCCACAACACTAGTTGAAAATCGAGGATTGTGGCGACGTTTAGTAAATTCTCAGAGGCTTGCAGACTGAACGCGGAAAGGCATAACAGTCTATAATGATAATGTATGTAATGTATGTTGAATCAGATTGGGAAGAGTCTCTTCTAGTTGTCCCTTCAGGACGATTGGTTCCCCTCCATTGCCTTCTTGCTTTCTTCCTAACTCAACAGTTGGTACAGTGTGACTCGCAAGCTTCATGCACGTTAGTTGTTACCAGCATGAGTCTTCAGCATTTTGGAGATCGCTACTACTAATGACGTAAGTTTTTCTGGTTTCATTATTTTCTGTTATGTCTACAATGCATGAATTTTTATACAGGGTGCGGCAGAAATATCTGACGAATTTCAAACGTGGCAACGCAACAAGCCATTTAAAGATTTATTGCACAGTTGGAAAGAGTAGTGTTTGCCATTTGAGCCACATACACATAAGATTTTGAAAATAATATCATCCAAATGCCGACCGTCCTGTTCGATGCACCTCTGAAGCCTCTCCCTGAAGTTCCGCATGACTCGCTTGAGCATGCCTTGTGGTATTGCCTCGATTTCTTCACATATGACAGCTTTCAGGTCTTGTAAGGCGCGATCCTTCAAATATCCCCAGAGAAAGAAATCGCACGGGCGAGGTCAGAGGAACGGCCTGGCCATGGAATGTCACCCCGTAAGGAGAAGAGATACCCTGCAAACATTTCTCTGAGGAAACCCATTGACGCCCAGGCTGTGTGTGCAGTGGCACCATATTGTGGAACCACATAGCAGGATTCCCTAAGTCTGTGAGTGTCGGCTGCAAGAAGTTGCCCATAACAGAATGGTGTTCCTGCTCAGAACTTTCTCATGTCGACCTAAGCCAAAGTGTCTGCGAAACAAACACTGTGTTGTGGTAAGAGAATCGGCATTTTTGAAATAAGTCTCAATCACGAAACATCGGTGTTCACCAGTCCACGCCATGCTAGCGACTGGCTGGCTGACTGACTAGCCCGGACAAGACGATACACGTGTTCTCCAAGGCCGAGACCAAGACCGCACGCACCACGACAGTAACACTTGTTTGAATGATGTGGCCAATGCGACCTTTAGTTCGCTCCAATCTACTGTAAGTAACATAAATGGCAAACCGTGCTCTGTTAAACTGCGCAACAAAATTTTGAATGGCTTGTTGCGTTGCTGAGTTATTTACGTCTGAAATTCGTCAGATATTTCTGATGCATTGTGTATTTCATTGAAATAATTCTTTTTAGGTAGGAATTTTAAGTTTTGACACATAGAAAAATATTTTCTTTAAAATCTGAAATGCCATTTAAGGGTTGAAAATGTTTGATTCATATATGAATCATTGCGAACAGATAGTACTTTTCAATTAAACACAAACCATTCCTAAACATACATAGCAAAACATTGTTAAAGAGTAAATAATTAGGTATTGACACACATAAATGTATACATTCACTAATAAGTAATTGACTGAACCTACAGTCGTGCACATTATTACAAAAGCTTCATATACTTATAAATTTTCCTGAAAGACAGTGCTGTTTTCTTAGTTTGTGTGGAGTGAAACATCTTGTAACAGTTTTTGTCCTTATTTAGACACAATGCCACACCACATTTCTCACACATGACGTACGTTTGTGCTTTGCAGGTCGGTAATTTGCACCTTACTGTAGTAGAGTTTCGAATGGGTAAGTGGTTTATCTGATCAAGTTGAACATCTGCAGCTGTGTCCCTTTCATTCTTTTCTCAGCATGTTCTGCAGCTAGAGAAGATGGTCTCCGTTTGGGTGTAGTCTTGATGCCTATTGTGCCCAGGGTTCTTGCAAGCTCAAGACGGAAGTCCACTAGTTTTTTTGAGGAATTTGTTTGTTCACTCATGACTTGTCGACGAAGCAGCCATGCATTAATGACTGCAATGTCAAGAAGGTAATAGAACAGCCTCATGTACCATTTCCGCGTTCTCATGGTGTTTCTATATCGTCCAATTAGACTGTCAAGGAGGTCTACACCACCCATGTGTGGGTTGTAGTCCCTTACTACTGCTGGACACTTTATTCTGATCACTTTTTTCTCTTTTCTGTCGTATCTCTGCACTTCGTGCTCTGGTTCTTTTCCTATGTATGATGAAAGAAACATAACACACTAGTTGTCTTTCCACATAGTATTGGAAATGTGTACACCATCTACATGAGCAACATATTCGACAGAGTTTCCCCTCTCTTCTCCCGTCATGTCTTCATCAGTTGGTAACTTACATTTAGGGATTCTGTTCCTTCTGGCTGTGCCAAGAGAGTATATGCCATGTTTAGCCAAGAACACAACTAGTGGAACTGAAGTATAAAAATTGTCAAAATAAATCTTGTGGTTGCATCCACGAGGAACTTCCCTACAAAGTCGTACAACAATGTTGCAACTCACTGCTCAGTCTCTTCTCTCCACATTCTCAGTACCAGTATAGATTTCAAACTTGTATGCAAAGCCAGACACTCCACATAAAACATAGATCTTGAGGTTTTAGTGGCATGTACTGTTTTAAATGATGCCTGGCTTTTGTAGAGCAGATTTGTTCATCAACAGACAGCCTTTCTTCAAATGGTACGTCGAGAAATGTCTTTTCTAATTCTGAAATCACAGGGCATAGTTTATTAAGTTTGTCGTAACCTGGGGCAGTTCTATCAGTGACTTGTGTGGTGTTATCATTGAAATGAATAAATGAACTAATTTTCTCGAACATATTGAGTGACATACAGTTCTTGGAAACAGAAGTAAGTATACATATTCCTAAAAATCTATAAAGATCTACTTCTGAGAACCCAAAAGGCTTGTTGCGATCTTTCTGTACACTGTATCGAATAGTCTCAGAAACAATGTGAGTAATAAGTTTGTTATGAAAGAAAAATTTTAAAAATTGGTAAGGAGTCTGTAAATCGACGACAACTCTAGGAAGTTCTGTTTTTCCTCGAAATTCCACCATTCCTTCAGGCAAACTTTTTCCATACTGGCACAATCCTTTCTATCCTAGTAGTTCCTGATATACTTGGTAAACTACCTGAACTTTCATGAATATCTGTATTTTGAGGAGAAATCTGGAGCATTTCTAGGACTGCTCTCTTGAGACCTGAGAATAACTGAACTGTTTGTTGGTTCATCAATTTCAGCTGATGTAACGTCACACACCACTTCTACTTCATTACATTCACCCAGCAGATTCTTCAAATCATTATCTGAGACTTGTGTAGTTTCATTGAGAGATGTAAAATTGGTAGAAAGCACTGAAGAATGTTACAGTCCCTATCTTGATCAGTTTCGGCATCACTTTCGTCGTAAGTCACCATCATTATCACTTGTTTTCTTGACATCTGAAATAGGTCAAAGTAAATATGCTTTACCTTAAAACACACTGTTACTATATCAGAAAATGAATGAAACTGTCACATGAAACTGTAAAGGAGATATTCCGACAAGAATCTATCAACCTAACCTATATTGTCCACCTTGCAGGTAACGGAAATTATTTGGAGATACGTTTGTTTCCACAAATTCCTCTAGTTTTAAAATACTCTCCAGTAATTAATCATAATTCAAATATTTTTCTGCACAATATACCTTCAACAAATTACTTCCAATGTGCGATGTAATATACAGCAATCTACCATGAACAAAACATCTTGAGGTCACGGCCATACGACGGAAAATAGATCACATCCAAAGAGATTGCAATGCTGTGAAAGATAGAATACTACAGGGGAATGATGCAGAAATGAATCACAATGCAAAATTACAGCTGGGAGAAAATTGTATTATATTACCATGGAAAGAAAGTTGTGATTCATATGTGCATCATTATGCACTGTAGGGCTGTTTAATGTGTAATCTTGTTGAGTTGAAAAGAACAACTTATTTGACATGAAAGTTAGTTGTAAAGGCAGGTTCTGATCTGAGAGATTGCTGCGACTAAGGTTTACCATGGATTCAAACATAACGTGAAAGATGTGGTGGAGGTAGTCGGGAAGTGAGAAGGAATGGACACAGAAGCTGTTAGTGTAGCTGATAACCTGCTGGAAGAGACAGAGTGGAACAAAAGTGATAACAGTGCTGAAAATTTTTCAGATGAAGGTTCCAGTGACGGAAATAACATTTCTGACTATTGCATCCAGTACTAAAAAGAAGAAATATAATGATTAATTCCTGGATTTGAGCAAAGTTTCCAGTGGAACTACTAGAAAACTTGAGCCACAGATTATATTGGTAAATCTCTCCAGGGTCAAAGGTAACACAAGAAATGTAAAAGGTGTTGAAGATACCTGGAAGTTCCTTATTCATTGATGGCTTTATGCTGAATTCTATAGTAACTTACACCAACCAGTACGTACTGAAATTTCAGAGTAAGTTTTAGAGCCTGAGGGATGTTAAAACAACAGATATAATAGAATTGAAAAGCTTCATGGGTCTTCTGTATCTAACAGGAATATACAAAGCCAACCTTTTGAATCAGTGGGAGCTATGGGGTTCAGGTGGTGACGGTGTTGTAGTGATTGCGATGCCTGAGGTTTGATGACTGCAAACAAGAAAGTAAACTCAGACTGGCACCGTCTAGAGTAATTTTCAAGCAGTTTGCATATAATTGCCAAAACTTGGTGAAAACTTGACGATTGATGAAATGTTGGTTGGTGTGCACGGGTGATGTTTGTTTTGCCAATACATTTCTAAGAAACCAATGAGAAATCAGATAAAATTATTTTCTCTGGTTGATGCTAGAGTTTATGACTTCAACTTGGAGATATACTGTATTTAGGTATCCAATCAGAGGGCCCTTGTTTTCTGAGCAATAATCCAGTCGATGTTGTCAAAAATTCATGAAACCGATGAAGAACACTAGAAAAAACATCACAATGGACAATTATTTCATGGACTACAACCAATGGTTGACCTAAAAAAAATGATGTTTCTCGTGCCCTGAAATGCTGGCCAATTTTTTTTTTCCCCCTATTATTAACATCACTGGTGTAGTCCGCCGGGTAGGCACGATCGTTAAGGCATTGAAGTCCAAATGGTCTGACGCCTTGGTTAGGCAGTTTGAGTCCCGTTGCTCGAAAAGATTTCACCATCGGAATGTTGGCTGGCAAGGTTGGAGAGGTGGTGGTATACAATTTCTGATCACTAGCTTGCGTGCCAAAGGCCTGAGTTCAATTCCAAACCTCTCCGCAGTGTTTATATGGAGTGAGGGCATATGACTCTATTGATGGTGATTTGTCTCTCGGATGGGGACGTTAAGCCTTGAGCAGACCTCGTGGTGCAATTCGACAGGAGTAGGCTATGTGCTGGCACCGGTTTCACCCTCTCCCTTCCTACTATCATATATCACGTCATTCATTTCATCTCATTAACTCCTCTGATAAGGTTGACGTCAGGAAGATCTGCTCATTAAAGAAACTCGCCACGACAGATTTCATCTCATCTCATACCCGACCCCTTAGAGAAATGGAACAAGGGTTGGAGAAACAACAATTAACATCGCTGGTATATATAGTCAGATCATTAACACGGGCAAGAGAACCAAAATCAGAAGCAGGAGACATTTTTTATGTACTTTGTCTAAACATGAATACTACTGGCCTACTTATGTCAATTTCTGTAGGACTGAGGAGAAAAAATGTCTTTGGAAATATATTCCATTCCTACTTCTCACACTACTGCCACTAAGAAGAGGTAATTTGGAAAAGAAGAAAAGACTTCACACAACGCCACTTTTCTCTGCAGCTGAACAGTGACATCGATGTTGTGACAGAAGGAACTTGTGATTTTTCTTTCCAAAGAGAGCTAGGCAGTTCCTAAGAAGTTTGTTCCTAAGTCTTAATTTTTTTTTTTAAAGAGATATAAGATGTGAGATTGTAGGTGTAAATAAAGTTTCGTTTGTAATATAATTGATTTGTTTACAACATGAAAAATCTCCTGCCTGGTTCCTTGATTTATTTCTCCACCTTTCTATATATTCCGATGATAATTTAAAAAAATGTAGGTATGCCTAAAGTGGTTTTCAAACAGGGCAATGTGAGAGATCGCCCGTATCAGACTTCACTCAAAGGGTATTGAAGTGTGATAATGACCACATATATATTTTGTAAACTGGATCTCTGCCTCTGCCGTAGGTGTAGTAACTAACAAACTTGTCTTTCAGCATGTTTGTAGACAACCAGAGGATGCTCTAAATAAAGTGGAACTAAACTCTTAGAAATATTTCAAGGCATATGAAGCACGAGGTAACCAACATTTAACCAGAACCTATGAGAATCTTCATGGTACAGTATTCCAATAGCATTATAGTTGATCAGACTAATAAATTTTTCTTAAGGAATTTATTTGTTTTCAGCAGTTTTGTCTCTTTCTTTCAGAAAGAATTGTGTTACTTGGAGTTCTTTGAAGTGCTTATTTTGAAGTAGCTATTAACAATGACTGGTGTGTGACAGCTAGTGCTTACATATTTCACTATTATAAGCCAGGCACTGACTCAAGCCGAGCGCTGCCAGCAAATATTACATTACAAATTGATGTCAGGGCGGAAAATGTTCACTTTGAATGATTGCTTCAGAATTGCTCCTTACTCGGTTTAATTTGAGATGCCGTGTGTGCTGTTTTCATTCTTGTTGAACGTTGTGTGTTTCTGAACCAAGTCCTTGTATAAACTTCTACGGCACCTCTAAGTTGAAAGCAAATAATGTGCCTTGTCTTCAATTGTGTTGTTAGTCTAATAATAACTATTAATGCTTCTTCTTTTGTTTTGGCCAACTATGGACCATGTTAATTTGAATTCAGCTTCATCTGTTTCTGGGCTTTAGTCCTTGTCCAGTTCTCCCTGCAAACCCCCACTTTCTTCAGTCTTCAGTGCTTAGTTTTTGAAACCTCTTGGTGATCTTGATCCTTGGCTTGTATTCCTATTTCTTCTAGGCCCCTTCACCTCCTGGTACCAGTGCACCGTAGTTTTCCTGGTCTCAGTCTTATCTGATTGGTCGGTCTTCCCAGGTTCATTCTGTAGATATGTCCGAAGAATATGGCTCTCCTACTCTGGATGGTATATGAGATCTTTTCCATCTTGAGATACAATTCTTGGTTTCCTTTCTTTCTCCATCATCCATCCTCTGTTCTTTGGAGTTCCATGTATCTTCCTCAGACTCTTTCCCTCCACTAGTTCCAACTTTTTGACCAATCGCATTTTTATCAGGTTTGAACATTCGGCTGCATATAAAGCTTCCTGTCGGATCACTGTCTTGTCTTGTCTTTGCATTGATCAAGATCTTCTTGTAAGTGTTCATAGTTAGTTTATATGCCAAGTTCATCTTCTTGATTCTCGATTCTCAGTAACAGTGCCTCTCTTTCTGATAGGTTATTGTCTATCCACTCTCCCAGATATTTTGAATTTCTCCACGTTTGGAATCCTTTCTCTCTCAACTGCCAAATATAAACCTTGCCACAAGTACAGGGGAACTCTGTAGATACCAGGTTGTTGCAATTTAGGCAAACTATCCGTAGTTGGTCGCAGGAGTTGCCTAATCTTAATTGATGTTCCAAAAACAGTTCGTACATGGTACCTACGTAAGATTTTAGCAATACGATCCGTCCTGTTATGTATGTAAGGTAGGTAAGCAGTTCCTTTTACATCTTTTTCCTTAACAGACATCCGATTATGTGTCTATTTCAGAACCGTTGACATCTTTTTCCTTAACAGACATCCGATTATGTGTCTATTTCAGAACCGTTGAGATCAAAGCTCTGCTGTAACCGTTGCTCTCAAAGTGGTTCTCAAGGTGTTAATTTCCTCTTGTAGAGCTGACACTTCACAAATCCTCCTGGACAAACTTCGAGAACGGTATGTACTCGCATCAAAGAACATACCAGATGTATCAGACTCAACCAAGCTGGTAAATCAGCTGTTGCTGATCATGCCTTAACACTTGGTCATGATGTCTTGTCCCAGGAAGTGGATGTTCTTGCCCATATAAAGCAATATCGCCCAAGAATTATCAGGGAGGTGGTGGAAATACGTAAACACCTAGATAATTTCAACCGCGATACAGGCTACAACCTCAGTGAATCATGGCTACCTATTATCAAAACCATTAGAGAGTAATGCTTTACTGTTGCCATTCGTTGTCTCTAGCTGGGGCTAAAATGGCATCCCGTTTACATCCTAAGGGCTCCATTTCAAGTTCCTTGTTGCTTTCTCCTAGCAACCTGTTATGCGTCGTTTCATTTCTCTGTTGTCTCCTGATGAAGAAAGGCAAGGTTCCTTTCGAAACGCATTAAGTGTGTTTTATAATTAATTACACGGCCCAAAAATATACCTCATGAATAGTTACATGGGCCGTGAAAGTCTAAATGATAATATTTGTAAATAGATGCTAATTTTGGAAAAAACATAGATGCTAATTTTGGAACAAATAGATGCTAATTTTTCAGGTCCCTATTAATTCACTTTTTTCCCCATTAGAGACTATTCATTTCAGTCTGTATCAAAAGTACCATATTTACTTGTGTATTAGATCCCTCGTGTATTACACCCCCCCTTTGCGTTTTCGAGACAAAGAAAATGAAAAATAAATGTCGCGTACAAGACCCTCAACGTAATTCGTCAGAGAAGAACAACGATTCCACTTCGAAGTGGGTACAGGCCTTATGCAGCTCTGATGACAAAACACAAATTTGTTAATAGTTTCAGCCGTACGACCCACGCAATGAAAACACGCATCAAAGTCGTGCGGTACATCTGTGTTTCGTAGTTAAGAAATATCCGCCTCCATAGCGTAGGCTTACTGCAGCTCTGATGACGTCGCACAAATAGCTGCCATTCTCGGGAGCCTGAGTTCGATTCCCGATACCATATAACCAGAGATTTACGAATGGCAGGAAGGTTGATTTGCGGCAAAAATGGTACGTGCAACTCACTTCCGCTGGGGGCCTGTCCAAAATAGAGCTGCACCACCTCAGGTTATTGCTAGGCGAGATCATTAACAAAGCATAACTTGGGCTTAAAACGTGATAAAAACGATCCAATCACAATTGTTTTACTCGTCAATATACCTAACAAATATAATGTTCCTACTTACTTTCAACGATTTTCGGAGACGCCAAACAAAACATACTATGGTATGCTTTAAAAAATGTGAGACAATTAACGTACAAAATTAAACATATGATAATAAAACGCATTACCTCCACACCTGTAGATATCAATAGATGCAGCACACTTCCTGTTATTTATTTTTATTCTTTCTGTCGTGGAACTTTTGGCAGTTTCCGGGCAGCATACTTAACCTAAATAATGCAGTCTATCGTTTCTCATTTACAGCTGTTTAGGTAAATCCTGATGTGGTAAATGTAGAGAACAAGCATGAAATATACTTTAAAAAAAGGGTCCGGCTTTCAACAGCCGCAGTTATCAAAACAGTGCTTCCAGTCACTATGTAGTACAGTCGGAAATACAACTCGTAACATATGCTAGTTATCAGCTGGTGGTTTCGCACGCTTTCAACAACACGGCTTTATTCAGGAGGAGTGGCTTCTGCTACACATACACCAGCTGGAAATATTAGAGACCATCTCCAGAAACCATTTGGAATTGCTTCACACAGTTTGGACTCTATAAGTCGGAAACAAAACTATTTTTAAAAGGTTCATAAAGACGGGACCTCGAATGCTCTCAGTCTCGATTGCAGTGCATGGCTGACAAGATTGCAGCGAAGACTGAAGATGATGTCACTTGGAATGACGACACGCCGGTAGCAGGGAACATTCTCTTTGGCAGGGAAGTTAGCAGCGCAAGACAATTAAAATGATGGCAGTGATCAGGTTTACTGTGCGCTAGGCCTATTGCTCAACTAACAGAGACAAATGACTGGCCACTCAGTTATTTTGTATCAGTATTGCACTATGCCAACGGCCGTAGCCGTGTTGAAACACCGGATCCCGTGAGATCTCCGAAGTTAAGCAACATTGGGCGTGGTCAAGATTTGGATGGGTTGTCACACGCTATTGACTGGGGTTAAGGGAATGGAGGAGCGGAAAGGAACTGGCCACCCTACTGTACGTAAACTCCGGCTCAGGCACACCTCTGCGCATGTTCGGACCTGCCTTCGGTCAGAATACAACCCCCCCCCCCCCCACAATTGCACTATGTTGCAATATTGCGAGGTCGAGTATGAAGTGAGACGAATATTTGTAGCAAGTTTTTACGACCGTATGCGCTTCCTGACATTGACCTCATCAGAGGAATTGATGAGATGAAACGAATGACGTGATATGAGTAACTAAAACCGACTATATTTACTTTATATGTAGGCCTATCAATCAATCAGTCAATCACTACTGATCTGCATTTAGGGCAGTCGCCCAGGTGGCAGATTCCCTATATGTTGTTTTCCTAGCCTTTTCTTAAATGATTGCAAAGAAATTGGAATTTTATTGAACATCTCCCTTGATAAGTTATTCCCCTTCCTATAAACGAATATTTGCCCCAATTTGTCCTCTTGAATTCCAACTTTATCTTCATATTGTGATCTTTCCTACTTTTAAAACTACTGATGTCATTCCACGCCATCTCTCCACTGACAGCTTGGAACATACCACTTACAAGTTACTATTTTCATTTTTGTTCTGTATTGAAGATGACATATCACACACAGAACATGTTTCAACCACTTAGTGGTCATCTTCAGCTGTATATAGATAGTTGACATGAAAAACATTTGGACAGTGAGCACATTAAACCTTAAAACTATGTCCCATGGGATCTTGAAAACTATTACTCTAGACGCTCTAAAAGAAGGGTAGGGGCTGGGGGTAAGGTAATATGTGTGGATGATACTTAAAGTACAATTCGCGTCTACAATTGTTTGAAAAAACTTATTAACTAATATACATATTTAAAATATTTAAAGCGTTTGTGGTGATGCACTTTTTGTAATAACACTAGGTGGCATGTATAAAAAAGTCAATGTTTGTAACAGTCTTCAGGCATTTGTGAGAGGGTTACTTAAATTAAAATTCACGTCTACATGATGTTAAAAAACTTAGTGGTGGAAATATTTATTGCATCACCTTTTATAATTAATCATTTTTGTTATAATCATTGAATAACTGAGCTCAATTGGCCTGATTTCTCTCTATTTCTATCAGAAATGAATATGTGCAATATTTTTTATCAATTTACTTTTATTCTTAATTTTTGTTTTTATAAAACCTTTTGTTTTTTATCATTTGACACTTTCTTGAAACATGGATGTAAGTGGATATGTGTTCTATTCTGTTTGCTCTTCTGAAAAATGAATACTAATTTTGAAAGAAACACTGCATATTAATGTTGTAACATCACACTGATCGACTTTAGTGCTTGTAAAAGCACAGTTGCCGCATATGAATGCACTGTTGCCATTTAATACTTTGTTGTTCCACCGCACACCTTAATCACCGCTTACCATCATGAAGGCACTGAATGAATTAACTCTTTCATGTAATCCTCACTCAGTACATGAAACCACTCACGCACAAGGGTCTCCAATAGTTCCCATTTATTCCGTGGCTTGTTTTTGGTGACAACATTTCCCATAACCTTCCAACAGTTCTCAATAGGATTGAGATCAGGGCTGTTTCCAGGCCACTCTAACACTTCAACCCAGTTTTGTCTAAGGAAGGATTTTACCAGAAATGTAGAAATATGTGATAATAACCACGAACATCATCTGGTTCGTGCTTGGTACAAATATTAATCATAGGACTCACCTTCAAAGGTCTGTGGCAAGGAGCGGAGTCATCCTGAAGAAAACATCTCCAGACTGGTCTCTTATTGTTGGCATAAGCTTCCTTTCGAGGATGCTTATGTAGGCATCTGCGTTGACAGTGCTATTTATAAAGTGCATATGACCTACCCCGTGATTGGAAATGCACCCCCAGACATCTGTCCTTGTGGGTGTTTGACTGTATGTGTTATACATAGTGGCAAAATTTCTTCACCTTTACTTTGACGCACAAACACTTTTCCATCTGAGCCATGCATATTCCATTTGGACTCGTCAGAAAAGATTACTCTGTTCCACATCTCTGATGTCCATGTCGCATGTGCGTTTGCACATTTTAGCCGCGGTTGTCGCATTGTCTTGGTCAATAAAAGGTTCTTTCTAGGACGACAGGCTGAGAGTTCAGCTTCCAGTAGCCTATTTTCTACAGTTCTACTGCTTAATGAGATGTCATTCATTTCTTCCCAGTCTCACTTTAGTTCAGCTGATGACAGGTGACGATCCTTCAGTGAATGCCTTTTCAATACCATGTCCTGTTTCATAGTAGAAAAATGAATACTAATTTTGAAAGAAACACTGCATATTAATGTTGTAACATCACACTGATCGACTTTAGTGCTTGTAAAAGCACAGTTGCCGCATATGAATGCACTGTTGCCATTTAATACTTTGTTGTTCCACCGCACACCTTAATCACCGCTTTCTCATGATCAACATTTCCTTTTTCCCTGTATTTTTCACTATTCTCGAAATTGTAGTCTGAATAAAACCAGTCTTAGAGGCTATCTCTGGAGCAACAGATGAATAAGCAAGTATAGCAGCTTTCTTTCCTAGCGTTAATTCAACCGATCTACCCACTTCCCGCTGCAAAGTCCGATCTCAAAATGACTGTATAAACACTGGCTTCATTGTAAATACAAACAACAACAACAAAGGGTTGTGTATTGTTGGAATATATATGAGAAGAAGTCAAACTTTCAAAGCAAGAATATGTCAACAATGTTTAACAATAATAGGATTGGTATAAACTGAAAGCAAACAGTTGAAAAGGACAAAAAGATAAAGTAATTCATGGTGATGCAATAAATATTTCCACCACTGTATTTACTAATAAAAATATTTAAAAAGTTATCTTCAAGCGTCTGTGGTGAGGCACTTTTTAAAAAACACTTGATCTTGAATAAAAAGTCTATGCAGAGTATATTCCAGTCTGCGGGTATTTGTTGTCTGTATTTTGTGATATCTCCTTAAATGTTACTCATTATGTTATGGTAAAAGGCCGTGTTGTCTGTTTGATTTGCAAATATTACTCTTTAGATTGTGGTGAAAGGATGTGTTGATTGTTTGAATTGCAAAGGTCCTTTGGTAGCTTCTCTGTTGTATAAAATGGCGGTCTTCTAATTAGGGCAGCTTGCCTCATGATCAACTTCGCGTGCTGAGGAGGATGACAACGCTCACCCTTCTTGTACATAAAGTCTCGATAAAGTATCGATTAGGTGGTTTTTAAATTAATTTGTTGATTGGACATAAGTTTACCACTTAGGGCCGGTTTCTACCATCTGCTGGTAAAGTGGCTGGCAGTTGCCCGGGAGGTAAACTACCTGGGGGTGTAAAGCAGCTGGTAATTTGCATTGTATGCAACCACCTCTGCGCAAGCGCTGGGTAAGCTACCAGGAGCTAGACACCAATATACGGAGTTGGCTAGACTGATTTTCAGCGACTTCTCGCTTTCGAGTGTGGTGCTATCTATCGTCAGATGTATGAAGCTCATTTCGATTGTCTTATTTTCCTGTGCTTGCATCTGTTGATTATCTTCAGAAAGCCTAATAAGGGGAGTCTTAAGAGTTATGGACAACGATTTATGTCAAGCTTTCGTGATTTTAATCTATGGGTTTCAAAATCAACACCTAATTGGGATTAAAATCTCGAGATTACATTTTCTTATGCCAGTTATAACCTGTCATGTAAGGCAGCGTTTTTGGAAAGTATTCTCGTAGTAGATTGGTCAAGTCGCTCGCTCCGTAATAGAAGGTACGCAGGTTTTCATCGTCTTTCTAATTTACATTTTTTAAAATACTTTCGTTCTCTGCCGTTGTTCTTAACTCTTTTTCACGCGCTTCCATATACGTATATACACCCAACATCTTCCTTACGGACTTATTGCCTTTGAGCATTCTATCTGCCGGCTTCTGTGAATTGATTAAGTATATCCACGATGCTCTAGTTGCAACTAGCTCTGTGACCTCGTTTAGTTCCACATGCTTCCATTTATTTATAATGCTTTTCATTCGAATGTTTATGAAGATAAAGTTGGAAGGTACCGTACTGTTAAAGAACTAATCGGGGTAAATATCCATCATAGGAAGATGAATTCGGGAATGGAATAGTTTCCATTTTCTTCGAAATCATTTACAAGAAGACTATGTAAACAACTGATAGGGAATCTGCTACCTGGGCAACAGTCCTATACGGTATGCTATATTAATTGTAACATCACTTTCTATAAGTAGGACACATATAAAGCATTTTCCTAGTAGACATAATATTGTGATTAAACATTTCAATGAAATATGTTATTAACAAAAGAACGTATGAAAAGAGGCAGACAGATTAATACAACGCTAATAATGAAAAGAAAAAAGATTCGTCATAACGAAGACTTGAACCTGCAAACCTCGTTTTATGAACTGTGCACGTTAGCCATTACGCTACGAGGTACTTTGAGGTAATAGGGATACATAGAAATAAGTTATATCTGGTGTTTGAAAACTGAAAAAGTAGAATATTAAATCTCATTTGAAATTATTTCCAAATAGGATTTAATTTTATATCCTTTTAGAGTTTCTTTGCGAAAGCTTGACGTATAAAATGTGTTCCGTACGCTATCAATGCAAGAGGCTGGTGTGATCGTTGCAACTCTAAGGAAGCATTAATGTTCAAAATCCTGCAATACAGTATCGATCACTGTTACAGTATAATGCTTTTTTCAGTATAGTAAGCTAATTTGAGTTGTATGCCACCAGAAATACAGCTAATAATGTTCAGCTCTCAAAACTTGCCCGGCAGGTAAAGTCTTATCGGGTCCTCGAAGTGGCCGATAAATTACGCGCCGGGTAACGACGATTTATGCTGCTGATAGCGCTACCTGGGAGTGGTCGAACGGAAACATCCTTTTACGTGGAGGGCAAGTTACGCGCTACTTTACCAGTAGGTGGTAGAACCGGCCCTTAGCCGAGCAGCTTGTCTCCTTTCTCCCAAGTCTTCCCAGTCCAAACTTTGCAACATTTTTGTAATGCTACTCTTGTCGGAAATCACCCAGAACAAATCGAGCTGCTTTTCTTTGGATTTTTTTCCAGTTCTTGAATCAAGTAATCCTAGTGAGGGTCCCATACACTGGAACCATACTCTAGTTGGGGGTCTTACCAGAGATTTATATGCCTTCTCCTTTACATCCTTACTACAACCCCTAAACACCCTCATAACCATGTGCAGAAATCTGTACCCTTTATTTACAATCATTTTTATGTGATTACCCCAATAAAAAGTCATGTTTACCATTTATTGACTTTGTTCATTTAGAAATACTGCCTTCCAAAGAAAATAGCCCTATAACTCAATTGCATTCATAAATTTGTTTACATGTACAATTTATAGTTCTTTATAGCCTAGAAGTCGTGTGTTCACTACACAAAATTTGAGGTCCTCCCTTTACATTTTTTGGCTGTAAAAGTGGGGGAGGGGGGAAAGGGGTTTAATACACAAGTAAATACGGTATGATGTGTCTCGAGATTGAGCCACAAGAATGAAGAATCTTTATTTGCCATTGACCATATACAATGAAATAGGCTTCGTCAACTGATAATAATTAATTAATATTACTAAGTCTAAATGAACATATACCTTTTATTAAAACTTAATACTAACATTATGCATTTCTAAGAATTCAGAGGTATTATAAAATGGATTTTTTATCAACTAATCATACATTTTTCTTTTAAAATTACTTAAAGGACTGGACTGTGCAGAATGTGCTCATTTATTAAATAATAATAATAATTGTATGGCCTCAGCTACCGTGTGCAGACATTTCAATTTGACGCCATCTGGCTTTCAGCTCGTCAATTTCGATGTTCCGTTTTACTCTAGGCCCACTAGATGGGAGACCGAGTAAACCGAAACTCTCTTGGGTGTCTATGGCTGAGATTTAATTAATTTTGTCAGGTAAACACCAAATGTGTCACCAGAGATCTTTTACATGCCGACATCGTACGACATGGAGTGTCGAATGGACTTTTTTCCACCCTTCAAAGATCCGACTACCTCTGCCGGGTTTGAACCCGCTATCTTGGGATCCGGAGGCCGACACTCTACCGCTGATCCACAGAGGCAGCTATTTATTAAATAATCTTAAACAACTGATTTTATGTGAGTGAGCAGTTTTTGACAGCCCGTGAATTGGGATGTCAATGTCTGCCTTGCCCCGAGTATCATGAAGGTGAATGTTTTCCCTAGTACTGAATTCATTTATGTTGTTTTTAACATATGTCAAAGAGATATAAATATACAAATTTATAATTGTCAGTATTTTAAGCTTAATGAAGAGAGGTCGACAATGGTCAATTGCACCAGCCCTACACATTGTTCGGACAACCTTTTTCTGTATTAAAAGAAATACATAAGAAGAATGCCCTCATAATAAGTCAGTCCATTTGACCTCCAGAATCCAAGATATCTGCTGGAATCCTACAAGTTGAGCTTCAGTGGAATAACCTTTCCTAAAACCGAACTGCCTTCTATCGAACCAGTTATTAATTTCACATAAGTAATGTGTGACTGGAGGACACCAAAATATGCCATCCTTAGGTAGTCACTGCTAACTAAATCCCTCAATTTCCATATCAGATAGGCCACTCATGATATTTTTTTTTACAAACATGATCAGTGTGTGTTTTCCAGCTCAATTTGGCATCAATATTGTCCCCTTTTCTGCATTTGTGGAAAATACTGCAGCTTACGTAGAAGTTCCAAGTCATCTGAAATTAATTCAATTTGATTGATTTCGACGTCCTCCTCCTCCTCGGGATTACGACTTAAATAGTCCACTAACACGTTCAGTTTACCAGGACAATGCTTGACTTTAATATCAAATTGTTGGACGAAAAGTGTCGCATCTCATCACTCTCTCGCTGCTCATGGTTGTGCGCATCTTTAACGTCAAAGCGTGATGATCCATCCGGATTATTATGGGAAAACCATAAATTATTTTCTTCCATTGCGTTAGTGCGTAGACTATTGACAACATTTCAAGTTCAGTTATTGCGTATCCTCTCTCGTTAGCTCTCAATTTTCTGCTGACAAAAGCAATATAATTTTTCGCCTCCGGTTACTCTGGCTTTTCCTGAAATAAGACCGCTCCAACTCCAACCTTCGAAGCGTCTGTTCGGACGATGAAAGGTCGTTCGTAATCAGGCTAACTAAGTTCAACGTTGTTTCTTAGCATTTCTTTGGTTTGGATGAAAGGCTGTTCTTGTGTCGCTGACCATTTCCACTTCTGATCTTTCCTTAATAATTCCTGCAAGGGTGATACTGTCTCAGTGTAACAAGGGCAAAAGTTTGCATAAAACTGACACATGCCTAGAAATTGGCGTACTTGTCTTATCCTTTGCGGTCGTGGAAAATTACTAACGGCTGTTATCTTTGCCGAGTTTGTCCTGATATTCTCTCCGTCAATTATACGACCTACGAACCTTATCTCCTTTTGAAAGAACTTTGACTTCTTTAAGTTGACCCGAAACCCTGCTTCTGTCAGATTCGTAAGTAATTTCTGTAATTTCAGCATGTGTTCTTCGAACGTCTTAGAAGCAATGACTATATCATCCACAAATCGAGTAGTAAGCTCCTTTACCTCGGGTGTTAGGCATCTATCTAAGGCCCTAATCAAAGCTGCTCCTGCATATTTGATACCAAATGGAAGCCGAACGAGAACATAGGTGTGTTGTCCATACAAGAACCCAGTAAATAGTCGGGATTTTTCTTCTAGCATGATGTGATAATACAGCTTATAAATCTCATATTTATTCCGTATTGGCTCAGCACAACTAAGGTTAAGTTATGAGTAGGTTCCCACCTTCCAATACTTATCAATTTCTATATAATAGGTTTATTAATTACATAACATAAACCATATAATCTCTAATACATGTTTCGTTCTGATTATGGAACATCTTCAGCTAAAATTTGACAAAATGGCAAGACAATTAAAATACATTGATGTTATGATGATACAAAAGCTAAAAGATATGATAAAATGGCACGAAGATTAAAACATATAATTATGATGATGAAATAAAGTTCATTCATGTTGGTTAAAAATTCAACAAGTCAGTGTTCAAATGACGAATTAAAAACGAAGAACTTTATCACCGTTTTTAATTCGTCATTTGAACACTGACTTGTTGAATTTTTAACCAACATGAATGAACTTTATTTCATCATCATAATTATATGTTTTAATCTTCCTGCCATTTTATCATATCTTTTAGCTTTTGTATCATCATAACATCAATGCATTTTAGTTGTCTTGCCATTTTGTCAAATTTTAGCTGAAGATGTTCCATAATCGGAACGAAACATGTACTAGAGATTATATGGTTTATGTTATGTAATTAATAAACCTATTATATAGAAATTGATAAGTATTGGAAGGTGGGAACCTACTCATAACTTAACATTAGTTGATGTGATAATAGGAAGATGTCACATTCATGATGGACAACAATTTCATGCCCCAAAAATTTTGAAGTATGTCCTTGATGTTGGGCATCCTATCGTTTTCAGGAATTAATCTCTCATTGACAGCACGAGCATCCAAACATAATCTCAAGGAACCGTCTGGCTTAGGAACTATAACTATGGCATTTAAATATGGAGTTCTGGCTTTCTCAATAATGCCATCCCTTTCCATTTCATCAATTACTTTCCCTACTCTATCATAGTATTTCTCAGGAATAGGGTATATCTTTTTCTTATACGGAGACCAATCATTCATTAACACGGCATATTTAAAGTCTGGTATTACCCCAGATTTATCAGCAAACACTGACTGATGTTTTCTTAGTGATGTCTCTACCATTAACTTTTGTTCAGATGTTCCTTCAATTTCTTGGACCTTCATTCTTATCTCCTCCAGAAAATTTTCTTCTTCATCTGGGTCTGACAAGTTAAGATGGGTTAGATCAGAATTACCGCTCCGTTCTCGACTTTGGAGATCGTCCCGCGATGATAATTGGTTAGAAACCAACTCTTGATGTGAGGTATAGCCATCTTCCCCTAAGGATACAATCTCCAAAAAATCATTCCTTTTTAATATGATCTGATTAGTTTCAAACTTGATTTGAGCCTGGTAATATTCCAAGAAATCGACTCCCAGAATCATATTATGCTGGATCCGTGACATTACCATAAAGATATGGGGAAAATCTGAAGTTCCTATCCGTAGGGTAAGGAAAACTTGCATTTTACATTGAACGGACTTATCTGGTATAATACCCTTAATCTTCGTGTTAGACACTGGAATTGATGGGATATCACCTTTCTCTTGTAGCTCCTTTAATAAATTTTTAGATATAATGCTGACAGTAGCTCCTGTGTCAATCAAACAAGATATCTTCCTGTCGAATATTCGCACTGTAATGACGGGTAATTTTCCTTTATCCAGGATGTTGTCTTAACTTCTTTCCTCCAGTAATTCCTGAGGTTGTGTGATCCATGTGTCCACCTGAATAATTTCAAATCTGTTCTTGTTCACCTCTCGCCAATGCATCGGTCTTCTCTGCAATTAAAAATTGACGTTTTTTCACTCCCTGACTCATTTCAGGTTTGCAGGCTTTCTCCTCCTCTTCTTTCTGCCTTCTTCTTCCTGAAAAGCAAGTGATTCCGCGCCCGTCACATCAGGATCCGTATTCTGATTTAGGATGGCTCGTCTCCATCTTTCTTGTTCTTCTGCTTTCCTTCTCAATTCCTTAACATATTCCTTGTTCTCTTCATCGTTTTCTTGATCCGTACCCCTTGGTTGATGGAACCGGTAATAATTCCTCCAATTCTCGGCGGAATATCTCGTTCTTTGAGAATTTCATTCGGAATAGCAACCTTTTCCTCTTGTTCTTGCCGAATATGGCTGGTATCCACAGAAGTTCCTCTGTACTCTTCGCTCTTCCCTTGTTTTGTTCCTTTCCTGTGTTTCTTGGGTCTGGACTTCCTTATTTTTCTGCAGAATGACCATTCTTTCCTTTTCAGCATATGCCGCATGAACTTCTTGACTTAAAGCTCGAGAACTTCGGGCATGATCTTTGGATGTCTCAATACCCTTTCAAGATCAATAACTGTCTTTGAACCGCGTTGTCCATGTGCTCTTTGCTCATTTTTATCTGGTCACTAAGTCCCGTCATTTTCGCTTCGACCTCATTCTTATGTTTACTCATGTTATCAACGATCGTTTTCTTGAATGTACCTAGCCTTTCATTAAACTCTTGAGCTATGCTAGCTACTGAATTAATAATCGTCCTTTCGATCTCCCGTTTAAGCTTAGCCTGATTGTCCTCGAACTCACGAGACAACACTTTCACTTCTTGTTCTAACTTATTTTGATTTTCCTTGCACTCAGCCCTCATCTGTGATTGATTAAGTTCAAGTCTTTCAACACTGGCTTTCGTTGAATCCATATTAACTTTACACTCAGCTCCCAGTTTTTCAATACTGGCCCTACTTTCAGCTCTCATCTCCGTCAACATCCTAGCTGGAGTTTCTAAATCCATAACAACTGATAAATATTGTGCTCACCAGCAACGATGAACCTGTACATCTTTGCCCCATTTGCACGGATTTACATTGAAAATTGCCAAAGAATTTGCCAAAAAAAACAAATATATATATAGCCTATATGAAATCAATAAGCATGCTTTCTTTAACACTACAAATATACCTATGCCAAAGCCATGTCCAGCTGTGCTATGTCATCACCAAACTTGGTATATCTATCCATTCAATCATCACCAGTGAATTTAATGCAAATCACAATTGTCTTGCCTTTGCGCCACGATAGTGATCACCTGAGCTACAAGATCATAGGTATTAAACAAAAAAAAGCCCTGAAAATGACTTATCAAAAAGATCAATGCCTAAGCAATGAGGTTTTTGGTATAGCCCTGAAAGTTGGGCGCCACCGAGGTCGTATGTACCCTTTCCGAGGGTCGCTCAGTCGGCGGAGCGAGAGTCCCAAAGGGTGGAACGTTCGCAGGGCCAACTTCACTGTTTCGGGACAGACCTTCTGAACTATTTTTATAGGCAGGGCTATAGGTGACTAGATAGGTGACATAACATGAAAAGAAAATCGGAACAAAATAACAATAATATTTATTAAATAAATAACAATCTGGACAATGCATATGAGGAAAGGAAAAAAAAATTACACAAATATAACTCAAATCGACTTGTAATTACTGCAAGCTATTGAAAATATGAAATGAATAAACGGTGAGTAAAATAAGTATAAATACCAAGACTGGGCACCACCTGTAAAACAATTAGAGGAATATAACTATGTAGAGCAATGAGCAACTCCCTCTCCCAAGGCGACGGTCATCAGGCTGACGAAGCTCCAGACTTACTTTATAATCTTACCTGTTTACCTCTGAAATTAGATGTGGGTAGCGTGCCAGGTTCATCCTCACTCCACTGATAAAAAGATTTACTGCAAGTTTCCTTCCATGATTTTACTCCCAAAATAATAAAAAATATATAATAAATACCACAATAATCATCACTTGATGAGACCCACTCCTGATTGCCATTCACAAAGGCAACTTACAAACAAATACAACCAACATAAATCATTACTTCAAATCAAATCAAAATCTCTTTATTTGCAAATGAGGTGTCTACCTCGGTGGCAAATGGTACACTAAAATACATTGTCAAGCACTAAATATTAAATTAACAAGAGAAGAAAATTTTCCTATAATACAATAGAATTTACGCTAACAATTTTTTCTATTAAACACACAGCTCATTCTTAATAAATTTATATTATTTACAAAATTCTACTTATATCTCCTGTACTTACAAATATAGTCAACTGATGTACAGTATGTGGAATTACTTCAAATAATACTACACAGCTGGTATAAGATTAAAATTTACAATGCATTTATTTATTTATTTTTTACCCATTTTGGAACCTAAGTAGCATAACGACCTGCTGCGTCTTAACCAGAGCCCCTCTTGCCACCACTTTTCAGAGTTCCTGAAGGGCCTTCACAGCTACCGTAGCGGTCCCAGCGCCCTCGAAGACCTCACTGTACTATACCGTACCCAGGGATAAATACCCTCTAGGACGATGCCTCCATTCCTGTATGAACATCCGACTAACTCAGGGTTAGGCAGAGTGTGGGTTGGTTGTCGATTGGGTCAGGATAAAAAGTCGAAGTTCTACTCTAAATAGCAATTAATGACAGGAAGTGGAGGTATAACACGAATGAGAAACAATCATAGGGGGTAAGATGGATTTATTAATAAATATCCGCGATCATATCACATGAAAATAATTAAATCAAGAAAAATAATAATTTGTAAAAAAAAAATGAACTCAAAGTATTGAAATAAGTCGAAATTAGAAACGTTAATTGAATGATTATACCAAATTTGACATTTAAATTAAAACAAGTTCAACAAAGAACATTTATATAACTCAAGTCTGAGTTTCTTCTTATAGTCCAATGTTTATATTGTATGGCAACAAGTGTACACAAACACTGACATGTGGTATTTCCGCATGGAGTTTCACACTATCGCATCCCAACGATACGGTTTCAAAAGTTAAGTTAATCCCGAGAATCGTCAAACTATTTCCGTAAAATAAAAGTTACATTATAAAGGAAAATTACGACGGAAAGAAAAATAATTAAGACGCACTGGACACTATGTAAGTTATGCAAAATACTAGGGGCAAATCCTACACTACATTTACAACAATTCAAATAATCAAACTAGACACATCTATATACATCGGATATCGAGTAAAGTCTTAAATGACCGGGTGAGTTGGCCGTGCGCGTAGAGGCGCGCGGCTGTGAGCTTGCATCTGGGAGATAGTAGGTTCGAATCCCACTATCGGCAGCCCTGAAAATGGTTTTCCGTGGTTTCCCATTTTCACACCAGGCAAATGCTGGGGCTGTACCTTAATTAAGGCCACGGCCGCTTCCTTCCAACTCCTAGGCCTTTCCTATCCCATCGTCGCCATAAGACCTATCTGTGTCGGTGCGACGTAAAGCCCCTAGCAAAAAAAAAAAAAAAGTCTTAAATGCTACACTGATTCTAATGTGAATCCTGGTTCACTGCAAAAGATCTAGATAGAACTAGATAAACCAACAATACTTCAGCACTCGGGCTGTTCCCTTTAAAAACAACGAGACAAGGTATACAATCACAAATAATAATGTAAAACATCATCCTGTAAGGGAAAAACATATAAATAACCCTTGATATCATGAAGAAAGCACTGGGCAACATTGCCTCCTTCTGCTGCGTTTGAGCGCTCAACAGCGCGGTCATCTGTCATGTACTTCCGGGTAGATTACGGGCTGAAAAGAAATGTTGAACTCCACTATGCTAAAGATTGGATTTTATCTCCCGAGGCCGCCACAAGGAAATACTGTCTCCTTCACACTTACAGATAAACACAGGCCAAGAATCAGCTTGCCATGAGATAACGCCTTTCATCGGCTACACGGAAACTCACGTATATTCATTCCTTCTTAGCATGCTTGGGCCATTTAACATCAGACTCAATAGTCTGGGATTAACACTGTCCATTCTGATCACAATATACACTCAGAAGACACTAGGCAGGCACACACATCTGCACAATACTCTTTATCTTGTCAGGCATACCATCAGCCTGCACCAATACATTATAATTCAGCATGCAATCTTTATCTCATTATTTCTCATGAATCCCACTGGCCTTTCCACATAATGAGACGCAGTTCATGTCCTTGACAGACCATCAGACAAACAGAATCCAACTTAACTTCAAAGATCTTATTTTAACGACGACGTTCTGCAGCTCCTTCTGGCAGCTTCTGTAAAACCATGCATCATGCAAAATAGCTATACCTGTCTCTCTGAATAACCGAAATAAAATGAACTAATACGTGTTTAACGTTGTATAAAAATAAACCTATCCATCTAGCCCTTCTAGCATATTTTTAAGGAAAACTCGGAATATCCTACGCTAAGTAACCTACACAAATAAACAACAACTGATCCTATCAATCCCTCATTTTCCCAAACATCTAATCATAAAGCAAAATGAAAATAAAATAAACATGCATTATTCTCGTATCCGAATCTATCATAGTAACAAAATTAAACAAACACATGCTGTCAGGCTTACTTTACATGAAAATTAAAAATTCTATCTACACTGCCCTAGTACCTTAACATAACTTACATATCATGCCATAAATAACACATGCGCCTTACTGTATTTACATGACGACTCTCGAGATACCAGGATAGCAGCTTACATCCCCACTGATTTAGGGATCTACACCATGTTAATCACAGCATTAACATGTGTGAATGCACTTCCTTCCTCTGCAGGCATATCCATCATCTTGCTGGAAAATAATTCACTGGAACACAGAAGACTATAGTTGATAATATCTTCGCTGCTTAATGCTGCGAGCCGAAATACCCTTTCTCTTTAAAATATCAGCTAAACACACTGATTTAGCTGCAGTCGCTTAAGTGCGGCCAGTATCCAGTATTCGGGAGATAGTAGGTTCGAACCCCACTGTCGGCAGCCCTGAAAATGGTTTTCCGTGGTTTCCCATTAATTAAGGGCACGGCCGCTTCCTTCCCACTCCTAGCCCTTCCCTCTCCCATCGTCGCCATAAGACCTATCTGTGCCGGTGCGACGTAAAGCAACTAGCAAAAAAAAAACACACTGATTCACATATATATTACACACTTCACTTAAAGGGTGAGAATACAGTTTAAAAAGCAGCACATGGTTCGTTACGGAAGTTCCACGCGAAAACGCGCCCGTCGCGAAATAGTGAAACAATAGCACGTTTCCACTACACTTGTTACTCGGCGGTCACTAAGCACCGTCTGTATCAATTGAAAGTAAACTCTGCCAAAATTATACTATTCCATTTACTCAAGTACAGTAAAATATTGCAACTGCACAATTTAAAGTATCATTGAGAGCCAGTTACTATTACTGGAATAACACCACGTTAATTACGATCACCAGTCAAAGTTTGTGCTTCCGCACTATCCAAGCATTTAACACAGAGTGACGCTCTCCAGAGCTTGGGTTACTGAGGAGGCTTCGGTGACGCCATTAATACTGGGGTTCCCGAGTGTCTGAACCAACCACCAATCAGAGAGTTCGTCATATATGATGACACAATACTTATTGTGATATATTTACAAAACACAGCTCAAACACTAGCAAATTTCTTCCACCAATTTTTATATTACATTTCCAAATATATCTGACTTGTGAAACCGTGGAAAACCGATTACCTAGAGAAACTGACTTTATCCACTGAGCACGTTGGCCATCCTGGAATTAAGATTTGGCGCGGTGTAGCCTCCAGGTTTGCCAAATCCTTAAGTTCCCATTGGCTGAAATATCTTGCTTGGTCAGCATCTAATACACGTGTCGATCCTTGCCAGCGCTTGGGTACGCTATCCTTTCTCACGGTCATACGGAAATATGAAGCAATATCCAGCGATTCACTGTCTTGCTCAACATCCGGTATCAACTATCTTGGGGTACGATGCTTTAACATGTTAGACTGTAACTTTTATGAATAAATTTTACATATTGGGTCAAATAATATTCTAATTATTATTATGGGCCGGCAGGATACGGCTCAGTACTTCACTCCTACAGGCAGTCTCCTGTTTTGGCTGTCCAAACTCCTTAGATCAGGGGATGGAATTAATGTATTCACACACATTTTTTTTTTTTTTTTTACAATAACCTGCACTGGTCGAATGCCCTCTCACACTTCATTTATTTTTTCTGTTGCTGTTTAATCTCTTCTTGGATATCTGTACAGATTTTGGAAAAGGATCAAACACTACCCCTAGTAAACTGTTCCACTCCTTCACACCCTTCCCAGTGAATGAAAATTTACCCCAATCGCTTCTGCTAAAATTCCTTCTGATTTTATATTTGTGGTCTGTCCTGCCGATATAATTATTTTCCAACTAAAGCCTCTCATGGATATCTCCCCATGCTTCTTCTCTTGTATAGGCTCTATATAATCCTATTAAGTCTAGTTTTCTCCCTTCTCTTACTTAAAGTTTCCCACCCAAGTTCCTTTAACATTTCTAATACACTACTGTTTCTCCTGAAATCCCCTGTTATAAATCTTGCTGCTTCCCTCTGCACACTATCTATTTCTTTTATTAGGTATTCTTGGTGAGGATCCCAAACACTGTTTGCATATTCCAATAATGTACGAACCATACTCAAGTAACTTTTTTCTTTTAATTCTTTGTTGCATCCTTTAAGTAGCCTATCTTTCGTTTACCTGAATTGTTTAAATGGAGGCCATGTTTTGTATAACAGTATCCCTCAAAACTGCTGCATTCAATAACCTGAGTATTCCGAAAATGTTTACAAATTTTAACAATATCTGTATTGACCTTGTCCACTACAATGTTCACACACGAGTCTCTACTCAGATCATGGCTGTGGGGCACGTTCACTACAAAGACGTTAGTGTGGGTCAGCTTCCCTAATGTATGTTTAAGTTGTGATCTTACATTCTTGGCGTCGTCGTGAGCTACGTCGTTCGTCCCACTGCTGATATAATCTCCTGGATATATTTCAGGGGTTGCTGCTATATTCTCGTCGTTTATCACTCCCGCAATTCCCCTTCTTTGGCTATCACCAAACACAGCTACCTTTGCTGATTTAGGCCTAACTGGGTCTTGAATCTGAAATCTAGGCCTAAATTTTAACATTGGCACGGCAACGGCTGCGGATCGCAATTATTTGGTATCACGCGCGCGATCACTTTCTTCCTGAATTAAATTATTCAGGGCAGAAAACCTATTTCTGATGTTTATTTCCGGAAATTCAGTGGTAGATTTCTTCTTAGCCGGCCATCCATGAACTACTTGACACCATGTGCTCGAGTTTGTTACTGGTACCGGTATAGCACTTGAAGAATGGTCAGTCCCAAATTCTAGCGATCGCAGTCTTGACAAGACCTACTCGTTTGTCGTTTACTAAGGCAAATATACACACTACTACCAACAACAAAATCATTACTTGACGAGACCTACTCGTTTGTCGTTTACTAAGGCAAATATACACACTACTACACCAACAAAATCATTACTTTCATTAGATATACATTTCTTAACATACCTCCAGGTAAGAGTCCCACTACACTCTCCACTGTTACAGAACAAAAATCGTATTCTGGTAAAGAAAAGTACGATGACTTTCTCTACGTACGGATGCAATCTTCTTTACGAAGAGCATCCCTAACCTTATTTACAGACTTCTTCATCGACACCTTGAGTCCTTCCCGACTGCCGCATAGGTTAGTGTGACGCCTCACGTTTCTCTAACTGAAACTGCATACTCGGCCAACGATTTCCTTTACCGAGAATTAGCTCTGTGCACAACCACTACCGAATGTAGATTCGGTACGCATCTCCACTTCCACTGTACATTATCTCGTAGAAGAATTATAGTCTAATTATTATACAGAGTTGGAATTACAAATAAACACTTAGTAGCGTCTTTTACATAACGGCCACCAGAAACTCATAGCATCAGCGATATTTAGCGTGCTCACTCCGTAGGTAAAATATACTTAAGAACAATAGAGCATCGCCTAGGAATCTGCGCAAAGTAGCTCCCGCGCGCCGGTCCGAGTGAGAAGCACACACAGAATCAAGAACACAAACACAATCAGAAACAGAATCAGCGTCAGAATGAATTGCCGCACACTCTTATATAGGCTTGCTACACGTGGTTATAGCGTCCTGAAAAGTTTACTAGTAGCAACGCTCTCACAGGCACTTCTTCACACGTCACTCAGTCAACCCAACCTCAACAAAGCCCTCGTATTGGCTATCGTGCGTCTGACGTGACATCGAACGTCCACTCACGTATATCCACATTGATCCACTCCAATCTTCAGCCTATACTACCTGCCGTACCCCGTGTTTCCAAGCCACTTGTTGCAACACATCCAACTGACTTGAACCGTCCTTCCCGATATAGTCGCAGATTTCCCGGTTGCACAATCCTTACGGCTAGGCCACATTTACAGACTCTTACCCAAACGGAAATTTATACAAAATATAATGATGCACATATGCAATATTCCCTAACTACACATTCTTCTTATAATATTACGTTTTTACATTCTAAATAAACAAAATTTACATGATTTTCATGACTTTAACATTAGAAATTATTTTACAAAATTTCTTAACCTAAAATTTGGGGATCGTACTTTCATACGGTTACAGACTGCTTCTGATATGTAACATGAATATATGTATACAGCATGCTCATGGGTTCCTTTTGATTCAACTTGTCTTCATTTAAACACCATCCGAAATCATGCTTCAGGTCAAATCCTCGATTTATGGAACTGTAACATTGGACCAATCATAATGTTAGCGACAATGTCATTATGACCAATAGTGCTACATTAGATCATTAAATTATACAATATTCCCTTGTGGGATAAATTTTTGCAAATTTTACTACCCCTTCATATGAGTTCTGGGTAAATCCCCATCAAATAATTCTCATTAAATTACCACGTCTCTTTCGGAAAATATTAATTATTCTTATCTTACTAGGAATTTTCTTTTTATCGTTTTGGAGAATTCAGTAATATTTTTACTTGTAAAATTCTTTCCTAATATTCAGAAAATCCGCTTACAAATACTTGGAAAATCTCTGAACATTATCGTAAGAAAATCCTTTCAACATTACATAGAATTTTTTTTACAATTTCATTGGAAATTTTACTAACATTTAATTTGGAAATTTATTAATATTTAACTTGGAAATTCTTTGGCAAGTTTCCCCTCCTTCATAGATTACGTTCGACTGTATTCTTTTATTGACAACATTAAACGATTATTCACTTACTAATACACTGTGGATAGATATAGTATCACATAGCGAAACACACAGCCAACATAAACTAAAACTCCATTTGACAATAAACCACATAAAAAAAATCACCAAAAGAATTAACACTTGTTGAAACACATGGATAAGCTGTCACACAATTACACAATCTTCCCCAATTATTTACCAGGAGATTATATCATAGTATCGAGGTTATTATTATTTTATTATTATGTCTCCCTTCAGAATTAGGTTAAAGACCCTCGCATTATTTGCAGATAATAGCAATGAATCGCCATGACCTGTGATGAATGACCAAAATAGCATGAACAAAAAAAAATCGAAGAAACAATCACCACCACCATCAGTGAGGGATACATCAAAGAATGCACTCATAATCTCAGGGAAAGAAAAAAACAATTATCTAGTCATTACTTTACATAAGTTGTTGAGCGAAAGTTTATTATTATTCCCTGAATAATTAACCATATCACCAAAAATCACAATATTCTTATGACTAACATGTACCCTAGCGGTCATCATGTTGTCTAATGTCATCAAATTTTATCATCGCAATCGTCTCTCACATTTAACTCTCAACAACCAGTTTAAATTGTTCCGACTCATTATTATTATTATTATTATATCCCTGATTATTACTCTCTAACGCATCTTCTCGATGAGCTGCCTACTGTCCACAGCTATCACCTTCCCTTCTAAGATCAGACTTACTTCACAAATCATTTCTTTACCAAAGCTTCGATTTAATTATTGTTTTAACATAATCCAATAAATTTCATTATTGTCGTCATGATTTTAATGAAGTCACACATCATCCTTAACCGAGGTTGATAGCTGCAGTCGCTTCAGTGCGGCCAGTATCCAGTATTCGGGAGATAGTAGGTTCGAACCCCACTGTCGGCAGCCCTGAAAATGGTTCTCGTGGTTTCACATTTTCACACCAGGCAAATGCTGGGGCTGTACCTTAATTAAGGCCACGGCCACTTTTCCCACTCCTAGGCCTTTCCCGTCCCATCGTCGCCATAAGACCTATCTGTGTCAGTGCGACGTAAAGCGACTAGCAAAAAAAAAGTCATTATTATTATTATTATTATTATTATTAGCCTTCATTCCCCCGTAATTCATTTTGAAGACCTTAATTACTTGTAACCTCGTGAAATTCACCAATAACTGGGGGTTATCAATCACCGAATCAATACAGCAATTTTCCAAGAAATGCACGAAATGAAACCAATGAATCAATGACTACTCTACCATCACGACGACTTAAACACTACATCTCTAACTAATCTACGTTTCATTATTGTTCCGAGGTATCTGTGGAACAGCAGAGGTGAAAGAAGGTGCGGGGGTGAACAGGTCTCAGGCTACGAAATTAAAGTTAATTTAAAATTTAACAAGGTTATATTTTCTTTGCAAAATCAAGAAATAACAAGAATGGCAGGTACAGAGTAGCAAAGCCACTATTCGAGAATGTACAATTACAGAGTTACAGGATTTGGGCTCCGAGAGCTAGACACACAAGTCTTGAGCAGTTAGCCCAACTTTACGATATACAGAATTCAACAAAGGGGCAGAAGACCCCAATCATGCCCAGGAGCACTTGCTCCCAATTACACAGTAAAGCCTCCTCGAGGCGCGCAGAAAACACAATTTTTATTTGGGAAGAGCAACCAGCTCTCAACGTTCTAGCCTATCAAAGGCCACACCAAATTCCACCTTCAAGCTGTCCTCTAAGGACATAAACACAGGGGTAAAATACCCAACCTACTGAGGCCTATTAAGTGAGAAAAGGTTAATTACATGGCCTCTAAAATACCAATTTGAGAGGAGGCGATCTGCACTCCTAATACATTTGTTTAAAACCTATTTGGCACTAGGCCGTTAATGCAAGGGCTAATCCCATACTAAAGAGGTGACTTTAGAAAGAAACAATTTACATTCCGTTAAGGAAGAAACGGTTGTGAAAAATAAGTTCACCTCAATGCAATATGAGTGGGAGCTCGAGAGGGTTAAGCACTCTCTATCCCAATATGTAGCTTAAAAGAGAATAGATACTAAGTGTCTTTACATTTTAGGGAAAAGTTACATGGTGGAAAAGCTTCGGACCTGCCCCGAGAGTTAAACTGCTGAGCTAACAAGAAAAGAAGTTATTAAACGGCCATTACCTTGTGGATGAACTGCTGCCCGAAGAAAGAGGCGCTTCCCGCCCCCTGCTACGTACTTTACACACTGAAAGATGTTACTGAAGTGGCGCGGAGACCCGAAAATCAGCATTTTATATACTCTCGCGGAAAGTTCGAGGCGTTTCAGGAATGAGAACACCCTCCCACAAAAACTTTATTGGCTAGGGTTAAGCAATATATCCCCTTTGGAGAAGATACACCTGATTGGTCATAAATTAATTAAAGAAATTCGGGATTGGCTAAATTCAAAACAAGCGGAAAGAAAGGGTTATACAGCCAACTTACACAATAACAGAAAGAAATTTAACAAGGAACAAACTTTTGAAATAAAAATTTCTCCAAAAAACAGTTCTTTCACTTCGCACTAGGGTGCACCATTGTAGTTCTTCAGTAGTGTCCTCTAGAAGAGAAAGTTCACACTTCTTACTACAGGTAAAACAAAAATACATCGAAAACGACCCAGTTCAGAAACTTCAAAATTTCCAAGTAGTGACATCTTCTGAGAAACTTGAAAACTAACCCATTAGATAAAGTTCAGACTTCCTCCAGTAGGGGAGTTTCAACAGGCGCAAAGTTTGAATTAGCGACGAGGAGGTGTACCACCCGGTACAATTATATAAGAATACAATCCAAGTAGCAATCTACCGAAAGAGAAGAAGATGTGACAAGAGTACTTATTGTTCCGATGTAAATCTCCGGCTTCTTGAATGTTGCTGTAGATGTCGGTTCCTCCTCCGGATTGTGGCGGATTGTAGATGAACAAATTCATCGTGCTGGCTCACACACGTCAGCTTAACACATCAGGATTCCTGTGGAGTCAAATAACGTAGGATCACTCCAGCGGTGTTTTTGAGTTCCCCAGGATTTCCTTGTTGGTCAGTCCATGATGAAGGCTGGCCTTCGTTGTTGTTGCTGAAACTAAAATTTATTATTAAAATTTGATCCACACTCATTGTAGACTAACAGTTTGCCTTATAGTACTTAACTGGCACAATGATGTACACTGTGGTTCAACCCTACAGAATGCTTCAAATCTTGAGCTCATTTATCAGTTTACAGCACATCGTTGAGTTCTCGAAATCTCGAATAATCCACTATATTACTGTTGAAACTATGTTCCTCGGCCAGGTTTATTCTCGAAGATTCTATTTCAATGATAATCTTCCCTCGTAATTCATACTAGAATATTCCATAAATTTCTGCGGCACACTTGACGTAATGTCGTCTACTGACTGTCCGTGGTTTGGAAACTTCCACCCAGGAAAATGTGCGGCAATAATATATCGCACTAGACTGAATCGTCTACACAAAAAATTAAATTAGCATACTCGAATACCATAATCGTCGTGCAGTACTATATTGTACTCGACTAGTTCCTTCGACTTTAGCGGTGACCATCATACTCTGTCTCTTAGCCTTACTAAAACCATACTGTTCGTCGTCTCTTCTAAAACCACACTGTTCGTTGCCTTTACAGAATGATTCTCTGACTATCGGACAGCTTCACTAATTCTCATTCGTCGTCAGCTATTCTGCGACGTGATTCGTTATTCCAAATTTGGAGCAGATCTTTCTGGAATCTCACTCCCCTTTTGCCACCGGCTCGCTATGTGACGTAAACCCTGTGACGTACAGTGACCTTAACCATCTGACCCAGTTCTCTCTCGTCCGCAGCGGAATGGCACGATAATCAGCTGGTGCTTGCCCGCGCATAGACCCGTATTACATTACGAGAATTGAACCAACCTCTTTAAGACCAATAAAATACCATTTGGACGGGTACAATATGTAAACCCAAAAGTTTGACTGACTGCTTTCAGTATCTTTGGATAATCCTAATGTGAGAAATTGAGTTTTATCCTGATTGCACAACAGCCTATCGATATTACTAGCATTGCCTTGTGCAAATTTCAATTAAACAGTAAGACAAATGTTAAATTGCTGACTATTCTAAATTTGTAAATGTTTGGCTTCCCGGTAATTCCAAAGCACTAAAATGTCAGTTACCATGTTTTACATCTGAACCCCTCATTTATTCAATGAAACATGAATAAACAATCAAAGACTGACAGACTTCAGAAAATTGAAAGGAGGATTAGAAAAACCTACATCAACAAAAAATACCAGGAAGATGGACAATGGTGGATAATACCTAACAAAGTCAGGTACAAAGACCTAGAACCCATTACAGATACTATGCGTAAGAGGAGACTGGGATTCTTTGGACATATCATGAGGATGCAGGATTCGAGATTTCTGAAACAACTAGTACAACACAATCTCGTCTCAAAAAGTACCACAACAGGATGTAAATGGATCAGAGAAGTAAGAGAGGATCTGAAGGAAATAGGCCTTACAACAGAAGACAGCACAAATAAGATAAAATTGAATACAAACCTCTGCTTTACCCTTACGTGAAACAAACCTACAACCGGCACGTTTTCACGTAGATCGGAGCGTCTGAAGAAGTACTGGGAGGACCGCAAAGCCCGAACAACCCCTTCAAAGAAACCTGAACAATGGACTGACTAAAGTGATCCTATGCGGTCATAAAACAAGAAGAAAAGAAAAAAGAAACATGATACTTAGAGGAACAACTTCATTTTTGCTTAGGTGTTGGAATTATGATCTGAAGAAGGAGCCATCTCCTATGGTCATACAATGTATCAAACTCCACAATTTTGTGTTCCTAATAGAATTATATATATTTACTAGAATAAATAGCTATGGAGGAAAAAAGGAAAATGGTATCAAACTGTGTAACTTCAGTAATACTGTACTGCTCACCATTCTTTAAAAACTATTGTATTGCTTCCAATGATTTCTCTTTCATTGAAATGTTTTAGAATTATGTTTATAAAACATTGTTTTTATGTTTCATATCCAGTATTAGATTTGTGAAGCCCATGACAGTTCATTTCTACACCTTTCATGGCACTTTACCAGACGGGTACCATAATTTTTCAAAGGGTCGGTATTCTTCTTCCTTTTTACAATTCATATTAAGTGAGGCTAAGAATCTCTTAAAACAACAATCGCCTCCACCACAGGCGGAAAATAGTTTACAAAATAGTATAAATCTGCCTTATTTTATATTTCACATACTACAATCCATATTAATTTGATCTCCATATGTATTAAATGTATATTTATGCTCTTTTTTCCAGTCCATGGATTATATCAGTGTTGTTTGTAATTAATATTTGTAGTGCATACATGCAAATTTAGTATGCTTTGTAGCATCATCCAGTTGGAGGAAGCAGAATTTACAGTGAATTCATTCTTCCTCCTCCTTGTTGTTGTTGTCGTCATCTAATAGATCTTTGAATTTATTCCATTATTTTTCTGTCATCCCAGTACAGTATATTTCCTGTTTTGGGAAGTTTTTTGCTGCCTGCATTAGATAACTTGAACTGTGCACATCATAGTGCTGAAATTTGGTTCATAACTGTTCCGGGGTATTCTGTGGAACGCAGAGGTGAAAGAAGGTGCAGGTTTGAACGGGTCTATCTACGATAGTCAAAGATTAATTTAAAACTTTAAAACAAAAGTTATATTTCTTTTCAGATATTAAATTTCAACAAACAACAAGATTTCAGGTACAGAGGTGGTTTTCTACAAAATAGAAAAGCAAAAAAACCAAGAATAGGTAAGTTACGATTTGAGCTTCAAGCTCATAATTTACAAAGGTCCCAACATCACTAATGTTGCGTTTAGTTAGACAGGCAAGGAGACAAATCTCCTAATTTGTTTCAGAGGAAATTCTAAATTACAATTCTGAAGAGCACTTTGCTCCAGCGGTTACAAGTTACGGCCTTCCAAAGGCACTACTCAATATTACACAAATATCCATTACATTACAAGAAAGGAGCCTCAATGTTGCACCATTCTACCCAGGAGACTTACAGCCTACTCAATTGAACCATTAACTTTTACAATTCAGATAAAAGCGTCTTTGCTCGATAACTTTTACACTTTCAGGCCTCTCTAGGCACAACCTACAATTAAGGTGCATTTTTTCAAAACTCGATAAATGCAAAAATTTTCGAAATTGAGTTATGCATGCCAATGTTATCAGTTTGACCTTGCTCACCATCCTGTGTAATCACCCTCTGCATAGGTCCATGTTTGCCGTGTATAGAAGTGGTTGAAATCACTAGCCGATATATGCTCTCGGAAAGTTAAGGCAAAACTCGATAAATGCAGTTAACTATTAATCACGTAGCATTCTCATGGATAATTGGAAGTGTTATTCTGTGGAACAATGGAATGCTGGACTCCATTCTTGAAAGGATGTATTCTTAGAACTGCTTGCCACCGGGCGAGTTGGCCGTGCGCGTAGAGGCGCGCGGCTGTGAGCTTGCATCCGGGAGATAGTAGGTTCGAATCCCACTATCGGCAGCCCTGAAGATGGTTTTCCGTGGTTTCCCATTTTCACACCAGGCAAATGCTGGGGCTGTACCTTAATTAAGGCCACGGCCGCTTCCTTCCAACTCCTAGGCCTTTCCTATCCCATCGTCGCCATAAGACCTATCTGTGTCGGTGCGACGTAAAGCCCGTAGCAAAAAAAAAAAGAACTGCATGCCACATGTTCCCGCGATTAGCCCTCATGAAACTCACTCCTTGAGAAGTTCCCGTGCGAGGAACTGTTCACTCTATAACAGTATGAATAATGAATCTGAAGATTCTGAAGCTGACGTGCCGGTTCAGGAATGTGTTGGTGGAAGAAACTCTAGATACAAGAAGAGAGTACCTGGAAAGCTGGCTAGAACTAAAAGTGAACCTAATATTAAATGCATTCATGGACTCAGACTTGCCCACAAGTACAGAAACTAAAAGGATGAAACAATGCAAAGCTGCTGAACTCTGCTATGAAGATATCACAGAATTCCATCATCATGTGACTTCTTTAATAGAAACTTGTCTTGATCAATCTTGTTTCAAGTATATGCACATTTCCACACCTCAGCGCAGGGTAGTGAACACTGAAAGTGCTAGGAAGAAGAAAACTGTTTCTGTGAAGTACAGCATTAGGAAGAAAACTTGTGAAATACTTCCTGTCTGTGCTGCAACTTTTCAAGGAATTTCTGGCATGTCAAAGGACAGATTATCTTATCTGGCTAGTAGGTTTCATCATACTGGGAAGTTACCTAAGGAAAATAGAGGTGGTGACAGAACAGGCAAGGAACACAAGGACATAACGGTTGCCATTAAGAATCACATCAAAAGGTATAAATGCAGAGAGAGCCATCATGGCAGAGGAAAGACTAAGAGAGGATATTTACCATCATATCTCTCAGATAGAAACAGAATCCTCAAAAGGTAGCAACCAAGTTGCTTCGGCTTTATTGGACTTTCTTTTTAACCTAGAAAAGAAACTGCACGATGATGGCCCTACCACGATACATTTATTCTCGGACTCTTGTAGCAGCCAAAATAAAAACAGTGTCATCCTTGCCACACTTACTACTTTCGTGGGAAAAAGTACATTATTCAATAATATTCTCCATTTCTTCCCTATTCGCGGACACAGCAACATGGATCCAGACAGAGTGTTTGGTAGAATTGAGACATCTTACAGAAGACGGGGAAAACATACTGTCTCCCAAACAATACTATGATATCTTAGAGAAACATGGCACCCTTAAAATTCTGAGCATGGACTGGGAAATTACAGATCTAAAAGAGAGTTCACAGAAGGTACTACGAACTAGGTTGTCATTTAAATTGAATAGTCAACGTGTTATCACGTATAACTACAGACATAAGAGAGTCTCCGTATCAGTACAGGACACCTACTTCGCATAGCCAGTGGCAGTTGAAGTTCTGAAAATGAAATCCAGCCATGAAGCATTTAGAAATCCTCTATTTTACCAAAGAAAAAGATGGTGAACAAAGAAAAGAAGAAGGATGTTCAAACTCTGTTGAAATATTTTGAAATACTGAATGATGCTGTAACAGACTTCTGATAGCTATGTATTTTGTAAGACTTAATTTTAATTTAACCTGTGTGATTTTAATGTGTTCATTCATTACAATAGGATTGATATTATTTTGTTTTATGTTACATTGCTTGATGCTATGTATGTTAGAATCTAATAATATTATGTAATCTTACAATACCAAGTAGTCTATATTATAAAATGTATGACAATTGAGCTAAAAAAAGCAAAAAAATATTATTCACAAAGTAACAAAAATAAAAACAAGTAAATAATACGATAAACAAAAGTATATAATTCAGTTAGAGTATTAATATGAAGTTCCATGTTACCAGAATATTTGCATATATCGACTTTTGAAAAAACTTGACCATATCAATGACCTTTTAAGTTTACACAGGGGTGTCTAGTACCCATTCTACGGGGCCTTTATGCAAATCAATAGATTCAATTACTGGCCCCAAAAACAAAATGTATGGAGGCGGACACTTGCGTTCTTTGTAATCAAGAGGTTAAAGCCCTACTTGGGCTTGTGGCCCCACGATGCAGAGGCTAATCCCACACTACTGAGGTGACAGATGAATAAGTTAAGTTACAATTTACCGAAAACGGTTACAGAATCATAGTCGCCTCAAGATTAATTGAAGGGGAATTCGAGAGGGTAACGCACTCTCTATCCCTGGTTTTCAGTTTACGTACTTATGATTTACTTGAACTTTTACATGAGAAGGAAGAATGTTTACATTCTAGGAAATTGACTGTTACATAGTTAAAGATTAGAACCTTCCCCTCGGTCGACTTGCGGAGATAACTACTGAGTTAGAAACTGGTGGCCATTACGTTATCAGATGTTCTGGCTGTCGAAGAATGAAGCCCCCACCTCCTCTCTTAACACACACACTCAGTAACACGACGATCAATAAGACAAGTTATCTCAAAAAAGCAAGAGCTTTTATACTCGAGAGGAAGGTTCGAGAAGGCTCTGGACTAAAACCAGACACACCCTCTCTTTTTTATAGGACAGTCGAAAAGTTACTAGAAGGCTACGATTGGCAGAAAAATAAATACACAAAATTTGTGATTGGCCAGACTCCAAAGCTGGCAGGATGAGTAAGAAGTGTTGCAAACCTTGAAGTTTCAAAAATGAGGAAGGTCAATTCAGTTCAGAAAACCTATGAACACAAAATTTCTTTAAATTTCTAGTTATTCCACATTGCACTGGAGTGCATGACATCAGTTCTTTAATAGAGACATCTATGGAGAAAAGTTCAAACTTCTTGAAATAGTTGTTGTAAACTTTGATACACTCAAAAAACAAAAGAAATCCAGTCAGTTTAGGAAACCATAAAATAACACATTACTCCATCACTTTAGTAGTGACATCTTTTGACCAAAGTCCCAACTTCTTGCACTACTTGTTTCAATTTTTATCTGGTAGATACCGTTCTTGAAGGCGCTTCATTTAAATGCACGGGGTTGAGGTGTACATCCCGGTACAGGCCTTAAAGGCGTGTTGAGGTCAACGGGGTGCCTGGTTAACTGTCAACTGTTCGGAAATATTCTCTTGTAAGAATTACTGCTATCTACTATACTGATTCATGTTGCTTGTAAACAAAACAGTTGTTTTCCTCAGTAATCAGAAACTAGGGCCCTTGAGGTTTGCACAGATGAAATACAGTTTTTAACCATAAAAACCAGGATCATTTCATTCTAGAAACAACGAGTATACTGAAGTAGGAATGTTCAGATGTTCATATAAACTAGAACTCATACTCCTGCCAGTCTAATTGACCATTCTATCAAAACATTTTTTTGAAGTTTCAGTAGAATTTTTCTTCATTTCTTCCTCACTGTATTTTACAACTATTCCCCTCTTTGTACTTTGTGTCAAAACCTTGTTTTTCCTGTGTAGAGATGTTCCAACATCCATTCTTATTTTTGTCTCCAAAAAATTGAGGCATTCTTCCCACCAAATGTTTTCTATGAACAGAGTACTCTTGCAAAACGTGTGCACAACATTATAGTGTGTGTGGTTCAAGTTTCCTGATGCAGGCAGTAGGCAGACTTGGAGGTGATCTTTATCCATGGAGATGTTGACATTGCGCACGGCTGTCATGTCCTGTATTGCATTGAAAATGTGTTACTAATTTTAACATTTCAGAAGTTTCTGAAGTAAATAACAATTTGAAGACTTGTGAAGGGATGTGGTATTAGTAGTAATTTAATGTATTAAAGTCAGATAATATATTCTTCTTGTAATTTATTTCTTAATAATAAACCAAGTATAATTTATATAACTGATGTTTTTCTTGGTATTATGCTGTATAGTAGTTCACACTCCTACCTTTTTGCTGCATATTCTGTGCAGCTGTCGTATGGTAGTTTGCTTCCAAGAGTGCACGTTGCTCTTCTTTGTATGATGTTGTCGTCTAAATCTACTCAGGTCTACAGTGCTCAAGATATTATTTCTTTGCTGATGTTAATTAGGAAATACTGTAGTTTTCCCTGTGTATAATACAATATGTGCTGTATGATAATATTCATAGAACAGAGATGATGATTGTTTTTATGGGTGTGTCCTTCACTTCCAGTTTTATCATTCTGACCCTTCAGTTGCTAATTAATGCTGCATTTCTATAATTGACTTTAGGAATGCGAGATTTTTTGTATTGTTTTATATATTCTGCATGGGTTTTTTTAAAGTTGCATGATTAATGGTTTTATTTTTTGTTTTGTTTTTCCTTCCCCTCCCATTATATGGGCATCACTGTTTGATGAATCAATCTGATTTATTATCCCATCAGTGGTGCATTGTGCAGCCGCTGGCTGATGTGATAGATAGATAGTATTGATGATCAGTGGTGCTGGTAGGTGGTGCTGCGGATGCAACGACCCCTGGTGGAGCAGAAGTACCTGCAGGGGTGCAGAAGCTGCCTGAAGGCTCAGGTTCCAAAAGCAACAAGTACTTCTGTGATACGTGCAGCGTCTCTCTCAACTCGGAGATTCAGCTCGAGCAGGTACTGTGAAGTACTGTGGCAGTTTGTTGTGTTAGAAAGTGTTTTTAAAGACAACATTACTAGAAGAAGGGAAAAAAAGCAGACAAGTGACAAATCAAATAATATATAGAAAGATAGGAATATGAAAAGAAATACATAATAGGATTTTCGTCGTCCCTTCTTTTTTTTCCACCTCCTTCTGTTGCTCGCTCTCCTGCACTGATCTGCCTTTGTGCTTATTGTATGTGGTATTTGTTTCTCATTTTCTTATTTTCTTATATATGTTTGGATTTGTCTCTTACTTGCTTTTGACCGGTTGGGTTCCTTTCTCTTTCCTCTTTTTATCCTTCACAGTTCTTTACCACTTGTACTCATCTTTACTTTTTCTCCTGTCTTTGTCCTACACTTCCAACATCAAGACCGAAGATCTGTCATGAAGGCGTGATGCCCACTTTTCTGATGAAGCTGGGAAGCTGATATGAGTTTGTTGAGGGCTGAGAGATTGATGACGAGTATGTGAAGATGTTTGCTTTGTTGTGCGTCCTTTGGTTGCTCCTTCATCCAAAACTGGTGTATTATTGAGTTTGCTCCATTATAATATGGTCCTAATCTTCCTGTATATGACTTCATTAATAGAATAATATCTATGTGCTGTTAGTTGCTTCTTAACTTTTGTACAGTGTCCGCAGCGAGGTCGATCTATCAGCGAGGTGCCGGCTGTACTCACCACTATCACATAGTTCAACCTGTGAGCACTGTTACACGTTTCACATGTAATTGAATGCATATAATGAATTATCTTTATCTTCAGATCATCAAGTGTCTTTGGGTTATTTCGATACACACATGATTTAGCTGCACCTAAAAGGAAATAGTCAGGTGGCGTCAGATGCGGAGAACGCTGGGGCCAAAGTCCTTTTGTAATGAATCTATCTCCAAATAATTCATCTAAAAGTCCTAGGGCCTGGTGTGCCGTATGAGCCATAGCGTTGTCCTGTCAAAAAAAATGAATGATCGACCTTATTTTCATTCAGCAGGGCAGTAAATGGATAAATTATCTGGGAACAGTAGACATCTGAAGTTACGATAGTATCGAAAAAGATCGGCCCTATAATTCGCACTCATGATATGGCAAACCAGATTGGGATTTTCTCTGTGTGCAATGACATTTCTCTTAAGGCATGTGGATTTTCACATGACCAAATTTGTGAATTTTGTGAATTAATATAGCCGGTGAAAAAAAGTCTTATCAGTAAAAAAGGTTGGATCTAAAACATCAACTCCATGTTGAAACCATTCACAATATGCATACATTGTAATTGTTGCACAACAGTAACTTCTTTGGTTGTGCTGTTATATGAGAGACATTAACCTCTCGTGATAATTTTCTCACTGATTTTGTTGGACTCTGCAACATGATGTCCAAAATGTCATCAAGCTTCTGTTCTGTTAAAATTGTTAACCTGGTGCATCATGAACCTGTTGCATCAAATTTGCCAATTAAATAACATTTTCCATTAGAAACACACTCTCTTCAATAGTAAGCATTTTCATCACGCAAAGCTGACACAAGAGCACAACTTAAAGCATCAATGCTCCGGAACTCACTGTTGGCAATACTGTAACGGTCGACTCCAATATTCTATCCTCCCCCACCAACTCAACTCAAAGGTTAACACTGAACACGATAGTGGTGCCAACCTAACTTTTTCCGCTGTGGAGTGAGTTTGCAGACGCACTGTATTAAAAGTAATAAAATAATAATCATATGGCCTCAGCTACCATGTGCAGACGCCATCTGGCTCGTCAATTTCGACGTTCCATTTTACTCTAGGCCCATTAGATGGCAGACGGAGTAAACCGAAACGCTTTTGGGCATCTGTGACTGAGATTTAATTAATTTTGTCGGGTAAACACCAAATGTGTCACCAGAGATCTTTTACATGCCGACATTGTACGACATGGAGTGTCTAATGGACTCTTTTCCGCCCTTCAAAAATCTGACTACCTCTGCCAGGTTTGAATTCGGTACCTTGGGTTCCGGAGGCCAACACTCTTCCACTGATCCACAGAGGCAGCTACTAAAAGTTATGTTATGGGCTTGTATCATAGAGTGGATAAGACTAAAAGTCCATGTAATGAATTCTGTAGTTGTTAAATTGGGAAGTCAAATTGCATTTGACTATATCACATTATATATATAAATATATATATATATATCAAGATTTTTCTTTAAAGTACAACTGCTAAAAGATTAATCTTTGACACTTTATCTCAGAAAAAGTTTTTTTGCTAATTGTTTTACGTCGCACCGACACAGATAGGTCTACATAAAATCAGTTTCATGGTCTGTATCGCACTTCAATAGATTCACAATTAAGTATTTATTATTTTCCACCTAGTCGATACAATGATTGCTTAAGGCAATTTAATGGTTAAAAGTGGTACATGTTTCATATTTTATCAACATCTTCAGCCACATAACACTGTTTAGATGAAAAATATATAAAATAGACAAAGTAATGCTTAAGAGGAAGTGTCCTTAAAATTAGCATCTGTTAATTAACATTAATTAACATCTGTTAATTAACATTAATTATCAATCTGTTAATTTAATTTTAACATCTGTTAATTAACATTAATTATCATCTGTTAATTTTAAGGACACTTCCTCTTAAGCATTACTTTGTCAATTTTATATATTTTTCATCTAAACAGTGTTATGTGGCTGAAGATGATAAAATACGAAACATGTACCACTTTTAACCATTAAATTGCCTTAAGCAATCATTGTATCGACTAGGTGGAAAATAATAAATACTTAATTGTGAATCAACAGATAGGTCTTACGGCGACAATGGGAGAGGAAAGGGCTAGGAGTGGGAAGGAAGCGGCCGTGGCCTTAATTAAGGTACAGCCCCAGCATTTGCCTGGTGTGAAAATGGGAAACCACGGAAAACCAGAAAAAGTTTTTTTACAAATTGCTTTACATCACACAGACACACTATGTGATCAAAAGTATTCGGACACCCCCCAAAAAGTACGTTTTTCCATCTTGGGGGGTAGGTGCATTGTGCTGCCACCTACTGCCAGATACTCCATAGCAGCGACCTCAGTAGTCATTCATCGTGAGAGAGCAGAATGCGGCGGTCTGCGGAACTCGCGGACCTCGAACGTGGTCAGGCGATTTTGTGTCACTTGTGTCAGAAGTCTGTACGCGAGATTTCCAAACTCCTAAACATCCCTAGCTCCACTGTTTCTGATGTGATAGCGAAGTGGAAATGTGAAGGGACACGTACAGCACAAAAGCGTACCGGCCGACCTCATCTGTTGACTGACAGGGACCACCGACAGTTGAAGAGGGTCGTCAAGTGTAATAAGTGTAATCTATCCAGACCATCACACAGGAATTCCAAACTGCATCAGGATCCACTCCAAGTACTATGACAGTTCAGCGGGAGGTGAGAAAACTTGGATTTCATGGTCAAGCGGCTGTACATAACCCACACATCACACAGGTCAATGCCAAACGACGCCTCGCTTGGTGTAAGGAGCATAAACATTGGACGATTGAACAGTGGAATAACTTTGTGTGGAGTGACGAATCACGGTACACAATGTGGCTATCCGATGGTAGGGTGTGGGTATGGCGAATGCCCGGTGAATGTCATCTGCCAGCGTGTGTAGTGCCAACAGTAAAATTCAGAGGTGGTGGTGTTATGGTGTGGTCGTGCTCAATGGAGGGGGCTTGCACCCCTTGTTGTTTTGCGTGGCACTATCACAGCACAGGCCTACATTGATGTAAGCACCTTCTTGCTTCCCACTGTTGAAGAGCACTTCGAGGATGGCGATTGCATCTTTCAACACGATCGAGCACCTGTTCATAATGCATGGCCTGTGGCTGAGTGGTTACACGACAATAACATCCCTGTAATGGACTGGCCTGCACAGAGTCCTGACCTGAATCCTATAGAATGTATTTGGGATGTTTTGGAATGCCGACTTCATGCCAGACCTCACCAACCGACATCGCTTCCTCTCCTCAGTGCAGCGCTCCGTGAAGAATAGGCTGCCATTCCCCAAGCAACCTTCCAGCACCTGATTGAACATATGCCTGCGAGAGTGGAAGCTGTCATCAAGGCTAAGGGTGGGCCAACACCATATTGAATTCCAGCATTACCGATGGAGGGCGCCACGAACTTGTACGTCATGTTCAGCCAGGTGTCCAGATACTTTTGATCACATAGTGTAGGTCTTACGGCGACGATGGGATAGGATAGGATTAAGCGTGGGAAGGAAGCAACTGTGATCTTAAAAAGTTACAGCCACAGCATTTGCCTGGTGTGAAAATGAGAAACCACAGAAAACCATTCTCAGGGCTGCCGACAGTGGGGTTCGAACCCACTATCTCCTGAATGTAAGCTCACAGCTGCGCGACCCTAACCGCACGGCCAGCTCACTTGGTTCATAAAATGTTCATTGTGTAGTAGTATTATTGTTTATTAAAGACTAGCAAATGTACTCGTGCTTTGCTACGGTATTCTACATTGTATACGGATATCAAAGTAAATTTCTGTACATGCAGTGAATAAGATTTTTTAAAATTCCATGTCTCTTAGCGTTATCCAAGAAACAGTATAAGGAGGTTCCCATTCGTTGTTTCCAGTGTAATGTGTGAGTTGTGGAGTTGTGATGATAACGGCAGGCTCACTTGCCTGCTGCAATTCACAATCGAGTTGGGAAGTTTTCTTTATAATTGCAAGCCCTCTTGCCTACTGCCGGTCACAGTCAATTTGGGAAGATTTTGTTACAATGGCAGGCCCCCTTTCCTACTTCCAGACACATTCCAGTCGAGTTTTCATTATAGCCTAATGGCAGGCACTTTCCCTACTGCCAGTCAAAATTGAGTTGTGCTGTTATCATTATAATGAAAGGCCCCTCTTCCTAATGCCAGTCAGCTTACTGCCAGTCACACTTGAGTTGATGAGTTTCAGTTATAATAGCAGGCCACTTTGCTTAATGCCAGTCACAATTTAGATGGGTAAATTTGTTTATAACGGTGGGCTTGCTTGCTTACTGCCAGACAAAATCGGGTAGAGGAGTTTTGAACAAAATTGCATGCTACCTTGCTTTCTGCCAGTCAAATTGAGAAGGGAGTTATTAATTACAACGATAGACCCTCGACAGGAATTGGTGAAGGTCCCCATTCCTACTGCCAGTTAGAGTCGATGTGAGAAGAATTGATCACAATTGCAGATGCCTCTCCTACTGACAGTCACAATCAATTTGTAAAGGATTATTTATAATGGCAGATACCCCCTATCGAGATCTCTAAAAATCGACTTCATTGAATGTATGCACATCGATATATGAAACTATATGCACGTTTACAATACTGCAGAACTTCATTTACAGATTAAGTGCTGTTTAACGGTGTGTCATATCGACAAACGGATTGCACTGCAAGACGCCACTTTTAGCGATCTACATGGCTAACCCTATGACATTTTCTCGTATCTTGTCTATTTATGGGTTAAATTGAGATAGAAACATGTATAGGCCATAATTTGGGTGCAGTTTTCACACACTGCATTACTTTTCGCATACTTACGTGACAGCTAGAAACTTAGCATTTAGCATGCATATTGCCACAGGGCAATCCGATGTTCGTGTCGAATTTGATTGATTCTATCTGTACGATAAGTGTGTCAAACTATGAAATATAAGTGTAAAAAGTACAAAATTTATGTACAATTGAGAAATACAGGCAAATCTACATACAAGGGTAGAGATAAGACAAAAAGCGATAGGACCAAAGTTAAAGATCACTCCAAATTGAATGGAATTGTGCAATCCGTTTGTTGCATTTTGTAATTTTATAATGATGTTTGTACATGTACCTGAATAGTACAGTATAGGCACAAGAGGCAGCGTGACCAGTCAATGATGCTTGACACCAAACTTAAGATATTAATTGGTAGGAACTAGTATCTCATTTTGGCATGAACCACCAGACCATAGCACCTAAGTCAATGAAGTGAGTAAACTCCGTAATATATTTTTTTAAAAGGAGATTCAACCTCCTTATTGGAAATCACAAGCACAAACTTTGTAACGATAGCAGAGCGAGGAAGCAGTGCTGGGAAAAAGGAGAGAAATCCGTGGTAGGTACAAAATGATTAATAAAGGGAAAACAAAAGTATTGAAGAGGAGCAGACAAATTTCAACAAACATATTCTAACAAATATATTTTGTTTTCATAATGAAAAAACAGTTACAATCGAAATAACGACCAGTTTCAAAAAGTATAGATTCTATCCATTTGACATCTGGAAGGAACGTATCACAATTAAGCTTTAGAATACAATGATTAGATTTCTGAAGGATTAGATTCTAACAATTTAGCACCAAGAAAAAATGCATTTTGTTTAGATACAGCAACTAATTTCAAAAGAATTAGAGATTAATAATTTGATATACAAGATTACACCTCCAGGGTGTTTAAAAAGCATTTCACCAACAAACACACAACGAGGGGGAGAAAGGAGATCGAATCCTGCATGAATGTAATTATAGGCTGTAAAAATTAAAGGAAAGCACACGAACTCAGTGCACTAAGTTTTGCTTTAGGTGAATTTAAATAAAGTAAGTTCTTAACCACATCTTGACGTACAGTCCAGCATGACAGAATTAACTTTAAAGAGATAAAGAGTTTAAGTTCTCTCTTTTAAAAGACGAACACAAGCCACCAAAAGGCAGCAAGATAGAAAGATAAATTCTCGCCCACAACGTGGAAAGGGCGTCTTTGAAAGCTGACCAATGAAAACGATTGTTCGTCCATTTCTATGATCGTAGTATGTAAGTGTCTAGAACACCAAGATGCCAGATGCCATAGCACCTGGACTACATTTACGAAATAAAAAACATACGCCTCAACACAGGATCGACCCCTCGACCTCCTGCATGCTAACCCAAAACTCTATCCACTGCACCAACTGTACAGGACGACTTATATGTGCTGACAGAGGTAGTTACTCTACATGTGGTTACAGTGTTGCCAGATTGCCACTCTTCAACGTCCTTTTTCTGCTGGATATGCTCGCAGGACGAACTTTTGTGAAAATTTTTTTTTATTGCTGGCATGTGAGGAGTGCGCAAATTTTGGTTCATCCTGTATATACAGTATATATCACTCCAGAACGATTTAGTTCATATGAAAGGACAGATTCCACAATTTCAAAAGCAGCTCTGTCCTATCACTCGATGATGAAGTAAACGTACAAATCAAAACCAAAATGCTTGGAAATTTAACCTGTTGGAATCTATGCACAGAACGAGATATATTCCTCTCTCTGGATAATTGTATGGAGAACTACACGGTAAGTTTAATTTTATCCTGATTATCATTCTTTAATTTTTAATTTGTTAATATACGTCTCTTTGTGTCAACCAAAAGCAGAGATCTGTTCTCTTGCCTGAAGATAGAGACTATATTAAAAAATGTCCTTAGACATGAACGGGCAACATTTCATATTTAGACAATCAAAGGATAGTATGGAGTTGAAAGCTGTGAATTACTGTGCTGAAAGGGGTGTTAAATTAATGCTGGCAAGACCTAGTGTTTACATTGCTCTGTGTCTTCTGATGTGGGCTGTCTCAGTCTGATCCTTGTCTTCGACAATGAGCGATGCTAGTCCCTGCTCTGAACGGTGTGAAAATGTTGCTCATAAGGTTGGTTGGTGCGGGCATTTCAATAATAAAACTTCTGGATTAGTGAGGAAAGCATCAGGAAACTACCTCACTCCTCATTTCCCTAGTACACCTCTCCAGTGACGACTGATGGCTGAGCTGTCGAGGTCCAAACCGGCCTCCGAGCTGAGCACTCGGCATACGTACATGAGGAGCAAAAACAGTTTGTTCTGTTTGTACACTACCCAGATTGCAAGAAAGTATCCATAATGCAGTCTAAAGGGTGAAAATGTATTAAATTGTAATATAAAATTAGATATTAAACATTTCCAGTGACTTAAAACTATAAAACCTATAATTCCTTACATTCAAATTTTGTGCTTAAGTCGGGTTAATATCGGCCTATTGGGATGACATTTAAAAAAAAGGTATTTAGGGGATGAACCCCAAAAAATTAGCATAAATTTCTTTTCGTGGCAAAATCAGGAACATCCTAATGCAGGTACGTAAGGCTGCTGACCTAAGATGTCTCAAGCCCGTAAGTTGAATCAACAATAACTTGTCTCTGGCTGATAAAACTACGGAGCGTTTTGTCTGTTGTCGGCATACTCACCAGGCTATCGCACTTACGGATCAGGAAGGCACAATATTGTTGATATTACGACATTTAGTTTGCATGCTAATATCCACAGTAGAATGCTGGAAAGTTTACGCTTATCCTTTTGTGTTCACATCCTACACTGATCTGTTATGTATGTCTTGATTTTTACTTTATTCAGAAAGGAACAAACAAGTCATATAGAGAGAAAGGATCAGTGTGGTAAGACAATCTCCACATCTTCAAATAGACAGGCTCTCTCTTCATCAGTCGGCCCCCAACAAGCTTCCCAGCTTCTCCACGAGCACGGGCATCGACACTCATTCAGGGGACTTCTTGACAGATGTGGGAAGAAAGTTGGATAAGTACAAGAAAAGGGAAATTGTCATCATGTCTCCTCTTTCTGTTGTTCTCTTCCCACACTGACAGCCATTGTGTTCACCCTATTACGCGTTCCTATTTTTCTTCCTCTCTCCCTCTGTATATAATATTATGATTTGAGTATGGACCCTGTTGGATCACGCAGTGCTTTTATGATTCGCCCTTCTGGTCTCCCATATGCTTCCTTTCTTCAGTCCACTTGGTTCCACGAACAAACTTTGCACTTCAGATTCTGTTCCACGATCACTTTAGCTTGCAAAGTGAACAGTTAGGAAGCTTTTCATTTTTCAAGCCTGTTATATTCCTCCATTGAAGTTCAAAGAAGTAAAGTGAAAAATTTTCATAAATCTTGCAAAGACAGGATTCCCTTTTCATATGTTCACAAGTATGTACACTAGTTTCTAAGCGTAGAACTTTTGTTATCATCAAGTGAGGACAGCGATGAAGAACACAACAAGAGAACGTACAAAGACATGATTAATTTTCATGACCTCACTTTGACGGTATTTTGCGAGTGTTTTCATATTACGCCAACACAGGCTGAGTGTATTCTTGAAATGATCGGTCATTTATTGAAACATGCAACAAAAAGAAGTCCATCCCTTTCCGAAAAAGAACAAATTCTTATATGCTTACATTAGTTAGGAAATGGTGCCCAGCTGCAATGCATGGGGCATATTTGCAGAACTGTTACCGAAGTCGTAGGTAGTCTTTGGCTAACATAGTACATTGGCCTGATAATCCACATAATATAGCAAGGGAATTTCCTTCTGTGTGTGGTACTCTCGTTAATAGTGATGCTTGTCGTCATTTGAGAGGTTACGTTTCTCTTTGACAACTTCTAGCACAGCCAGCTTCTTGTAATCGTCTTTCTTTCCCATTATCGAAACTTAAAACTACCGGTACCACAGTTATACTGTCAAGTTCACCGCAAAAAATAAAGCATTAAAATCTTGAGGTATTAGTTAGCCCATGGAATAAACTTGATTGGATCACTCATTTGCAAAGACTTTCACTTTGCAAAGAAATTGAAAAGTAAAGCCTAGATAATGGTGGAACAGAAATACTTTGAAAAGTAAAAAGTTGCAAAGTTAATTCTTGGAACAGGCCCCTGGTCTCTGGCTGTATTTCCCACCTGTTTACTTTTTTACAGAACAGATTTCTGTCTAATGTTTCTCCAGGTCCTTGGATCCATGGTAGACTCTTCAGTGTTCTGCTGTATGTAACTCAGTCTGTATCCATCTTCATTTTTTCTGAACCAAGAATTTTCCATGTGATCTTTCGTTCTTCCTTCAGAATGTTCCCTAAATCGCCTTTTCTATTGAGTGCCAGCGTTTTGCTCACATATAAAACTTCAGATTTGATCACAGTATTGTAGCGCCTGATCTTTGTGTTTGTAAATGTTGCATGTACGCTATCTTGAGTTTCTGTAGGCGAAACTTCTGTGCTTCCTTTTCTAACCCTGTTGGTTCTACAATTTCACCAAGGTATTTGAAGTGTGGAACCTGTTTTATCTGTCCGTATTTTGTGTTTAGTTTCTGAATGTTGAATCTAGTACAAATAAAGTTAATTTTGTCCAAATAAATTTGTAGCCCAACTTTCTCAGCACATTTCTTGAGGACTTCTATCTGTTTGATTGCTGTTATTTCATAGTCCACTAGTATTGCTAGGTCATCTGCTGAAGCCAAACAATTGATCTTGATGTCATCTTTTATTCATCCAAGTTGAGAAGATTTCCAGTGGTTCTAAATTTTTAGTTCTTTCTCCCATTCTGTAATAACTTTATCCAGGACAAAATTGACAGTACATCGCCTTGTCAAGTGCCAATCTTAATCTCGAATGTACCTTACATTTCGCCAATGAATTTTACTTTTGTTTTTGTGTCAGTGCTTGATGAGGTTTAAAGTCTTTGGGTCAAGTGCCTGTTCTTTCTGCTGGCCAAATGAATTGTACCCCTTCCTGAAGTCAACAAACATGCAAATGATTGGATAATTTCTGGTTGCCCTATATTCATTGTCATTTTTAAATTGAAGATCTGTTCAGATTTGGAACGTCCTGGTCAGAAGCCCACTTGGTATTCGCCCATCTTATGTTGAAGTTGTTCTTGTGTTTTTTGAATCAGAGAATCCGAAAGGATCTTGTAAGTGACTTGAAGGAGGGAAATTCCTCTGTAGTTATTTACATCTGACCTGTCACCTTTCCCGTGTTGCGGGTGGATGAGTGAACATTTCCAGTCTTCAGGTACTTTTTCTCTGACGATTTGTGTGAGTTCCTCAAGCGTGTTCGATCCTAGATTCTTTTGTAGTTCCGCTATGATCCTATCTTCTCCAGATGTCCTGTTGTTTTTGAGTCTAAAGATGTGTCTGCGAATTCTTCTTTTGTCTGTGGTTGAGCTTCTGGGTTTGTGTATATGAGAGACTCTCTGGGATGTCTCAGTGGTGGTTCCGGACAATTGAGTAGCACCGAACCAAGTGCAAGTTTGCCATCTTGTTTTCTGAACATAAATTCCGTGGGGTGTATCCTCAGATCTTTCCTGCAAATGTCCTATAAAAGTCTCTGAAGTATTTTTTCAATGGAGTCCAATTGTTCCTTATGTCTTCTTAGTTTGTTTGATTCATTTCTAACTTGTTTTTTGGTTTACAAGTTGTCCATTTCATGACCGTATCGATGAGTATAATCAAGTTAGTATAAATAACCACCTAATCGATACTTTATTATTGTCTCAGGCAAAATTGAATATAAATTAACACTTACAGGACATGTTTCAATTCTTTCTTTATATAGCTGAAGAGGACCCCTAAGTGGTCGAAACATGTCCTGTAAGTGTTCATTTATATTCAATTTTGCCTGACGCAATAATAAAGTATCGATTAGGTGGTTATTTATACTAACTTCTTGATTGTTTTTTGGTCTCAAAAGGTGTGTTGAGTCTCATGTTATTTTGTACTGTTGTACTTGTCAAAGGCTCTCTTCTGTTCTTCCAGTGCTTCTTCACATGCCAAGTCTCACCATGGGTGCTTCGTTTTCTTCAGTGGGATTACTATATTTCTCCAAATCCAAGACAACCCCCACGTTTTCCTTTAAAAAAAAATCAGGTTTAAAAAGTGCTTTGTGAAATCTTATAAATGCCTTTCTTGTACAGTAAACATTTTTAGACTGTCTTTGTCTTCCCGCCAACGCCGAACATTGGCTTTACTGTAGTTATGCCGTATTTTCTTTATTTCCGCAAGTTTAATAACCAGTAAATTAAAATTGGCATCATAACGTCGAAGATAACCCGGCAAAGAAGTCAGACATTAGATACTGTGCATTTCATCATAGCCTAAGGTCCTAAGACATCATATTATGACAAGAAGAGCATAACCATCATTTTTGTTATTTATATATATATTTTAATGTTATAATTATTCCTGCAACATTATTTTTGTCTGGAATACATATGTTTTAGTTATCACATTATTTGGTTGAAGATGGCCACTAACTGGCTGAAACTAGTCCCAAGACTGATGTAATATTTAGTGACATCGCACACAGGCACTGTATAACCGGTTGTAGCCTATAGGCCTAATAAAGACATGGACCTTGAAGGTTGAAGGGGGTTGAAGGGAAGCAGCGTGGTTACCGTGGTAGCTCCAGTGGTGGTTGTACTGTTAGGTCGCGAATGCAAGACAACGCTTGATTTTTTCACGAGATTCTGAGGGGGGTGTGGGGCGACGACGACCGCCATCTTGGATTCGGAGAAATCTAGTATCTTTTTAGCTTTCTATATGATCTTGGTGCAGAACTGATCCCAAGTGTTGGTCTGTTCATTTTTTCCCATTCTTGTTTTATATTAGTCTCCTGGATCCTTTTTGTGCTGAATTTTTTAACGTGTTTTTTCTTAGGGTGGATTCTCTTCAAGGTGAATTTCACTTTGACGCGTGTTAGATATTGGTCCGAGCTGATATTTGCTCCTTTATGGACTTGCACATCATGAACTTTCTGAAAATGGTGCGTTATGGCCACATGGTCAATCTGGTATTCAGCCGTTGGTTGTATGGGTGACCTCCAAATCTTGTTTTCTGGAGTTTTTCCTCAGAGAGGTCGACATGATTTTCAAGTTGTTCTGTTGGCACAGCTCAGCGAATCTTGTACCATTCTTGTTGCCATTGATGCTTTCACGGCCCGTAGTTATAGACATGATACTGTATAGGCTTTATGTTTCTTATGTTCTTTATGTTTCACCTTATTTTCTCGACACAGCATAAGCCCAAAAGCCTATACAGTATCATTGTACCATTCTTGTTGGTGGACTTATGTGCTGGGGAATTGCTTACGGTCTTTTGGTGTTCCTTTTCTCTGCCATTTTGAGCGTTGAATTCGCCTAGTAGAATCATTGTGTCCTCTTTGGGAATTGTCGTCATGACCTTTTCAAGTTTGGCCCAGAACTGTTCTACCTTCTTCAAGTCTTTCTTGTTGTCATTGTTTGTGGGGACATGAGCATTAATCAGTGTGTACTTTTTTGCACACTGCACACGCCTTGTCATGAATCTGTTGTTCATAGTGTGACTTCTTTGAATGAGCTGATTACACTCTTATGCACTACAAATGCCCCTTACCTCTAAATAAGATGATCTATAGGAGATAAGAGTTACATTTCACAAAGGGAACATTATCATACTTGCACCATGAACTGTGAATTAAGAATGAGTAATTGCAAAAGTTCACTCCAAACTCTTTGAGTGTGGTAGAACATTGTGTGGCCACTCTTGAAGAACACTGTACAAGTATGGCCGTTGTCTGTGGTCACTCTGAACGGTTTAATACAACCAAAGGAGTACAACAGAGAAGTGCCTTATCACCTCTTCTATTCATAGCAGTTATGGATACCATTTTAAAGGAACTAGAAGGAAAAGGTGATAAAGATCTTCAGGCTGTGGTGTTTGCAGACGATGTGGCAATATGGGATGAAACAGAGAAGGGAGTGCAAAATAATCTGAATGCATGGTGTAAGAAGTTTGATGATTATGGAATGAAATTGAACCCATCAGCAGACATAATACAGAATGCAACATAAAAATACAGGACCACCAAGTTGAAGAAGTACACCAATTCAGTTATTTAGGAAGCGTAATCGCTAGTAATAACAGAGCTGAGATAGAAATAACGAACAGAGTAACCAAAAGCTCTAACTTTTACAGTATCGTTAGACACTTACTATGGGATGAAAAGGTCCCACAAAGAACAAAAATGACCCTGTACAAGTCATATTTAATTCCCATCCTTACATCTCTCTGGAAACCTGCACACTAACATCAAAGGATTATAGTAGGATTCAAGCCTGTAAAATGAAATTTCTTAGAACTGCCCTCCAAAAGACCCGACTTGATTATGTGAAAAATGATGAGATCCGATCTAACCTAGGTCTAAATGAATCGATGGAGAAAAGACTTAGGTCATCTAGACTTAAATGGTTTGGGCATGTTAAACGAATGAATAGCACAAGGTTACCATGTGCTTATTTGGAAAAGAGAATAACAGGTAGAAGACCAGCTGGAAGACCAAGAAGAAGATGGATGGACCAACTGAGGGAAGACGTGGAGAGAAGAGGATGGAATTGGGAATCTGTCTTAGACAACAAAATGTTTTTGAATAGGCAACTTTGGAAGACGCTCGTTTTCAAACACCCTACCTGGCTCGCTGGGAGGGCAAACCGATGATGATGATGATGATGATATACTACATTCGCGTTTAAAAGCAGCTGATTTTTGCACATTCTGAAGGTAAACATCTCTTCATTTCTCCTGACAGCAATGCTTCCCATTATCAGCTAATATTGCGCATTAGAACTAGAAATTGTATAATGCTTTTAATTATATCTGTAACACTGTGCTTTCCTGACCTGAAAGTGGGATAAGTTCCTTGTAAGAGCTGAAAATGGGACGAGAGGGCACTTGCAAGCTTATGGACTCCCTGCAATGGTGACAAAAATTCCTCTCTGCCAAGTTGACTCTGACTCAGTGCACATATAAGTGCTAATAGCTGCTATGGTAGTCCTCGTGAATGAAGTTCACCGTCATGTACATTACTGAGTTAGAACCTCTACGTGCACAAGAGTGTACACACAAGTAGCGGAAACTTCAGACTGGAGCTATGATAAACCTGAAATCAACTGTGTTGCAAAGTAATTGACCACATAAAGAGACTTCATAATTTGCAATACATAAAAACATAAAAATGTAATCTCACAGCCGCAGTAGGCTTTGGAACATATGGGAAATGGTGGTGCTGTTATTTTTAGTATTATACATGGTTTTAGTCCAGTATTTTTCTAATGATTTTGTTTTTGAGCGATCCCCGTCTTCTGAGGAGGAGGTATGAGTGTTGTCTCAGTTTTCCTCATCTTGAATTAGTGGTTTTATAACACTTTTATCAACAAGTTTTGGCTTACTTTGTGAAATGAATAGATGAATAGATCAATGCGGGAGAGCCAACTAGCTGAGAAGTTGTATAATCCCTTTCTTGATCGTGTGATTCGTGCAGTCTAGCCGATACGCCATATTTCTTCTGCTCGGAACAAACAATTATAATACCATTATAAATAGTCCGTTATTGAACACTATAAATTTTCCAGCTAACTCATTTTTGGTTACTTGTCTCTCATAGTGCATTGGCACTGCCGGTGGCTCCAGTTAGCCTACGCAGTGGCCTCCACGATATGCACTAGCCATGCGTCTTGGTAGGTGTGCTACGTACCAACTGATGAGCCCACCCTAGCACACGAGGGCGAAACACTGGCAACCAGGAATGAGTTAGCTGGAAAATTTATAATGTCCAATATCGGACCCTTTATATAGGTATTATAAATTTACTCATTCGGGACAAATATTTCCGATTCTCTATGGAAATCAACATCTGTACAAACAATTATGATTCAAAATAATGAATTTATATGTTTTTACAACTTAGTATGTACAAAATTGTTTGAAGTGAGAATGATACACTATTTTAAATGTGATTTTGTTTGAGATGCATGATGGTTGCTGCAGGTTTCAGTGATTATATTTGTTTCCTTCTTGGGTATGAAGTTAAACTGTGTCCAACTGAATGACCACCGGTATAAGTGTTCTCCATCTTTCAAGTGTGGAGGAGGTACAGGGCACTCTCTTGTCCTTGGGGTGAAAAATCCCTCCTAAAGGCGGATGAATGAACAAGGAATCATCAAGAGCATAGAATGCAGAAGGCAATGGGAAACCACTGCATTAAGGATCCTCTGGATATCCCAAGGAATAGGGGCTGATGTCATGAAACCTGTACTCGTAAAATTTTCCGGATTAGCCCTGCAATCGGATCTCCGGGCAGTGTGTGCTTGTACAAGTGCTCAATGTAGGAGACGCATTGCAACATCGAACGTTTGATCACTTCTACTATGTGGAAAGCTGGAAAACCTAAAGCTTGAGATTGCAACAATGAATGTAGATGTGTTAGGAATAGCAGAAGTGAGGTGGCCTGATAACGGAGATTACAGAATAATCCACACGGGAACCATTATGGACAAACCAGGAGAGGGAGAAGTTGGAGTGGTGCTGACCAAGTTAAAGGATACATTCAGCATAGTGGAAGACTGATTTTAGTGAAATTAGATATTAAACCAAGGGACACAGTGATCATTGAAGTCTACATGCCAACCACTGCCCACAAAGATGAAGAAGTGTACGATGATCTGGCAGAATTAATCAAAGGTGTTAAAGGAGATGAGAATCTGATAATCCTTGGAGACTGGAATGCTGTTATTAGAGAGAGTAAAGATGGAATGGTTGTGGGCTAATTTGGGCTTGGCACATGGAATGATCGAGGAAACTGTTTATTATTTCAACACCATGCACGAAGACATTATACTTGGACAATGCCAGGTGTTGGGAATCGATTTCAAATCTATTAACATTTTAGTAAAGCAGCGATTTAAGACGCAACTGAAGGACTGTAGAAGCTGCGCTGGCCCAGATATTGGTAGCGACCACAACATGGTTTTGAGCAAACATCGACTAAAACTGAAGAAACTGAAAAGGAAGAACAGTCAAAGATGGAATATTAAAGCTCTGAGATCAAAAGAAGAAGAAGACAGATTCACTTCTCACATAAATATCAGCAATAGACTTAGCAAGTTTGGAGAATAAGTGGAATGCTTGGAAGGGAAGTGTTATAACAGCAGCAACAGATGTTGTAGGAAAGCCAAAAGCACAGAAGAGAAAAGCCTGGATAATAAATGAAATAATTGGGAAGATAGATACAAGAAGAAAGTTTAAGAACTCTGCAACTGAAGGACAACAACGATACAGGAAATTGAGAAATGAAATAAATCAAGAGGCAAAGGCAGCCAGAGAAAAAGTTCTGCAATGCAATGCATGGAAGTAGAAGGACTAGTTAAGAATCATAAATTTGAGACAGCATTTAAGGTAGTCAAAAGGTTCTTTGGGGACGAGAGGATTAAGTGCAATGGACTGAAGACAGTCAATGAAGAACTGGTATATGGAGATTCTGAAATTGCCCCACATTGGAAAGAATACATTGAAAATTTATATGGAGGAAAACATACACCTTGTGAAATACTAGAAAATTCAGAGCTAGTAGATAAAAAAAGATGAGGGAGATGAAATACTCTTGGATGAATTTAATCAAGCAATGGAAAGGCTGAAAAACAGAAAGGCCTCTGGGGTTGACGATATACCAGCAGAGCTGATAAAAGCCACTGGGGACAATGTGAAGAAAGCCCTATTTGATCTGGTGTGTGAAATGTATAAAGCGGGATATCCCATGGACTTTAGGAAGTGTGTCGTAGTGACCATCCCAAAGAAATCATCTGCTAATAGATGTGACCAATATCGCACACTGAGCCTTGTAACCTGTGCCTCTAAAATACTCACCAGCATTATTTTGAAACACATTGAAGGAAAGGTGGAGTTGACATTGACAGAAGATCAGTTTGGATTTAGGAAGGGTAGAGGGACTCGAGAAGCAATCCTAGCTTTAAGAATGATTATGGAGAAACGACTAGATCTCGATACATTCATTGCTTTACATGTTTCAAATTTCATGTTTGGTCCGTATTGAAATGTACATCAGTTTAAGATATTACCAAAATTTACTAGGATCAACCTGTTCAATACAATTGAATTTCCAAAGTTAGGACTTACATCCTATTAAACTAAAATTTGAAGGGACATGTTTTGCCCTTTATAAGGTCATCATCAGCCTTTTTACACTCATACTTCAAAGATAAAAATCAGGATCCTGATTGTCATGGCAAAAAATATAAAAATGAGAGTATAAGATTGGAAATGATTATTATACAATGTGAGAAATTGTTATAAGTTCTTAAATAATAATTTACAATTGAAACTTCATTTAAAATGTTTGTGAAGAAAAGGTTGAAGTTGGTATGATATTACACTAGTAATTTTAAAATATTTTATAAAATAGACAAACTAGGTCTTAACCACATAATAACAAGAAGGTCTATGGCTAAAGTTGCCGTATCAAAGTTTGAGTGAAATTCGACTGAAAGGAACTTGATTTACATGTTGAAGAGAAGGTTAATGGACCTTAGTAGCCGCTTGAGATGACACTGAAACTTTCTTGTTGAAAACCTGTAATATTAAACTGTAGTATGGCGCTGTGTAGATGATAAAGTTGGATCCATTAATCCATTAATCTTGTTTTTTACGAAGTGGGTTCGCGGTCTCCGTAATTTTGTTGAAGGAATGATAAAGAGTTCATAATTGAATGTTGCCGTATAGATCTTTGCTAACTGGGGTGGTTATTAACTCGTAGACTGATAGTTAAATGGGAACATTCTTACTTGTTATTAGCTGTAGCTTTGAATATAGATTTACTATTGATGATGATGCTTGTTGTTTTAAGGGGCCTAACATCGAAGGTCATCGGCCCCTAGATTAACTATTGAAGGATATATGGTGAAGAATCTGTAATGAAAAGAGAATAAAAAGATATGAAGTTTAGAGGAAAAAAACGGTTGAATTAGGCGAAATGATATGTATTCAATTACTTACATTCTCGATTTTTGTGGTATGAACTGGTTGTCTGTATGGTCTCGGAACGAGTAAGATTTGAATGTCGTGTGTTGTATCTGTGTGGAACTGAGGGAGGGGGGTGTGATGGAGGAAAGGAAATGGGCGGAGCGTTGAGCTTGCGCGCTATTGGCTGTTGAAGATGTGGAATTGAGGGAGAGGGATGTAATGGAGAAGAGGAGGTGGGCGGAGGGTTGAGCTTACGCGCTGTTGGCTGTGGAAGATTAGCAGGGGCGGGGACAGAAGGAGTTACCTTTAAGGGGAAATTGGGATCTTTATTGGAAGTTAGTTTAAGATTTTTAAGGATTTTACTTAAATTTGGATTTAAAGATTGTAATAAATTGGGTAAAGTCTCGTATAAGGGATTTTTTATTTCGACGGGGTCATTGAGATTTAGGTCTTTGTTGTAATGTTGATCCAGATATATGTAAATGTTTTCCAATTCGTTCATTAATTTTCCTTTGCCTACTATTTTGATAATTGTAAGGTCCTGTTTGATAGTTGTGAAATGATGACCTGTATCTTTCATATGGGAACTCATGGCTGAAAACTTGTTATGTCTATTGGCATTATAGTGCTCCTGATATCTAGTAAGGAAGCTCCGGCCTGTTTGCCCAATGTATGATTTTTCACATTGCGTGCATTTGAGCCTGTATATGCCTGAGTTTGAGTAAATACTATTGTTTATGTTGAGTGTATTGTGATTAAAAAACAGGCTGCGGTTGGTGTTTGTCGTCTTAAAGGCAATGTTAATGTTTTGTTTTTTTCAGAGGGTTTGTTGCTTGGTAGATAAGTAAAAGTGGTGAATTTAGATTTTTTGGGTTTATCAGGGACGAGGTTTGTTGCTAGTTTATATTTGATTTTATTAATTACTAGCTGATGTACCCGTGCTTCGCTATGGGATTCTCATAAAGACTGACTTGGTGGTTTTCCTAACTGAATTCAACATAGGTCATTACAAAAACATCAGTAGGAATGTAGCGATTGAAAGCAATGTTATCATATAAAATACTCGATCAAATGAAAAACCGCACACTTTCTCACTTTCAACGAACAGTACTACGGTGCCGATCTAACAGTCCAAAGTTCCAGAGCTGGAACAACCAGGTCGCAGACTGCCATGAACACTCCTCTGTCATTATTCCATTAAATATGCACACTACTCATTCCAATCAATGCCTCGGAGTAGGGATGGAATAGCTCGAATGCTATGAAGAACCAGTGTGTTACGTACCAGCAGTATCAGAAAATGTACAAACCAGAGGTGTGGCATGCTAAAGAAGAAAGTTTTCCAACTCCCTAGCTATTTCCCGCCAGTGTTCAGTCAGGCTGTTATACTCGATACGCAGTAGTAATCCCATCTATCGGAGCTGAGCGGCATGAAGAACATCACAACAAACAATGGTCAATGTTAAGTTATTGATGATCAGTGTTATGCGCTTTGGATATTATAGGCATTCTGAAATACCACTCTTATCATAGTCGGTACAGTAAAACTGAATGAAACGTAAATGATCGGAAATTGTATTGTCTATAACTTTTGTTATGTAGTACCATACTTTTCGATAGCACCAATAACATAGGTATCGGTATTTAAAAATTATATTTCAGGCGCCTTCCCCTAAACTACCATTTCATCTCGGGGAAAATAAAATTATTTACAGCTTAGACTGTATTTTCTTATTCCCCGACTCTATATAGCGGTTTTCATTAAATTCTGTTAACCCATTTCCTCGTGGCTCGGCGTTGATATGGACTTAGCAACAAGAATACAAATTCATTAATATCTGTGTTATCAGAGCCGGTAGGGTAAAAATGTATAAGACATAAATGATGGCAAATTGAATTCTATATAATATATATATAATAATATATAATATATAATAATATATAATAATTATATATATATATATTATATATAATTCTATATAACAGATAGATCTTATAGCGACGATTACATTACAGACATTACGGAAAAGTAAAAAGTACATTTTCTTGTTACTATGGACATTACAGAAATACCATTCTTTTCAAATTCTGAGCAATGTACAGACAAAACTCTTATTTTATATATATAGATTCAGTTGATTATTTCTATTTTGAAACCGTTGAATTTTGCTAAGTTTTTAATATAATGAATTTCTGTTTTTAGACTCTTAGGTGATAGTGGGATTTTTAAAGCTCTGTAAATTAAACTGTAAAAAGTAGCTTGTTTATGGGAGTTGGGGTGTATTGATGAATTTTTGATTGTTATTGGGGTGTGGGTGGGTTTTCTGTAAATTTGGAAATCAAATGTGTTCTTGTCGCGTGTTATAGTTAAGCCTAAAAAGTTAATGGATCTGTTGACCTCGTCCTCCTTAGTGAACTTGATATTTTGATCGAGGGTGTTCAAAAAATCTAAAATTTCATTGCTATTGTTGAGATTACTGTCGATTATTGCAAATGTGTCGTCTACGTATCTGAGCCACAGGTTGAGTCCTTTTATTTTTGAAGTTATTTTGTGCTGTTCTAACGAGTCCATGTATATGTATGCCAAGATGCCTGATAAGGGATCTCCCATTGCCAGGCCGTCTTGGTGCTAAATTTTGCCGTTGAAAGTGAAATAGTTGTTCTTTAGTACAAAGTTTAGAATGTTGATGAATTCATCTTTTTCAGGGGTGTTAAGATCGCTATGTTTGGATAGGTTGCCCTTGATAATGTTTACTGTTTGTTTTGTTGGCACGTTAGAATACATATTCGTAATATCATAGGAGCAGATGAAGATTTGCCTACTCTTATTCTCTGAGATCTATTTTCTAGAAATATTGCCAGCCATTCAGTCAGTCTTTTGTCGAATCCAATTGCGCTCATTTTTGCCAGTAGTCTCCCATGATCCACCCTATCAAATGCTTTGGATAGGTCAATCGCGATACACTCCATTTGACCTGAATCCAAGATGTCTGCTATATCTTGCTAGAATCCTACAAGTTGAGCTTCAGAGGAATAAATTTTCCTAAACCTGAACTGCCTTCTATCGAACCATAATTTCGCAATCATATCTAATATAATCAGAAAGAATGCTTTCCCAAAGCTTACATGCAATGCATGTCAAAAACTGACTGGCCTGTAATTTTCAGCTTTATGTCTATCGGCCTTTCCTTTGTACACAGGGGCTACCATAGCAACTCTCCATTTATTTGGCATAGCTCCTTCATGCAAACAGTAATCAGATGAGAACTTCAGATATGGTACTATATACCAACACATTGTTTTTAATATATCCCCCAAAACCTTATCAATTCCAGCTGCTTTTCTAGTTTTCAACTTTTGTATCTTACTGTAAATGTGATTGTTATCATAGGTAAATTTTAGTACTTCTTTAGTATTAATCTCTTCCTCTATCTGGACATTATGCTTGTAACCAACTATCTTTATATACTGCTGACTGAATACTTCTGCCTTTTCAAGATCCTCACATACACACGCCGCTTGTTCATTAATAATTCGTGGAATGCCCTTCTTGGATGCTGTTTCTGCCGTAAATTTGTATGACTGCCAATTATACTTGCCATCACGTTATCCTTATCTGACTTCTTTGCTAGATTCAATTTCCTAGTAAGTTCTTTCAATTTCTCATTACTTCCACAGCCATTTCTATTTCTTTCCACCGAGCTCGATAGCTGCAGTCGCTTAAGTGCGGCCAGTATCCAGTAATCGGGAGATAGTGGGTTTGAACCCCACTGTCGGCAGCCCTGAAGATGGTTTTCCGTGGTTTCCCATTTTCACGCCAGGCAAATGCTGGGGCTGTACCTTAATTAAGGCCAAGGCCGCTTCCTTCCTATTCCTAGGCCTCGCCTATCGTTGCCAGAAGACATATCTGTGTCGGTGCGACGTACAGCAAATAGCAAAAAAAAAAAAAAATTATTTCCAACCTGCACCTCCTTCTTAGTGTTTCTTTACTTCTCTGTTATAATATAGTGGATTTTCACAGTTCTTTACCAACTTTAAAGGTACAAACCTATTTTGACATTCCTCAACAATTTCTTTAAACCCATCCCAGAGCCTGTTTACATTTTTATTTACTGTTTTCCACCATCATGAGTATACATTGCCTGTGATTAGTCCCACTATTTGCAGAGCATCATGGGTCTGCATTGCTTGTGAGTAGCACCCTTATGTGTGAAACACCGTGGATTTGTGTTACCTGTGTGCGACATACAATAGGTCTACATTTTCTGTGATTAGTACCATTATGAGGGGCCGGCGACCTGGTTTTTGGACCTCTTTAGATAATAATGCATCATCCCAGTAACACAGGCTTTGTGAATTGGATCCACTGATTGTTTTTGTTTCACGATCATTTTTTCATCATCATTCGTTTTAGATTCTAGTCAGTTGTTAAATTTTGAAGTTTTAATTTTAGTTTTGTCCACCTCTTACTATTAGGGACTGATGACCTAGCTGTTAGGCCCCTTTAAACAACAATAATCATCATCATTATGTTTTAACATATTCTTTTAAGCATCAGTTATGTAAAAAAAAAATAATGTAACATTTCTTCACTGAAGATGGCTCAAACGAGTTGAAACATGTTTGATTAATATTACTCCATCTAAAGATGGAGTAGGAGGACAAATTAAGTTATTTCCTTTGTAAAGTAAGGTTAGTAAATGCATGTGTGTTTGAGTCATCAGTCCATAGACTGGTTTGATGCAGCGGTCCATGCCACCCTATCCTGTGCTAACCGTTTCATTTCTACGTAACTATTGCATCCTACATCTGCTCTGATCTGCTTGTCATATTCATACCTTGGTCTACCCCTACCGTTCTTACCACCTACATTTCCTTCTAAAACCAACTGAACAAGTCCTGGGTGTCTTAAGATGTGTCCTATCATTCTATCTCTTCTTCTCGTCAAATTTAGCCAAATCTATCTCCTCTCACCAATTCGATTCAGTATCTCTTCATTCGTGATTCGATCTATCCATCTCACCTTCAGCATTCTTCTGTAATACCACATTTCAAAAGCTTCTATTCTCTTTCTTTCTGAGCTAGTTACAGTCCATGTTTCACTTCCATACAATGCCACGCTCCACACGAAAGTCTTCAAAAACATCTTTCTAATTCCGATATCAATGTTTGAAGTGAGCAAATTTCTTTTCTTAAGAAAGCTCTTCCTTGCTTGTGCTAGTCTGCATTTTATGTCCTCCTTACTTCTGCCATCGTTAGTTATTTTACTACCCAAGTAACAATATTCATCTACTTCCTTTAAGACTTTGTTTCCTAATCTAATATTTCCTACATTACCAGCCTTCGTTCGACTGCACTCCAATACTTTTGTTTTGGACTTATTTATTTTCATCTTGTAGTCTTTACCCAAGACTTCATCCATACCATTCAGCAACTTCTTGAGATCTTCTGCAGTCTCAGATAAAATAACATCATCATCGGCAAATCTCAAGGTTTTGATTTCCTCCCCTTGGACTGTGATTCCCTTTCCAAATTTCTCTTTGATTCCCTTTACTGCCTGTTCTATGTAAACATTCAAAAGGAGAGGGGACAAACTGCAGCCTTGCCTCACTCCTTTCTGGATTGCTGCTTCTTTTTCAAAGCTCCTGATTCTTATCACTGCAGACTGATTTTTATACAGATTGTAGATAATTCTTCGTTCTCGGTATATGATCCCTATCATCTTCAGAATCATAAATAGCTTGTTCCAATCAGCATTGTCGAATGCCTTTTCTAGATCTACGAATGCCATGTACGTGGGTTTGTCCTTCTTGATTCGATCCTCGAAGATCAGGCGTAAAGTCAGGATTGCTTCACGTGTTCCTACATTTCTTCTGAAGCCAAATTGATCTTCTCCCAACTCAGCTTCAACTTGTTTTTCCATTCTTCTGTAAATACTACGTGTTACAATTTTGCAGGCATGAGATACTAAACTAATGGTGCGGTAGTTTTCACACCTGTCAGCACTGGCTTTCTTGGGAATAGGTTTAACAACATTCTGCCGAAAATCGGATGGGACTTCTCCTGTCTCATACATCCTGCACACTAAATGAAATAACCTTACCATGCTGGTTTCTCCTAAGGCAGTCAGTAATTCAGAGGGAATATCATCAATTCCAGGTGCCTTGTTCCTATTTAGGTCACTCACAGCTCTGTCAAACTCTGACCTCAAAATTGGGTCTCCCATTTCATCAGCATCAACAACCTCTTCATGTTCCAGAACCAAATTATCTACATTGTTACCTTGATACAACTGTTGGATATGCTCCTGCCATCTTTCTGCTTTGTCTTCTTTCCCTAGAAGTGGCTTTCCATCTGAGCTCTTAATATTCATGCACCTAGATTTCCTTTCTCCAAAGGTTTCCTTGATTTTCCGGTATGCAGCATCTACCTTTCCCAGGACCATACAGCCTTCGACATCCTTGCACTTCTCCTTCAGCCATTCTTCCTTAGCTATCTTGCACTTTCTATCCATTTGATTCTTTAATCGCCTGTATTCTTTTCTGCCTTCTTCATTTCTAGCATTCTTGTATTTTCGTCGTTCATCAATCAGGTCTAGTATCTCCTGAGTTATCCACTGATTCTTAGTTGATCTTTTCTTCCTTCCTTCCTAACATTTCTTCAGCAGCCCTACTGACTTCATTTTTCATGACTCTCCACTCTTCCTCTATTGTGTTTCCTTCAGCCTTTTCATTTAGTCCTTGTGCAACATGTTCCTTGAAACAATTCCTCCACACTCTTTTCTTTCAACTTGTCTAGATCCCATCTTTTTGCATTCTTTCCTTTCTTCAATTTCTTCAACTTCAGATGGCATTTCATGACCAACAAGTTGTGGTCAGAGTCCATGTCTGCTCCTGGGAAAGTTTTGCAATCCAACACCTGGTTTCTGAATCTCTGCCTAATCATAATGAAGTCTATTTGATACTTTCCAGTGTCTCCAGGTCTCGTTCACGTATACAGCCGTCGTTTGTGGTGTTTAAACCAAGTATTGGCAACGGCTAAATTATGATCAGTGCAGAATTCAACCAGCCAACTTCCTCTTTCGTTCCTTTGTCCCAATCCAAATTCTCCTACTGTACTGCCTTCTCCTCCTTGGCCTACCACTGCATTCCAGTCTCCCATCACAATTAGATTCTCGTCACCTTTTACATATTGTATTAAATCTTCTATCTCCTCATATATTCTTTCAATTTCTTCATCATCCGCTGAACTAGTAGGCATATAGACCTGCACTATTGTGGTGGGCATTGGTTTGGTGTCTATCTTGACGACAATAATTCTTTCACTATGCTGGTCTTAGTAGCTTATCCGCTACCCTATTTTCTTATTCATTATTAAACCAACTCCTGCATTTCCCCTGTTTGATTTCGTGTTGATAATTCGGTAATCACCTGACCAAAAATCCTGTTCTTCATGCCAACGTACTTCACTTATACCAACTACATCTAACTTTAGCCTATCCATCTCCCTTTTCAGATTCTCTAACCTACCACAACGATTCAAACTTCTAACATTCCACGCTCCGACTCGCAGAATGTCAGTATCCATCTTCCTGATAATAGCCCCATCTCGTGTAGTCCCCACCCGGAGATCCGAATGGGGGACTAGTTTACCTCCGGAATATTTTACCTGGGAGGAAGCCATCATCAGTGCATCATTCATACAGAGAGAGCTGCATGTCCTCGGAAGGTAGTTACAGCTGTAGTTTCCCGTTGCTTTCAGCCATGTAGCAGTATCAACACAGCTAAGCCATGTTGAGTATTATTACAAGGCCGTATCAGTCAATCATCTAGACTGCCGCCCTTGCAACTACCGAAAGGCTGCTACCCCCCTTTCGATGAACCATTCCTTAGTCTGGTCTCTCAACAGATACCCATCCGATATGGTTGCACCTGCGGCTCGGCTATCTGCATCATTGGGACACGCAAGCCTCCCCACCGCGGCAAGGTCACATGGTTCACAGAGGAGGAGTAAATGCATATACCGCTAGATTTATTGCATGACTTTTCAGCTGAACAGTGAAAGCTGAGAGATAAGTTCCCCAGCATCGTGATAGAAGATTCTTCTAGGAAAATTACGGCAGGCTCAGCCGTGACTGTTTTCTTGAATCAAATGGGATCTCTTGTATGAGAGGATCATAAGTGCTCCGAATATTGCAGATAGCCTGAGATAAGGAAATAAATAGTCATATCCGGTGAGGCTTTATAGTGTGCAAGTATGAAACCTAGAGAGAGAATATTTGACTGTCCTGTGTTGTTATTGTGTGGTAAGTTTGCCATAGCGATGAAAGCGGAAGAGTCTCAGTTGACTGTATGGCCTTGGCCTACCCATACACAAAGACTAGTTATCTAGTGTTGAAATGTGAAAGGGGGAGTTACAAGCAGCCTAGCCAAGTGAACAGATAGACTATGTCATGTTCTTGAGAAGTAGAAACCAGGTAAGAAACCACCTACGTGCCTGTACGAGGGGATGCCAATGACCATCCTTACATCTGACAGGACGTGGGTTCGATCATCAAGACCAGTGTATTATATTTGTGTGTTTTTCCTTTTGTGTTGATATTATTTTGTTGTTGTTGGTGTGTGTCCTTTATTTGTCATAGGGTCACTAACCCAAGCAATACTCAGGGATGTGAAGTTCCGACCTCATCATTGCACGTGGTATGGTAGAAGCTATGGTTATTTCGGGGGGAAATAATGCCGGTCCTATACCAAATGTTTTATTGTGTATTTCACGGTTTTAATTCCGTGCACCGGGATGTTTAAATACGAGGCCTATGGCCGAATTTGTTCTAATTTACAGGAGTACAATGTCATGTCCAAGTAATCAGCTCACATTCTGAGATGTCAGTTCATGTTTTAAGAGGGTCCGAGATCTGATGTCGCATGGCAACTTGATTGTAAATTATTGTAATTATTGTGTTGTTTCCATTGGGAATTTCCATCAAAATCTTATGTTATTAGTCTAATAAACTCATTCCGTTTCCCTATTCTATTTGGTTCTCATTCATGAATATGTATTTAGATCCCTGTCCTACTGATTTTTTTTTTTTGGTATTAGTTAATTAGTTTGTGAAAACCTACTTTGGACGGTCCACATTCTCTACCATTGACATAGCCAGGTGTAATTTAGCACAGATGATAAGGTATACTATATAATAGACAGATGGTTACTTCTTCAATATAGGTACAGGTGTTAGTCAGGGTTGTATATTGTCATCCTTCCTGTTTCTTCTAACCATTGAACCATTGACTTTGTTACGAGAAAGGTCAAATGCTGCACATCTCTGGAAAGAACATATACAGTACAGCTATCCAATCTAAAGTTCACTGACGATGTGTTGCTGTCAGGTCTCTTCACGATGTGATGTGTAGTCTGGACACTGAAGCAGATAAAGTGTCGTGTAAATAAGACAGAAAACCAGGCTGATTGGTAACCGTCCTAACACAGTGCATATTACAGCAGCAACGGTTTACGTATCTTGGTAGCATTCTCATGCAAGAAGTTTGTGTGGAAGTAAACACACAGTGGCATTTCAACCTATTTGGTCAACAATGACAATTACAGCGAAGATTAGCTTCAGTTGTTATTTCAACTGCGATTTATGCCTCTGAAATGTGGCCAGAATCAGCACAGATATTTTGGAAGCTAGTGTTTCTTGGTATGATCATGTCTCCTGCAGAGTGGATTCACGAAGTTGGAGGTTATTTTGAGAGACAGATGCATGCAGCTAATGAGACATAACCAGAGAATGCAGGCCAGTGGATGGCAGAGGAAATAAGAGGATGCTGCCCTATATGCCCATGGGATTCAATAATAGTACAGTAGTGTATTTTGGAATAATGAAAAGTTTTATCAATGGAAGGGAGCTTTTAATTGTTTTCACAATATTTATTCTTGGGACACATTTCCGTCAGACTTGAGATTGTCTTATTATATGCATAACTTTTTTCTCACCCTCTTAACCTCTGACATTTGTGTTCCAGCATCTGGGTTCGAGAAAACACAAAGACCGTTTGGCAAGCGGTGGGAAGACGAAGGCACGTCCTGCACCTTATTGGAAGAAGCCTCGGACCAATTTTCAACATGGTGGGGGCAAACCAAACAAGATGCCTATGATGATGCAGTATTCCCAGCCATTGTCCACAAATTTTGTTAGTGGAGGTGCCATGATATGAAGAGAACTCATACTGTGTACTAGAAGAAGAAATGCTGTTCTGTTATAAGGGCCAGTTCAGGAAGATGAGGTGCCATCATTCCCTAGTAATGGCGATTCTTAACTGCTGGTATGAAGTTATTCCTATAAATTGGTTCAAAAACTGAAGTTCCTTGATGTTTCTTTTCATTTTTTCATTCATGTGTACAATGTTTTGTATGCTTAATGTTGAACCTTTTAAGTTGGCAATAATATATTGCCATTTTAGTCAAAATGTTACTAAAAATAATAACTTTCACATGTCTGAACTTCTAAATACTGACTCTGTGTGCGTGCGTGCGTGCGTGCGCGCGCGTGTGTGTGTGTGTGTGTGTGTGGAAAGGAAAGTCGGTGAATTTTGTAATTTTAAAACTGCAGTCAGTCTATATCATGAAGTTCGTGTTTTATGTGATCTGACTAGAGGTTGTCATGTATGTTGTTTTCCTCCACTCTTTAACATCATAAACAGTCATATTGTATGAAATGGTGCTTCGATGTGTAATTTTGTATGTGGTAATATGAATTATTACTCTTATTTTATGTTGAGAATATGTTTATTCATGTTATCCTTTTGTGTCTGATTTCACTTGTTAAATGTACTGCTGTCATTATGTACTGCTGTCAAGAACAGTGTAAACACTTTGTGTGTATGGAACATGGTTGAAAGTAACCAGTTGATTTTTAAAATGTTTTCTGGACGTAGTATAGGAATATTTAAATGCTACAGCTTCTTTAATACATTCTAGTGAAAGGAATCGTCAGACTCTCGACAAACCGCTCTCTATCTAGCAAGAAAATGTTGTCTCTTTCTTGAATGGAGCATCTTAAATACAGATTTTCATAGAAGATCTCAGGGTTTCCATCCCAAGTTTGTAAGGTGTACTCAGAAGTTGAGACACTGTATTTTTAAACCAAAGTTATCTTTTATTGTATGATAGGACAGTTACGGTAATTGTTTCTTTGTTGGTAATGTGTGGAATATTTGTTGCCAATTAAAATTCTCATCTCTGTTACAAAGTCTGTCCTAAACAAGAGTCTGTCGATTTGCTAAGGGTTTATCTTTGTTCCAGGTTTTTGGCAGTGGTAGGATTAAAAAGAGCTAGGACTGGGCATTTCCCAGGTGTGAAAATAGGCATCCTCAGGGCTGCATCAACTTCTAGCTAAATGGTCAATACTGCATAGCCAGATCGTAAAAAAATTGTTAGGATATTCCCAGTACATGTACAGATTTTATTTATTGAATGTCTATGGTTCAGTAATGGTGGAAGTGTGACATAATTCACTTTCCGTTGTGCTAGAGTACTTCTTGTTGTAATTATCAGTTATCTTGTTATGCCTGGCGTTCCACAGCATCTCTCCATGCGGACAAGATCCCAAAACATGAGGAAGGGTTTCTATTTCTCTTCGGCAATGCCTGGGACCTGCCAGGAGTAGATGGAATGGCACACATTTTTATTCAGTCATGCCATTCATTAACTGATACAGTAAAACATTAAGATATTTCTGCACGGAACAAGGAAAGAAAAACTAGAAAATGTACTACTGAATACGCAAATAAGAACTATCCGGCAGCGATATGAAAACACTTGATATGTTTTTTCGACATGAGTGCATTTCCAATATACAGTAAATGGTCTGTTATTGGACATTATAAATTTTCCAGCTAACTCATTCTTGGTTGCCAGAATTTTGCCCTGGTGTGGTAGGTTGGTAGGTGTGCTAGTAACCAATGTCCAAATTGGCATCAGTTGGTAGGTGCGCTAGTTACCAACTGATTAGCCCAAATTGGCACACTTGGGGCAAAATGCTGGCAGCCAAGACCGAGTTAGCTGGAAAATTTATAGTTTCCAATAATGTGACATTTATATTGGAATTATGAATTTACTCATTGAGGACGAATATTTCAGGTTCGCTATGGGAACATCACGAGTGCATTGTGTATGTGCGGGTACAGGAAAACAACAAAGAACAAATTAATATGAAAACATTTTCCACTAGGGCTTATAAAATAACAGTGAATTGAAAGGTTTGAAAAACACCAGACAACGAATCACACCCATGCAAGAATAGTGGCACAACTCAAAGCACCTTAATGCATTTCAATCTAGAAAATTGCCATTAGTGTAAATACTTTCTTACATACATACATAATCGTTGTAGACTGTTATGCCTTTCAGCGTTCAGTCTGCAAGCCTCTGTAACCGAGGCTTGCTTAAAATGTTCTGAGCTCGGTAAATTCATGAAGCAGGATGCTACCCTACTTACACATAGTCCAAGTGAGGATCTCTCCTCTAACGGGTTATGGACCACCGGTGGATTGTATAGTCCTAGCCGCCTGAGCACAAGGAGGGCCACGACTCAGAATATGTCCGAGATGCCCACTCCCATTCCATAGCAACTGGTATCCCGACTCTCAGGACCACTTTCTTTCTCCCGAAAAATCACAAATGCTGAACATTGTCGGTCAAGAATATTGACACTTCTTAGTTGTGATTTATTTCATTTGAACTCGTGTCAATGTGATGTAATGTATATGCTAAATTTTATCACGTAGAAATAGTCTGATTAAACATTAGTGGTGTTCAAACTTTTAAACTTGTTTTCTCGGAAATGTTCATTTTTCAGTTGTGGAGATGCTTTGGGCCCCTAAAGTTACCAACACACTCTTTCTAAAACAAGTCTTATATTTCGTGCCATTTTGAACATGACTCAACATTCGCAGCACCTCTGCAGATGCCAGACAAATGTGTTCCATGCTAGTCAGCTTCACATGATCTGTTGGTAGCTGTACATCTCAACCCAGAATAAATTTCTAACTTCTGAATGAAGTTTCTTACATACAAGCACAGAGAGGCTCACTGTTAACCAGCAAGAAAAACTGAACTTGCAACCCTCCCAAGTTCCGTAATTCAAGCCCTTTTCCCGACATGCCTTCAAAGCTAGGAAAACAGTGATCATACTAAGCAGTAATAGCAAAATTTGTGACACAATAACCAAGGTGTTTTAATACAGATTTAACAAGATGGAAATCGGGACGTTGAGTTTACGACATGTTAATGTTCTAACAAGCTTTCACTGTACGTTTTTTGCCTCACGATTGCATCCCTCTTTTTCAGGAACAAGTTGCTATACAAGCTTCCAGTCTTAAAGGATATCAACAGAGATGAGGATTTTAATCCAAATTACATATTTTTTATTTTTTTTATTTTCATATTCGTGATTTGGTATTCTTCTTGATAACTTGTGGTTGCAACATATTCTGTACCTCGCAATAAGTCTTTTTGTGTGTTAATGTGCTCATCAATGTTTGAGGAAAGTGTTTCCATGTTATGATATTGTAAATAATGATTCCATTGTATAAATGTTAAGGTTTTTGAAAAATGTTAATCTAAGTGGAAAATTGATATTGATTTGTTATGTAATGTCCTTAAAATGACCATAAGTGATTTAGTTTCAGCATTTGCCTATCCACACTGAAGACAACCTATCAGTACTGGGTACTCCATAGTTACATTTCTTCATTACTGAATTAGGTTATCATCATCATCATATGCAGATTCCAGGTGTTGGCCACGTCTTCTTGGAACATAAGCTTCTCCATCTCCTCTTGTCTCTCCCTTGTCACTCCCTTGTCACTCTTGCTGACTCCTCTGTTCTTCTCTGTACACACTCTTCCACTCCTTTTATCAACCTGTCTCTTGGTCATTTTCCTGTTGTCTCCATTTCGTGCATCCTCGGTATCATTTCCTCTGCGATCAGTGCAGATCGAAGATTACGGTTAATCCGCTTGGCTAGAGATGGTTGTGGGTAGTAAGCTGACGTCATGACATGTGAGATGGATAGATCAAAACAGAATGTACGAAATAAATTAGAGATGAACACCTTGGTGTTATCGGAAACTATATATTGACATAGTCCAAAAGATGCAAAAATAGTATTAAGGCTAGAAATATTGGACTGAGCGGTGGCAAGCGTAGTCAGAAACAGCCATGAAAACCGTGTGAAACCATCTACACACACAAGAATGAATTTGTTCCCGTTCCCCTTAGATTGAGGGTAAGGCCATGTACAATCGCTCCATAAGGTCCTAGACGCGTAGGCAATTGGCCACCTTCCGAGTTCAGATTTCCGAAGAAGAACTGCAGTGACCGCAGATGATGAGACATCTGTCTGTACAATGAATTTCTTAGAGAAATCCAGTATAGCCAAGAGTGGGGCATTACAGAGAGCTAGTTTCAAATCCTCGAACACAGCTTTCTGCGATGGCCCCCATTCAAACTTGACACCTTTCTTATCCTGTTCTGTAGAGGCTCTTCTTTTACTATATCTCTAACCTTCTCATTTCTCATCTTATCCATTCTTGTCACTCCTCTCAGAAATTTCATTTCACTTGCCTGTTTCCTAGTCACAGATCTCTGCCTCATTACCCAAGTTTCTGCTGCATATGTCATTGCATCCTGTAATTTGCTTGTAATATTCATAAAACTTAAGGGTTTCCACTGATCTTTAAACCAACCTGGTATTAATTTAACATTGAATGCATTACTTTTAAGTACATTTCATACATAGTGTTTTAGATGGGTGCCAGCCCCGGGGTATAGGGGTAGCGTCCCTGCATCTTACCTGGAGGCCCCGAGTTCGATTCTCGGCCAGGTCAGGGATTTTAACCTGGATCTGAGGGCTGGTTCAGGTTCACTCAGCCTACGTGATTACAATTGAGAAGCTGTCTGACGGTGAGATGGTGGCCCCAGTCTAGAAAGCCAAGAATAAGGGCCAAGAGGATTTGTCGCGCTGATCACATGGCAACTCGTAATCTGCGGGCCTTTGAGCTGAGCAGCAGTCGCTTGGTAGGCCATGGCCCTTCGGGACTGTTGCGCTGTGGGTGGTTTTTTTTTTAGATGGGTTAAAATTTTTCAGTGTACTCTTCATACTTTAGGACCTTTGAATGTTTGGTCACTCTCCACTTCACAGTGCATTCTGGCCTCCTTCCTGTCAAAAGTCACAGGCAAAAGTAGTTGGATCAAAAACAGTCAAAGAAGGCCTAGGCCACTTTCAGTCTGCTTTGTCATTACTCCGTTCATTTCACAGAACGACCTCTCTCATATTGTTGTATGAATAACGTGTAGTAATGTCTAGGTTTTTGTTTTTGTCAAGAAAGACCCTAAAAGCCTTAATGCAGATGGTAGATTTCTAGTTACTTACACTACTGTCATGTGTTATTCTGGTTTCCACTGGGCACTGTGTAGTTACCTGCCTTATATCCTCAAATGGAATTTAGCTGCTGAACTTTGATGAGATAACTTGCTAATATCTTGACAACTTAAACCCATATTGAGGCATGAAACAATAAGAAAGGGTATACTACTTTATACTCTCTGGCTGGAATAAAGACATCCCCGTATACATCAACAATATATAAAAGTGAGATGTACAGCTGAGAGAAATAAGCTTGCCTTGAATGATTATTCTGAATATATAAAAAAAAGATTTATTGTTCATGAACCTAATGTCAGAATATTTTGGGAGACAGTGTAGCATGCGAATGTGTATTGTTTCCTGGAATACCGAAGCAAAAATGTTTTTTCCCGCTACAGCATACCATTCTGAAATGAAACTCAGATCATACAGAGTAGTTCTGTATCAAGAGGTTTTCTGACTTGTTAGAAGATCTTTACAGGGCAGAACTCCAGCTCTATGGTGTAGTTGCATGAACATTACATTATGTTTAATGTACTTTCCCCCTCTACCCTCTTAGTAGTATCCAGATGTACAATACATTCTTCTGAACGTGTCCCCTTGATCATGCATATTGTCCTCGTAGATATGTTTCTAAAGTATTATTATTCTACGTTTAATTACTTTTTATCACAGAGTATTTACTTATAAGGAAACTTACCTCTTACAATTCAGTAATCATGTTGTGTAGTTTAGAGATCTTTGGATGTGTTACAAGTTGAGGGTTTGAAAGAATGAAGATGATAAAGGGATCAATGATGCAGTTGACAAACAACTGAACTGCATTTTTCTACAAGATCCTAAGCCGTAGGATGCAGGACATGCCATAGAGATTATGTTTTCTTTATTAAATCCATGTTTGTCCCTGTCTCCTTCCCACCATTGTGTTCGTCCTTATCCCCACCCCTCTCCTCTCTTTCTAAAGTGTTTACTTTGTGATAATTAATTTATAGATAGTGAAATTGATGGTCCAGAAAATAGCTCAGACCTCAACTCACTTAAATTACTTCATGTGAAGAAGAGTCAAATTACAACTGTTCTACCAAAAGCCAGTGTATTTGGTGTAAAGACTTGTGAAATTACTGATATGTTAAAGGAAATTGTTTCTTGTCTTAATTTTATTCAGTCAAATGCTGAGAGTCTGTCATTATTTTTAAAATGTCCTCTTAGAGTTCAAATTAATAAGTTTTAAAATATTGTTATATGAATTGCAAATTAAGCAAAAATATCATAATATAAAAACACACACTTCAAAATCCTGAACAGCATATTTAACATACAAATACCATGTGGTTTTCTATTCCAAGATACAGTAAAACTTGGTTAATTTGAACTTGAAAGATCCAGGAAAAAAATTAACTGTGATTTTGAATTAAACAAGATCACACGCCACATTTACCCAAATCTGGAATTCAAAATGTTCATTAATTTTTCAGTCATTCCTTGAGTTGTAATGACATTACATTATGGCAAAATGTCAACAGATCATAAAACTGTGAATCGTGTTTTATCTGTAGTAATATAACATGAGCTTATAATTTGTCCAGTTGTATTTATTTTGACTACTTAGCAAATAACAGCTACAGAATTAAATAAGTAATGATGATAAAACAAATCAGATACCTACGTATGTCACGGTCTGTCTGTAACGCACTTCCTTCATCCGCATGGTTATGTGCGGTCTGAGACCTGGCATCAGCCACCCCACAGTGCCATATTTATGACGGATTTCCTCTCGCGACAGCTACCGACATATTGAGCGGTTGTTTCTTCCTTCCACTAATTGCGGGCAGGAGTCAGTTAGGCTTAGGTAATATTTTATAAAACGAGTGCTTGAAATTTGTGATATTCTTATAACGGATAGATCACTGATTCATGAGCTAAATACTGCATTTACTTGCATATTAAACCCCTTTTTTCACCTTCCATTTTACAGCCGCAAAAGGTAGGAGGGTCCAGTGTTTGAGAATATTCCATTAATGGGAAACCACGAAAACCATTTACAGGGCTGCCAGTAGTTATTTCCTTAGCATGTGTGTAAAGTGGATGACAGCATGCAGTATTTTCAGTGTGTATGTAGTCATTATTGGTGATAACGAGAAATGAAGGATGGAGTAATTATGTTCAAATTAATTTTTTTAACAGCACTGTTAGAAATACTCTAATCGCAGCTGATTCATTATAACTAGGGCCTGGATTTTTAGGTGGCATAAACCTTCACTTTAGGTTTTTTGAATTCTTAAAATAGGTTATTTTAGGTTTTTTGTTTTCGTAGTTCTGTAAAATTTATTTATGTACTTATTTCACAAAAGTTTACTTTGTCATATTCATAAAAATACACTATACTGTTTCCTTTGTAAGTTATTTTTTGGTATTGCAGTAAATAACAACGTACATACCCAAATTGTCTGGCGTAAATCATTTCCTGTTGTCACGCAACACATTCTTATATGACGAAAAAGTTCTTTCAACGGAACATGACGTCATTGGAGCGTAGTACATAGATGCTAATGAATTAGGTTGTAGGGGTAATTTTCCTGAATACTTTTCACCCTGTAATACTGAATTGTTGACTTTCATATCTTCAAAACCAGGATTGCGTTGAAGAATCTTCTGCAGCTTCGAAGAACATGCCACTCCCAATGGCCCAGGTATTTCTCTTCTGGAAACACTGCCAATGATATCTAGGGAATCTTTGAGTGGTAAGGTTGCACCATCCAACTGGAGAATAGCTTCTGGTATAAAACAATATAATATATGCTAGGGAAGCGACGAGGGTCGGGCACTCGAGCGATTTCTTGGCCTTTGCGATGCAGGAAGCTTCTCTTTCATCCAAGTCATTGACAACATTTTTAATTTCTTCTTGGTGCTCAGCATAGTAAATAGCAGCAGACAGCCTAGTTCCCCAGCGGGTAAGTATCGGCTCAGGTGGAAGAGGTGTTGTTGGTAGTTTCTCTTTGAACACCTGTATACATGTTGGGGCTTTGAGGAAAACTTTCTTGCCTGAAGAAACCACGATGTTGACGTCACTGAAGTTGCTTCTAATCTCCTCTCCAAGGCGGTGCAGGCCGTGGGCCAAGCACGTAACGTGTAGCATGCTTGTGTAGAAGGACTGTAGAACCTGCCCTGCCTTCAACATGTAGGCAGCACTGTCTGTCACTAACAAAACGAACTTACTATCTTGATTCTCTGCTGGCCACAATATGCATAAAGCATCCCTCACAGCGCAGGCTATTGTGCTGTTGTTATTTTGTTCTATTCCTTTACAAAGAATTAGATGAACGTTACCTGATTCATTTTGTTCCGGCTTACCTACTACCACATTCACAATGAAGCGACCGCAACTGTCAGATGTTTCATCGACAGAACACCAAATATAGTGATTGCCTATATCTTCTCTTATTTCATCTAATGTCTTCTGGTAAACAGGATGCAAATAATTCTTCCTTAAAGTGGATTCATTAGGTATACTGCGGCCGCTGATGTCTCCTAAGAATGTTTTCATGGTCAGGTTACTTAGCACGTTCCATGAGACGTTTGCAGACACCAACACCTGACATAGGCGAAAGTTAAAGTATCTTCAGGCTTGCCGACAGTGGAAGAAATAAACATTTGCTTACTGTTGTTGCTGGACTTATTTCTCCTCGCTACTCTAGCCATGTGAGCAGCTGCAGATTTATGCTGCTCAAGATGGGATTTCTGCTCACATTTAACCTGAAATGAAGAATCCAAATCCTAAGTACTCTTCAGTAAGCGAGCTAGGGTATTGCAATGCAGGTTTTAGATCAGTTACGGGAAACTTACTTCTTTGGAGCATGCCTGACAGAAGACTACTTGACCGTCTGTAGTGAAGTGTCAATCTATAGCAATCCATTTTCTCAATAAGTGCGATTTAGGCATTGTTTCGCTGTACAGCAATTACGGTTAGAAAATACTGCAGGAACCAGTCACCACACACTCTGCCAGCTGTACTCTATGGACGACTTGATGCGAAACTGTTTACGTTCCTCCTGACCTATCAGATGCATCAAGGAGCCACCAGATGTCACATATGTAGTGGGAAGCATGGGATGTGCTGCATTTAACGGTAGTAAAATGAACTACCTCCGTCCTACTACTTGTAATTGCGGTGGAATTAATTTTACAATGCAGGGAAAATAACATTCTTTATTTGAAGAAGTTAAAACAGCTATTTAGGTTATTTTAGGTGACAACCCCTCATTTAGGTTTTTTTAGGTGCAATGAAATTCACATATTCTGCTCCAGAAAGTGTGAAACGAACAAATATATCAAAATCTGTGAATTAAATAGCGAGGAAAAAAATAGGTTAAAACCTAAAAATCCGGCCCCTAATTATAACTCGCACAAAATAACCCTTAGAATACCTACAACAGTCAGTTGTGCTTTTTGCAGTGGATAAGAATATTCAACTTACACAGCGAGTTAGTAATGCTGTAGTTTATTTCCAATTTTAAGTTAAGCCATATGTTGTTGATCAATAGATTGTTCATAGAGACCATGAATACATCTTTTATAGTCTACTGGTTTGCTATATCGTTATTCACGTTGGAGATTATTCCACGTTTGAGATGGTGTTCATTTTAATATGTCTAATTTTTCTGTTATAAATTCTTCCTGGTATAAAAGAGGGTCCCTAGATTTTTGTTATAAAAATTGTTGTTAAAGAAAAGTGAAATTTTGTTTTTGTCAACTGAGATTCGATATTTTTGCCACTTCTAATGTTCTTTGTTGAATCATATCAGGAGTTACAGCTAAACCATACTCAACTTAATTATATTCTCTAATACTTCGGTATTGATCTCCCGTTTTAACCTTTTTTGTACCAAGAAAGAACCGTACACTTTCATTTCCCACTTTCAATTTCTCTTTTTGGTTGCACCAATATCAGATAGGTTGCATATGAAATTCTGTGGCTGCTGGCTTCACACCTTGCTTTTCTGCAAAAGAGACAGCTTTTAATTTGAAAGCTGTGCTAGAACTACACTTCTTGTTTTTCATGTTATTCAATTCCATAATTTACACACACCCACAAAATTTAAAAAACACCACCTAGCAGCAGGCTATTACACAAAAGACGGGTTGCTATCAAAAGGAAGTTGTTGTGGTATTTTTGTTGCCGATTCATTAATGTTTGAAATACAATTTGCCCTGTTATTGTAGCGCTACCAAGTGGACCCTTGTTCTTCTTTGACAAATGATTCTGGGGAGGCGGTATTTACATGCAAGCTTTAAGTGTTTTATTTTCCTTGTCCTGCAAAGCTAGAGGGGTCTAATATGCGAGTAAATATGGCGTATACTTTTAGGTTAAGTCAATATTCCACCTTTACAATACCATAAGTTTGTCTATTTATTTAAACAACATTATTAACTATAACGGGACATGGTTCGTCTAACTTGTAGACATCATCAGCCGTAAGATATTTAAGAAAAAGCACAAAAAAGACAAGGACAGAACAACACATTAAAATAAATCGGGTTGCCGAACACGTCCACCAAAATAGCGAGTATGTTCCAGATTGTTCCAAGTACGAACATTCAAAAGCTGTTGATAAACAAAATTAAAATCATACACATGAGACGATACAGTAAAGCTTGTTGTTAAAGTTCTTCTTGAGGGTGCCGTTGACATGCAGCATTCAGGTGCGTCGGCAAAAGCCGATAATGAAGTGCATAATGTTATTTGTAGCAGAACAGAGACGATCAACGAGCATGTGTAGGGAATCCAGTGAGAAGATGTAAAGAACGTCATATTGGTGCAAGGTTGACATTTCTTATTAAAACTAGGTGGAATATCAGATCGTATGACGTACGTAAAATTACAGTGGACGGCCCTAGAATGAGAATAAAGATTATTATAAAAATTGAAAAAATTGAAATTAAGCAAGCTTTTACGATATAAAAACGAAAGAATGAAAAAAAGGAAGATTGTGGCACATCTGATTATGTGCGTTCTCGCTTCTCAAAGAGTAATTAGCTTAGCATGGTTTTTTTTTTGGCTGACTGAGGATGAACTATGGAGGACGTGTGTGATGGGAGCTGGTGTGAGGGCAAATTAGGGGAAGGTTGGAATCAATAGACAGGGAGCGATCACGTGGAAGCTTGTTTGAATGTTTGTCGAAATAGGAACTGTTGAGTAATGCCTCAAAAATTACGTTCATAGTTTCTGAAATCTCATTTAAATTATGAGTGGGGTTGCGTTTTTGATCTATGTTAATATAAATGTTTTCTAAAACGTTGAGTAAACTGTCTTTACTATGAAAATAAAGAATAAAACGCAACCCCACTCATAATTTAAGTTAGACGAACCATGTCCCGTTATAGTTAATAATGTTGTTTAAATAAATAGACAATAAACTTATGGTGTTCTAAAGGTGGAATATTGACTTAACCTAAAAGTATACGTACGACAGTATGAACTTTACGATGAAATTTATTTTATGTAATAAATATGGGATGTCATAACAGACACTTCAAAATTAAAAAATACATATCAGGCATGATACTATAAACAGTAAATTTCCTTTATAACTTGTTTAAATAGCTGGTAATTTTGCTTTCTTTCTTTCTTTCTTTTAATTTATTTGCATGATAAGTGCAAACTCTTCAAATTTATTTATTGATGGAAATGGATAAGCATTTCCATGTTGTTGACCCTCGGTAGCAAATGTAGCCATTGTCTGCAAGTAATGACAGGTATTTTACCAAGTGTCCCCATGCTAAACCTTACAAGCCTTCGGTAGCCAATGGAATGTCTCATTTCATCCACTGGCAGCTGTCAGTTAAATCCACATGTAGTTCTGGGTTTAGGTCTTATGAGCAAATTTTCCCAATTACTGGGTTTAGGTCTTATGAGCAAATTTTCCCAATTACTGAAATTAAAAATTCCCTTCCTAGAAGACTATTCATGGAACATACCCTCAGGCTGCAAAGAGCTTGAACCTTTACAGCAACTGCATGCTGTTTCCAGCACCAGCACAATTCTGTTCCACCCAGGCAGCATTTCATCATCCTCCAAATTAGAGTTCTAATATGGTATTTTTATTTTAAATTAAACTATAAAATACTCTAATAATACAAAAAAATAACATTTTGTTGTATAGGAAGGTCAAGGGATTGAAAGAAATGTACAAATGTTTCATAATTTTGAATTATGGATGGATAGATAAGTAGATGTTTATTAACTCATCGCATTGTTTGCAATATATATATAGCTGCTCTAGTAACACTAATAATTACTACTTAAATAAAACTACTTCTTACATATATATATATTTTTAATTATTATAACAGAAACATACCAACCTCTACAGGGTCGAGTGTGGATATCAGTAATACCATGTAAGGTGAAACCTTGTGTGTGGTAATTAAAACCATTTAAATTAACCAAGTTCTACTCTACTTGATTCTCATTTTATTGTTAGCTTTTCTTTATAATCGAGGAAGAAAATCACGATATTTCATATTTTGATTTTCATAATTGACCTGCTTAAGTATTTGATTGCAATATAAAAGTTATGTCAGATCTGTTTACAGGGTGTATGGAAAACCTTGTTCTATAGTTACAAATAGTAACAGAAAGGATCAAGATAAGAAAAATTAATATCATAAGTCACAATTTTGAATGTTTGCTTTGGCATTGCATCCTATTTGATCAACACATTTTCGGTGCAATTTGTTCATCAGGAGTTAGAGTTCTCTAAGTAGTGTTTCTGGACATCATTTTCTGTAGATTTTGTATATTGTCTATGTTTTCTTATTGTTCATTTTGACTATAAGTATAATGTTGCTAAATGATGAACATTTATTCTATATTCTATTCAGTATCATGTGGTTTTGATAAGAATACTTGTAGAATACCCTGCCAAATTGAAGTATGGTACAAAAACGAATGAGTCTACTAGCTTTCCTGATTGTCCAATAGCTGGTAGATGGAGTTAGAGAAGATAAATGTTTAGAATTTTTTGTAGTGAGTAGTTGCACTGGGGTAGGGTAAGGCAAAACTTTACCACTGCTTAAGTATCCTTTATTCATTTATTTATTGAAATGGCTGAATTATCATCAGCAACATTCAACATTTCACTGTCTTCTAAATTTATATTTGGTTTGTTTGTAGTAAAATCACCTGTTACGCTTTTTTTTGCAGTTGATAAGTACCCTTTTAAACCAGTGAGAAAATTATCTACTGTAGTTATTTCAGTAGAGTTTCAGTAATGATGTTGATTATATCACTGTAAGCTTGTTATGAAAAAAAAAGAAACTGTGAAGTGTTTTTATATTTTGGTTTACTATTTATATTTTGGTTTACTATTATTGAAATTATTTAAAATTAAGTTATACAATTTTAAGGAAAATATCTCAGCCCAGGAAAATTTCCAATGGATAAGTTTCTTACCCAAGAACCCCTAGTAGCCTATCTTCCATTATTATTTGATGTACTGTAGTGTTAAGTAGATTTTTAAATTTGTTATTTTCTAACTTATAGATTGTCTCTAAATAGAGTTAATTATAATAGATAATCTATTTTGTTATAATTTCTCCTTTGCTATAATTTAGCATGTTTTGGTTTGATTATTATAGTATTTCAAATTTCAAATGTGTTTTTGTCTTTAGGAATATGTTCTAAGCTGTTGCTTTCTTGTGTAAATAGATAGTTGCTAGTCAGTACTTGCTTTTTCCTGTTTTCTTGTGTTATAGATAATCACTATTTGTTTGCTAGTATTATTTTTTATTGTTTCATTTTTAATGAACATAAGTGGTATTAAACTTCAGTTCTAAATTGACTAGTGGCTTGTGGCTATTTTTCTAGCTATATCTATAAAGTAATATGATATTTATTATGTTCATATTATTAACACGTTGAATGCTAAATTAAATCTCCCAGTGTATTGTGTTTGTGCCAGTCATCAAGTAACAGTACTATACCACTAGTGCCAAGATGGGATGCTTTGTCATGTTTTCAAAACTCTGTGACCTTATACTGATATCAAATATAACACTTTAAGGCATTCCAGCACATTTCTCAGTCCATAAAATGTAGCGTGACACCATATGACACCACCAATTGCGAATGCAGTTGGCAAATCAGGGCATTCAGACAAGTCCCATCCAGAGACACAAACATCTGAACAACTTCATTTTGTCCCATGTTGTGTGAATCCGTTCTTTCAGTCGAATCAACATCTTGAACTGCTGACACGATGTGGTTTGTAAAGCATTCAAATTTGTTTGTTGGGCCATTAGATCGATAACTTTGTGTGTTGCCATATTTAGATCAAGACTGCAATTAATCTCCTTTTCACACCAGGCAAAAGCTTGGGCTGTACGATCGATTCCTTCCCACTCTTAGCCCTTTCCTGTCCCATTGTCGCCATAAGACCTATCTGTGTTGGTGCGACATAAAACAAATTATTAAATGTTAAACATTACCTATTCAATACTGGTTGAGTCTATAACAATGTCATTACATTAAAAAGTACGAGTATGGTACATGCATTGCAGGCATCATCAGCCATTAATTCTATCTCCAAGTCAGAGCTATGAATGGATGCTATTTTAGGATTAATCATAGTCAATATTATTTGCACTGTTATATAAATAATATATAATTATAAATATATGTAAATAATATTGACTATGATTAATCCTAAAATAGCATCCACTCATAGCTCTGACTTAGAGATAGAATTAATGGCTGATGATGCCTGCGATGCATGTACCATACTCATACTTAATGTAATGACATTGTTATAGACTCAACCAGTATTGAATAGGTAATGTTTAACATTTAATAATTGAACTTCAGTATGAAAATAATCACTTGTAATAAAGCAAATTGTGAAGGGAATCTCCAGCACATGGCCTCCAATCATCGTCACTCACACACACATAGGAGTTGTAATTTCACTCTCAACTTCCAAATCGTCTAAATGACTGTGATCACCATTCTAGGTGTCACTAGATTGTCATTCTTACTAGCAATAGTAGCTTCGCACTGCGAACTCTCTCTCCTCTACATAAATTCATTCCAAATCTTGTAGTAAATGACATGTCATTTTTGCTAATTTGTTTTTATGACACATTTAGAATCACTTGCACCTAAAGAAGATATAAAATAAAACTTAGAAAAATAGACATGATGACGATCATGCTCCAGAATAACTTAACTAAATACAAAACTCAGCAAGAATAAACAATGGCAACGACCATACTTAGTGAGGACGCCAAACTACTGTTCTTCTTGTCTGAGAAATGACGGCACAAAGCTGAAATACAAATGTTGGTCATAGATGGCACTCGCTACTGTTCTACAAGCTACTGTGATACAGCATCCCACAAGACAAGGCATCGCAGCAAACCATGACGTGACATGGCAGCACTTGACACTCAACGTGTTAATGCAGAACGCAGCTTTTGTTTTTCTTAGTATTGTATATTATTTTCTATGTCACGTTCCTGCATTTTTGTGCATAAATTTTAGGAAAAGTTATCATTATTAAAAGGAATCTAGGTTGATACTTGTCTTTAATTTTCATACAGCATACACTCATTTAAATTAGTTTGTTTCTAAATGCTGTATTACATTTGCATGATCAGCTTTTCATTAAAATAAGCTTCAGTTTTTTTAAGTAATCCTTTGGTTTTATTTCTTAATACTTTTCTTTCCCAGAACATTAAGTGGAGATACACTGGAACCTAATGTAGTCTGTGTAATGTTGTAAGTGGAAGGAACATCAGCTCTATCACTACTTTAGACAAGGCATACAGAAGCAAACTGTTACCTGTCTGTAAATATGTTCATGAAATTATACTGGAGTGACACCTCTTTAGAGTAACCTATGTCCAAGTTTGTAAACAATCTTTAAATTTAAATCGGTTTATTCTTTATATAAATCTTAAACTTATACATTGAAAGGCTTTATTAAGTAAATCATGAAAGAAAAGAAGTGGTATTATTTTCTCTTTTTTTGAGATACGATTGTACTCCTTGATACAGGGCTAATAATAAAAATATATTTGTTTTACGTCCCACTAACTACTTTTACGGTTTTCAGAGACACCGATGTGCCAGAATTTAGTCTTGCAGGAGTTGTTTTTACGTGCCAGTAAATCTATTGACATGAGGCTGACGTATTTGAGCACCTTCAAAAACCTCTGGAGTGAGCCAGGATTGAACCTGCCAAGCTGGGGTCAGAAGGCCAGCGCCTCAACCGTCTGAGCCACTCAGCTCGGCGATATTGCATTACCTTAATATGTTGGCTCCTGGATGTAACGTCTTTCAGTGTAAACATATCGGTATTTTAATTTTTAACCAGAATGCAGTGTGAAGATTCTTCTGAAAACCTTCTGTTAACTTCCTTTTAAAAAGATTATAATAGGATGTACTGACAGAGTTATGAGATCTATTAAATACTTATAGTTATCTCTGCTTTACAAACTACTGTGAAGTAAAATACAGTAATCATCATTTGAAATTGTTTCCAATTAAAAGTGCTCACTGTAGGTAGAAATAGAACTCCAGAGAATTTAATAATTTAGAAATCCAGTTCAATTTTTCTGAATGAAGGGAAGGTAAATGTCAGTGACATATCGTTTCTGAACGAACAATAGATTTAATGGAGGAAGTGAACTCTCATATCTTTCTGTCATCATCATCATCATCATTTCTTAGCTCCAGCAAGCCGCGTGCGGTTGTGTACGAGCCTCCTCCAGTTTGTCCTATCCATCCAAAGATGCTGCTCATATATGTGACGCCAGTTCACATCTCTAATTTCAAGGTCCTTCAATATCTGTTTTTCCCAAACATCACAAGGTCTTCCTCTTGGTCTCTTCCCAGGAAGAGTATGTAGTTTAATTATGTCTGGCGATTCCTTACACATATAATCGGAATAGTTTTGTGTGCAGCTTTAATGCATCTTCATTGTCTCTGAAGGCTCTTTCCTGAGACCATCCTCAATGTTGGCCTGACCGATCAGTCTTATAGCTGCTACACATGGTGTTTCTTATGGGGGCCATGTGAAGTAAGTCAGGGGAAAGTGTCATCTGGGACCCTAAGCGGTTAGTTCTATTAAGAATTAGAAAAAAAAATGTATATGCATTTTCTTCCCACTTGTAATGGCTTTTCTGAAGAAATCTGTATTTTGGTGCATTCTTTTTTCTAGTGAAAACCAAACGGGTAAACAAAAGGAACATATTTAGAATTCAGTTCACTGTAAAAATGTTCATATGTATTTTCTTCGTAACTTCAACAATTTGCCAAAATAATTGTGGTGTGTGTGTAGATGAAGGTGTTCAGTTGTGCAGAATGAGTATATTGTTCTCATGGAACACTGAAACATTGTCATTGTCCCATGGCAAAGCAGGTGTGAGCTACTATTGGTTGAAATTCATCACAAATTTGAAAGAAATCCATGCATGAGATGCCGCAGGTGAACACTAGTTATATGTAAACCGTTATAAAATATTGGAAAAATTGGTTTACAAGTGCTATGGCTTATTGGTCCTTCTCATACAATTAACATAGGGTGAAACGTACATTTTACCCACAATGCAACTTAAGTGGCTTGGAACTTAAACTATTGCAAGAAAAATTAGAGTATCTGTGTAAACAGTCATATAACTCTGTAAACCGCATAGGCATGTAGTGCAACTTCAGAAGTAGTGTCTTGTACATACTGGAAGAGACACAGTTGCACTATCTCAAAAATGACTTGGAACAGTTCAGATAATTTTTTCTGTGCACCTTCCTCGTGTCTGCTTTGTATAGGTATTTATGAAATTATGAACACTGTGCAATATACAGAATTAAGGTACTTATAAGTATTTCTAAACAAAATAAAATATATATAGTATTATTATTAACTTGCAATCTGCCCAGTACTTTTTCATTTTTTTCCGATCATAGTTTTCTCAATTCGTATGAAATCTCTATAACTCTTCTGTGTGTCATTTCTGCTCAAAATTTGTAAATCATAAGAAAGGTGTTGGTTTTATTTTTGTTCTGTGCATCTGCTATTTTGAGTCCAACTGCTTTGAAATCTTGCTAAATTTCATGGATCCATTGTCCTTCCATCATCATCTTCTTCTTTCCAAGATTTCTCGTCATTAGTTGTCGTAAAATCCTGTTTCGTGGCACTTGCAATATGTGAAAGAAATAAAAGATCCTTTTCTCACTTGTGCTAGTGTCTCAATAGACGGTTTCGTTGGGAAGGGTTCTCCAAATTCTTTTGACCTAGTATTTTTTATTTATGCAAGTTCTGAAGATTCTTCTTTCAGTTTTAAGGAGCTGATCAGTTCTTCTTTTGTTTTGAACGTATTTGGAACAGGATTTCGCAAGCATAAGTGGCTTCTGGCAGAGTTATGGTTTTATAGTGTTGGATCTTAGTGACTATTGACAGATATTTCTTATTATATGTTGACCAGGGTGGAAATTGGTCTTTTTTTTTCATTTTGTTAATTGTATTTATCCATTCTTGTTTAAGTTATTTAAGTTGTGTGTGTGATGATTTCTCCAAGATACTTAAATTGGACGGTATTGTGCATCAACCGTCTATGCGCCGTTCATGAAGTTTAGAGAAAAATATATCATAAGTTTTGGAAACATTACTTACCCTAGCAATGAATATTTGCTTCTAGCAGACTTGATAAGTATACTTAAGAGTATTATTTCATGTTTGTATCCATAAAATGTGCATACAAGTGAACTATGTACATTATTACCAACAAAATTTCAAAATAACACTTAGTCAAAATATAAATGATGCTGTAGCAATCACTTAAGCATAATGCAGCTAAGCGCCGCGTCTGAGCATTCTGGCCTATTTTGCATTATCACTATTTTACACGGATCCTATCTGATGTAGCATTTGACAAAGATAAGCATGTTAAATGAATGAAAGATTTTTTTTTTTTTTTTTTTACAAAAAGCACACATTTATTGGCACATAAATATAACAGAAAATAATTTGTACCCTTAATATAATACTACAGATGTTTTACAAAATCAATCTTAAAATAAAAGAAAATATTTTTGCTTTTTCATTTTGAAATATCAGCATGTTTTCAATGTAACTTTCCAGGGTGTATTACTATTGAACTCAATTTCCCTGGTTTTGAGCCAATATACAGATTTTCCTTCAATATTCATTTTTCTGTTAGTAATTTACTCTTTCAGACTAGCTGTACCCAGAAAATCATATTTTTCCATTATGATCACAGTCAATTTACTTTTCATGTAGCATTTTTCATTATTTCGTTGTAGTCTTAGAGGTATACAGTCTTCACTGCAGCTTTATTGCACATGCATTGTCTCTGAAATTGTCGTTCAGCAGAAAATTATGACAGGGAACAAGAAGCTTCATTTTTATTGTTTTGAAAGTTGGATACGATTTCAATGTTTCCTCTGCTAGAATCTTACCACAATAGTTTTCTCCTACCTTATTATATTCATTTATGTGCTTTCGGAGACTGTGTACCATGGCCTGCTTTATTTAGGGCACCATCATTTGTAAAGCCTTGCGGAAAAGGTAGAATTCTTTGCATATCTAAGGACATAACTGATCTCCTATGTCCCCTTTCAGAGCAAAAGGTGCAACTCTTTTCTTTGTTGCAGTTTTTGAGATGCGAGTTACTGGCCCACACCTTCCATTTTCCCTGTGATTAGTGTTGCCCGCTGGCACCACCACTACAAGCACGCTCGGGAGTTTCTAAAACAATACACGTCACATTTTTGCATGATAGAAAAGTTGGAAACCATCTAAGTTGGATTGGAGAAAGCATGAATTCCGTCATACAGCAAGGCGAGAGACTATACTGTGGTACCATATGCACCATATCAACCATTCTGCATTCAGAAAACCATGAAACCACTGACACATATGCAGCTTTCTTTCCATCTAATTCAGAGAAGTAATCACTTATAAAGTACTGCTGACTACTTTGAACTTTGACTGACGCTCTGAGGTTTGCACTATGCTGTCTGTCCATTCTTGAGTTACAGATGCATTAAGTTATTTAACAGCCAAAGCACTGAAGAAATTGATTTTGGGGTAATTTTGATGAGTTTTTGGAGGGTAGTGATGGTTTGAAAATGTAATAAACATGTTGGTTAATTTTAATTTAAATAGATATGGAAACTGTACAGTGGAAGATGCCTAAAGGCAGCTGTGCTGTCCAACACTGTCAGGCTTTTCTCAAATTCAAAATACATTTGTAAGTTGGATTAGCTGCCTGTAGGTGTGTGGCTAATTTTAATCTCTTCTGCCATCTATTGGTGCAGTTTTGAAACTCTTTCCTGTATATTAGGTTGGAATATTGCCAGTCTTTTTTAGACTCTCTATGTCAGGCGAGTAGTGCTTACCAATATTGCAGCCATATGGTCGATACGACGCGCCCTCGTGGAATTCATCCCAGGAGTTCCGTGCACAGCAGCACGTTTCGTGATAGTATTTACCACACTTTGATTTGTCAACAGTAATTGTTATTAAATGATCTCATACTACTAATTTATGTATTTATTAATATTAATTAATCTAAATTATGATAAAATGTAAAATATCATTAAAATGCCACTTTTAATTTAAATATTTATTAATATTAATACATTAATTAAAATAACTAAAATTACATCCTTTGTTAGTTTGTTACATATGCCGCAAGCTACTGTTCACCCAGACAAAGGGTAAACTGCAGTTACGTCTCTTGTACTTCCAGTGATGTTGGCCTCTATCTCAGTGGTAGCTGAAACCGACACCGACTGAACCATATCGTACATAATCCTTGTCTCTCAAGCTCGACATGTAGGGAACATTCTCGGGGTTTATCCCAGCTGCTGCTTGATGAGTTGATATGTGGACTCTGGAATGTTTCCTTAACCATTTTCTTTTGTTTTTAACTCGTATATTTCCATTGTTGCTAACTTCTTACTTAAACACCTAATGGGGATTGGGTTAACAATTGTCTCAACTGGGTTAAAATTAACATAGGAATAAGAAGAAAAGAGGGTATGTTCACTGGCAGTGATCTGAAAGGCTAGAATTGTAATGCAGAGTACAGTCTCTCTCTCTCTCTCTCTCTCTCTCTCACTCTCTCTCTCTCTCTCTCTCATCTACTCTCTCTCCTCTCTCTCTCTCTCTCCTCTCTCTCTCTCTCTCTCTCTCCCTCTATCTCTCTCTCTCTCTCTCTCTCTCTCTCGTCTCTCTCTCCTCTCTCTCTTCTCTCTCTCATCTCCTCTTCTTTCTCTCTCTCTCTCTCTCTCTCTCTCTCTACTCTCTCTCTCTCTCTCTCTCTCTCTCTCTCTCTCTCTCTCTCTCTCTCTCTCTCTCATCTCTCTCCTCTCTCTCTCTCTCTCTCTCTCTCTCTCTCTCTCTCTCTCTACTCTCTCTCTCTCTCTCTCTCTCTCTCTCTCTCTCTCTCTCTCTCTCTCTCTCTCTCTCTCTCTCTCTCACACATTAACTGAGCCATACAGTTAAATAAGTTTTAATTTTCCATAAGAAAGACTTATTCGTCGTCTTTTGTAACAGGAAAACTATTGCTACAATCACCATGTAGCATAAAAAGTCAACAACTTTTTGTATGCTAGATATCTGTTATATTCTCCGTACGAACAAAACTACAATAACTCGGTGTCACATTTCTTTTACAGAAATTATATCTGTGTGTGCACTTGTCTAGGCTTCATACCATCTGATTACCACATGCGTCTCTGCCTGTGTAATAAGAGGTCAATTCCATACATCTTGACAAGGTCTACCATAGAGTAGGCGCAACATCAATGCTCCTGAAATTAGCTGCCTAGAAGACAAGAAATTGGTTTTAAATTTATTCAGTTATGATGTCTACTACATTGCCATATATGGCAAATCAGTTATCCTAAATTTTGAATTGTTCTTATCATTTGAGGCGAATGATCTCAGTATTTGGCCCCTTAATCATCATCATCATCATCATTGTCTTCTCATCACAGTACATTTGTTTCTGTAACTCCATTGTTGATATATCAAAGTAACCTTGTTCCATACTTGCTACAAAAAATTTAGCTTTTGGCCCATAAAATCAAGTTGAATACAGAAATAAATTATATACATATTTACATAACAGGAAAACAATGAACAAGGAAAGCCTCCTTACAATTGAATGTCAAGATCATTGATCCACTGTATTGCTTCTGGAGTTGCCATCAGAAAATCCACGTTGCTGCCTGTGTATGCCCGCGTTTCTCATACTCTGACAATATGGTGTATGGTTTGTCGTGCAGCTCCACAGTCACACGCGGGTGATGGCAACTTGTTCCATTTAAACAGCAAGTCTCTGCATCTGCCATGGCCTGTTCTTATTCTGTTCAGACCAGACCATGTTTTACGTGGCAGCTGGAATCCACTTGGAAGTTTGGCATTGGAGAACGTTCTGTACAGGTGCGTCTCCGTTGCTGCTTCCCACCGTCTTTTCCACCCTGTAGTTGGGTTTTAGCCTCTAGTAACCAAGTCTAAGGCGTTACATAAAGTTGGATGGCGTGAACTTATTGGTTGATACTTTGTAAATCTTCATGTACAGGTAGATCGGAGTTCCTTAAGATTTTATTGAATTCCTAGATGAGAGCGGTGGATCTGCGAAAAATCAGATAGCATTATTGCAGATAAAAGCGGGAGCCAATGAGTTGGTGTGCATCGAATTGTGCCAGTTATTATGTGCATAATGGAATTCAGTTATCAGTAAATCTTGTGTGATGACTGTTCATCCATACTGGAGCACAGTACTCAGCACTTGAATACACCAACCCTAAAGCTGAAGACCGTAAAACGCTTGCTGAAGAACCCCGGGTAGTTCCACAAAGCTTATGAATGATGTTTGTACGTGTTCTCAGTTTCTGTGCGGAGTTCAGCAGATGTTGCTTGCAGGATAGTGTTCGATCCAAGGTTATTCCAAGATATTTTGGGTTCCAGTTGTAGTGAAGTATCCTGCCGCAGAAACTCACATTCAATTTAGTATTTGCTAAGTGATTGTGTAAATGGAAACAAGACACCTCCGTTTTATTGGTGCTGGGCTTAAGTCTCCAGTTCCTGAAGTAAGTTTCCAAAATGGGAAACCCCTTGTTAACATCTCTTCAGTTTTCTCCAGTTTTTTGTGTTGCACAGCTAATGCTATATCGTCAGCGTAGCAGAATTTCCGTAATATAACTTCAGGAAGATCAGATATATATAGGCTGAACAGGAGTGGTGATAGGACTGAACCTTGAGGCAAACCGTTTTTAAGCTTCCTCTCCTTGCTCACATTGTTCCCAATGATAACCTGAAGCCTCCTATCACTCAGCATATTGTTAAAAAGTCTTATTATCTTTCTGCATGGTATGACCCAGAGAAGTTTATAGACCATACCTTCCCTCCACACAGTATCAAATGCAGCAATGAGATCAACAAAAGCAACAGATGTTTTCAATTTTCTATGAATGTTGTAAGTGCCAAAACTTGATCACAACAGCTGCGACCTGGTCTGAAGCCTGCCTGAACCATGGGAATGTGCTGTAAAATGGCACTCCTTATTCTGTTAAATATGAGTCTTTCAAAAAGTTTGTAGCAACAGCTAAGGAGAGCTATGGGGCGATAATTTTCTGGCTTGTTGTTGGGTTTGCCAGGCTTTAAAACTGCAATTATCTTAGCCTTTTTGAACTTGTATAGCATGTGTCCAGTTAGTGAGGTGTCTGTGAAAAATTCTGCCAGCCATTTCTTTGCATTTTGTCCCAGATTGATCAAGAACTTGGGATGAATTCTATCGAAGCCAGGAGTTTCAAATGGTTTTAGATCTTTCAGTGCTGTATCAATGTTGGGTACTGTGATGGGATTTGCATATTCTGAAGACTGAGTTGCTGTTGACTTCAAGACTTGAAGCTGTCGTCTAATAAATTTGGTGTGTTTCTTGTCACCTGGAACTCGTGACATTGCAATGATGTGAGAGGCAATTTGATCTGATGTAACTTCAGCCTGTTCCCTCCATACTGGTGGGCTTCCTCCTAATTTTCTGAGAAGGTTGCAAGCTTCTCTGTTAGAGTGAGTAAAATCTATCCTCTCAACTGTTTCTATCCACTTATGCCTTCCGAGATGATTCCAGACTGGACAGAAGCTCTGTTGCTGTGTTAGGATCTCTGCATCATTGAAAGTCTTGATACAGTGTTTAACTTTCTTCATTCCATCCAGGGACATATTCTTTGCAGTAACCTCTTGGAATGAACTTCTTAGCTGTTCCTATATAACTGCACCAGCAAAATGCCTATAGTTGTTAGATTTAGGAGGAATCCATCGGATTCACTTATCAAGTTCTGTGGTCCAGTCAGCTTTACGAAAGTTCCAACGAGAATGTGGTGTTGGTCTAATTACAGGAATTGTGATACACATTTCAGTTAGGAAGGGTTTATGTTGGCTGTGTGGAAATTCACCAATCACTTTTCTCGTGATGTTTTCAGGAAAACCACTTTCATTACAGCTTACAAAACAGAGGTCTGGATTTGTATCTTTGTTTCATGCAGCAGATCTAAATGTGCCCTTGTCTTTAGCATCAAAAATTAAATGGAGGTCATTTTCTGTGCCCATTTTATGAGCATTTTACCATTTTCATCATTTTTTGAGTACTTCCAGAGTCCATGGTGATTGTTAAAATCCCCAACATAAACTGCAGGATGCTTTGTAATATGTAAGACATGTTCAGGCCAGGGAATGTTAGGTGGTTTATAGACATTTGTTATAGTAATGACATGCAACTGTGTGTATATTTCCATCCATATTTTCAGAAATCAACGAGGCTTTATTTATGTTGTAACGGATGTAGGTGGCTATTCCATACACATCGTGATATGTCACTCCAAGAGCAGTATAACCAGGGAGACGACCTCTGCTTCGAAACTGATCTGCATTAGAAAGATGCGTTTCCTGAATGGCGACAATATCAATATTGTTGTCCAATAAGAGTTTAGATAGATAGTCACACTTTGTTTTGCTGATACTTTTGATATTTAGTTGGAGGAGTCGAATGGTTGGTCCAATGTTTCTTGTATCGTAATCTATAATTTTCATTTCCGTATTGACAATTGCACAATTAAAAATAGGAGAGGATTTCCACCAATCAATACTTATTTATTGTATATATTAAATTACAGGACCGGTTTCGACCTCATATTCAAGGTCATCTTCAGCTGAACCATACATACATATTTATATAATGAAGCTTTGATTAAGATTGTGGTGTTGAAGGAATGCCATATGATGATGATGTACATTTAGTTACATACAAATGGGGCACGTCTTGGTGTGAACTGGCGTATATGTCATTCTGTACAATATTGCAACTTTATGTCTAAAATGTTGAAGGTCTTAAAACTAGTGTATAAAACACGTCTTTTCCTAAACTAACTTATATATATGTACAAGATAAAAACAATATATAAAAACACTTCATGCATATGAACATTCGTTCTTGCTTGGTGGTCAATACATCGACTTAAAAGAGCTGTTGTGACTTGTCTGATATATCACTGTATGTAATTGCCAGGAGATCGCAGTGATAGACTGGCTGCCAAATATATTGATGCTTGCCTAGCACCACCCAGGGGTCACGTGTAGGGTATTTTGAGGTTAAACCTACGAACATCAACAAAATAAACAAATGCATAGTGCCAAGGTACCTGGACAAAATTGTGGTCAGTCTTTGCAATCTAGTTGTTGCTATTAAAAATCTCTGGGCTCAATTTCTCTCAGATGAGTGTCTGTAGGATTGGCCACATCTATAGGGAGATCCCCTTGCAGACATAGGAGTGTATTGATTTATATATTAAATCTTACATAAAGGAAGTAGCCACAGAAGTTTGTTGCAAGAAAGCTTCAAGCCACACAGTTCATAGTAACACGCTACGATATGAGCTGCCACACAGTACAAGACCTTGGAACTAACTGAAGAAAATCGGGAACCCTATAAAAATATTTTTACGAGGGCTCATTGAAATCTGTTTAGCCTTTTTCTCGGAATTCCATTCTGGAAATCTGCTTTTAAAATAAATAAATAGAGACAGAGAGAGAGGTGTTGTGGGTATAATAAGTGAGTGGCATAGTTACTAGGAGCCATGGTTCAAATCTTCCCCAATGCATGTGAAATTTTTAAAATGAAAACTCATATCTGTGTGGTTTGAATTCCACATTAAACTGGAGGTCCTGTATAAATAGTTTTGTAAAACTATAAATTTTCTTGCTTTAAAAAATGTATTGTTAGGAAAAAAGTGGCAAAAATTCAAGGTTCTGAAACTTATTTTAAAGGGCAAAGGTGAAAAGGGAGGAGATGAACATCTTGCCTTAGCAGTTGGGGCCGGTATATTGCATGAGGTGTGATGATCGTCAACGTCCAGGAGACTGGGCATGGCACATTGAAGAAGAGTGTAGGGAAGTGGGAAATTAGAATCTATTGTACTTCCAATGAGTTAATTCTAACAAAATATCATAAATACTCAAAAATATTAATGAGGTGGAGTTCATTCAGAAAATACTTTGTATTTAAGGTCACAGAGAAACTACAGAGCTTACAATACATATTGATGACAGACTTTAAAAGAAAATTTAACTCCATGTAAAATCTGTAATCTTTTTCTTTAAGGACTTGAATAACATGATTCGTACAAATCAAGTTATAGAGAGAGAGAAAGAGAGAGAGAGACGTACACAATAGGCCAATCACAATGATAGGTCAGTGGGGGAAGAAGAAGCAACAGAAAGGTGAGACAAAGACCAACATGTAAACAACCTCCACATCTCAATCCTACTTCTTGTACATCCATCTCCTCTTCTCAGCCTGCTTCCCAGCTTTCTGACCTGTCATTGTGTGTTCGTTCCTTTGCTTGATTTGATACTTGTTGGTTTCTTTCAAATACTTATAATTCACCCAAAAATGTCCGTGTATAGAGGGAAAAGAGGAGTCAACATCTGGTAGTGTTCTTAAATGAGCAAGTTGTTCATTTTTTATTACAGTATAATATTTTTTTCAGGGTATAGTAAACTAAAATTAAATTAAAACACTCATGTGCATAATTTAAAAATTATGCAATATATAGCAATTTCTATGAATTAATTTCATTGTCACTGTAGTAATACAGCAGTGCAAACAATTTGAACTGAGGTTTCTCTAAAAATATGTAACTCACAAGTAAATTAAACATTCAGTAGGAGTATGGTGTAAGGGAATATGTTTTACATTTATTATCTGTATAATACACAGAGTGGTTTGAATTAACCAATCAAACTAGGATGTAAAAGTATGCCTCAAAATGTGCTTAATGTTGGAAATTATATCCTATCTCAACAATTTCTGCTTTGGTCAAATGGGGCATTAGAACATAACACCTGCAGCCCATGAATCTTCTTAATTCCATTTCCTGTATTGGGACCCTTATCTATCTTTGGTTCTTATTATGGCAGTTTTAAGATGGATACCAAAAAGAATGATAACTCTTAATTCAAAATAATCGTTTCCTGTTGCATGTTAGGTAGGAATTGCTAATGACTTGAATTTTGCTTAAATATACAGAAATTATGTATTTACCACGTATGATTGTTTTTCTTAGATGGTTTATACATTCAAATTATCGAATGTAGATTCTAAAGCAAGCAGACCTTGATGATAAGCAACTGTCTCAGTTGTGCAGGTACCTGACGGAGCTAACAGGTTTTGGAAACGAAGGCTCATATATCATATCATGAATCTTAAGAGTTATTGCAAATATTTTTGGCATTTTGGACTCTATTGATTACTTGGAGTTCTCAGTATTGGGAGTGATAATATTTCTTTCAATATTTTATTTTCCTATAAGATATTTATTAATTAAGAAGATATATCAAGATAAAAGAGCAGCATAATGATATAGTGGTCTTATAATGGACACTGAAAAAGAAGTTAATGTGTTCTCCCTATCGTTATCATACTAAGATGGTTGGAACTTTACTAGTGGCAACTATTTAATTACAACTGATGCGTGTTACCAAGTTTTACTGTCCTTCAAAGTAGTCACCCGTTGTCAGCGATGTGGAAGTCATGGGATACCTTTAGCAAGGCCTGTTATTTTGTTATTAAGAAATACATCGCAGTTGGGTGGCAATGATAACTTAGAGTAGGCAGCAACAACAACAAAAGTACAATAAGCAATTCCATGGAAAGAAAATACGACAAGAAATACTACTAATTTAACATTCTAAATCCAGCATCATCGTATACAAATTCACACACAACTTAAGTATTTCCTGTGCTTAACGCTTGTGTTGATAGTTCGAATGGAGCGGTCTACTGCCTGACGAATCTGGAACAGTTCTGAACTGAATGCCACGAAGTGGTTCCTTCATCTTACGAATCAAGTCAGAGTCGCAAGGGCTTAATTTTGGGAAGTATGGTGGACGGTACAGCAATTCCCAGTCCTATTGACCAAACAATTCAGCCACAGCTTGTGCTGTTGTGCAAAATGATGGGTAGGTTCTTTCTCAAAGTTGGTCGCAGGTTGTGTTCCAAAAATGAACAGTAATACTGCGGAAACGTAATGCACTAGGATAACTGCATCACAGTTGAACACCTCACATTGCTGAGGTTCTGATGAACTTTTGATCATCTTGATGACCTGTAATGATGTAATTCATTTGATTAGCATTTCAGTTGTTTCTCATATGCTTCGGCCCATGTCTCATCCATTGTAATGATATAGCGTAAGAAAGCCTCTCCGCGCTCGAAGTGGTTATGCGCGGCATTGTATCATAACCATTTCTGCATTCCCATCAAACCGCACATAACCGATCATGATGCAATTTTTCTCATGCCTAGGAGTTCTTTCAGAATGTGAAGCACAGTCATATGTGCTAATTCGGTGTCTCAAGCCAGCTCACGAATCATATGGCGTCAATCAGCATCCAGAAACACGACTCTAGGACGACCTGACCAACGCATGTCTGCCACATTTTGGCATCCTTCGTTGAAGGCTTTTATCTACCGTGCCGCTGTTCTGTAAGGCAATGCAAGTCTGATGACGCTGTTGTGCTGTTCCTCTTGCCAATTCGCACGTGCGTGATGTGTGAAGGGATAGTCCATGTGCTCTAACTAACTTGTGCTTTCAGGTTCCGTTGCATAGGGCTGCAGCAGTGTTTCCAAACTTCGTATAAGCAGAGATAGTGTAAATATTTAGTATAACTATATAGCTTTAGTGCCTGTTTTTATTTTTAAGAGCCTGTCGAGTACAGAATTAGATCAGTGGAAGTTAAAAATGAAATGTTTACGATAAGTGGTAAAAGTTTTCTGCTCAGAATACTTTACCAGTCATATCTCGATAGTACAATATGAAGTGCATAAAAATCTTTCGATGTGTACAGATCTGGTACAGAACTCTTGTTTTAATAATTGAAACATTTTTTAAAAGTATTTTTATCAAGCATAGCTATGTAAATTTGGAAGAATTGTCTGGTCTAAAAACAGCTTTTTGTTTTAGTGAAAGGAAGTTTTTAGTGAATTCTGTCAGCTGATGTTTTCATTAAACCACTAAACTTTAGTTGTGTAAAATCTTGTACAGTGTTAATAAGATTAGCAAGATTGGGGTGCCTAAAAACATTTACTGCTATTTAGTTGACAAACTACTTTGTCATTTCCACTTCTCAAAGCTTTGGAGAGAAGTATCTTATTTTATTCTTGAAAGCATCTTTGGAATCTAGATATAATATTTTTTGCATGTTTAGACAAAAAAAAAAAAATTCTTCTCATTCACAAAGAGCCTGCAGTGTGTTAATAATCATAACGAGTTAAGATTACATTACATGTAGCACTATGTGGCTTGCATTCAGTAGTGTTAGGAGAATGACAAATGTTTTGTAATAATATGCTAATGACTTAAACTTACTTCAGAATGTGCAGAGAGAGAGAGAGAGAGAGAGAGAGAGAGAGTACTGGCCTGAGAAATATTGTATTCAGTTACAAATTACTTTTTCAACAAGTGATCAGTAAAATACAATGGTGATCATTGACATTCTTTTTGCATGCTGCTGCAATGATACCAAAGTTTCGCAAGAAAAAGATATCAAGAAGTTAATATAAAAAACCACCTAATCGATACTTTATTTTTTGCCTCCGGCAAAATTGAATATATATTAACACTTACAGAACATGTTTCGACCACTTAGTGGTCATCTTCAGCTGTATAAAGAAGCACAAGTAATACTCTTAGGTTATAATGAAGAAAACTGCTGTGTTGACTGTTTGGTAAAAGTTCTTTGGTGACTCCTTTGTTATAAAATGGCGGTCAGCTGATCAGGACATCTTGCCTCTTGTTCTTATTTGGAAAAGATGTTTATTCTGCGCTGTCCAGATGGTCTGTCTTTGAGCGCGATCTAGTGTAGTATCGATGCGACACAGTCTGACAGTTCGTGCAATACTCTGGAGAGAAGGGAAGTAGAGTTCTGTCGTCATCTAATATATCAAGTGAGGGAGGATGAAGATTAGGCTGATCTTCTGCGATGTCGTGTTTGATTATATCTCTTGTCCGTCTTGTCTCTTTCCTGTCTAACCATTCCAAGTATTTATTGATATGCTCGTAGAAGATGTTTTTTTTGCTCGTTGTTTTCGTTAAGATTCTGTTCACCGTTTTCTAATTTATCAAGAACAATGTGGATGTTTTCCAAGTTGTTCATTAGACTTCCTTTATTGATCATACAGATGATTTGAAGGTCCTGTCTGATATTAGTGAATTTGTGGTTAGTCTCTTTCATATGAGTTCCCATGGCAGAGAATCTTCTGTATTTTTCTGCATTGACATGTTCTTGATATCTAATTAAGAAGTTCCTTCTCGATTGTCCCACGTAAGTTCTTTTACACTGAGTACATGTTAGCTTATAAATGCCAGATTCCTGGAATTCGTCATCCTTAAGTTTATTAGCTTTATTGTGATTAAAGAACCTATGTTTAGTGTTGTTGTTGGTAGAGAAAGCTACTTCGGTGTTGTGTTTCTTGAATAAGTTGGTGATCTCAAAAATCCTCGGGTTATTAAAGGTGAATCTGACATATCCCTTTGCCTTTTCTGATTGCTGTTTAAGTTTAATTTGTTGTTGATATTTGCATTTAGTAAAGATTTTATTGATGAATTTCAAACTAAAACCGTTATGTAGGGCTTGTTGACGAATGAAAGATAGTTCCTTCTTTCTGTCTGTTTCTGTTAGTGGTATTTCAAAGGCTCTGTTGACGAAACTATGGTAAGCAGATTTCTTTTGTGAGATGGGATGTAAAGAATCGCACTTGATTGTGGTTGGTGTAAAGGTAGAATGGGATTCCGTACAAAAATACTGCAGGGATAAAGTAGAAAATCTAATAAACAAGAAGCGAACAACATTGAATAAGAAGTTAGATAACCTAAAAAACAATGCCCCAACAAATCTAAATAAGCAACAACATAAATCTTCTTTCATTTGTGAAAAACTCCCACCCCCTGTCATGAACATGTCGAACACGACATTTACAGAATAAAAACTACAAATATTAAGCAAAGGACCTAATCACAATTGGCATAGTTTCGATAACAAACAAGTATTAATACAAACTTTGGCAGAAACAGAGACGGCCATACAAACCCTTCCAGTCGACATTCAGAATGATGTACGGTACGAAGCAAAGAAAAAAATTCCCTCTGTAATTAAAGGATTACTGACCAATTCCTCAAATACTAAGATCGAGAAGGATCTTCAGCGTAAAATTAGACAAAGTGACATAGTTATAACGAAAGCCTATAAAGGTGGAACAGTGGTAATATTAAATGAAACCGAATACATTAAGAAAACGGAAACTTTTTTCACTAACAACAAATTTTAGGTAATTGAGAAAGACCCACCCTAAAATTTCAAAAGAATTTGAAAGGGATACTGAAGCAAAGCTCCTTCCTTTTTAATGACCAAGAAATTCAAAATCTCGTAAATATGAATCCAGGACTGCCTAAACTAGAGCTATGCCTAAATTACATAAAAAGGACGCACCTATGAGGCCTATAATAAATTTTCGGAGAAGTCCAACGTACAAAATATCCCAATTTATTCATAAGTTCTTGATCCAAAACTACGTTTTTTATACCAATTCTTCGGTAGAAAAACTCCAAAGAATTTTGCATGGCTGTTAAAGATTTCAAGTTAATTTCTTCTCACGTAACAAGTTCCTTCGACATCAAGGACATGTACACGAACATTCCCATTAAAGACACCATTGAGATTATTAAAATGAATTTATTAGTTCACAAACATATCAGTATGCCCGAAATAGAGAACTTTATGACTATCTTAGAATTCGTTCTGAACCATAATTTCTTTTTTTTTCTTTTTTAATAATAAAATATACGAGCAAAATGGACTTCCAATGGGACCGCCAGCTTCTGGAATTTTAGCTAACATATACCTCAATTATTTGGAACACACTCAGATTATAGGCCACATTAAAGGACTTGATCTCTGGCTACGCTATGTTGACGATACTTATGCCATAATTAATAAGGATATCAATGACAGTCTTAATATTCTAAATACTTTAAATAATTTAGACCCTAACATAAAATTTACAGCTGAAGAAGAAGAGAAAGGCATACTTAATTTTCTAGATATCCAAACAATTCAGAAATGCAACCATTTCCAGTTTAAAATATACAGGAAACCCACCTTTACACCGACCACAATCAAGTGCGATTCTTTACATCCCATCTCACAAAAGAAATCTGCTTACCATAGTTTCGTCAACAAGCCCTACATAACAGTTTTAGTTTGAAATTCATCAATAAAATAATTACTAAATGCAAATATCAACAACAAATTAAACTTAAACAGCAATCAGAAAAGGCAAAGGGATGTCAGATTCACCTTTAATAACCCGAGGATTTTTGAGATCACCAACTTATTCAAGAAACACAACACCGAAGTAGCTTTCTCTACCAACAACAACACTAAACATAGGTTCTTTAATCACAATAAAGCTAATAAACTTAAGGATGACGAATTCCAGGAATCTGGCATTTATAAGCTAACATGTACTCGGTGTAAAAAAACTTACGTGGGTCAATCGGTAAGGAACTTCTTAATTAGATATCAAGAACATGTCAATGCAGAAAATTACAGAAGATTCTCTGCCATGGGAACTCATATGAAAGAGACTAACCACAAATTCACTAATATCAGACAGGACCTTCAAATCATCTGTATGATCAATAAAGGAAGTCTAATGAACAACCTGGAAAACATCCACACTGTTCTTGATAAATTAGAAAAAGGTGAACAGAATCCTAACGAAAACAACGAGCAAAAAATCATCTGATATGAGCATATCAATAAATACTTGGAATGGTTAGACAGGAAAGAGACAAGACGGACAAGAGATATAATCAAACACGACATCGCAGAAGATCAGCCTAATCTTCATCCTCCCTCACTTGATATATTAGATGACGACAGAACTCTATTTCCCTTCTCTCCAGAGTATTGCACGAACTGTCAGACTGTGTCGCATCGATACTACACTAGATCGCGCTCAAAGACAGACCATCTGGACAGCGCAGAATAAACATCTTTTCCAAATAAGAGCGAGAGGCAAGAGTCCTGATCAGGTGACCACCATTTTATAAAAAAGGAGTCACCAAAGAACTTTTACCAAACAGTCAACACAGCAGTTTTTTTCATTATAACCTAAGAGTATTACTTGTGCTTCTTTATACAGCTGAAGATGACCACTAAGTGGTCGAAACATGTTCTGTAAGTGTTAATATAAATTCAATTTTGCCTGAGGCAAAAAATAAAGTATCGATTAGGTGGTTCTTTATATTAACTTCTTGATTATACTCATCGATACGGTCATGAAATGGACGACTTGTAAGAAAAAGATATTACAGTACTTCATTTTGTGTTTTTTTTTTTAAAGCATAGAAACAATGCGTGACTATCATCAGAGACTGAGCATGGTACTTAGGAACTCCCTACATGAATTTTCCCATAATTATTATTTTATTTAGTGACTTGTAGCATTTCAATTCATTTGTCATTTATTTTACAAACTAATTGGTTCTTAAAATTCTCATCGCTAAGCTGAAAAAACTCTCTACAGGGGTACGTGAAGGAATTTTTAATATTATCTCCAGCAGTGATGGATAGTGTAGGATACATTTGATGGCTATGGAAGTACTAGAGAGGTAGGAAGAGTCGCTTAAGTGCGGCCAGTATCCAGTATTCGGGAGATAGTGGGTTTGAACCCTACTGTCGGCAGTTTTCCATGGTTTTCCATTTTCACACCAGGCAAGTGCTGGGACTGTACCCTAATTAAGGCCACGGCCGCTTCATTCCCACTCCTAGCCCTTTCCTATCCCATTGTCGCCATAAGACCTATCTGTGGCGGTGCGATGTAAAGCCACTTGTAAAAAAAAAAATGGTAGGAAGTACTGGTTCTGCTGTTACCTTCATCATCTGCTTCCATGCGATGTAACGATTACACTTCTATATCAAGAAGTAAATTACAAGTAAAAATTAGATTTCATAAAAGGTAATGATTACAAATACAAATTACTCAAAAATTATTTGTTACAAGTAATTTGATTACTTTTCCTCAACTATTTCCCAATTCTGTATGTATATATGTATGTATGTATGTATGTATGTATACCCATGTAGAGATGCGAGTTCTAATCTTTGTTACAACATGAAAACTCTGGTTTTAAGGTAATTGAAGCTGATCCTAAGTGAACGAGCTTGAAAGAGATCATTGATATTACTCTATGTATTTCCCTTTTAAGAAACTTTGTAGTCTGTTTCTGTATAAAGACAGATTAGGTCAGAGGTGAGCAGCTTGATTGATTAGGTGTCTTTGAATTGATATCGATTCTCGGTGACTGCTTGGATGAGTGCCTCCTTTGGATGTTCCTATTTTCCACAAAGTCTCTCCAATCTTCCAGTGACATATTAATTGTATGTTTGAAGGAGTCTAACCATCGTCTCCAAGTCCCCTCCACTTTTCCAAACATCTGTAACCTTGTGCTAATTTTTTCATGAGGTAAATCTGCATTGATCTTCTGAATGACCCACTTGTTTGTCTACTTGGCCGTCGAAGGCACTCGTAAAATTCTTCTCCAGCGCCGTAGCTGAAATGGATCAATATGCTTCCTGTCTTGCTTTTTTGACAGCCATATGTTACAATGTTACATACTGACCTTAGTATGCCTTTGAGTGCATGCAAATCATAGTCCACAAATTACACTCTGCTCCCTTCAAGTGAAAATAATTAGGTTGAAAGAGTTCTGAAACTTTCACTGTATAGAGTTACAAGAAAAAGCAACTCCTCAGCTTATCTTGTTCATGTCAAGTCATGGCCCAACAGAGGATTTAAAGGCTAACATTAAATGGTTTAAAAGCCTCTCTTAATGACTTTTGGTGACCATTTTGAATGTGGTTGATCATATCTTGTTTTATTAAAACATTTTTATTGAGGTTACCTCGTATATTCTCAACTAACCCTTTGTTGATTGCACACTTTTCAAAAGTACTTAGAAACTGTTAGCAATGGCCAGTAACATTTCTAAGCTTGCACTCCCCTGGGACACGTGTTTAGATGCACATTTTGTATTATAGCTAAAGTGGTTTTCATTTTGTATTTTTAAACTATTTCTCATTACTGGTTTCATTTTCAGTATTGTTGTACAATTGTTGCTCCAAGAAGGCAGGAATTGATTACACTGTTCTGCATGAGTTTTGATGATTCCAATTCAACAATTGAATACCTGCTGGCAAAAACGTTGTAACCCTCACTTTTCTAGAATGCTGGGTTTCCGTGCATAAATGATGTATGCGGTCAGAGTGAGGCATGTAGAAAGTTATGTTGGCAAACTTGAACGTTAAGAGCCTTTTTTCTTTTGTTTAAATTTTTCCACATGTCGTGCGGGTGCAGAAACATTGTATCAATGGAAAAAATTTGCATTTTGAGGGTCACAACATTTTTGCCGGCAGGTATCAATTGTCTGTTTAGTCTCTACTGCCAACATAGATTCTGCATACATTTTTGACAAATTCACCAGATTATTTCCATAATGTAACAAACCATTTTCTTGCAGTTACTTCATATTTTTGGCAATTCTGAATTTTTAGATTATATCTTTTACTTTATGTATTTATTTAAGCTAATAAGTGACCCGGTTGTGATTGTCATCTTCTCTAGGCTACTTTAAAAATCTTACTCTATTACAGTATACCGGATGATGTTTCCGTACAAATTGGTCAAATTTAATGAAAAGTAATGCAAGGAGCATTCACTTAGCTCCCATTTTCTTCATTTAATCCCTTTCATTTGCAACATACAGGACTATAATGATATAAAACTGAATTCTTGGTAAATATTTAACGTGTCAAGAGAATGGTGGTGTAGTTATGTCTAGAATTTTGATTATCAATGAAACACGTCAACAGATAGTAATGTGCTTGGCAATCAATTTTATACACAGTGTCCTTTTAGAAACTGCAGTGGATTTATTGACAAAGTAAGAGAATTCCTTTTTCTGCATGGTGTGTTGTTTATATGGCACAATGAAGAGGAGCTGGTCTCCTTGTGGGGTGTAGTGCTGGCCATGTACTCCTCGTTTGGACTGAGACCCGGATAGCTACTGGTTGTGAATTAAGCATGAAAAACTATAATATAATAAAATAAATCTCAACACCTGAACTATATCTTAATTACTATAGTAGAAAATGTTCAATATATTTCCCTATCTCTTATCTATAAATGTATTTGGATATTCATAATTAAAAATTGAATAGAGTCTTACAGTTCCAATTATTGAGGACCCTTTTTTTAGTCTGCATAGTGCATATGATGTTGCTGCATTAGGTGAACTCTTCTCTCAAGAAACTGTGAATCTTGATCCTTTATTGTTATGGACAAATATTGTACTTTAAGTACATTTCTAGAGGAGAGTGAAGCTTAGTGGATCTTTGAGCTTTATCAGACACATTTTGGATCCTTGTCATGTATTCACTACAATGTGCAAACCAGCCCTTCTTTTTAAGTAGAACTTTCTATAATAACCATTAACTCATCTGATGGATGTCATGCTGCTGTACTGATAATAAGAGAATCTTCTAGTGCCTGCATGAAATATCAGTATGATGTATCAATGTATGTGTGATAACAACATCAGAATGAAGTTTATGTTATGTTCATCATATATTCTAACTTTTTAAGTTTGCATGATTTAGTGTGATGAGTAGGGAACAGTATTTGTCTGAGGTGCAAGAATTCTTTACTTATAGAATAGTAAAAGCATTCATATTGCTTTCAAAAGAATAGGAATTTTAATATTAAGTTTTGTTGTAACCATTCTTTTTAAAGCAATTTAAAAAATTGTTAATGTGATTGGTTTTACCTTGTCCATTAGTTTTAGGTTTACATATGAACAGTCTGTCAAAAAAAAGGAAATGGACGATTGTATTGTATGTTTCTTGAACTTCATTATTTTCATCTCCCATATAGATACTGTACAAACATTAGATGTAGAGAAAAGCATACCTGCAAGGAACTTGTACAGACCAGTTTCTTTGATTGACTGTACATTTTTCATAAAACATGCTTATGACAGATAATTTGACTCTTCAAAGAAACTGTTGCAGTCAGTTATAAGTAGTGTTACAAATACTATGATTAAATTAAGGTAGCTGGAACTTTGAATATATACTGCACAAGTTCAAGTTTGATCCATAGTGTTAGCATGATAGAAGATTATTATTAAGAATGATTAATTATTATGCTGTGGTAGTTCAAGGTTTACAACCTCACTGTTTGAAGCCGAAGCTGGATTTGACCAAAACAGTATTGGAGTTGATATTCAACTAGCCAATTTTGTTTGCCTCACAGTTCAAATAGTACTAGTTTAAGAGTACAGCATGTAGTCTGGATACGTTATAGACTGCCAGTATTTAATTTGGGCTTGTAGGTACTTGTTTTAACAAAAAGGAGTTGCCAGGACTTCGTGTGAATAATTCTCTAAAAATGAACCTTATTCAACCACAACATACTTGAGCTTGATTCAGATTGTATTTCAACTGTTTTGTAATGAAGATATTTTAAACTATGGTGACCAGACTTCATAGAGACAATATGTATTCACATAGTGTGTATGTGTATAAGGCAGTGAGGATATTCTCATTGCCATCAACATGTCATGTGCTGTACCTGGACTATTTTACATTTTAATTGAGAGTTAATCTGGTCACCTTATTTTAAATTAAGAATTAGTTTTTCAAAAAGTCAGTGACATTTTATCTGTATTTTAAAAGTTGAATTTTTAATGAAATTGGCATTTTTTTTTTTTTTTTTTTTCTGTCTGTCTCAGACTTGTCACCTGCAAAGTCATTTTTAATTAAATTTTCTCAGAAAATAATAATTACAGTTCCTTACCACTAAATGATAATATTTCATATAGTGGCAACTGGCAGATCACAATCCTCTGCTTTCAGTGTTTAGATGCTCATTGGCTTGAGAAAGAATATGACTGTGCAATTGTCTACCTGAGATATTTATTTTTCTGCCTTTTCAGTAGGGATTTTAACTGTAACTATAGGTTAGAAATTGCTCAATTTTAAGCCCTTCTCTCTTCACAGTGTTTATCAACATATCAGTCTAAGTTCTTGCCTATTCAATTTTAAGAAAATCTTGGCTCATTGAAATGATTGTCTAAGTTGTTGTGCAGCTGGCACACATTTCCTGTAATTATATTGAATAAGAGATGATAAAGTTGAGTAAACAGCAGTGGAAATTAATTGAAATTTTGTTTTTACCAAATATATCCCTCCAGAATACATTGCAAACTTATGCAACTTGCTTCATAAATAAAATAGTAACTGTTGGTTCAGGAAGTTAAATTTTTGTTGATAATGATCTTGAAGAAAATGCAGGATGTCTAATTAATCACTGTTAAATTTTTGCTTCTTTTTCTAAAACTAATTATTTATTATTTGCAAATTAATGTGAAATATTTTTATCTATTATTCATTGGATGTAAGAACGCAGCCTACAGTTTGAACAGTCTTGATTTTCAACCCTTTATATGGCTAAAAAACTTCAATTCTTAACCTCTCATGAATTTCCCTGGTAATTGCCTGCTTGAGTGCGCAAGCAGGAAGTGATATTCATATCCTCTCCTGGATGAGAATAACGTCCCTTTAAATATAATTGGTTGTTTACTACTTCCTGCATGCACTTACCATGGATTCAGTTCACAAGTATAAAGAATCTCTCTTTATACTTGCAATGAAGCTGATAGATTATAGTTATGGATTCAGTTTGCATCTGCAACTTAGCATTCTGATACCCGTACACAATACTGAATGTAGTTGGAATCGTCCAAGTAAACTAGAATGTAAAAGCACATTTAAAGATAAAAATTTCATGATGTTCCGTATTGAACTGTATTACAATTAAATTGAAATAACAAATAACGTAGTTCAACCTATTCAATACAAATAAATAAGAAATGTAGATTTACATTCCTATTCAATTATAAGTGGAAGCGGTACTGGTTTCGACCCCAATCATCAGCTGAATAAAATGCAAAAACAATGCATAGGTAAATAAGAAATTAAAGAATGAGTCTTTCACAAAACAGTTGAAGAGGCAATATAAGATAATGGGGATTGGTACTGTGGGATTTTAAATTGTATTGCATAAAATATGGTATCTATGATACCCAGTCAGTCTCAAGTCTGGAATATGTAATGTCTGTCCAAAGAGTATAAAATCACTATTACCTGCATTGAACGAAATATATTTGTATGCAAAAATATATGCCCAAATTTTATTTTATTACCAGTAATTACAGATCTGTTCTGATTTGCAAATATACATTCCATACCAAACCAAACTAAACTCCATGGCGCGACAGCCGTGAAGGGCCATGGCCTACTAAGCGACTGCTGCTCAACCCTAAGGCCTGCAGATTACGAGGTGTTGTGTTGTCAGCACAACAATTCCTCTCGACCGTTATTCTTGGCTTTCTAGACCGGGGCCGCCATCTCACCATCAGATAGCTCCTCAATTGTAATCATGTAGGTTGAGTGGACCTCGAACCAGCTGTCAGATGCTGGTAAAAATCCCTGACCTGGCCGGGAATCGAACCCGGGGCCTCCGGGTAAGAGGCAGGCGTGCTTACCCCTACACCGCGGGACTGGCTAAATATACATTCACGTATTGAAAATAATCCATTTGAATGATTCATGAGATTTTAAAATAAATTGTGAGTCAATGTGTAAAATGTTTCTTTTGTAGGATACTCAGTGGCCCGGTGTACTAATACTAGGAGAATGGCCAAAATATGCTTTTATACGTCTTAATGATAAAATAATGTAAAAAAGGTCTACCGATAAAAAGACATTCACAAAACCTAGAAATGTGTTTCAATTTGTTAAAAAAGAGACCAGGGTAAAAACATGTCATAGAAATCTAAGCCCTAATTATAAGAGAGCAGAAATGTGGGACTTACATGCAGTGTTTCTTTTGGCAGGGGGTGGGGTTTGGCGGCATGTGTGTTTTTGTTTGTTTTACCCTACCCTCCAGAAAGAAACATAAATTTAAACCTTTTTATTGTTCTATGTTTTTTATATCTACATCACAAGTTTTGATCAAATCATACCAGTGGAAGGTGAGAGATGGTGTACTCCAACCCACTGCAGGGAGAGCAAGAAGCAGTACAGGCAGTAGCAGCGACTAAGGGGGGCGAGGAGGGGCAGTTTCCCCCCCACTTTGTAGAGAAAATATTACATTTTTGTTCCATTTTAGCCAGCTGAAACTAGGAATTATAGGAATTGTTATAAAAAACAATTTGTGCAAATTTTTAATTATTAACAAAATTATTATCGAAAATACGCACAGAATGTCGTTCGTCGCGGCTAACCGATTTCGATTTGTATAGCGCCACAGCAAATAGTGGAGACTTTGCAAATGCTATGAGGAAGGGTACCAGGGGTATATTTTTTGCCAAGGTCGTGGACACTGAGGTATGATTCACCTGCTTGCCGCGTGCATTCGTCAGTTTGGCAGTCTCTTTAAGATTCTGTCAGTTTCTTAGAGTGTAGTCAAATACTAAAAGATTTCCTTTTAATTTTATAATCACGCCGTACTTCTATTTAATTGTAATACATGTGTAATATTGTTTCTTTGGTGAAAGTATAGTATTGAATCAAAATCTCGTGCAGCTGTGAGCTTGCATCCGGGAGATGGTGGGTTCCAACCCCACTGTCGGCAGCCCTGAAGATGGTTTTCCGTGGTTTCACATTTTCACACCAGGCAAAGCTAAGGCCACGGCTGCTTCCTTCCCATCCCTAGACCTTTCCTTTCTCATCGTCGCCATAAGACCTATCCGCGTCGTTGCAACGTAAAGCCAATTGTAAATCTCAAAAACTATTATTACCGCACTTAAGTCAGTAAACTGCCAACCTTTACCTTTCTGTCGAAATTCACTCAAAGAGCATAAAAAACTGACCATTTTGTTCAGTTATATCCACCCGCTATATTCCTCAACCCGGCTACTTTCTATCGTGTGTATATTTTTTTGCCCCCCCACTTCTAATCCCCAATCGCCGCTACTGAGTACAGGGATGATATGCTTTTAATTTTGCTTCCCTTTTGTCTATTTTCACGAAGATCGCAAACCACTTTTTGGATGCTGGAAGCTGAAATTTTCTTTAAATATCCTAAAGTAGGTTTAATACTTCATACAAAGTGTCTTCCCAGTTTCTTATTGGTAGTAGGTCTCTAAGGATGGCGTGCACCAACCAAGAGTAAGTTCTACTTCCGTAGTAAAGTACTCTTGGTTGCGTTCACAAAATACTACTCTCCAACTCCGAGTAAACTCGGAGTTAACTCTATCCGTTCATAAAAGTAAAGAGTTCACTCTACAAGGCGTTCATAAAATGCTTTCGAGTTAACTTAGAGTATACTCTTTTTACTCTGCGTAAATAGGTGGGTAGATTTAACTCGACATGCGCAGTAATGCATTCATTGGTGGCGGTGAAAAATATTAACTGCGGCTATATTGACATGGCAATGAATTCAAATTAGCCTATTTTCAGTTGTTGACAAAGAAGGGCGTTATGTATTGAATAAAGAAGGGGATATTTTCGTTTAAAACAGGAAAAATAGGCACTGTGCCAATTTTAATAACCGGCGGAAATAACATGATTGAATTTTTATAAGAAAACCCATGTTATGAATGAGCAGCTGATTTATTAACCTCAACTTTATGAGATTTCCTTGGGAAAATGCAACGTAACTTTTTAATATTTTAGATGACCTTCTGAATGAGACCATTTAATTATACGATCAGAAATACCACACAGTGCATTTATAATTCTCACGAAACCGATCTGTACGAATCAGGTGCTAAGAGCCAAATTACAACCAGATTTTTTTTTTTTTTTCGTGGGTCTTGCAATGGTCTTCCTCGTTCCCCGATTTTGGATTTAGAAAGTTTAGGGCCAATGACTCTGAGTAGTTCGAATGCTGATCCGGCAATCGGAAATGTTGTTTAAATTCAGTTTCGTCGTAGTTGTTAACAACATAATCTTTACAGTTAGTTGCCCTAAATGGCTTATCGTGCATCAGTGCGGAGCCGATGTATTGGTATTCATCATCAATGTAATCAGATTGTTCCTACGAGGTAAAGAATAACGGATACTGTTTTAAGGCACAACTTGGTGAGGAAAGTAGTAATAACTCATATAGCACGCTGCTATGAAGAAACTCGCCTGGAAATTAGACATTAAATTCCTAGCAAATGAGGTTATGGTAAAACAAATAACCTTTCTTAATTGGTTAGCCATATTCTGTTACTCTGTATTCACTCGAAGCGTTCACGAAATACCGTTACTCAGAGTTAACTTTACCAGTTACTCCGCGATACTCTACTCTACTCCAACTCTACTCGGAGTCGTATTTTGTGAACACAGCCCTTGAAGTCAGCATTCGGCGACTTCCATAAGCGGACCCTACACGGTCAGTAATACTGATCAGTAATACTGAGTCAATAATACTGACAGTACGCATCAGTACTGTAGTGACCTTACATGATCATTATTACTGTCAATATTTTCGTCAGTACTAGTGTACTTGCTTACCATTGCGGTATTCTATCAAAATGGATCGTAAAAGACGGGCATGTGTAGCTATCGTGTTAGGCTGATTCTCCACGAGCAGGTAAAACGCCGCTGTTCGCCCGCTACAAACCCGCTTGCGGAACAGAACTATGGGGTATTTGTAGAGCTGTCTACACGGGCGGTTTGCACGCCTCGGGTGAATGCGTCCATGAGCGGGCAGGCGGGTCTAACGCCAGCAGAGGCGTCATTCCCGCTAGCGGTAGAACAGCGAGTCATACTCCACGTGGCGGCAGTGAGCAGTTCACCCCCCTCTGTCGCACGAGAGGAACTACCTGAAGTGTAGTATATTCTTTACTAGCTGATGTACCCGTGCTTCGCTACGGAATTCTACATTGTATACAGAAGTATAGGTTAGGTAGTGTACACGTTGTGAGCAAGATTGTATCAAATTCCATAGCTCCTAACGTTACCCTAGAAACGCGACGGGAAAGTCACCGAACGTCTTTTCTCATATGAAGACTGGGTTAGGGAATATTCATTGTAACGATAGGCCCGCTTGCCTACCATCAGTCACAATCAGGTTGGGGAGTTTAGATTATAATGGCAGACACTGCCTTTTTACATCCTCAGAAAGACTGTCTTAGTCATTTTCCCAACTGAAATGAACATAGGTCATTACAATGATATCAGTAGGAATGGCGCGATTAAAAGCAATGTATTCATATGAAATACTCGATCAAATGAAAAACCACGCATTTTCTCACTTTTAACGAACAGTACTACGCTGCCGATCAAACAATCCAAATTTTCAGAGCCTGAATGACCAAGCCGCAGACAGCCGTGATCCATGAACACTCTTCGTCTTTTTTTCGGCGGGGATGGGGGAGGGTCCAGTAGTGGAGAGTTCCAGGGCAAAAACTATGCCCTTTTACTAATCTGTTTCCTAGGAATACACGATGAATTGGAAAATCTCAATTCACTACACTGGCGGGGGAAGAAACTATCTGACTTGGAGGCAAATTCTTCCTCAAAGCCAGAGGAGAAAGCCCCTCTTCACTGCCAATTTGGAATAAAATGAATATAGATTTAATAAAAGTGAAGCAGAAGAAGTTCTTACGAAACGGCTCTTTTCAGGGTTGAATTTTGAATTATTTAGTGAATTGTGGTTCTATAATTCGGAGTAGGCCTAAACTGTAATTCTTTGCTTTTGTTTTTGTTTTGCAAGTTGCTTTACGTCGCGCCGACACAGATAGGTCTTATGGCGACGATGGGACAGGAAAGGGCTAGGAGTGGGAAGGAAGCGGCCGTGGCCTTAATTAAAGTACAGCCCCAGCAAATTGTAATCCTAGACCAGGTCATACTACTAGTACTACTACTACTACTACTACTACTAAGTGAGCCTCTAACTTAAATTGTCCAGTGGTGAGCCGATTCGATAACGCAGGGTGAGTCCACCAACGTCTTTTCTTGCCAGGTTCATTTTTAATATTGCTAATAACTGTAGTTGAACAGCTCCGACAACACAACCTATTCGTACGACATCCATCATTATAGTATGGCAGGTTTATCGCTGGTGGAGAATGGCTGCGTTTGTCGCCGGCGTTTTTGGCGCTGTTTACAGGCGTCAATTCAACCGCTCGTGTAGAATAGGCAAAAAGTTTGAGCGGTCAGGCGGGCGAACAGCGGCGTTTTACCTGCTCGTGGAGAATCAGCCTTAGCACTCGGCACGAAACGCAGTGTTAAACGTAAACGATGGGTTCAAGATTGGCTTAGAAACAGAGAAGAGTATTCTCCTATGAAGTTGTGGGAAATACAATATACCGAAGCAGAAGATTATCAGAACTATCTCCGAATGAGTGAGGGTACATTCGCAAAATTACTAGGAATGGTAGAGCCTTTTCTAATAAGGCAAAATACAAACATGCGATGCTGTTTATCGGTCGCAGAGAGATTAGCGGTGACATTGAGGTATCTTGCAACTGGTAGAAATTTTGAAGATTTAAAGTTTTCCGCTATAATGTCACCAGTTTCGATCAGCACAGCAGTCGTGGAAACATGTGAAGTATTGTGTTACGTTCTGCAAGAGCTCATAAAGGTAAGACATTCATTACAAACATTTGTTTATTATAAACAGAAGTTACAGAATATCAGGTCTATGTTTTGTCAAATAATCCAAATAATAATAATAATAATAATAATAATAATAATAATAATAATAATCAGAAACTGAACAGCACATAGTAGGCTATTATCCAGAATATTAAACCTAGTCCGTTCATTCCCCGGTAGGTTTAAAAGTTGTGAAAAGGGTGATCATATTTCTGTCTATAGGAACGTCTTCAGATGTTTCAATGTACTGAACTTCAGGTTGGGGGCTCGGAACATGCACCGAAATACTTGGACTTGCAGATGTAGATGTAGAACACGATGGAGAGTATATTGTGTCATATGAATGCCTAGTGTTAACATTCATTTGCACTGAATTATTATTTAAGTTACCCAACCTAGCCTCAAATAGAATGTCACTTATTGCCTTTTCGACGTACAATTTTTGTCGAGGTTCTAATTCTTTAAGTTGCTGTGCCCATACCTTTGCTAGATTATATTCTTTGTCATCCTCATTTGAGGGTCGTGACAAGTAGTCACACGCTAAAGCAAGCAGTTCGTTTCGTTTGGAAGCCTTTCCTTGAACTCTACGCTTTTTAATTGGTGGCTGCATTTTATTTATTGATGACATGGATGTTGTAGGGGTAGGTGATGACGTCATCGGGCCTGTTTCAACAGGTGACTCGCGTAGATCATTTGATGATTCATGCTGGGCCCCCTGAAAATAGACAGGAATGATTGCTTAAACTGTGCTTTATGTAAACACGTGTTTCATACTCTACCCTCTGAAAGTAAAATTAGACCTACTCTTGCGAAGTGTGTATCTATCATTATTTATAATGCAACATATACAATTGTTAATATTATTAAAGAGCATGGTTGTAGCTGGGTTGAAACAAAAATTATTTTAAGACTAGGAAGGAAACTTAAACACATACTACATGTACATTATTTCGTTGTTTCAGTTGCCTTCAACACATGAAGAATGGAATCGCATTGCACATGGTTTTGGCTCACAACATCAGTTTTGGAACTGCGTAGGTGCCATCGACGGAAAACACATTGCTATAAAGAAGCCTTCTCATTCTGGGTCCCTGTATTATAACTACAAGGGATTCTTTAGCAGTGTACTCCTGGCAGTGGTTAATGCAAACAAGGAGTTCATCATGGTAGATGCTGGCATTAATGGACGCATATCAGATGGAGGTGTGCTTTTCCATTCTCAATTTGGTGAATGTCTCCAGCATAATACTCTAAACCTACCAGAACCGTCGACACTGCCATATTCATCCGACAAGCACCCATTCGTGTTTATAGCCGACGAAGCGTTTGCCTTAAATGTGCACCTAATGAAACCCTATTCACAGAAAACATTGAATGACGAACGGCGGCAATTTAACTATCGCCTTTCTCGGGCGCGAAGTGTAGTAGAAAACACTTTTGGTGTACTGTCAAGCAGATTTGGAATCTTTCAAAAGTCTATATGTCTCGAGCCAAAAAAAGCAGCCATAATAACAATGGCCTGCTGTTATTTACATAATTTTCTTGTAAAAGAAACTAATCAAACCTATTTACAATCAAGTGGTACTGAAAACCCAGGTGAATGCACACTTTTAGAACTGAGAGGTACTTTGAATAGGAATACCTCGACAAATGCCAAGACAGTAAGAGACAACTTGTGTAAATATTTTTGTAATGAAGGGAAGCTTCAGTAAAAGGTTAACAATGGTGTATGTACCGAAAATACCCTTGTATAAGTCCGTACTACAATAACCACACAAACATAACTATGCAAGTTAGTGGTCTATTGAAAACGAAGATGGAAGGTATTCTATTGTCATGCCATGTTCCTTTCATTTACAAATGTCGCAATGGAGGATTATGTACCACAATGTGGGGCACATTTGCCATTCTTAATCTATGGAATGTACATTTTGAGCACTTGCATCTTGGGTTTCCACAATGACAAGGTTGTACAGGTATACTTTATAGACAATGTTCTGACATGCAGTCAACAATCAAGTTACAGAGGTTTGTAAACATTAGTTTCATACGCGCTGAAAAGACTCGGACTTTAACAGGGGTCTGTTTGGAACTTATACCTGGTAACGAAATTAAATGGTGCGCCAGTATTTAATGTAATACGAATAACACTGTACTAACCTCCTGTGAATTCTCTTGCACGCTGAGCACGGCAGGAACTTCTGCTTTATTGAGAAACTGAAGCGCATAAAATACCCACGACGATGGTTGGTATATATCATCTGCCCCAATCCCTGAGCGTTTTGATTCCACTATCTTCTTTAATTCCTTGCGATAATTTGACCGTAAAGTATTAATTTTTTTCCTCACATCCTCACGGGTTGCATTTACTTTTAACTTCGAGTATACAACCAACAGTCTATCGAGCGCCCTATTCCGCTTATTCTTATTCATGTACTCTGGGTTGGAAGCATCCCACAGTTCTGGCAGCGTTTCATACAGCTCGATAAACTTTTGCAATACCTCGCGATCAGCTGGCAGTTCCACAGGCACCTCTACTTGGCCTTGGTTAGAAACACAGCTGCCGTCCATCGCTGCTCCGTTAATACTGAGAGAAATAATGACGAGCGCACTCACACGGTCAGTATAACTGTCAGTATCCCCACCACTCTACAGTACTGACGCTCGCAGATCAGGATATCCGGATCTGCTTCAGTACTGGCCTTCATTCCATCATTCCAGTCCACACGCGGTCAGTATTACTGTCAATATTTTTCGTTACTGACAGTATTACTGACCGTGTAGGGTCTGCTTATATACGAGAGTAAATTACTTCCGGGCTGCGTTCACAAAATACGACTCCGAGTAGAGTTGGAGTAGAGTAGAGTATCACGGAGTAACTGGTAAAGTTAACTCTGAGTAACGGTATTTCGTGAACGCTTCGAGTGAATACAGAGTAACAGAATATGGCTAACCAATTAAGGAAGGTTATTTGTTTGACCATAACCTCATTTGCGAGGAATTTAATGTCTAATTTCCAGGCGAGTTTCTTCATAGCAGCGTGCTATATGAGTTATTACTACTTTCCTCACCAAGTTGTGCCTTAAAACAGTATCCGTTGTTATTTACCTCGTAGGAACAATCTGATTACATTGATGATGAATACCAATACATCGGCTCCGCACTGATGCACGATAAGCCATTTAGGACAACTAACTGTAAAGATTATGTTGTTAACAACTACGACGAAACTGAATTTAAACAACATTTCCGATTGCCGGATCAGCATTCGAACTACTCAGAGTCATTGGCCCTAAACTTTCTAAATCCAAAATCGGGGAACGAGGAAGACCATTGCAAGACCCACGAAAAAAAAAAAAAAAAATCTGGTTGTAATTTGGCTCTTAGCACCTGATTCGTACAGATCGGTTTCGTGAGAATTATAAATGCACTGTGTGGTATTTCTGATCGTATAATTAAATGGTCTCATTCAGAAGGTCATCTAAAATATTAAAAAGTTACGTTGCATTTTCCCAAGGAAATCTCATAAAGTTGAGGTTAATAAATCAGCTGCTCATTCATAACATGGGTTTTCTTATAAAAATTCAATCATGTTATTTCCGCCGGTTATTAAAATAGGCACGGTGCCTATTTTTCCTGTTTTAAACGAAAATATCCCCTTCTTTATTCAGTACATAACGCCCTTCTTTGTCAACAACTGAAAATAGGCTAATTTGAATTCATTGCCATGTCAATATAGCCGCAGTTAATATTTTTCACCGCCACCAATGAATGCATTACTGCGCATGTCGAGTTAAATCTACCCACCTATTTACGCAGAGTAAAAAGAGTATACTCTAAGTTAACTCGAAAGCATTTTCTGAACGCCTTGTAGAGTGAACTCTTTACTTTTATGAACGGATAGAGTTAACTCCGAGTTTACTCGGAGTTGGAGAGTAGTATTTTGTGAACGCAACCCTGAAGTATTTTAGTCCTCTCAGATACTCTTGGACTAAATTACTACAAGAGTAAAATGTTGAAGAGCACCATCTTGTAGTACCGTATATTACTAAAGAAGTAAATGTTGTTTGTCCAACCCTTGTCCCGTTTCCCTACGGGGTCGGGTATGAGGTGAGATGAATATGTCGTGGCGGTTTTTTTATGACCGGATGCCCTTCCTGACGTCAACCTCATCAGAGGAGTTAATGAGAGATGAAATGAATGACGTGATATATGATAGTAGGGAGAGGGTGAAACCCGGTGCCGGCACATAGCCTACTCCTGTCGAATAGCACCAAGGGGTCTGCTCAAGGCTTAACGTCCCCATCCGACGGACGAATCACCATCAACAGCGTCATATGCCCTCACTCCATATGAGCACTGCGGAGAGGTTTGGAATTTAATCCAGGCTTTTGGCACGCAATCTAGTGATTAGAAATTGTATACCACCACCTCCCCTACCCTGCCGGCCAACATTCTGATGGTGAAAATTTTTCGACCAACGGGACTCGAACCGGCTAACCTCGGTGTTAGACCGTTTTTAGACTTCAGCGCCTTAACGATCATGGCCACCAGGCGGGCTAAATTACTAAAGAAGTAAATAACGTACGAATATAGGTTCGAATTTACTCTCACGTCGTGCATGGAGTAAGCTAAGTTTAGACTTGTTGACTAATGATAATATCGTGCCGTATATGAGAGGAAAGACGTTTCAAACGTGTTTATGGATTACTTAGATTATATTGACGATCTCGACGCAGTAAACGATGGGAAATGTAATAGTGCGTGAAAGGCGATAGCCGTGTAATGTGAACACGGCGAGTTTCAGGAACGTTTTTGGTCTTAGGAAGGAATCCTTTACTTTCCTTCTAAATCTACTTTGAGATCACTTACAGCTGAATTCTTGTCTTAATTTTGTTGTATCTCTAAAATTACAGTTGCTGTGTGCCCTACGAGTGTTTCGTACCGGAACATTTCAGTACGGTACAGTTGCCGGTGATCTAATTAACGTTTACCGCACAACTGCTAGCCGTATATTTCATCGCGTAGTTAAAGCAGTAGTTAAGGCTAAGAGGGAGGTACGCCTGCAAATGATGATGATCGTTTGGAAAATAAAAGGATATTCTTCACGTTGGCAGGTTTCCACACGTCGTGGGTGCAATTGACTGTGACTGCGCGCATATTCCCATTTATTGTCCTCTCGGTGACAACGGTGAACTTTTCAGAAATCGGAAGAGTTTTTTTTTCAATTTGCTTAACGTCGCACCGGCACAGATACGTCTTATGGCAACGATAGGGCAGGAAAGGCCTAGGGAATGGGAAGCGACCGTGGCCTTAAGGTAGGGCCTACAGACCCAGCATTTGCCTGGTGTGAAAATGGGAAAATTTCGCTGTGGATGTAGGCCATCTGTATGAAGATACCGCCATCAGTTTTAATTTTTCCCGTGTGTCCATGACTTTCTGCTTTGCTTTTAAGTCCATCTACAGAATCTTAACTTGCTTTTCACTGCGTTTTCCGTCACTCGAAGCATTGAATTCTTTCGCCACGACTTTCCATGAATTTCCTTTCTTATCCAGCATCTTTATGTTGTGTTTCTTACAACTTATATCCTTTGCATAGATCGTCATTATCTCTATTAACAAGCATTTCTCTTTTTCGCTTACGTTTTTCCCCCGTTTCCTATCACACATAACCTTATCTATTTGGATTTCTTTAAAGAAGATACACGAACACAGTACTACTCCGCGAGTAACGAACGCTACTTCTGTAGTAGTAACTAAAAGAGTAAATTGTACTTCAACTCTCCGACGTTACTTCCGGGGTAAATAACTCCCGTAGTAATTTACTTCTGTAGTATGGACTTCTTTAGTAAACGCTACTTCCGTAGTAATTTACTCCAAGATGGTGCACGCCACCCTAAGAGTGCATGCAGTTACTTGGTATTTCAAAATATTTTCTGTGTTTTGCATTGACAGTGAGTTTAGTACATTTACATGGGGATTGAGATCTATTTAAGTACACTTGATATAGATGTTGATTCCCAAAGGGAATCTGAAATTTTTGTTCCGAATGAGTAAATTTATAATACCAATATATATGGTCCGTTATTGGACATTATAAATTTGCCAGCTAACTCATTCCTGGTTGCCAGCGTTTCACCCCCGTGTTTTAGGCTAGGCTCATCAGTTGGTACCTAGCACACCTACCAATACGCTGGCCAGTGCATACCGTGGAGGCCACTGCGTAGGCTAATTACAGCCACCGGCAGTGCCAATGCACTATGAGAGACTTTGTCTCATTACCAAAATTAATGCCTGCTTGGCCATCAGATGATATAAATGTTGATTCCCAAAGGGAATCTGAAATTTTTGTTCCGAATGAGTAAATTTATAATACCGGTACCAATAAATATGGTCCGTTATTGGACATTATACATTTTCCAGCTAACTCATTCCTGGTTGCCAACATTTTGCCCCCGTGTGCTAGGCTGGGCTCATCAGTTGGTACCTAGCACACCTACCAATACGCTGGCCAGTGCATACCATGGAGGCCACTGCATAAGCTAATTATAGCACTGCCGGTGTAATTTTGTAACAATTAAGTTTGGCGGCCGAATGTCGTTATTAGCGGCATCCGATTCCAAATGACAGACCAAGGTGGGTGTGTCAGACCATCGCCCTCTGCTATGACTTCGCTAATACGCCTTCCCAATACAGCAATATGAGCGATATGGGCCTAGTTCCCATTTCTTCCATCGAGCGCTGCTTCGCTGGAATTGAAACACGATTGTTCATTACAGCACACGTGAAGTGTTTAGTATATTTCTGTGCTAATATATAGCCAATCGCTCAAAAAAAAACATATTTGAATCACACCTTAATAAAGAAATTCAGTGAAGAACATAACCCTCCGCAGCGTAAAAGCTGTACAAAATAATGTTAACGGTAGGTAGTAAATACGATAGAAAAGTATATTCACACACTTTTCTGTGTAAGTGTTTCGCGTTTTCGCGTTCAAATCTTTCGAAGATCTCTGTTATTTATGTGGCTATGTTACTTAAGAATACAGGAATAGCACACACTCAAATAACTTCACTCAATAACTATGAATGTCCGATTTCAGGACAACTGAAGTGAGGAAAATCACGCAACACAAGCACTAAATTGTCACTCATGGATGCAAGAGGATTTTTATGCACAAATGGTTGCGCTTTCAATACAAAATTATGAATAACTTTCAAAATCCACAGTCGCAAATCAGATGGGTACTGCAGCCTGCTGTTTTAATCTCTTTTATAAATCAGGTCCATTAGCACTGTTGAACATCTTGGTCTTGTCAAAAGAATCAAACAACTTGTCCGGCTGCAATGTTGCTACATTTGTGCTCCACACACGTATGTCGAATCAATTTATTATCGATAACTTGCATTTGACAGTGGTACCTGCATTATAAATCGTGCATATCTGTATACGAATGGTTTTTAAATATTATAGGGCTGTTATTACTTCAGTCGCGAAAATATCTCTCGGGCGCAGCACATTCATATTCTTAGACGGCTGGATGTTTTTGCATGCAAGAAAAATGAACCTGTTTCAGAGTTTCATTTGATTTCATCTGATATAGTTTCTTGATAAAAACACCTTTTATACCCTGGGAAACATTAAACATAGATTTTTTTAGTAAGGAATTTATTACTTTTCAGAATGTGCCCTTTGTCGAAAGCAAGAAGAGGCATTTCACTATCAGCAGGATAACAGATCTTCGGTTTAAAATGTTTTGAAGAAGACATTCCTCTTATCCTGCTAACATTAGTCTTATGATTGTTACTCACAATGCGCAACGCGAAAAAACCGCAAGTTTCGAATTCCTTTATTGTTTTGAGCGTTAAAGTATGTAGCTCTGTATCTAAAAGCCTCTTAAACAAGAAAAATGTTGCTGTAACATTTATTTTGTAGTCACAGCAGAAATTATAAACCAGAAAATATTATTGAATAGAGTAATTCGATTTCTACTTTCACTTGCACGACAGTCATCTTGAGAAGTATTTATTCGCTCAATATGGAATGAAGCGCCTTACTGTTGAAAGAAGGTGTCGAGTTTCTTGTCATATAGTCTAACATCTGCTGTTCGATGGACTACCAACAAACACAATCTCTTTTCTTCATATAGGCACTGCCTTTCTGTTAAGAGGCGCTCCTTTACTAAGAGTGGTATTCCAGTCTCGCAGTTTATATCTCCTACGTAGCGTGAAAGTGTGGATTTATTCGGTGTGGCAAACATATCGTTTCGATGATCTTGAATTGAAATTCGGCGAGAAATTCTGTTTTGAAGTAACATTTAGCCATTTATAACGTTACTCATTGAAAGTAAATTCATCAAACGGAATCCCACTTGCCGATCTACTTTTCATCTTACATAAGGGCACACAGTAGTAAACAATATTATGTATAAAAACATTAAAACGGTTCACGACCAAAGAAACAAGGCAAATAAGGTAAATACTGGCTCAAATTACACCAGCACTATTAGCAATGATCAATGAGCGTGTCTCGTCAAGCAGACTAATGCCAGCTTCTAAGCGCTCCAAGCGCCTGAACTTGTAACTACGCCGTGTTCGCTCGTTTACATGTGTTACTGAGCGAATGAGAAGGCGTATTAGCGCAGTCATAGTAGAGGGCGATGGTCAGACTATCGTGGAACATATGCGAGGATCGCGGAAGAACAGAATGGATGGATCTTTTTCCAAGATGGCGTCAGCGAAGGATGTAAGTGAAGATAGCTCCCGGTTCTCTTGCGAAATAATCGGGAATAAGTGTGGTGTAAACAAGAAGCGAGTGAAGAATGGTATCCAGTGTGAAACGTGTTTAATTTGGTACCATTTTGAGTGTATATGTAGTGCTGGTTTTGCTCAAAACGAAGATACTTGGACCTGTGTTAGCTGTGGCGAGAGAAATTTGAATAGCGGTAACAAACCTAGGTCTACAACGGTCAACGAATCGCTGGCGTCTCATTCCTTGGATGATGGAGGTAATGATAATGTACTTGTAATTCTCTCTTTATTGCAACAGGATTTACAAGCATTAAAAGCGGAGAATGAGATTTTAAAGGAATCGAAAGTACCGGTACCAGTAAACACTCAGAACACGGGTGGCTCCGTGAATTCTAGCGCGTGGTGTCAAGTTGCTTCGGATTCTAGGAGGAAAAGAGTACAGTTAAATAAGGACAACTTTGTAATTGACACTAAAAATAGATTTTCAGCCCTGAGGGAAGTAAGCGATACGCAAGGTATCCGCACGGGAAGCAGTCAGACGTATAGCGCAAGACCCGTTATGAGAAGCGGCAAAGTTAGGCCTAAAATCCCACACAGTGCACCGGCGAAAGTGTCGAACATTCTCATATTTGGTGATAGCCAGGCGAGGGGAATTGCGGAGAAAATAAACAATAAAGATGTTGCAGCATCAGCTGTCATATATCCTGGGGCCCCAATGACGAAGGTATTGGAAAACACGGAGCAGGCGGCAAGAAATCTCGGAAGTCGTGATGCAGTAGTGATCATCGGCGGGACGAACGACGTAGCTCACAACGACGCTAAGAATGTCATTTCTGAACTTAAATGTACACTAGGTAAGCTGACTCACACTAACATCTTTGTAGTGAACGTGCCCCACAGGCATGATTTGATTAGAGACTCGTGTGTGAACAAAGTTAATACAGAGATGGTTAAAATTTGTAAACATTTTCGTAATACACAGGTAATTGATAGCAGCAGTTTCGAGAGACACTGTTACACAAAGCATGGCCTTCATCAAAACAATTCAGGTAAACAAAAGATAGCAAATATTGTTCTAGATTTTATTAATCTTAAGATATGTACTGTAAAAAAGGCAACTCCCTTGAGTTATAACACTGACCAGGAAAACTAGTAGAAAGAGCCAGCCATACTTCAAGCTGGCTCAGCCAACTAGAAAATGAAACTCAGGAAAGTAAGGAATTTCACGTTAACCAATTGCAACAGTCAAGTTTTAGGGAGGAAGGGGGTCTGAGATTGCTCTTGGTAAACTGTCAGAGTGTAGTAAATAAACAATTAAAATTCGGTACATTGATGGTATCTTATGAGACTGATGTGGTGATAGGAGTGGAATCGTGGTTGAGAGAAAGGGTGGGCAACAGAGAAGTATTTCCAAAAGGGTACACAGTCTATCGTAGAGACCGAGGAGATAAAAAGGGAGGGGGGTGTTTATTCTCGTGAAGGAAACTTATTGTTCACATGAATGGTTTACCGATGAAAGGGATGAAATATTAGGGATAAAATTAATTTGTGATAATATGATGGAGGTGGGAATTATAGGAACATACAGGCCAGGAAGAGAGGAAAGGGACGTGGAAATATTAGAGAAAATAATAGATTATACTCATAAAAACAATAATAATGATGTGGTAATAATTGGGGGAGATCTAAACTTGCCTGAAGTTGAATGAAATGGAGCTACAAGTGAAGCCCATGAACAGAAACTGGAAAATAAGTTAATTTGGGAGGGAGGATTTACACAAGCAGTACAAGAACCAACTCGTCTCAATAACTTACTAGATTGATTCTTGGTTAAACCATGGGAAATTGTTGATAAAACTGAGGTAATTGAAGGAATAGGTGACCATAAGGCTGTAATAATGGATGTAGGACTGGTACCAAAAAGGCTTAATAAGAGGGTCACACAAGACAAGAAATTGTACAGAAAAACTAAAGTTGATGAATTTGGGACTTACCTTGAATCCCAATTCAGTTGTTGGATAAGTGAAGGGAGTAATGTGGATACACTTTGGACTAAATTCAAAGGAATCATTTGGGAAGGAGAGAAGAGATTTGTACCTGTTAAGAAGGGTAAAATGACCTCAGATCCTGTTTATTATACAAGGGAAATAAGAAAATGAAAATGTAGAATAGTAAACAGGAAAATCAAAGAAGGTAGGGAGAGTAGAGAAACTAGAAAGCAGCTAATGAAGGAACTGAATAGAGTGAAAAAGGAAGCAAATGAGAATTATATGAATGGCATTCCTCAAGTGCGTAATGACCACAAAGGGAAATGGAAAAAGCTGTATTCATATATCAGGAATCAAAAAGGAAAAGGAATCCAAATTCCTACAATGGTGGGAGAAGGGGATGAACACTATTTAACAGATACTGAGAAAGCAAACCTCTTTAATAAGGAATTCATATATTCAGTAGATGATTGTCAGGAGTTGGAAACCGAAACAGAAGATACAGAAGGAGAGACACAGGGGGAAACAAGAAGCTTCTCATTCACAAATGAAGATATTTTCAGAGAAATCCAACTGCTTCAGCAAGGAAAAGCAGCAGGAAGTGATCAAATTACCGGGGAGGTATTAAAGACAATGGGGTGGTACATAGTGCCTTATTTAAAATTTATCTTTGACTATGTCATAAATAATAGTGTAATACCAAAGGAATGGAAGGAATCTATAATAATACCAATTTATAAAGGAAAGGGTGATAAAAGGAAACCAGAGAACTACAGACCAATCAGCCTGACCAGTATAGTTTGTAAAATACTGGAGAGTTTAATATCAAAGTACATCAGAGGGATATGTGATGATAAAAATCGGTTCATGAGGAGCCAGTATGCATTTAGAAAGAAATTTTCTTGCGAGGCACAACTGGTGGGATTTCAGCAGGACATATCAGATCAGTTGGATTCAGGAGGCCAGTTATATTGCATAGCCATAGATCTTTCCAAAGCCTTTGATAGAGTGGAACTTGGAATATTATTAAAGAAATTGGAGGGAATAGGACTGGACGTAAGGGTTACACGTCGGGTGAAAACATTTCTAAATTCAAGGGTTCAGAAAGTCAAAGTAGGAAATAACGTATCGCAGGAAGAGAAAGTTTGGAGGGGAATTGCACGGGGTAGTATAATCGGTCCGTTACTTTTCTTAATATACGTAAATGATTTAGGGAATAATATACCGTAACATCAAAAATAAGGTTGTATGCAGATGACATAATTGTTTATAGGGAAATAAATACCATTGAGGATTGTTCAGAATTACAAAGGGACCTTGAGAGTATCCAACAATGGGTTGAAGAGAATAACTTGAAGGTTATTGGAGGCAAATCAACTCTTATAACATTTACAATAACATTGTAGCATTGAGAAATTCGCAGAAATATTAGAGTTCTTTGAATCTTTGCTACATAACTTAACTTAAAATACGATATTAAGATTAATGAGGCAAGCATAACCTAATTAAACGAATGGAATATGAAGATAAACAGCTGATTCATGCTATGACGTAGTATGTTTATTGATATGTTGTCACTTGTAAAACTTGTAACAATTCACTAGTAATATACATACAAGAGACTGTCAATCTTTTGTGGAACAGAAATGTACAATTCCATGCATTACAAAACCCACTCTAGTAACTTGCAATGTACAAGACCATACTTTTGTGGAATAGGCCCCAGGTTCGTCTGTTTATTCGTTCTTCCGGTTTAGGGCAGACGGTTCTTTATGACTTCTGGGAACGAACGAGATTGCGCAAATAGTTTACACTTCCCACAACAGATGGCAAAACAATGTCCAGTTTAGAACACTACTCTTGAAAGAAAACAAATGACAACTAATATATGCACTACTGGCAGGATTGGCAATTAATCTAACGATAAAGCTTTATATACAGTAACGAAGAAATGCATCACAACTATACAGTATTAATGGATGACATCTAATATTACTTTACCTAAGTTCCATTCTTCTTAAAATGATGTCTTTCAAGACTGAATGCACCGTAACGAGACATATTTTCGAGATATTGGCACTACTTGCACGTTAATAAATAATTGTTTAAAAATGTAAAGCGATGTAAGTTGCTATAGTATATACTAAGGCATGAGTTATTTATTCATTAAAACTCCAAAATTGTCATTTTACATTTTCTAGATTGCTCATGACTCCCGATTTTATTTGTAGGAACGAGATAGCGCGAGATAGTTAACCTTTCGCAGGACAGATGGCAAGACAATGTCCAGTTTGAAACGCTACTATCGCGGCACAATTGTCTCAGTATAACACTGCGATAATACGACCTGGCCAATCACAACGCATTCACGCCTCGCCATGTCTATGGCCGCTTTTATTCCCATAATTCCCTATCCCTTGCTTTAGTGATGGCGACTGGCGACTAGTTTTTTTACGTATGTTCAGTGTCGTGCGAGCATTCAACTATAGCAGATCGTTGAACCTGTTCGCTGTTCGGAGTGTGTGAAGCGACTACGTCCTGTCACTGGCTACCTATAGATAAGTAATAGAGTAAATAGTTTTTAAGGGATGTCTCTAGATAGTGGAGGTGGAGGTTTGGTTAGACCTCCAGATTCGATTCCGGTATCTAAGGAAAACCTAATCTTGGAACAAGTTTCTTTAGAAGGAATGATTGTGGATAAAGATTTACCAAATCAAGAAGCTATGGATAGAGACAGAGTTACAAATAATAATAATAATAATAATAATAATAATAATAATAATAATAATAATAATAATAAAGTGTCTCATATTGATAAATTCAACACCTATACAGACAGGCATATATATAGGGCCGTACATTGTTTATATCGAATCGGATGACCCGGAAAAAAAAGGATACCTACACCCGATGGCTTTAGGCAGACTTTTTTATGAACGGCAGATTCCCAACATCAAAGCCATTCATAAAAAGGGCCGCAACCGAATTCAAATTACTTTTAGCACTCGAAAGGATGCTAACAATTTTCTTTCCAACCCGATTCTTCAAAAGAAACACTTGAAAACATTTGTACCTTCCTCAAATATCCATAGAGTTGGTTTGGTGCGGGGGGTTGATACAACTATATCAGAGACTGACCTCTTACAGTACACAGATTCAGTATACCCGGTGATCAAGGTTCAAAGAATGAATCGAAGATCATCCAAGGAGGGTAAGACCGAATACATACCTACCGGTACGGTAAAGGTAATTTTTCAATCTCAACAGCTACCAAAGGCCATTTCTATATTTAATGGCATTCTGGAAGTCCAAGCATTCATTTTTGCACCTCTCATTTGTCGTAAATGACAAAAATATGGCCATCGATCGACAAACTGCAGAGCTAGGGAACCTCGCTGCGGGAAATGTGCATTAGCTCATAACACCCAGGAGTGTACACAGACATTGGTAAAATGCATCCATTGTGACGGAAATCATCCGGCAGGGGATGAAAGGTGTACCGAACATCAGAGACAGAAGGACATTAAACGGATCATGAGTATTGAGAATAAGTCCTTCTTGGAGGTAAAAAATTATTTTGCTCCTTTGGAACAGGATTTTAATCCTTTAACACTTGCACAGCATTTCCCCCCGTTAGTACCTTCTTCTAGTACATCTGACCCATTAACCTCTCGTAAAAGGAAGTTTTCTGCTATTGTAACTAGCCCACCCCGAAAACCGTGTAGACCAGGTTTCGATAAAAGTAACTACCTCAATTTGATAAGGGACCCTCCACGAGACAAACAATCTATTCCGAAAATCAGATCTCAGTTACTTTCTAACTCTGGAAATGTATCCCAAATTCATAGCTCTACCCGTACAGACCAAGTCCGATCTGGGAACTGTGTTTTTGAGGCTTCTGTATCTAAGACTGGTGAATTTCCTAATGTACGCATTCAGTCTGAGGGGAAATTTCAAGAATTATCGAAAAAATTTGACTTCATAATGAATCAAATGGGACAAGATGTTCAGTGGCGTCATTTACTTAAAGTTTTACACGATGAGGTTATCACTTTATTAACAAATGACTAAAAATGAGAACTTTTCAGTGGAACGGTCGGAGTATTTTAAGCAAGAAACATGAATTAATTCAGATAATACAAGTTTTTGATCCCCAAAACGTTATCCTTTGTGAAACATGGCTCAAACGAAAATATCATTTCCGAGTCGCTGGTTTCAATGTCATACGATTAGACGGCTATGTTGCGAAAGGTGTGTGTATCCTTATTAAAAATACTATCGATTTCCAAGTCAGAGAGGTCAGATATGAAATTCCTCATGTTCAAACAATCGCAATTGCTATAAATAATTTAACCGTCGTTTCCTTATATTGTCCTCCTAAAATTGGCCGACATATGACCAATGGAAGAATTTCTTCGCACAATTCCACACATCCACTATGATTGGGGGCGATTACAATGCCCAAAATCCGATTTGGGGAAGTGTTTCTTCCTGAAAAAAAGCCGGGATATCGAGAACATCATAAATAAGTCCCCTTTTACAATTTTGAATGATGGATCACCAACACGGATCACTGCGCCCAATACTAATCCCAGTGCTGTCGATCTGACTATTACAACTATTGATTTGGCTCATAAGCTCTTGTGGCAAACAGGGAATGATACCCACCAAAGTGATCATTTTCCTATTTTTATTACTATCACATCGAACGAGCTCCGAAAGCCAACAACATTTCCGAGGAGGGTACGACAAATGAAACATATGGATACTTCGTTATTTTAAAGGTATATTCAGGATCAATTGTCCATTGTTGATAACAACGGGAATAATGATCAATACCAGACATTACTAAATGTTATAATGCTGTATTTAGACACGTACCATCCACTTCAACTTAAATACCCGTCGCAATATTCCCCAAAAGTGTGTTGGTGGGATAAAGAATGTTCGGCATGGGTACAGCGTCGAAAGAATGCTTTAAGGAAATTCCGACATGAAGGGACAATGGCCCAGATTCAAAAATTATTCAATGAGAAACGACGTTTGGCTTGGAAAATGTTCACAGCTTCATTAAATAGGTAAACTCCTCTTTTCTTTGCTAGGGGCTTTACGTCGCACCGACACAGATAGGTCTTATGGCGACGATGGGATAGGAAAGGCCTAGGAGTTGGAAGGAAGCGGCCGTGGCCTTAATTAAGGTACAGCCCCAGCATTTGCCTGGTGTGAAAATGGGAAACCATGGAAAACCATCTTCAGGGCTGCCGATAGTGGGATTCGAACCTACTATCTCCCGGATGCAAGCTCACAGCCGCGCGCCTCTACGCGCACGACCAACTCGCCTGCAAACTCCTCTTCCAGACGTCTGGTCTGCAATTCGAAATTTATGCAACTCCCACCGCAATAATCCACCCAATAACGACTGGGATAGTACAACTCTCCTTCAGTTTTATCAAACTCTTAACTCCTGATTATGTAGTACCTCAGCTCCAATATCCGATAACTGGAATTACGCATAAATTTCAAAACTTGCTACGACCAATAATCCCATCGGAATTCGATGTTGCTTTATATAATACGAAAACCACTTCCCCAGGAATGGTTTATATATCATATCACATGCTTACAAGCTTACCCCTACAAGCTAAGAATATTCTCCTTCACAAATTTAACCTGATCTTGGAATTTGGTAATATACCTATGGAGTGGAACTGTTTCGTATTAGTACCTATTAGTACCTGGTAAACCGAAACATGATCCAACTAGTTACAGAGGAATTTGTCTAAGCTCTTGTATTCGGAAACTGTTTCAAAAGATCTTACTAAACAGAATAATGCGGGCTCTAGAATATTATGACCTTCTACAGAAGTACCAATGTGCATTCCTCAAAGACCGCAGCACGACAGATGCTTTGAATATTTTATTAGTCGATATATTGTTAGCCAAATCCAGAAAACAACAGGTTATATTTGCCTTTTTAGACATAAAAGGTGCTTATGATAATGTTAATATTCCCACCTTACTCCAGAAACTACGTAATACGGGTTTTCCTTCCACGTTGATTAATATCATAGGACTATTATATACGCATCGACGCGTATGCCTCCCTCACATCACCCATCAAAGCAATTGCCGTTCTGTATCCGTTGGGCTTCCTCAAGGGGACATCTTAAGTCCGATTATGTATGTGTTGTGTACTGCGGATCTTGAAAGAGAAATTGTAAAAACAGATCGGATAATGCAGTATGCCGATGATGTAGTAATCTACTGCACTCAAAATACCATAGACGAATGTCGGCTTACCCTAGAGAAGACTTTAGAAGGCCTGCAGACGTGGATGATACAAAATGGTTTAGACATAGCACCGGCAAACATTTCAATTCTCATATTTACCCAAAAACTCATATATGATAAGTCACCCATTAGATGCGGTGAACAGGAAATCTCCGTCAAACAAACCGTTAAGTATCTTGGGGTAACGATCGATAATAAACTATCCTGGAAACATCATATTACAGTGATATGTCGTAAAACAGAACACAAACTACATGTATTAAGATCCTTAACAAACAGACCTTGGAGGGGTGACCCAGCTACCCTTTTAACTGTATATAAGAACATTATCAGGTCTGTTTTTGACTATGGCAGTCAGTTTATAGATATGGCTTCGGTGGATCAAAAACAGCGACTAGACAAAGTACAGTATAAAGCTGCTAGACTGATTACAGGTTCACTGAATTCGTCTCCTACAAATGGTTTACTAGCTAAAATTACTGAACCACCGTTACATTTGCGACGCAAACTGTAGCTACTAAATATCTTCTCAAGAAAATGGCCAGATATCGTCATCCTATTCTTCCCGAGCTGCAGTTATTATCTGAATATTATGGAAATGGAACTGTCTTACAAGACAAATATCCGACACTCCTGTGGGCTTATGTTCAATTTATATATTTACGACCTAATGTTGTTCAAACAAGAACTAACCCTAAGTACTCTATTATATTTCCTGCGAATACACAATTACCAAATATCATACGTACAAAATTCGACGATTCCATTATCTCTGAGAATTTAAACAGACTGATAGCAACTAAGTCAGTCAAAATTAATTTAGATCAACATAATCAATACATTCCATTTTATACTGATGGATCAAAACATCAAGACACATCCGAAGTAGGAGCAGCTTTTTATTCCCCTCTGCTGCAATTATCCACACAATTCATATTGCCCCAATACGCATCTATCTACACAGCTGAAACATTTGCAGTTCGTCAAGTGTTAATATATATTAAACATTCTACGATCCAAAAGGCCCTCATATGTACCGATTCTCTCAGTATTCTTCAAGCATTAGAAAATCATACAAAGACGGACAATTGGTATATAGAAAACCTCAGACAACTATTGTATGACCTAACTATACTAGATCGTTCCATATTATTTACATGGGTTCCAGGACATTCTGGCATAACAGGCAATGTCATGGCCGATAAACTGGCCAACGAGGCAGCTAATGGACAAGGCCTTCGCTACCATATTGCACTCCCACTAAATGATGTATGGACACTATGTCAGAAACTTATCCGAGAAAAGTGGAACGAACATTGGCGTCAATCTGCATAATTTAAAGGTAAACATTTCTACAATATTCAAAATACAATTGCTATTGAACCATGGTTCGCAACAGGACGTCATATCACTACTCTAGTCAGGCTTCGCTTGAATCATGCCTGTACACCGGAACATCTGTATCGTTTAAGGGCCCCATACACGCGCAGACTTAGTCGGAGGTAAGTCTGCGCAAACCAGTCTCTTCAGACATGTCTCTGTGTGTATGGCCGATAAGTCTGCCGACAAAATGTCTGCAGGCAAGTCTCTGACATTCTGGCGCTGCCTGAATTCAGCCGGAGACTTTGCGACGAAAGCGCTATCTCAGAGTTGCGGCAGAAAATGTATATGTGGTAACCTACAAATACGAACACTGAAATCTTTATTTGCGCGTCTTCTTCGTACAGAGCGCTACAATGTGTCCAAATAACAACTCATCTTCTATACCGGCTATCTAATTAATTCCAATCCGTATACATTTTTCAACCATCCGAAGCGCATAATCTTAAACAGAAAACAGCTGTGCGTGGGCAACTACATACTTCAGACTTACCTCCCGGAGGCACGTCTGTGCAGGTAAGTATTCCAGAATTCTGCATGTGTATGGGGCCACTTAAAGATTAAGGATAACAACTTGTGTAATTGTGGTCACTATGTAGGCACTATAAATCATATTTTGTTTCAATGTGATAAATATCCCCGACAGCAACAACGTTTCATTTCCACTTTACTATCACTCGGATTTCAACTTCCTCTCACTATTTCTTGTTTAGTATACCATCCGACAGTTCGCTTAGCTGAGTTACTGACTAACTATTTTCACGCATGTAATATCCCGATATAATCCGGAAGATCCTGCCTCCTTTATTTGTGATCTGGTCACGTTTGTCTATAGTTGTAAACCGATGTGGTAGATCACACTGGCGTGAAGATGTAGAACCCTGTGTCCCTGTGCTAAATCCCCTGTAACATAACACATGTAAACTTGTTCTGTTGTTCATAATTGTAGTTTCGACGCCTCGAATATTCCTAACCTATTTCCAACACAACATCTCCCAATACACTAGTGTGCACTAGCGCTGTGAAGAGGAGGGGGACCTCCTGTTGATTGAATCGGATATTACGATTACAGTGCTTCTCCGGTGATCTCCGGTTCTACCGACGGAGGCAAAGCAGTTTCGGAGCTCCGGAAGTTAACCGGAACGCCGCCTCCTATTCGCAACAGTAGCTCCGAGTGTAAGGACGTAGTAGGCTGTAATTTCAAACTTACGTCCATGAATGTAGGCGCCCTATGAACATCGTTACCTACATACACAAAAATTGATCTATATCACCGATCTTCCATAGAATACCATTCAACAAAGAACGTATAGTTATTCAAAATAATTAATGCATCTTCTCACTTGTTATCAAGAAAATGTAATTATATCGACATATAATACATATCCTATGTACCTGTAGGTATAAACCCTGTAGATACAACAAACAATATATTTAAATAGGTTCAGTTGTTTCTCAGAAAAGTGCAGGCCCTACCTGTGCAGAACTTACACAGTACACTTCGTTCATTATTATTATTATTATTATTATTATTATTATTATTATTATTATTATTATTATTATTATTATTATGGAAATATTCCCATTATATTGGCGCCAGAATACAGTAGTTTCAAGTTAAATTTGAATTAGTAATTAGCTTTTAATTTCTAGACATATGTAAAGAAACGCGAAAGACGTGCAGAAGTATGGGATGATTATTTACGTGCGGACGGGGGAGTTCAAGCGGTTCAAGTGGTTCAAGTCTGTAAGTGCTCTGCTGTAAAACATGGCACAAATAACTCGTAAACTCCGGCCGCGCGGTGTAGGTGGAAATGCACCCGCCTGTCACCCGTCGGCCCCGGGTTCGATTCCCGGCCGGGTCAGATTTTTAAATTGCAAATTATTAATATCCCTGGCCTGGGGTCTGGGTATTTGTATCATCCTTAACGTTCCTTTCCTCACATTCAACACTTTACCCTACCGCTATTTACATAATACACGCTGGTTTCCTCATATATGGTGCAAGTAGGGGTAAAAGGTCGACGCCCCGAACAAATAGCCTTAAAAAAGTTAAAGAAGGAGTGTAGTTTCGCGCAATAACAGCGACAAGTTATAAGTTCCTGTGAAAATACTCGTTCATTTCTCCCGTCTGAAGTTCACACTACGCTTTTTCATTCAATGTTTGTATGTAAGAATGCTATCTGTAATATCGTCCAATAATAAGGCTATAAACTGAGGGGCCTAATTTCTCACGATAATAGTGGCAAGTTATAAATTCCTGTGAAAATGTTCGATCATTTCTCCCGTACTAAGTTCACACTATAAGCTTGATATTCAATCGGAGGTTCTGAAACATAATTACGTTTGTACGTAAGAATGCTATCTGCAATATCGCCAAATAATTAAGGTATTAACTGAGGGGCCTAGTTTCGCACAATAGTAGCGACAAGTTATAAGTTCCTGAGAAAATGCTAGTTCATTTCTCCCGTACCAAGTTTAAACTACGCGCTTGCAATTCAATCGGAGGTTCTCCGGAGCCTCCGATTGAAAGCGCCCGGAGCCTCCGCTCCGTAAACAACCGCTCCGTTAACAGCGCTAGTGTGTACTTCCGCTTCCCACTATCCTCAAATCTGTCCTTTTCGTACCAGTTCCTTTGATTGGTGAGGTTCAAAGCAACCCAGTGACTGGACGTAGTGCGCTGCGCAGAGTCCAAGATCCAAGAACTAACAACGAAGAAGGAGAATAAGAAGAAGTTTGTTTACTTTGATCAGCTGATGAGGTCATCAGTGATCGAAACCAGCCTATTTATGCCACTATATACGTTTGTCTGATAATCTAAAACAGAAGAATTAAATTTATCCAATTATGATAGAACATAATGAATATGCTTTTGTGTGTGTGGCGCATGCATGCTTGAAATAATTGATATGAGCTATATGGATCGAGGATATTTCACAAATCATGACATGCATCTTAGCAGAAGAGGGAAAAAACAGCTATGTAATATGATAAGAAAGAAAATACAACAGACTCCAGGAACAACTATCACGACTAATGCCATACCACTGCTGTTCGATAAAGATGAGGAAGGTGCAGAACATTTGCAGGTATTGAAAGTAAGAAGAGTTGAGGTGAGTGCTACCATTAAAGAAGGATGCCTAGGAGAAGAAAATCAGCTGAAAGGGATTAATGTGATTCTACCACAATCATTAGAGACAACAATACCAGAAAGCACCGAGTACTCAGGGAAAACTCGTGAAGAAACCATTGAGCTCGTCAGTAGGGGCACTTGGATGAAGAAGGAGAGGAGTTACTGGAGAAGTTGGATGTTGGAGCACCATCAGGACGAACTGAAGGAGGGCAAGCTGAACAACCAGAAATAGGAACGTCAAGTAGGACAAGTATTACTAGAGCAGGATTTTTTAAGGTAAAAGGTAGCAATATTTATAATCTAAAGGGAGAACTAAATTTGTTCCACCAGAATGTTCAATCTTTAAGAAATAAAATTCAAAGTATAGAGGTTTTGTTGGCAGATAACCTACAAGGGTATGATGTTTTATGCTTAACTGAACATTGGTTGATAGAGGATGAGATTTCAAACTTTGTATTAGAAGGTTATGCTCTTGCAAGTAAGTTTTGTAGAAAGAAAATGAAGTGTGGAGGTTCATGTATATATGTGAATAATAATATCAAATGTAAGCAGTTGGATAAATTTGAATATCTGAATGTAGAGGAGCATTTCGAGGCTAGCTTTGTTGAACTAGTGGATTATAAGTTAATACTTATATGCACTTATAGAAATCCTTCTAGTAATGTTGAAACTTTTTATAATAATATTGAAATTATTTTAGATGACCTACAGAATAAGAACAAAAATGTAATAATCATGGGCGACTTCAATGTAGATTTGTTAGGGAATAATGGTGGGCGAGGTAAGCAAAGGCTAGAAATGTTGTTTTCTTTGTACGGTCTAAAGGCAGTTGTAAATCAACCAACTAGAATATCTGGGGATACAAAGTCAGCAGTAGATCAAGTTGTATTGAATGAGGAAATGTGGAACTATGAAATAGAAGTTTATGATACACGTTTTTCAGATCATTTTGCTAAAATTGTGCATCTAATGAGTCGCTATCCGAGTATGTTCAGGACTTAGCTCCAAGCTAAGATTTTCCGGCTCCACTATTCAGAGGCTCAGATTATTGCCAATATAGTTGAAGGTCTCGCCCCCAACTATAGATCATATCTGGCTCTTTCACCCCGACCTGCAACATTCGCCCAGTTGGAAGAAGTTACAGTGTCCGCTGAAGGCATTCGATATGCTGACCAGCTACGCCTGGCATTAGCCCCACCTCCTATAACCGTACCCCCTACTCAGGATTCTGAAACCACCCCGTCACTTGCTTCCAATGCGCGTAATCCCCGTTCATGTTTCAATTGTGGCTCCACGGCTCATCTCAGGCGGGATTGTCCCAAGGCCGGGACATTAGGCAATAGGAAACCTGCGATGGGTGGAGGCTCGTCCACCAATACTTCTTGCCGTAACTGTGGATCAACTAGGCATTTCTCTAGGCAGTGCCCACGTAACACTTCTGGCTCTGGACCCACAGGCCATAGTAGTGCTAGATGTCTAACCGCCAGTTCTGATGACAAATCCCAAAGCATGGCTTCTTGTTTTGTCGATCATGACTGTACCTTGGTTAATTTACTTAATGCTGAGGCTAATGATTGCTCCCAGTCTGACTCGGGTCTTCATTTCTTACAATCTTGTAGGATTTCTGCCATACCTTCTTGTAAACTACCATATTTATGCATAGAGGTAAATAATGAACCTGTCTGTGCATTGCTAGACTCTGGGAGTAGTGTCACCTTGATGAGCAAGACCTGGTATGATTCTATGAAAACTGTTTGCAAGCTACCTACATTACAACCAGTGTCCTTAACATGCCGTACTGCTAACTCCAATTCATTGAATATTGTAGGGTCCCTACAGGTCAAGATTAGAGTCCGTGATTGCACCTGGAAAATGCCAGTGCTAGTGGCAAAAGATTTATCCTGCCAATTCATATTGGGTGCAAACTTTATTGCTAAAACAGGCATGATTTTGGACCTCCAGTTCAACAGATTCCATTTTAAATTTTCTGCAAGAACCTTTGAGCTGTGTGATCGCTCCCCTATTCTGCCTTGCCACGTTAACGCTGTTCCTGAAGATTCCGATGAACCCAAGGCTTTTGATTTTAATCACTTACCCGAAGAGCAGGCCAATCAACTTAAGAAACTCTGCGATAAGTTCCCTGATGTCTTCACCGACAGGTTAGGTGTCACCAATGTATTAGAATATAAAATTGAGGTTACGGATAACATACCTGTTCGCTCTCCTCCGTACCGGTTGTCACCTCCCAAAATGAAAGCCCTGAAGGCTATCATTGATCAAATGCTCGCTGATGGAGTGATACGCCCTTCCAAGTCAGCCTATTCTTCTCCAATGTTTCTGGTTCCCAAACCACAAGGTGGTTATCGGCCTGTAGTGGACTATCGGATGTTGAACCGTAAGGTAGTCCTCCAATCTGTCCCACTTCCTGATTTGCACTCTTGTTTTTCTTGGTTTGCCAATGCAAAACTTTTCACCACTTTCGATTTAAATCAGGCTTATTACCAGATACCCCTTGCCGAAGAATCCAAGCATCTCACTGCATTTGCAACCGATTGGAACCTATATGAATTCGAACGCGTCTCTTTTGGCCTAGCAACTGGAGCGGCTGTCCTTACACGGTTACTAGATTATGTCTTATCGGACATTAAGTTCAAGTTTGTTTATAATTACCTGGACGATCTCGTAATTTTCAGCGAAATCTTCGAGGAACACCTACTCCATCTCAACGAAGTGCTGGAAAGACTGCGTAAAGCAGGTCTAACCCTCCAGGCATCCAAGGTTTCCTTCGCACAACCCCAGATGTCCTTCTTAGGACATATCGTGTCGGGGAGGGTGTCGCAATCGATCAGTCTCGTACTGCCGCCATCCAGAATTTTCCCCCTCCAAAGGACGTCAAGGCTGTAGCCAGATTCATTGGCATGGTGAATTTCTTTCGCAAGTTTATTCCTAATTTTGCTGAACGTGCAGCTCCATTGAACGATTTGAGAAGAAAGGATGCCAAATTTGTGTGGGGTGATGCCCAACGTGAAGCATTCATGGACTTGAAATCTGCCTTATGTAACGCCCCTGTACTGGCTATGCCAGACTTTTCTAAACGCTTCATCCTTCAGACTGACACCTCTTCCTCAGGCATATCCGGAGTTCTTCTACAGGAATTTCAAGAAGGACGTCGTCCTATTTCTTATGCTTCCCGTGCCCTAAATCCTGCTGAGCGCAATTATTCCATTTATGAGTTGGAAGCCCTGGCTGTTGTCTTCTCCTTAGAACGCTTCAGAATGTACCTGGAACATCTCCCTTTCGATCTGGAAACTGACAATCAGGCGTTGAGTTGGGTACTGGCCAAGCCGCGAAAGACCGGTCGTCTAGCACGATGGGCAGTGCGCATCTCAGCCTTCCAATTTCAAGCCCGCCACATTCGTGGCACGGAAAACGTTGTGGCTGATGGCCTCAGTAGGATGTTCCATCCAGACAGCTCTGACCCTCAATCGGAGCCAGTTGACTCATCTCCCGAACAAGTATCAGCTTTTGTCAACGTAATTCTCACTGACTCTCCCTTCCTTTTCAAGGATATTGCTAAACATCAAGAGGATGATCCTGAGTTAAAAGCCATTGTCGACAGGATTAAATCCGGTGAGCATGTTAAGCCCTATATTCTTAAGAATGGTGTCTTGTGTTGTCCTGCTCGTGGTCGCAGAGACCCCAAAATTGTAGTCCCAACTAACCTGGTCCCGGCTCTCTTCAAATACTTTCATGAATCCCCAGTGGGCGGTCATCTGGGCGTTTTCAAAACAAGGGAAAAAATCCGTAACCACTTTATTTGGAAATCCATGGATAGTGAGATCCGTACCCTTGTCAAGTCCTGTAAGACTTGCAACATCAGTAAACCTGCCCCGAATACTCGTCTAGGTCTCTTGTCTTCTGAGCAAGCTTCTCGCCCCATGGAAAGATTGTTCATAGACTATATTGGTCCTTTCCCGAGATCTCGGAATGGTCATCGTTTCATACTCGTGTGTGTTGACGCCTTTTCGCGTTTTACGTGGCTGTTCCCCACTCGGATGGCTAACGCCAACAACACCATCTCGTGCTTGAAACAGATATTCGCCTCGTTTGGACCCTGTCAATTCTTGGTAAGTGATAACGCAAGAGCCTTTACTTCTGCCCAGTTCCGGAATTTCTGTTTTGATCTATCCATTGCTCATGTAACCACTACCCCGTATTACACGAAGCCCAATTATGCTGAGAGAGTGAATCGTAACCTGCGATCTGCCCTAATCGCTTATCACTCCTCAGACCACTCCAAGTGGGATTCCTCATTGAATTGGTTGTCATTTGCATTTAACATTGCTGTCCATGAAAGCCACAAGCAAACCCCTGCTTCGTTGATGTTGGCTTTTACTCCAAATTCTCCTCTATCTAACCTATGGTCAATTAATGATCTTCTGCTCGACGATGCCAGCCCAGAAAAGATCCGAGCTAATTGGCACCGTGCACGAAAGAACTTGAAGGTTTATTACGCTAAGGTCCAGCGTAATTACAACCACGGGCGAAGACCGCACAATCTCTCTGTGGGTGACCAGGTATTTATTAGAACTCATCCCGTCAGTAGTGCTGCGGACCATGTTATCAGTAAGTTGGCCCCCAGATTTCGAGGTCCCTGCACCATCTTAAAGTTCCTTACCCCGGTGACATTATTGGTGAGCGATCCCGAAAGGAAAAGGATCAGCAGAGTACATCTCTCCCAGATCAAGGTACCTTAAGTCTGGTAGGGAAGGGTAAATACCATTGTTGGTGACCTTGTAGATTTAGTTGTAAGTTATTTGTAAGAATTTAGTTATAAAATAATTTTATTGTGAGGTTATTTATAAGGTTTTGGTAATAAGATAATAATAAGTTTTATTGTAAGTTAGTTGTAAGTAATTGTGTAAGTGAATACTTTAGGTATCCTCTAGTGTAATCGATTTAGTATTATAAGTTAGATAAGTTTTAATTTAGGGTCACTACTTGGAATTTTCTTCCTTTTACGGTCAGGTTTAGGGCACCCTCCTGTAGTTTTTCACCCCCACCATAATCTTGTCATGAATTTTAGATAGCAGTGCTTACCCCGGGGCTAGTGCCCTAACATCCCTGGTATGCGAGGGAGTCCCTACTGCATATTCATTAAGCCACCCATCGGGTGACTCTACGCGAGATCTTCAGCCCAGCAGCATACTTTTACCTCAAAGTATTCCCCTGTCTGCTGCCGTTTGTGTGTGTTACAGTGGCTGCAGTGACCAGCTTTTTCGGGCAGCAACCTGAAGTGCCAAATTGGGAGGCACACTGTGTGCCTTGGGCGTCAACATCCGGCATCACTATCCTGCGGGGAATGTCCTGTTGGTGGCAGGCAGACTGGACGTTGTCTCACCCCCGCTTATTTGGTGCAAGAGACCACTGAACTGCATCTCACCTAGGTGTCCGGTTTGGACTGACATTGAATGGAGGCTGGCGTCAAACGGCCGTGTCGGCAGCCACATCATCAGCAAGAACCTGCGCCCTAGCTGTGCTGTGACTGTTGTGGGAAAGTAGTGCAAAAGTGTTAGCAACAAGTAAAGAGTTTTGGTATTTCTAGAATTTGGAAGAAAGTACAGTGTTCACGATTTGGTGGACAGACTACAATTGTCTAATCATATGGGAAAGAAGGCATTTTGAAGTGCAATGTGACAATCCATGTGGATTTTGTATTCAAGAGGTGGATCTATATTATTTTTGAAAATTATGTGACAGTTTGTGTTGGTTGGTTATCGCAAAGGCTACTTCAAGAAATCATGTGTGTTAAAGTAATGTACCTTTACTATTGGTACTGTGTGAAAACGTTCTATCGCTTGCTCCCCAGTGATGTTATATTATTGGTCGAGCAGGGCTCGACTTTCGGGGGGAGGAAGATGTTACAAGTGAACTATGTAGGATGAGTGGAATGTAATTTTTTTAAAGACTTTATTGGCGAAGTACCATATACTGTTTCATTTATCATGACCTAACCTGTACTGTTATTTGTAGAGCATAAGATAATTTAATGACCTAACCTGTACTGTATAATGTTGTAACATAGGCATTTGTAAATAGTAGAATTCTGTCTATAGTTCCTGGAAAGATCTAGAAAGTTGCATAACATTTGTACTGGGTGTATTACTTTGTTGGTATGTGTTCTAGAAAGTGTGTTCTGTTTATTCTGGAAAAATACGACTTTCGCGATCATGCGTATTCTAGAATGTTAGTCTGAGTTCTCGATCCAAAGTAAGGTTGTGATTGGTGAGTCTAGGTGGCGATAGGGAAGACGTGCACGCTGATTGGTTGCCTCCAAGGCCAGTAATTCCTATATATAGTGAGCGAGGTAGTGTTCGAGGGGATTCTGTATCCTGAATTCTGTCGGTCTCGGTTATCTGTCTGCGAGCAGCCTATCTGGATGACGTCCCTCCGGTTTTCGGGATGGCACACTCCCCGGGTAAGCACTCTTGAATTCCGTTCCTGCTAAAAAATTCCATAATATTCCGATTTGGTTTTCATACAGGAGTCTGCCCTAACCTCGCCTAGATTCACCAAATTAGTTACTTATGACGCCTTAGTTTTTCTGCTAGACTTACCTGTTCGTTTTCCGAGGCATTCCGTTTTGTTTCACTAAAATATGTATATTGTAGTTTAATAGTATTTCCCTTGGGGTTTGCCTCTCATAGTTTTGTATCACTTTAGGTACGGTACGCTAGATTTTGGATAACCTGTAAATTGCATTGTACTACTGCACTGGAAACTAGATATACAGCTGATTTGTAATTTGAATTTACACTGCTACGAACAACCTAAATCACTGAACTTATAGCTCATAACTTGGAATGCATATGTAGAATTATCTTGTAAATTATATTTTTAAAACTAAGGATCACGGTGATTCATTTCGGAATCCGCTACCTAAGCCATGTCCATGCCTTTTGGTAGGTTCCCAGCCCTTCCATCTTCCCTTATTGTCGTTCACTAGTTGGCCCTACTGATACTTACGTACTTGTTTTGTTGGAGATCTGCGTATGCTAGCTACTGTTTTTCCGAGTGTGTAGTGTTTACTTATATTGTGTATTGTGCTCTTACGCTCCCTTTTAACTGTGTTTGGCCTTGTTTAGTGTTACCACTGTAGTAGAGGTAACAGTTTTATGCTTAACTGAACATTGGTTGATAGAGGATGAGATTTCAAACTTTGTATTAGAAGGTTATGCTCTTGCAAGTAAGTTTTGTAGAAAGAAAATGAAGTGTGGAGGTTCATGTATATATGTGAATAATAATATCAAATGTAAGCAGTTGGATAAATTTGAATATCTGAATGTAGAGGAGCATTTCGAGGCTAGCTTTGTTGAACTAGTGGATTATAAGTTAATACTTATATGCACTTATAGAAATCCTTCTAGTAATGTTGAAACTTTTTATAATAATATTGAAATTATTTTAGATGACCTACAGAATAAGAACAAAAATGTAATAATCATGGGCGACTTCAATGTAGATTTGTTAGGGAATAATGGTGGGCGAGGTAAGCAAAGGCTAGAAATGTTGTTTTCTTTGTACGGTCTAAAGGCAGTTGTAAATCAACCAACTAGAATATCTGGGGATACAAAGTCAGCAGTAGATCAAGTTGTATTGAATGAGGAAATGTGGAACTATGAAATAGAAGTTTATGATAAACGTATTTCAGATCATTTTGCTAAAATTGTGCATCTAAATTTTAGGGTAATAGGAAACCATAATTTAAAAAATAACAATGTAATTTACAGGGAAACTAGAATGTGTAACAAGGAAAATATTTCATATTTTAACCAGTTATTGGCCAAGGAAACTTGGGAGAGTGTACCGTATATAGAAATAACTCAACTAATGAGGCCTTCAGTGAGTTTTTGGGTTTATTTGATTATTATTATCAAGTGGCAATACCAGTCAAAATGGTAATTGTAAAGAATTATAGAAATGGGTGGATTACAACAGGAATTAGAAATTCAAGTAGACGATTAAGGTTTTTAAGCAAATGTGTTTGTTTGTTTGTTTTGTTTTATTGACTTGTTTTATATGGCGTGGCTCAGGCTATGAAGCCAGCTGTTATGCTAAACCATCTCATATGTACTACATTGTACAAACTACAGAGTATTAACATTTCTAATTACATATAATTAATTATCAAATTAAACTTAAATAATAGTTATAAAAATGGTAAATTTCTTAGAGTCATTATAAAAAACATTAAATACTAATTTCTTAAGTCTATGTACCATTTATAACATATTTTTTAAAATACATTTCTACTATGTATGTCTCTAATTACAGCCGGAAGGGAATTCCAAGAGCGTATGGTTGCAGGTATGAATGAGTTGCCGTAACCGGTCGTGCGGTAAATTGGGAAGCTCGGCAGGGAAGAGGTTTCTGACCTTGTAGGTATACTGTTTGGAGATGACAAGTATTTAAGATCCATTCTCAGATAACTTGGTGTGTCTGTACGGAGGATGTTGTGAATAAGCGAACAGGGTGAAGGTTTCTTCTCTCCGCCAAATATAACCACGACAGCTGTTCAAGACAAGGTGATATATGATAATACCTGGGCATATTTAATACAAAACGGATGCATGTATTATAAGCCCGCTGAAGTTTAGCGTTAAGGGTGGTGTTTAGGTTGTTGTATATTACGTCACCATAATCGAAGATGGGTAGAATTAAGCTGTGAACAAGTAACTTTCTCGTATTTAGAGGAAGGAGATCCCGTAAACGTTTAAGAGAGTGCAAAGGAAATAATAATCGTTGGCATATTTTCGTCGTGTGTCCCGTCAAGTTTAAGTACTTATCAAAAATGACGCCAAGCTTTTTTACAGTTTCGCTTATTTGTATTGATGTTGCGTGGAATAGGATTGGGGGAATTTTAACACTTTTCAGTTTGGCATGATTACTTTTGGATCCAATTATGATTGCTTGCGATTTGAATGGATTGACTTTAAGAGAGTTATTTTTAGTCCAGTCTTTTATATTTTCCAGGTCATCGTTTAGTTTGTTAATGTCTAGGTGGATGTCTTTCGGGTTTGTTTGTATATCAAGTTGTATGTCGTCTGCGTAGAAATGGTATTTACACATTTTTATATGTTCTGGTAGGTCATTTAAGTACAGTGAAAATAGCAGTGACGCTAGAACACTGCCCTGAACTACGCCAACTTCAGTTTGTTGCCAGTGTGATACTTTCGTACCTGCTGAAACGCACTGCTGCCGCCCAATTAAATAAGTGTGTAGCCACGTCAGTGCGCTTGAAGAAAATTTTTGTGCTTGTAGCTTAGCTAATAATATTTCCCTGTCCACACAGTCAAATGCTTTACTTAGGTCTAAAAGTACAAGGATAGTCATTTGTCCGTTGTCCATGCCAGCTTGAACGTCATTTGTAACTTTTAGTTGTGATGTGGTTGTGCTGTGGTTGTGCTGTGGTTAGGTCTAAATCCTGACTGGTATTCGTCGAGTAAATTGTGTTTGTTAAGGTAATTTGTTATCTGCTTGTGAACGACCTTTTCTAATATTTTACTAAGACAAGGAAGTATGCAAATTGGTCGAAAGTCTTCGGGTTTTGTTGGATTATCGATTTTTCTTATCGGTCGTATTATGGCACTTTTCCATATATTGGGAAAAATTCCTGTCATAAGTGAGGTATTTATTATGTGTGTAATTGTTGGGAGAACAATTTCAGAGAGTCTTTTAATTAATGTCAAATTTATTCCGTCACATCCTGTAGTCTCTGACTTTATTTCATGAATTGCTTCTCTGGCGTCATTAAGAGTTACATGTGAAAAATAAAATTCTTCTCCATCGTTTTTTGTTTTCGTATGTAGTCTGTCGATTGTTTCCCTTTTAGTTCGTTCGTCTGTATGTGAATTTTGTGAGCAGAAAAATTTATGTAATTCGTCTAATGGCAAGTCAGTGTTGTTTTCATCGGTTTTATTTTTTGTCAAACCAATTTTCCGAAGAATTTTCCAAACATTGTGAAAGGGAGTAACACCTCATCTGAATTGAAGGATTATTATAAGAAATATAAGAACATATATCAAGAAGTTTTGAAGGCTACCAAAAGATTGCATAATGAGAATGAGCTAAAAAAATTCGAAAAACAGGTCTAAATGTATGTGGAACATTATAAAAAGGGAGAAATGTACTCCAGTTCCATTAAAAAATAATATTACTCTTGCAAATGCAGGGAAAGAAGTCAGTGATCCAGAACAAGTTGCAGAAATCTTTAGTAAGTATTTTCTAGAAGCAGTTTTGAGGTTATCGGAAAATTTTCAAACATCAGTGACAAGAACAAACTTGACAGTTCACAGGAATGTATCATCCATGTTTCTTACTCCTGTGACTGAGCAAGAGATAGATAAGATAATAAAACAGATGGGTAAAAAGAAGTCTTCTGGTTTAGATGGTTATTCAAACTACCTTATTAAATGCTGTTACCAATACATAATCAAGCCTCTCTGTTATTTGATAAATTAGTCACTATCCACTGGTAAATATCCAGACAAATTCAAGGTAACCAAAGTTGTTCCGATACATAAAAAGGGTAGTGCAGAAGATGCTGGTAACTATAGGCCTGTCTGCCTCCCCTCTGTATTCTCCAAAATACTGGAAAGAATTATGTACGATAGACTGTTATCATTCTTAGAGAAGCATAATATATTAGCTGGTTGCCAGAATGGCTTTCGTAAAAATAGATCAACTACCACAGCATTCATTAACTTTATTGAACGGATATATGACACACTAGATGGGAAGGGTGCATGTTTAGGTATTTTCTTGGACTTAACAAAAGCTTTTGATATAATTGACCACAGCTTGCTTTTAGAAAAGTTATACATGTGTGGAGTTCGGGGAATGGCCTATGACTGGTTCAAATAATTTTTAGGGGATAGAAGACAGATTGTTGAAATATCATATACCGGTACTGATTTGAGAAAAAATGTAATTAAGAATGTGTATTCCTGTGCCAGAAACATAGGTCATGGTGTTTCACAGGGGTCAGTTTTAGGACCATTATTATTTTTAGTATTTATTAATGATATCGTCCAAATTGTCGATGATATTCAAGGAGTGCAATTAACTTTGTTTGCAGATGATATTACCGTTTTTGTAGCTGATGAAAGTTCTGAAGGGTTAGAATTGAAGGCAGGCAATATAGTGAGTAATATCCTGAGCTGGCTTGAAGATAATAAATTAATTTTAAGTAAACAGAAAACTTCTGTGATTAGATTTCACCATAACATTAACTTAAATATGGAAATTAGTCCAATATCATTTGGAGAGACCATAATTGAGTACTCATCATCAACAAAGTTTCTTGGCTTGTGGATGGATGAATCATTAACCTGAGAAAACATGCAGAGTTTATGGGGAAAAAGCTTAGTAGAATTTATTTCATGATAATATCTTTGAAAAATAGTTTTAATTTAAAGACTTGCCAAATTATGTATTTTGCATATGTCCATCCCATACTAACCTATGGGATCATTTACTGGGGGAATTCACGATATAGCAAAGTCATCTTTAAGTTAAAAAAGAAAATAATTAGAGGAATGGCTGGTGTCGGCAGGAGGACAAGCTGCAAGAAATAATTTAAACTTTATTTTATTTTACCATTGCCTAGTCTTTATATCTTCCATACACTTGTATATATGAAGGAGAATGTAAACAGCTACACCATAAACTCTGATGTACATAGGTATAATACTAGAAATAAACACAGTCTGCACATAGAACCACACAAAACTAAGCTATATGAATCAAATTTGAGTTATGCAGGAATACATTTATTTAATAAATTACCAGACTACATTAAGCAGAAAAAACCATGTTCAAAATTTAAGAAAGAATTATTCAAATTTGTTTCTAACCGTTGTTTTCATTCTATTGAAGAATACTTAGCTCTTGAAAATTAACTTATGTATCACTTTTTTTTTAAATCTGTGCCTCTTTACCACATTGTATATTTCTCATTATTTATCTTGGGATGTATATTACTGTTTTATCCTTTGTTACTGTAAATATGATTATTGACGTGTCCCATATCACTGTATGATCAGTTGGACGAAATAAAATACAATACAATACAATACAATACAATACCAGGTTCTTCACTTTCATTTATCCTTCTTTTTGAGGTCTCGATAGACTTTCACTTTACCAGTCTTCATGACCCTCACCTTCCTTTGGCCGCTACCTACTTTGTTTTCCAAAGTGTCGGATCTCTTCACTCTGATTATTGTTTATAGAGGATTGTTGCCTAGTTCCTCCTAAAACAATAATCACCACCACATCCGCCTTGCATCGATACAGTCCATTTGACTTGAATCTAAATTATCTGCTATATAATGTTGGAATCGTACAAGTTGAGCCTCACTGGAATAAATTTTCCTGAATGTGAACAGCCTTCAATCAAACCAGAGCTTATATGCAACGCACATTTAAGCTGACTGGCCTGTAATTATCTGTCTTATGTTTATCACCCTCTCCTTTATACAGTGGGGCTACAGCTCCTTCTTACAAACAGTAAACAGATCAATATTTCAGAGATGGTAGCATATTCCAACTGATTGCCCTGAATTCTTAAAAAAGCCAGCTGCTTTTTTAGCCTTTACTTTTTGTATATCTTTCTTGTAAATGTTGTTATTATCATAGGTAAATTCCACTATTTTGCCTGTATTAGTCACCTCCTCAACCTGGAAATTAATCTTACATCCAACTATCTTTGCAGATTGCTAATTGAATTCTTATGCTTTCTGGAAGTCCTTGCATATACACTCTCCTAGTTTATTAATGTTACCTGGAATGTCCATCCTGGAACTTATGTCTACCTTAAAGTACCTATACATACCTGTCCATTACCCCCCTAAAATTCATATGGCTCTCAATTATGCTTGCCGTCATGTTATCTTTAGCTTACGATTTTGCTAAATTAAATTTCCTAGTAAGTTCTTTTAGTCTCTCCTTACTTCCTCATATATTCCTACTTTTTTGTAACCTGGACCTCTGTTATAATACAGTGGATTTTTACCATTCCTTACCACTTTATAAAACACCATACCTGTTTTAAAACTCCCCAACAATTTTATTAAAACCCATCCCATAGTCTGTTTGTATTTTCATTCACCATTTTTAACTAATAATTAATTTTTAAAAACTCCTCTACGTCTCTCCTATCAACCTTATCATATTGCCTAATAGTCTTACAGAATTCTTTTTCTCTCATTTATTTTTAAATACAACAGCAAAGATCTTCATGATCACTTCAATTTTTTATAGTGCTCATCTGGTTTTATTAGCACCATGTCTAGAATATTATCCCTCTATATTTTTGTTCCACCTCCTTCTGATTCAGCTGTCCTTCCCAGATTAACGTATTCACCATTTGTCGGTCATGTTTTCTGTCATTCACATCAGTCACCACTGATCTCCATTTATGGCAGTTGCTCATGTGGCAGATACCCTATCTGTTGTTTACTCATCTTTTCTTCAAGAATTGCAAAGAATTTAAAAATTTATTAAACATCTCCTTTGGTAAATTATTCCAATTACTAACTCCCCTACTTATAAAAGAATATTTGTCCCATTTTGTTCTCTTGAATTCTAACTTTACCTTCATATTGTGATGTCAAACTTATTCGATTACCAATGTCATTCCACACCATCTCTCCACTGACAGCTCAGAACGTACCATTTAGTCTCCTAACACCGATGATTTCCCAGCCCAAATTCTGCAACAGTTTTGGTAGTGCTTCTGTTCTGTAAGAAATCACCCAGAAGAAATTGAGCTCCTGTTTTTGGACTTCTTCCAGTTCTCGAGTTGAGTAATTCTGGTGAAGGTCCCATACACTAGAAACTTACTCTTAATTGGGGTATTACCAGAGACTTATATGCCCTCTCCTTTACATCCTAACTGCAACCCATAAATACCCTCACAACCATGTGCAGAAATTAGTACCCTTTATTTACAATCACATTTATGTGATTACCCCAATGAAGATCTTTCCTTATATTAACACGCAGATACTTACAGTGATCCCCATGAGGAACTTTCACCCCATCAATACAGTAATGAAAACTGAGTGGACTTTTTCTATTAGTGAAACTCACAACCTGAATTTTAACACCGTTTATCATCATACCATTGCCTGCTGTCCATCTCGCAACATTGTCAAAGTATTTTTGCAGTTGCTAACAGCCTTATAATTTATTTATTACATCATCTGCAAAAAGCCTTATCTCGGATTCCAGTTCTTTACTTATATTATTTAAGGTCCAATTATACTGCCTTGAGGAATTCCCCACTTAATGATTGCAGCACCATTACCATCAGCATTGAAACACCAACTTCATTTTACAGTAATATGTAGGAATTATTTTCAATAAATGTCAACTCATTATTTTTATGTACATTCATTCATTACAATATTAATAAAATACAATAGTACATGAGAAAACATGATACACTCCTCATCTTGCAGCTATTAAGAACTCATTGGTACTGTTTTACATTTAAGCTAAGCAGGGTATTGTGGAAGGCTATTAAATAATTATATAGAAGACATATTGAAAAATGAAAAAATAAATGCAATGACAAATTTATTAGTTCCAAAAATAAATGCATGGCAGCTTGTGCTGAATTAATGAAACTTCAAGGAAGGTAGCACAGGAACCTGCAGCCATTGTGCCAAATATACTGAATGATTCGTTTGAAAATACTGTAAAAGAACATGTCAAAACTGGAAAATTATCTTGACTTACTCAAGGAGAATGAAGATACATTTACAGATATGCTGAGTAAACTACCATGAAGAAGTGAAAAAAATATACATCGCATGAAGTTGCACCTAGGGAAATTTTTCAAAATAGTTAAAGAACTCAGGAACTCCAGGACAGATGAGTACAATGGGCTCTCCTCAATACCAAATGAATATGTTTGCATATTGTAGAATGCAAAAAATAGTCACAGCATGTACATGGATACTCATGAATACATATTTTATATTCAGAGCAAATAAATGGGCAGCAGAATGACCTGTTATGCATTCTTTCCTGACACTATAAAAGTAATATGTCCTGCTTTTAACCTTACATGAAGTGGAACTTTCCACTGTCATATCATCAATACACATTTCTAGACTGTTTTGGTGTCTCTGCCTTATATGTTGCACAGCTTTGTTAAGTGTTCCTTTATTTACTTTTACCAACCTATCAAACACTTTGTGTTTTACCACCGACACCACAGCATTTATGCTTTTATCCATCTTACTGACTCAGAGACCTTTCATTACCACTTGTTTTAGAACTTTGTGAAAGGCTTCTAAAGACATATTTGTATTAAGGTGCATTCCTTATCAGTAACAATAGGCCCACTGATCACACCTACTAACATATATTTTTTCGAAGTACACACCAAACTATTTTCACAAGCGTCTTGGAAGTTGTTGAGCTCACTGTGGAATTCAACTACATCTTCACACTGCAACAATATCCTTAGGTGTTTGTACACAGTTGCTTTGAATTCCTGGCTACCATGGATTTTAGAGGAAATGTTCTTTCAACAAGCCCTATCCATATGCCACATGCATAGAAGTTTATTTAAAGGGGCACATGGGCACTCATATGACAGTTTGTAGGGAAGGGGGACTAGACCTGGGGAATCTTTTCAATATTTAGGAAGGTGAATGGCGACTTGTATTTCACAGTAGAATAACACCCACAGTAATCTCCTGACTGGAAGCACGGCACTACCACTTCTACGTAATACCGACTTTTAAATCATATTCTTGAAAGAAAAACACCTGACTAAATTAGATTTTTTCCTTTCCCTGAGAGCTAGAGGAGGCTGAGGCCCCCCTTGTCCCCAGGCATGGGTGCCCTTGAAGGGGTACCCATGACTTCCACCCATGCATTAGAGATTGAAGCCTAATTATCAGTTATCAGTATCTGCAAAGGAAAATCAACCGCAAATATTGATTGTTTGACAACATAAAAAGAAAATTTCAGCACACTGCAGTCTGTTTTATTAGAGTAACAGAATGCAACAGGGAATCTCTCGTTGTATTCATCTAACATCAATAATGTTGTAAGTGAGAAGTCATAAGCATTTGTCCCATGAGTACTGTCCAATTAAATTATTTTTTCCCAAACTCCACAAGCATTACTTTCTGCACATCAGTCATAATTATTAATACAAAATCATTCTCTGTCAATCCGTATTGTGGGGCATACTCATTACCTTGTTCTTTTAACCTATCTATCCCAATGCACACACTTTCTACATCTTTCTGACTCTATTTATCACATCTAATCTAAAATCATGAAAGAGTATTACTCAGGTCATGTCTTTACAGAAGGTGTAGCCTGGTAATCTGCTTAGTATCTAAATTGTCTCTGATATTTTTCAGAACAGTGTCAAAGGAAACATACTGAGCCAACCGGCCAGCAGTTTACCCCCTCTCTTCTTCTGACAGCAGGATATGTCCAACTTCTTTGCGATGTCCAAAATGTACATTATTGTAAAGAACATACACACTTTATTTATTTATCTTACATTAACGCTGAATTTTCATATGCCGTATTCCCTTTCCTCTCTTTTCGACCAATTCACTGCGATGACAGAAATAAGTAAATACAGTTGTCGATGTCCTCTTATGTCTTGGTGGACGAGTTAGAATATATGTATCTGGATTGAGTGTCCTTTTCTTCCTTTGATTTTCATACCTTAAATTCTTGAAAAGAACAGAAAAACTGAATTACTAATTATTAACATTAAGATAATAATAAACTCATTGCACGGCTCATCTTGTGTTATTATAAGTGTCATTCCATAAAAACTCACAAACTACGACAACAAATCAGTCATTCACTTTCTTTTACTAAACTTGTTTGTATAATACTTGTGCCCGCCTGGTGACCATAATTGTTAAAGCATTGATGTCTACACAGTCTGACACCATGGTTAGTCGGTTCGAGTCTCATTGATCGAAAACATTTTGGCCACCAGGGTAGGGAAAGTGGTGGTGTACAATTCCTAATCACTAGATTGCGTGCCAAAAGCTTGGATTAAATTCCAAACCTCTCCGCAGTGCTCATATGGAATGAGGGTATATGACGCTGTTGATGGTGATTCGTCCGTTGGATGGGGTCGTTAAGCCATGAGCAGACCCTTAGTGCTATTCGACAGGAGTAGGCTATGTGCTGTCACCTGGTTTCACCCTCTCCCTTCCTACTATCATATATCGCATCGTTCATTTCATCTCTTTAACTCCCCTGATGAGGCTGACACCAGGAAGGGCATTCAGTCATAAAAACCTGCCATGACTGATTCATCTCAAAGCATTCCCAACCCCGTAGATAAAATGGGACAAGGTTTGGACAAACAAAAAAAACATTGTTTGTAGAGTACTGTTTTGGTGATCTAATGTTTACTGTTTTTTGTCCAACCCTTGTCCCGTTTCTCTACGGGATCGGGTATGAGCTGAGGTGAGATGAATCTGTCGTGGCGGGTGTTTACGATTGGATGCCTTTCCTGACATCAATCTCATCAGAGGAATTAATAAGATTAAATGAATGACGTGATATATGATAACAGGAAAGGAGAGGTTGAAACCCAGTGCTGGCATGTACCCTACTCCTTTTGAACAGTACTAGGGGGTCTTCTCAACACTTAACGTCTACATCAGACGGACAAATCACCATCAACAGCGTCATATGCCTTAACTCCATATGAGCACTGCGGAGAGGTTTGGAATTCAATCCAGGCTTTTGGAACGCAATCTAGTGGTCATAAATTGTATACCACCACCTCCCCTACACTGCCGGCCAACATTCAGATAGTGAATTTTTTTTCGACCAACAGGACTCTAACTGGCTAACCTCGGTATCAGACCATTTAGACTCCAGCGCCTTAACGATCATGGCTACCAGGCAGGCTGAGCTAATGTTTATTGTTGTGTTTTAAAAATGACTATCTCAACATAAAAATGTGATTTCCATGCATACTTCCATGAATAAAGTTTGAACTTGAGAATTTTAAGCGAGCTTCAGATAATTTTGGTAAATACCTCTGACTATACTCTGTTAAGTTGGATACTCAGAAAGCACCATTAAATACAAGTACCACTGGACTAGGCTAGGATCGAACATACCAACTTGAGCTCAGAAAGCCAGTTCTCAACAGCCCTAGTTATCCAGCCCAGCCTGAACATCTGATCAGTATATTCAAGCACTGAATTACTCAGAAAAATATTACTGGAAATTACTCCCGAGTATGAATATCCACAGCCTCTTTTTTTGTCATTCAACCGGTCAGGAATGGAACACATGAATCCCCATCTACTGGTGAGGATAGGAACTGTGCTGGCTGCCGAAGCCTGTCACACTACTCTGGGGCAATGATTAATAACTGAAAGATGAAATGATACTGGAGAGTGTTGCTGGAATAAAAGATGACAGGGAAAACCGGAGTATCTGGAGAAAAACCTCTCCTGCCTCCTTTTTGTCCAGCACAAATCTCCCATGGAGTGACTGGGACTTGAAACATGGAGGCTGGAAATCACTCTTCAAGTGCTTGATTCATTAATATATAAGCAGAGGCTACCAATACTTTACAATACTATTGACTCAATCATTCACTAAGACTTGTGTAACTTGATCCAACAACAGGTTTATTTCTTTCGAAACAAGCTATTTGGAAGAAAGTAGTGGTTATAAATTATTTTATGGAAAACTATTCTTCAAAATGCAATTCTTTATATCTGGAATAAACCATTCATTATTATTTCCTTTTGCAGAGTTTCAAGTAGGCTTACTGAATGACAAAATTTTGTTTAAAAGAATATAGGTATTTAATGAACATGTGAGGAAAATGTCATAACATTTTGTGAAGAGCTTGTAGCAGGTTATGATATTTCATGGAATCCCTTAATAAACTTTAATGAATATGTAAAGAACATTTATGCATTTAATTATCTCCATATGGATTGCCTAACTAGGTACACTGAACAAAAATATGAATATGAACATCTGTTGCATAACTATTATGATACAATGGTTGAACATTCTTCCTACCGGTGCCTTTCATGTTACCGAAAGACATTTCTGTGATAGAACATCCTTCAAGAATTAATTCACTGTGGTCACGTAACACATGCTGACTCAACTCTTGGCGATTCACACTGATATACGGACAATTCACCTCTGAAACGAAAAAGACAGGCGTTTGAGTAAGAACATCAAATCAAAATCAAATCAAAATCTCTTTATTTGCAAATGAGGTGTCTACCTCGGTGGCAAATGGTACACTAAAATACATTATTGTCAAGCACTAAATTTTAAATTAACAGGAGACGAAGAAAATTTTCCTAGAATACAATGTTATACAATTTACGCTAATAATTTTTTCTATTAAACACACACATCATTCTTAATAAATTTATATTGTTTACAAAATTCTACTTATAATATCTTACAAACATATTCAACTCATATACAGTACGGTATGTGAAATTACTTCTAATAATACTATACAACTGGTATAAGATTAAAATTAACATTGAATTTATTTACATATTTATATTTTACCCATTTTGGAACCTAAGTAGCATAACGACCTGCTGCGTCTTAACCAGAGCCCCTTTTGCCACCACTTTTCAGAGTTCCTGAAGGGCCTTCACAGCTACCGTAGCGGTCCCAAGGCTCTCGAGGTCCCCACTGTACTTCACCCCTACAGGCAGTCCCCTACTTTGGCTGTCCAAACTCCATGGACCAGGGGATGGAATTTTTTTTAACACACATTTTTTATTTGCAGTAACCTGCACTGGTCGAATGCCCTCTAACATTTCATTTATTTTCCCTGTTGCTGTTTATTCTCTTCTTGAATACCTGTACAGATTTTGGAAAAGGATCAAACACTACCCCTGGTAAACTGTTCCACTCCTTCACACCCTTCCCAATGAATGAAAATTTACCCCAATTGCTTCTGCTAAAATTCCTTCTCATTTTATACTTGTGGTCAGTTCTGCCAACATAATTATTTTCCAACTGAAGCCTCACACGGATTTCTCCCCATGCTTCTTCTCCTGTATAGGCTCTATATAATCCTATAAGTCTAGTTTTCTCCCTTCTCTTACTTAAAGTTTCCCACCCAAGTTCCTCTAACATTTCTGATACACTACTGTTTCTCCTGAAATCCTCTGTTACAAATCTTGCTGCTTTCCTCTGCACACTATCTATTTCTTTTATTAGGTATTCTTGGTGAGGATCCCAAACACTGTTTGCATATTCCAATAATGGACAAACCATACTTAAGTAACTTTTTTTTTTAATTCTTTGTTGCATCCTTTAAGTAACCTCATTATGACATGTAACGATCTGTATGCTTTCCCAACAATGTCATCAACATGACCCTTCCAGTGCAAATTACTTTCAAATCTCACACTTAAGTATTTGCACTTGCCATCTTTTGGGATAACTACCTCATCCAAAGTATATTCAAATTCAGTTTTAAAGCTCCTGTTTGTAAATGTTGTAACAGTATTTGCCTCCATTAATCTTCATATTATTTTCTTCAACCCATTCCTGGATACTGTCAAGGTCCCTTTGTAATTCTGAACAATCCTCAATGTTATTTATTTCCCTATAAACAATTATGTCATCTGCATAAATCTTATTTTCGATGTTATATTGTTCCCTATGTCATTTGCGTATATTCAGAAAAGTAACGGACCGATTATACTACCCTGTGCAATTCCCTTCCAGACTTTCTCTTCCTGTGATATATTATTTCCTACTTTGACTTTCTGAACCCTTGAATTTAGAAATGTTCTTATCCAACGTATAACCCTTACGTCCAATCCTATTCCCTCCAATTTCTTTAATAATATTCCATGTTCCACTCTATCAAAGGCTTTGGAAAGATCTATGGCTATGCAATCTAACTGGCCTCCTGAATCCAACTGATCTGATATGTCCTGCTGAAATCCCACCAGTTGTGCCTCGCAAGAAAATTTCTTTCTAAATCCATACTGGCTCCTCATGAACCAACTTTTATCATCACATATCCCTCTGATGTACTTTGCTATTAAACTCTCCAGTATTTTACAAACTATACTGGTCAGGCTGATTGGTCTGTAGTTCCCTGGTTTCCTTTTATCACCCTTTCCTTTATAAATTGGTATTATTATAGATTCCTTCCATTCCTTTGGTATCACACTATTATTTATGACATAGTCAAAGAGAAATTTTAAATAAGGCACTATATACCACCCCATTGTCTTTAATACCTCCCCAGTAATTTGATCACTTCCTGCTGCTTTTCCTTGCTGAAGCAGTTGGATTTCTCTGAAAATATCATCAATTGTGAATGAGAAGCTTCTTGTTTCCCTCTGTGTCTCTCCCTCTCTATCTTCTGTTACGGTTTCCAAGTCCTGACAATCTTCTACTGAATCTCGGAATTCCCTACTAAATAGGTTTGCTTTCTCAGTATCTGTTAAATAGTGTTCACCCCCTTCTCCCACCATTGTAGGAATTTGGATTCCTTTTCCTTTTTGATTCCTGATATATGAATACAGCTTTTTCCATTTCCCTTTGTGGTCATTACCCTCTTGGAGAATGCCATTCATATAATTCTCTTTTGCTTCCTCTTTCACTCTATTCAGTTCCCTCATTAGTTGTTTTCTAGTTTCTCTATTCTCCCTACCTTCTTTGATTTTCCTGTTTACTACTCTACATTTTCTTTTTAATTTTCTTATTTCCCTTGTGTAATAAACAGGGTCTGAGGTAATTTTATCCTTCTTAACAGGTACAAATCTCTTCTCTCCTTCCCAAATGATTCCTTTGAATTTAGCCCAATGTGTATCCACGTTTCTTCCTTCACTTATCCAACAACTGAATTGTGATTTAAGGTAAGTCCCAAATTCATCAACTTTAGTTTTTCTGTACAATTTCTTGTCTTGTGTAACCCTCTTATTAAGCCTTTTTGGTACGAGTCCTACATCCATTATTACAGCCTTATGGTCTCCTATTCCTTCAATTACCTCAGTTTTATCAACAATTTCCCATGGTTTAACCAAGAATACATCTAGTAAGTTATTGAGACGAGTCGGTTCTTGTACTACTTGTGTAAATCCTCCCTCCCAAATTAACTTATTTGCCAGTTTCTGTTCACGGGCTTCACTTGCAGCTCCATTCCATTCAACTTCAGGCAAGTTTAGATCTCCCCCAATTATTACCGTATCATTATTGTTTTTATGAGTATAATCTATTATTTTCTCAAATATTTCCATATCTCTTTCCTCTCTTCCAGGCCTATATGTTCCTATAATTCCCACCTCCTTCATATTATCACAAACTAATTTTATCCCTAATATTTCATCCCTTTCTTCAGTAAACCATTCATGCGAACAATAAGTTTCCTTCACCAGAATAAATACCCCTCCTCCTTTTTTATCTCCTCGGTCTCTACGATAGACTGTATACCCTTCTGGAAATACTTCTGTATTACCCACCCCTTCTCTCAACCACGATTCCACTCCTATCACCACATCCGTCTCATAAGATTCCATCAATGTACCGAATTTTAAATGTTTATTTACTACACTCTGACAGTTTACCAAGAGCAATCTCAGACCTCCTTCCTCCCTAAAACTTGACTGTTGCAATTGGGTAACATTTGACTCATGAGTTGAGAACGTCCCTGGAACCCAGATCCTTGTACATAGATCTTGATTTAAGGGTCTGGGTTTTCTGGCAAGTTTCCCTGTATGTGCCAGTTTAGTGGTATGGGTTTTCTTAAGTACAGATTAGTTTGCAAATCTCTGTTGATAATTGTAGCAATTTGTCTATAGAGAGTTGCTTTTCCATTACCATTTAGATGTAACCCATGTCTAGGCCTGCCAAGACCTAAAGTATCTACTACATAGACATTTCTAAAACTCTTACATAATCTCTTGATTTTTATATTTACATCATGTACAGCTTTGTTCACACATGAGTCCTCTAAAAGGTCATACCTGTGTGGCACATTTACTACAATTACTTTTGAGTCAGGTAGTTTGGAAATGTTACCTCTGAGAGTCGTAATTAGTTCCTCATCTTCATTTGCAGCAATGTCATTTGTACCACTCACAATCACCACATAATTGTCCTTCTCTAACACAGGATCACAACTTGAAAGGACGTCTTCAGTTTTGGCACCTGGTTTTATTAGCCCTAAAACCTCAGTCTCTGGATTCTGCAGCTCATCCTTGATGCCTTCTGCCATACCCCGCCCTTGACTGTCTGCGTAGAGATGAATCTTTGGCGATCTTGACTTTCGGTTGGTTTTCTTACCTCCACTGGATTTAAAATTATTTGGAAAACTTGGTGTGTCTTCTTCTGGAACTTGCTGCAATAACTGAAATCTATTTTGGCACTGCAAAGAGTTTTTTCCCGGTTTTAAGTTGTACGTAGTTTCTCCCATATGTTTAACATTAGGCCTAAAATGGCCACGCGTCACTTCCGTCCACGGCGATCTTTCTTCTCCAATGTCTTCTTTATCTTCCAGTTTCTTTATTCTGTCCTTTAAGCATTCATTTTCATGTTTCAGAGCGCATACGTCCTCTTGTAGCACTCTTAAAATCTTAATTATAGTTTCGTAAGTCTCTCTTTCTTGTTGTTCTGCCTCACTATCAGTTTTTTTACACTCGGCACACAGCCACTCACTTTCTTCAATATCAGTCCTATTTACAATATTTGCACAACGAAAATGGTACCATTCATCACACTTACGACACAGAATCCCATTTTTAACTACACTTCTGCATTTGCCACATTTTTCACTGCATCTTACACCATTATCTACTACGGATATCGCAGACTCACACACAGTAGCCGCCATCTTGGAACCGTCGGGCTCAGTCCATTGCCTCTAAACGATTCAACTCGTAATATGGAAATCATCAGCACTTACCAGGACAGTCTATTATTTGTGAATTTTGCATATTCTGACTGTAGATTTGGTCTCTGTCTGCGTGTTTGTTTTGTTTCCAAGTGCTTAGGGGGGAGTCGCCCTCGGCTTGTGACCTTGAAGATAGCGGCCTTTTAGGACCGCAGTTCGTTTGTTTGGTTTATATTTTCTTGTCTACTTAATCTCGCCACATGTTTATTTCACCACGTATTGTTGGAGCGGGGATATTTATGGGTTTATTGATAAGTGTGTGTACCTTAGTTATGTTGGACTGTGAGCTTTCATCCAGTCCAGGTCTTGTATTGTAAAGCTTTGATTACGGTAGCGCATGGGTTCGAGGTCATGTGACGCAACATTTTTACGCACGGGAGATTGCTTTTTGATTTTTCTTTTGCCCAGATAGTTCTCTTATGTTCCTCTTTCGACTTATTCTGTTATTCCACCCTTGTTCCAGCCCGGCAGACCGATGGTTTTGTGACGAGGAGAGCCTCAGCGATATCATATTGGAACATATCAGATATTCAAACTCTTTGTATATATGATTTTGGCTTTAAATTTTGTAATAAATTCATCACGTTATTTTATGAATGCAGCTTGGTTTCTCGTATTTTGTTCATTTTTAATTTAGATTATTCTTACCTGATATGTCACATATCCTGTTGTTTATCGTAATTTCCCCCTTTATTTCCATTGTATCCCTGAGATGTGCGCGACTGAGTTGCTGTGCGAGGATATGTGTTCAGGTAAGACTATGTGCACAAGCTCACGTTTGTGGGAGTTTTTTCACTACTGTGCTCTGGGTTCGAGACCGGTATTCGCCTGGCCGGAACCACAGGGCCCTGTAGGACACAATACCCCAACGAGAAAATCATATATGCGGCAGCTGGAACAGCACGGATACCGAGACAGAAATCCCGGTACACTATGCAACCGTAGTAGATCTGGGAAGACCCGGTCCACAGCAACAACGACAACAACCACTACATCATAGTGAGCGCTCCTCTGCCATAAGACGACCAGTAGACGGAGGGGCAGGAGATCAAGACCAAGATCATTTCACGTCCCGTGCACAAAAGAGGATACAAAAGGGTACATCAACGGCATCCGCCGGAAAACTACGTGCCGCAAACAAGACTGCATGGCTGTATATAGGACGCGTGAATCCAAATGTAACCGCAAGCGATGTCGTAGGTTACACAAAAGACAAGGAAATAGAAACCGGCATAAAATGTGAGGAGCTCGTCACCAGAGGTGAGAATAAAGCCTTTAAATTTGGGATTCCCTTCAAGAGGAAGGAGGATGCTTACGACCCAAACTTTTGGCCAGTGGATGTGATCTACCGGCCTTTTCGCTATTGACCATGAAATCTCGCGAGATGCAAGCAGTCAGGAAGTGAAGTTACTTCTATGGAATATTGAAGTCCTAATAAACGCCACGAACTGAACGCCAGAAAATATTATTGACCCATATGACGTTGTAATACTGGTTGAAACCTTCCTAACTTCAGATTGGAATGCGAGAAATCACTACACAGTGAACTATTTGGCAGAGCAAGGTATGGTAGTGAGGCCGAAAGGAGGAATCACCTGCCTTTTAAAGGCTCACTTCACACCATTCCAATTCATGTATAAAAACAACAATGTTCTTGTAGTGAAGACTAAACTGTGCGTGTTAATATGTGTGTATTTTCAGCCAGGTTTCACATCTTATCAGATCATTGATGAAATAGTCAACGCTCTGAGTATAACGGAACGCGAGGATAACATCATCCTAGCAGGAGACCTAAATTCCGCACTGACATTCCATCACAGAAGACAATAGTGGTCTTAGGCTACTTAGAAGAGGAAGGGATATCTCTTGTAAACAACAAAGACCGGAAGATGTATGTCTGTTATAACGGCACCAGCACAATAGATCTCGTCTTTTCGAATCAAGGTAAAATAAAGCCAATAAAACAAGACATAATCCCGACCCCGAAACGACTTGCCTACTCAGTGATGGCAACAAACAGGATGCCAAAAACATTGAAATTTTCAAGGAAGACTCTACACCAGTTCATAAGTGAGTCCGACAACCAGGCAATCTCGGAAAAGGCCCGGAAAGGAGATCTTGACGAAGCAGCAAACATGCTCGAACATCTTTTACAGGGCGAAGTCATACCAGAGGCCGCCATAACACGAAAATCGAGACCATGGTTTGACGAAGCCTGTTACAGACTTCGTAGGACCACATTGAATGCCCTACACACAGCTCTCAAAGATCCAACTGACGATAATCTAAGGGAATATTCTAATCATAGGAAGACATATAAGACTCTCATAAAAGAAACAAAGGAACGGTATCAGGAGCAAGAGGAGCGGAGGCTGATAGCGGAAGCAGACCAGTGCCCATACAAAGCATTGAACCCAAGGCAACCAAGATACTGCAGAAGCAACCCTATGGAGACATGGGTGACTCACCTTAGCAATGTATTGAAGTACAAGGATACTCGACCAAAGGATACCCCCGAGATCGAGGGAGACTCTGACTTCGACATGGAGATATTCACAATTGAGTAAGTAGTCCGCTATCCTCTGTTCAAAAAGTAATAAAGCGTGTGGCCTAGACAATATATGTAATGACCACCTAAATGTCGCTCTCCCAGTGTTGAAGGAAGCAATAACTTCCCTCCTGAATAAATGTATCAGGCTAGGAAATATCCCCCATAGCTGGAGAAGGTCCACAGTAAAACTGTTGTATAAGGGAAACGGAAGCACCGAGGACCCAAACTCCTATCGAGGCATCGACCTAGAATGCGCGCTATTCAAAATTCGAACAAAATTCTTATGTCAACGCCTCAACAGAGAAATCGACCCCAAGCTCCCGGAGGAGCAATTTGGCTTCAGAAAAGGAAGATCTACAACATAGGCCATCCAATGCCTTCTGTGTGATATCGAGACAGCCCTGACAGTCCCAAAAGGAAAATTACATGCCATATGTATAGACTTTTCAAAGGCTTTCGACACGCTCAATAGGAGAATCATCATAGAGAAGTTAGGAAAACAAATGAGAAGAAACAGCTATACAAAACGGCTTATCGCGAACATCCTGGCCTAAAATTACATAGAGATAAGCGATGGAATCACAACATCAATCCCAATAGAACAAACAACCGGTGTATTGCAAGGGAACCCTCTAAGCCCACTACTGTTCATCATCGCGACGGCAGATATCACACAGGTAGTCTCGAAGGAAGTAATTCTATATATGTACGCTGATGATATTGTATTGGCCTCGAGTTCGGAAAAGAAGCTGCAATCTGCATTTGATCTGCTACTGGAATGGGCGGAAGAAAACGAGCTCACCCTAAACGAAGACAAGACTGTGTCAATGACTTTCAAAAAAGGAGGTAAACCAACAGTTTTTCACATACACAGAAAACCCCTGGAGAGTGTCTCTAACTTCAAGTACTTGGGCGTGACACTCCAGACAACTGGCAACGTCTTTACGCTCCACGTTAACGATAGGATCGGCACGGCTACGAGGGCCATGAATGACATCAGACAGCTGAGAAAACTCTCCGTCAAAACAGCATTGGAACTCTTTCATCTCAAGGTTACACATGTCGTAACATACGGACAAATACAGTAGAGACAATACGCGACACTCAGCGAGATATCGAGGGACAGCTATTAGAGCTCTCTCTAGCGGGTGGACCTGAAAACTACTGATTCTGTCAGTAATATAATGCAGGGATTCGGCGGCCTCCTCCCGCGGGAAATTTGAATTCTGGCGGGAAATTTGAATTATGGCGGGAGATTTGAATTTTGGCGGGAGATTTGAATTTTGGCGCGAGATTTGAATTTGTAAACAAAGCCACGTGCTTTTTGACAGCTGTCATCGACAACAACGCATCGCTAACCTCACTGCTGCCATCTTGACGGGCCTAAACCTCAGTGGTACCAACTTAACCTAACTAGCGTGAGGTAAACAAAGCCACGTGTTTTTTTGACAACCACGTGCTTTTTGACAGACAACAACGCATCGCTAACCTCAGTACCGCCATCTTGATGGGCCTAAACCTTAGTGGTACCAACTTAACCTAACTAGTGTGTGGTAAACAAAGCCACGTGCTTTTTGACAGCCACGTCCTTTTTTACAGACAACAACGCATCGCTAATCTCAGTACTGCCATCTTGACGGGCCTAAACCTTAGTGGTACCAACTTAACCTAACTAGCGTGTGGTAAACAAAGCCACGTGCTTTTTGACAGCCACGTGCTTTTTGACAGCTGTCGACCGCCATCTTTAATCACCGTGCTGCCCTCTTTAGCTACTTACCTTTGAAATGTGGTGGCGGTAAATTCCACGTGCTTTACAAATCTATATGCTTTTCTGACAGCTGTCATCCACCATCTTTAATCCAGAGAGAACAGTGCTGCCCTCTATGTAGTAGCGGCAAATTCCACGTGCTCTTGTTTGGAAACAAACCAACATGCTTTTTTGACAGCTGTCAACCGCCATCTTTAATCACCGTGCTGCCCTCTTTAGCTACTTACCTTTGAAATGTGGTGGCGGTAAATTCCACGTGCTTTTCAAACCCATGTGATTTTCTGAGAGCTGTCATCCGCCATCTTTAATCAACAGAGCACAGTGCTGCTATATTTAGCTAGATACCTTTGAAATGTGGTGGCGGCAAATTCCACGTGCTCTTGTTTGGAAACAAAGCCGTGTGCTTTTTTGACAGCTGTCATCCGCCATCTTTAATCAACAGTGCACCGTGCAGCTATCATGCGGGCAATTTCGTCAGCTGTCATCCGCCATCTTTAATCCACAGAACACCGTGCTGCCCTCTTTATGGCTACTACCTTAAGCACGTAGTAGCGGGCAATTTGAAAACTTCTGTTAGCTATCATCCGCCATCTTTAATCAAGAGAGCACCGTGCTGCCATCTTTAGCTAGATACCTTTGAAATGTGGTGGCGGCAAATTGAAAAATTTCACGTGCTCTTGTTTGGAAACAAACTCACGTGCTTTTTTGATAGCTACCATCCGCCATCTTTAATCAACAGAGCATAGTGCTGCCCTCTTTAGTTTGAAATGTGGTGGCGGTAAATTCCACGTGCTCTTGTTTGGAAACAAAGCCATGTGCTTTTTTTGGACATGTGTCATCTGCCATCTTTAATCAACAGAGCACCGTGCTGCTATCATGCGGGTAATTTCGTCAGCTGTCATACGCCATCTTTAATATACAGAAAACAGTGCTGCACTCTATGTGGTGGTGGTAAATTCCACGTACTCTTGTTTGGAAACAAATTCTATGTGCTCTTCAGCTGTCATCCACCATCTTTAATCAAGAGAGTACCGTGCTGCCCTCTTTGTAGTGGCGGATAATTTGAAAAATTCTTTTCGACAAGCAGCCATCCTTAATCCAGAGAGAACAGTGCTGCCCTCTTTAGCTACTTACCTTTGAGGCGGTTAACTTGAAAAATTCTATTTGAAAAGCTGCCATCTTTAATGAAAAGAGCATCGTGTTGCTACCTTGCGGGTAATTTTTTACGTCACAGCTGTCATCCACCATCTTGCATTGCTAACCTTAGTGCTGCCCTCTTTAGCTACTTACCTTTGAAAAAATCTATTTGACAAGCTGTCACCCGCCATCTCGCATCGCAAACCTCAGTGCTGCACTCTTTAGTTGAAATGTGGTGGCGGATAATTTGAAAAAATCTTTATGACAAGCAGCCATCTTTAATCTAGAGAGAACAGTGCTACCATCTTTAGCTACCGCCATCTTACATCGCTTACCTCGATGCTGCACTCTTTAGTTGAAATGTGGTAGCGGTAAATTCGAACAAGTTTAATCACGCATCGGGAAAGCTAGAGTAAGCACGTGCTGCAGTGATGACGTCATTGTGCATGTTTAGACTTGTCTGTTTTCTTAAGAGTAAGTCGGTGTAAAGGAATGTGGTAGCGGTAAATTCGAACAAGTTTAAACATGCATCGGGAAAGCTAGAGTAAGCACGTGCTGTTGTGATGACGTCATTGTGCATGTTTAGACCTGATCGTTTTTCTTAAGAGTAAGTCGGTGTAAAGCAATGCAATAAGTACAACATTTTTTGAATGCGATCAAATATTTATTCACAAATGTATTACAACAGTGTTCGTTTTTGCTGCTGACAAGGTTGGTGTGCTTCTTAACAACGTATGCTTCTGAAATGCCTCCTGCAACATTCAAATTAAACAAAACATTTAGAAATATATTATACTAAGTATGTTATGCTTTACAGAGAAGATCATATACTTCTTACCTTGCTGTTATTCCTTTTCGGAATCATCATCATCATCATCATGAGGTACTAGAGAAAGTTCATTCATACACTGTGTACAGTGTTCAATCCTCGGATTTGGTCCATCCCAATCATCATCACCATTTTCTCCTCGATGCTTGTAATGTCGTTCACAAGTTCTGCATAAAGCTACTTCGATCGACATCTTACTGTGTAGAGGAAGGATGTCCCAAAAATTATGTACGTAAGAGGCAGCGTACGTATATAAAAATCCTGGTGGTAAGTATTGAATAAGATGTTTCGGCAACGACGATCTATGTTTATAGAACATCTTAATAGCCTCACTCACTCGTGAAACATAAATAAGATGTTGCGTATGAGCATGCAAACAGCATGCACATTTACAGTTTTGCTCCATAGCGTACGGTGTCGAAGCACACACTAATGAAAATGATAAAGATCTATTCATATTTATAGTCTCGTAACGACATTCGTTAGCGGATGGTAACATCACTCATATGAATAATAAGACAATAGGCTGCTGTGTTAGCAGGAATGTTTTCAGATGTTTCAAATTCTAAACGAATATCAACTGGAGATTCTTTTATAAATTCTTCATGATAAGAGCAGTCTATAACTACAATCGGATCTTTATTTTTAAATTCTTGAGGTGTAAATAGCGGACGATCTTCTTTCTGATAATACGATGATTGAAATTTACAAAACATGTCATAGAGCATCCCAAACTTATTTTTCTCAAACTTAATGTCGATGTTTTCGTAGGGATACGTAATTCCGTTGAAATATAGTCTAACGTGTCTTAATTTACAGTGATCAAACAGTGAGCTATCTTTTTCGTGATTGAATTTACGATTAGTTTGAACTCCAAATATAATGTACAAGGGCTTCTCAGTAAAACGTGATGTTTTAACAGCCCAGCTATGCTTGTTTGTAGGTGGTAACACAGGATATTCATGCAGCTCCCAAGTTCTAAAACGTATAGGTAATGGTGTATCATTTTCTACAATCTTGAGCAATCGAAGTTTTTCACGAGCAGATAAGGTTACATGTGGAATCCGCCACAGTATACGATGCAGTGTTATTTTCAATTCTACTGGTGTTTCTACTGCTTTAAGAGAATTGTAATCACTTCGATCACGGATTAGAATAAGCTCTTGTTTTGCGTTGATTATAATACGTGTAAAGTCTTCTGCGAATCCAAAAATATGTTTCAGTGATAACATACCCGTAAAAGTTCCATCCTCATTAATCATCCAGTTGTTAGAGGTTTTGGACACCAGCCAGCCATCCGCAAAAGATTACTTTCTTCATCACAGAAAGAAGGGTAGAGTTTCATTGCACTTGTAATACCAACATTCTTCGTTCGATCTATTTCAACATTATTTACTTCATACCGTGCTTCAGAAAAGAGAAAAGCTAGAGCATGATTGTTTAGTTGTGAAGTGCTTGGTCCACTTCCATCAGACTTTTCTAGTCGTCCTTCAATATAGAGGTAGCTTTCGTGTGGTAAGGTGTAAACATCTTGCTGATTAATAATAAAACGAATTTCATCATTGTTATTTAATCCAAACGTAAAAGGTTGATAGGAATGAAGCTCACTTCGTACTACACCTTCACGACTTTCTACTGTATTCGTAATGTCTAGCATTTCTTCCATTCTGTTGTAGTAGTGTATATCCTAAATATTGGAGTATCTGCTTATGGGTATCTGTTAACTCGATGAGTCTCTGCACACATGTAGTATGTCTTCGGAATGTACACCGTGTTTTATAGATGGTTTTCATACTGGTTTAAGATGTAGTTTGTAAGCTACGTACGCGTGCTGATCTAAATGAATAAGCTGATTATGTTTATTTACAAGTCTAAGAGTAATATTGCTAATGTATTTTACAGGCACAGGATGATAAAGAACTACTGCTGGTTTCTCACAAATAGTATATCCACGTTCCTCTGTAACAATAAAGTCGTGCAGGACGTGCGAAGGTTGTAGATTACTATTCAAGTCTGTAATAATATTACAAGTAATGTTCACATTATAATCATCGAAGAGTTTTATAGGCTGATCAGACTAGTAACGTACGTTCGGTAGGAGCTCCCTCGATGAAAATCCAAGCAGTGGTCCAATCGAATCAGGTTGTGATTTGAAGTCAATCTTAAATGATGATTCAATAACACATTTATGTGTAATGTTGCTTATAGTGATTGAGAACTTGTAATTATGATTACTAAAACTATCTTCCCCAAACTGATCAATTAACGTACTTTCAATATAGTCGTGAATATCGTCTACTGTATAACTACCTGAGGGTAGTGTTAGCACATACTCATCGTAATAGAACTTGTTTAAACCATCACGCACATTATAGATTTTATTGTAGCTTTCAAACGATACTAGTCCAAGACTATGCGGCTGATAACCAAGTTCGATTGGTGGATTAAAATAGACGGTTGTTTCAGGTCCTTCTCCACGTACAGCAAACGTTCTTTCACTGTTCGTCATCACGTAGACACTAATGCACTTTCTCTACTGTCTGGGTTTGATATAAGAACAAAAGACATAATCGTCCGCACATGCGTGTATTAAAGTTTTGCACACGGTTTTTATTGTAAACAATGTCCGCACTGCTTCCGAAATAACGTATGAGCTCAAAAGGAGGAGGTAAGTCTCCATAGCTATCAAAATACCATACTTTAGATTTACGTTTTACATAAGCAACGTAATGAGTTCCAGGTCCACGACTGTCGTCCAAGTTAATTACGGCACTTTCACGTTCACGTGGGCGCACTGGTAGTTGATCGCGCATATACACTCCTCGAAAATAATGAATTCCTAGTTGTTTAGCAAACGTAAAAACTTCATCATACGTTAGAGCTCGATATGGCAGTGCATTCAGTAGACTTTTTTGGAGAAATGTAGATACCAAGCCCTTTCTTGTATGGCGCTAGCTTCATGTTCACTCCTTTGCCTCGTAACGCAATTGCCTCCATCGTCTTGTTATGACGTTCACTCTCTTTCAACTGTTGTTTCGCTTCTTCTACAGCTTTGACAGTTCTCGCTACAGCACTAGCACCACCCAGCAATGACCCTAAAGCTGCTAAGCCAGCAAACAGCGCAGGAAGAAATCCTCCTCGTTTTGGTACAGGAATAATTCGTGCACGTTTACTAAATATTGCTCTGCACTTTGGAGAAATTCTCGCTGTTGCTGCGCGTAACGCCTTAGTAATAGCTACACGAGGATTGTATTCCCCTCGAATAGCTTTTTGCGCAGCTTTTATAACATCTTTCCATCCAACAGTTTTTACTTTCTTCTTCTTCTTCATGTCGTTTGGATATCGTTGTTTCACCATGCTGGACACGACTTTACTAGTCAAGAGCAAATCATAAACTAACCGTTGCCTCTTGTTTCGTTTAATATATATATTACTATTACGTACTTTATGATTCAGTTATCATGAAGATTATAAAGCAGCAAGACACGCTACCTGTTACCGACATTGTACCACATCTCTTACCTAGTTCTAGTACAACTACAAGAAAACGTCATGGAACGTTGTTTCCTTTTACTGTTCGATGTATTATATCAGGTCCGTCGGGATGCGGTAAAACAAATCTTTTACTCACACTTATTACATCTGTAAATGGTGTACGCTTCGAGAATATTTACGTTTTCGCAAAGTCACTCCATCAGCCGCTAAATACTATTCTACAAACTGTAATGCACGATCTAGTTAAAGATGGAATAAGATATTTTAAATTTAATTCGCATGAGCAAGTACCATCACCAGACGATGTGCTTCCTAATTCTCTTATGATCTTTGATGATGTTGCAACAGAACAGCAAAACGTTATTCGTGCATTCTTTAGTATGGGTCGGCATAAATATGTTGATTGCATCTATTTGTGCCAAACCTATTCTCGTGTGCCTAACCAGTTGATACGCGACAACGCAAAAGTTATTGTGCTTTTTCGGCAAGATGAGCGCAACATGCGACATGTGCATAGCGATCATGGTAACACTGATATGACATTCGATGACTTTAAACGTATGTGTGCTAAATGTTGGTCATTACACCGTTACAGCTTTTTAGTTATTGATAAAGAAAGTGATGTACAGTACGGACGATATCGCATGGGCTTCGATCATTTTATATGCATTAACACAGAATTACAGTAACTACTTGATTAAAAACCACCATCATGTTAACATCTAGCAAGGAGATCACAAAACATATCATTCAAGCTCGAAACAATATTCGACTGAAATTTAAGGAGCTTAAACGTATTCAAGCAGACACGGATTAATTTTTAAAAACACAACTAAGTACACCACACAAAGAAATTTTTAATTCTACTTCATTACCGCAGTCTACTTCAAGTTTTGCTTCTATGCAAACATCATATCATAAAGAGAAGCATGAAGAAGAAAAGCATGAAGAAGATACGGAAGAGAAGAGGCAGGATGTAGATCAAGAAGAGGAAGAGGAAGATAAAGAAGAAGGAGAAGAAGAACTTAATGATACATCACCATCTAAGCGTGTTGAGTTTTTAACTACAGATGTTATTGCTGAAACACCTACTACATCGACGCAAAATCTACCATCTTTGTCTGAGGTTATGATTACACCAGAGTATCGCAATAAGTTTAGAACTTTTATTCAAGATACCTATGGATCTCTCTTTGCACCTTATATAGAAAAACTTTTTACAGGACAAACTGACACTACCTACGGTATTCGCTACGAAGATGACTGTTTCCGGATAGGAAATTCAAATGTTAAGATTAATAGCAACAAACTCATTGTAAATTTTTTTTTGCTAGGGGTTTTACGTCGCACCGACACAGATAGGTCTTATGGCGACGATGGGATAGGAAAGACCTAGGAGTTGGAAGGAAGCGGCCGTGGCCTTAATTAAGGTACAGCCCCAGCATTTGCCTGGTGTGAAAATGGGAAACCACGGAAAACCATTTTCAGGGCTGCCGATAGTGGGATTCGAACCTACTATCTCCCGGATGCAAGCTCACAGCCGCGTGCCTCTACGCGCACGGCCAACTCGCCCGGTAACTCATTGTAAAAGGTGTTACCTATAAACCTACGAAAGGACTCTTAGAACTTCTTTTCTCACGAATACCTGACAAGGATATAATTTTACAAGATGATCTTAAAAAATATAAAGCAATACTTTTGCTACTGACGCAACACGACGTAATTACAAGAGAACAGAAGCTGTAAATGCGAATAAGAGCTACAAGTATCGTGAGTTTATTTCTAAGCTGTTTCCGACTGCACGTAGTCTAGATGTTATCTACAAGCCTTTGTTGCCGTATGTGGATGTAGGATACTGGAATGACCCAAACTTACTCGTTGAACGATTACAACTTTTAAGAGCATCGCAAGAGGCTGGTCATACTGGTCACGGATCAGAAATTCTAGAAATAGAAAGAGAACTACGTTATGCCGGTATTATTTTGTAATGGCTCGTCAAGAGAAGATCTCACCTGTAAAGGTAAACATCACACATGAGTTACATAAACCAGCACGTCACACCTACTGTCGCAGACGCGTTATTACACGAGGAAAAGATGATCTCTGGCAAGCAGACTTAGTAAAATGATTCCATATGCCACTAGTAATAAGGGGTATAAGTATCTACTTACTGTTATCGATGTGTACTCGAAGTTTGCTTTTGCACAACCCGTGCGTTCTAAAACAGCAGCTCAAGTTAAAGAAGCATTTAAACATATTGTTGAAGAATCGAAACGCTGCCCAAGGCTTCTTCAAACTGATCAAGGTAAAGAGTTTTACAACAAGGATTTTTCTTCTTACCTCAAGTTACTTGGCATTCAACACTACTCTACGTTCAGCAATCTCAAGGCAAGTGTTGTAGAAAGCTTTAATCGTACACTCAAAACAATGATGTGGCGAGAATTTACAGCGCAAGGTTCATATCGTTGGATTGATCTGCTACCTAGACTTTTATCTACCTACAACGATACACCTCATCGCACTATCGGAACAAAGCCACGTCTTATTACAAAGAATACACCTCGTATAAATGCTATTCATCTTGTAATTAAAACAGCTGATCCACGTCGCCATCGCTTTAAAGAAGGTGATTTTGTTCGCATCAGCAAACGCAAGTCTATCTTTGCAAAAGGATACACACCTAACTGGAGCACTGAAATTTTTCAAATCAGAAGTATAAGCTTACTAATCCAGTTACGTATTTACTTCGCGATCTCAGAGGACAGCCTATTGAAGGAGAATTCTACATCGAAGAACTGCAGAAAACAAAATATCCTGATCACTATTTAGTTGAACGTGTTATTCGACGTCGTGGCAATAAACTGTATGTTAAATGGCTTGGTTTTAATAACAGCTTTACTTCATGGATTAATAAAGAGGATGTACTTTAAATCTTATGTGTGTTTTCTTTTAATCCTCTACGTTTCCTTTCTTCTAAGTCACTAGGACATGCTGTAGGATTAAACAACACCTGTAATATGTTTTTTACAATTCATATTTATTTTAGAATATATATATACATTTTTATCCTTTGTTTATTTTGCGGTCTTTGTCACTCAGTTTTCGTTTTATTACACCAACAACGATAAGTGCTGCTATATTCTTCTGAGCAGCTAAAGCACTAGGTAATAACACACACACACACACACACACAGCATAACTGTACGAAGCAGATTTTAACAGCTACACGACATACTCTATGCAGGCAGCATGTAACTACGTGTCAGGCGAACGTGTTCTAGGGGCGCAGGGGAGATGAAGCACGAAGAAAAGAAGATCAATCACTCTATTGATGAGTCCACGCCCAACATGCTTCCTCATCTTTCTCCCAGCACGTTTCTTCACCTTTTCCTTGTTTACTCTCTCCACAGCCATGATAAGTGTTTATAACTGAAGACAACTCATTAGTTTTAGGTCCGTGATACAGTTTAATTAGTTGACATGTACGGCACTGTCTCACAGAAGGTCGTCTACCTAAACTCACGTGTTCATGATGTAAACTACACGTTTGAAGCTCTGACAAAACAGGATCTTGAGTCCACTCACGAGGCACCTTATCCCAAATCTTCTTTACAGCATTCGCAGCTACATTAACCAAAAATGCCTTTGGTAATGCATTTAACTCTTCTTCAGTAAAAGTGTTTAGTTTCTTTTTGCATGCATAAAACTTTACGATCGCCTTTTCAACTGCGTTACACTTGGTATCTGTTAGAAATGACATGATGTCTTTACTCTACAAATGTTTCTTTTACAATAAAGTTATTTCGACACTGCAGTTTACATATGTTGTTCACTTCCCGGCATGCACTGCGACACAACCAATCAAAGAGCATGCATACATGTTGTAAAGACTGTTTACTTGTTTCTCTGCTATGCTCTTTCGGAAGAGTTTTAAATGAAGGGCACCCTAATTCATGCATGTCGATAATTTCACATGATGATGGTAGAAAATCACGCAACCATTCTTTCTTTTCACAACCCTTTAAAAGAACAAGATCTGCTCTTGACAAATGTGCATTCATCATTAAAGGTAGAAAACGATAAGGTATTCCTTTTTCTTCCCACTTCAAACCTAAATTGTTTTCAATCCACTGAGTCTGCTTTTTATCTTCATCTGTTTGCAAACAGTAAGGGAACGGTGGACCAAATACTAAACTAACAAGTTTTGGAGCCCACAACACACTGCAATCTAACACAGCCACCTCTTTAAACACAAATTTGTTTCCGTTTACTTTAAAGCCTTGCACATCAACTATTAATGTTTTCGTCATGTTTGCACTCCACACTCTATCACTGTTTCTCGAAGACTAAAGCTTTTAGTCAACGAACGTGTTTAAACATGCACAATGACGTCATCACTGCAGCACGTGCTTACTCTAGCTTTCCCGATGCGTGATTAAACTTGTTCGAATTGACCGCCACCACATAGAGTGCAGCAGCGAGGTAAGCGATGTAAGATGGCGGTAGCTAAAGATGGCAGCACGGTGCTCTCTGGATTAAAGATGGCTGCCTGTCAAAAAGATTTTTTCAAGTTATCCGCCACCACATAAAGTGCAGCACTGAGGTTTGCGATGCAAGATGGCGGGTGACAGCTTGTCAAATAGATTTTTGTTTCAAAGGTAAGTAGCTAAAGAGGGCAGCACTAAGGTTAGCAATGCAAGATGGTGGATGACAGCTGTGACGTAAAATATTACCCGCAAGATAGCACCACGATGCTCTTTTCATTAAAGATGGCAGCTTTTCAAATAGAATTTTTCAAATTAACCGCCTCAAAGGTAAGTAGCTAAAGAGGGCAGCACTGTTCTCTCTGGATTAAAGATGGCTGCTTGTCGAAAAGAATTTTTCAAATTATCCGCCACTACAAAGAGGGCAGCACGGTACTCTCTTGATTAAAGATGGTGGATGACAGCTGAAGAGCACATAGAATTTGTTTCCAAACAAGAGTACGTGGAATTTACCACCACCACATAGAGTGCAGCACTGTTCTCTGTAGATTAAAGATGGCGTATGACAGCTGACGAAATTACCCGCATGATAGCAGCACGGTGCTCTGTTGATTAAAGATGGCAGATGACACCTGTCCAAAAAAAGCACATGGCTTTGTTTCCAAACAAGAGCACGTGGAATTTACCGCCACCACATTTCAAACTAAAGAGGGCAGCACTATGCTCTGTTGATTAAAGATGGCGGATGGTAGCTATCAAGAAAGCACGTGAGTTTATTTCCAAACAAGTGCGCGTGAAATTTTTCAATTTGCCGCCCCCACATTTCAAAGGTATCTAGCTAAAGATGGCAGCACGGTGCTCTCTTGATTAAAGATGGCGGATGATAGCTAACAGAAGTTTTCAAATTGCCCGCTACTACGTGCTTAAGGTAGTAGCCATAAAGAGGGCAGCACGGTGTTCTGTGGATTAAAGATGGCGGATGACAGCTGACGAAATTGCCCGCATGATAGCAACACGGTGCACTGTTGATTACAGATGGCGGATGACAGCTGTCAAAAAAGCACATGGCTTTGTTTCCAAACAAGAGCACGTGGAATTTGCCGCCACCACATTTCAAAGGTATCTAGCTAAATATAGCAGCACTGTGCTCTGTTGATTAAAGATGGCGGATGACGGCTGTCAAAAAAGCGCGTGAGTTTGTTTCCAAACAAGAGCATGTAGAATTTGCCGCCACCACATAGAGGGCAGCACGGTGCTCTCTTGATTAAAGATGGCAGCTGTCATGTGGAATTGCCTGCCACCACAGGTATCTAGCTAAAGAGGGCAGCACGGTGCTCTCTAGATTAAAGATGGCTGCTGTCAAAAAGCATTTTTCAAATTATCCGCCACCACATTTCAAAGGCAAGTAGCTAAAGAGGGCAGCACTGTGCTCTATAGATTAAAGATGGCGGATGACAGCTGCACGTGGAAGGTAAGTAGCTAAAGAGGGCAGCACTGTGCTCTATAGATTAAAGATGGCGGATGTCAGCTGCACGTGGATTTTTTTATCTCACGCTAGTGAGGTTAAGTTGGTAGCACTAAGGTTTAGGCCCGCCAAGATGGCAGCACTGCCGATGACAGGTGACGAATTTACATCTAGTACGATAAAGAGGGCAGCACAGTGCTCTGTGGTTTAAAGATGGCGGATGACAGCTGTCAAAAAAGCACGTGGCTTTGTTTATCTCGCGCTAGTTAGGTTAAGTTGGCACTACTGATGTTTAAGCCCATCAAGATGGCAGTATTGAGGTTAGCGATGCGTTGTTGTCTGTCAAAAAGCACGTGGCTGTCAAAAAACACGTGGCTTTGTTTACCTCGCACTAGTTAGGTTAAGTTGGCACTACTGAGGTTCAGGCTCGTCAAGATGGCAGTACTGTGGTTAGCGATGCGTTGTTGTCTGTCAAAAAGCACGTGGCTGTCAAAAAAACACGTGGCTTTGTTTACCTCACGCTAGTTAGGTTAAGTTGGCACTACTGAGGTTTAGGCCCGTCAAGATGGCAGCAGTGAGGTTAGCGATGCGTTGTTGTCGATGACAGCTGTCAAAAAGCACGTGGCTTTGTTTACAAAATCAAATCTCCCGCCAAAATTCAAATTTCCCCCCAAAATTCAAATTTCCCGCCAGAATTCAAATTTCCCGCGGGAGGAGGCCGCAGAACCATCCAATTATACTACTTGTAGGTTAAGATGGTTTACTGTTGCGTGCCTAACTGCACATCTGACACAGCGAAGAAATAAGCTACTCGTCCACGATGCAACTAAAATGGCATGCAACTTCGATTTGAGCAAGAAAAATTGAGTGGCTTCGTGTAAACAGTCATGCAATTCGAAAAGTTTCACGCGCCACTCGAATTCTGCGCAACTTCCAAGTTGCGTGCAAAGTCAAAAGTGGCATCATGTACACAGCGGAAGAGAGGAAGTTGCGCCATCTGAAAGTGGCGTGAGAAGTTTAGATCATTTTTGTGGCGCAACTTTCTCACGTGGCCGTCTGCTGTGACATTATACTGATGTTTGAAAGGTTCACACTCGGGAATAAATTAACGTAAGTACGTACCTGTATATCCTTTATTGTAAATGAAATATAACATGCCTCAAAATAGATACCGATCTTAGTAATAATGGCATAATTTACGTAAGATCATTTACAGGTTACAATGTCTCAGAACACATGAACGAGGGAGATGTCGAGAAAGCTGATATATTTAGTTGAAACACAAGAATGTTTATGGAAGGTTGAGGCAACGGACTACAGAAATAAACAAAAACGGCAGAGAGCGTTCATCACGATGTAAATTGCATCACAAACTTCGGATATTACACGTGAAATAGAGCATGTCGGTATCAATGACTGATAACTGTCACCTGCAACAAAACAAAATGTAGGAAATTACAATAAGCTAAAAGAAATGATCCCTTTTGTGTACTGTATAAAATCCATATTTTAAAAAATCGGCTTACCTGTTGCTAAATATCTCAATGTCAACACAAGGCGTTCCGTTGGATATATTCATTTTCTCATTAGCCTGTCTTTCTTTTGTATCAACCGCGATGCTCTTCTCAGCAGATATTCAAAATCACTCGCTGACTTTCGCAGGATATTCTTGTATAAGACTTGGTCTCCCATGTACAATTCCTGTAGCAAGTTTACAACACCACAATGTTCACGACCTAAAATCCGTTTCCTCATCCAACATTTCCGTTTCGCTCTTTCTCGTCTTTATTTTCGTCGCCATAATAAAATCAGCGATAAGCAAGCCACCGATAACACCTCGCCAGAAGACATGCTTGCTACTATCTACACTCACATCCGCTAGAACAGCTGACTAGGAAGGTTGCTTGCGAGGAAACTTGCGCCACTTAAATAGCCTGGTGTAAACACTCGGTGCAACATTTCCTTGGGCGCGCAAGTTTTCGTGTTGCGCAACAAGAAAAAAGGCAAACTTGCGTGCTGTGTGTAAACAGTGCCTGCCATTTTTCTTGCGCAACACAAAAGTGGCATGCAAGTATTGTTGCATTGTGGACGAGTACCTATATACACAAATATAAATGTTCATCTTTTTCCTAAAGATCCGAGTTTACGGAAGAAATGGAGGCTTGCTATTTTCTCGAGAGGGCAGCAGAAAAGGATCTCTTTTGGCTCCTATTGATAACTCCAGAATATGTTGCTTGCACTTTGTCGAATCAGATTACGGTGTGAGTACTAAGAGGGCAATTCTGCTCCCCGACAAAGTGCCGACACAAATTCGTCTTCTTCTTAAAAGTGTATTAATATTTACAACGCGGGCGTTGGGATATATAGGAAAATGTAACCTTGTCCGAAAGCTGAAATTCCTTACCGCTCCAAAGTTTTAAAGAGACTTTTCAGTGCCGCGACTGTGATCAAGCACACATCACATACGTTATACTCACAAAAATGTTCAGGCCTGTTCTTGATAATAATGCAAAGAAAGTGACTAATGACTGTGATTTATTAAACAAATTCAAGAGCAAGCCTCTGAGCAGAAAAGTGTTGAAATTATAGAAGTAGGAAAAATTGAGTGAGTACTTGTATTTAGGCCTATTTCCCAATTCGTTATTCTTGTATGATAAACAAGTGCAAAATGAAAGAAATCTATGAAGTGCAATGTGTTCTAAGTTTTTATATAAATTCATATCTGATTCACACCGGGCATAATGATAATAAAATGTATTATTTCGTGTTATTGTATGAATCTTCAATATAAGGATATAGACAGAACATGAAAACAACAAAACATAAACACGATCCAAGCGGCCATTGCCTGAACTACTTTGTTCGCCCAGAAATTTGTCGGCTTGTCGAGGCCTTCTATTATAGCGTAGGCAACGTCCAAAGTCGACAAACTTGACCATATCGGTCCTTAATTGGTGCGTATTGACTCGCAATAACAATAACGTACAACGGGTGATTGTCTGGTCCGCTCTGTCAATATATTTTGAATAATTTATACGTACATGTTTCGGAAGCCTTAGCTCCCTTCGTCAGCATATTTACATCAAAATCTACCTTACCTAAGTTTCAAGATATAACATCTTATCACATTAACATTCAGCATTGTCCTTTCTAACCTCAACTCTAGATACTATATGTACACTTTGCATTTTTGTATAATAATGCCTGTTGTACCCGACACGTAAGGCATGGAACATTTTAATAACACTCTTGAATCGTCCATTCATTCCTCCTGTCCTTTGCACTCATGCACGTGTATCATCATCCTGGTTGGATCCACTAGCTGTGTCGACCATTGATGAAATGTTACTTGTTACTGCTTGCATTGTGTTGACACTATGAAGCTACTATCTTACGTCCAATTTGATATCCGTGGAAGTTATAACCCTTTGTTGCACTGAATATGGTCATCATTGTAATATATATATTTTTAAAAAATGTTTTAGCGATGCATGTGCCGTCAGGACAGATGAAGTTTGCTCGATTGTTGCAGGACACGCCATCAAGCCTAGTTTACGAACTAACACGTGAATTATATTACGTGGAAGAGCTCCGTCTCCACCTGCCGCTACAGTTGACACCAGCATACGTGCAACTCATGCAGAACCTGCAAGCAAAGAAGAGAGACATCTGGTGGGATTTTTACACCACTGGCGCAATGACCTGCAACGATGGAAACGGGGAAATTACGAACTAAGACACACTGTGAGACTTGTGTCAAATACAGTAGAGATAATACGCGACACTTACGGATTTTGCCTTGCTAAAATGGGAGACAATTCGACGGTAGCGCTCCTAGTGACTTGACCTGAACAAATCGCGCTAAATTCAAATATCAATGGAAATGTATATATGGAAATGGATAAATAAATTACGTCTAGAAAGAAAGTGTTATTGAGATATTAAATTCGAAGTTGCTAAAGCAATTCTGGATAACTGAATGAAGAATTATTTAAAAGGTTATTATTCAAAGACTGAAATTAGACATATTAACAAGAAGTGAAATGGACTGGTGTGAAATGGCTTGATCTTTCATTTATGCATTACTTTTTTGAGCTTTACCATTCCTGCCTGAACGCTTACGGTTGGATTTGTCTTTTTTCTCATTTAAAAACTTTGAATCATCACATTAAGACACTTGTCAATAAAAATATCGGCACATTCCTTACACATATGATGCAATGAATTAACATTTAATAGCTGGACAATTTTCCTCTTAACATGAAGCCTACTAACAGAAAGATATTCCTTACACATATGATGCAATGAATTAACATTTAATAATAATAATAATAATAATAATAATAATAATAATAATAATAATAATAATAATAATAATAATAATAATAATAATAATAATAATAATAATAATAATGTTTTTGTTTTACGTCCCACTAACTACTCTTTTACGGTTTTCGGAGACGCCGAGGTGCCGGAATTTTGTCCCGCAGGAGTTCTTTTACGTGCCAATAAATCTACCGATACGAGGCTGACGTATTTGAGCACCTTCAAATACCACCGGACTGAGCCAGGATCGAACCTGCCAAGTTGGGGTCAGAAGGCCAGCGTCTTAACCGTCTGAGCCATTCAGCCCGGCGAATTAACATTTAATAGCTGGGCAATTTTCCTCCTAACATGAAGCCTACTAACAGAAAGATAATCTATAAAATTCCGGCTTTAATCTTAGAAGAGGGATAAAGAAAGAAAAGTATGAAAATGTTGTCGATGGTGATGCTTTAAGGAATATTTACGTACAATTAGAGCAAAAATGTAACATACCCTTATCTGTATTGTCGAGGATTTCTAAAGTCGCTATCCTGGAAATGATCTGAACAGATCTTATAATTCTTATATAAGCGTAACGTCCCTTCTTTCTTGTACACCTTATCCAAATCACTTCTGTGACATATCAAAACCCACAGATCACACCTACAACAACACATCGGTATTGAAGGTTAACTGCTGCACTATAGAATAAAATATGCGTATTACATTTTATGCCACTTAAAATATGGGTCGAGCAGGTCAGAAGATTATGAAGTACTATAAAAATCTCTGTCACTTGAAGAATATATATGCAAACACAATATTACTTACATGTTCTTGTCACGAGGGAACCTGAAGAACGACCACGCATTTTTCTCTACTTCGTAATTACTGCAGCCAAACACAGCACATACCTTTCATCTCATGTTGAGAGGAGATATCAAGGAATGACACACACTACTATTTATTTATGTCAACTCACTGAAAACGCATAAATAACACCAAAAACTTCACACAAAAATACACGTGCTCTTATGAGAGAATCAGTACTGTTCAGGTCTATCCGCTAGAGTGGGCTTCAGTAGCTGTCCCTCGATATCTCGCTCAGTGTCGCGTATTATCTCTACTGTATTTGCTTGTGTCTAGGGAATGTCGAGGTGCAGCCAATAATCGGCTATGCTCGGAACTGCTCGAGAAAACCTTGGCTTTTTGCACCTCCTACCAAGCGACTTCGCACCACGTGCGGAGCAAGAAGAAGAAGAAGAAGAAGAAGAAGAAGAAGAAGAAGAAGAAGAAGAAGAAGAAGAAGAAGAAGAAGAAGAAGAAGAAGGAGCTTTGTTTTGTTTTGCTGTCGAGGGAATCTCGAGGTGCAGCCGATGCAGCTTTTCGTGAAGCCAGCACTGTATCTCGGGAGCGCAGCATGTTTTAAAGTACGAATTTCCTTCATTCGTAAACAATAGTACAAATAACATCTGTCCCTCCAGATGCCGTACATGTTTGTATAACTTTAAAACCTACAGTTTTTTAACTATATTTTTAAAGCGTTTGCAAGTCCCTGAAAAATAATCAGGCAGCAAGATTGAAACAACGAACGTTACATGTTTGAAATGGATAACCGAGCTCGATAGCTGCAGTCGCATAAGTGCGGTCAGTATCCAGTATTCAGGAGATAGTAGGTTCGAACCCCACTGTCGGCAGCCCTGAAGAATATTTTCAGTGGTTTCCCGTTTTCACACCGGGCAAATGCTGGGGCTGTACATGAAAGCCATGGTCGATTCCTTCCCAGTACTAGCCCTTTCCTGTCCCATCGTCGCCGTAAGACGGATCTGTGTCGGTGCGACGTAAAGCCAATTGCAAAAAAAGATAGAAATAATGTTTTTTCTTCTATTACGATAGTTGAATGTTAATACTGATAGTAATGAAATGAAATGGCGTATGGCTTTTAGTGCCGGGAGTGTCCGAGGACATGTTTTGAATTGACACCCCTCCCCCCCCCCCCGCGCGTCGCGATGAGGATAAAATGATGATGGAGACGACACATACACCCAGCCCCCGTGCCAGCGAAATTAACCAATTATAAAATTCCCGACGCTTCCGGGAATCGAAACAGGGACCCCTGTGACCAAAGGCCAGCACGCTAACCATTTAGCCATGGAGCCGGACACTGATGGTAATAAGAAAACTCAATAAGGATTTCGTTTTGTTCGATCCTTGGCTGAATGGTCAGAGTTGTGGCCGTCGTTTCAGAAGGTCCCGGATTTGATTTCCGTCCGGATCGGAGATTTTAATCCCGTCTAATTATTACTTCTGGCTCAGAGACAGGGAGTTAGTGTTTGTTCCACCACTTTTCTCTTAATATTCAGACAGCACACTGAGCTTCCGTGGCTCAGACGGCAGCGCGTCGGCCTCTCACTAGTGGATACTGTGGTTCAAATCCCGGCCACTCCATGTGAGATTTGTGCTGGACAAAGCCCAGGCGGGACAGGTTTTTCTCCGGTTTTCCCTGTCATCTTTCATTCCAGTCCGCCTCTCTGGTGTAGTGTGATTAGCTGCCACCCCCGAAGGCCCGGGTTCGATTCCCGGCTCTGCTAGGAAATTTGAAAAGTGGTACGAGGGCTGGAACGGGGTCAACTCAGCATCGGGAGGTCAACTGAGTAGAGGTTTGTTCGATTCCCACCTCAGCCATCCTGGAAGTAGTTTTCCACTTCTCCTCCTAGCAAATGCCGGGATGGTAACTAACTTAAGACCACGGCCTCTTCCTTGTCTATCCCTTCCAATCTTGCCATCCCCCTGCAAGGACCATGTTCAGCATAGCAGGCTACGCCGCCTGGGCGAGGTACTGGTCATTCTCCCCAGTTGTATCCCCCGACCCAAAGTCTGAAGCTCCAGGATACTGCCCTTGAGGTGGTAGAGGTGGGATCCCTCGCTGAGTCCGAGGGAAAAGCCAACCCTAGAGGGTAAGCAGATTAAGAAGAAGAAGAATCCTTCATTCCAGCAACACTCTCCATTCTCATTTCATAGCATCTATCACTCATTAATAAATCACTTTGGGAGTGGCGACCCCATCGTACTAATAGCCTATATCTGCTTCATTCATTGCACCCTTGACCCAGTCAGACAACACTCTGCACTTCCAACCAACCACTAGACTTCGGATCTTTAGGTGTTAAAAGGTTAATTTAGCTGCCTAAAAGACTCTCAAGTAGGTTCTAAAATACTTTTAGGCAGCTTCAATTGTACGTATTTTAATAGCCTTCAATTAAAATACCATACTTATTGTGCTAAATTTTGCTAACTCGTTATGGGGAAGTAAACAACTTTACTCACCTCTTTGCTGCAAACTTCACAGGAACAACTCCTGTAACGACTTTTTAATTAAAGACGAGTTGGAACCTGACACTTCCGGCATAATTCACACACTGAACAAAGAGGAACACCGAAATATTCTCATAGAATCACATTTTTTCCCCCGCAGGTCAATGGATACTCCATCTCCTGCCTCGTGACAAACTATGTGAGTGTTCGCTGCGGGAGGTTCTTAAGGCATTTCGGGGAGTGTGGTTTACAGCTTCCCGATTTTAAAATTTTGTTTAGGATACTGAACACGAGTCAGCAAATATTTTATTTGCTCGGAATATACTGAAAAGCATTTTAAAATGATTTAGGGATTATAAAACGAATTATATAGGTTTTAACGTCAATTGAGACATTTTTAAGCACAATAGGGCCACAGTTTCTAATTTTATAAAAACATGAAACTTGCAAATACATTTTAAGTCATTTCTTCAAGAACAAAATAGGTCTTTCCCTAAAATCCGAGGGCTGGTGATTACATCCCTCCATATAATGTGGGCGTCCAGAAGGGTACCCGGCCGTAAATTAGGGCCAAATCCACGTGCAAGACAGGTCATACTCTCGACTCCACATGTATGGGAAAAGCAGGAGGAGGAGGAGGAGGAGGAGGAGGAGAAGGAGGAGGAGGAGGAGGAGAATATATTTTTGTTTTATGTATTTAATTTTAAATTTTTCATCAAATATTATATTAACACAAAATGATCAATATTCACAAACAATAGGACAATAATAATAACTAATCAGTAGCTAAGAAACAATTTTACCACCTAAAACAAAAAATCAAGGACAACTTACATAAAGACAGTACTACTGTACACTAATTGTGGATAAAACTGAATACAGAGCATTTTTCAGAGATAATAAATTCAATATTGTTAAGAAAGACTGTGACTTCCAAAAAGTAATAAAATATATATATATATATATATATATAATTAATGAACGGAGTGAAATAAGTATAAATACCGAGACAGTGGGCGCCACCTGTAAAACAATTACAGGAATATATAACTATGTAGAGCAAGGAATACCTCCCTCTCCCAAGGCGACGGTCATCAGGCTGACGAAGCTCCAGACTTAATTTATAATCTTACCTGTTTACCCCTGAAATTAGATGTAGGTAGCATGCCAGGTTCATCCTCACTCCACTGATAAAAGATTTACTGCAAGTTTGATACCAGGACTTTACTCCCAAAATAATTAACAAAATATAAAGAATACCACAATAATCGTCACTTAAATAGACCCCCTCCTGATTGCCGTCCACAAAGGCAACGTACAAACAACTACGACCAACATTAATCATTACTTCACGAGACCTACTCGCTTGTCGTTTACAAAGGCAAATATACACACTACTAACAACAACCAAATCATTACTTGACGAGACCTACTCGTTTGTCATTTACAAAGGCAAATATACACACTACAAACTATCAACAAAATATATGATACTATATATACATTTCCTAACATACCTCCAGGTAAGAGTCCCACTACACTAACTACTGTTACAGAACAAAAATCGTATTCTGGTAGAGAAAAGTACGACGACTTTCTCTACGTACGGATGCAACCTTCCTTACGAGTAGTATAATAGGACAGTTCGGCGGCCTCCTCCTCCTCCCGCGGGAAATTTGAATTTTGGGGGAGATTTGAATTTTGGCGTGAGATTTGAATTTTGGCGCGAGATTTGAATTTGTAAACAAAGCCACGTGCTTTTTGACAGCTGTCATCGACAACAACGCATCACTAACCTCACTGCTGCCATCTTGACGGGCCTAAACCTCAGTGCTACCAACTTAACCTCACAAGCGCGAGATTTGAATTTGTAAACAAATCCACGTGTTTTTTGACAGCCACGTGCTTTTTTTGACAGCTGTCATCCGCCATCTTTAAACTACAGAGCACCGTGCTGCCCTCTTTATTGCAGTAGCTGCAAATTCGTCACCTGTCATCGGCAGTGCTGCCATCTTGGCGGGCTTAAACCTTAGTGCTACCGACTTAACCTCACTAGCGTGAGATAAACAAATCCACGTGAATTTTTTGACAGCTGTCAACCGCCATCTTTAATCAAGAGAGCGCCGTGTTGCACTCTATGTGGTGGCGGCAAATTCGAAGTACTTTACAAACTCACGTGCCCTCTTTGTGGCGGTGGCAAATTCCACGTGTTTGTTTGGGAAACAAACTCACGTGCTTTTTTTCTGACAGCTGTCATCCGCCATCTTTAATCAAGAGAGCACAGTGCTGCCCTCTTTAGCTACTTACCTTTGAAATGTGGTGGCGGATAATTTGAAAAATGCTTTTTGACAGCAGCCATCTTTGAGCACCGTGCTGCCCTCTTTAGCTAGATACTATTGAAATGTGGTGGCAGGCAATTCTACGTGACAGCAGCCATCTTTGAGCACCGTGCTACCCTCTTTGTGGTGGCGGCAAATTCCACGTGCTCTTGTTTGGAAAGAAACCTATGTGCTTTCTGACAGCTACCATCTACCATCTTTAATCAACAGAGCACCGTGCTGCACTCTAAGTAGTGGTGGCAAATTCCACGTGCTCTTGTTTGGAAACAAAGCCACGTGCTTTTTGTCATCCGCCATCTTTAATCTAGAGAGCACCGGGCTGCCCTCTTGCATCAGCTGTCATCCGCCATCTTTAATCAATGCCCTCTTTAGATACTTATCTTTGAAATGTGGTGGCGGCAAATTCCTCGCTTTATCGAGCATACAACGCGATCTTATGCATAAGACAACACACATATCGCATACCCGCAAGTTTAGACTTGAACACATAATACTGTTTATAGTTCGACGTTGTTGAACACTGCATTGCATGACTAGAATCGAGCACTGTTTAGAAAGAAAAAAATTATCTTCTCAACATACTTACTAAGTTTTTCTTCCTCCCCTATCAAGCTACATCTCTATCGAACGTGCATTGCAAAAGCAAGAGTATTGCAAGTTTAGATTTGAACACGTACTACCATTCAAAAACATATATACATACTAGAGTTCGATGTTGTTGAACACTGCATTGTAAGACTAGAATCAAACACTGTTTAGAAAAAGAAAAAAATTCTCTTCTCAACATGAGCTAGACAATAACATACTTACGAATTTGCTCATCACCTTCTTTCTTGTTTTTCTTCTTTGAGTAATAAACGAAACTCTATCTTGCAAATAAGGAGCGCGAGGAAGGTAATACCTAACCTAAAATAAAAGAATATGGCAATTCTACATTATTTATTTACATCTTGTATGTACAAGTTTTATCTCGAATCATTTTACCCTAGTGATGTTTGCGTAGTTCTCCCATTCTCGACACAATTCTTGTATGTACAAGTTTAAACTTGCCGTACTACGCTCTCAGCGAACCTCTCCCTATCTTTATACAATATGTACAGTGAATTGTGATGTAAGACAGCTTGACGTATATATTACAAAGTACACACCTCTAGCATAATGTTTACACACATCTGCTTTATGTAAAGTAGTACCTATCAATACTACTATGCCCCCCGGCTAGAGTGTTGGTAGAATTTGGAATGACAAACCGTTTGCAATCAACATTATTAAGGTCTACCTTACTAATTAAATGAGTGTACAACTGGTGCTTCTTGCTTCTAATGACAGATATTTGCTTATGCAAACAGGTGGATTACTTTTAATGCAATTGTTATAGTTTTCAAAACTTAGCTGATTCTGAATGACATTCTTTTTAACCCCCTTCAATCTCTTTATTTGTAGTTCATTTAAGAGTTTTATGCAATATGACTTGGATTTAGTACCTACAAATGAATCGATAATATTCCCAGCACATTCATCTTTCATTTTACCCAGAAACGTTTTGTTCACTGGCGGTAGATGATATTGATTATTTGCAGGATAGTTACTTGTATCAAACCTACCCAAGTCTGGCTTTATATCATTGTAATAGTCATCAGTTTTGATTTGATATAAAAACGAATCGGTATCTGTGTAGAGCAAATGCGCATTACGCGCGTACTTCATCATATAATCGTAATGGAATTCATACATGAGTGTTTTAGCCAATTCAAGTACTGCAAAGCCGACGTAGGTAGGTTTGTCATACTTAACCTTAACACGATTCATCTGTATAATAACTAAATTCTCATGTATGATAGTGCAGCTGTGGAAATTTGGTTTACTTATTAAATAGTTAGCACCATATCTTTTCTTAACATTTTCCCAGTTTGTAATCAATTTTACATCAACGCGTTTGTCAACATTTTCGATAGTCTTACCAAACACACTGTTATTCATGGGCTTGTAGAAATCTTTTTCAAACTCATTAACCGCATTCGGTCTTAAATTATTGTTCAGATCGATATATATGGCTTTAGCCACGGTGACTGATTAAATTCTAGTACGCGATGAATTTTGGATAACTTCAAACCATGCTGCAAACACTGTTTTAAATTTCGGTAATGAATGATATACTTAGATTTATCACACAAATTAGCAATTAGCATTTTCGTCGTTGATGCGATGTACGGAGGCTTCATATTTTCAGGGCAGAACGGTAGGTCATTATGAAAAGTGTGTAACTCTTTAGGATGCTGTAAGTCAACTTCGAGGAAATAGACTTTATCAGCTTCATCGCCTAGGGCGTGCAGCTGTAAAGCATCACGCACTGCGTTAGCCAGCGGAAACCACTCACCGGTAGATGCTGACTCATCGCCCACCCATACTGATTATTAGCATCGAGATAAACAATATACTGAGATTCCTGACTAGAATCGAAACTCGGCATGTACTTATTATTTGCCCTGGAATACCGCCCACTGCACTGACTTAGACCGCCTCGAATAGACGATTTTATAAAGTGCACCATATCAATATCAGTTAGCAGTTCCAAATTCGCCTGCGTGTATTTTAACATGGCATCCCAACGTAACCCAGGCGCAGTAAAATACTGACATGGGTCAAGGCTGTAGGTTTTCTTGCAAACACAGCGAAAATTTTCGAAAACATCAGCTAACAAAAGTACATCCGTCTTTAAATATAAGTCGGAGTATTCACCTAGCGTTTGAATGTGGAACTGCTCCCTGATATGTTGTGCATGTAAATAGTCATCATCACTAATATCCGCTGAATTCAGCGAGCTGTAAAAGGATTGTTTCGATGGTAAAGCACGTTCTTCGAGGCGTTCTAAGCATTCAAGATATTCATAACAAAAAAACACCCTTACGCCGAAGTAAATTAAACTGCGCTTCTTCAGGAAAAACGCGTCGAATTACCGTAAATTGTTCTGGCTGTAAATGACTAGAAAGTTTATCGAGGCTACTCGCCATAAAGCGAAACGAGTCAAGGAATCTCAGTTTTATAGAATGCTCCTCATCTACTTTTACAGACTTTGCAAATGCAATGTACCGCTCTTTATTCTGAGGGATTATATCTACTTTTTCAGTTTTATAGAATGCTCCGCATCTACTTTTACAGACTTCGCAAACGCAATGTACCGCTCTTTATTCTGAGGGATTATATCTACTTTTTCATCTGAAGCTCCAAATTGTGAAATGATGAAATGGGAGTCGTAACCAGATAAGTTATGAAAAATTACAGGGATAAATTTAGGAACTCTGTACTTACGATTACAGCTATAATGAGCGGCACATCTATAGAAACCAGTTAAATGATCATGATCAAAAACTTTAGGGTCATTTTCGGAAAATTCCCCATCACAAATGCTACACTTTGTAGCACGTTCATGATCATTTAACTGAATTTCGGTGAGTGGCTTCATAGGAATAATACTATTTAGAATACGACCAAGACGAACTGCATCACTTTCAAGTCTTTCTAAAACTACTTTAGCAGCATCAGGTCCTCGATACAGCTCTAACTTGTTAAGCGTACTATCATAACTACACTTGATGTAATACGCGAAGCTATACGGGACATGCATGTGCGTAGTATTAGTGAAAGAGTTGTCAGGATTAGGTGAGCATGTGCTTCATGGCTTGAGGATGGCTTCAAAGTCTGCATATATCACGAAAGGTACCCACTGTTTGACCGAGATGAAGATGTTGTTTTGTTTCTGATCAAACTTTACCTCTGGAGGTCGCGTATGATAACCACACATAAAACAATAAAGTACACTTTCGGAGGACCACTTAAATGTTATTAAGGCAATACAGTATATAAAACATAAAGAGCACACAAGTCACTTATTTATTCAGATGTACGTGAACTGCAAAACGCACTAGTACTGTACGTACTTCTTGTACATATACAATTATATTTACACATGCGGTACGTACTGACACAAATTAACACTAGAAATATTCTTTACACTTGTGTTCCTAATTGTTATTGTGCCAATGGTTTGGCTGCACCTGAAACGTTAGCACTGTTGTGCAAGTATTTTGTGAGACTGTCGTCTCCAATGTTACTAGCGGCATGTCTGACGCGCTTCTTCTGATCCCTTTCTCTCGCCAGTCACTTGCGCCAGAAAACAGTCCCGGAAGCCAAGTGCTGCCCTCTATTCACAATTTCAAGAAATATAAATAAAATACTACAATAATGTAATTTAAACACAAATAAGTTATAAAATTACTTAAATATAATTGTTAATGCGATATGTGCAGTAACATACCGGCCCACTTAAAACGTGCTCACATTTTACAAATTAAATGCAATAACAATGAAATTAAATACCCTGAAAATAAAACAAGTAATGCATTGAGTTCTGTCTCAAAAAAAACTGTCATGGCAAAGATAAATACATATGCACAAATACACAAGAAAATATGGACGACGCACTACACTGAGGTCACTAGTCAATTGGGAGTGGGCATAATTTGCACACAGGTCTCCTATAAACTCCTGTGGGTGTACGGACATCAACGACTCTCACCAACCCGTCCTTGCCTGGAAATGTTTGCTCAATGATGCCTAGTCTCCAGTCCAATGGTGGAGTGTTGTCCTCCTTAATTAGGACAACAGTTCCTGTAGATACACTGGGCTGTGCTGACCTCCATCTCATGCGTTGCTGCAAGCTGCCCAGATAGTCGGATGACCACCTGTTCCAAAAATGTCCCTTCATTTTTTAAAGATGATTCCACCTGGAAAGCCTTGAAGTATTTGATAAGGTTAGGTCTGGTTCAGGTATGGCCATCATGGGTTCTCCTATCAGGAAATGTCCGGGTGAAAGATAAGAGGTGTCATTTGGGTCATTGTTCAGGAGAGTGATTGGACGTGAATTTAAAATGGATTCAATCTGACAGAGAAGAGTAGTCATTTCTTCGAATGTCAAGTGAGCGTGCTTGGTAATTCTAGTATGGTGAAATTTCATAGATTTCACCCCACCTTCCCAAAGACCTCCGAAATTTGGTGCTCGTGGAGGAATGAATTTCCAGGTAAATCCTTCTTGGATTCCAACATTATCAATTTCACGTTGGTGTTGCTCTGATTGGAATAATTTGTTAAGTTCTCGAAGTTGATTTCTGGCTCCGATGAATGATGAACCATTGTCACTGTGAAGTTGAAGTACCTTTCCTCTCCGGGCTATCATTCTCCTTAAGGCAGCAATGAAGGCTTCGGTGGTTAAATTGCTTACAAGTTCCAAGTGAATGGCCTTGGTGGCTAAGCAGACAAAAAGTGCAACGTAACATTTTACTCTCGTGTTACTACGTGGAGAACCTTGTTTAATGAAGAAGGGTCCCGCAAAGTCTACACCGCTATATAGGAAAGGACGAGTGGGTTTAACTCTTTCAGCAGGCAGCTGGCCCATCAATTGCGATGAGCTCTCGGCCTTGAACCTGTAACATGTCACACATTTGCGAATGACACCTTTGACAGTTGTCCTGGCGTGAGGAATCCAATACTTCATTCTAAGTGATGCAACTAGTAGCTGTGTGCTAGCATGTAGTAATCTTAAGTGTTCGTCACGAATAATTAATTTCGTGACATGGTGATGCGCTGGTAATATAATCTGATGTTTCTGGTCATATGCTGCGTCTGCATTACGTAATCGCCCGCCCACTCTGAGACACTCATCTTTATCAAGAAATGGAGCGAGAGATTTTAACTGACTTCTCTTGTCAACTTCTTTTTTCAGTTGAAGATATTGAATTTCCTTCTGAAATTCCTGGTGTTGAATATATCGTACACAGCAAAGTAGTGCATTGTTGCATTCTTCCGTGCTTAGATTTCCTGTAATCTTCGCATGTGAGTGCTGTAAATTGTAGATGAATCTTTTACAGTACGCAAAGACACGTTTCATTCTTGATAACGAGGAAAACCGTGTAGTGATGTCTTCATTATCGCAGCTGTTGATTGCACATGTAGAGGGTTTGGCTTCAAGTGCTTCTGAGGTACATTCTGCAGTACTGATTGGCCATAATTCTTCAGGCTGGCACAACCAGGACGGTCCATGCCACCAGAGGTCATGTGATTTTAATGCTTGAGGCTCGCTTCCTCGTGACAATATGTCAGCTGGATTCTCTTGTGTAGATACATGATGCCATGTGCAGTTTTCTGCCGTGTCCTGGATTTCAGAGAAACGGTTGGCGACGAATGTTTTCCACCTCGTCGACGGTGACGCAATCCATTGTAAGACAATTGTAGAGTCTGTCCACGCATGAATAGAACTTATATCCAGGTTGAGACTCGTGAACGTTCGCTTAAGTAATCTTGCTAACAGGAGAGCGCCGCACAATTCTAAGCGTGGAATTGACAATTGTTTAAGTGGGGCGACTCTTGATTTAGAACACATCAAATTGCATGAAATAAGCCCTTCTTCATCTGTGGTACGAATGTACACGCAAGCCCCGTAAGCACGTTCAGAGGCGTCGCAGAAACCATGTAATTCACAATTTACAACTTTAGTCTTACTTAAAATGTACCTGTCAATTTTGATATCGTTAAGTTCTGGTAATTGCGAGTAAATAGCATTCCAAGTGTTAAGAAGCTGACTCGGCAGGTCTTGATCCCATTTTAATTGAAAGGTCCAGAGTTGTTGCATGAAGACCTTGCATGAGAGAATAACTGGACCCAATAAGCCCAGAGGGTCAAAAATTGCAGCAATAGTTGAGAGTACACTTCTCTTGGTTGCATGGGAAACCCTTTTAACAGTTATGTCGAATTGAAACTGGTCCGTAGAAGGGTGCCAGAGTATTCCCAATGTTCTTACTGTGTCTGCATTGTCGAGTTGAAGTGGTGATTTGGTTTCTCTATTTTCTTCCTGTATTTTTGACATGACCTTACTGCTGTTAGAACACCATTTCTTAAGTTCAAATCTCCCTCTTAACAGTAATGTCTCTAATTCTTGCTGTAAGCGAATGGCTTCTGATTCAGTACTGGCTCCGGTTAGGAGGTCATCAACATAAAAATCCTTTCTAAGGAACGCTGCTGCTTGTGGAAATTCCTTTGACTGGTCATCGGCTAACTGTTTCAAACACCTCACAGCGAGAAAGGGAGCACTTGCCGTACCGTAAGTAACTGTCGTGAGTTCATAACACTGGAGAGGTTCGGTGCTAGTGTTTCTCCATAGTATTCGTTGTAGTTTCATGTCCTTGTTGTCAACTTGTATTTGTCGATACATTTTTGTAATATCTGCGACAAGAGCAATCTTGTGTGATCTGAAACGTAGTACAATAGAATGCAGGTCGTCTTGTATGGTAGGACCTACGAGTAACTTGTCATTCAAAGATACGCCACTGTCAGTCTTAGCAGACGCATCAAAGACAACACGAGTTTTAGTGCTGGTACTTGTTGGTTTGAATACGGCATGATGTGGCATGAAGTATCCTCCATCTTCAGTGCACGTGGGTACCGGTTTCATGTGGCCAAGTTTCAGATACTCATTCATGAATGCTGAATATTCTTCTCTTAATTTGGGATCACGATTAAGTTTCTTCTCAATACTGTAGAATCTCACTACTGCCTGAGGGTATGAATTCCCTAACTGCGATGAAGTCTGTTTAAGTGGCAGTCGAACTCGGAACCTTCCTGTAGCATCTCGCGTTGTGTTCTTAGTGAAGTGTTCTTCGCAATCTCTTTCTTCTTTGGTGATTGGTGGCATATTCAGTTCTTCTATTTCCCAGAATCTTTTAAGGTGTGTGTCTAATTGGTCTACCTGGATGAATAGTGATGTTGCATGTTCCCCTTGGTGTTGTATGGGTGCCTGGCCAGCTACTACCCAACCCAGTTTCGTATTCTGCAATGTTGGATACCCATCACGAGTTTTCTTGCCCTCCAATATAACCTTAAAGAATATGTCTGCACAGAGTAGCAAATCGATCTTGCTTGGAATGTGGAAATTTCTGTCGGCATATTTTATATTGGTGGGTAGATTCCATCTTGAAATGTCGATTTTTCTACTTGGCAAATTGTTTGTAATCTTTGGTAGCACTAAGCATGTGGCATCTACATTGAAAGGGCTGACCGCAGATTGCAAATGAACTGTAATGCAGTGTGAGGTTTGAACTCCTGCACCGTTAATTCCAGTTACTGGTGTAACATGTTTTTGTTTTCTTAGACGTAATAATTGAGCTAGTTCTTCGCTCACGAAATTTGTCTGAGAACCTGAATCCAAAAGACATCTAGCCTCATGCATATTACCGTGAATGTCTTTAACCTTGACTATCGCTGTTGATATCAAGACTGTAGACAGATCGGATTCCTTGACAGCGCAGTGAGTAACATCTGTTGAACGGGTTGTGTGATTAGCTACTGCTTGGCGTGAGCTGTGTTCTCTCTCTGTTTCCCGTGAGCTAAGCAGTGGCCTGCTGCGGTCACGTCTGGTGTCATCATGCAATAGTGAATTGTGATACTTTCCGCACATCTTGCACGAGCCTGATTGGCACTGATTGACATAATGATTACTGCCCAAGCAGTTAAAGCATAATTTGTAATCTCTCACAACATTATGTCTCTCATGGACATTGAGCCTTTTGAAGGACTCGCACTTAAATAGGTAATGTGAGCCCTTGCAGAGTACACATTGGTAATTAACACTAGCATGCACATTGCTTACTTGATGTTTGGGTGTAGATCTAATCGACTGTTTAATCTGTTGAACTTGAGTACTTGGCTTGATTGCCTCAAGTGCTAAACATCTCTTTTCTAAAAATGTCCACAACACCTCCAGAGATTCTAACTCAGAACCTGAAGTGTGTATGTCCCATGCCTTCCTAGTCGCTGGGTCCAGTTTGTTGATTAACATTTGTGACAATAATAAATCTTCAATTGAAACATCTAAGTCAAGGGCTTGTAATGCTTTTACATTGGCCTGACTTGTGTTTATAGCCTCTCTGAGAGAATTGACATTCTCTTTCTGGATTGAGTCTTGCTCTAATATCCGTTTGATGTGGATTGACGAAATTAATTTGTTGTTTTGAAACCTGTCTATTAACCTTTGCCAAACTATGCTGTAGTTTTCAGCAGATAGAGGGAGACTTTGTGCAATTGAAAGAGGTTCGTTTCTTAGACTGCTAATTAGGTAGTGAAATTTCTGTATATCATGCAAATCTTGATTGTTATGGATCATAGATACAAAGGAATCGTGAAATCCTCTCCAGTCTTCGTACTCGCCTCCAAATGGTTTCAGTGTAATAGTAGGTAATTTGATGTGCGCCCCATTGTAATTATTGCTTACTGAGATATTCCCTTGACTGGAGTGTCTGGAAAGACCTGTTATTTCATGCTGGGTGATTATTCTGTCTATGTCGACCTTTATCTGATGATATGTGTCTTCAAATATTTCTCTATCTGCTTCGTATGTTTCTCCCTCCTCACTGATTTCTAGCTGGGATTGAATGTCCTCATACCTTTGTTTCAATTCCTCTAAACTTTCCCTACGAGAGATAATAGCCACAATTCCCTGCTCACTGTTAAACCCATCTACGAAGTTTTTAATACGTGTTACGCTGCCCTTTATTACACCTCGTTTGCGTATTAGAATTTTAATACTCTCCTCTGCCATAATGAAAGGATAGGAATAAAGATATGAATTGGATCTGACCTTGTAAGGTGTGGGAAGTAGTTGTTGTCATCAAGGAGCCATCTTGATATGGCTCAGGGTTGCTACTGCCAACAGTCCACAGGTTGTATTCCACAGCGCGGAAGATTTGACCGGCGCGGTTGGTAGCTCTGATTTAGCGGCGTGAGTTCGCGCGTAAATCAGCCATGTGGCGAATTGCGTCATAAATTGCACCACGATACATCACAATATATTATCGGCATAATCCAGTCACTGTAAATGCACTATGTTTGTTGTCACATAAAATGAAAGCTCGAAGGATCCGGCCCGGAGGACCAAAATGTTTGACCGAGATGAAAATGTTGTTTTGTTTCTGATCAAACTTTACCTCTGGAGGTCGCGTATGATAACCACACATAAAACAATAAAGTACACTTTCGGAGGACCACTTAAATGTTATTAAGGCAATACAGTATATAAAACATAAAGAGCACACAAGTCACTTATTTATTCAGATGTACGTGAACTACAAAACGCACTAGTACTGTACGTACTTCTTGTACATATACAATTATATTTACACATGCGGTACGTACTGACACAAATTAACACTAGAAATATTCTTTACACTTGTGTTCCTAATTGTTATTGTGCCAATGGTTTGGCTGCACCTGAAACGTTAGCACTGTTGTGCAAGTATTTTGTGAGACTGTCGTCTCCACATGTTACTAGCGGCATGTCTGACGCGCTTCTTCTGATCCCTTTCTCTTGCCAGTCACTTGCGCCAAAAAACAGTCCCGGAAGCCAAGTGCTGCCCTCTATTCACAATTTCAAGAAATATAAATAAAATACTACAATAATGTAAGTTAAACACAAATAAGTTATAAAATTACTTAAATATAATTGTTAATGCGATATGAGCAGTAACACCCACATCTGCTTGTCATAATTTGTAAATTTTAAAATATTATTGCCCGTAGTGGGTATCTCTGTATATACATGATTGCAGTCATTCTTGGAATGCTTCGTTAACTGATCTTCAGTTTTAAAATGCTGCAAACAGCCATCACATATCCACTTTTGACCATCATGTTTTGACAACTGACTACCAACAAGTCTACTCAGATTTTTAATCCAGCAAAAGTGGCTATTTTCACTGTTTTCGATATAGAGTAAGTTAACATGAGTACTCTTCTTATGACATGTATAATACAGAGGGCCTACTACAGACTTTTTCTCTACACCATACACATTAATGCTAATGTTATTTAGTTCCTCAAAGCGCTTAATATCTTTTAACTGCACAGGAAATTCTATACTATCGAAATTTAGCTGCGTTGAATAGTGTGGATATGATGATATTCTCTTAGCTACGTCTGATTTCGCAGGATTTAAAGCCGACATCACCGCCCATGCAAAACATGCCTCGTCATTGTTTTGGATGTTTACAACAGCTTCTTTTCGCTGAATCCATGTCGGCAGCTCGATGTACGATGAACCTCGCATGGGATTGTACTTATTGATGTTAACTTCTAGATACATTATTTCAACTAAAGCCCACCCTGATTCATTTTCCTGAAATTCCTCGCTCTTAGTTGAAATAATGTTCGAGACATCCCTAAGTACATCACCAAAATTAGTTGACTGACTTATGACGAAATTTTTCGTATTAAATGATTTAATATCCGTTATTTCCGATTCATCCGTGCTTTTAATGTACAGGGCGAAAAGTTCAAAATTAACTTTAATAAATTTTGATTGGACAAAGTTTTAGCAAGAAGCTGTTGTAGATCCGGTTGAATGCAATTTAAAAAGTGTTCAGTACTCTGAAACTTTTGACTAACACGAATTCTGTAACTAGAAATCTTACTTTTAAATGCTGTATTAATTTCCTCGATGTTTGTGTTACTACCACTTCTACACGCATTATTTTTATGCGCATTACTCCGTAAGTGTCCCTGAAAATGTGAAGATGGTACATCAGTGTTACAGTGCTCGCAGTGAATAGTTTGAAGTTCATGATATTTCCTAGGATTTTTACAACTAGTACTTTCTACAGCTACATCCGTTTTTTTACGCTTTTCTCCTATTACCTGAGGGTTATAGTTGCAAGTAGATACCTGATGCGCTTCTACTAAGTGAGCCTCGTATCGCTCTACGTTAGCGAAATACACACCACAACTTTACAAAAAGCAGATGTTATGCTAGGGTGTTTTGATTTCATATGGCGGATGAAGTTATCTCGCCTTGTAAACGTTACATTGCATTCCTCACAGCAGGGGAACATCTGAAAAGAGAACAACCAATAGAGATTAGGCGAAAGTTCGAAAGAAACCAAGTTTCAACTTATAGAAGTCAGACATGGCTGAAAGTTTGAATTTATAAGATTAACCTCTTCTACAGCATGTCGATTAAAGAGAACAACTATTTATGATTAGACTAACGTTACGATGTTCGGAAGAAACCAAGTTTCAACGTATAGAAGTCAGACAAGGCTGAAAGTTTGAAATTATAAGATTAACCTCTTCTACAGCATGTCGATTAAAGAGAACAACTATTTATGATTAGACTAAAGTTACGATGTTCAGAAGAAACCAAGTTTCAACGTATAGAGGTCGGACATAGCTGTGAGTTTGAAATTATAAGATTAACCTCTTCTATAGCATGAGGATTAAAGAGAACAACTATTTATCAATAGACTAAAGTTGCGATGTTCGGAAGAAACCAAGTTTCAACGTATTGAGGTCGGACATGGCTGTGAGTTTGAAATTATAAGATTAACCTCTTCTATAGCTAGAGGATTAAAGAGAACTATTTATCAATAGACTAAAGTTGCGATGTTCGGAAGAAACCATGTTTCAACCTATAGAGGTCAGACATGGCTGTGAGTTTGAAATTATAAGATTAACCACTTCTACAGCATGTGGATTGAAGATAATAACTATTTATCAATAGACTAAAGTTACGATGTTCGGAAGAAACCAAGTTTCAACGTATAGAGGTCGGACATGACTGTGAGTTTGAAATTATAAGATTAACCTATTCTATAGCATGAGGACTGAAGAGAACAACTATTTATCAATAGACTAAAGTTGCTATGTTCGGAAGAAACCAAGTTTGAACCTTTAGAGGACGGACATTGCTGTAAATTTGAAATTATAAGATTAACCTCTTCTATGACATGTCGATTAAAGAGAACAACTATTTATCAATAGACTAAAGTTACGATGTTCGGAAGAAACCAAGTTTCAACGTATAGAGGTCGGACATAGCTGTGAGTTTGAAGTTATAAGATAACCTCTTCTATAGCATGAGGATTACAGAGAACAACTATTTATCAATAGACTAAAGTTGCTATGATCGGAAGAAACCAAGTTTGAACCTTTAGAGGTCGGACATTGCTGTAAGTTTGAAATTATAAGATTAACCTCTTCTATGATGTGCAGATTAAAGAAAATAACTATTTATCAATAGACTAAAGTTACGATGTTCGGAAGAAACCAAGTTTGAACCTGTACAGGTCAGACATTGCTGTGAGTTTGAAATTATAAGATTAATATCTTCTATAGCACGTGGATTAAAGCAAACAACTATTTATCATTAGACTAAAGTTACGATGTTCAGAAGAAACCAAGTTTCAACCTATAGAGGTCAGACATTGCTGTAAGTTTGAAATTATAAGATTAACATCTTCTATAGCATGAGGATTGAAGAGAACAACTATTTATCAATAGACTAAAGTTACGATGTTCGGAAGAAACCAAGTTTCAACCTATAGAGGTCAGACATGGCTGTAAGTTTGAAATTATAAGATTAACCTCTTCTACAGCATGTAGATTGAAGAGAATAACTATTTATCAATAGACTAAAGATATGATGTTCGGAAGAAACGAAGTTTCAACGTATAGAGGTCGCACATGGCTGTGAGTTTGAAATTATAAGATTAACCTGTTCTATAGCATGAGGATTGAAGAGAACAACTATTTATCAATAGAGATTAGCTTAAAGTTACAATGTTCGGAAGAAACCAAGTTTCAACCTATAGAGGTCAGACATACCTTAAAATCTTCGCGCTGCAAGCTGTTACTCGGATGAATAAGATGCGTGCGTTCAAGCCTGAAACTCGAATGATAATATTCTGGTCGTACCTAAAAAGAACAAACATATATGAATGTAGTGTAGGGTACGTCAGCTAGCCTAGCTATCTTTACAACTCAAAGTTCGAAACATACCTTAAAAATGCACGTGCTGCAGACTGTTACTCGGATGAATAAAATGCGTACTTTCAAGCCTGTAACTCGAATGATAATATTCTGGTCGTACCTAAAAAGAACAAATATATATGAATGTAGTGTAGGAATATATATAAAAGGGTACATCAGCTAGCCTAGCTATCTTTACAACTCAAAGTTCGAAACATACATTAAAATGTTCACGCTGCAGACTGTTACTCGGATGAATAAAATGCGTACTTTCAAGCCTGTAAATCGAACGATAATATTCTAGTTGTACCTAAAAAGAAAAGAAAATATATATGAATGTAGATGTTTATTACCTAGCGTAGAAGTTGCTTTGCAAACAGTAACTAACAGTTCAGGCTTACCTTAAGTTGAAGGCTGAAGAATAATATTCACAGCACACAGTACTTAGACGGGGGATGTGCACGTAATAAACACACACAAAGAACTGTGAGCGCTTCACGCAGACTGCAGTGAGTAAATATGCTGCTTGTTACCAAGCGGATATCTAGAATTGCAGACGTTTGCAGTACAGTTGGAACGAAATGTTTATGCAAAAAGAGCTCTCCTGAGTGTCTTACGCTGAGTTCTGCAGGCTGACGTATTTAAGCCGGGATCGAACCTGCTGTTGATGTCGAGGTGTCAGAATTTAATAGTTCTGCAGTGGATCGAGCCTTAGAAAGTTAGCGCGCGATCCTCGACCTCTGGACTTAAACGGGAGGGTACTAAGCTAAGCAAGAAGCCGACATCCGCGGTATTCCTTACCTGTAGGCACTTAAAGGTATTGAGCTAAGAACGCATCCGGCTAGATCATGTAATTACACTTTATGACGATCGCGCAGGTCCCTCGCCTAGCATTTGCTTTTTTTACAACTTCCGACAGTAGGGGTTCGAACCCGCTATCTCCCGAAGTAGCGAGAATGATTGCGGGTACAAGAGTGTTGAAGGTGATTCATCTGTCGGATGGAGGGGATCCTACTGTTACATATTACATTCTCAGGTAGTTTCGAATAACCAGAGGGCGTGCGAAAAGCCAGCATTAAGTAAGGACATATAACGCTGTTGATGGGGGCGTTAAACCTTGTGCAGGCTCCTTCGAAAATGATTGTGAGTACAAGATGTTGATGGTGATTCATCTGCCGGATGGAGGCGATAAGCCTTGTGCAGGCTTCTTCGGTAGGAGTAGGCTATGTGCCGGCACCGGGTTTTACCCTCTCCCTACTGTTGTATATTACATTCTTAGGCAGTTTCGAATAACCAGAGGGTGTGCAAAAAGCTAGCATTAAGTAAGGACATATAACGCTGTTGATGGGGACGTTAAACCTTGTGCAGGCTTCTCCGAAAATGATTGTGAGTACAAGATGTTGATGGTGATTCATCTGTCGGATGGAGGCGATAAGCTATGTGCAGGCTTCTTCGGTAGGAGTAGGCTATGTACCGGCACCGGGTTTACCCTCTCCCTACTGTTGTATATTACATTCTTAAGCAGTTTCGAATAACTAGAGGGTGTGCAAAAAGCCAGCATTAAGTGAGGGTATATAACGCTGTTGATGGGGACGTTAAACCTTGTACAGGCTTCTCCGAAACTGATTGCGGGTACAAGTAGTTGATGATGATTCATCTGTCGGATGGAGGCGTTAAGCCTTGTGCAGTCTCTTTCAGCAGGAGTAGGCTATGTGCCGCACCGGGTTTTACCCTCTTCCTACTGTTGTATATTACATTCTTAAGCAGTTTCGAATAACCAGATGGTGTGCAAAAAGCCAGCATTAAGTGATGGTATACAACGCTGTTGATGGGGACGTTAAACCTTGTACAGGCTTCTTCGGTAGGAGTGGCCTATGTGCCGGCACCGTGCAGGCTCTTTCGATAGGAGTGGGCTATGTGCTGGCACTGTGTTTTAACCTCTCCGTACAATCATAATATTTTATGTTAGGAACTTACACCAGCTAAATGCTACACGGCTAAGAAAATGTTCCGTGAGTTACAAGTAGCTATCAGCACGCAGTGTCCTCGCTGTTCGTTCAAGGTTACTACAGCCGGAAGACGAGTGTACAATTTCAGTCAACGCATGTATTCCTCACCTTGCTCTGACTGACTGCGCCGATACAACTTCAAAGACAGTGTTCTAAGCAGTGGAACAAAAATGTAACCTGGTGTGAGGACATAGCATGTTCCTAAAGCTTAACACTGTAAATGTTTGAAGCTCCTGTTTTTGCAGCTAGATGTGGTTCCTAACGTAACAGGGCCGGGATTAAAAATATATTTTACAGCCGAGTGCCCCTTCCTAACATGAGATTTTAAATCGCAAGAATCTGTTTTACGGCCGGTTGCCCTTCCTGATGCTCAAAGACCAGGATTTAGCCAGTTACCCTTCCTGATGTAACAAGACTAGGATTTATTTTTAGACCGCACTTGGCTAGAAATAGCTACACGAAATTATTATATAGAAAGAGAATTGCCGGCTCCTACAGTTTGGTTTAGTGTGCTTGCCTCTCACCAGGTAGTCTCGGGTTCGATTCTCTTGGGATTAAAATATGTTTTACAGCCGAGTGCCCCCTCCTGACGCAAGAGTTTAAATCGCAAGAATCTGTTTTACAGCCGATTGCCCTTCCTGACGCTGAAAGACCAGGATTTAGTCAGTTACCCTTCCTGATGCAACAAGACTAGGATTTATTTTTAGACTGCACTTGGCTAGAAATAACCACACGAAATTATTATATAGAAAGAGAATTGCCGGCTCCTACGGTTTGGTTTAGTGTGCTTGCCTCTCACCCGGCAGTCTCGGGTTCGATTCTCTTAGAACGAAGGTGCACCACAAACACATCAATCAATGTTCTGATCATATGTTGTATCGAGTAGACTGTTCGATTATTTTCTTAATCACTTATTTTGTATTATAATCTTCAAGTATTCGATAAAGCTACATCTTAACAGAGCAGGGAAAAGGAGGTTATAACAATCGCTATCTTACACAAGCCGTTCAGAACTGTAGTCTTTTCTTCTCCTAGAACAAAGGTATTCCTTGACATGTTCTTTTAAATTGTCCGCTACTACGATCAAGAGCGCAGCACGGTGCTCTCAGATGGCGAATGTGGAATTTGCCGCCACCACATGTCGAAGAATAAAGATGCCAACACGATGCTCTCTTGGCAGCTTTTCAAATTGCCCACATGATAGCAGCACGATGCTCTTTTGATTAAAGATGGTGGATGACAGCTGTCAAAAAAGCACGTGGGTTTGTAAAACACATGGAATTCGCTTCTACCACAAAGAGGACAGCACGGTGCTCTCTAGATTAAAGATGGCGGATGATAGCTGACAGAACTTTTCAAATTACCCGTTACTACAGAGAGCAGCATAGTGCTCTGTAGTTTAAAGATGGTGGATGTCAGCTGATGCAAGAGGGCAGCACGGTGCTCTCTAGATTAAAGATGGCGGGTGACAAAAAGCACGTGGCTTTGTTTCCAAACAAGAGCACGTGGAATTTGCCACCACTACATAGAGTGCAGCACGGTGCTCTGTTGATTAAAGATGGTAGATGGTTGCTGTCAGAAAAGCACATAGGTTTGTTTCCAAACAAGAGCACGTGGAATTTGCCGCCACCACAAAGAGGGTAGCACGGTGCTCAAAGATGGCTGCTGTCACGTAGAATTGCCTGCCACTACATTTCAATAGCATCTAGCTAAAGAGGGCAGCACGGTGCTCAAAGATGGCCACTATCAAAAAGCATTTTTCAAATTATCCGCCACCACATTTCAAAGGTAAGTAGCTAAAGAGGGCAGCACTGTGCTCTCTTGATTAAAGATGGCGGATGAAAAAAGGCACGTGGCTTTGTTTCCAAACAAGAGCACGTGGAATTTGACACCACTACATAGAGGGCAGCACTGTGCTCTGTTGATTAAAGATGGTAGATGGTAGCTGTCAGAAAAGCACATAGGTTTGTTTCCAAACAAGAGCACGTGGAATTTGCCGCCACCACAATGAGGGTAGCACGGTGCTCAAAGATGGCTGCTGTCACGTAGAATTGCCTGCCACCACATTTCAATAGTATCTAGCTAAAGAGGGCAGCACGGTGCTCAAAGATGGCTGCTGTCAAAAAGCATTTTTCAAATTATCCGCCACCACATTTCAAAGGTAAGTAGCTAAAGAGGGCAGCACTGTGCTCCCTTGATTAAAGATGGCGGATGACAGCTGTCAGAAAAAAAGCACGTGAGTTTGTTTCCCAAACAAGAGCACGTGGAATTTGCCATCGCCACAAAGAGGGCAGCACGGTCCTTTCTGGATTAGAGATGGCGGATGACAAAAGCACGTGAGTTTGTAAAGCACTTCGAATTTGCCGCCACCACATAGAGTGCAACACGGCGCTCTCTTGATTAAAGATGGCGGATGACAGCTGTCAAAAAATTCACGTGGATTTGTTTATCTCACGCTAGTGAGGTTAAGTTGGTAGCACTAAGGTTTAGGCCCGCCAAGATGGCAGCACTGCCGATGACAGGTGACGAATTTGCAGCTACTGCGATAAAGAGGTCAGCACGGTGCTCTGTAGTTTAAAGATGGCGGATGACAGCTGTCAAAAAAGCACGTGGCTGTCAAAAAACACGTGGATTTGTTTACAAATTCAAATCTCGCGCTTGTGAGGTTAAGTTGGTAGCACTGAGGTTCAGGCCCGTCAAGATGGCTGCACTGAGGTTTGCGATACGTTGTTGTCGATGACAGCTGTCAAAAAGCACGTGGCTTTGCTTACAAATTCAAATCTCGCGCTAGTGAGGTTAAGTTCACTGAGGTTTAGGCCCATCAAGATGGCAGCAGTGAGGTTAGCGATGCATTGTTGTCGATGATAGCTGTCAAAAAGCACGTGGCTTTGTTTCCAAATTCAAATCTCGCGCCAAAATTCAAATCCCCCGCCAAAATTCAAATTTCCCGCGGGAGGAGGAGGAGGCCGCCAAACTGTCCTATTATACTACTTTTACGAAGAGCATCCCCACACTTCATCGACGTCTTGAGTGCCGCACAGGTTGGTGTAACGCCTCAGGTTTCTGGATACTCGGCCGACGATTTCCTCGACCAAGAATCAGCTCTGTACTCAAACACACCTCCACTACCGAATCTCGATTCTGTACGCATCACCCCATCCACTGTACATAATCTCGTCGAAGAATTGTAGTCCAACTATTATACAGAGTTGGAGTTACAAATAAGCAATTAAGTAGCGTCTTTGCCCTAACAGTCACCAGAAACTCATTAGCATCAGCAACATACAGCGTGCTCACTCCGAAAACGATACTCAAGAACAATACAACATTGCCTAGGACTATGCGCAAAGTAACTCCCGCGCGCCGGTCCGAGTGAGAAATACAATCAGAAACAGCATTCGAAATTTGCCGCACACGCGTACCTTCTTATATAGGCTTGCTGCATGTGCGTATAGCGTCCTGGAAAGTTTATAGGTAGCAACGCTCTCACAGGCGCTTCTTGATGCGTCACTCAGTCAACCCAACCTCGATTAAAAACAAAGCCCTCGTATTGGCTCACGGATAGCCCAGATTGGTTGCGCAGTAGAGGTTAAGTTTTCCCTCGTCCTGCTCGTGACGTCATCACAGGAGCACCGTGACTGTGTAGCATACAACCGCATGTGTATCTCATTTCGTTGTTTATATATGTCTGTCTTATAAAGAAAGGATTTCCACGTAATAACTATACGTAATTTCTTTCCGTATATTGCTGTTGTTTTATATAGCGGCCTACTGTATTTTGCGTAGTGTGTGTGTCGTAGTTAGTTTCTGTGAGATCTCCGTTGAGTTGTTGTGTTTCGTGCAGTGAGATGCACTCATTTTCTTTTCGTTAGTTGCGTGAACAGTGTAATATTAGCTGGAGTGAAATTTATGTGTTCATTGTACATTATCATTGCGATAGAAAACTGTGCCGCTAATGATTCACCGACCGAGCTGGATAGCTGCAGTCGCTTAAGTGCGGCCAGTATTCGGGAGATAGTGGGTTCAAACCCCACTGTCGGCAGCCCTGAAGATAGTTTTCCGTGGTTTCCCATTTTCACACCAGGCAAATGCTGGGGCTGTACCTTAATTAAGGCCACGGACGCTTCCTTCCCATTCCTAGGCCTTTCCTGTCCCATCGTCGCCATAAGACCTATCTGTGTCGGTGCGACGTAAATCAAATAACAAAAGAAAAAAATCACCGCAATCTACAGCGACACCTGATTGTTCAGCAGAGGGATTTCGGTACCCCGCCGGCTACCTCGCCAACCGTGAAAAAAGTATGACAGATCAATGCGAATTCCCACTGGGGAAATGCTTTCCATTTCTTCTGGTACAGCCCCTGTGGGATGGATAGAAATGTTATCTCGGGGAGGTCTACTCGTTCCATCGTTAGAATGGTAAACCAAACAAAGGAATTTGAGTTAATTTTCAGGGACACTCACGGACGTGCTGAACTGTGACGCATACCTAATATTATACGCAAAGTGTGTCAAATAATTAACAGTAAATTCCACGCTGTACCACCAGAAATATTAAAAATGTATGTTAGAACGAGAATATTTATACGCATACGACAAATGAACATTCGGACAAGAACTGAAAAATCCATAGCAGCTCATCGGCGAAAGGCACGACAGTGGATTTCATCTTCAAAAGCACCACTCCATGACATCTAATCTCACAGGTAGAATTGTGTTCTAATGAAGTGTTTTTCCTGTTCTTTCTTATTGTTTAATTTTTTTAAAGTAGACTATCTATGCGGAGCCTCCGTGGCTCAGACGGCAGCGCGTCGGCTTCTCACCACTGGATACCGTGGTTCAAATCCCGGTCACTCCATGTGAGATTTGTGCTGGTCAAAGCGGAGGCGGGACAGGTTTTTCTCCGGTTACTCCGGTTTTCCCTGTCATCATTCATTCCAGCAACACTCTCCATTATCATAGCATTTATCAGTCATTAATAAATCACTTTGGGAGTGGCGACCCCATTGTAATAATAGCCTATATATGGTTCATTCATTACCTGACCCGGTCAATGACTGGAAAACAGGTTGTAGGTTTTCCGGGACTATCTATGCATTGTTTCGAATATGAACTGCTGCTGTTATAATATGCGTTAAGCTTTAAACTCGATACCTGCGGAATTGAGTCAGTATATCGTATGTTAACATACGGTAGTTCCATCACGGAATTTTTGCTTAAAGATCTAATATGACAAAGTTTTCATATCTCTAAATATTTATGCTTACAGATTTGAAATCGCGTAACCTTCCTCAAAGTGAATAGAGGAACTTGGAAATGTTAATAAATTTCAAGCGTTGGTCAGTGTGCCGTCACGTTACATTTACGCCTTATTCGTAATGGAAATAATGAAAAGTTACTCTGCTGTACTGTTTTTCAATCTTATAACAGCAGTAATCTTTATGTCTGGTCTGCAATTAGTTCTGAGAAACTGTAATGTTTGCTGATATTATGAGATTCCTACTGATTTGTGCGCTCTGGGCTCGGCTGCTTTGCTCCTACTGTGACGTCATTTCGTTAACCAATAGCAGCTCGGCTCGCGTTGGGCCCAACCTTTAGTAGTGTTTAAGAACCTTGTAGAGATGGGGAATCTGATTCATCTTGAAGAACCGATTCGTTCGAATCGATTAACAAAAATGATTCGTTCATTCCATTACCACGTGACCGAGAGCCGAAAGCGAAACTATGGACTCAGATGAACCTTTCCGTTATGTTATTTATAACTGCTACTGCTTTACAAGTTACAAGAAGTGAAATGTAGGTAATCGCTAGTATTTTAACTGGAGTAATATCCGTTTTAGAGGTTACAGTCGAAAAAAGCTACGCTACTGTCCGACTAATCCTTTCCAAACTTACGAAGCTACCGTACCATACGAAATTATACGATAATCGAATTTGAAATTTATAGTAGATATACGAACATTTTTGTGGCAATTCGAAAATGGATATTGACAGCAGCTCGCCATCAGTTCTTTACTTTTAATTTTTTTTTTCTGAAGAAGTATTTTAAAAATATATGAAACCAAATGTAAACGTGATGACCTGACTGTGAAATAATCAACCGTGACAATGCAACAGCTAAGTTACGGTTTTTTGAACTTCGATTATTCTTAACATTCCTTACAATTTTCATTATGTTCACAAGCTATACTCACTACGTCACTAGATAGCAACTGTAGTAGGTAGTGAAATAATAGGAAACAAATCTGTGCCCATATGGATGTAATGTCATCATCAAATGGACCATGGTCAAATTGACAAGATTAACGGTTCATAAACAGTAAATACCGGAAGATTATGCCGGGCTGAGCGACTCAGACAGTTAAGGCGCTGGCCTTCTGACCCCAACTTGGCAGGTTCGATCCGGCACAGTCCGTTGGAATTTGAAGGTTCTCAAATACATCAGCTTCGTGTCGGTCGATTTACTGGCTCGTAAGAGAACTCCTGCGGGACAAAATTCCGGTACCTCGGCGTCTCCGAAAATCGAAAAAGTAGTTTGTTGGACGTAACGCCAATAATATTATTATTAATTAATAGAGAAATGTACACTCAAGTTTGAGCATTAAATAAATTTCACATTTCAGTCTTTGCTATAGTCTGTAATTGTCCTTGTTCTTTTCGTGCATGTTATGATGTGATATCTACTACACTTCTGTCCACACAAAAATACACTTACAATCTTCGTCTGGCTCATGGAACTTCTGGTTTACGCATATATTGTGGTGAAACCCATGTATAACATTATTATTAAATAGTGCATTACAGCCAATAAGACATTGCGTTATCGACGTAAGGCATCTGACTGTCTTTAAAAAAATGCAGTCTTCTTTACGTCGCACCGACACAGATAGGTCTTATGGCGACAATGGGATAGGAAAGGGCTAGGAGTAGGAAGGAAGCAGGGCTATAGACAGTGGAGTTAAAACTCACTATCTCCCGAGTGCAAGCTGACAGGTACGTGAACCAAACCGCGCAGCCACTTTCTCGGTGACTTGTCCTTTTTTTTAGTACGGTTGCCCTTTAATATCCTGCCGCTCCTCAGAGTAACCATAGAAACCAGAAAGACGAACGCCAAAGGGGGAAATATGGAACAATTTACGAAAATGCCTCAAAAATACCGTATTGAGGTTATTTGTCAGATAGTAACTGGTTACATATCACATTCAGAAGAATCTATCACTTGCAGGATTTATGCCTTGCTTTATTTGCTCCCTTCGTACCTTAATAGTCTTGTATTGCCTACATACTACAAAGAAGTCATGGTTAGCTGTTTCACTTGAATGTACACTTCACGACATGGCAAGATTGAAAAACAATATCGATTCTTACTAAGGGCTGGGAACGAGGCTTCCATGTTCCGAGAACGAGAACAGGAACCTTGAAGTAAACTTAACCTAACATTTCGCAACGACCTGGAAGTTGGGTGTATATTACAGTTCCGTGAAGTGTGTGACTTGAAACGACGTCATCATTTCTTATTTTAAAAAAATTCCTGTAAGGTTAAGTTAGGAGTGTTTGACTTGTGAGACTTTCAGTTATGGTTAAATAAGAAGTAACAGGGTCGTACTTCACATGTTGTCATTGATTCAAAAATTGCGGATCCCCGATTTGGCGAATGGCGATATGAATCAGAACGAACGAGGAACGAGGAACCAGGGAACGAGTTGTGGCAGTCATCTCTCGATTCAAAAACGAGTCGATTCATTTCGTTCACTGATTCATGATTCAATCGTTCAGTGCAATGATTCGTTCATTATGAATCACTCGTTCAGAATCTCCCCATCTCTACTATCGTGCGTCTGATGTGACATCGAACGTCCACTCACGTACATCCACATTGATCCACTCCAATTCTTCAGCCTATACTACCTGCCTAACCCCGTGTTTCCAAGCCACTTGTTGCAACACATCCAACTGACTTCAACCGTCCTTCCCGACATAGTCGCAGTTTTCCCTGTTGCACAATTCTTACGGCTAGGCCATATTTACAGACTCTTACCCAAACGGAAATTTATACAAAATATAATGATGCACATATGCAATATTCCCTAACTACGCATTCTTCTTATAATATTACGTTTTTACATTCTAAATAAACAAAATTACATGATTTTAACATTACAAACTATATACGAAATTTCCTAACCTAAAAATTCGTGGATCGTACATACGTACGGTTACTAATACCATCCAAAAGAAGTTCAAATAAATACTAAAAAATTCTCAGTTTTTGTTAAATGAACAGCAGGCATTGAAATTAACATAAACCCCAAACTACCAACGGCAAGAGCACTCCCTAAAATACACAAAATAAACATACTGGTACCTATCAGGCCCATTATCAATTTTAGGAACAGCCCCACTTACAGAATTTATATGTATTCAAAAATGTCTAAACATCATTTTGCAGTTACAAAGTTACAACCTCATTTTTCCATTTATTACCATGAGATATCACCAACATGCATTTGAACACACTGACAGCCGAAACTATCCAACCCATTGAAAGAAATCTCAATAATTATAGCAAATAGAGTAAAATCGAAATAATTCTTTTATGACTCCTTAAATTTGCTATTGACAAGAAGTACTTTTCTTTTAAGAATACCATTTATAAACAGGACGGTTTTCACATTGGATCCCGTGCTTTCTACCATTTTTGCCGATATTTATCTTGATCATTTTTTTCTTACAGGTTGCTTTACGCTGCACCGACACAGATAGGTCTAATGGCGACAATGGGATAGGAAAGGGCTGTGAGTGGGAAGGAAGCGGAAGAGTCCCAACATTTGCCTGGTGTGAAAATGGGAAACTACGGAAAATCATCTTCAGGGCTGCCGACAGTGGTGATCGAACCCACTATCCTCCGAATGCAAGCTCACAGCTGAGCGCCCCTAACCACAGGCCAACTTGCTTGATCTTGATAATCTAGAGCACACTAAGATTATTAACAAATTTCAAGAAATCGTTTTCTGGATGTTATGATATGTGGAAGACATTTTTTCTATAATTGACCATCATTTCATCAAAGAAGATACTTTGCTTAATCAATAGAACTCATCAGATCCGCATATTAAATTTATGCTTGAATCTCAAGTAAATAATTCGTTAAATATTTTGGATCTCTCAATCACTAGAAACATTAGTATAGAAAACTCACACAAACTTGCAACAAAAAAGACAAGATTCTCAACATACAGGTAACCAGGAATAAAAGCTGCATTTTATAGTTTAATTTACAGAACCTTCAACATCCCTCTTTCAACTGCTGATTTAAAAAAAATTGATAACATTTAGAATATCACATTAATTAATGGCTATAACAAGCAATTTGTTGACAAAATAAAGTATGAATTGAAAAATAAATCCTCCTCAACCCTTATTAGAAGACCCACAAACAAAAATAAATATCTCACTTCCACATACAACAATAATATTTTTCAGATAAATTAAAAAAACAAAATTTGAATATAGTGTTTAGAACTAATGGCCTGCCCCGTGGTGTAGGTGTAGCGTGCCTGCCACTTAGCCGGAGGCCCTGGGTTCGATTTCCGGCCAGGCCAGGGATTTTCACCTGGATCTGAGGGCTGGTTCGAGGTCCACTCAGCCTACGTGATTACAATTGAGGAGCCATCTGATGGTGAGATGGCGGCCCCAGTCTAGAAAGCCAAGAATAATGGCCGAGATGATTCGTCGTGCTGACCACATGACACCTCATAATCTGCAGGCCCTCAAGCTGAGCAGCGGTCGCTTGGTAGGCCATGGGGGGGTGGGTTGTTGCGCCATGGCGGGGGGGCGTTCAGAAAAAATAACACTAATTCTAACATTTTTGATAATGTGCATACATGTCAATGCTAGCAACAAATATTTCAATTCAGGTATTTATAAGCATAAATGTCATAAAGTGATTCCAGCTACACACGCCAAACTGGCAGAAGTTACCAAATATGATATCAAGAGTACATCAATGCCAAGAAGCATAATAGATTTTCAGTCATGGCACATTTTAATCATCAATTTACGACTACTGAAAAAAAAGATCAATAATCGACTTTATGCAAGAGAAATATTTTCATACATCTGGATCAAAGAAACCATCCCATTTATAATGTCAATAACTCTGTACTAATGTTTCTAGTGATTGAGAGATCCAAAATATGTAACGAATTATTTACTTGAGATTCAAGCATAAATTTAATATGCGGATCTAATGAGTTCTATTGATTAAGCAAAGTATCTTCTTTGATGAAATGATGGTCAATTATAGAAAAAAATGTCTTCCACATATCATAACATCCAGAAAACGATTTCTTGAAATTTGTTAATAATCTTAGTGTGCTCTAGATTATCAAGATCGAGCAAGTTGGCCTGTGGTTAGGAGCGCTCAGCTGTGAGCTTGCATTCGGAGGATAGTGGGTTCGATCCTCACTGTCGGCAGCCCTGAAGATGATTTTCCGTAGTTTCTCATTTTCACACCAGGCAAATGCTGGGACTCTTCCGCTTCCTTCCCACTCACAGCCCAACATTCCTTTCGAGGCTTTAATATTTATTTCCAACAAATGTAAGAAAGCTAAAACTTCTTCTGCAACTCATAACTCTCCCCGTAAAATCCTCCCCTCCCTTCCCTCCGTATCTCTATTCCCTCTCCATCTGCTCTGCTCAGTTAACAGGTGACCTGGCTCAACAATCAGGCAGCTCCCACTGAAGGGGCCCAGAATTGTATTTACGTAAGTTCCATACTATTCTATTTGGTCTACAGTATATTATGTGCATATATAATATGATTTCCTATTTAAGTTAATAACAACAGCACTTTTCAAATTTCCAAGTGATTTGATTGTTAAGCGTAATAGAATGTACTATCTCACTTGTGTCTAGGGAATGACGAGACCAACATAGGAATAACTGAAATATACTTATATAAATGACATTATCAAAAGAGAATATGTGACTATTAAAATGATTACCTAATTTTAAAAAGTAACAACAGTTTGCACTCGTGCTACTGGCCATTGAATAAGTACTGCTGGCTTCACGTGTGTCTTGGGAGCGCAGCATGGAGCCGTTTGGAACGTCTACCACGACAACTGACGTACGCAGTGTATAGGTCGTGCAATCGAAAATAGCGGAGACATTCTGAGTGGTTCCACACGCTGTGCTCCCGAAACACAAGTGAACTGATATGCTTTAGAAGAACAATAATACATTGCAAGAGCAACAGTTTTATCACTGTCAGTGAACCGCCTTCCTGTGCTCTTATGAACAAAATTTTTCACTTGACCCTTAAAAAAAATCCTTTGAGTATGAGCTGGAATGACCAAAGTACTTTATTAAGTCAGACTTTGTCTCTACTTTACTTTTCTCTAACCTGCACACCTCACCCTTCAATTTGGTGATAAGTGCATTCTTTCTGCAGATAGTTTTTTGAGCCTTACACAACCTTTTCTTAATTATATTAAATTTAACTTCGTTATTAACACTTTTAGGACACCTAGCGTTAGCACAGCATTCAGGGTCACCCACAGAATATTTTTGTGGTGTGGAGTGCAATATGTTTGCTGCTGATGATTGATGTTGTTCAGTCATCGGTCGTCAATAATTCGATTGTTATGATTATTATTATTGTTACCGTGTTTTAGCGGTAGGTAGAGGTGTAAGAAGGTGCGGGCGTGAATGGGTTTCAAACTACGGAATCAAAGTTAATGTAAAATTTAACGAGGTTATATTTTCTTTTCAATATTAAGTAATAACAAAGAACAGGTACTTAGTAGCCGAAACACAATTTGAAATGTACAATTACAGGGGTTACAGAGTTTGGGCTTCGAGCCCTGAGTTCACAATTCTTGAGCAACTAGCCCAACTTTCCGATATACAAATTTTAACAAAGGGGCAGAAGACCCCAATCAAACCCTGGAGCACTTGCTCCAAATTACACAGTTAAGCCTCCCCGAGGCACACAACACTCCGTTTCCAAAAGAGCCACACGCTCTTTAATTTAAGCCTCTCCCAGGCCACACCAAACTCCACCTTCAAGTTGTCCACAACGGACACAAACCCAGGGGTAAAATACCCAATCTACTGAGGTCTATTAAATGAAAAGCAGGTTAATTAAATGACCTCTAAAACAATTTGAGAGGAGGCGAACTTGCACTCCTAATACACTTTGATTTTAAGACCTACTTTGGCTCTTAGGCCACTGATGCAAGGGCTAATCCCATACTACAGAGGTGACTTAGAAAAGAACAATTTGTTTTACGTTATCGAAGAATAGGTTGAGAAACAATAAGTTCACCTCAAAACATTATGAGTGGGAGCTCGAGAGGGTTAGCACTCTCTATCCCAGTATGTAGCTTTTCAAGAGAATAGAAGAAAAGACTAGTTACATTTTAGGAAAAGGTTACATGGTGGAACGCTTCGCACCCGCCCCGAGAGTTAAACTGCTGAGCAAGAAAAGAAAGAATTTATTAATCGGCCATTACCTTATTGTTGACCGCTGCCGAAGAAAGAGGCGCCTCCCGCCTCCTGCTAGGTACTTAACACACTGAAAGATGGAACAGAAGTGGCCCGGAGACCCTAAAATCAGCAGTTTATATACTCTCGCGGAAGTTTCTAGGCGTTAGGGGAATGAAAACACCCGCCCACAATGTTTTTATTGGATAGGACCCCGCAACAGATACAAGTTGGGGGAAGATACACTAGATTGGTCAGAAATTACTAAAAGAATTTCGGGATTGGATAAATCTAAAACAAGGGGAAAAAGAGGGGTATACAGCCAACTTAAACAATAACAGAAAGAAATTTAACAAAACACAAACTTTTGAAATAAAAATTTCTCCAACAAAATAGTTCTTTGACTCCGCACTAGGGTGCACTATTGTTGATCTTCAGTAGTGTCCTCTAGAAGAGAAAGTTCACACTTCTTACTTCAAGCGAAACAAAAACACATCAAAAGTGACACAGTTCAAAAACTCAAAATTTTCCACGTGGTGACATCTTTTGAGAAAGTAGAGAATTAATAGAGTAGATAAAGTTCAACCTTCCTCCAGAAGAGGAGTTTCAACTGGCGCAACTTTTAAATAAACGGTGTAGAGGTGTACCGCCCGGTACAGACCTCCCCCCCCAAAAGTTCCTCCAGGGGTGACACATGAAATCAGTTTGAAACAAAGTCCAAGTAATGATGTTGATACGAAGATAGATAGCAGAAGCATTTACAAGATTTCTTAATTCAGTTTCAAAATGTTGTTGTTGCAGGTGAATGAAAGTCTTTAAGTTTGTAAAATTTGAATTTCTGAAGATAAACTTTTAATACTTAGAAATGAAGAAATTTTTTTTGCGCGGTCCACCAAATATTGCTGTTGAATTCCCAAGTGACGGTATTAAGGTTGAACAGGAATGTCTATGTAGTTGATGTAGGCTAAGTTGGATGGCCAGACCGGCCGTTACAGCTTGCGTCCAAAGGAGGCCGCTCGGACCCCTCAAGTACCCTGAGATACCGCTCGCCCGCACTATGAGGGGAGCAGAGGTGTAGAAGCACGCCGCGCCCGCGGTGAACATATACAGGCTGCGGGCAAGTAGCAGGTCGTGCGCCGCACATCAGCCTTGGCCGGGAGGAGAGCTCCGGCTCGCCGTGCACATGTCGTCCTCGCTGGGGCCGAGGGGGCCCGACCTTGGCTCCAGTTGCTGCACGGCGCCGCGCGGCTGCGGGGGCACTGAAACATTAAGCTAGGCGGCAGAATTGTGTTGGACCATCATGTTTCTTTTAAGGGCACAGGCATGTAAAGAGATTGAGGGGCCAGCGGCGTGCAGATATCCATGGCATTTCATCTAAGCCAGCCACTGAGTGTGGTGGAGCAGGAGACGGGAGCGTGGTAATGGCCGTGACAAGGACAGGATGGCAGTTTAACAATCGGGGGAGGTTTACAAGAAATGCTTGCATATAAAATAAAATAGAAGGAGCAGAATGCCTTAAGAGTTGAACTCAAAAAAAAATATAACCTTCATATCCTTTCAAATTATATGAAGCAAGTTGAAACTAAATTTACACCGGTTTCACCTGTGACAGGTGAACCCTAAATATCCTCTCGGTGGCTGGATTGCTTAGTAACAATGTAACCGGTGTGAGAAAATCGAGAATGATGCATGGCCCATGGAATCTGGGGGCAAGCTTGCCCGCGGGAACAAAATTCTTGACCATAACCTGGTCACCTACCTTCAAAGGGGTGGGTCTCCGTCCACGATCATACCTTTCCCTAACCTTTTCATGAGACACTTTAAGATTGGCTTTAGCCTTCTTCCAAAGATCTTTAATATTGTCCGGATCTATTGTCTCGGGTAGAATGTCATTCAGAGACCAGAGGTTAGAGAGCGGCGAGTTGGGAACAAACTTGAACATCAAAGAAGCTGGAGTAAACTTGTGAGATTCATGAACCGCCGAATTCAAAGCAAAAGCTAACCAATGCAGGGACGTGTCCCACCTGGAATGATCTTCATGATGATAGGCAATAAGTGCTGACCTGAGATTACGATTAACCCGTTCAGCCAGAGATGGTTGAGGGTAATAAGCAGAAGTGGTTACATGAGAGATGGACAAGTCAAAACAGAATTTACGAAAAAGATTTGATGTGAACGCCTTAGCATTATCAGATACAATATATTGGCACGGACCAAAAGAAGCAAAAATAGAATTTAGACAGGTAATGGTGGACTGAGCGGTAGCCAGCTTAGTCGGAAATAACCAAGAAAATCTGGTAAAACCATCTACACATACAAAGATGAATTTGTTGGCATTTCCCTTCGACTGGGGGAAGGGTCCTACATAATCAATATACAGGCGTTCCATGGGGCGCGACGCTTGATGAGAAGACAAAAGGCCTACTTTAGTGGACATGGTGGGTTTACTGATCAAACAAGATTTACAAGCTTTTACAAGTTTCCGAATTTCACCGTCCATACCTTTCCAGATGAACATGTCACGAATCTTTTCACGAGTTTTAAAAATACCCAGATGCCCCCCCCCAATGGGGTCTCATGATAATACTTGAAAATCATAGGTACAAGAACTGCTGGAACAACAACTTTCATCATCTTATCATGCCTCGAAGGGCAACATAAAACACCATTCCTCAGAACATAAGGGACAACATGTTCCCCAGAAGAAAGGGTTTCCATTATCGGAGCCAGCGTCGGATCTTCACGTTGGTATTTCTCAATATCCCTAAAAAGCATGGGAGCATCTGTTAAGATGGCATTAACACCAGATAGTATGGACTCGGAAGGTGATGAACTGTCGACCGGTTCGTGGGTCTCGACGTCGTTAGAAAACATACGGCTGAGTCCATCAGCAACAACATTTTCGGTACCTCTGATATGTCTAACATCAAACTGGAAGGCGGAAATACGAATAGCCCAGCGGGCTATACGACCAGTACGACGCGGCCTACCTAAGACCCAGCTTAAGGCTTGATTATCTGTCTCCAGGTCGAATTTGACATGTTCCAGATAGAGACGGAACTTTTCTAAGGCAAATAAGACTGCCAAACCTTCGAGCTCATAGATGGAATACTTGGCTTCTTGAGCCGACAATGTCCTAGACGCATAGGCGATGGGTCGCCTCCCTAGTTCAGTCTCTTGAAGAAGGACTGCCGCTACTGCTGACGACGATGCGTCGGTTTGGACAATGAATTTCTTCGAGAAATCAGGCATAGCAAGGACAGGGGCATTACAGAGAGCTAATTTCAGATCTTCAAAAGCGGCTTGTTGAGAAGGTCCCCACTCGAATTTGATGCCTTTCCTACGAAGAAGGTTTAAGGGCGCCGCTCTATTAGCAAAGTTAGGAATGAACTTTCTGAAGAAATTCACCATACCAATGAACCTGGCGATACCTTTAATGTCCTTGGGAGGTTTAAAATCACGGATGGCCTGTGTTCTAGAATGATCAACTGCTACACCATCGGGTGACACAATATGCCCTAGGAAAGACATAGAGGGCTTAGCGAAGGCAACCTTGGACAACTTAACAGTTAACCCAGCCTTACGAAGGCGATCGAGAACTTCTCGCAGATGATCTAGGTGTTCTTCAAAAGTCTCTGAAAATACTACGACATCATCTAAGTAGTGATATAAGTACTCGAATTTGATGTCGGAGAAGACCCTATCTAGTAGCCTAGTGAGCACAGCTGCCCCCGTGGGGAGCCCGAAAGGCACGCGGTTGTATTCGTATAAATTCCAGTCCGTGGCAAACGCTGTAAGGTGTTTAGACTCTTCGGCAAGGGGAATTTGATTATAGGCCTGATTTAAGTCCAAGATGGTGAAGAACTTGGCCTTACGAAACCATGAAAAACAAGAATGAAGGTCGGGAAGGGGCACAGATTGTAACACCACCTTCCGATTGAGAGCCCTGTAATCAATGACAGGCCTGAAGCCTCCTTGGGGTTTCGGTACTAGAAAAATAGGCGAAGAATACGCTGACTTAGAGGGCCTAATAATACCGTCCTTCAACATCTGATCGATGATTTCCTTCAGAGCCTTCATTTTAGGTGGAGATAGCCTATACGGTGGAAAACGGACAGGAATCGAATCCGTAACCTCAATTTTGTATTCTATAAGGTCAGTAACACCAAGAGTATCAGAGAACACCTCGGGAAACGACTGACACAGTTTGCGAATACTATCAGCCTGCTCCTCAGGTAGATGTCTAAGGTCTAACAACATCTCATCCTGGGTAGGCGAAATAGAAGAACATGACACAGAATTACACTTTAATAGTGGGATTTTACAACTAGAAGCAAATTTGAATGTGCACGACCTAGACTTGAGATCGAGCACAAGACCAGTGTGAGAAATAAAGTCAGCTCCCAATATAATGGGGCAAGACAATTGCTTGGCCACAAACAATTTAATTTTCCATGTAAACTTAAAAACACGAATTTTGACCAGTAAGGAACCTAGAATTTCTAATGGAGATGAATTAGCCGAAACGTATTGAACAGGAGAAGAGACATAGTCAGGAAGTTTACAAACCGATTTCAATTTAGAATACCATTCAGCCGCAATAATCGAACAAACACTACCTGAATCTAAGAGAGCTGTTATAGGCTCGTTATTTAACTCAATCTTAAGAAAAGGAACAGGTGCGGGGGTATCCGCCGCAATCCTAAGACATTCTTTAGGGCATTCAAAAGATGAATTTGAAGGCTGATCGTTCTCTGCATTTACAATCTGTTTACTAGGGGCTGAGTCTCGGGAAGATGGATTAGTCGACTCAACCGAAGCCACTAGTCACTTTTTATTATTGGCATAGATGGAATTTGCACCAGAAGTTGAGCAGGAGGGGGTGCTATTTGAGTTCGGACAATTCTTGGCGATATGTGAGAAGGCCCCACATTTAAAACAGCCTTGTGCTGAACCAGCTCCATTATTTGCCCTACTACTTTTGACCAATGGACATTTATTGCGAAGATGGTCAGGCGACCCGCAAGCATAACATTTACGGGGTGTGACTGGTCGGCGAGGTGGAGGCCGAGTGTTACTAAAGGAAGACGGGGGTTCTTTCGCTACACGCAAAGAATCGGCGTATCTAACTCCTTCCGCTGAGACGGCCAACGCTTCAAGTTCAGAAAAAGTTTGCGGGCACGCCGCAAAACACAAGTATGACCTATAAGATGGTGAAATGCCTTCCACAATAGCTTGTACAATTTGGTCCTCAGGGAAGTGAAGAGCAAACACCCTGGTATAAAACTTAATGTCTTGTATGAAATCAGCCAAGTTTTCATCCAACCTCTGTACTCGATAATAGTATTTCTGAATCAGAGATGACCTTGCGCGGGCAGGAATAAAATTAGCAAGTAGATGTGCATGAAAATCTTCGATGGATGACTGTTCAGCTATGGCTCTTACTATTTTGTCGGAGAGAATACCAATAGCATACGGATTAGATAATTTGCAAGATTTGACATGGAGACAGAGAAAAAACAAGGGCATGATCCTGAAATTCCACTAGAAATCTTAAAAATGAAATTACGTCACTGGTGGTATTAACAGAAAACTTGGATATACCTCTGAGCAACATTGCCAATGGATGAGGCAAGCTACTAAATCCGGGTGACATAGTAGGTAAAGGTTTCAATGGCAAGGAAGTTAATTCAGAACGGATGTTACTCAATGATGCACGACGTTCAGATTCGTTGTCCAATGGGGCAGGGATAGTTTGAGCAGCAACGGTTATCCTGTTAACTTCTCCCTTGGGAGGCGCTTCCTCACTACCTGCATTCACTATGGTGGGTTGATCAGATTTGGGAGGAACTTCCCCAGTTAACAATTGAGTGACCTTACTAGATAATTCGGAAATATTTTCCAGGAGCGTACTAGCTTCCTTCCTCTGAACGTCATTCAGTTTTAGAGACAACAGATCGTTAACCCTATTCGAAAAATGATATAGCCTGCCTTGCACACGCTTAATTTGATTAGGAGACGGATCATTTTCATCAAAAAAACTAACTACAGAAGCTAGCCCAGTAATATTCTCCGTGATCGTGGAAAGAGAGTCGTCAATTTCTTTCTCTCCCAAATTGGGGATGGAAATGGGCAAATCAAGGGACTCTCTAAGCTTGTTTGTGTCTACTGCAACCGTGCCTCCAGATTGTACATTTCTAATAGTCAATTCATAGATCAACTCCTCCTTGCGCAAATAGTTAAGAAGGAGAACATCGCGAGGGCCGGGCATGATGACAGAACAATTTTGAAAAACTCAAAAAATTCCAGCAACTGGGAAAATAGTTAGAGTTCGGAATAAACAATGTTTAGCCGTCAAAAGGGGCTACATTGAGACCCATTCAACCACGCTCTGCTACCACTTGTTACCGTGTTTTAGCGGTAGGTAGAGGTGTAAGAAGGTGCGGGCGTGAATGGGTTTCAAACTACGGAATCAAAGTTAATGTAAAATTTAACGAGGTTATATTTTCTTTTCAATATTAAGTAATAACAAAGAACAGGTACTTAGTAGCCGAAACACAATTTGAAATGTACAATTACAGGGGTTACAGAGTTTGGGCTTCGAGCCCTGAGTTCACAATTCTTGAGCAACTAGCCCAACTTTCCGATATACAAATTTTAACAAAGGGGCAGACGACCCCAATCAAACCCTGGAGCACTTGCTCCAAATTACACAGTTAAGCCTCCCCGAGGCACACAACACTCCGTTTCCAAAAGAGCCACACGCTCTTTAATTTAAGCCTCTCCCAGGCCACACCAAACTCCACCTTCAAGTTGTCCACAACGGACACAAACCCAGGGGTAAAATACCCAATCTACTGAGGTCTATTAAATGAAAAGCAGGTTAATTAAATGACCTCTAAAACAATTTGAGAGGAGGCGAACTTGCACTCCTAATACACTTTGATTTTAAGACCTACTTTGGCTCTTAGGCCACTGATGCAAGGGCTAATCCCATACTACAGAGGTGACTTAGAAAAGAACAATTTGTTTTACGTTATCGAAGAATAGGTTGAGAAACAATAAGTTCACCTCAAAACATTATGAGTGGGAGCTCGAGAGGGTTAGCACTCTCTATCCCAGTATGTAGCTTTTCAAGAGAATAGAAGAAAAGACTAGTTACATTTTAGGAAAAGGTTACATGGTGGAACGCTTCGCACCCGCCCCGAGAGTTAAACTGCTGAGCAAGAAAAGAAAGAATTTATTAATCGGCCATTACCTTATTGTTGACCGCTGCCGAAGAAAGAGGCGCCTCCCGCCTCCTGCTAGGTACTTAACACACTGAAAGATGGAACAGAAGTGGCCCGGAGACCCTAAAATCAGCAGTTTATATACTCTCGCGGAAGTTTCTAGGCGTTAGGGGAATGAAAACACCCGCCCACAATGTTTTTATTGGATAGGACCCCGCAACAGATACAAGTTGGGGGAAGATACACTAGATTGGTCAGAAATTACTAAAAGAATTTCGGGATTGGATAAATCTAAAACAAGGGGAAAAAGAGGGGTATACAGCCAACTTAAACAATAACAGAAAGAAATTTAACAAAACACAAACTTTTGAAATAAAAATTTCTCCAACAAAATAGTTCTTTGACTCCGCACTAGGGTGCACTATTGTTGATCTTCAGTAGTGTCCTCTAGAAGAGAAAGTTCACACTTCTTACTTCAAGCGAAACAAAAACACATCAAAAGTGACACAGTTCAAAAACTCAAAATTTTCCACGTGGTGACATCTTTTGAGAAAGTAGAGAATTAATAGAGTAGATAAAGTTCAACCTTCCTCCAGAAGAGGAGTTTCAACTGGCGCAACTTTTAAATAAACGGTGTAGAGGTGTACCGCCCGGTACAATTATCATCATAATAAAGGTTGTGACTTACTAACAAACTGTCAGCTGTTTAGCTAGAACAGAATGACGTTCTGTCCGCTGATTTGCTGCGTGAACGTACGTCACATTCTGGACGCCTCATCTTAATACCCGACATTATATCTGCCGAAAGTATGATGTACATATAAACTGCTGTAATTCCCCCGGACGATTGTAGGCTTTGGCGCGGTTAGCAATAGGCTATGGTTACAATAAATCTGTCATACTACTGATCATATTAGCGCATCTACGCCCGTGTATATGCATAATGGCTACATGAGATATAATTTACCAGTAGCGAAGCAATGCAATGTGTGCAGAAATACCGTCTATAGTCTACAAATAGCACATGTTTAAAATACACTAATTACAAATACATACCGTGACAGGGATTTGAAATAATAATAATAATAATAATAATAATAATAATAATAATAATAATAATAATAATAATAATAATAATAATGTTATAACTTTTACGTCCAAGTACGTACATTTGTATGGTTTTCGGGGATGCCGAGGTACCGCATTTAGTCCCCCGGGAGATTTTTTACGTCCCAATAATTCTACCGACACTAGGTTGACGTATTTGAGCACCTTCAAATACTACCGGAATAAACCAGTATCGAACCGGCCACGTTGGGCTATGAAGGCCAGATAAGCTATATTATCAATATTAGAATAGATGGCATATTCAGTGAAGTGTGTGCGAGACGCCGTAAACGGATATTTTCATATCTTATTATGCGTATTAAGTGGCATTATTATCGTTCTCAAGTAATTATCAAATTTAGGTTATTCCTTTTGCGCATTCATTCAGTTTTTTCATATCGTACCGCGCTGTCGCAATCCCATAAACCCTCAGCGACCGCTTGTACGCATGCTTCATCCATCTACGAGCCGGCGAGTGAGCGAACGTGTGACGTCATGCTTTCATCGAGCCTTCGCAAGCGAAGCGAGTCCGAGCCTGGACTCGAAAGAATCGAGTACCGCGATTCCAGGCATCACTCGCGCACATCACTACTTCACGCTGCTGCTGGGAAGATTTTGTGTTGGCACAGAATTGGGTTTCAGCCTTAAAAAAAAAAAGAGTTTATTGAAACAAAGTTAATATTCATATTTTTACACACATTGCATTTTGAATAAGCCCATGCTATAGTACTATGAAATGCAAAACTGGTAGGCTATAATAATACAGCATATAAATTACAAGAATATGATGAACTGGGCGTCGGTCGGCAGTGCAAGCTAGTAATGAGTGTTCCCGGTTTTTGTCAGAAAACGAAGTGAAATGTGCTGTAAGATGTACAGAAAATGTTACAGATGGTGAGAAGAATAGTCAAGGTATTCTCAGTAGTGAAAGTAATCACTCTTTATCTCCAGAAAAGGACATTTGGACCGGTAATATCTACGAACGCGAGTGTGTGTGTAGGCCTAAAATGACGCCTTCATCTGTCCATGAAACTGTTGAATCACTACACAAAATAATAGAAGTGCTACATAAGGATAAGGATTTGGTAGAAGCAAACCTTGTAATTAAAAAGTTACGATCTGAAAAGACAAATCTGATTGAAGAGGTGGAAAAACTAAAAAAATGCGATGGTGTTGGCGCGTCGTGGAGTGAGGTTACGTCGCGGCACAGGAAAGTGTCGCTAACTAGGCCTAATTCATCTGGAAATCAACCTACAGTAACGAACAAATTCAGCGTTTTACACGAAGTTCGGGAAGAGCAAGGAAGCACTTCTTTCTCCCGAGATGCGAGTTCATCGACGAAAAAACGCCGAATTCACGCCGATAACGTGATCAAGAAAGTAAGGAAGGAGAAGAAAGTGAAACTGTTTGGTGATAGTCACGGTCGAGGCCTTTCAGCAAATATAGCCGAGTTGCGAGCCGACAGTGAAGTGACAGGTGTTATTCAACCAGGTGCCCCCTTTTCAGAAGTAGTGAAACCCCTCTTGAGAAATGCTGATAAACTCTCGTCAAACGACGTCATAGTTATTGTCGGTGGAACCAACGACGTAGCAAGAAATGAAGGTCATCAGGCTGCAAGTATTCTGAAAAGGACTCTAGGTAAGCTGACCCATACAAATGTGATAGTGACAAACGTACCCCATAGACATGATTTAACAGACTGGTCAATTGTGAATAAAGCTGTCAAGGACACAAATGAGAAATTCAGGCAAATATGTAGTCATTTCAAAAATGTTACACTGTTAGACATTAGTAAATTAAACCGAACATCTCATACGAGGCATGGCATGCACTTGAATGGACTTGGGAAGCAATATGTAAGCAAGTTAATAAGTAACATCATTACAAGTAAAGATCAGGAAAAGACTGTCCTAGAACTACCTAGTCCGGGAAACGTGTGTTAGATTCTGGACCCAATAACATTTCAATCGAAAATGTGGGTCCAGAATTAAATACCGGTAATGACTTGGAGGGTAGGAATAGGCGGTTCAAAATATTTCATCAGAACATTCAATGTCTTAAAAATAAAATTTTAGAATTACAAGTAATTTTAAGTTCAATACAGGATGTTATGTTTATCTGTTTGGATGAACATTGGTGTAATAATGATGAACTTGAACTCATTAATATTGAAGGTTATTATCTGGCAAGTAATTACAGTCGGGTTAATAAAGAGCATGGGGGAGTTTGTATTTTTGCTAAGTCAGGAATTGAATGTAAAGAAAGGAAGGATCTTGAAGTGCATAATTCTGAATTAGATTTTGAACTAACTTCAGTGGAATTTAAGCTTCCCTATGGTAAAAGGGTAGTTCTGTTAACCGTGTACCGTTCACCGGATGCTGATGTGGAGATTTTCTTAGAAAAATTAGATCAAGTCCTTCATAACATTTTCGGTAGGAATAGCAGCGCAGAAGTAATACTTTGTGGTGATTTTAACATAGATTTTGCTGAAGAAAACCTTCCATCAACATCACAACTACTGCATGTTCTTCAAAGCTGTAATCTAAAACACTTAATTTTTACACCCACTCGGGTAACTGCCACCTCAGCTACAACGATAGACAACATTTGTATTAATTTCCATTGTTCTAAAATGCAAGCATCCAATATAAATTTTGGATTATCAGATCATCATGCTCAAATTTTACAACTAGAATTTGAGAATGCTAGCAAGCATTCAACCAAAATAAAGCAAGCACAATTAACTCGTTTTTTCACTGCAGCTGCATGTGGCAGTTTCATTGAAAGCCTTAAACTTCAGACCTGGACTCCAATAACATTCGGTCATAGCATTGACCAAAAGTATAGAACCTTTTTAAGCATTTTTTTAATGGAATTTGAATTACATTTTCCAAAAAAACTTGCAGTAATTAATGAATCTTCAAAAAAGCCATGGATCACGAAGGGTATACGGATCTCAAGTCAAAAATGTAAATTACTAAGTAGATTAGCACAGCAGAGTTGTGACCAGGTTTTTTGTAAGTATGTTAAAAACTACAAATCAGTCTATCGAAGAGTTCTTAGGATGGCTAAGATAATGCACAATAACAGGAAAGTTAAAGAGTCGTGCAATAAATCACGAACCATATGGAAGGTAATCAAAGGAGAAACCAACAGACATGCAGTTGGAAATAAAGTTGTTGCCATAAAAAATGATAAGGGAATACAAATGAATGACCCTCATCATTTGGCTAATTATATAAATGATTTCTTTCTATCCCTACCATACAAACTTGAAAATGCAAATAAATCAGATGTATTACCAGAACTCCCAACCTTTGTGCAAAACTCTATGCAGTTAACTCCAGTAACAGAACTGGAAGTTTTTAAAATCATACAATCTTTGAAGAACAAAACTTCCACAGGTGTAGATGAAGTTCCCACAAAACTCATTAAAAAATGTGCTCCCTATCTGGTACAGCCTTTAACTTATCTCATCAATGAATCATTTTCTAGTGGTCAGTTTCCTAATCTCCTAAAAATAGCTAAAGTTATCCCAGTCTTTAAAAGTGGAAACTTACACGATTTACATAACTACAGACCAATATCAATACTTACTGTTATTTCAAAAATATTTGAATGTGCTATGAAAGATCGGCTTACTAAATTTTTAATCAAATATAACTTGTTAAATAATGCACAACATGGGTTCAGAGCTGGCAGAAGTACTTTGTCTGCTTTATCACATTTTACACAGTTGGTCGTAAATGCTCTTGACAATGATGAAACTGTGATAGGACTATTTCTTGACCTTTCAAAGGCATTTGATACTGTTGATCATGAAATATTGTTGCACAAATTATATCAGATTGGAGTTAGAGGAATTGTTAATGACTGGTTTAGATCATACCTGAATAAACGATCCCAGTTTGTTGAAATTACACATTGTAACAGTAAAGGGCATAATGAGACATATCACTCTCAGGTAAAAAGCATAGACTTAGGTATTCCGCAGGGTAGTATTTTGGGGCCCGTTCTTTTCTTGATCTATGTGAATGATCTTCCTCACAATAATCAAGTAGAAACAGCAGTTCTGTATGCTGATGATACAAACATAATTATTAATAATCCTGACCCTACGTCTATAGAAACTACAGCAAATACAGTCCTGTCTAGGTTAGAATCATGGTTCAGGAAAAACAAATTAACATTGAACTTTAAGAAGACCCAATACATGGAATTCAAGGCATCTAACTACCATGACAAAACTGCAAAAAAACACAACCTTTTATTAAGTGCAAATGCAATTGAAAATACGTTGACCACAAAATTTTTAGGTGTCCATATAGATGAAAAATTAAGATGGGATTGTCATATTAAAAAAAATAGGGAAGTCTCTGAGTTCTGTTTGTTTTGCCTTAAGGATTTTGTCTAATAGTTGTAGTGAAGAATATGTTAGAATGGCATATTTTGGATATTTCCATTCAGTCATCACTTATGCTATTGGTCTCTGGGGCTGTTACAAATCAAATCTTGATGTTATTTTTCGAATACAGAAACGAGCTATTAGAATTATATTGAGACGTAACAGGTTAGATCATTGCAGACCATTATTTAAGAGACTAAGGATACTCCCAGTACCAAGTATATACATCATGCAATGCATTCTACACGTGAAAAAAAAATATTGATCACTTCAGAAAGAATTTTGACAATCACAATTACCAGACGCGAACAAGAAATAATATTTTTATCGAACACAAGAGTAAAACCATTGCCTTGAGACATGTAGACTCCGTTGGAATCAGATTGTATAATAAGCTGCCAAATACGATTAAAGATATTAGTCCCGTCAGTTCATTTACCACAGCTTTAAAAAATCTCCTGCTGAGTAGCTGCTTCTACAGTACAGAAGAATACATGATGAAGTGCTGGTAATGATGCTACTACTTATTAACTTGTAATCTAGTATATAGCCTTAAAAATATGTTAATGTCACATTGACTATGTTCACATTATTAACACCACACCAATATATTTTTATTTTGTCTTGTAAATATTGGTTATTAATATTATTAAAAAAAGTTAAGATGTGCTGTCCTAACATTGAGGTATGTGGTGTTTCTGTTCTTCTTTTTCAAAATGTTCATTGTAGTGCATATATTATTGTTAGTATTAGGAAATCACTTGACAACTCCTATACTGTTGGCATATTTCAAAATATGTAATTGTACAGTCTATGGAAGCTAAATAAATGAATGAATGAATTGTGTAGTTGTGTAACAGCCCAAGATGTATTCAAGAACCACGGGCAACAGCTGAGTAGCCTATAACGTGTTCCTGAGACTCGAGATACCCTAACATTTTCAGAGTCATGGCCTGCTTTGTGCTCAGGTGGCTAGGACCCGTCAGGGAAGAGGTCCTCACCAGGACTATAAGTAAGGTAGCGTCCTGCTTCACAGAATAACCAAGTAAGCCTCGGACCTATGGAAGTAATAATAATAATGTTATTTGCTTTACGTCCCACTAACTACTTTTACGGTCTTCGGAGATGCCGAGGTGCTGGAATTTAGTCCCGCGGGAGTTCTTTTACGTGCCATTAAATCTACCGACACCTTCAAATACCACCGGACTGAGCCAGTATCAAACCTGCCAAGTCGGGGTTAGAAGGCCAGCGCCTTAACCGTCTGAGCCACTCAGCCCGGCACCTATGGAAGTAACGGAGTCCAGGGTACAGGCGTACGATACAGAAAGAGAATGGGTGGCATACAGTGACGCGGCAGTAAAAGCAGGAAGGGGATCAATCAATCAATCAATCAATACTGATCTGCATTTAGGGCAGTCGCCCAGGTGGCAGATTCCCTATCTGTTGTTTTCCTAGCCTTTTCCGAAATGATTTCAAAGAAATTGGAAATTTATTGAACATCTCCCTTGGTAAGTTATTCCAATCCCTAACTCCCCTTTCTATAAATGAATATTTGCCCCAGTTTGTCCTCTTGAATTCCAACTTTATCTTCATATTGTGATCTTTCCTACTTTTATAGACGCCATTCAAACCTATTCGTCTACTAATGTCATTCCACGCCATCTCTCCGCTGACAGCTCGGAACATACCACTTAGTCGAGCAGCTCGTCTTCTTTCTCTCAATTCTTCCCAACCCAAACATTGCAACATTTTTGTAACGCTACTCTTTTGTCGGAAATCACCCAGAACAAATCGAGCTGCTTTTCTTTGGATTTTTTCCAGTTCTTGAATCAGGTAATCCTGGTGAGGGTCCCATACACTGGAACCATACTCTAGTTGGGGTCTTACCAGAGACTTATATGCACTCTCCTTTACATCCTTACTACAACCCCTAAACACCCTCATAACCATGTGCAGAGATCGGTACCCTTTATTTACAATCCCATTTATGTGATTACCCCAGTGAAGATCTTTCCTTATATTAACACCTAGGTACTTACAATGATCCCCGAAAGGAACTTTCACCCCATCAACGCAGTAATTAAAAATGAGAGGACTTTTCCTATTTGTGAAACTCACAACCTGACTTTTAGCCCCGTTTATCAACATACCATTGTCTGCTGTCCATCTCACAATATTTTCGAGGTCACGTTGCAGTTGCTCACAATCTTGTAACTTATTTATCACTCTATAGAGAATAACATCATCTGCAAAAAGCCTTACATCCGATTCCACTCCTTTACTCATATCATTTATATATATAAGAAAACATAAAGGTCCGATAACACTGCCCTGAGGAACTCCCCTCTCAACTATTACAGGGTCAGACAAAGCTTCACCTACTCTAACTCTCTGAGATCTATTTTCTAGAAATATAGCAACCCATTCAGTCACTCTTTTGTCTAGTCCAATTGCACTCATTTTTGCCAGTAGTCTCCCATGATCCACCCTATCAAATGCTTTAGACATGTCAATCGCGATACAGTCCATTTGACCTCCTGAATCCAAGATATCTGCTATATCTTGCTGGAACCCTACAAGTTGAGCTTCAGTGGAATAACCTTTCCTAAAACCGAATTGCCTTCTATCGAACCAGTTATTAATTTCACAAACATGTCTAATATAATCAGAAAGAATGCCTTCCCAAAGCTTACATACAATGCATGTCAAACTTACTGGCCTGTAATTTTCAGCTTTATGTCTATCACCCTTTCCTTTATACACAGGGGCTACTATAGCAACTCTCCATTCATCTGGTATAGCTCCTTCGGCCAAACAATAATCAAATAAGTACTTCAGATATGGTACTATATCCCAACCCATTGTCTTTAGTATATCCCCAGAAATCTGATCAATTCCAGCCGCTTTTCTAGTTTTTAACTTTTGTATCTTATTGTATATGTCACTGTTATCATACGTAAATTTTATTACTTCTTTGGCCTTAGTCTCTTCCTCTATCTCGACATTATCCTTGTAACCAACAATCTTTACATACTGCTGACTGAATACTTCTGCCTTTTGAAGATCCTCACATACACACTCCCCTTGTTCATTAATTATTCCTGGAATGTCCTTCTTGGAACCTGTTTCTGCCTTAAAATACCTATACATACCCTTCCATTTTTCACTAAAATTTGTATGACTGCCAATTATGCTTGCCATCATGTTATCCTTAGCTGCCTTCTTTGCTAGATTCAATTTTCTAGTAAGTTCCTTCAATTTCTCCTTACTTCCACAGCCATTTCTAACTCTATTTCTTTCCAGTCTGCACCTCCTTCTTAGTCTCTTTATTTCTCTATTATAATAAGGTGGGTCTTTACCATTCCTTACCACCCTTAAAGGTACAAACCTGTTTTCGCATTCCTCAACAATTTCTTTAAACCCATCCCAGAGTCTGTTTACATTTTTATTTACCGTTTTCCACCGATCATAGTTACTTTTTAGAAGCTGCCTCATACCTGCTTTATCAGCCATATGGTACTGCCTAACAGTCCTACTTTTAAGACCTTCCTTTCTATCACATTTATTTTTAACTACCACAAAAACAGCTTCATGATCACTAATACCATCTATGACTTCAGTTTCCCTATAGAGCTCATCTGGTTTTATCAGCACCACATCCAAAATATTTTTCCCTCTGGTTGGTTCCATCACTTTCTGAATCAGCTGTCCTTCCCATATTAACTTATTTGCCATTTGTTGGTCATGCTTCTTGTCGTTCGCATTTCCTTCCCAATTGACATCTGGCAAATTCAGATCTCCTGCTACAATCACATTTCTTTCCATGTCGTTTCCCACATAGCTGACTATCCTATCAAATAATTCCGAATCCGCATCAGTGCTACCCTTTCCCGATCTGTACACTCCAAATATATCAAGTTGCCTATTATCTTTAGAAATGAGCCTTACACCTAGAATTTCATGTGTGTCATCTTTAACTTTTTCGTAGCTTACAAATTCTTCTTTCACCAGAATGAAAACTCCCCCTCCCACCTTTCCTATCCTATCTCTACGATACACACTCCAGTGCCGTGAGAAAATTTCTGCATCCATTATATCATTTCTCAGCCATGATTCAACTCCTATTACAATATCTGGTAAATATATATCTATTAAATTACTTAATTCTATTCCTTTCTTTACAATACTTCTACAGTTCAACACTAACAATTTTATGTCATCCCTACTTGATTTCCAGGTCCCTGTTCCCTTATCACCGCTCCCTAGGCCATCCCGTTTCCCTGAATGTACCTCCCTATTACCCTTCCAAACAAATTTCCTAACTTAACAACCCTCTGTAAAGGTAGTAAAAAGCAAAATCTTGTCCAAATGACAAAGTGAGAGCAGTTTTCAGCGTTCAGTTACCATGGGCCAAGTCCTCAGTGAATCTGCGCTCCATGCGGTAGAGCTTGTGCTAGGTATCACACTCTCATCTGTCCTCAGAGAAAAGAATCGCCGACATGTTTCTGCTGCAACTAATATTTACTCACCATTGTGAGTAGTGAAATGTTGTTTGGTGCATTTATTATATATAATAATAATAATAATTAATTGAAAGATACTATGCTGTAATATGCAAAATATTCATGTTTAAATTATGCTCATGTTATTCTAGTGTAACTTAAAGGATTTATGAAATGTAATTTAATCTTATGACCATTGACTGCAATAAAATACTAGATTATTTTTATCATTATTATTATTTAACTCACAGAGGCATGCAGACTGAATGCTGAAGGGCATAACTGTCTGTAGCTATGTATGTATGCATGTAATATTGATTCTCTCTATTTCAAGCAGTAAAGGGAAGTTAAAAGTTTTATACACAAGAACTATTTAACTTCATAAAGCATAAAATTACAGGCCAGTGAGTTTGACATGCATTGCATGTAAGCTTTGGGAAAGCATTATTTCTGGTTATATTAGACATGTTTGCAAAATTAATAACATGTTCAATAGAAGGCAGTTTGGGTTATTCCACTGAAGCTCAACTTGTAGAATTCCAACAAGATATAGCAGATATCCTGGATTCTGGAGGTCAAATGGACTGTATCGCTATTGACCTATGTAAGGCATTTGATAGGGTGGATCATGGGAGACTACTGGCAAAAATGAGTGCAATTGGACTAGAAAAATGAATGACTGAATGGGTGGCTAAATTTCTAGAAAATAGAACTCAGAGAATTAGAGTAGGTGAAGCTTTATCTGACCCTGTAATAATTAAGAGGGGAATACCTCAAGGCAGTATCATTGGACTTTTATGTTTTCTTATATATATATCAATAATACCAGTATGTGTAAAGAAGTGGAATTAGAGGTAAGGCTTTTTGTAGATGATGTTATTCTGTACAGAGTAATAAATAACTTACAAGATTGTCAGCAACTGCAAAATGACCTTGATAATTTTGTGAGATGGACAGCAGGCAATGGTATGATGATAAACGGGGTTAAAAGTCAGGTTGTGAGTTTCACAATTAGGAAAAATCCTCTCAGTTTTAATTACTGAATGATGGGGTGAAAGTTCCTTTGGGGGATCATTGTAAGTACCTAGGTGTTAATATAAGGAAAGATCTTCATTGGGGTAATCACATAAATATGATTGCAAATAAAGGGTACAGATCTCTGCACATGGTTATGAGGGTATTTAGGGGTTGAAGTAAGGATGTAAAGGAGAGAGCATATAAGTCTCTGGTAAGACTCAAACGCGAGTATGGATCCAGCGTATGGGACCCTCACTAGGAATACTTGATTCAAGAACTGGAAAAAATCCAAAGAAAAGCAGCTCGATTTGTTCTGGGTGATTTCCGACAAAAGAGTAGTGTTACAAAAATGTTACAAAGTTTTGGCTGGGAAAACTTGGGAGAAAGAAGATGAGCTGCTCAACTAAGTAGTATGTTACAAGTGATTAAAATCATGTTGGGTCCATACTGAATCTCAGTTATGTCTCAGTGCAAGCCAAATTAAGGTGAAACCGCAAATGGCTCATTAAATCAGTTATGGTTCCTTAGATCATACCACTTTACTTGGATAACTGTGGTAATTCCAGAGCTAATACATGCAAACAGAGTCCCGAATAGAAGTGGAAGGGACGCTTTTATTAGATCAAAATCAATCGGTCGATTCGTCCGGTCCGTTTGCCTTGGTGACTCTGAATAACTTTGGGCTGATCGCACGGTCCTCGTGCCGGCGACGCATCTTCCAAATGTCTGCCCTATCAACTGTCAATGGTAGGTTCTGCGCCTACCATGGACTGTCAGTGGAAAGATGGCGTGGAATGACATTAGTACAAGAATAAGATTTGTGTCTTTAAAAGTAGGAAAGATCACAATATGAATATAAAGCTGAAATTAAAGAGGACAAATTGGGGCAAATATTCGTTCAGAGGAAGGGGCTGAGTCAGCAAAGAGGATGCATCTGGATGTGCTAGGAGTAAGTGATATTCGGGTAAGGGGAGATAACGAGGAAGAGATAGGAGATTATGAAGTGTACTTGACAGGTGTTAAAAAGGGAAGGGCAGAGTCTGAGATCGGGCTGTTTATCAGGAATACCATGGCACGCAACATAGTTTCTGTTAGGCATGTAAATGAGCGAATGATGTGGGAAGATTTGTCAGTTGGAGGATTAGGACAAGAATTGTGCCCGTGTATTCACCATGTGAGGGTGCAGATGAGGATGAAGTTGACAAGTTTTATGAAGCATTGAGTGACATTGTGGTCAGGGTCAACAGAAAGAATAGAATAGTGCTAATGGGCGATTTCAATGAGAGAGTTGGGAATAGAAAAGGATACGAAAGGGTGATTGGTAAATGTGGGGAAGATATGGAAGCCAATGGGAATGGGAAGGGTTTGCTGGACTTCTGTGCTAGTATGGGTTTAGCTGTTACGAATACATTCTTCAAGCATAAAGCTATTCACCGCTACACATGGGAGGCTAGGGGTACCAGATCCATAATAGACTATATCTTAACAGACTTTGAATTCAGGAAATCTGTTAGGAATGTACGAGTTTTTCGTGGATTTTTTGATGATACAGACCACCATCTGATCTTTAGTGAACTAAGTATCTCTAGGCCTAGGGTAGAGAAAGTGAAATCTGTCTGCAAACGAATAAGGGTAGAAAATCTCCAGGACGAGGAAATTAGACAGAAGTACATGGATATGATTAGTGAGAAGTTTCGAACAGTAGACAGTAAGCAGGTTCAGGATATAGAAAGTGAATGGGTGGCATACAGGGATGCTGTAGTAGAAACAGCAAGGGAATGCCTAGGAACAACTGTGTGTAAAGATGGGAAAAAGCGAACATCTTGGTGGAATGATGAAGTGGAAGCAGCTTGTAAACGTCAAAGAAGGCTTATCAGAAATGGCTCCAAACAAGGGCCGAGGCAGACAGGGATTTATACGTAGATGAAAGAAACAGAGCGAAACAAATAGTTGTTGAACCTAAAAAGAAGTCATGGGTAGATTTTGGTAATAACCTGGAAATGCTAGGTCAAGCAGCAGGGAAACCTTTCTGGACAGTAATAAAGAATCTTAGGAAGGGAGGGAAAAAGGAAATGAACAGTATTTTGAGTAATTCAGGTGAACTCATAATAGATCCCAGGAAATCACTGGAGAGGCGGAGGGAATATTTTGAACATCTTCTCAATGTAAAAGGAAATCATCCTAGTGGTGTTGCAAACAGCCAAGCTCATGGGGAGGAGGAAAATGATGTTGGTGAAATTATGCTTGAGGAATTGGAAAGGATGGTAAATAAACTCCATTGTCATAAGGCAGCAGGAATAGATGAAATTAGACCTGTAATGGTGAAGTTTAATGGGAAGGCATGGATGAAATGGCTTCAGAGAGTAGTAAAATTAGCGTGGAGTGTTAGTAAGGTACCTCCAGATTGGACAAAAGCAGTAATTGCACATATCTATAAGCAAGGGAACAGGAAGGATTGCAACAACTATCAAGGTATCTCATTGATTAGTATACCAGGCAAAGTATTCACTGGCATCTTGGAAGGGAGGGTGCGATCAGTCATTGAGAGGAAGTTGGATGAAAACCAATGTGGTTTCAGACCACAGAGAGGCTGTCAGGATCAGATTTTCAGTATGCGCCAGGTAATTGAAAAATGCTACGAGAGGAATAGGCAGTTGTGTTTATGTTTCGTAGATCTAGAGAAAGCATATGACAGGGTACCGAGGGAAAAGATGTTCGCCATACTGGGGGACTATGGGATTAAAGGTAGATTATTAAAATCAATCCAAGGCATTTATGTTGACAATTGGGCTTCAGTGAGAATTGATGGTAGAATTGAGTTCTTGGTTCAGGGTACTTACAGGAGTTAGACAAGGCTGTAATCTTTCACCTTTGCTGTTCGTAGTTTACATGGATCATCTGCTGAAAGGTATAAAATGGCAGGGAGGGATTCAGTTAGGTGGAAATGTAGTAAGCAGTTTGGCCTATGCTGACGACTTGGTCTTAATGGCAGATTGTGCCAAAAGCCTGCAGTCTAATATCTTGGAACTTGAAAATAGGTGCAATGAGTATGGTATGAAAAATTAGCCCCTCGAAGACTAAATTGATGTCAGTAGGTAAGAAATTCAACAGAATTGAATGTCAGATTGGTGATACAAAGCTAGAACAGGTCGATAACTTCAAGTATTTAGGTTGTGTGTTCTCCCAGGATGGTAATATAGTAAGTGAGATTGAATCAAGGTGTAGTAAAGCTAATGCAGTGAGCTCGCAGTTGCGATCAGTAGTATTCTGTAAGAAGGGAGTCAGCTCCCAGACGAAACTATCTTTACATCGGTCTGTTTTCAGACCAACTTTGCTTTATGGGAGCGAAAGCTGGGTGGACTCGGGATATCTTATTCATAAGTTAGAAGTAACAGACATGAAAGTGGCAAGAATGATTGCTGGTACAAACAGGTGGGAACAATTGCAGGAGGGTACTCGTAATGAGGAGATAAAGGCTAATTTAGGAATGAACTCGATGGATGAAGCTGTATGCATAAACCGGCTTCGGTGGTGGGGACATGTGAGGCGAATGGAGGAGGATAGGTTACCCAGGAGAATAAGAGACTCTGCTATGGAGGGTAAGAGAAGTAGAGGGAGACGAAGACGACGATGGTTAGACTCGGTTTCTAACGATTTAAAGATAAGAGGTATAGAACTAAATGAGGCCACAACACTAGTTGCAAATCGAGGATTGTGGTGACGTTTAGTAAATTCACAGAGGCTTGCAGACTGAACGCTGAAAGGCATAACAGTCTATAATGATAATGTATGTATGTATGTATGTATGTATGTAGGAAGGGGAGTTAGGGACTGGTATAATATACCAAGGGAGATGTTCAATAAATTTCCAATTTATTTGCAATAATTTAAGAAATGGCGAGGAAAACAACAAATAGAAAATCTTCCACCTGGGCGACTGCCCTAAATGCAGATCAGTAGTGACTGATTGATTTATAACTTACCCCTGACTAAAGAACCGAGGATTCCTTAAATCCTGGGATTGGAAGTGATCTCAACATGTCTTGTATGAGCTATTTAAGTAGGTAGGTCATTCTTTCTTGTAAATGTCATTCAAATCACTTCTCCTACATTTGATAACCCACTGATCACACCTACAACGAAAGAAAACAACTAATTAAAATCTAACCTATGAGTGCAACTTTTACACCATTGTCTACTTTCAATTTATGTAATTAATTCAAGATAAGAGTACTTGTTGATACCTAAATGTTAAACCTAATGTGATGTGTACACTAATATTTTACAATATTGGAATTTACTTACACTGTTTCACAGGATTTTGCTGCTCTAGGGCATTGTAGTTCTTGGATTACCGAACTCGATAGCTGCAGTCGCTTAAGTGCGGTCAGTATCCAGTAATCAGGAGATAGTGGGTTCGAGCCCCACTGTCGGCAGCCTTGAAGATGGTTTTCCGTGGTTTCCCATTTTCACACCAGGCAAATGCCGGGGCTGAACCTTAATTAAGGCCACAGCCGCTTCCTTCCAATTCCTAAGCCTTTCCTATCCCATCATCGCCGTAAGACATATCTGTGTCGGTGCGACGTAAAGCAAAAAAAATAAATGTTCTTGGATTATTGCAAGTTGTTGTTGATCTGTAGTGGATGCCTCGTGGATTATTAAATTACTGTCTGTAGATTCAGCTGCACTGGTAGACTCTCTACTTGCTATGTTGCATACCGGTATCAAATGAATGTGTTTACACATGTTGAGCTTGAGTGCTGAATATGGACTGCTGGACAGCTGCAAGTGAATGTGTGGAGCCTAGTTCATGAATTATATGGCAAACTCGGCGTAAAGACTTGTTAAGTTAACTATCACAAAACAAGCAATACTGAGATAGACTTGTAAAGTTCTTGTTCTTGTTCTTGATAACTTAATTTAATGGGCTTCGCTTGAGAGCGGTACACCCAGCCACGCAACCTAAAATCAAACCCAAAGTATGGAGGACACGGAAACAAAGTGTAAAATGTAATACAAGGCGGGGGGGGGGGAATAGACATGAAACTACAAAGCTATTACACAGGAAAAACACAAGGACACAAGGGTACTAAGCTTCACGCCAGAGCGACCGAAACTTGGCGACTTTCTACCAATCACACACTGACCGGGTCAACACCTAAGGAAGAGGGAACGGGACATAACCGACTGGACTAGTTGGGTGTCAGAAAGGAAATGTAATAAGGCATCTACCATCTAGGGATTGAGTATCCAACCCTTCAATTAGGTGGGTACCGCAAATTGGTGATGAAAATGATATGATTTTGATAGAAAGCAATTAGCGGAAGGAGTTTGTGTTATTTGGGTACAATACTACGTGCATGCCCTGGGAGACTTCTCCTGGAAGAGCTCAGAAGATGCTAATTTATGTAAGAGTGCCAGAACTTCCTCCCGCAATGTGAGGAGCCTTTTTGACCATGTTGAATCGCTCTCTGCTGCCCTAGCATACGCCGATAGTTTGTCTGAAATGGTTGGAATGAGTTCCAAAACCGGGTTCGAAGCCGGGATTTTTCTGGCTGTGAGGTTCCAGCCGAAACAACCTGCCTAGAAGGAACCGAAATGTTCGTCCCGGATACAGAGGCTTTAGGAGATATTGCAGGTGTAACCGAGGGAGGCATTTTTAGTAGTGCGCGATATCCCTGGACACCATAACCTGGCGATCGATCCGTGCTCGCAGAGGGGAGGAGACAACTGCCGTAAATTTATGTTTTCTCGGCTGCAGGGGCTGAAGATCCGGTGCAGCATTCGGAAGAGGAGGAAATTGAGGTAGGGACATCAAGGGATGGAATCGATTGGTTGCCGGAGGGAAAAAGGACTCTGAGGAGAAAGTAGAGGCTTCCAAATCCTGCTTTTTTTCAGCTCTTGTTGTCTCTTATGTTCAGGGCATTGAAGAGAGCCTACGGAATGTTCCCCAGAACAATTAAGACACAATGTGGTAGAGTTCTTACAGTCGATTCATGATCTTGTGCGCAATTAGCGCATCGAGGATGTTGAGCCTTACAATTTTTCCTAGTGTGGCCATAACGCTGATATCGCCTGCAGATCATTGGGTCAACCTGTGTACGAACACGATAAATGGAAACAAAGGCAGGGAGAGTCTGGCTGCGAAAAGTAAGTTTGAACATAAATGACCTGGCCATCCTTTACAGTGCGTCGTTTCATACGCTGCACACTCACTATAGGGACTGTCGACTCAGCAACTGTACAAATTTCCTCCACTGACAAATCCTTATCAACCCCTCTGATAACACCTATTTTATATATAGCCACATAAAGAATGAACGCTTTCAAATGTTTTTCCTTTAAGAGAGGATTTGTGAGGAATTTATTAGCTTGAGTTCTTGTCTGAAATGCAATCTGAATCCTATGGTGACCTCGCCTAGCAATTTGGGTCACTCCCTCAAATTTACGATCATAATTCTTTTTCCCAAAGCCATGGAATGTATGCTACCCAATTTCTTAGTTTCATCAATGGCCTCCACAAACACGAGGTTTGGGCCGGTATGCCTATCATCGTAGAGCTGTGTGGCAGGTTTAAGAGAAAACAACTCAACTATTAGAAGAAGCACTGTTACGATTAGGTGGGTTGATGTCATTTACCACCAGTGTGTTCTCCATACCCTGTCCCCCACTCTTCTTCTTCTTCTTGATACTTATGGACTTTTTTACTGTCGTCCAGCCACTATGCGTAAAAAAAGGAGATCACACGCCAAATAGAGTCTAAAAATCATAGGATAAGTGCATTTTGCACATATTATAGAGGGTTGGAAAATTAATGTAATATAAAGCAGTCTAAGGGTTCACTGTTCACATGCAACCAAAACTTGCACTGGATTCAAAGATGGAAGCCAGAACAAAACGTCTAATGATAGGTATAAACTTGTGGAGAAAGCAAAAGATATGGAGCACCAGTAAATATGATCGAGCTGCAGAAATGTCATGTAAATTCTCGTATGGAACATACTAATTTGATGCAGGTGAGAAGGGGGAAAATAAGGAAGTGTGACACAGAAAAAAGCACAGGGACACAAAGGTACTAAACTTCACGCCGAAGTGGCCGCTCTTGGCGACTTGTCTACTACTCAACACAACACCGGGCCTACAATTGGGTAGTGATGTGCTTGAGCCAGACTCGAGCTGCTCGAACAGATGACGTCAGAGCTCGAGCCTGTTCGAGCTTTGCTCGAGCTTTTGCGCGTGCCACAACCTAGCGCCTTGCTGTTACTAACACCCAGCATACTTGAGAAGGATATGCTAGGGTATTTATGGTGGACAGTACCGGTTCGTCCTCTCTAATGTTACTTCCCTGTATTTTGTACATAATATAATTTCTACCCATACCTATATATTGGAGACAGTCAAAATTTGTGTTTGTGCGATGATTCGTTACAAATGCCTCCATCCGAATAAACCAATTCTCTACTAAAATGTGTTGTTTGGGCCGTATAAAGACAGAAAAAGGAAACCATTCACGTGTCGTAATAGTTACATATTTAAATGGTTACAAGGCTAAAAATGTATATTTTATCTGCAGTTGTTGTTGACACATTTCTCGCTCGGGTGCATGGCTCAATGGTAAGCGTATTAGCCTTTGGTTACAGGGGTCCCGGGTTTGATACCCTGTAGGATCAGGATTTTTAAAACCATAAGAAGATGTCTTGTTTTATTTGTTCCAGATGGGCTCGAAAACTACTGAACTGATTGACCTGAATTATTGTAAAGGATGCAGCTTGAAATCGCGAGTCACGTTTGAGTTTCATATAGCCTATATACCACGCAATCAGACAGTAACATTGCTGCATCATAATAATTATACATGTATTTGTGTATACGATTGATGAGATGTCAAACCTTTCTTACTCAAAGTCTTCTATACGAGCAACAAGGGTAATACTCTCCCAAGGAGTGGATTCAAACCCCCCCAACATTGAGGACAGAAGGAGAACCTCGCCTGAGGCGCTGCCAGCTGGCTTAGCCGCCCAAAGCATCGCATTGTAAGAATAATATTACCGTATTCATAATTTTGCACGGTCTAGAAAGCCAAGATTAACAGATGAGAGGATCTGTCGTGCTCACCACACGACACCTCGTAATCTGCAGACCTTCGGGCTGAGCAGCGGTCGCTTGGTAGGCCATGGCCCGTAGGTGCTGTTGCGCCATGGGGTTTGGTTTGGTTTTTTATTCATAATGTTGCGTCCAACGTGCAGTTGTTACACGGCACACAAGTACTGCCTTGGGAGGAAATACTTCTGTTAATACGCGGGGAATATTACGGGTACATCCTTCGTCATTTTCATTGCATATTATCATAATCTAAGCCTTGTAAATTTATGGCCAACCTTTATTCCTCATAAGATATACGTCAATGACTGAATGTAGTAATATGTGAAAGCACGCACCTTCGTTATAAATATTACACACACACACCTATGTGAACGGTGCTTCACTTCATATGCTGTTTGCTAATTTGCACATTCGCGCTGTAGCCCGAGACAGACTCCGCATTCGATCACGTGACTGCTCGAGCTTGCTTCGAACCTCGGCTCGTAACGGGTCGGCTCGATCCCGCTCTCTACGCGCGTGATGGGCAAACGATACCCGTGTTCAAGTGGGATCGACCCGACCCGTTACGAGCCGAGGTTCGAAGCAAGCTCGAGCAGTCACGTGATCGAAGGCGGGTTCTGACTCGGGCTACAGCTAGTGATAAGCAAACGATACCTGTGTTCTAGCGGGATCGAGCCGACCCGATACGCGCCAAGTTTCTAGCCTGTTCGAAGCAAGCTTGAGCAGTCACGTGATCGAAGGCGGGTTCTGACTCGGGCTACAGCTAGTGATGGACAAACGATACCTGTGTTCTAGCGGGATCGAGCCGACCCGATACGCGCCAAGGTTCGCGCCTGTTCGAAGCAAGCTTGAGCTGTCACAAGACCGAAGGCGGATTCTGACTCGGGCTACAACTAGGGATGGACAAACGATCCTGTGTTCTAGCGGGATGGAGCCGACCCGATACGCGCCGACGTTTGAGTCTGTTCGAAGCAAGCTCGAGCAGTCACATGACCGAAGGCGGATTCTGACTCGGGCTACAGCTAGTGATGGACAAACGATACCTGTGTTCTAGCGGGATCGAGCCGACCCGATACGAGCCGAGGTTCGAGCCTGTGGGTCGCGAAAACATTGCAAACGTGCTGTTCCATCGCATCTCCACTTCCTGAATCAGTTTATGGCTTGCTTTATCCAGCTGCTGCTGAACAGCTTCAAGTTTGTCTTTCGACGAACAACTGGATAAAAAAAGCCAACGATGCGGCGACACTTCTCCCTGGTCTTTTCTATTTCGGGAACTGCATGATGAACCCGAGTGACTTAGGCCCATAATCAATCATGATTTGATCGGTAAAATAATATGAGACATTTATTGAAATACAGAGGAGTGTATTTGAAAATATTTCGTTTATGTAATGTTGAAATCAGAGCGAAGGAAGGACGACAGACTGGAGCCTGACGGATTAGCTCAACACGACAACTTTTAGCTACTTCACAGCAGGGAATATCATTAGTTGGCGTACAAGGAAATACAGAGTCCACAAATAAGTCTTGGTCAGAAAGAGGAAGGGGGAGAATCATACAAAGAAAACTCACCACATGAGTAAGACCTTGGGATATTTTTGGTAGGACGGAAATTCCATGACCTCATGGAAAATTACAGCGGCTGAGTGTACGTTCGCTAGCCTAAGTTCGAGCAGGTGGAGATTTAAATCACGTGACCGCTTGCCGGCCAATAGTAAAAATTTGATGGGAGACTCAGTGATACCATCTTAAGGAATGATGGATGAGATATTTTCGTAATTACAAAAGTATTCAGTAATAAATTAATATGAGTACGCGGATGAATGTACTGAATTTATTAGATGTCACGCATGGAAAAATAATCAATACTTAATGGCAAATTAAATAAATTGAAGGCTGGATTTCTTGGAAACCGGACAGCTTGAATCTCATTGGCTGAAAGAAGACCACGTTGTCAGGGACGCTTACAAAGGCGCGAAATGTGAGGAGCGAAATCCATCCATATCTCCTAAATCTGTGATCACCTGGAGTTCATATTTTATCCAGCAGATATGCTAGCGGAGTGGATTAATCTGATGTAAATTTTAACTTCCAATTCGGAGTGCAAGTACCGATATTAAAAATCCACCCCCTCCCTAAGGGGCATGACGTCAACAAATCCGCGGGAAAAAGGCTTCATCCATATATACGGAGCTGAATTGACGGTCGCCAGCCACTTGTCTTGAATCGTTGGAGCTGAATTGACGGTCGCCAGCACACGTGAATTGAATATCGGGAGCTGAACTGTTGGTCGCCGGTAACTTAGAATTCTACGGACGTACAGTCATTTAATGGCGCGAGCATCCGCCAGTGTTTGTAAAGTGTGATCGCGCTCAAGCAACATGTTAAATCTGGAAATAGTTAACGTAGGATAGTGTTTGTTATTTATGAATAATCAGTGACGTAAAGTAATTACCTTGCAAGAGAGTAGTATAAAATATATCACCATAAGTACGTACATAATAGACTGTGTGACGAACAGTACTTTAAGGAAGTAGTAGCCTGTACTTAGCTATACCGAACCGATGTCATGAACACGTCAAGAATGCCGTATAAATCGGGCGTATCGCGACGGGCGAAATAGTTGACACCTCGTCGTACGTGTCCAGGTCCATTGTGCGGTAGGTGGACGAAGATTAAATAGTGTAAATATATTAAATTCTTGGGTCTAGGATAGAAATTTGTTGTATCCAAATTAAAGTATACAGTGTTAACGTAGTAAATGGTGAAGGTTTGTGGTAATCAAGATATGAGTGTAAAATAATAATAATGTGCCAGGAAATCTTTTGTGAAACTACGCCATCAAGGATGGAGGAGTAAAGCGCAGAGAGGGGCTGGATGAAGCCTCTCGTCTGCAAAGCTGCAATGGAATACCGATAACTAAGATGAGTACTAAACTGTAAAATATATTTGGGAAATGTTATCGTGATGGGAAAAATGGGAATAATTTGATTATATTTGGTTACCTTCTGTAACAAGATGGGTCGCTTAACGACCCCATCCTAAATTTGTAGCACGGACAGTAGTAAATCATAATAATGTAAATAATCGGGTCTTTTATGTATTCAGTTTGTTGGAGATGTAAATTTGTATATATAGTGTAGTACGTTAAGTCATGCATGCATTCATATTTTCTTTGTAGTCAATAATTTTCTTTACATTTGATTTTGATTATGCTAGTTAAATAAGACCCGATATGTGCTTTTATGTTTTGTCATTTTAACGAGCCATTTAATGACATGGAAGGAAAATCCAGCTTCGCCATACCAAGTGTGTTTTGTTGAAATTAATATGGTCATATTTTCAAAGTGAAGTTGTTAAATTTGTGAGATGCGATTAATATAATATTTCCAAGTAAATCATATCTGGAGTGTTTAGTGCCAGAATAAATCGACTTTGTACAAGGGGTTATGCGTTAAACATATTACGAGTGGACTACCGAGTTACAGGCGAAAATATTATTTTTTTAAAATAATAATAATAATAAATAAATAATATAACTATTTTTTTTTGTGAAGATATTTTTTTTAATACGATTTGGAGATAATAATAATTCATGTAATTCATGTGATCAAGTGTTGAGTTTAGTGGGAATCATTTAATGACGGGAGGTCGTTTTAATTTGGAATTAAAGTGCGTGATAACTTAATTTGATCGATTAATAATATTGAAATGTAGATCGGTGTTAATAATCCGTACATGTTAATGAACGTGTGGTTTAAATTACGGTCCAATATTTTTTTACGTATAAATGTCGCGTTTTGAAGTTGCGATTCATTAGCCGGAACATGTAGTGCTAATATTACGAGACCATGATTGTCAAATTTTGGTAAATATAATTTCAAGATGTTACGATTATTTGTGGAGAATGAACTAAAGCGTAGATCAAAATGAAATAGAATATGTGAAAGAATTTGCAGTCAGATAATAAAAGGTCGTACGATGTCCGAAATGAATAAATAAGTCAGTTGATAATTCTGTGAGGAATAAATAAATGAATCGAGGAATATTGAGATAGAGAGAAAAATAAATTCCGTACGAGAGACACTTAGGATATTGATATGAGTGTAAAATGTACGGGCAGTGTCACAGAGAAATACTGAGTTACGCAGCGGGTAGAATTCGAACCCGTGACAGCATGTACGAAATAAATAGACTGCACAGTTATTCGTTGAGATACAAGGGATCTAAGGATAATGAGAGTTCAGATTCCACAGAAATGGTCGTATATTGTATTCATTGTAATAACGAGTGAGGACAATCATGATGTCGTGATAATAATAATAATAAATATTGCAGATAAAGGATTGGACCGCCTTAATTAAATGAGCGTTGATAAGGATGTTAAACGGGAATCTAAATGATAATATGCAACCGATAATAATAACAATGTAAGGACAATGTTAAATCATCGCGGTCAGATTAATAATAATTGTCATAATAATAACTGTAATGATGTCGTTGGTTGATCAGTGAAATGTTTGAAATTGCACCGATATCTTAATATATATGTTTTGGCGGAAGTGACCGGTTCATTAATGATAATAACCTTTTTAAGTGACGTGAATAATAATAATAATCTTGAGTCACCTATTCATTAATAATAATAATAACCACGAGAGGGATATAATAATAATAATAACAGTAATAACCACTTGGTGTTTGCATCCCGCATAATAATGACGATATTAATCAACGTGACAGTGCCAGGAACCGTTGCATAATAATAATAATAATAATAATAATAATTTCGAGGATGATAAAATCGTGGATTAAATTGTTTGGTGACAACATCCCTCTATTCGTATGTTTGAATAATGAGAATGATAATATTAGAGTCTTTTGGTTGCCTCGTTTTTGTACGGTCTCCGTATGGGACGATGTCACATACTTGCGTGTTTGTTTACTTCGCTCGCGATGCGAGGGGGGCCATGGCCACGGTATTTCCCACCGCTTCTCGTTATCTCATCTGTGTCAGTAGTCTACTGAGGCTAACTGGTGACAATTCAGATCACATGTAAATAAAATGTAAATGCTAATTCATTGGTATGGCATCAGCTGGATATCGTAAGATAGGAACTGTCCGTGGAATCCAGTTTTCGCATTTCACGAGAAACATTACCCAGTCCGAGTACCGGTCTCGGAAAAATGTATATAGCCGGAGTACATCATCTTAGTTAAATCGGGAAGCCGACCGTAACATGGGTTATGCTCGGGCTCCCGATAGAAGGAAGCTATATCCTTGAGTAACGGTTCGATTCAAATGGAATCGATCCGTAAATTATACCTCCAAAATGTCATTTTATTTCAGAAGCAACGCAGCAAAATATTGATACCACTTGCGGTATGGCAAGTGATTTATATATGTAACATGTGTGTAAATTCAAATATTGTTGCCACGTGTATCAAAGTTTTATACGTCAAATGGCGTAATAAACCGCTCCTTCTGGCAAATTATTTCAAAGGAAACCACTCTCATAATCTTTTTATTGTAGTTAGATGATGCCCTTTTTAAAGTAACAGTCACTTCCTAGTCCTATCATGGAGTCCTTAAAGTCAAGTTACAATCGAGCCTTCCCCCTTTTAATTTTAAGTTGCTCCGTTCATCCCCGTGTTCTATTATGCCGTTATATTTATATTTGATGATTTAAATAATGAACCGACACCCCTGAGATAAATGCTAGGCTGGGACTCGGGAGGTGGACGGGTGCAATACATTGCTTGCTTTACTATAAGATTCAGAGTATGAGCGAAACAGGGCAAGTGCTGAACGTTTGTAATGCTTCTGACAACAGCCTTCATGTTCGCAGCATTGTCCGTTACGATATTCGTGACCTTGCCAGTTAACTGCCATTCATTCATTGTTTCAACAAATGAGGTTGAAATTAGAGACGAAGTGTGCACCTCTCTAAACTGTGAAGTTGTAAGTGACAAACTGTGTAAGGTCCTTGTACTGTCTATGAAATGGCATGTTATAGCTAAGTATGACTCCATGTTTGAAGATGTCCACACGTCCGCAGTTAGCGATACGTGGTCAATGGCAGCTATCTCCGTCTCAATTTCTTTCCTTCTGCGGTCGTAAGCTTCCTCCATCATTTGACGCAGCCTCTTCCTCGTTGGAATATTATACCGCGGATCCAATAGTTGAACAAACTCTCGAAAACCAGTGTCCTCAACTATCGAGAAGGGCTGATGATCTTTTGTTATCATACCAACTAATGCTTTATCAAGTTGTCTTTGCCTCGGAGAAGTATCTGAAATAAAAATAACATTATTAAGAAAGGTTTAAATAGTACACTAGAATGTGCTTCGTCTTTTCATTCAACTTCCTTGATATTTCTTAACTAAAGTATTTTGTGGTACACTACAGTCGCAATTCAAATGATCCACTATCACATTCCAGTTGCAGTCGCTCGCCATCAGATGGTGAAAGGCTGAGTATAGCGCTGCAGTTAAATACAACTCTGTAAGTAAGGTTTAGAATAGACTCACGGTATTGTCTGCCTGCTGTACAATTTGACTAACAAGGACAACAGGGACTCATTTCTTGTGCGTAGCGGAGTGACATATACCGGTACTGGGCCCGAGTGGGTTTGCACCGTTCTTGCCCTGCTTTGGAGGACAGGCTCATTCCTTCTCTTTCTTGATGCCGGGCTGAGTGGCTCAGACGATTGAGACCCTGGCCTTTTGACCCCAACTTCGCAGGTTCTATCCTGGCTCAGTCCGGTTGTATTTGAATGTGCTCGAATACGTCAGTCACGTATCGGTAGATTTAATAGCACGCAAAAGAATTCCTGCGGGACTAACTTCCGGCACATTGGCGTCTCTAAAAACCGTAAAAGTCGCTCGTGGGACGTAAAGCCAATAACATCATTATTCTTTCTTGGCCCTAATTTTATCCCCGCCCGATATCCCCAGCGCTTTAAGGCAAGGGTGTAAGGGGTGTTTATTTCCTGTTTGGGGCCATGACCATAGAAGTAAATACCTCCATTGTTCGTTTCTTAAATAATAATGTTATTGGCTTTACGACCCACTAACTACTTTTTCGGTTTTCGGCATAGTTTTCTTTAATTGCCCTTCTTCTTCTTCTTCTTCTTCTTCTTCGTCGTCTTAATCTATTTACCCTCCAGGGTCGGTTTTCCCCTCGGACTCAGCGAGGCATCCCACCTCTACCTTCTCAAGGGTAGTCCTGGAGCTTCAGACATAAAACTTCGGGATAAAACTGGGGAGGAGGACCAGTACCTCGGCCAAGCGGCCTCACCTGCTATGCTGAACAGAGGCCTTGTGAGGGGATGGGGAGATTGAAGGGATAGACAGGGAAGAGGGCAAGAAGCGGCCGTGGCCTTAAGTTAGGTACCATCCCGGCATTTGCCTGGAGGAGCAGTGGAAAACCACGGAAAACTACTTCTAGGATGGCTGAGGAGGGAATCGAACCCACCTCTACTCAGTTGACCTCTCGAGGCTGAGTGGACCCCGTTCCAGCCCTTGTAGCACTTTTCAAATTTCGTGGCAGAGCCAGGAATCGAACCCGAGCCTCCGGGGGTGGCAGCTAATCACACTAACCACTACATCACAGAGGCAGACTAATTGCCAATCAATGAATAAATTGATGGTTTCATAACGTTATGTTTATGCACGTAAAATCGGTATAAACTGTATACCTCAATAGTAGAGTAACTTTGTAGACCCTGTCCAGGCGGACATTCTGAGCCTTTCACCAGTCTAATGCGAGCGGCCGTCCACTGTGCTATTCATGAAAAACAAAACTGAGCCTATTAAGAATATTTTACCTGCATATGTTGACGTTGTTTCATGTGGAGGTGTCTCACCCTCATTTGGAATGGTGCCATTCGACAAAGGACGAAGATTATGAATTTTTAAGTGTCTTTTCATCGTCGATGTATTTTTACACTCATTTTTAAATATTTTATCACATCGTGTGCATTTTACTTGTTTGTCCGGAAGCTCTTCAAAGTATTCCCAAGTCCATGACCTTTTTCTACCAGCCATTGTCTGCTCTGTCTGAAGTAATAACAATTTCTTCTATTATAATAATGTATTACTAATTTTTAATGAGAAAATAAAAACTCGTAACATACGAAAAACATGTTAACTATCGGTACTTGAAAGTAATGATTAAAAACATTAAGCCTGCAAAACACGATAAAGTTATACAGAAACGCATTTCTGAAGAGCGGACAAAATGTAAAATGCTAAGGTACATATCAAAGAAATAAATAGCTTACCATAAAATTGCTTTTATCAATCTGTTGTTCATACTGCCAGAAAGACTTAAACAAATGCTCTTTCCATTCACAGAGAACGTTGTTTTCACTACCCCACACACATAAATATACTGAGTGTACCTAGTAGTAGTCTAATACAAGGACTGGTCCGTCCGCGCTCCGCATAGTCGATGTGTGGGGTCGCCTGACCAAAGAGGATAGAATAGAATAGAGATGAAACTCAATGATAAATTTCGGTTCCAAGCCACTTGGCACTAGTAGTTTTAGTCTCTTTTCCGAGATAGCGCCACAGTGTGCATTCTGGTGCAATACCTTAGTATTACTATCAACAGATAGCGCGGAGATTTAACATCCGGCGCAGTGACGCACATCCGGGTATGCTTACGGCTCCTCCTCCTCCTCCTTTCCCTGCCCCTCGTCCCCCCCCCCCCTCAAACGGCGATAATAATGCAGTTCTACTACTTCCATGCCCAATACATTGTAATTCATATATTTTTATTTCCAAGTACTTACTACATTGTAAATAATGATCTGATACCCCTAGTTCGTATGGCATACTACGTTACTGAGAACATAACCACACACCTCAAAGCAGCTTTAACTTCAAATGAATGATTGACACATTAACACAAAGCTGATATTATAACAAATAAGAAATCCCTTCAAAAGCAAGACAACAGAGCACACCATATGCAAGACAATGGGGTATCACATCAATATCCAAGTACCAGTACCACATGAAAATAAAAATAACAGAATTAAATGCACTGAGACAGGAAATATATAGAACTACATTAATAGAACCAAGAGAGCAACATACTATCTCCACCATTTACTGAAGCTGAACTGGAATCAGCACTGAGGAAGTGCAAATTGGGAAAAGCAGCTGGACTAGACGACATTCGAGTAGAGCAGATCAAAAATTTTGGTCCTGTTACGAGGCGATGGCTACTGAAATTAATGAATATCTGTGTCCAAGAATGCAAGATTCCCAAAATCTGGGGGAAGGCTAGAGTCATTGCTATCCCTAAACCACGCAAAGATCGGCTGGATCCCAAAAGCTATAGGCCTGTTTCCTTGCTCTGTCACCTGTACAAGGTCCTGGAGAGGCTCATTCTTGAGCGACTGATAGGAAAGGTGGAGTCGTCTCTTATACCACAGCAAGCTGGATTCCGAGAAGGAAAAAGTTGCACATCACAGGTATTAAACTTGACACAGCATATTGAGGATGGCTTTGAGAATCGGCTCATTACAGGCGCTGTCTTCATTGATCTTTCTGCAGCTTATGACACAGTCAACCATCGGCTTCTTCTAACAAAATTGTATGACATCACCAAAGACTTCCATCTAATGTGCAACATTAAAAATATTCTCCAAAACCGAAGATTCTTTGTGGAATTTCAGGGAAAAAGAAGCAGATGGAGAACACAGAAGAATGGGTTACCGCAAGGCAGTGTGCTTGCTTGCACCAATGTTATTCAACCCAGAGTTTTATCTATGCTGATGATTGTGCAGTCACTGTTCAGGCCAACTGTTTTGAAAAGGTAGAGCAGACTTTATCCAAAGCTCTGAAAGAATTTACCAACTACTACAATGAAAATGACTTGAAGCCAAATCCTGCCAAAACTCATAGCTGTGTATTTCATCTCAATAACAAAAAAGCAGCTAAAACCTTACAAATCTCCTGGGAAGGAATCCCTTTTCAACACTGTTCGACTCCAAAATATCTGGGAGTGATTCTGGACCGTACGCTTACGTATAAGAAACATTGCCTAAACGTGAAACAAAAAGTGTCTGCCAAAAACAACATAGTGCGGAAACTTCGAGGCACCACTTGGGGAGCTCACCCTTGCACTGTGAGAACAAGCGCGCTAGCACTGTGCTACTCCACTGCTGAGTATGCATGCTCCGTGTGGCATAAGTCCAGCCATGCCAAAAACATAGATGTAGCACTAAATGACACCTGCCGTATTATCACAGGTTGTTTAAGACCTACTCCCATAGATAAACTCCACTGTCTCGCTGGTATAGCACCACCTGAAATCCGACATGAGATTGCTGCTAGGCATGAGAAAAGCAAGGCTATGACTATGTAAGCCCATCCTTTGTATGCCTGTCAACCAGCACATCCTAGGTTGAAATCAAGAAAGAGCTTCTTGACAACCACTGAAGCTCTTAAAGGAACACCACAACAAGCAAGAATCTCAATGTGGCAGGAAAAATGTCAACATTTGAGGAATGGATGGTTCCAAAGGAAGAACTTCCTCCTGGACATTCTGAAAAGTGGACAACATGGAAGGCTCTCAATCGGTTACGCTCCAGTATCACGAGATGCAAGACCAACCTACAGAAATGGGGCCTTCCTGTGGAGACAGTTTACTGCAAGTGTGGTACTAAGCAGACTAACGAGCATCTTCTACTGTGTCCATCTTCTCCAGCCACTTGTACCATTAAAGATCTAATGAGGGCAACTCCAAATGCGCTTGTCGTGGCCAATTTTTGGTCAACCAATGTTTAAAATTTCCTTGTTTAATTTTTGTCTCTCTTACTTTGTACTTCTGACACGATAAATAAATAATAAATAGAACCATTCAGCTTTCAGCCCCTGATGTGTACTCAAACAGGATTTCAGGAGGACTGGCGAAGATATATTTCAAATAAACAAGCACATGAGCACTTAGAATTCAAACAACACATATACTGTAGCATCATGGGAACTATCGATTAAAATCGATATAAGTTCGAACAAGGTTAATCGATTGGGTAAAATCGAATTCGATGCAATTCAGCAATATTATCTCCACAATGCTTGATGTTTCATGACTAATTAATTTGTGAGAAGTGCCCATTGATTGAGGTTAGACTTGAAATACTTTAAATACTTCACTTCGAGACAAACTGCCTTTAATTATTAACAACGCTCATTTCATGCTTACTTGCGTGCCATCTACAGAACGTGTATATAACTATTTACAAGTTATGAATGACCTCCAGCGCCATCTAGAAAAAGAGACTGAAACTACCTGAAACTAGCTACAGATTGGAACCCATCACTACAAATGGGGTAGACAAACACTTAGTAAAAATGTAGTAGGGTGAAAGGAAAAAATTAAAGCTAATAGGAGTATTAATTGAAGGATTATGGAGGAGTTGCGGTATATACCAGAGAATTTAGTTCAGAAATGAGAGTACTAACCTAAAAACAGTAATGCACAATGCTCTGATTTAGTTTATGAAAGACGAACGTACCGGAATTACGTATAATAATGTTTGAAGCTCGAGGAACGGGAGTAACAAAATACTGTAGTTGTGGAAAGTAGCGAGACAAACAGTAGCAACTAAAGTGAAGTATATCGGGAGCCAAAAGAAAACTAAGATCAAATGAAAATGAGTGAATAAATGTATATATCAGTGAAATAAGTAATTAAATGACCAGAAGCATCGAATTATTATAGGATCAATTGAGCATCGTCAATAAATTGATTAAGAACTGCAATGATATCAGATGAGAGATCAACTAATAGACAAGTAAGACTTGTAGGAAAAGGAATTTTCATTCGTGTCAAGCTAGTGAGTAGCTTACGCCAAGGTGTAGAATAGACAGGACATTGAAAAAATAGATGGTTACTATCCCCTTCTAATTCACCACATACACTGTTAGGCTGATTAACTAAATGAAAACTAAACTTGTATTCAACTAAGTGGTATGTTGCAGGTTATAAATTTCATTTTTTGTCCGTATTGAAGATCTACTTGTGATACAAATTCTTATAATTTAGTTAAGTACCACCTATTCAATACAATAAAAACATAATAAAAACTTACATATTTATTAAGTTGTTGATATGGTACATGTTTCGCTCCTTTTTCGTGAGCATCATCAGCCAATTATTATTTACTTAAGGTTATATAAGATCATGAATCTATTCTATTGGATTAAGGTTATGCTTGTAAACCTGATTGACAAATCTTATAATAATTTACAAGTCATATAACAATAAAATTATGTCTAAGTTAAAACATATTTGTCTACCCTATCTAACATTTTATTGTCGAAACTCATCTGGTGAACATCTTTTAAAATTATTTTTAAAAACCTTTTGAGATCTGGCTAATTGTATTGATTCAATGTTGCTTGACTTGTATGATTGTCGTTGAAACTCTGTTGACTATATTAACAATTTTCCACAGTTGATAATTGCCTATGTTATGAACATTTTACTTGTTCTCGATGTTGCTGGAGTAACATTTGTACAAAATGTATTGGCATTAATTTTATGTTGTCATGAACACTTTCTAATGTGATGTAGAATTTGAATTGTTCTCGTATGTTCCAAATTGAGCTTGTTGGTATATCTGTAATGAACAGTGGCAGTGGGCTCTCAGGAGCACATGAGCACGTGAACACCCAATTCTAATGCATATTCACACATTCAGGGATAATTCAAATTTGTTTCCTTTGTTTCGACCTGATTGAATCAATCGATTAGCGTTCGATTTATATGGAAACTCTGTTACACTGACAGTTGTTCGTTTCAACTGACAATGGAGGGAGCACACTGGCTGTTGTACTATGAGCCTGAAGTCTATACGCGTGCGCATGCCGATGACGTCACGGTTTACGCACAGTTAACCCCCCATGAACCAGGAGCACGGTAAGGTAGGTGCCTTTCCGCCCAAGCCACCCTCAAACCAGAGATAGTATTACAGTTAACCACAAGAGTCTGCAACCTCCCCTGTTACTGCTGGGCACAGCTCCCAGAAGTTACTATTGCATTCCATTGCCGAAAGATTTCCTTATTAGGTAATTCTGAACACGTGTTCTTAATCGCGGGAAGAAGTTTACTTTACAATATATGTGGAGAATCATTTCCTGTGAAATTAATTTGAATACCGGTAAATGTGGTACAAATACGCATTCTTTTAATGCTTGTTGTCATACCTACCTGAACTTGGTGCTATGTAAAACCAAGAATAGTGTTCGCATCTTTTAATATACGCTACAATAGCCTACAGCATTGTAGCAAAGTTGCTGTGAATTTTACTTTCATCGAGATGAGTAACTTCAGCTAACCGTGGCCACGGCTTTTCGGGAGGTGGTAGGGTTGGTCTCCTCCTCCTGTTCACTGTCCTGAGAATGGTTTTCTTCGGTTTTCCATTCTCCTACATCAGCAGTTCCTTTTATAGGCCACTGTCGCTCCTTTCTCGCCTCAAATCACCGCAGCACATCTCCTAAAGGAGGCCCACCATCAGGGTACAGAAAGAAAACATTTTAGGAGTAGTCGTAAATTTAAAAATAATAATTACGATGTTATTGTTTTTACGTCCCATTAATACTTTTATGGATTTCAGAGATGCAGAGGTGTCAGAAATTAGTCCCGCAGGATTTCTTTTTCGTGCCAGTCAATCTGCTGACACGAAGCTAACGTATTTTTAACAGTATCGAACATTTATAATCATTATAAAATATCAAAGCTATTTCTTATTAACAGTGCTGATGTAGTTAATTTTATTATTATTATTATTATTAATTATACACAGTCATATCAGCACACACTTTATTAAAACATAACCGGTTTTCGGACACTAAGGTCCATCAATATAAATGGTCCGTTATTGGACATTATAAATTTTCCAGCTAACTCATTCTTGGTTGCCAGCGTTTCGCCCTCGTGTGCTAGGGTGGGCTCATCAGTTGGTACCTAACACACCTACCAATACGTTGGCTAGTGCATACCGTGGAGGCCACTGCGTAGGCTAACTGGAGACACCGGCAGTGCCAATGCACTAAGAGACTTTGTCTGTTAAAATTTAAATTTAATTTCACATAAGTGTGTCGTCAAAATTGGTTAAAATGAGTTTAAAATGTAGCCCTGTTGACATCATCTGTAAAATAAGAAAAATGAAAATAATACATTTTGTGGTTCATGTTTGTGGGTTACTGTAGTCACGTCCTAGTTCGTGAACCATGGGCAACGGCTGAGTGGCCTAGTAAGTGGTCCTGAGAGTCGGGATACCAGTTGCTATGGAATGGGAGTGGGCATCTCGGACATATTCTGAGTCGTGGCCCTCCTTGTGCTCGGGCGGCTAGGACTATACAATCCACCAGTGGTCCATAACCCGTTAGAGGAGAGATCCTCACTTGGACTATGTGCAAGTAGGGTAGCATCCTGCTTCATTAATTTATCGAGCTCAGAACACTTTAAGCAAGACCCGGACCTATGGGAGTAATGGAGTCCCACTCCCATTTGACAGGCGAGGGACTCCTTGGAAACAAATTGGCGAATGAAATGGAATTTGATGGGGAGCTATCAATATTAATGGGGCTTATGGAAGAAAGAAGGTAGAACTGGCTGAGTCAGCAAAGAGGATGCATCTGGATGTGCTAGGAGTAAGTGATATTCAGGTAAGGGGAGATAATGAGGAAGAGATAGGAGATTATAAAGTGTACTTGACGGGTGTTAGAAAGGGAAGGGCAGAGTCTGGGGTAGGGCTCTTTATCAGGAATACCATTGCACGCAACATAGTTTCTGTTAGGCACGTAAATGAGCGAATGATGTGGGTAGATTTGTCAGTGGGAGGAATTAGGACAAGAATTGAGTCCGTGTATTCACTATGTGAGGGTGCAGATGAGGATGAAGTCTACAAGTTTTATGAAGCATTGAGTGACATCGTGGTCAGGGTCAACAGCAAGGATAGAATAGTGCTAATGGGCGATTTCAATGGGAGAGTTGGGAATAGAACTGAAGGATACGAAAGGGTGATTGGTAAATGTGGGGAAGATATGGAAGCTAATGGGAATGGGAAGCGTTTGCTGGACATCTGTGCTAGTATGGGTTTAGCTGTTACGAATACATTCTTCAAGCATAAGGCTATTCACCGCTACACATGGGAGGCTAGGGGTACCAGATCCATAATACACTATATCTTAACAGACTTTGAATTCAGGAAATCTGTTAGGAATGTACGAGCTTTTCACGGATTTTTCGATGATACAGACCACTATCTGATCTGTAGTTCACTAAGTATCTCTAGGCCTAGGGCAGAGAAAGTGAAGTCTGTCTGCAAACGAATTAGGGTAGAAAATCTCCATGACGAGGAAATTAGACAGAAGTACATGGATATGATTAGTGAGAAGTTTCGAACAGTAGACAGTAAGCAGGTTCAGGATATAGAAAGTGAATGGGTGGCATACAGGGATGCTGTAATAGAAACAGCAAGGGAATGCCTAGGAACAAACTGTGTGTAAAGATGGGAAAAGGCGAACATCATGGCGGAATGATGAAGTGAGAGCAGCCTGTAAATGTAAAAAGAAGGCTTATCAGAAATGGCTCCAAACAAGGGCCAAGGCAGACAGGGATTGGTACGTAGATGAGAGAAACAGAGCGAAACAAATAGTTGTTGAATCCAAAAAGAAGTCATGGGAAGATTTTGGTAATAACCTGGAAAGGCTAAGTCAAGCAGCAGGGAAACCTTTCTGGACAGTAATAAAGAATCTTAGGAAGGAAGGGAAAAAGGAAATGAACAGTGTTTTGAGTAATTCAGGTGAACTCATAATAGATCCCGGGGAATCACTGGAGAGGTGGAGGGAATATTTTGAACATCTTCTCAATGTAAAAGGAAATCATCATGGTGGTGTTGCAAACAGCCAAGCTCATGGGGAGGAGGAAAATGATGTTAGTGAAATTATGCTTGAGGAAGTGGAAAGGATAGTAAATAAACTCCATTGTCATAAGGCAGCAGGAATAGATGAAATTAGACCTGAAATGGTGAAGTATAGTGGGAAGGCAGGGATGAAATGGCTTCATAGAGTAGTAAAATTAGCGTGGAGTGTTGGTAAGGTACCTTCAGATTGGACAAAAGCAGTAATTGCACCTATCTATAAGCAAGGGAACAGGAAGGATTGCAACAACTATCAAGGTATCTCATTGATTAGTATACCAGGCAAAGTATTCACTGGCATCCTGGAAGGGAGGGTGCGATCAGTCGTTGAGAGAAAGTTGGATGAAAACCAGTGTGGTTTCAGACCAGTATGCGCCAGGTAATTGAAAAATGCTACGAGAGGAATAGGCAGTTGTGTTTATGTTTCGTAGATATAGAGAAAGCATATGACAGGGTACCGAGGGAAAAGATGTTCGCCATACTGGGGGACTATGGAATTAAAGGTAGATTATTAAAATCAATCCAAGGCATTTATGTTGACAATTGGGCTTCAGTGAGAATTGATGGTAGAATGAGTTCTTGGTTCAGGGTACTTACAGGAGTTAGACAAGGCTGTAATCTTTCACCTTTGCTGTTCGTAGTTTACATGGATCATCTGCTGAAAGGTATAAAATGGCAGGGAGGGATTCAGTTAGGTGGAAATGTAGTAAGCAGTTTGGCCTATGCTGACGACTTGGTCTTAATGGCAGACTGTGCCGAAAGCCTGCAATCTAATATCTTGGAACTTGAAAATAGGTGCAAGGAGTATGGTATGAAAATTAGCCTCTCGAAGACTAAATTGATGTCAGTAGGTAAGAAATTCTACAGAATTGAATGTCAGATTGGTGATACAAAGCTAGAACAGGTCGATAACTTCAAGTATTTACATTGTGTGTTCTCCCAGGATGGTAATATAGTAAGTGAGATTGAATCAAGGTGTAGTAAAGCTAATGCAGTGAGCTCGCAGTTGCGATCAGCAGTATTCTGTAAGAAGGAAGTTAGCTCCCAGACGAAACTATCTTTACATCGGTCTGTTTTCAGACCAACTTTGCTTTACGGGAGCGAAAGCTGAGTGGACTCAGGATATCTTATTCATAAGTTAGAAGTAACAGACATGAAAGTAGCAAGAATGATTGCTGGTACAAACAGGTGGGAACAATGGCAGGAGGGTACTTGGAATGAGGAGATAAAGGCTAATTTAGGAATGAACTCGATGGATGAAGCTGTACGCATAAACCGGCTTCGGTGGTGGGGTCATGTGAGGCGAATTGAGGAGGATAGGTTACCTAGGAGAATAATGGACTCTGTTATGGAGGATAAGAGAAGTAGAGGGAGACCAAGACGATGATGGTTAGACTCGGTTTCTAACAATTTAAAGATAAGAGGTATAAAACTAAATAAGGCCACAACACTAGTCGCAAATCGAGGATTGTGGCGACGTTTAGTAAATTCTCAGAGGCTTGCAGACTGAACGCTGAAAGGCATAACAGTCTATAATGATAATGTATGTACATTTAAACTTACAATGTATGGCATACCTTTTCCAACAACACTGTAAATTTAAATGTATTATTTTCATATTTTTACACTTTTTTTAATTTTTTTAATTTTACAGTTAATATCAACAAGGCTACATTTTAAACTCATTTTAACCAATTTTGACGACACATTTATGTGAAATTAAATTTAAATTTTAACACTGATGATGGACTTTGGTGTCCGAAAAGCGGTTGTGTTTCAATAAAGTGTGTGCTGATACGACTGTGTATAATTAATAATAATAATAATAATAATAATAATAATAATAATAATAATAATAATAATAATAATAATAATAAAAGTATCGAACATGTTAAGTTGGGGCCAGAAGGCCAGCGCTTAACATTCTGAGCCACTCAGCCCAGCAGTGATAATTTTAGTTTCATTGTATACTCGAAAAAATGCATTCTCGGTTGCAGTGGTTGTACCATATTATGAGAGGGGAAGGAATCGTAAAAGGAACTTTTAGTAAAATTATTTAAGTAAGTTGTTTTGTACTGATTTGCATTCTACTTTGAGCCGTGAATAAAAATGTTGCTGTGAGCCCCCTAAATTTTTACACGAGCTGCCACTGGTAATGAAAGATAAAAGTGTATGTTTATGGTTTTGATTATAATTCTGTATAAACTTCTTATTGAAAGAACTGTCACTTACTTTTCTTTCTGCTGCGTAATTGTCTAGTGTTATACCTAGCCTCTTGAGAACTACTTGTTGTTCTGTTTGCACTCCTTGTATTATATGAGCGAGTGTGGATGAGTTTACGTTTTGGCGGGGAGTGGATAGGGGAAGTGAAGGTAGCCGGTGCATTGATAGCTGCAATAGATTGTGGAAGGGACTGCCTAGGAGAAGTAAGGGGAGGAGTTGAGTTTGTTTGCGTCAATAAGCCATTAACGTTTGTCGGATTAAAATGTTTATAGAATGTATTTATATTGGATTTAAGCAATTGTATTAGTTCTGGTAATTGTACTAAGATGGGGTTCTTTATTTCAATTTCGTCATTTAGGTTTTTATCTTTGTTGTATTGCTGATCTAAATGAATGTATATGTTTTCCAATTCTGTCATTTCTTTTCCTTTTTCTACTCTTCTTAAAATTCTTAAATCCCTTTCGATAGTTGTAAAACTGTGTCCAGTTTCTAGCATGTGTGCTCCCATTGCAGAATGTTTCCTGTGTTTGGCTGCATTTACACGTTCGAGATATCTTATTATAAAGCTTCCGCCAGTTTGGCCACCATACGAAAAATTGCATTCTGCACACGCAAGCCTATATATTCCAGATCCTTGATATTGATTACTATTTATATTAACTTTATTGTGGTTGAAGAAAATATTTCGGTTCATGTTTTGGGTTTTGAAGGCAATGTTAATATCTTGTTTTTTGATGGTATTAGTGACTTGGTATATAGCTGGGTTAGTAAATGTAAAAGTTGCAAATTTGGATTTTTTATTTTTATCTGGTGTGAGACTTGTGGCCAATTTTATTTTCACCTTATTAATGATCTTGTTAACCATCTCTATTTTATAACCGTTATTGAGTGTCAGGTCCTTTATGAAATTAAGTTCTTTCTTTAAACTCTTACTTGTTAATGGAATTTTTAGGGCTCTATAAACCAAACTCAAAAATGCCACCTGTTTGTGAGAATGGGGTGGATTGACTCATTTTTAATTTTTATTGGAGTAAACGTCGATTTTCTATAAATCTGGAAATCAAATTTATTTCGTGCTCTCTTTATATTTATATCTAGAAAACTTAGCGAATTGTTACTTTCATCTTCTTTAGTGAATTTTATGTTACTGTCTAATTTATTTAAAAAATCCAAAATATTATCACTATTATTCAGTTTACTAACAAACGTGTTATCCACGTATGGTGGCCAAACTGGCGGAAGCTTTATAATAAGATATCTCGAACGTGTAAATGCAGCCAAACACAGGAAACATTCTGCAATGGGAGCACACATGCTAGAAACTGGACACAGTTTTACAACTATCGAAAGGGATTTAAGAATTTTAAGAAGAGTAGAAAAAGGAAAAGAAATGACAGAATTGGAAAACATATACATTCATTTAGATCAGCAATACAACAAAGATAAAAACCTAAATGACAAAATTGAAATAAAAACCCCACATTAGTACATTTACCGGAACTAATACAATTGCTTAAATCCAATATAAATACATTCTATAAACATTTTAATCCGACAAACGTTAATGGCTTATTGATGCAAACAAACTCAACTCCTCCCCTTACTTCTCCTAGGCAGTCCCCTCCATAATCTATTGCAGCTATCAATGCACCGGCTACCTTCACTTCCCCTATCCACTCCCCGCCAAAACGTAAACTCATCCACACTCGCTCATATAATACAAGGAGTGCAAACAGAACAACAAGTAGTTCTCAAGAGGCTAGGAGTAACACTAGACAATTACGCAGCAGAAAGAAAAGTAAGTGACAGTTCTTTCGATAAGAAGTTTATACAGAATTATAATCAAAATCATAATCATGTATTTTTATCTTTCATTACAGATATACCAACAAGCCCAATTTAGAACATACGAGAACAATTCAAATTCTACATCACATTAGAAAGTGTTCATGAACAATATTCTCGTATTGACAACATAAAATTAATGCCACTACATTTTGTACAAATGTTACTCCAGCAACATCGAGAACAAGTAAAATGTTCATAACATAGGCAATTATCAACTGTGGAAAATTGTTAATATAGTCAACGGAGTTTCAACGACAATCATACAAGTCAAGCAACATTGAATCAATACAATTAGCTAGATCTCAAAAGGTTTTTAAAAATAATTTTAAAAGATGTTCACCAGATGAGTTTCGTCAATAAAATGTTAGACTTAGATTTTAGACAAATATGTTTTAACTTAAAGACATACAGTGGTCTGCCAAATTATTATACTCAGATTGAAAATATATGGATTTGCTTACATTTTGGCAAAATAAACATATTTCTGGTAGTATTTCATGCATTTTCTTTATTTCATTTGTATTTCACATATTCTATTTACCATTTTCCACAGAAAAAGCATTTTCTTAACTACAATTGTCTTTGTAATGATCAAACGTTTAGTATTTTGTGAAGCCACCCTTAGCTGCAATCAGTGCAGAGACTCTTCTTAGCATACTTGTAATGCATTTTCTTGCCCATTCCTCCATATACGGGCTGTTCCAAACCTCATTAAGTCTTTGTAGGAGCATGTTCTTGCTTGTAATGACACCTTGTTTGGTAATTTCTTTTTCCAGCGCCTTCCAAATATTTTCTATTGGATTCATGTCAGGCGAGTTGACTGGCCAGTCCAATATATTAATTTTTTGATTCTGTAGGAATGCTGTTACTGGTTTAGCCTTGTGGCATGGTGCTGAATCATTCATGGAGGTAAAATCATTTTTCGGGAGCCATTCTGAAACTTGAGGCAAACGTTCATTCCTTACCACCAGCTCGTACTGATCCTTCCGCATTGTGCCTTGAACAATATACAGAGGGCAAATAACCTTGCTGCTAATCACAGACCATATCATTATGGAGAGAGGATGTTTCACCCGTTCTACAACACATTCTTCATTGAATTTTTCATTGGTGCAGCATCGGACAAACTCGGTTATATCATCAAGGATCTGTTTCAAAGATTCATCTAAGAAGCAAACTTAAAAATACAATGCCAGTGTAAGAAAGTATTAATCAATATTATCTTATATCATGAGAACGCAAGAAATTGCATGTGCAATTTTACAAACCTCATTCCAATCTTCCTCTGACCAATTTTTGTGATCCTTAGCCCACTGAAGCCTTTTTTGTTTCACAGCAGTTGTCAACTTTGGTTTCTTTAAAGGGCGGTGGCACTTCAGATCCACCTCTTTGAAACGCCGCTCTAAAGTTCTTTTCGGTAAAGCAATCCCAGCATTCCGAATTTTATTGGTTAACACTTTAGAGGGTGTACGATGAATTTTTGTTGCATAAGGGCGAATTATTTTATCAATTCTGGGCGAAGTTATCCTTTTTCTGCCACACCGACCTCTGCTGCATGAGTCTCGAGGTGTGCTTGTTTTCATTTTTTTTGGCGATATCTCTCACCGATGACCGTGAAACCCCACAATTGATGCAATCTGCCATTGGTTAAACTGACAGTGGGGCAATAATGTAGAAATTGTGGCTTTCTTACGAAGGCTTAAGTCACAAAGCTTCCCCATCTCAATTTGTAGGTTAGAATCCCTAAACGGAGAATAACAATGGATTTAATGCATTGTTCCACACGGCTTCTTATTAATTACTCCGCATTCCTTACTGTAAAAGTAACTTGTAATTACAAACATTAAAAGAGAACAGATAGACCGCATTAACCATAGGACATCAACGAACAATAGTAATACAAAACTTGCGCGTCAGTAGTGCTGAAGTTCCAGCCTGACCAACAATGATACGACACTATTTCAGGACTTGCCAACTTCTTATTATATGTAGCAGTCTCCAAAGAATAAATAACTCATGAATGGACAAGCTGTAGAACTAACAATGGAAAATATAACAGCTTTGCTCTTCAAAAAGGCAATTACTTGTTCTGAGTATAATAATTTGGCAGACCACTGTAATTTTATTGTTATATGACTTGTAAATTATTATTAGATTTGTCAATCAGGTTTACAAGCATAACCTTAATCCAATAGAATAGATTCATGATCTTATATAACCTTAAGTAAATAATAATTGGCTGATGATGTTCACGAAAAAGGAGCGAAACATGTCCCATATCAACAACTTAATAAATATGTAAGTTTTCATTACGTTGTTATTGTATTGAATAGGTGGTAATTAACTAAATTATAAGAATTTGTATCATAAGTGGTATGTTCCGAGCTGTCAGTGGAGAGATGGTGTGGGAGGACATCAGTAGACGAATAAGTTTGGATGGTGTCTTTAAAAGTAGGAAAGATCACAATATGAAGATAAAGTTGGAATTCAAGAAGACAAATTGGGGCAAATATTCGTTTATAGGAAGGGGAGTTAGGGATTGGAATAATTTACCAAGGGAGATGTTCAATAAATTTCCAATTTCTTTGCAATCATTTAAGAAAAGGCTAGGAAAACAACAGATAGGGAATCTGTCACCTGGGCGACTGCCCTAAATGCAGATCAGTAGTGATTGATTGATTGAACAAAGATCGTTAAAAAAATTAACTTTTATCAGAAGGGTCCATTATTTTTAAATAATAGGTTTAAATATTTGCCTGGATTAGAATGAATCTCAGAAGACACTCCATAACTAACTACACTAGTAGAGACCAAATAACATTCATACACAACGTAACTATACTACCATGACACCTTGAGAATGAAATTTAAAAATATTGCATTTTGCACTAATCTAATAGAAATACTAAATCAAATGAAGAGGCACATATTACTTCTATATAGATGGACAGTAAAATGTTACAAAAATGTAATTCAGTTCTCCGATGCAACTCAATGTCCCCCGATGGTCGAAAACAGAAAAGTATTGAATAGGTTGAACCTCCTTTTCAATTATTTAATTTTTAACATCAATAATTTCAATACGGAACAATGAAATTTTTTTCTTTAAACAGCTCACAAGTTCGACATCTGGGTTGTGTTCTCCCTTATGTTAGAAAGTGCCTGCATTTAGCACAGCACAACGACAGCAAAGTCCATTTTCTGTCTTGAAAAAATGCCTGGTCCTCTTGCGAATTGATGAAACATCCTGATGTGGCTGGATATGGTGATCTGTAAATTTCCTCTTCTCTCTTGAAAACTTGGAAGATAGCTGAAACTGACACAAAATAGTCTTAGAAAAGTTGTCAAATCTAACCATGTGGAATTATTAAGTTGACGAAAACACTTAACTTCAAGGTACGTGAGGTCTGTAGCAGTACGGAGTCAAATAATAAAGAAGAGTTTTAATGCATTTCACCCGGGTTTATATTTCTTCAAGTAAGGAGGTGTGGCTCTGTTCTTACATTTAATTGGCTATCGTGTTGTTCTGTGATTAGCTGCAATTGTTTCTAAAATTTACTGGTGCTCCAAGTGAACTATGACATGCTCACTTGCAGAAGTGGCCTTGAAGAATTCCCAGCCGGCCTCGTGACTAACTTGTGTTCTCGATGCTGGCCGGAAAATCAATACTCGGGCCTGGCCCAAAACTTGTCAAACAGCTTTTCTGAATGAGAACATGGCTACTCATGAATAAAACTTGACACTGCACTTCTAATAAAAGACTGATGTTGGCAGTAATAAATACCTAATAAAATGCTTATTATAGGCCAAATTTGAAGGGGACATAACATTATACTGTAGCTATACAGTTCCTTTGTCCTCCTGAATCTAAAATATCTGCTATATCTTGGTGGAATCCTACACGTTGAGCATCGGTGGAATAACCTTTCCTAATTCCCAAACTGTCTTCTATCAAAGCCATTTGTAATTTTGTAAATGTGTCCAATATAATCACAAAGAATGCTTTCCCAGACCTTACAAACAATACACGTCGACTTGACTGGCCTGTAATTATCCGATTCATGTCTATCACCCTTTTCTTTGTACACTGGGGCTACTATTGCAACTCTCCATTCATTTGGTATCACTCCTTCATACAAACAGTAAACAAATAAGTATTTCAGATATGGCACTATATCCCAACCGATAGGCTTTAATTTATCCCCAGAAATCTTATCAATCCCAGCTGCTTTTCTGGCTTTCAACTTTTTTTGTTTGTAAATATTAATATTATAGATAAATTTCAATAATTCACCAATATTAGTTGCTTCCTTTACCTGGACATCCTTATGAATAAATGATGTAATAAAATAATATGCAATGTCAATAATTGTATTTTAATTTCATAACTATTGTGTACTCTGAAACATATCTCAGGTACTGAAGTATCCTCCTCAGCTCAGCCTAGGCACATGTATGACTCGTTGGCTGAATGGTCAGCATACCGGCCTTCGGTTCGGAAGGTCCTGGGTTCGATTCCCAGCTGGGTCGGGGACTTTTACCTTCATTGGTTAAATCCAATGGCTCGGGGGCTGGGTGTTTGTGCTGTCCCCAACACCCCTGCAACTCTCACACCACACAGAACACTATCCTCTACCACAATAATACGCAGTTACCTACACATGGCAGATGCCGCCGACCCTCATCGGAAGGTCTGCCTTACAAGTGCTGAAGCTGGCTACCTGTCTGCCTAGATGTATAAACAGCATGCCATCATTTTTGCTGCTGCTGCTTGCAGTACTGTGGCGCACATGTTGCCAAGTTGTGCGCCGTCATACTGGTTAGGCACCTAAAGTTACGGTATGAGGTGCTATCAGGAACAAGTGCTACTTGTCCCAACATGCATTGCTGTTACATTGCAGAGATGTTGGAGCCTATTGTTGTCTCCTGTCTTCAGGGCCAGCCTGGGGTCCTGTACTAACAGGGTTATGCGTGACCACGTGTGCCACACATCACCCGATGGTATCGGGATGACCATTATGCCACGTTGCTTCCATGGCCTGTGCATTCATGGAATCTCTCACCCATCGAAAATGACTAACCTGCCACAAACAATGATTGAACAGTGAAGCAGCATGGGCAGAGATAACCTGAAGAAACATCCAATGTCGTGTCATCTAGCAGCGGTTATTGGCACTTGTGGTGGTGCCAAATGTGCTGCTGCATTTGTGTATGATGATCACATCCTCTTGGTGTTGCAATTTTAATGGTCAGAAATGTACATTCATTCATTTTATAGTTCTGTTATTCAAAAGATAAGAAAGTGTTTTTAGATTGTGTTGTGATTGTTACTGCCTTCTACAAGAGCCCCAATTATATGTATATGTGATTATATTATTGTTTTATGAGATATTTTTACTGCCATTAATATCTTATGAACATTCATGGCAAATCAAGCTTTCCTAAATTAACTTTGAAGAAGTAATAAAAATTCAAGCTAGTCTGTTTGAAATAAATCTTTTAGTTATGTCTCTAATGAGAGTTTACATACCAAAGTAGCTTTCTAAGAACTTTACATCTAGCAAATCTAAGTCCAACTCCTTGGCTGAATGGTTCAGAGGATCCCGGGTTCAATTCCCTGTCAGGCCGAGAATTTTATCTGTAAATGGGTGATTTCTATAGCTTGAGGACTGAGTGTTTGTGTTCATACACTTCATCTATATGCAACACACCTCACTACGCGCAGTAGTGAGTACATCCCTCCACACAGTGTTGACATGTGCCGAATGCCATCCCCAATAAATTAAGAAAACGGCCAAGAAGAAAAAGATTTAGGAAATTAAAGTCACATTGTTGATCTCTGCAGGAGACTTGCCTGAGAGTCTCAGCTTCAGAGCAGACTGCCAATTTTCAAAAGTTAAAAAATCAGGAGATTTTTTGTGGCAAATCCTGATGTGTTATGACACATCATTGGTGATGATTTTACACATCATACTACTAATTATGTAAATTTATTCATTTGTTTGTTTGTTTATACTGAAATGTAGCATGTAACTGACTTTTAGAACACATGACTCTTCACTGTAACTGCACCAGGCCTCTTCATACATTTCTGAACTAGATTTATGCTCAAAACACTGGCCTTATTAAACGGGTTATAAGGTTTAATTTTTTTAAGAGTTCTTTTTCAGGAAGCTTCGATCTGAATGGATCCTTTGGCCTTAAGAAAAAAATAGTCTCACAGTTGGCATTGCTGTGTAGAAATGTTAAAATAAAATGCATTATTAGAGATTCTGTCATTTAAGAACACCACTGTCCTGCCAGTTCCCACTGAACATCAGTTCTCTCCGGCTACTTAAAGAACGAGGAAAAACCTGGAGTTTTCAAAACATACAGGAATACAAATCTGTTTTCAAGTCTCTGCATTGAGGAGAGAAGTCACCTGCTTAAATCGGGGCAGATGACACGTCTCTATTGGGGCCATTACTGTTTTTAAAACAAGCTTGTCATCAGGAGATGGGGATAAATAGGTACAGAACAACTGGGATTGATGGGGAGAGAGACTGTTGTGTTGCAATCCTTTGAAGAATTAAGATATTGGCAAAAGAAAGAGAAGGGCCACATTCTTGGACTCCAAAACCTAATATCAAGTTGACCAAGAGAGGCGTGATAAGGAAGATGGAAGTGGCACACGTAATGTCAGACCTCTTACCACAGGAGGAAAATATTTGAAAAGTGTATTTTTATTTAATAAACTATACTCCACCAATACTTATGATGAGAAATACAAATGGAAAACTGGCACATAGTAACCAAGAGAATGCAGAAATTTTAGCTCAATACTTTCAAGAATTACTTAATAGCGAAGAACCAACACAAAACCTAGAATATGACCTTCATTCAAAAAATAAAACACCAATAGAAAAGGTTATACCACCAGATTACAATGAAGTGTTGAAAGCCATCGATTCACATAAAAATTACAAAGCTTCAGGGGAGAATCAACTAACTGCAGAAATATGGAAGAATGCAAATACACAAACCATTCAGAATTTACATAAATAACTCATAGACATGTGGAATACTGAAAAAATGCCCGAAGAGTGGAATATGGCGATAATACACCCTTTACATAAAAAAAGGTGATAGATCAGATCCCAACAATTATCGGCGGATATCATTGCTGGATATCACTTACAAAATTTTTTCAAAGTTATTATACATGAGAATTCAAGAACAACTTGACTGTGAACTTGGAGAATACCAAGGAGGCGTTCGTCCAGGGAGAAGTTGTCCAGATCAAATTCTCAGTTTAAAGTGGATTATGAAGCATCATAGGGTTAGAAACAAGAAGTTAGTTATCACTTTTGTTGATTTTAAAAAGGCGTATGATAGTATCCATCGTGAGTCATTATTGAATATCCTAAAAGAATTTGGTTTACATCCAAAACTTATTCGCCTTATTGGAATTACCCTTAAGAACACTAAATCTAAAGTCAGATTTAGAAATGAACTCTCAAAGCCATTTGACGTTAATACTGGACTTCGGCAGGGAGACGGACTCTCACCATTATTGTTTAATTGTGTGTTGGAAAAAATCATGCGGGAATGGAATAAGATGTGTCAACCTAACATCAAGATTGGCAGAAAAATAAGACTCAATTGTTTAGCATTCGCTGATGATCTTGCACTACTTGCTAATGATATGGAAGAAGCTAAATTGCAAATAGAAGAACTTGATAACATAGCAAGAAAAGTTGGATTGCAAATTTCATATGAAAAAACAGAAATAATGCCAACCTTCCCTGTTACAGCACTAACCATTACCTTAGTCAATACCAAACAAATTCAAATTGTGAATAAGTTTAAATATCTTGGTGAAATTATAACTTGGAACACCAATGAAAAATCATCAATAGAAAGCAGAACATTTAAGTTAAAAAAAGCACAACGAATTACATGGCCAACATATAGGGGCCTTATTTTTTGGTGAAATAAAACTGTTGATTTCGGTGTTAAAACTGACACTATTTCGGTAGGTATTTCGTGAAATAAATTGTTATACTGATCGATGTTTCCTGCAAAATCTTCCTTGTAGTAGCGTATGGGGTAAATGTAACTAACTTTTTGATAAGGGGTTTTAAAGTAAATCCTTGTAATGTATGATTTATTAAATCTTAGAAAAACCAAATATGCAAATTGTTATAGAAATACAGTAAATATATAAATCGCTGATAATTTGTAATGAAGTTAGGTGATCTGCCCTGTGATATACATTTATACATAGCCTACATTTTTAGACGTTGAATTACTTGTCTCCAAAGTACAAACTAAGCATGGTTTCAACATTAACAGCATGCAGAGTTGTGCGACAGTCAGGAAGTGTCTTTGTGCAAGCAGAGAAGCTCCTCTCGCTGACCACATTAGATGTCGGAAATCATAATGCTTGCGAACACTTGGATGCAAATTCACTGTGGTCTTTTATAAAACCTCCTAAAACTTTGCTAACACTGTCTTCTTTCACTTCCTCAACCAGATGTGTTTTCATTGCATTTTGCAAAGTCATATAGCTCTGGAAGATGTTCATGGATATGCTCTTTTTCCCCGGTCGGGGATGAGTCTCAGATGGTTAAAGCGCTGGCTTTCTGACCCCAATTTGGCAGGTTCGATCCTGGCTCAGTCTGGTGGTATTTGAAGGAATTCAAATATGTCAGCCTCGTGCCAGTATCTACGACCGGTCTTGTATCTTGTTACGACCACAGTGCTATTTGCTGTAATCGATAACAGATATTGATTTTTATCGACTGCTTTAGAGATCATGGAACTAAATACACATACTTTCGATACACAGTGTGTACCATTTTGTGTGCATTTGTGAGGAGAATATACAGCGCTATCAAGTAAATGAGAAGGAAACTACAATAGTCAAGTTCTCAGAAGCATTTAAACGTTTATTGGAGAGCTCTTCCGGTGCCATTTCGCATTTTTCGCACCAAGTGGTGTATATTTCGTGATTATTTGCACAATTTGTGCAATAAATCAAATTTCGCGATATTTCGCGAGTTCATTTTGCTAAAATACGGTGTTTTTAGTACCTGGGAAGGCATATATAGACAAGAAAGAAGATATCAAAAAAACTTGTGCATATCGTTATTACCAAAAAATACGGCCCCTACCAACATACAAGAAAAAATCTCTTTCAATAAATGCTAAACAACTCCGCCATTGTCCGGTCCCAAGTCCGGAATGAGAAAGGAGGAGGGTTTGCTGGTCTGGCACCCAGCTGTAAAATTGCCAACGCCGAGTGTTGGGCGGCGGGAAATAACCTGACTCCCTAAGGGGGCCAACGGCTTCGGGCGAATGAGCCCCTTTGGGTGGGGTGATGGTCCCCACAGTGGAGGAAATGCCACTGGAATCCATTATGCAGCGTCTGTTCTCCAGGTTAGGGGCGGCTGCACAAGGCGTCTGTACTCCAGAGGAGCGGCCTCATTATCACCTCACTGGATCACATCCAGAGTTGTAATTCGGGACCTAGTCCCACACAGGTGACACCTTGACAGTCAACCATGGAAGGTCTTTTAAGGAATACTCCACCGGCTGAACCAAGAGTTCAGAGAAGGCAGCATTCGGATACGGTGGGCTGCCACCTGAAAGATACCGTGAAGTCGGAGGCACGGAAATACCCCAGTACTACATACACGAATGAGACAAAATCAAGAATCAAACCAAAGCAGATAACATACTTCTCTACACACAACATAAACTCACTCATGCAAACCGGTAAACTAAAAGTGATCACCGACATAATGGACCAACACAAAATTCTTATCATGGGATTACAGGAAATTAGAAACACTGACCAGGATGCCTTGGAATCTCAAGGGTACAGACTTTATAAAGGTATACCCGGGAAGAGAGTGATGAAGAATGTCCCACAATTTGGAACAGGATTTTTGGTCAGCCTTAAAATAATAAACTCAGTTCAAGAATTCAGATCACAGTCTCCACGACTCTCAACGCTCACCTTAAAGGCATCTAATAAAAGCTATACTATAATAAATGCCCATGCTCCCACTAATGATAAAAACAACTCCTCAAAAGACCAGGAGGAAACAGGAGAATTTTGGGACCTATTGGACCAGACCATAGATAACATCCCCAAACACCATATAAAATTATTAATAGGCGACTTCAACGCTCAACTAGGCAGAGAAAGAAAATACCGTGACATCATCGGAAAATGGCCAGCACACAAGAAAACAAATAAAAATGGAGAGAGACTAGTTGACCTGTGTAGAAACCATAATTTAATCTCAAAATCTACATGTTTTAAGAGGAAACCTCAAAAACTCAAAACATGGAAACACCCTGACTACACTAAAGGAGAATGGCAACTGGACCACGTCTGCATGGACAAATACCACCACAAAGAGATCTATAACGTCAAAGTCCTCCGAGGAATAGACACAGGTTCAGATCACTACGTAGTTAAAATTAAAATTAAACTCACTCCCCAGAGGAGACAACAAAAGCAAGCCCTTAAAACTAAAAGAAAAATAGATCCTACCCAGCTAATCAACAACAAAAATTACCAGAAAGCAACTGAAAAAATAAAAATCACAGACAAACTTGAAGACTTAGTACACAACCTTAAACAAATTGCAGAAGACCTAGCTCCAATTAAACCACGTAAAAAACACCAATGGTGGAACAGTGAATGTGATGAAACAGTGGAGAAAAGACATCAGGCATGGCTATTACATCAGTCCCAAAAGACAGAAATATCCTATCAAAAGCTAGTAAAACAGAGAAAAGAAACTACCCAAGTCTTAAGAAGAATAAAAAGACAACATCATAAGGACACCCTGCAGTTAATTGAAGAACAGTTCAGTAAAACTAAATCAAGGGACTACTACAAAACCTTCAGAAAGCAGCTCCAAAAATATGAACCCCCGACCCTACTGATGAAGGATGAAGATGGTAAGCTGGCCCATAACAATAAAGACAATGCAGAAATTCTGGCTAAACATTTCAACAAGCTTTTAAATTGTGAGGAACCTACAGAACTCCTTCATTTGGACACCAACACCCCGATAAAAACATCACCAGAAAACATCAATCCCCCCACAATAAAGGAAGTCTACCAAGCTCTGAATAAATTAAAAAACTACAAAGCGCCAGGAGAAGATCAGACCTTTGCGGAAATCTGGAAATATGCAGGAACCTCAGCAAAAGTTGCCCTCCATCAACAACTTGTCTCTATCTGGATTAAAGAAGAACTACCAGAACACTGGACAACAGCCCTCATTCATCCTCTGCACAAAAAAGGGGACAAAACCGACCCTAATAACTACAGGGGAATCTCTCTCCTAGACATAACATACAAAATATTTTCAATAATCATCCTTAATAGGATAAGTTTACAACTTGAGAAAGAACTAGGAGAATATCAAGGAGGTTTCAGACCCTGGAGGAGCTGTCCTGATCAGATCATGAGTCTTAAGTTGATAATGGACTATAACAGGAGAAGAAACAGAGATATGGTGATAACATTTGTAGATTTCAAGAAAGCTTATGATTGCATCCATAGAGAATCTCTGTTTAAAATTTTAAGACACCTTGGACTACACCTTAAATTAATAAACATGATAAAATTGACTCTCACCAATACCAAGTCAAAAGTGAAGTTTAGGGGGGAAACATCAGAGACATTTGAAATTAAAACTGGACTACGGCAGGGAGATGGGCTCTCACCACTATTATTTAACTGTGCTCTAGAAATGGTAATGAGGGAATGGTTTAGAAAATCTCCCCCCAAAATAAAGATTGGCCGAAAAATCAAAACAAATTGCCTGGGTTTTGCTGACGATTTAGCATTACTAGCAGTGGACATAAAAGAAGCAAAAACCCAGATATCAGAACTTCAAAACATTGCAAATAAAATTGGCCTCAAAATATCATTTGAAAAAACAGAAATTATGCCCCAAAAACCAACACAGCTAAAAGAAGTCACCATAAATGGTAATAAAATCAAAATAGTAACTCAGTTTAAATATCTTGGAGAAGTAATAACACATAACTTAAATGAAAAAATCTCAATCCAAGTAAGAACAAATAGATTAGCTAAAGCACAAAAATTAACATGGGATATCTACAAAAAGAAATGTCTATCAATAAATACAAAAATAAAACACTACAACACAGTTATAAAACCGGAAGCTACATATGCAGCAGAAACACTCTTTTACCTGAATAAACAATCAAAGACTGACAGACTTCAGAAAATTGAAAGGAGGATTGGAAGAACCTGTATCAACAAAAAATATCAGAAAGATGGACAGTGGCGGTTAATACCTAACAAAGTCGTGTACAAAGAGCTAGAACCCATTACAGATACTATGCGTAAGAGGAGACTGGGATTCTTTGGACATATCATGAGGATGCAGGACTCGAGACTTCTGAAACAACTAGTACAACACAATCTCGTCTCAAAAAATACCACAACAGGATGTAAATGGATCAGAGAAGTAAGAGAGGATCTGAAGGAAATAGGCCTTACAACAGAAGACACCAAAAATAAGATAAAATTGAATACAAAACTCAAGAATACAAACCTCCGCTTTACCCTTACACAAAACAAACCAACAACACGCACATTTTCAACTGAGGAAAGGGCACGAAGATCGGAGCGTCTGAAGAAGTACTGGGAGGACCGCAAAGCCCGAACAATCCCTTCAAAGAGACCTGAACGACGGACTGACTAAAGTGATCCTATGTGGTCATAAAAGAAGAAGAAGAAGAAGAAGAAGAAATGCTAAACTTCAACATTACTGTTCCGTCATTAAACCTGAAGCGACTTATGCTTGTGAAACACTATTTAAATTGAACACCAAAGCAACAACTGATACACTGCAAAAGGTTGACAGAAGAATACTCAGAACAATCATTAATAAAAAACATCAGGTGGATGGACAATGCAGTGGTTTATAGGGAAAGTGAATCTATAACAGATACGATGAGAAAAAGAAGAATTGCCTTTTTCTGTCATCTTTCTAGATTAAATGATAATAGGATAATAAAACAACTATTTAATTACTTTTGGAAAAGTAAAACAAAAAATAATTGGTTTAAAGAAGTTCAGAATGATTTAGAAGAGCTGAATATTACAATAAAGCAAATTGAAAATAGAGAAGAAAAAAGGATTCTCAAGAACAAACAAATAAGATTGTCATTAAAAACTGTACAACACAAACAATATGTCATATCTGATGAAGAAATGGCAGCCAGGTCAACCTGAATGAAGAGGTTTTGGGAAAGGAAGAAGGTGATGCAAGCTAAATCTTCAGTTAATTCTTTGTTAACATAAATGTATTTGGGTTTGATTTAAGTGCTCCAATGTGGGTGTAAACTATGTACGTATGTATGTATGTATGTATGTATGTATGTATGTATGTATGTATGTATGTATGTATGTATGTACAGTGAAACCTCGATTCTCCGTTTTTCGAGGGACCATGAAAATAAAACGTACAATACGGGAAAACGGAAAATCCGGGAATGAATGAAAACCATCAACAATTTGGCTAAACATCACAAAAATGAAATATGTATAATTATAATCTTACAAAACTCCTAAACCAAACCAAACTACAGCCCCAGTGGGACTTTGCCTGCCAAGCGACGGCTGCTCAGCCCGAAGGACTCCAGATTACGAGGTGCGCATGGTCAGTGCGACGAATCCTCTCGGCCGGTATTCCTGGCTCTGTAGATCGGGGTCGCCATCTCACCATTAGATAGCTCCACAATTAAAGGTAATCACGTAGGCTGAGTGGACCTGGAACCAGACTTATATCCAGGTAAAATTGTCTGACCTGGTCGCAATCGAACCCGGGCCTCTGGATGAGAGGCGGGCATGTTAGACCACGAAACCGCATTAATTACCGGTATGCGAGTTCAAAATCTCGATACTTTATATTCAGTTTTACAGGGGAATCTTCGTCAGTTTCCCGTGAAAACTTCTTTCAGTTCAGCGACTTTGATTAGGCTAGCCAAACTCTTCGAAAAATCTAATAACGCCAAGCCAAACGACAATCGACCACAAGTAGTTTTTAATTCTCTCATCTAATAAAATAAAGCACATTAGATACGAAAGCACCCAAAATGAATGTGAAATCCGTTCATTTCTTAATCTTTCATTGTAATTTGGTCTCCGGTATACTGTTCGTAGTCAGTTTCTGAAAATCTCGTACCGCGCAAATTAGGCCTACGTCGACTTTTAAAGGTTATGTTGAACTCGAAAACATGGTTTCGAATATAAGTATCGATTCTTAAAAGTTCTCGAATGCATTATATTCAATTCTGCGCGTCACAATCCAACCAAACTGGAAAGATAAAAGAAATATCAAAACTTCAGAAGTTACGGTTATTCGTGACCTTGAGGTCAACTGGAAAGCGCGCTCGCTGCACACAGTGCGAGTTTGAAATTATACCAACCATTTAAAATGTAACGTGCGCAAATAAAACGACTGCGGATTTTGGTATTTTAACACGAAAACGTAAAATTCCCAGTCTTACATTAGGACCTAAACAGTAATAGGCAATTCCAAGACCTCCCATGGCTTTCTTTTTTTTAATTACATTTAGGTGCAACATGTGTTTTGGTCTCGCCAACATAATCATGTACGATAATATCAAAAATACTGAATTTGTGTTAAGAAGCAGTTTCGATTCCTGCCTGAAAGCCCAGTTACTCTGCAGTGCCCTGAGCAAAGTGCCAGAAACCTCTTCGGCAGTACGATCGAAAAAAGTAAAAATATAAACATCTAACCCTGGACGTTTTATAAGTGCGAACATTTGACGAAACTCGTTCCGTCTTCAAGCAGAGCTGTCGAAATGCGCCGTGTCTCCTTGCAATTGTTGTTGCCACTCTCTGCTTTATGATTTTCCGAGATTCTCTAAACAATACCACCCGAATGCGATGCTAAGATGGTCCCTTATGCAAGTTCACCGCCGATCGCTTTTCCAGTACCGGTACAGTACTTGCTTTAATTATCGCAGTGACGGGGCGTTAACGCCAAGATCCATAAATATGCCATAGCCGTCCTTTTGTGAGATACAGTTTATTAAAAAACGATTGATCGAGGATTTAGCGTTGATGGGACTGGAATTTCTGGACGGTTGATCCGAGAAATCGTTTCTTCGAGGAACGGATAATGCGGGACTATTACAACGTGATTTAATTACGATGCTCGCGGGACCACGTAATTTGAACGCATATTCCGGGAAAACGTATTTTCTGGGAACGGATAATCGAGGTTCCACTGTATGTATAAAGCTAGCATGTAGATGGCTGTTGTTCCCACACTGACCTTGCATCATGTTGCTCTCTTGTGTGCTCCTGGTACAGCAGAACAGGTTTGGCACAGCATGTCTCTAGGCTGTGAAGGCAAACATGCTTTGTAAAAATAGAACAGGTTTTGAGCTCTAACAAAAAGTGACTGTACTTGACTTTCACTTGTCCTCATAAAACTAACCACATTATCTCTAGTTGAGGGGAGATTTAGAAGACATGGTCTAAGTTTTAGTCTCATGGCTGAAATCATGGTTCATAGTTGATAATATCAACAGAAATATTTGCAGTACAAATATACAACATCAAAAACAGGGATCTAGAAATGAGGATAGCAATACACATGCATGAAAGGTAAACATAATAAACACACAGTGGGCAGTGGGAGCAAGAAGAAAGGAGAAACAAGGATGCACATGAAAAAAAACAAAGGACAAGAAGAATGACACCCCATTAGACTTGTTTCCTAGTTGCATCATAAAGTTCTCTGTCAAAACTAATTGAGGAAGTCATTCTTGATCTGGGAACTTTAAAGAACAAGTCAAATAAGAAGGGAGAGAGAAAAAGAAAAGTATGAGCATTTTTCAGCTTCCTGTTTTTCAACATATTGTACACAATCATTTTCCTCCCATTTTAAACAGCCTTATACTTGAAGTTTGTGTTGCAATAACTAGGGCGGCTGTTTACTAGCAGATCTCAAATTTCACACATTTCTCTTTTCCCAATATTATCTAGATAATGGCGTCAGACCCTATAGACTTCAGTGCCTTAACAATCATGGCCACCAGGCAGGTTATACCATAGTCACACATTATAGATTAGTACAGTACGCAGTCTGAAAGAATATGTGAATGAATATCATTCTATTGCGGCCTCTTCTACCTTAGTTATTTGTGACTGGAAGTAACGAAGGAGAAAAGGTGAAGATCATAACTGCTGTGTGTAGGGAAATATGTTACTAAGGTGAACATAGAGAGTGACGTACTAGGCTCGTCACTTTCATCTATCCTATCAGATGTACCTTGATCAACTCTTGCTCTTTTCCAACCGCGACGGTATTAGAGCATTTGTGGCCTAGGAAGTCTTTTATTTTCACGCCCTTCATGGCCCTTGTCTTTCTTTGGCCAATAGCTTCACTTATGGACTCCTTCCATTTTCCCCCCTCGGTTACTAGAGTATGGTTGCCCAGTTGTACTTCCTCTTAAAACAATAATCACCTCCACCACCACCATACAGGGTGAAACCAAAGAATGAGAATCAAATCCATTTTTATTCTCCACATGTCAAGCAAGGAGGAAAAAAAATCACTTATTACAGCACCGCAGTCTGGTTGCATGACAACTTGTTAAGAAAGTTTCCTCAGATTACTTTAACAGGTAATCAAGTACAGAAAAACCATAGTAAAGTCAATATTTCTTGTTTCTGAGTTTAATATGATTTGAGCTTAAGGTCTTTATGTATATAAATGTGCATCTGCTCCAGTTATATCACTCCAGGATTGGTCACACTAGCCACATTTTAAGTACAGTATGTTTGTGTCATTGTTTTGTGGAGGCCACTGTACTTGTCTGGGTGAGGTGGTCAACTTATACCTAGTAACAGTGTTGTAGTGAAGCTAGCAGGATCATCATGGGCAAACAGAGTGGCAATTTGTTCACACTCTTGTTCCATACAATAGCTGTGGCACATCATGTATTTGTTTTCTACTGTCTTCAATATTTAGATTATTCAAAAACATCAGATACTTATACAAACAATGTGAAAAATTTTCCGTTTAGGTTTTTCACTGTGTGGAATTTTGTAAGTCATATTTCAAACCTAAAACATCAAAAATGCTTAGAACTTAATCTGAAAGAGTTGTTTGATGATTGGTTTTCAAGGATGTGATAAGTGTCATAATTTGTATGACGTACTGTTCAATATGCATGAATATGTTTTTTTTTTCAGAGCTTACAATGCTATTACTTCATTTTATGCATGGTAGATGATCTTCTCCAGCTGACAGCTTCAGGGGTACCGAGTAGTTTACAAACACGAATTAAGAAAACTAAGCATTTTACATTCCGTACTTTCGTGTTTCCTGTATCACATGTGAGTACTTTGAGACTGCATTTGCCTCATTATTCATGATAACACATTCTACTTAAAAGACTGTTTTTGTGCACAAAATTTAAGGACAGATGATTGTGAATAGGATCACAGTTTAATATTTTTTTTTACTGCTTATTTTAAAAAGCATGCCTCGCTGAACAAGAATATAAGTTACTTTTATCTATTTCTTGAGAATTCACAAAGAAATTAAGAAAAATATGAAGCGTGGGTTGGCGACCACAGGGCCCTCAGCTGAGTCCTGGCCTTTCTTCCACTTGTGCTTGGCTCCTCACTTTCATCTATCCTATCCGACCTCTCTTGGTCAATTCTTGTTCTTTTCAGACCCCAATGGTATTATGTATGGAGGCCTAGGGAGTCTTCCATTTTCTTGCCCTTCGTGGCCCTTGTCTTATTTTGGCTGATAGCTTCATTTTTCAAAGTGTCAGACTCCTTCCATTTTTTCTCTCTGATTAGTGGTATATAGAGGGTGGTTGCCTAATTGTACTTCCTCTTAAAACAATAATCACCACCACCACCACCACCACCTTGGATTGTGATACTAAAACACTATGTTGTTAAAAATGTGTAATTTTTTTTTAATTGCATTTTAAATAATCAATGTAAAATTTTAACATTTGATAAATAAACATTATAGTTCAGAGCAGGGATGGCGAACCTATGCCATAATAAAAATCATTGTTATCCGTATTGAAGATACTGAATGAAGGATGCTAAAAGGTTTGTTTTGTCACCTATTCAATACATATAAATTTTACAATTTAGGAATTTATTATTGAAACCACTTGAGACATGTTGAGACTCACACTTAATTTTTATAATGTGTATTAATAATACGTATTAATTTGTGCATGTCAACTACTAACCAGGTATCTGATTTTTGCCTTGAGGAGATAATTTGACTGATGATGCCTTCAATGAAGGGCGAAACATGTCTCAAGTGGTTTCAATAATAAATTCCTAAATTGTAAAATTTATATGTATTGAATAGGTGACAAAACAAACCTTTTAGCATCCTTCATCCTATGCCACGACGCGAACACGATTTCGGTGGCACGCCACATGAACATAATAATGTTTTAATGTATATCTTGTACCACAGACAATACACATCTTATAGTGTTTCACGTGTAAGTAATAAATATCGAAAATCTAAATACTAGGTCCATCCAGACGTGCAATATGACAACGCTGGTACACTGATAGGTCGGAACGTCAAGTGAGATAACAGTGTTGTTTTCTGGAAGTTTTGTATACGGACATCACAAATATGTTTTCGGTGCCGAAGAGAACAGAAACTTAACAAAGGTAGTGACAGGAATTTACAAGAACAGTGGACAAGGAAATTCGGACTGATAGAAAGATCTGTTGCATGTGTTCGAAAACAATTGTATCCCTCACATTTAATGTAAAGCGCCATTTCGAGACTGATTATTCAAATGTTTCTTCCATGCCAAATGAAGAAAGAAGGGAGTTCTTGTCACAAAATATCGAACATTACACAAAACAACCTACAGTATTTCTTTTGTATCATCTTTCCGGCCAAGGAATAATATCAGTGCGGCTGTTTCCATCTGCCTCACTGCATAGTACAGCATGCATCTGAAACCGCTTTCTGACGGTGAGTTCTTGAAATAAACTTCCTTATTGATGCCTGACACATTATTTGAAAACTTCCCTAACAAACTGCAAATAATTAAAAGAATGAAAGGAATGCTGTCAAGGATAGAATAATAAGAATGAGTGAAGAAGTTTTGGAGCAATTGAAAACTAATTTGGATAACTCCCAGATGTATGCAGTATGTTTTAATGAAAGCATGAATGTGACCTTACAAGCAAGGATAGCTGTATTTTTAAATTTCCTTGCGGAAATGTGATGAGGTAGAAATTAGTTAAATTGTTGAGCATGCGAACTACGGCAACATGTGAAGATAATGAAGGTAATGGAGGAAGTGAAGTCCATTGGCAATATTAGTACTCTTGAATTTTATATCTAATAATATTTATAATTTTACAATTTGTTTTACGTCGCAGAGTGGGAAGGAAACCACCGTGGCCTTAATTGAAATACAGTCCAAGCATTTGGCTGGTGTGATAATGGGAAACCACGGAAAATCATCTTCGGGGCTGCCGATTGTGGGTTCAAACCCACTATCTTCCGGATGCAAGCTCACAGCAGCGCGCCCCTGACCGCGTAGCCAACTCACCCGGTAATAATATTTAATGACGAAGTATGTTACAATGGGAGCTTATTATTTATTTATTTACAAGTAATAATACGTATTCTCAAAACTTACATATTTAAAAATATATTTTTTGCAGTATTTACAAAATACAAGCACGGAACATGCAACTAAATGAATTTACAAGATATATATCTAATAAATAAATAAATAAATAAATAAATAAATAAATAAATAAATAAATAAATTACATAAATAACATATTATAATTTAATTTAATAGAGAAATGTACACTCAAGTTTGAGCATTAAATAAATTTCACATTTCAGTCTTTGCTATAGTCTGTAATTGTCCTGGTTCTTTTCATGCAAGTTATGATGTGGTATCTACTACACTTCTGCCCACACAAAGTGCACTTACAATCTTCGCCTGGCTCATGGAACTTCTGGTTTATGCATATCTTGTGGTGAAACCCATGTATGGAGAGTCGTGTTATCACGTGGCGCTGTGTGTTGCATTCTCTAGTCCACCTATCGTCTGTCATCGCTGGTGAGGTGTAGAAGTCTAGGTCAATTTAACTTTTCTTCCTTTCCCTGATGTTTACTAGTGCCCTGCTTGCTTCCGTTGATTGTAGGTAGAATTGTGATTGTATGTCTTCTATGAAATACGTCTCCTGCATCATTTCATATACCATCCGGGATGGCGCTGTCTTTCCAACTCGGGTAATCCTCTTCATGAACATTGCTTTTATTCTTTCTATTCTTATCAGGTCTCCGATCTTTGGGAAGAAAGTCGCGGGGGCAGGGAGAGAGGCGAGGGGGTGTTGTAGGATGTAGCCATTCTTAGGAAAATAGCAGGTGGCACAGTCAACAGTTGAGAATAATAAATCAGACTTAAAATGGCACACTTGTTGGAAAAGGTTCACCATCCCTGGTTTAGAGCGTCCGGCTCCATGGCTAAATGGTTAGCATGCTGGCCTTTGGCCGCAGGGCTCCCGGGTTCGATTCCCGGCAGGGTCAGGAATTTTAACCATGATTGGTTAATTTCGCTGGCATGGGGGCTGGGTGTACGCGTCGTCTTCATCGTCATTTCATCCTCATAATGCGTAGGTCGCCTACAGGTGTCAAATCAAAAGCCGAACATGTCCTTTGACACTCCCGGCACTAAAAGCCATACACTATTTCATAGTTTAGAGCTATGAATATATTTAATATGTGATAAAAATTTTGAGGCAGCGGAACCAACACTCCAATAGGAGTGTGTAGGCACCCATGTAATGACATGTTTCAACAAGACCTTAGAAGATTATACATATTTTAAAAGAGGCGCTTAGAGAAGACTAAAAGGGTAAACCCAATGAAATTTAATTCATTAGAATCAGGTAGCTTGTGACTTCACGCAGTAAAATTTGTGTACTTCTATCTTTAATTCTATATCAGATGCAGTGAGAAAGTTTATGCGAGTTTCAGCATTGTGTCACCGTGACAGTCATCTACCCTTAATAAATTACTCTTGCCTGCCAATCAATAATTTAACAGGAAATGCCTGTTGCTGATTGGTAGGCCTATATTTTAATAAGTGTTATGTTCCTGTGTTACAATCTAATTTACCTCACCTTTATTTCAGACTGCGGTATTTATGTTCTGGGTTTTGTTTCTTGTGGACAGAAAGTTGGTATTCCCACCTGAAATAGACAATGTAATACCAGCTTGGGTAAATCATGCCATCCACACGAACATAATTATCACAGCAGTGATGGAACTAGCCACTACATTCCATAGGTATCCTAGGGCTAGGAACCGTGCCATAATGGGCATTACTCTCTACATTATTGCGTATGGAGTTTGGTAAGTTTGCTTTTTTGTTTGTGAATAAATAAGAAACACATTCTCTTTTTTATGTAGCTTTTAATTTATGCTACTTCTAATACATTATATGTTGGAAAAATTTATACTTACACTAGCAAGATACCCGTGCTTTGCTACAGTATTATACTGAAATTTATAATTGAATGCTTATTGTTTTAGATATATAATCCGCCAAAATTCGCGATCTGACTTGTTTTCTGCGAGAATCTGCCAAAATTTGCATCTGACTGGTTTTCTAATATATTACGGCAACTTTCCTCCCATTTTTCAATCTTTCTTTCCAGCAATCGATTTCATACTTTCCGGGCTAGGTTCAGGTATTCCACTCGGTCAGTTGGGTCCCTAAATCTGTGCCTTCTCTTCCTATAAGCATTATTAATATGGATCAAATTCTTCAGGAGATCTGGCGTTGTGTCGTCTTGGGTGCTTTGGCGGTACTGAACCCGCGGCCGGACTGTATTCTTAGTCATTACCCATCCAGGACCCATTTCCAGCGTGGTCCGCACATTTGACGATGATCCAGAACATTATTATTATTATTATTATTATTACTATTATAGATGTTCTGGACCCCACAGCAAGATGCAAGACCGTTACTTGGCGGTAAATTACATCTGCTGCCATTGTCATTGTTGACAATGTGACCAGTACCATTGTCGCGCGTAGGCAAGTGTGCAGGATTTCTGGCGATACGAATGACATATTTCCGTGCATTATTGACCTTATTGTAATAGAGGTGAACAATATGATGGTCAACCGCATTTCTATCATTTATTTCAAATGTGTTTAAATTTTTTGTTTATATGCCAGGAGAATCTACTGTAATCTAAGAACGTTCTCCGAAGGAAAAGATGGCTGTTGAAAACGAACCCAGGAAAAATTAAAAATGATCGGTTTATGATCAGAATAAGTACATTGAAAATCTACAGCTTGTTTCCAGTCATTCGACAGGGTCAGGAATGGAATGAATAAAGCCCCATCTAGCGGCGACAATAGGAACTGTGCCGGCTGCCAAAGCACTCCTCTGGGGCAATGATCGATGAATGACAAATTAAATGAAATATTGGACAGTGTTGCTGGAATTAAGATGACAGGGAAAACTGGAGTATCCAGAGAAAAACCTGTCCCACCTCCGTTTTGTCCAGCATGAATATCACATGGTGTGACCGGGATTTGAACCACGAACCCAGTTGTGAGAGGCTGGCGCGCTGCCGCCTGAGAAACGGAGGCTCCTTATAAGTACATTATGAACAGTAAAATCAATTGGTCTCACCTCCTTTTACACCCCACCGCCGTTAATTTTATTTACCCCCCTCCCAAAAAAATTAAAAGGAGGAGTGTTTCTTTATTTTTAAAAGAGATTCCAAACACCATTGTTCATGTCTATTACCTTCAGTTTTGAGATATAAGTATCCCCATAAAAATAATTCACTTTTTATCACTTCCTTTCACACTCCTCCCCGCCCCCTAGTGAATTTTCCAGCAAAAAATACTTGTTTCTTTAATAGTAAAAGATCTTCTAAATACCAGTTACCACGACTCTAACTTCTTCAATTTTTTATTTATGTGTCCTCATGAAAGGAATTCAACTCCTTTTCACTCCCGCCCCCCAAGATGGTTTCCCCACCAAAACGTGTTTTTCTTTGTTTTTAAAGGAGATCCAAATACCAATTTTCACGTCTGTAACAACTTAGGTTTTTATTAGATGTATGTATTCTCATACAGTTAAGTCAATATGTTTTCAATTCTTTCACCCCCCACCCCCACCCCTTAATTGGAATTTCTGAGAATACGTGTTTCTTTACTTTTGAAGCAGATTCCAAATATCAAATTTCACGTCTGTAACATCTTCATTTTTGAGATATCAGTAGCCTAATTAAAAGAAATCAACACCACTTTCAGTCACTTTTACGCCCCCCCCCCCTCCTCCCAAGTGGTATTTCCAAAAACTAAAAATACACGTTTCTTTATTTTTAATAGAGATAAAAAATACAATTTTTCACTTCTGTAACAAGTTTTTTGAGATATACTGTAGAAATTCTCATTTTAAAATTTCACCCCTTTTTATTTCCCCTGAAGTGGAGTTTCCAAAAACGTTTCTTTACATTTACAGGAAATTCCAAATACCCACTTTTTATGTCTGTAACATTTTACATTTCTCAGATATTCTGTAGATATAGTCTTTCCAAAAATTCACCCCAATTTGTCACTCCTGTTTAACCGCCATTAATTGGATTTTCCAAAAACAAAAAATATGTTTCTTTATTTTTAAAGGAGATCCCATATACAAATTTTCAGTTCTGTAATATCTACAGTTTCTGAGATTCTTTATTTTTAATGAAGATTCTAAATACCAATTTTTACATCTATAAACTTTAACAGTTTTGAGATATTGATACACTCATTTTAAAAATTCACCCCCTTTTCACCCCCCAATTAATTGGATTTTCCAAAAACAAAAAATACATGTGTTTATTTTTAAAGGATATCCCATACACAAACTTTCAATTCTGTAATATCTTCAGTTTCTGAGATATATGTATCCTCATTAAAGGCATTCAACCCATTTTCACCCCTTTTCACTCCTCCTATTGGGATTTTCCAAAAACAAAAAAGAATTGTGTTTCTTTATTTTTAATGAAGATTCTAAATACCAATTTTTACATCTGTAAACTTGAAAAGTTTTGAGATATAGATGCACTCATTTTAAAAATTAACCCCCCTTTTTACCCTCCCATTAATTGGATTTTCCAAAAACAAAAAAAGTATGCGTTTCTTTATTTGTAAAAGAGATCTAAAGTACCAATTTTCATGTCTGTAAAATCTTCAGTTTCTGTGATATAAGTACCGGTATCCTGATTAAAGGCATTCAAACCATTTTTCACCCTTTTTCACCCCTCCTATTGGGATTTTCTGAAAACAAAAAAAAATATGTGTTTCCTTATTTTTAAAGAAGATTCTAAATACCAATTTTTACATCTGTAAACTTTTAAAGTTTTGAGATATAGATACACTCATTTTAAAATTTCACCCCCCCTTTTCACCCCCTTAGCGATGGAATATCCTAAAATCCTCTCTTAGCGAGCACCTACGTCTTAATAGGAATAAATCCCCAAAATTTCTCTTCTTTATGTCCAGTAGTTTTGGCTCGGCGATGATGAATCAGTCAGTCAGTCAGGACAAGGATTTTAGGATACTCCATCGCTAAGGGGGTGAAAAGGGGGGTGAAATTTTAAAATGAGTGTATCTATATCTCAAAACTTTTAAAGTTTACAGATGTAAAAATTGGTATTTAGAATCTTCTTCAAAAATAAGGAAACACGTATTTTTTTGTTTTCAGAAAATCCCAATAGGAGGGGTGAAAAAGGGATTGAATGACTTTAATCAGGATACCGGTACTTATATCTCAGAAACTGAAGATATTACAGATCTGAAGATTGGTACTTTTGAACTCTTTTAAAAATAAACACGTATTTTTTTGTTTTTGGAAAATCCAATTAATGGGAGAGTGAAAGAGGGTGAATTTTTAAAATGAGTGCATCTATATCTCAAAACTTTTAATGTTTACAGATGTAAAAATTGGTATTTAGAATCTTCATTAAAAATAAAGAAACACGTATTTTTTTGTTTTCAGAAAATTCCAATAGGAGGGGTGAAATAGGGTGAAAAAGGGATTGAATGACTTTAATTAGGATACCCGTACTTATATCTCAGAAACTGAAGATATTACAGACCTGAAGATTGGTACTTTTGATCTCTTTTAAAAATAAAGAAACACGTATTTTTTCGTTTTCATAAAATCCCAATAGGAGAGGTAGAGAATGGTGAAAAAGGGGTTGAATGCCTTTAATGAGGCTACTTATCTTTCAAATTGGTGTTTGGGATCTACTTTAAAAATAAAGAAACAGGTATTTCTTTGTTCTTGGAAAATTCAAATAATGGGGAGTGAAAAGAGGGGTGAATTTTTCAAAATCAAAATCTCTTTATTTGAAAATGAGGTGTCTACCTCGGTGGCAAAAGCTACACTAAAATACATTATTGTCAAGCACTTAATATTAAATTAACAAGAGAGGAAAATTTTCCTATAATACAATATTATACAATTTACGCTAACAATGTTTTCTATTAAACACACAGCTCATCCTTAATAAATTTATATTCTTTACAAAATTCTACTTATAATATCTCCTGTACTACTTACAAATATAGTCAACTGATATACAGTATGTGGAATTACTTCAAATGATACTATACAACTGGTATAAGATTAATATTTACATTGCATTTATTTATTTACTATCTTTTTTTTTTTTTACCCGTTCTGGATCCTAAGTAGCATAACGACCTGCTGCGTCTTAACCAGAGCCCCTTTTGCCCACTTTTCAGAGTTCCTGAAGGGCCTTCACAGCTACCGTAGCGGTCCCAGGGCCCTCGAAGTCCCCAATGTACTTCACCCCTACAGGCAGTCCCCTACTTTGGCTGTCCAAACTCCTTAGAGCAGGGGATGGAATTAATTTATTCACACACATTTTTTTTATTTACAATAACCTGCACTGGTCGAATGCCCTGTAACACTTCATTTATTTTCTCTGTTGCTGTTTATTCTCTTCTTGAATATCTGTACAGATTTTGGAAAAGGATCAAACACTACCCCTGGTAAACTGTTCCACTCCTTCACACCCTTCCCAATGAATGAAAATTTACCCCAATCGCTTCTGCTAAAATTCCTTCTAATTTTATATTTGTGGTCAGTCATGCCGATATAATTATTTTCCAACTGAAGCCTCTCACAGATATCTCCCCATGCTTCTTCTCCTGTATAGGCTCTATATAATCCTATTAAGTCTAGTTTTCTCCCTTCTCTTACTTAAAGTTTCCCACCCAAGTTCCTTTAACATTTCTGATACACTACTCTTTCTCCTAAAATCCCCTGTTACAAATCTTGCTGCTTTCCTCTGCACACTATCTATTTCTTTTATTAGGTATTCTTGGTGGGGATCCCAAACACTGTTTGCATATTCCAATAATGGACGAACCATACTCAAGTAACTTTTTTCTTTTAATTCTTTGTTGCATCCTTTAAGTAGCCTCATTATGACATGTAACGATCTGTATGCTTTCCCAACAATGTCATCAATATGACCCTTCCAGTGCAAATTACTTTCAAATCTCACACCTAAGTATTTGCACTTGCCATCTTTTGGGATAACTACCTCATCCAAAGTATATTCAAATTCAGTTTTAAAGCTCCTGTTTGTAAAAGTTGTAACAGTTGATTTGCCTCCATTAACCTTCATATTATTTTCTTCAACCCATTGTTGGATACTTTCAAGGTCCCTTTGTAATTCTGAACAATCCTCAATGTTGTTTATTTCCCTATAAACAATTATGTCATCTGCATACAATCTTATTTTTGATGTTATATTGTTCCCTAAATCATTTGCGTATATTAAGAAAAGTAACGGACCGATTATACTACCCTGTGCAATTCCCTTCCATACTTTCTCTTCCTGAGATACATTATTTCCTACTTTGACTTTCTGAACCCTTGAATTTAGAAATGCTTTTATCCAACGTGTAACCCTTACGTCCAATCCTATTCCCTCCAATTTCTTTAATAATATTCCATGTTCCACTCTATCAAAGGCTTTGGAAAGATCTATGGCTATGCAATCTAACTGACCTCCTGAATCCAACTGATCTGATAGGTCCTGCTGAAATCCCACCAGTTGTGCCTCACAAGAAAATTTCTTTCTAAATCCATACTGGCTCCTCATGAACCAATTTTTATCATCACATATCCCTCTCATGTACTTCGATATTAAACTCTCCAGTATTTTACAAACTATACTGGTCAGGCTGATTGGTCTGTAGTTCTCTGGTTTCCTTTTATCACCCTTTCTTTTATAAATTGGTATTATTATAGATTCCTTCCATTCCTTTGGTATTACACTATTATTTATGACATAGTCAAAGAGAAATTTTAAATAAGGCACTATATACCACCCCATTGTCTTTAATACCTCCCCAGTAATTTGATCACTTCCTGCTGCTTTTCCTTGCTGGAGCAGTTGGATTTCTCTGAAAATATCTTTGTTTGTGAATGAGAAGCTTCTTGTTTCCCTCTGTCTCTCTCCCTCTCTATCTTCTGTTTCGGTTTCCAACTCCTGACAATCATCTACTGAATCTCTAAATTCCCTACTAAATAGGTTTGCTTTCTCAGTATCTGTTAAATAGTGTTCTCCCCCTTCTCCCACCATTGTAGGAATTTGTATTCCTTTTCCTTTTTGATTCCTGATATATGAATACAGCCTTTTCCATTTTCCTTTGTGGTCATTACCCTCTTGAAGTATGCCATTCATATAATTCTCTTTTGCTTCCTTTTTCACTCTATTCAGTTCCCTCATATGCTGTTTTCTAGTTTCTCTACTCTCCCTACCCTCTTTGATTTTCCTGTTTACTATTCTACATTTTCTTTTTCATTTTCTTATTTCCCTTGTATAATAAATAGGGTCTGAGGTCATTTTACCCTTCTTAACAGGTACAAATCTCTTCTCTCCTTCCCAAATGATTCCTTTGAATTTAGCCCAATGTGTATCCACGTTTCTTCCTTCACTTATCCAACAACTGAATTGTGATTTAAGGTAAGTCCCAAATTCATCAACTTTAGTTTTTCTGTACAATTTCTTGTCTTGTGTAACCCTCTTATTAAGCCTTTTTGGTACGAGTCCTACATCCATTATTACAGCCTTATGGTCTCCTATTCCTTCAATTACCTCAGTTTTATCAAAAATTTCCCATGGTTTAACCAAGAATACATCTAGTAAGTTATTGAGACGAGTCGGTTCTTGTACTACTTGTGTAAATCCTCCCTCCCAAATTAACTTATTTGCCAGTTTCTGTTCATGGGCTTCACTTGCAGCTCCATTCCATTCAACTTCAGGCAAATTTAGATCTCCCCCAATTATTACCATATCATTATTATTGTTTTTACGAGTATAATCTATTATTTTCTCAAAGATTTCCATGTCTCTTTCCTCTCTTCCAGGCCTGTATGTTCCTATAATTCCCACCTCCTTCATATTATCACAAACTAATTTTATCCCTAATATTTCATCCCTTTCATCGGTAAACCATTCATGTGAACAATGTGAACAATAAGTTGTTTTTTTTTGTTTTTTTTTTTGCTAGTTGTTTTACGTCGCCCCGACACAGATAGGTCTTACGGCGACGATGGGACAGGAAAGAGCTAGGAGTGGGAAGGAAGCGGCCGTGGCCTTAATTAAGGTACAGCCCCAGCATTTGCCTGGTGTGAAAATGGGAAACCACGGAAAACCATTTTCAGGGCTGCCGACAGTGGGGTTCGAACCTACTATCTCCCGAATACTGGATACTGGCCGCACTTGAGCGACTGCAGCTATCGAGCTCGGTTAACAATAAGTTTCCTTCACCAAAATGAGTGTGTCTACAACTTAAAACATTAAAAGTTTACAGATGTAAAAATTGGTTTTTAGAATCTCCTTTAAAAATAAAGGAACACGTATTTTTTTGTTTTCTGTAAATCCCAATAGGAGGGGTGTAAAAGGGTGAATAATGGGTTGAATGCCTTTAATGAGGATACATATATCTCAGAAACTGAAGATATTACAGAATTGAAAGTTTGTGTATGGGATATCCTTTAAAAATAAAGAAACACGTATTTTTGTTTTTGGAAAATCCAGTTAATGGCGGTTAAACAGGAGTGACAAATTGGGGTGAATTTTTTGAAAGACTATATCTACAGAATATCTGAGAAACGTAAAATGTTACAGACGTAAAAAGTAGGTGTTTGTAATCTCCTGTAAATGTAAAGAAACACAGGTGATTTGTTTTTGGAAACTCCACTTAAAGGGAACTAAAAGGGGTGAAATTTTAAAATGAGAATTTCTACAGTATATCTCAAAAAACTTAACATGTTACAGAAGTGAAAAATGGTATTTTTTATCTCTATTAAAAATAAAGAAACGTGTATTTTTAGTTTTCGGAAATACCACTTGGGTGGAGGGGGCGGGGGGGGGGGGGTAATAGTGACTGAAAATGGTTTTGAATTCCTTTAATTAGGCTACTGATATCTCAAAAATGAAGATGTTACAGACGTGAAAATTGGTAATTGGATCTCCTTTAAAAACAAGAAAAATGCGTTTTGGGGGGAAACCATCTTGGGGGGCGGGAGTGAAAAGGAGTTGAATTCCTTTCATGAGGACACATAAATCAAAAACTGAAGAAGTTAGAGCCGTGATAATTGGCATTTGGAAGATCCTTTACTATTAAAGAAACAAGTATTTTTTGCCGGAAAATTCACTTGTAGGGGGGGGGGGGGGGGGTGGAGGAGTGTGAAAGGAAGTGAAAAAAGTGAATTATTTTTATGGGGAAACTTATCTCTCAAAACTGAAGGTAATAGACATGAACAATGGTGTTTGGAATCTCTTTTAAACATAAAGAAACATGCCTTTTTTTGCCGGGGAGGTAAATAAACTTAACGGCGGTGGGGTGTAAAAGGAGGTGAGACCAATTTATTTTACTGTTTAAAATGTACTTATAAGGAGCCTCCATTGCTCAGGCGGCAGCGCGCCGGCCTCTCACACCTGGGTTCCGTGGTTCATATCCCGGTCACGCCATGTGACATTCGTACTGGACAAAACGGAGACGGGACAGGTTTTTCTCCGGGTACTCCGGTTTTCCCTGTCATCATTCATTCCAGCAACACTGTCCAATATTTCATTTAATTTGTCATTCATCGATCATTGCCCCAGAGCAGTGCTCGGCAGCCGGCACAATTCCTATTGTCACCGCTAGATGGGGCTTTATTCATTCCATTCCTGACCCTGTTGAATAACTGGAAACAGGCAGTAGATTTCCGATATACTTATTCTGATCATAAACCGATCATTTTTAATCTTTCCTGGGTTCGTTTTCAACAGCCATCTTTTCCTTCGGAGAACGTTCTTAGATTACAGTAGATTCTCCTGGCATATACATAAAAATTTAAACACATTTGAAATAAACGATAGGAATGAGAATGAGAATGAGGAATGAGATTGACCGTCAAATTGTTCACCTCTATAATAAGGTCAATAATGCACAGAAGTATGTCATTCGTATCGCCAGAAATCCTGCACACTTGCCTACGCGCGACAATGGTGCTGGTCACATTGTCAACAATGACAATGGTAGCAGATGTAATTTACCGCCAAGTAGCGGTCTTGCATCTTGCTGTGGAGTCCAGAACATCTATAATAATAATAATAATAATAATAATAATAATAATAATAATAATAATAATAATAATAATGTTCTGAACCGCGCTGGAAACGGGTCCTGGGCGGGTAATGACTAAGAATGCAGTCCGGCCGTGGGTTCAGTACCGCCAAGGTACCCAAGACGACACCATGCTGGATCTCCTGAAGGATTTGATCTATATTAAAAATGCTTATAGGGAAGGATGGCAAAGATTTAGGGACCCAGCTGACTGGGTGGAATACCTGGACCTAGCCAGGGAAGTACGTAATCGATTGCTGAAAAGAAATATTGAAAAATGGGAGGAAACTTGCCGTAATCTATTAGAAAACGAGTCAGATCGTGAATTTTCGGATTCTCGCAGAAAACGAGTCAGATCGCGAATTTTGGCGGATTATATATCTAAAACAATAAGCATTCAATTATAAATTTCAGTATAATACCATAGCGAAGCACGGGTATCTTGCTAGTTTTATATATATAGATAGATACACCTTCATTATAGACTGTTAGACCTTTCAACATCCAGTCTGCAAGCCTCTGTGAATTTACTAAATGCCACCACAATCCTCAATTTGTAACTAACTCTGTGGCCTTGTTTAGTTTTATACCTCTTTTTTTTAAATCGTTAGAAACGGAGTCTAACCATCATCGTCTTGGTCTCCCTCTACTTCTCTTACCCTCCATAACAGAGTCCATTATCCTCCTGGGTAACCTATCCTCCTACATTAACCTCTCTTGGTCAAACCACCAAACAGCTTCATCAATTGAGTTCATTCCGAGTACCCTACTGCCGATACAGATGTTGATTCCCATAGGGAATCTGAAATATTTGTCCCGAATGAATAAATTTATAACACCAATATAAATGGTCCGTTATTGGACATCATAAATTTTCTAGCTAACTCATTCCTGGTTGCCAGCGTTTTACCCTCGTGTGCTAGGTTGGGCTCATCAGTTGGTACCTAGTACACCTACCAAGATGCTGGCTAGTGCGTACCGTGGAGGCCACTACGTAGGCTAATCGCTCCCACTTGTTTGTACCAGAATTGGCCATGCAGCTATAGGTGCACAGCTGTGAGCTTGCATTCAGGAGATAGTGGGTTCGACCCTCACTGTCAGCAGCCCTGAAGAAGGTTTTCCGTGGTTTCCTATTTTCACCAGGCAAATATTGGGACTGTACATTAAATCTGGCCATGACCTCTACCTTCACACTCCTAGCGCTTTCCTATCCCATCATTGCCATAATATAACGTACCCAGGGGTAATAACCCTCTAGGTTGATGCCTCCATTCCTGATTAAACATCCGACTAACTCGGGTTTTGGCAGAGAAGTGGGTTGACTGTCGAAGGGTAAGTCGAAATGTCGAAGTTTATCACTTAACTATAAGTATATGACAGGAATAATGGAGGTTTATCTCGAATGAGAAACACTAATACAGGGTAAGATGAGTTTATTCCATAAAATAACCCCGAATCATACCAAAACAAGTGAAATTCAAATAATAAAATGAAAATGAAATTATCACAGAGATAAAATTGAAAAGGATATGGACAACAAAACGTTAAGTATGCAATCAATTAAATGCAAAAATGAAAGTTCAAACAAAACATTAAATATTTGTGAACTTCAAAATGACTTCACATTATTGTCCAATGTTCATGTTCATATACGTATTCGTATGGACTAGCACGATTTTAAGTATCACCATATTATGGATTGAAATTCAGGGAAGTTGCCGCAAAAGTTACCATTAAATGAAAATTAAGATGCAATGGAACATGATATGAACTACAAAAAATACTAGTGGCATTTCCCTACGCTATATTTACAATAATCACAACACAATTAAATATATCTCAAATATTTACATTGGATTAGGAAGGGGAAAACTTATGTACTACACTGACTCAACGTGAAATGCGGTTCACCCAAAGGATCTAGTAAGAACTAGATTGACCACAAACATTCACTCAGCACTTGGGCTGTTTCCCATTAAACAACAAGACAACATGAAATTACAAAAAACACCATTCTGTAAGAGAAAACAAATAATATACTTTAATAAACACATGGAAAGCAATGAGCAACATTGCGTTCCTCTGCTGCATTTGCGCACCAGTCCGTGCCTTCATCTGTCACATATTTCCTGCTTTGCAGTGGGCTGAAAAGAAATGTCAAAACTCAATAATGCTCTGAGGACTTGGTCACTGTTCGACAAGATTGTATTACGGAAATGACATCTCATTTCGCACTGTCTATATAAACATGGCTGATAAGTAAACTTGTAAGGCGAGCTCGTATTTCCACAACAGCTCGGAAATTCACATACACAGTCATACTTCTTGCTAGCATGCTATTATAATTCAACACACACATCATATTCACTGGCCTGACATTATTTTCCCATCATTTCTGATTCTCAATAATCTCTCAGAATACCATCACAGGCCTATATTCGCTGCACACAATTCTTATCACATCATCAGGCATGCAATCGGCCTGCATAATCAACTTCATAGATCAGCGTGCATTAAATTCTCTTGTATTTCTTACAATTTCACCAGCCTTTCTCATTATAAATCAGGGTTCGATTCCCTCTCAAATCATTGTACAAAACAGTTCCCAACCCCCATTGGAAGAATCCTTTTCTAGTCAACGTTGCATATACAGCTCCACACATGTCACAGCTTCTGAAATAACATGCGTCATGCAACCTATCTGTTACTAATCTTTCTAAATGGAAAAATGGAATTTACTCTCAACGCCGCAAGTGTTTAACTTGGAAAGTGGATGATCTTGGCAATCTAATCCTCCTATCTCTAACATACCAAAAAAAAAAAAAATCAGAATAACCATAAGCTAAGTAACATGCATAAATCACCAATAAAACAAAATAAATCCTGACATCTCCCTCAATATCCCATCTAACTAATCGTAAAGAGTACCGAGCTCGATAGCTGCAGTCGCTTAAGTGCGGCCAGTATCCAGTATTCGGGGGATAGTAGGTTCGAACCCCACTGTCGGCAGCCCTGAAAATGGTTTTCCATGGTTTCCCATTTTCACACCAGGCAAATGCTGGGGCTGTACCTTAATTAAGGCCACGGCCGCTTCCTTCCCACTCCTAGCCCTTTCCTGTCCCATCGTCACAATAAGACCTATCTGTGACGGTGCGACGTAAAGCAACTAGCAAAAAAAAATAAAAATAAAAATAAAGAAAAATCATAAAGTAAAAGAAACATAGAGAAATCATGCGATCCCCTCCTATCCATATTTACAGCATCACAAATGTAAAATGAACACATGCCATCTGGCAAAAATTACATTCATGCCATTTAATTTTAAAACATGCATCTTATCTTTGGCAACTCCCTGAACATTGGTAGCGGTTCACATCTCCGCTCCAGTAGCTTTACTCCATTTTCAACACGTATTTAACACATGGAAACAATCTTCTCTCTTCTAAGGGCGGTGCCATCTTCTTGATGAAAGTTCCTGTACACTGCAACACAGAAGACTTCAAGTAAGTACCTCTTCACTGCTCTATGTGGACGTGCCGAATAAACCCTTGTCAGCTATGAATTAAGCCAACATTAATCTAACAGAACAAACACACGTAAGATTGACTATGCAAATGTTAGGGTTTAAATACAGTTATTTAGAGCGGCGTTGCGATATATGACCGACCCGAAAGTATAATGCAGTTGAGCGTCTCTCCTTCAGTCACCAGTCTGCGGCTGACATTCCGCCTATTACTTTAGAGTAAAACTTTGCGACATAGTGCAATTGGCAATTTATCACTGACCAGTTTACTTAGCACCCTTCACAAATAAATGCACTGTTTGTTGGTCAAAAAGACCTTATACTGTTAGATGTCTACCCACGTGGCAACATTCGCGCACAGATGAAAGAGCAGTATAGAACGATGTTCACTTGACGGCAACTCACACAATCAGAATGATGCTTCTGATGATTGGGACGCTTAAGAAACATAGCCAACGCCATTGTAGCTAGGGGATTCCTGTATATTCAAAGAATCAACCAGTCAGCGTGCTTGTTATTCATAATGACTTTGATATTGATTAAAATTAACATTAAACACACTCCTGATGACTTAATAATGACTCATATAATTGCTATCACATATTCCTTATAATTCCTCACTCTCAGACCTGTGGAAATCCATCAACTAACAGAACTGACTCCTCTATAGCGATGTATTCTTCACACAGATATCCATGTTGGTCGACCTGGGATTTTAATTCTGCGCGGTCCAGAATTCATATTAGCCACACCCTCGCTTCCTAATTGGCTGAATGCTCCTCATAGCCAACAAATTCTACATGCAAGCAAGCATTGCGGAACATACAGCGACTTTATGTCTCCACGGACTTCCAGTCTCAACTGTTCTGGAAGCTGCTACTTTTCCAATGCCTATCTGAAATCCATCTCGATATAATTATTTAATATGGCAAATATATATCTGATTGTCTCTTATGGGCCGTCAGGATACGGCTCATCAAGACCTATCTGTGTTGCTGTGACAAAGGCAATTGTAAAAATTTTAAAAATGTGTATGTACCAGCAGTTACTCTCACTACTTTCATGTCTGTTAATTGTTAACTTATGAATAAGATACCCTGAGTCCACCCAGCTTTCACTCCCATAAAGCAAAGTTGGCCTGTTAACAGACCAGTCTAAAGATAGTTTCGTTCGGGAGCTGACTTCCTCTGTACAGAGTATTCTTGATCGCAACTGCGAGCTCACTGCATTGCTGCACCCTGATTCACTCTCACTTACTATACTACCATCCCGGAAAAATTCAGATCCTAATACTTGAAATTATCCACCTGTTCCAGCTTTGTATTCCCAAAGTGTCATTCAATTCTCTTAGGTTTGTTACATGCTGACATCACTTATGTTTTGGAAAGGCTGATTTTCATACCATACTCATTGACCTATTTTCAAGTTTCAAGACATTAGACTGTAGGCTTTCATCACAGTCTGCTATTAAGGCCAAACTGCTTACTACATTTCGACCTAACTGAATCACTGCCTGCCACTTTATATCTTTCAGCAGATTATCCATGTAAATTACGAACAACAAAGGTGAAACATTAAAGCCTTGTCTAACCTCTGTAAGTACCTTGAACCAAGAACTCATTTTACCATCAATTCTCACCACAGCCCAATTTCATCATAAATGCCTTAGATTTATTTTAATTATCTGCCCTTAATCCCACAGTCCTTCAGTATGACAAACATATTTTCCCTCAGTACTCTATCATATGCCTTCTCTAGATCTATGAAACATAAACAGAATGGTCTATTCCTCGTGTACCAATTTCAATTACCAGTCGTATACTGAAATCTGATCCAGATACACTAGGTGGTTTTCGCCCGACTTACTCTCAACCACTGATCACACCCTCCTTTCCAAAATGTCACTGAACACTTTGCCTGGTATATTGATCGGTGAAATACCTCGATAGTTGTCGCAGTCGTTCCTGTTCCATTCATTCTTTATTTACCATAAAACCTTTACAGAGTCTGTGGAAAGCTAGGGGAAAAAGACAGGCCCCCTACACATTGTGCCCCCTGACCGTATGAAACAATCAACTGAAGTAAAACAAACAGCAATTACTGCTTTCGACCAATAAGGTATTTCATCCATGAAACCATTTTATCACTGCCTTCCTATTATGGACTTGGCGAGTCGGCTGTGTGGTTAGCGACGTGCATTCAGGAGATAGTGGGTTCAAACCCCATTGTCAGCAGATTGAAATAGTTTCCAATTATCACACCAGGCAATGTTGGGGCTGTACCTTAATTAAGGCCATGGTCGCTTGCTTCCCACTCCTAGCCATTTCCTATCCCATCGTCAACATAAGACCTATCTATGTCGGTGCGGTTTAAATCAAATTGTAAACAGAAAAAAAAAAAACCTTCCCACTATGTTCCGCCATTTGAGGTCTAATTTCATCTATCCTTGCTGCTTTATGAAAATGGAATTTATTTATCATCCTTTACACTTACTCAAGCTTAATTTCACCAACATCATTGTCCTCTTCCCAGTGAGCTTGGTTGATTGTAACGTCACCAGAAAGATTTTCCTTTTACATTGAAAAGATTTTCAAAATTTACCTTGCACTTATCCAGTGATTTGCTGAGATCTATTATGAATTCACCTGATCTACCCAAACACTATTCATTTCCTCTTTTCCCTCCCTTTCAAGGATTCTTTATTATTGTTCAGAAAAGTTACCCTGCCACTCGACCTAGCCTTAAACAAAGTTGCTGTGCCCATTGACATCGATGACGTGGTCTATATAATCACCTCAGTGTGACCACTACAAGTGAGATGGACGTATGCTTGATACATTATGATGACTTAATCTGCCAGGTGCATTTCCCTATATGAGTGTATGAAAAACAAGCATGGAAAAGGGCCAAATAACTGTTGATTTTTGGTGCCATTTCACAAAACTCAGCATTCTACAACTGAGTGGGCTCCAATATGCCAGTAATGATGCATCATTGTTCAACACAATTGTTTATGGGTTAGTGAATCGGAAAATTTCCAGAACACCTTTGTTATGCAATCAGGTCTTGCAAGAATTTTTTAAACAATTATTATAAAAAACTTCAAGTTAATTTAAATCTTATGATCTAAGACAATCATTAAGTCGATTAATTCTTCTAGAAAATTTCATATTGTCTTACAAATGTTAAGCATTTAGATTTGTTAAAATTGTCCTTTATATCATTAACATACTGTAGAAATATCAATGAGGGGTACCGGTTGTGACATAACGGCTAGAAAGTTGAATGTATATCTTAACTGTAGGTCACAGCCTTGGAGATGTGATGGAAAGCAAGATAGAATAGGTTCATGTATGCCATATGTACACAGTTTATGTAGTAAAATGCTACGGTCAGGTGTGCCAAATGCTTTAGAAAAGTCTGTACTGTATATAAATAGTAAACCTCACCATGGCTTTCCATTGCATCAACAACAATCTGATAATACGGCATATCATGAGATCAGTATAGGTTGATCACCTGGGAACAAAACCGTCTTGATCATCAATTATATAATTGAAAGGAGGTATAATTTTGTCAGTTATTGTATCTTCAAATAACTTTGGTAATTTGGGACTTATTTTTGGCACATCTATGTTGCTTTATGTAAGTTTTACCTCTATTTTTAAATGTTAAGATTACAAATGTATTCCATTTCTCAGAAAAAATACTTTGAAGTAGGCAAAAATTGATAACACACATATTGACCAGTGAGACAGGGTAATTCCTAGGCTTTAAAGGCCGTCTTTACTAAGGTGGTCTTCTTCCTCCTCTTCTTCTGATAGCGGTGATGATGATTCACAAGTGGGAGTTTTTCTTTCATTTAACCCTGCTGTTCTGTTTGGGTCTATATGACCCAAAATGAATATGCACATTCTTTTTCATTATTTAAATACCAATATATGTTTATGAAACTTGGTGACTTTGTCTGAAAATGGAAGAGTAGCACGTGATTTAAAATATTTAAAAATAGTTCAAGAAGTTTGGGCATAAACTGTAATAGTTACATATGTAATGTTCAACACAAATATGATACTGTAATTCGGATTTCTTTCTAAAACATGGAAATGGTGACCTTTATTTTTGTTGTATTATATGGGAATAGTGATTTTTATCATTCCAACTTACTCACAACAGTCAACTGAGCCTCCATGCGTTTACGACAATGGGCTTGTTTCTTGCGTTTCCCGGGAAATAATAATTGGCAGTTCTCAACAATTTGAATGCTTTGTTTCTGCCCTGTTTGAATTGTGACACCATGGCGTTAGACCATTGACTGATGATGAGTCGGAAGAATTAGGAAATGCCTCAGCAGATGAAGGATCAGAAGATCATGTCAGTAATGCATCTGAAAGTGAGTGTTCCGATGACAGTTACGACAGTCCACAGCCTGTACAAAACAGCGTAGAGACTTTTCTTTCTAAAAGTGGGAATATAGAATGGCAGTTGTACCCACCAGCACAACATAGTCGCCTACCAGCTTCGAACATCAGCAAGAGTACCCCAGGAGTTACCAGGTATGCAATCAGCAGAATATCTGATGTAAAACGTTCTTTTGAAGCAGTATTTTATACAGCGCTTCAAAAGGAAATAATAGAGATGACAAATATTGAAGGGCAGCGAGTTTATGGTGATCTTTGGACGGATATTGATGGTTCTGTTTTCCATACATACTTAGGACTCTTATTCCTTGTGGATGTATATCGATCTCATGGGGAGCCTACAAAAAGTTTGTGGGATAAGGATACTGGGCAAAACATACTTCGAGCAACCATGACCCTTGAAACGTTCTATAAGATATCGTGTGTCCTGCGATTTGACAAGAAATCTACTAGAGAGGAAAGATGACGTACTGACAAACTTGCCGCAATTCGTAGTATTTGTGAATAGTGGGTAGAAGTCCTTCCTAAACTATATAATCCAGCAGAAAATGTTACTGTTGATGAGCAGCTAGTAGTATTTAGAGGTCGCTGTCCATTCAAGCAGTATATCCCAAGTAAACCGTCAAAATATGGGATCAAAATATGGACCCTGTGTGACAGCAAATCTTCATACGTACTGAAAGCCCAAATTTATACAGGAAAGGTGAGAGGAGCGGCATCAGGAAGAAATCAGGGAATGAGGGTAGTATTTGATCTCGCTTCTGAGATACGTGGCCAGAATATCACGTGTGACAACTTTTTTACGTCGTGCAATTTGGGACAGCTGCCTCTGAAAAGGAAATTGACTATGTTGGGAACTATACGGAAAAATAAACCGGAGCTTCCACATAAAATGGCCAACAATGAGGTACACAGTTCTTCGTTTTACTTCACAAATGACACTACTGTGGTAATTATATTCCTAAGAGAAACAAGAATGTTGTACTTATGAACACTCTCCACCATGATGAGGCTGATAAGAAGCCAAAAAATGATTTTGGACCATAAAACAACCACGCTTGATGAGCTATCAGGTACATGTATATGCAAACGAAAAACCAACAGGTGGCCAATGATAGTTTTCTACAATATTCTTGATGTTTCTGCTTATAACGCATACATTTTGTTGATTTCGATTCACCCTAATTGGAATGCAAGCAAATTGACTACAAGGAGAATATTGTTGGAGGAACTTGGAAAGTCACTGATAAGAGAACACATTGCATCAAGAATGCATTTCCCAAGAACAGAAGATTCTTTGAGACTGGTCAGAAGCATCCAAAACCCTAAAGATGTGGCTGGTGTGTCAGAATCGGTAACAACAAGAAAATCTACGAAACGTGCACGCTGTAAGTTCTGCCCATCAAGCAAAGACAATAAAACAAACATGTTGTGTGGAAAATGTAGTAAACATCATGTCACCTACTTGAGTCCAAACTGCAAGCAGTAAGAAGAAAAGTAAGAAAAAAATTGTAGTGTTTTCTAAGACGATTGTATTGAAAACTCTCTTGTTTCAAATTTATGTGAATACTTACGTCTAAACTGCCAACAGTAAGAATAGAAGTATGGAAAAACTGTAGTGCTTTCTAGTTGAATGCCTGTAATGGAAACTGTCTGTTGTTTCAAATTTATGCGAATACTTAAACAAGAAATATCCCGTAATAAAGTTGTATTATTATTATTATTATTATTATTATGATTATTATTATTATTATTATTATTATTATTATTATTATTATTATTATTATTATTATTATTATTATTATTATTATTATTATTATTATTATTATTATTATTATTATTATTATTATTATTATTATTATTATTATTATTATTATTATTATCAACAAGGTACTGGAATAGAGCAACAATGTCAATAGCTGACAACTGTACAAAAATTTCTGTTTGTATAAGATTTCTATAGCATATTGACCCGCCAGTAAAAGTGAACAGAACAGCAGGGTTAAAAGCCAATGACTGTCTTTCTTAAATTATCACAAGTTACTTTAAAATAAATTATTTTAGATGAAGCTGCTACTATAAACATCCTTCAAAAATTGAGAAGTTGGACCCCTTTCCTCCTTTTATATTTTTCCTGTGTTCCTAGTTTTTTACACCCTGCATTCATGAGCATCTTAATTTAGAGTTCTATAGATATGTTTGGTTTCATTCATGATGCACCAGAAATAGGATTTTCAACTGAAGGACTGGTGTCGTTAATTCTTCTTATAGCTTATCTTTATTAACCCAAGACTGAATACTTGATCTTTGCCTCTGACTAGCGACATTTGTAGTTGCGTAAATGGTATGTATGCATAATATTATCAATGCAAAAAAATTGCAACATTGCAACGTTTCTGATGACCGGGACATTTTCCCACTGAAAGTTCCCGAGAGATCCATCACTGTATGTTACAAAGAAGATTGTTCCAGTCAGTGATATTTCAACAGGTTCATCAAAATATACTTGTCAGCTCTGTGGGTAACTGGTCAAGGGGTCCTGAGTTTGATTCTCATCTGAATCATGGATTTAAACCTTCATTGCTTAATTCAGCTCGAGGACTTGTGTTTGTGCTGTATTTGGCATTAGAACACCACCAACAAGAAAATAATAATAATAATAATAATAATAATAATAATAATAATAATAATAATAATAATAATAACAACAATAATAATAATAGGAAAAAATTGATGGATGGAAAGTGCAATCAGAGAACGAAGTGAAAAAGAAGACTGGGGCAAAGTGGACAGAAGAACGAAAAAGGATTCATAGAGAAAGAATGAGAGCTGTTTGGCAACTCAGAATATAGAATCGTTAGAGCTTTGCGTGATCCATTGGGTCTATATGCAATTTTTTTTTTTTTTTTTTTTTTTTTTTTTTTTTTTTTTTTTTTTTTTTTTTTTGTGAGTATTATCTACAATCTTACAAACATCAGTCTGAATGATAAGAATTGAGGGCTTTGAAAAAGATGCAGCATTCCAGAAAGGAGTGAGGCAAGGCTCTAGTTTGACCCCTCTCCTTTTTAATGTTTTAATGTTTACATGGTTTTGATTACAATGCGGTTGTGAAAATTCAATATTCAAAAGACATTCACTCACCTTAGACATATTTTTTTCTTCTGTAAGTTGCTTTACGTCGCACCGACACAGATAGGACTTATGGCGACCATGGGACAGGAAAGGGCTGGGAGTGGGAATGAAGCGTGCGTGGCCTTAATTAAGGTACAGCCCCAGCATTTGCTTGGTGAGAAAATGGGAAACCAGAGAATACCATCTTCAGGGCTGCCGGCAGTGGGGTTCGCACCCACTATCTTTCGAATACTGGATACTGGCCCTCGAACATTGATATAGGAACTAGAAAGATTGTTTTTTGAAGACTTTCATCTGGAGCGTGGTATTGTATGGAAGTGAATCATGCACGATAACTAGCTCAGAGAGAAAGAGAATAGCAGCTTTTGAAATGTGGTGTTACAGAAGAATGCTGAAAGTGAGATGGATAGATCGAATCATGAAGAGATACTGAATTGAATTGGTGGGAGAACATTGATCGAACCATGTGACCTTGCCGCGGTGGGGAGGATTGCGTGTCCCAATGATGCAAATAGCCGAGCCGCAGGTGCAACCATATCGGATGGGTATCTGTTGAGAGACCAGACTAACGAATGGTTCATCGAAAGGGGGATAGCAGCCTTTCGGTAGTTGCAAGGGCAGCAGTCTAGATGATTGACTGATTACGGCCTTGTAATAATATTCAACATGGCTTAGCTGTGTTGATACTGCTACACGGCTGAAAGCAACAGGAAACTACAGCCGTACTACCTCCCGAGGACATGCAGCTCTCTCTGTATGAATGGTGTACTGATGATGGCTTAATCCTGGGTAAAATATTCCGGAGGTAAACTAGTCCCACATTCGGATCTCCGGGTGGGGACTACACGAGAGGGGGCGATCATCAGGAAGATGGATACTGACATTCTGCGAGTCAGAGCGTGGAATGTTAGAAGTTTGAATCGTTGTGGTAGGTTAGAGAATCTGAAAAGGGTGATGGATAGCCTAAAGTTAGATGTAGTTGGTATAAGTGAAGTACGTTGGCATGAAGAACAAGATTTTTGGTCAGGCGACTACCGAATTATCAACACAAAATCAAACAGGGGAAATGCAGGAGTTGGTTTAATAATGAATAAGAAAATAGGGCAGCGGGTAAGCTACTACGACCAGCATAGTGAAAGAATTATTGTCGTCAAGATAGACACCAAACCAATGCCCACCACAATAGTGCAGGTCTATATGCCTACTAGTTCAGCAGATGATGAAGAATTGAAAGAATATATGAGGAGATAGAAGATTTAATACAATATGTCAAAGGTGACGAGAATCTAATTGTGATGGGAGACTGGAATGCAGTGGTAGGCCAAGGAGGAGAAGGTAGAACAGTAGGAGAATTTGGATTGTGACAAAGGAACGAAAGAGGAAGTCGGCTGATTGAATTCTGCACTGATCATAATTTAGTCCTTGTCAATACTTGGTTCAAACACCACAAACGACGGCTGTATACGTGGACGAGACCTGGAGACACTGGAATGTATCAAATAGACTTCATTATGATTAGGCATAGATTCAGAAACCAGGTGTTGGATTGCAAAACTTTCCCAGGAGCAGACGTGGACTCTGACCACAACTTGTTGGTCATGAAATGCCATCTGAAGTTGAAGAAATTGAAGAAAGGAAAGAATGCAAAAAGATGGGATCTAGACAAGTTGAAAGAAAAGCGCGCAAGGGATTGTTTCAAGGAACATGTTGCACAAGGACTAAATGAAAAGGCTGAAGGAAACACTATAGATGAAGAGTGGAGAGTCATGAAAAATGAAAACAGTAGGGCTGCTGAAGAAGTGTTAGGAAGGAAGAAAATATCAACTAAGAATCAGTGGATAACTCAGGAGATACTAGACCTGATTGATGAACGACGAAAATACAAGAATGCTAAAAATGAAGAGGGCAGAAAAGAATACAGGCGTTTAAAGAATCAAGTGGATAGAAAGTGCAAGGTAGCTAAGGAAGAATGGCTGAAGGAGAAGTGCAAGGATGTCGAAGGCTGTATGGTCCTGGGAAAGGTAGATGCTGCATACAGGAAAATCAAGGAAACCTTTGGAGAAAGCAAATGTAGGTGTTTGAATATTAAGAGCTCAGATGGAAAGCCACTTCTAGGGAAAGAAGACAAAGCAGAAAGATGGCAGGAGCATATCTAACAGTTGTATCAAGGTAAAGATGTAGATAATTTGGTTCTGGAACATGAAGAGGCTGTTGATGCTGATGAAATGGGAGACCCAATTTTGAGGTCAGAGTTTGACAGAGCTGTGAGTGACCTAAATAGGAACAAGGCACCTGGAATTGATGACATTCCCTCTGAATTACTGACTGCCTTAGGAGAAACCAGCATGGCAAAATTATTTCATTTAGTGTGCAAGATGTATGAGACAGGAAAAGTCCCATCCGATTTTCAGCAGAATGTTGTTATACCTATTCCCAAGAAAGCCGGTGCTGACAAGTGTGAAAACTACCGCACTATTAGTTTAGTATCTCATGCCTGCACAATTTTAACACGTATTATTTACAGAAGAATGGAAAGTTGAAGCTGAGTTGGGAGGAGATCAATTTGGCTTCAGAAGAAATGTAGGAACACGTGAAGCAATCCTGACTTTACGTCTGATCTTAGAGGATTGAATCAAGAAGGACAAGCCCACGTACATGGCATTCGTAGATCTAGAAAAGGCATTCGATAATGTTGATTGGACCAAGCTATTTTAAGATTCTGAAGGTGATTGCGATCACATACCGAGAACGAAGAATTATCTACAATGTGTATAAAAATCAGTCTGCAGTGATAAGAAACGAGGGCTTTGAAAAAGAAGCAGCAATCCAGAAAGGAGTGAGGCAAGGCTGCAGTTTGTCCCCTCTCCTTTTCAATGTTTACATAGAACAGGCAGTAAAGGAAATCAAAGAGAAATTTGGAAAGGGAATCACAGTCGAAGGAGAGGAAATTAAAACCTTGATGTTTGCCGATGATATTGTTATTTTATCTGAGACTGCAGAAGATCTCGAGAAGTTGCTGAGTGGTATGGATGAAGTCTTGGGTAAGGAGTACAAGATGAAAATAAATAAGTCCAAAACAAAAGTAATGGAGTGCAGTCGAACAAAGGCAGGTGATGTAGGAAATATTAGATTAGTAAATGAAGTCTTAAAGGAAGTAGATGAATATTGTTAGTTGGGTAGTAAAATAACTAACGATGGCAGGAGTAAGGAGGACATAAAATGCAGACTAGCACACGCAAGGAAGAGCTTTCTTAAGAAAAGAAATTTGCTCACTTCAAACATTGATATAGGAATTAGAAAGATGTTTTTGAAGACTTTCGTGTGGAGCGTGGCATTGTATGGAAGTGAAACATGGACGATAACTAGCTCAGAAAGAAAGAGAATAGAAGCTTTTGAAATGTGGTGTTACAGAAGAATGCTGAAGGTGAGATGGATAGATCAAATCACGAATGAAGAGATACTGAATCGAATTGGTGAGAAGAGATCGATTTGGCTAAATTTGACAAAAAGGAGAGATAGAATGATAGGACACATCTTAAAACACCCAGGACTTGTTCAGTTGGTTTTTGAAGGAAGTGTAGGTGGTAAGAACGGTAGGGGTAGACCAGGGTATGAATATGGCAAGCAGATTAAGCAGATGTAGGATGCAATAGTTACGTAGAAATGAAAAGGTTAGCACAGGATAGGGTGGCATGGAGGGCTGCATCAAACCAGTCTATGGACTGATGACTCAAACAACAACAACACAATGTTTACATAGAATAGGTGATAAAAAAATCAAAGAGAAATTTGGAAAGGGAATCAATGTCCAAGGAAAGGAAATCAAATCCCTGAGATTTGCCAATGATGTTATTTTATCTGACTCTGCAAAAGATATGGAGAAATTACTGAATGGTATGGACAGAGTCTTGGGTAAGGAATTCTTGTTCTTGTTCTTGTTCTTGTTCTTCTCCTTCTTCACAGTACAATACCAAGTTCCTCTGACGTTGGCAATCACTGTACCGAATGCAGTGTGATCTCTTGCTAGGTGGAAAAGTCTTTCAACACTGTGAATTCCAGTCCCTTCTTTGATGTTTCCATACCATGGTGTTTGCCTCCTCGCGACACCTCTTCGACCCTGTATTTTGCCTTGTACAATCCTTTGTAAGATGAGATAACGGTAATTTCTAAGGATGTTGCCAAGGTAAGAGATCTTCTGGTGTTTTAATGTTTGAACGAGTTCCCGACTTGCTCTTGCCCTTCTGAGTACTTCTTGGTTCGTTAGTCATGCAAGCCACGAAATCCTGAGCATCCTACGGTGGATCCACATTTCAAAGGCTTCCAAGCGTTTCACCATATAGCAAGGCTGACCATATATAGCACTTGACCATCCTCTGACTAAGTTTTAAATTTAAGTAGTCATTGCAAAAGAAAGATTTCATTTTTGTAAATATTCTTCATGCTATTGCTATCCTCTGTTTCACTTCTTTCTCAGGATCAAATTGTTCAGTGACAATGGCACCCAGATATTTAAAAGTGGTTACTCTCTCAATCTGTTGGTTGTTTAGTTGTAAGATTGCCTCAGCATTGGCACGTCTGCTGAAGATCATGAACTTGGTCTTGTTTACATTTATTTTTAGTCCCATGTCCTCACTTACTGCACTAATATTATTAAACAGGAGTTGAAGACCTTCAAAATTGTCACACAAGATGACTGTATCATCCGCATATCTTATGTTGTTAATTATGCCACCATTTACTTTTTTTCCATATTGGTGATTTTCGAAAGCTGTTTTGAAAGTTTTATCTGAGTAAAGGTTGAATAACAATAGAGATAAAACACAAGCTTGTCTAACTCCTCTTTGGATGGCTATCTCGTTTGTAGTTTGATTTCCGATTCGGACAATGGCCTTTTGTCTCCAGTAAAGATTTTCAATAATGTGGATATCTTTGCTGTCAACTCCTATATCCTTTAGGAGTTCTACAAGTTTTGGATGTTGTACTCTGTCAAATGCCTTTTCAAAATCAATGAAACAAGCAAACACTTCTTGCTGTTGATCTAGACTGTTCTGAATTAGGATATTTAGCGCAAACAATGCTTCCCTTCTACCAAAAGAATTTCTGAACCCAAACTATGTTTCGTCGAGGTCTTGTTCACACTTAATCTTGATTCTGTTATGTATTACACGAAGGAATACTTTAAGTGTGGCTAATGAGGCTTCTTAGCCTATAATCATTACACTTACATGCCTTTTGCTTCTTTGGCAACGTGATGAATGTAGATAACAGCCAGTCAGATGGGATGTCTCCTGTATGATATATAGTATTGAACAACTTTACCAAGAATTGGATATTTTAAGAAGTTCTACAGGGATGTTATCTGGACCTGGTGAATTCTTGCTTTTTGAAACTTTCACAGCATATAGCACTTCTGCTTTAAGAATGTCAGAGCCTTTACAATTAGCTCATTGGTTAGTTTCCTCACCTCTCTGATCACAGAAAAGTTCCATCAGATAATTTTCTCAAGTATTTAAAACTTCTTGTTCATTAATAATAGGCCTGTCTGTGGCATCAACCAGTACAGAAAGGTTACGTTTTCTGTACATGCCAGCTATTTCTTTTAATTTTCAATGTGTATTGAACAGATCATGTTTAGACTGAAAGATTTCCATTTCCACACATTGTTCTTTCATCCAGTTCTCTTTCGCAGCATGTATTTCTTTCCTTATGTGGCGTTGTAATTTTTTGTATTCCTCTGCATCATTTTTTGCTAATCTTCGTTGTTCCATTAGTTCAAGAATATCATCTGTCATCCATTTATTTTTCTTCATTGGATGAATCTTTTGATCTTTGTTTTGAAGAAGTACCTCTACCCAACTTTTAAACTGATTCCACAAATCATTTGCTGTTTCACAGTTATTGGTATTGATTTCTTTTAAATGCCTATTCTAATCCTGAGCAATTTTCTGCCGAGTTTCACAATTTTGTAGATTAGTGGTATTTAGTACCTTTCTTCTAGGCTTATTCTTCATGATTTTCAGACGAACTCTTACATTAGCTATCAATGTATTATGATCCGAGGAAATATCTGCACGTGGATATGCTGCGACTCTTTTGATGGAATTTCTGAAAATAAATAAATAAGTCCAAAACAAAGGTAATGGAGTGCAGTCGAACAATGTCAGGTGATGCAGGAAATATTAGATTAGGAAATTAACTCATTGCGGACCGTGGACGGCGTAAGACGTTCAAGCTTGCTCCTATGCTGCGGGCCGCGGACGGTGTAAGACGTTTAATGTTCTGCGCGAAGCAATGCTGTTTATATTCGTCATCTATGCATTCTTACACCTTAATCAGTGTTACTGGTTGTAGCAGGAAGTTGGTTTACCTTTTTGAGATAACTCTGGCGTTGAGTGGGCTCATGTTATCTTAGCTGTTTTAGCGGGAATATCTCAGCACTTCCTCGCGCGTCAAGTCGGTACTTGAGATTCCAATGCAGTGCGTGTCATTCTTACCGAGTGTAGTATAATGGCTTATAAAACAAAGTTTCTTACGCAAGATAAATTATTATATATTGTTCACAATGATTATTCTGGTGATGAACTTATTCCTCAAATAGACTCAGATAGGGAAAATGAGAGTGACGAGGAAATTCCGATTCCCGAATCCGATAGGCCTGTAGAGGAAGGTAAAGTGCCTGATACATATCATCCTAGTTATTGTCCACCTGTTCCACTATTTACAGAGAATTCAGTTATAAATGTTCAAATAGAAAATAAGCAGGATATTTTGAGTTACATGAGTATTTTCATGAATGACGAATTTTATCAGTATGTGTGTGAGCAGACCAATCTATACGCGAGTCAAGTGATAAGTGCGGCGCCCCGGCCTTACACAAAGAATTCGATCATGCAATCGTGGAAACCGATTAGTCCAAAATCCTGATATAAAAATATACTGGACCAAAGACCCTGTTTTTCATACTCCGATATTTTCTAAAACAATGTTCCGAATACGCTTCCTTCATATTCTTTCATTTCTTCACTTCAGTGACAGTAATCATTACGCCGAAAACACAGATAGGCTGTATAAAATTAGATGTACACTGACTGACAGTGACAATGCAACACCAAGGAGGAGTGGTTCGAAAGGGATGAAAGTTGGGGAAAAAACAGAGTCGGCACGGAAGAATAATTGATGTTTATTTCAAACCGATATGCAGGTTACACAATACGCACGGCATCGACTCAGTAGGATGTAGGACCACCGCGAGCGGCGATGCACCCAGAAACACGTCGAGGTACAGAGTCAATAAGAGTGCGGATGGTGTCCTGAGGGATGGTTCTCCATTCTCTGTCAACCATTTGCCACAGTTGGTCGTCCGTACGAGGCTGGGGCAGAGTTTGCAAACGGCGTCCAATGAGATCCCACACGTGTTCGATTGGTGAGAGATCCGGAGAGTACGCTGGCCACGGAAGCATCTGTACACCTCGTAGAGCCTGTTGGGAGATGCGAGCAGTGTGTGGGCGGGCATTATCCTGCTGAAACAGAGCATTGGGCAGCCCCTGAAGGTACGGGAGTGCCACCGGCCGCAGCACATGCTGCACGTAGCGTTGGGCATTTAACGTGCCTTGAATACGCACTAGAGGTGACGTGGAATCATACGCAATAGCGCCCCAAACCATGATGCCGTGTTGTCTAGCGGTAGGGCGCTCCACAGTTACTGCCGGATTTGACCTTTCTCCACGCCGACGCCACACGCGTCTGCGGTGACTATCACTGACAGAACAGAAGCGTGACTCATCGGAGAACACGACGTTCCGCCATTCCCTCATCCAAGTCGCTCTAGCCCGGCACCATGCCAGGCGTGCACGTCTATGCTGTGGAGTCAATGGTAGTCTTCTGAGCGGACGCCGGGAGTGCAGGCCTCCTTCAACCAATCGACGGGAAATTGTTCTGGTCGATATTGGAACAGCCAGGGTGTCTTGCACATGCTGAAGAATGGCGGTTGACGTGGCGTGCGGGGCTGCCACCGCTTAGCGGCGGATGCACCGATCCTCGCGTGCTGACGTCACTCGGGCTGCGCCTGGACCCCTCGCACGTGCCACATGTCCCTGCGCCAACCATCTTCGCCACAGGCGCTGCATCGTGGACACATCCCTATGGGTATCGGCTGCTATTTGACGAAGCGACCAACCTGCCCTTCTCAGCCCGATCACCATACCCCTCGTAAAGTCGTCTGTCTGCTGGAAATGTCTCCGTTGACGGCGGCCTGGCATTCTTAGCTATACACGTGTCCTGTGGCACACGACAACACGTTCTACAATGACTGTCGGCTGAGAAATCACGGTACGAAGTGGGCCATTCGCCAACGCCGTGTCCCATTTATCGTTCGCTACGTGCGCAGCACAGCGGCGCATTTCACATCATGAGCATACCTCAGTGACGTCAGTCTACCCTGCAATTGGCATAAAGTTCTGACCACTCCTTCTTGGTGTTGCATTTGCTCTGTCAGTCAGTGTATTTTGAAACCTGTGACACCAGATATCACACCCTAAATATTTACTAGAGGTAAGCACGAAGTATCATTTTTCTAACATTCATAGTTTAGGAGTAATTGTAAATTTTATTCAGTGATGCACGTCAAGAGGGCCGGGCATGAAAATGGCTGGTCCAGGCATTGAAGTGTCCCACTCAGAAGCAGGTAGCCCAGTCTCGTCCGCGACATCGTACTGTACGGTTCGTTGTGTGCGAGGTTTCGTGTTCGGTGTCTGAAGTTTCTAGAACTTACTCCTGCTTTCGAGTGCTAGCTTGCGTGTGATTGTGCAGTGGTGGCATGAGTTCTGATAGTGGAGGTACTCGGGACTTTCATCCCGCGTCAAATAGTAATGTTGAACGGGAAGAAGAAGTGAAAATGGATACAAACGTGAATGATAGTTCTACTCCTACCCCTTCGTTGCAAACTTCGACCCAATGCAATACTAACCCTCTCCCTCCTGCTCAACCTCCTAATACTAGTGCATGTAATTTATACCCATTAAACCACCCAGGACCGTATCTTGTTTTTGTTTCATCCAAACAAGGTAATAATATTGGCAACCTACACCCTATGGCTATAGGGCGTTTACTCCATGAAAGGAACTTTCCTGTTAAATCCATCCAGTATAAAGGCCGTAACAGGATTCAGGTAAACTTTCACTCTCCTAATCATGCTAATGACTTTCTGCAGAATAAGTTCCTTGATACACACAAGTTGCATGCCTTTATTCCTCACTCCAATATCTTCCGCGTTGGCATTGTACACGGTGTTGAGAAAGATCTAACTGAATCCGATATTCTTACTTTACTTCAGAGTGACGTCAAAGTTCATTCTGTTCATCGCCTACGCCGTAAATCCCTCCAAGATGGTCAGGCAGTATATCTACCTACCGGCTCCGTAAAGATTGTTTTTTGCTCCAGAACGTTGCCCAAATATGTTTCAATCTATCACGTAATGTTGGAAGTCAATCCCTTTATATTTTACCCCATTATTTGTTCCAAATGCCAGCGTTATGGACACACCATACGCAATTGCCAGTCCACTAACTTTCGCTGTCGCAACTGTGGTTTGAATCATGCTACCTCAGACCGCCTTGCTAATGTCAAATTATGTGTACATTGCAATCGGGAACACGAAACGGGTTCATCAGATTGTGCTGTTCATCAGAAGCAAGTGGAAATCAAAAAACTCATGTGCACTGATAACATCTCCTTCTCAGAAGCTTCTGCTCGACTATTTCCACCTATTTATTCTGAGTATAATAACATTCAACAATTTCCTCCCCTACCCTCTCAACATCCTTCTCCTATACCAGACGCCCCTCGCAAACGCAAATTCACACAAGTGATTGTTAAGGATTTGCCACCTAAACCTTCTCCCGGCTATGATAGAGCTGCGTATCTCCAGCTAGTGCAATCCACTACATCCTCTCGCCCCTCTCAATCTCTGAGTTATCAATACCCCATTCAACCCAGTCAGCCAACTCCCTCAACATCGAGACCGTCAATGCCTCTGCAACCCGCACAGTATCCTCAAACAGGTACTACACTCCCTCAGCGAGAACATGTTCAACAGTGTGTTCTCAATCTTCTCCTGCAGCTTACTCAACTAATTGGAGATCACCCCAATATCTTACCAGTTATTAGTCAACTTCGCGAAAGTTTACACCTTATCTTTAATAATGGTAGTACGCATCCTTCAATGGAATGCTAGGAGCCTACAAAATAAACAATACGAATTCAAAATTCTCATGCACGAAACATCTCCTCATATAGTCGCTTTGCAAGAAACTTGGTTTTCTCATACAACTCACTTTTATTTTCCAGGATATTCTATCGAACGCCATGACGGACTAGGATTTGATGGTGTCGCACTTATGATACATACTTCGTTATCGTACACTCCATTACATCTACAATACTTAATACCAAATACCTATTCCCTAGGTCTTATATATCAGAACACATATGTTATAAACTTGTATAATCCCCCTGATAACTACATCTCTTTTGCCCAATGGTTCAAATTTTTTAATCAGTTTCCACCTGATACCCAACTATTGTTTTTGGGAGATGTCAATATTCATCATACTCAGTGGGGAGCCCCGCTCAACACCTCCAAAGGCACACAGTTCTTACATGCTGTAACTCAACATAATCTCTTGCTTCTGAACGATGGTTCCCCTACCAGGCTCACTCCTCCTGGTTCGTTGCCAAGTGCAGTCGATCTATCACTTTGCCGCAACTCTATTGCCTCTATCACCACGTGGCGGGTACTCAGTGACACTCATACAAGTGATCACTTTCCTATCCTCATTACTTATGGCCACGGGTATATTACTAAAAACCCACTTAACGACCATTATATCGCTCCACTACGTTCCATGAAACAGTTCAATGCTTCGTGCTTTAACTCCTACATGGTAACCCAATTGGAGACCTTCCCTGTAACAGAATTATCTTATCACTCACTGCTCAAAATAATAACACAATATCTGGACCTCTACCATCCTTTTACACCACCATCAAACTCCATGACAACTGGTGCCTCTCAATTAAAGTGGTGGGACAGTGAATGTCACCAATTAATCCTTAAACGCAAGAGACTCTTCAAAATTTATCGTAAAACTCTAACCCCTTCACACTACTTTCACCTCAAACATCATATTGCTCATATCAAACGTGTATTCAATCAAAAACGACGACAGGCCTGGAAAACGTTTATATCCTCTTTCCATAACCATATTTCTGCATCTCAATTATGGAATGCTATCCGTGCTCTCACCCGGGCTTCCACTCACGTCCCACGCCCTCAAATCCCGCCGACTATTCTGAATGACTTTCTAAGGTTCCTCACTCCAGATCATGCACTTCCACCTTATACTCCAGCTATCTCTGCTTCCACTCGTCAGTGTTCAGTCCTTTCACGTCCCATCACTCTCCCTGAGCTCACGTACGTTCTTAACTCCTGCAAATCATCCACTCCAGGTCCTGATTATATCTCTTATGCTATGTTACAACAGTTGCCGACCAAAGCCCTACAATTGCTTGTTCAGTACTTTAATTTTGTGTTACATACTACGACTCCTCCTCCCGAGTGGAACACTTTTTTCCTAGTCCCGGTTCCAAAGCCTCGACGTCCAATGACCTCCCCTCACAATATTAGGGGAATAATTTTGCCGTCTTGTATATGCAAACTATTTCTTAAACTCCTGCTCCAAAGGTTTCTCTGGTACTTAGAATATTATTCCCTCCTTCCCAAGTATCAGTATGCTTACTGTAAAGGTCGAAATGCTCAGGATGCGATCAATATGCTTATAATAGACATCTTATTAGCTAAATCTCGAAAAGAACACACTATTGCTGTCTTCCTCGATATACGAGGGGCCTTTGATTCCGTCCCCCTGAATATGTTATGGGATGTGTTATCACAGAAAGGCATCCCAACCACTTTCATAACTCTTCTACGTCATCTATTAACGTCTCGCACTCTAATCTTCAAACCTCCTCTCACTACGCCATCCCCTCGTCAAGCTACTGTCGGCGTCCCTCAGGGTGATATCTTCAGTGGAATACTGTTTCCTTTATATTTATCCGGCCTCGAGCAACTTGCTCTCCAATCTGCCCGAATTCTTATGTATGCCGACGACATAGTTCTCTACTTTTCCCATAAAGACGTAGATGTTGCTCGCAAATGCATAACACGGCTGCTCATTCAAGTTCAGTCCTGGTTACACACTCATGGGTTCTCTTTATCACCCGATTAATGCTCTGCAGTAATCTTTACTACCAAGCGGGTTTACAACTCCGAGCCTTTACTGTTCGATACTTATGAAATTCCCATACGTTCGCACCATAAATATCTTGGCATTATCCTTGACCGTAAATTACAATTTTCCCAACATATACAACACCTACGCAACTGTACTGCCACGTATATTAACCTCCTAAAAGCCATTACACGTCGTTCTTGGGGAGCTGATCCTGCTACAGCAAAATTAGTCTACTGCTCCACCATCCGTGCTAGTTTCGACTACTGTGCACATCACCCTCCGCCCTTAAATCCCTCAACACAACTCAAAATCAAGCACTACGAGTTTGTTTTGGTGCGTTGTCTACCACTCCTACTAATGCCTTATTAGTTGAAACTGGTGACCCTCCTCTTCTCCTTCGACGCAGATTTCTAGCATCTAAGTATCTCCTCAAACGACTTCTCGTGCTCTCCAATAACCTTCTACCCAAAATACAATTACTCGCTCAATCATTCTCAACACCTATCACACCTCCTTGCCGAGCCCCTGCCTTAATTTGGGCATTTGAGTCTGTCTCCCCTTTTAAATCTACTATTATTCGTAGTCATGTGCTACCATACTATTCTGTGGCATACGACGTGATTCAATATACTCCTACTATTATTCATTCTAAAGAATCTTCTTTTGCTATGCTCCCTTACCGGCTTTCATTTTTTCCTCTACATTCTAAAAAAGTTCGCATTTCATCCACTAATGCCTGTCCCAATTTTTATACTGATGGATCGAAAAATTCTTGTGGTGTCGGCGCTGCTTTTTATTACGAACAGACTCAGTATGCTGAATTGTTTCATTTATCGTCCCACTTTTCTATTTTTCTGCTGAACTCCTTGCCATACGACACACATTACTGTACATCAAACATTCATCCATACAATCTGCTAATATATTCACTGACTCTCTCTCCGTGCTCCAAACACTAAAATCTAACAAGTTTACGCTGAACTGGTATGTTTATAATGTCAAACACATCCTCTTCAATTTACACCAATCAGGTATCCAAATAACCCTCATTTGGATACCTGCACATAAGAACATACCTGGCAATGAACGAGCCGATCGCTTAGCGAAAGAGGCTTCCCTCTTATCTACAACCCCAGCTACATTTTCTGTTCCAGCCACAGATTTCATATCTCTCCTCAAATCACAACAACGACAATTATGGCAAAACACATGGACAACATCTGCATGTCAGAAAGGCAAATTCTATCATAGTCTCCAACCCATATTACCTACTACTTTCTGGTATCAACACGCCACCTACACTCGTCGTCATATCATCAATATCATACGTCTTCGTTTTAATCATTCCCTTACACCTCTCTATAAATTTCGATTTCGCTTACAACCGCATCCCCCATGTCATTGTGGATCTGTAGATTCTGATATCAATCATCTCTTTTTTCAATGCCCATTGTACAACTCTCCTCGCCGATGCCTGTACTCCAGCTTAATACAATACAATTATCCACTCCCCTCGTCAATTGCATGTCTCGTATACAAGCCCTTTCCCACAATCATACGTATCTTAAATCGGTTCTTAGATCACTCTAATTTACAACTCTAACCCCACTTTCCCACAATACATTGACACTACTTACATATTTCATCATATTCTCATTTGCCTCCCGCCCTCCCTAACGCCTCCTCTTCAAACAAGACACATAGCTACCGTTTATTCTCATTTCCCCCTCCACCGATCGCGTGTACATTTCCATGATGTTCATATCAACCCACTGTCGCCCCTCTTCATCTTTTGTTTACGATTTCACTGACACCTTGCCCTCTCTACATCCCCCATATACGTTGCTCAGATATTTCTTTCCATCTGTCCAAAGTCCTATACTCTCACATAAATCCACCCCTCCGTCGTTCCCCTGCCCTCTCCTGCTTGTCCCTTATATGTTGGCCCGGTGTGTATGTTTTGTAGAAGTCGCTGAGACGGCCACTCTAGCGTGAAGATTAGTATACCTTGTGTCCCTGTGCTTTTCCTATATCTCCTAGTCTTGTATACGTATTTCCTCACTCTCAATTGTCTAGTACCAGCCCCAGGATATGATAAGGAAGGTTATCAAAATAAGGTTCGAGAGATTCCCCGCATGGAGATGGCAGCTTCAAGAGTTACACCTGTTTCCAATGGCGCAAGCCGGCGGATGGAGGCACCTTTGGACGAACCTGTTGCCACGAGTAGCGCCTCAATGGAGCAACCGCTTTCGTCATTTCATAGGCAAAGAGAATATCTTCAAAGTTGTCTTTATCAATCTATTCAGCAATTGGTACAATTATTGGGTGATCACCCCGAGTTAGCTCATAATGTATTCCAGTTAAGGGACAGGGTTTGCAGTTTCATTCAATTCTATGATCAGAATCACTCAATGGAACGCTAGAAGTCTCATGAACAAGCGTCATGAGCTATTTAAATTAATACAGGAAACAGTACCTCACTTTTTAGCTATACAAGAAACTTGGTTTAATCTTGAGACTCGCATTAAGTATCCTAATTACAAAGTTTTACGTAATGATGGACCCGGTTACGGTGGAGTTGCATTTTTGGTCCACTCGTCCGTGACATATCGCATCCATTCGAATATTCAGGCCATACCCCATACATATGTTATAGGATTATATTATATGCATCTTTTACTTGTGAATATATACTGTCCTCCTGAATTTTCCATTACTGAGAGACAATGGAACCAATTCTTTCAACAATTTACTACCGAACCATATGTTTTTATCTTTGGGGACTTTAATCTTCATCACACACTGTGGGGAGGAAATTTGGATACACTTCAAGGTACACAGTTCCTTAATGCAGTAAATAACCATGCTTTTGCTATTTTGAATGATGGCTCTCCTACGCGTTTGACTGCGCCTTCTGCCCCTCCTAGCGCAGTAGATTTAACATTGTGTAAGCGAAATATGGTGTCTATCACTACATGGCATACTTTGAGTGATACTTATTCCAGTGATCATTTCTCTATTGTTATTTCTTATGGTGTAGGCAGACCATTTTCTCCACCGCACCATACATTTCAAAATAACATGATTCGATCTTTGAGGAGATTTAAACTGCAAATATATACCGCTTATATTGAGGATGCGTTACAAAAAATACCGGAAAATAATTTTTCATATCAAACTTTACTGCAGATTTTAACAGATTATCTTAATCTTCACCACCCTATCATCGCTTCACCCCCTTTATCTTCTAGGAAACCTGTGCATGTTAAGTGGTGGGACGAGGAATGTCATTTGCTGATTCAAACCCGCAAAGTACTTTTTCGACAATATAGGCAGCACGCAACATCTGAAAATTACTTCCGGCTCAAACGACACATAGCACAAACTCGCCGAATTTTCCATCAAAAACGTCGTGTCGCTTGGAGGGAGTTGATATCGTCCTTCACGCGTCAGGTTCCAATTGCAGACTTGTGGAATGCCATCAGGGCAATCACACGAGTTACGCAGCACTCCCCTGCCAAGACCATCCCAGGTCAGGTATTATCTGGTTTTCTTGTTAGAGAGACGCCAGATTTTGTTGTACCACAGTAAGTTTATTCCCAAGACCCACTAGACGCACGTTTTTTTCCGTATTGCTACAACCCTGCGATTATCAGGAATTAGAGGCAGTACTCCAATCGTGCTCAAATTCCTCCCCAGGTCCAGATAATGTATCATATCAAATGCTCCAATTATTACCTATTAGAGCAAGGAAGGCATTATTAAACAGGTATAATGATATTTTTCGCAATCATACTACACCTGTTAGTTGGAATGAATTTTTTCTAATTCCCATTCTTAAAAATAAGCAGTTACCCACTGAGGTAAGTAATTATCGCGGTATAGTCCTCGGTTCGTGCCTCCGTAAAGTCTTTCTAAAGATCTTACTTCGAAGAATCCTATGGGTATTAGAATACTATAACTTGACGCCTCGATATCAATATGCCTTTTTTAAGGGACGCAGTACATCTGATGCATTTAATAGTTTTGTTATCGATTTACTATTAGCTCGTCATAGAAAACATAGTACCATAGCGGTTTTCCTTGATATTCAACGGGCTTATGATTCCGTACCTTTGAACATATTATGGGAAAAACTTGCAACTCTTAAGATTCCTGAGGGATTTATTAGCATTCTCAGACAACTTCTGACTTATCGAACACTCAGATTTAAATCAACACCTTATACAATCCAGCCCCGGCAGGTAAGTAATGGGTTGCCACAGGGCGATATTCTGAGTGGTATTCTTTTCGCTCTTTTCATGAAAGATTTCGAAACGGTCATTTTACGTCATGCTCGACTACAGGCGTATGCTGACGATTTTTTGCTTTATTATACACATGAAGATTCACAGCTCTGTAGACAACATACTAGTTTCACGCTTCATGAAGCTAGAACATGGTTAGAGGCCCATGGGTTAAATATTTCCATAGCGAAATGTCGAGCGATGATATTTACACATCACCGAACTTATGACCGATCGCCACTTGCTTTTGATCAGTATGAAATACCAGTGGTTAGTCACCATAAATATCTTCGGTTATTTATCGATCAAAAACTTACATGGAAACATCATTTTTTATATTTGCGTTCGAAGAGTGAACGGTATATTCAGGTAATACAAGCTGTAACCCGTAGGCAATTGGAGGGCGGATCCCGTTGTGGTGCTTTGTACAAAACCACTATTAGATCGATATTGGACTACGGATCACATATTTTTGACGTAGCATCGTATACTAACTTGAATATTCTTAACACTTATCAATATAAAGCAATACGCTCCTGTATTGGAGCTTTAAAGTCCACACCTACCAATGCACTTTTAGTTGAATCCTGCGAAGCTCCCTTACAAGTAGTTAGAAAAATACTTGCGACGAAATATTTACTTAAAAAGTTTTCTTTGACAAGTCATCCTTTAATTCCGAAGTTACAGTTACTCTCGGAGTATTATTCCGTACGGCGCCAGGGTTTACGCAGATTGCCCGTACTGTTTCATGCTTTTACTACATTGAAGTCAAAACAGTGTACATTAATACACAGTGTTAATTTAATACCCTATACCTTACCCTATCAGGTTTCTTATTTTAAGCCTCAAATAATATGGCCTATACGTAATGGCTCTACTAACGTTACTTGTCTGCAGGGGACCGAGATATGTCCTGTTAAAAGAGTGAAATTTTCTCATATTCCACGAAGCATAAACATTTTTACAGATGGGGCAAAGATCATTAATGGAGTTGGTTCCGCTTATTATATACCTTCTCTAAATGTTAAAGAACAATATGGTTCAGTTCTCTCTTAGCAGTGCTAGTGTGCAGTTGAGTGGACAGTCGCTGTGAAGACGTAGCGTGGACGGTATTGCGTAGTGATTCTACGAGTGTAATTCGTACGTTATGGGGGAGCAAAGTGGTGGTGAGGAGTCTCCTGATCCTTCAACCCTCACAGTTGCTCGGGAAGAGACAGTTCAAATGGACCAGGATGAGAATGATAGTCCAAGTGAGAATAGTGGCACAGTGAGTAAATCGAATACACCAAATGCGGTGGTGAATAAAGACCCAGGTGCTTCGATTTCGAAGACTGAGTCGCAGGAACTTTATCCTAGTACTCATTATGGACCTTTCATTATTTTTGTGGAGTCCACAGAAACAGGCAATGTCGGTAACATGCATCCTATGACCCTGGGTAGAGTTTTCTATGAGAAAAATATTCCAGGCATAAAATCAGTGGCCCGCAAGGGACGAAATAGGGTACAAATAGAATTTGTATATGCCGTACAGGCAAATTCATTTCTGAAGCACCCTTTATTAGTTGAGCTTAAGTTACGGGCATACATACCTAGCTCTAATGTATTGCGGGTAGGAGTTATCAGGGGAGTAGAGAAGACCTTGAAAGAGGATGCTATATTAAAGCACTTAAAGTCTCCTGCTGTTATAAAATCTGTAAAGCGTTTGAACCGTAGAATTGTAAACGAAGAAGGAACACCGTATGTCCCTACTGGATCTATAAAAGTGGTTTTTCGTGCGCAGAAACTTCCACAGTTTGTGTCATTATATCAGGTGCATTTAGAGGTGGAGCCATATGTTTTTGATCCAATCATCTGTAAAAAGTGCCAGCGGTACGGTCACGTTGATAAGCATTGCAGAGCGACAAGTCCCAGGTGTGAGAAATGTGCATTGCACCATACTACTGCGAACTCTACGGAAACTTTTCTGCAATGTGTGCATTGTCGCGGCACTCATTCAACTGGAGATGTTGACTGTCCAACTCACCAACAGCAAGTCCACATTAAAAAGATCATGAGCCATCAGAACTTATCGTTCAAGGACGCTGTACTAAAAGTCCAACCTAGTGAATATAATGTAGTAGACAATTCCCAAAATTTTCCCCCTTTAACTGGGGAGGAGCAGACTCCTACACAGTCGAATCCCCGTAAGAGAAAATTCACACAAGTAATTTTAAAATCACCGAGACCAGTACCAGCCCCAGGATATGATAAGGAAGGTTATCAAAATATGGTTCGAGAGATTCCCCGCATGGAGATGGCAGCTTCAAGAGTTACACCTGTTTCCAATGGCGCAAGCCGGCAGATGGAGGCACCTTTGGACGAACCTGTTGCCACGAGTAGCGCCTCAATGGAGCAACCGCTTTCGTCATTTCATAGGCAAAGAGAATATCTTCAAAGTTGTCTTTATCAATCTATTCAGCAATTGGTACAATTATTGGGTGATCACCCCGCGTTAGCTCATAATGTATTCCAGTTAAGGGACAGGGTTTGCAGTTTCATTCAATTCTATGATCAGAATCACTCAATGGAACGCTAGAAGTCTCATGAACAAGCGTCATGAGCTATTTAAATTAATTCAGGAAACAGTACCTCACTTTTTAGCTATACAAGAAATTTGGTTTAATCTTGAGACTCGCATTAAGTATCCTAATTACAAAGTTTTACGTAATGATGGACCCGGTTACGGTGGGGTTGCCTTTTTGGTCCACTCGTCCGTGACATATCGCATTCATTCGAATATTCAGGCCATACCCCATACATATGTTATAGGATTATATTATATGCATCTTTTACTTGTGAATATATACTGTCCTCCTGAATTTTCCATTACTGAGAGACAATGGAACCAATTCTTTCAACAATTTACTACCGAACCATATGTTTTTATCTTTGGGGACTTTAATCTTCATCACACACTGTGGGGAGGAAATTTGGATACACTTCAAGGTACACAGTTCCTTAATGCAGTAAATAACCATGCTTTTGCTATTTTGAATGATGGCTCTCCTACGCGTTTGACTGCGCCTTCTGCCCCTCCTAGCGCAGTAGATTTAACATTGTGTAAGCGAAATATGGTGTCTATCACTACATGGCATACTTTGAGTGATACTTATTCCAGTGATCATTTCTCTATTGTTATTTCTTATGGTGTAGGCAGACCATTTTCTCCACCGCACCATACATTTCAAAATAACATGATTCGATCTTTGAGGAGATTTAAACTGCAAATATATACCGCTTATATTGAGGATGCGTTACAAAAAATACCGGAAAATAATTTTTCATATCAAACTTTACTGCAGATTTTAACAGATTATCTTAATCTTCACCACCCTATCATCGCTTCACCCCCTTTATCTTCTAGGAAACCTGTGCATGTTAAGTGGTGGGACGAGGAATGTCATTTGCTGATTCAAACCCGCAAAGTACTTTTTCGACAATATAGGCAGCACGCAACATCTGAAAATTACTTCCGGCTCAAACGACACATAGCACAAACTCGCCGAATTTTCCATCAAAAACGTCGTGTCGCTTGGAGGGAGTTGATATCGTCCTTCACGCGTCAGGTTCCAATTGCAGACTTGTGGAATGCCATCAGGGCAATCACACGAGTTACGCAGCACTCCCCTGCCAAGACCATCCCAGGTCAGGTATTATCTGGTTTTCTTGTTAGAGAGACGCCAGATTTTGTTGTACCACAGTAAGTTTATTCCCAAGACCCACTAGACGCACGTTTTTTTCCGTATTGCTACAACCCTGCGATTATCAGGAATTAGAGGCAGTACTCCAATCGTGCTCAAATTCCTCCCCAGGTCCAGATAATGTATCATATCAAATGCTCCAATTATTACCTATTAGAGCAAGGAAGGCATTATTAAACAGGTATAATGATATTTTTCGCAATCATACTACACCTGTTAGTTGGAATGAATTTTTTCTAATTCCCATTCTTAAAAATAAGCAGTTACCCACTGAGGTAAGTAATTATCGCGGTATAGTCCTCGGTTCGTGCCTCCGTAAAGTCTTTCTAAAGATCTTACTTCGAAGAATCCTATGGGTATTAGAATACTATAACTTGGCGCCTCGATATCAATATGCCTTTTTTAAGGGACGCAGTACATCTGATGCATTTAATAGTTTTGTTATCGATTTACTATTAGCTCGTCATAGAAAACATAGTACCATAGCGGTTTTCCTTGATATTCAACGGGCTTATGACTCCGTACCTTTGAACATATTATGGGAAAAACTTGCAGCTCTTAAGATTCCTGAGGGATTTATTATCATTCTCAGACAACTTCTGACTTATCGCACACTCAGATTTAAATCGACACCTTATACAATCCAGCCCCGGCAGGTAAGTGATGGGTTGCCACAGGGCGATATTCTGAGTGGTATTCTTTTCGCTCTTTTCATGAAAGATTTCGAAACGGTCATTTTACGTCATGCTCGACTACAGGCGTATGCTGACGATTTTTTGCTTTATTATACACATGAAGATTCACAGCTTTGTAGACAACATATTAGTTTCACGCTTCATGAAGCTAGAACATGGTTAGAGGCCCATGGGTTAAATCTTTCCATAGCGAAATGTCGAGCGATGATATTTACACATCACCGAACTTATGACCGATCGCCACTTGCTTTTGATCAGTATGAAATACCAGTGGTTAGTCACCATAAGTATCTTGGGTTATTTATCGATCAAAAACTTACATGGAAACATCATTTTTTATATTTGCGTTCGAAGAGTGAACGGTATATTCAGGTCATACAAGCTGTAACACGTAGGCAATGGGGGGCAGATTCCGTTGTGGTGCTATCTTTGTACAAAACCACTATTAGATCGATATTGGACTACGGATCACATATTTTTGACTTGGCATCGTATACTAACTTGAATATTCTTAACACTTATCAATATAAAGCAATACGCTCCTGTATTGGAGCTTTAAAGTCCACACCTCCCAATGCACTTTTAGTCGAATCCTGCGAAGCTCCCTTACAAGTAGTTAGAAAAATACTTGCGACGAAATATTTACTTAAAAAGTTTTCTTTAACAAGTCATCCTTTAATTCCGAAGTTACAGTTACTCTCGGAGTATTATTCCGTACGGAGTCAGGGTTTACGCAGATTGCCCGTACTGTTTCATGCTTTTACTACATTGAAGTCGAAACAGTATACCTTATTACACAGTGTTAATTTAATACCCTATACTATACCCTATCAGGTTTCTTATTTTAAGCCTCAAATAATATGGCCTATACGTAATGGCTCTACTAACGTTACTTGTCTGCAGGGGACCGAGATTTGTCCTGTTAAACGAGTGAAATTTTCTAATATTCCCCGAAGCATAAACATTTTTACAGATGGGGCAAAGAACATTAATGGAGTTGGGTCCGCTTATTATATACCTTCTCTAAATGTTAAAGAACAATATGGTTTGCCTAGTGACTGTTCGATTTTTACGGCGGAGTTATTCGCTATACAGCAAGCTTTACTTTTTGTTCAGCGACAGGGATATACGCGAGCTACAATCTATACGGATTCGCTGAGTGCATTACAATCATTGGTTTCGTATGAGTTATCCTATAATTGGTATGTATACAATGTCAAGAGTCTCCTTTATATGCTTGACAACGTCGGTATTTACATAACTTTAGTATGGGTACCAGGTCATGTGGGTATCGAGGGCAATGAAAAAGCAGATTGTCTTGCAAAACAAGCTTCTCGTCTTCCTGTTCCGAATACTAATAATATTGTTCCAGCTTCTGATTATGTAGTTGTTATCCGACAGGAGGGGCGTCAAGAATGGCAGAATTTCTATAGACAGACTGCACAAGTCAAAGGTAACTTCTATTATCATTTACAACCAACACTATTAGTTAAACCTTGGTTTATACGAGGATCTTATACTAGACGACATATTATTAACATCATTCGGTTACGGTTTAATCATCCCCTTACAACACAATATCGACCACGTTTCCATTTAACGCAGGATACAAACTGTTTGTGTGGTACAAATATCCGTAATGGCGACTCCAACCACATTTTATTTGAATGTTCTTTATATGCTAACCCCCGTAAAAAACTTATGACTAATCTCAAGCGACTCAAGCAGGTTTTTCCAACCAGTGTTTCTTGTTTGCTCTGTAATCCTACAGTCGAGATTATTCGAGTGCTAAATTTGTTTCTAGATGAAGCCCATATCATGTTATAATTCTGTCTGTATTATAGGGTGAGAATTGCTCATGCTTTTGAAGGTTCCATTTGAGTGATTCCTCATATCATTAGTGTATTACTTGCGAGTGCTATTTTGGATTCTTCGTGTGGGTGAAGCTTTAGACGCAGTGTGATTGCAAGATTGGAAGTTTCCCGTATGAAACCAGTCTGCTCTAGCAAACTACGGTTGTTATGTGATATAGTGAAGTTCAGTGTTTTGTGTTTTTCTACTTGCAAGCTCAAGCATCAATTATTGAACTGAAGTTGTTCATTTATACTACTGTGTTTACATGAGTAAGCGAGTATTGACTGGGTGAAATGTCGTAGACACAGCCCACAAGCATCAGCAAGGAAGCAAGCAAGAAACCGACTTTCAACCTATTAGGTCGTGTTATGTACATTTAGTACAAGATGGCGGTAACTGGGAACGGGCGTGTTTTTGTACCTCCGACATATTACTTTCTTTTCTTAGTCTTTCTTGTGTATAGAAGTGTGTCGTATTGTGCTTTCATATCTACAACCATCCCTGAAGCAAGTGAAGTGTCGTGTGATTCAGTACTGCAATGGTGCTTCGCTGAACGGCATTATATTTTCTCTGCTTTGTCCGTCTCTGATCTCTCTGTGCTTCGCCATGCCCCTGTCTCTTCCAGCGAAAGGACGAAAGGTTGCCATGCTTCCTCACGTGCTGTGTTCGCCATCTTACTACTTCTTTCCGGTGACGTTCATTTAAATCCAGGACCACTTAATGTTTATTATCAGAATACCCAGAGTCTGAAAAACAAATTAACTGACTGTGTACTCAGTGAACCTGAATTTAGTGAGTTTGATATCTTACGTTTCACTGAAACTTGGTTACCTGATTTTGTCTCGGACAGTGAACTTCCATTCTCGTCTAACTTTTCAGTGTTCCGTAAAAACAGAGGTACCGGTAAGCGTGGGGGTGGTGTAATGATTGCAGTAAGTAATAAACTTAAAGCCCGTCACAGGCCCGACCTAGAAACTGAATGTGAGATAACCTGGGTTGAAATTACGATCCCCAGAAGTAATAACTTGTTAGTTGGCTGCTTCTACCGCCCACCCTCCGGTGATATCACAGCATTAGAAAATTGCTTTAATTCAACGGTTTTGGCCCTAAATAAATCCAACGATATTGTGCTAATTGGTGATTTCAATTCGCACATATCCTGGCAATCTACAACCACTGGAACAGTAACCGACCCTGTGGACTCATTTATTTTGTCTCATTTCATAAACGGTCTTAATTTACATCAGTTCTGCTTAAAACCCACTAGAAATTTGGCAACATTGGACCTCCTCTTCTCTACAGTAACTAGTGTTAGTGTATCTGTTGGCAGAAACATTCTTAGCGCTGACCACGACTCAATCGAGGCTACCCTCAGCCTACCTGCTTGTCAACATAAAGACTTCCCACCCTCTGCGAGGTGAACATTTCCGCTCTGGAGTAAAGTGGACTGGCTAGTCGTCAACCAGGACTTGTCATCCCTCCCTTGGTGCTGGTTATCAGCTGAGCGTGACGTCAATAGTGCGGTTTCCCTGTTTGAGGATTTGATATTTACCACCATTAAACAGCATGTACCTTTTTCCAAACCCAGAACGCACAAATATCCCCCCTGGCTGAGTGCCGAAACTAAATTGCTACTAAAGAACAAAACCCGTGCGTGGTCACTCTGGAAGTCTATCCCCAATTCACACACGTATAATACTTTTAAACACCTCAGGAAAATCTCAAAATCACATCTTAAAAGTGACTACAACCGGCACATCACTTCTATAGCTGGAAACCTTTAAAACAACCCTAAAAAGTTCTGGACCCTAATTTCGTCACGCAGAAAGTCACCCCGGATACCACTGAATCTTAAACTACATAGTGATGATCTCCCAACTGAATTAAGGTCTCAAAAATTCAATGAGTACTTTCACTCTACCTTTAGCCCTCCTGTACCTATCACAGAACTACCACAGATCAATAGTGTTTGCAGTTACTCACTGTCACAAATATCAACGACCCCTAACGAAGTACAAAATATTCTCAATAGTCTCCCAACAAACTGCTCCACCGGGCCCAATGATATTAGCCCTATATTCCTCAAAAATACTTCTGCATCTCTCTGTGCACCGTTATCTACAATTTTAAACCTGTGTATGGCTACTGGTACATTCCCCGACAGCTGGAAACAAGCTGATATCACACCTATTTTCAAATCTGGCAACAAATATGATATCTCATCATACCGCCCAATATCTATCGTTCCAATACTATCCTCTGTCCTCGAAAGAATAATCCACTGCCGACTCCTCTTTTTCACACAGCCGTACATATCTGAAGAACAACACGGATTCACTCCCGGAAAATCATGCCTCACTAACCTCACTGTTCTCAATCACCACATCATTTCAGCAATGGAAAATAAATCTCAGTTTGATGCAATCTATATAGATCTGGCCAAGGCATTCGACTCAGTAGATCATGCACTTCTTCTTCATAAGCTCGCTACCAGATTTAATATCCATGGCCCCGTCTTGTCATTGATCACAAGTTTCCTCTCCGGCAGAAAACAAAGAGTGGTACTCCCTGAATCTGCCTCATCATGGTTATCTGTGTTATCAGGAGTATCTCAGGGCAGTATTCTGGGACCCCTACTCTTTGTTCTCTATATTCATGACATAATTTTTTGCACACAAAATAGTCAGTGTTCCCTCCTCTTGTACGCCGACGACCTGAAAATCCTAAGAGAAGTGTCCACGCCTGATGACTGTGACGAATTACAGACTGTTCTCAATTCGTGTGGTGACTGGTTTAAGAAATGGAATCTTTCTCCCAATTTTAAGAAGTGCAATACCATCTCCTTTTCATTGCTAAAGCAGGGAATGAACACTGCATATACCATCTACGGAAATACATTGCAATCGGCTTCTCAGGTAAGAGACCTAGGTGTTATAATAGACTGTAAACTAACCTTCTCTGCTCACATTCACTCCATAAAATCCCGTGCTATGCGTACTCTAGGCATTCTTTACAGGTTTACTGAAATTAATTATATTAACGCCTTAAAATTATACTTTGTCTCGTATGTTCTCCCCATTATTGACTTTTGTTCCCCTATTTGGTCCTCATCTGCAATCACAAACATATCTCAACTAAATAGTATTTTTAACTTTTTCACTTTCATTGTTAAGACTCGTAATCCTGTTTTTAAGAACAAAACTAAATCTGACATTATGAACTACCTGGGTATACTTGACCTGAGAAGCCGTTTACAGTTCTCTGATCTATGTTACCTTCACAAAATAATCAATGGCTACACCATTCCAGCGTACTTCCCTATACACGTTCCTCCCCGCCCTACACGCAACCGGCGCACCCATCATGTGTCCCATCCGCGCCTAACCTTACAACAACGCTCTATCTTCCACTGTCTCCCTACTCTTGGTAATTCACTACCCGATATCAACATATTCACACCTTTCGCATCCTTCAAACAAAAAATTAAAAGATTCCTTTGAAGTCCTCTCCAGGTTTTCACTTTCTTCCGTCCCTCCAACCCTTGACCTTTCTTCTTCCTAATTTCTGAAACCGACACGTGCCAGTTACCGTTGTCATTGTTGTTACATTGTTACTGTTAAAATTGTTAATTATTGTTGCTACTTAATATTGTTGTTTATACCTCTGTTATCTTTTATACTCATTTAAACTTATTATTATTATTAGTGTAAAATGGCCCTTCATAGGCTGTATCTAATAATTAAGTAAATAAATAAATAAATAAATAAATAAAAATAAATGTTGAAGAGATGTTAAGTACAGAACAAAAATGGCCAACCAGACACCAGTGGGATCCGAACCCACAACCTCCCTAATAGGTTTAAAGTCGGTTTTGATTACAATGCGGTTGTGAAAATTCAATATTCAAAAGACATTCACTCACCTCAGACATATTTTTTGTTTCTGTAAGTTGCTTTACGTCGCACCGACACAGGTAGGACTTATGGCGACGATGGGACAGGAAATGGCTGGGAGTGGGAAGGAAGCGTCCGTGGCCTTAATTAAGGTACAGCCCCAACATTTGCCTGGAGTGAAAATGGGAATCCATGGAATAACATCTTCAAGGCTGCCGACAGTGGAGTTCGAATCCACTATCTCCTGGATGTAAGCTCACAGCTGCGCGCCCTTAACCTCACGGCCAACTCGCCCAGTCGTACGAGTGTAACAGTCTTCCTGAATATTGGCAGGAAGTGGCTGGGGAGTTACGTAACTTTCTTCTTTAGCATGCCATTCCTCTGTTTCATAAATTTTCCGATACTACTGGTATGTATCACACTGGTTCATTATAGCATTTGAGCTATTCAATCCTTACTCTGAGCCACTGATTGGAATGAGACGTGTGCATATTTAACGAAATAATGGCAGAGAAGTGTTCACGGCTGTCTGCGCCCGGGTCATTCCAGCTCTGGAACTTGGGACTGTTACATCAGCACCGTAGTACTGTTCGTTAAATGTGAGAAAATGTGCAGTTTTTCATTTGATCGAGTATTTTATATGATAACATTGCTTTCAATTGCTACATTCCTACTGACGTTTTTGTAATTACCTATCTTGACTTTAGTTAGGAAAACCACAAAGTCAGTCTTTCTGAGAATTTCGTAGCGAAGCATGGGTACATCAGCTAGTATTGTATATAAATAATTATGTGATATGTTATTATTAGTAGCATTGTTATTTGATCCATTTTTAATAATAGATTTTAAAAGTTTTATTCTTGCTTAATTGTTTACTTTTTATACGTTTTACATGTGAATTTTTGTGAGTATAGATTTTAGAGGCTTAAATAGTAAAGTATATTTGCAGTTTTTAATATTATTTATCAAGGTGACTTGGAATTACCCGGGTCGAGTTGCGAATCAGGGACCTCCATCGCTGCCTGTCTCTCCAACACTCTTCTCCTTTTTTAAGTACATTTTCTGGTTTTCCTTCCCCTTCGTCTATGCACTTCCATGCTGAATCTGTCCACTTCTTTCGAGGTCTTCCTCGTGGTCTTTTTCCTGTTAACTTCTCTGAGGAAGCTTTTTTGGCACTCTCTCTTCTCTCATTCTCATCTTGTGCCCATACCACTTTAGCTTTGTTGTTTTTATCTTGTCTTGAAGTTTCAAGATTCCTGTCCTTTTCGTAATTACTTCATTTCTAATTCTATCCTTTCTGTACTGGCGTAGGGATGTGGCGACCCCATCGCCCAGTGGGAAACCACTGCAGTCAGCCACCCGAGTATTGGCGGGAATACCACAGCTATTCGGGGGGTATGGGGGAAATGCCTACTCCCAGCCCTGACCAACTAGGGTGAACATTATCTTGGCAGAAGGTATAAAATGCCCTCTGGGGCTCATTACCTCAGTTGTAACAACGCTACCGATATTGCGGTAGCCCAGCTTTACTTCGGCTTGTGAAGTAACCATGGAGCACATGATAATCTCTACTTTACCCCAGGGGGTTAATCCCCCGTCGACCTCGGTCGACGCAAGCAGGTTGTCGGATTCTGGGGAACCTGTATCGTGTGCGGAGGGAGAGTCGGAGCTCCCCAATACCTCAATATCCACAATACGCCGGTCACAAAAGATCAGACCCAAGAGAACTTTTAAATTGGGAACCATCAACATACAGACCATGATCAGAGTGGGGAAACTGAAACAAGTCCTAGATGCAATGAGAGAACATGGAATCGGCATACTGGCTCTACAGGAAATGAGATTCAGAGATGAAGATACGGTGGAATCAGAAGGATATGTAATTTTGAAGGGAAAACTGGGTATCAAGATGAAGCAACAGCCGTTTATGTTTGGTACGGCGTTTATAGTAGACCAAAGCTTCTTGGGTTGTGTCATTGACTGGAAGGGTGTGAATGAGAGACTGTCATACTTGATGATGAAAATTGGCAATAAAACTTTGTGATAGTACATATATCACACCCCCGAATTATATGTAGAAGGTAGAGATATTATTGTCAGTATTCGATTTATTATTATTATTATTATTATTATTATTATTATTATTATTATTATTATTTCATTTGTATACTTTGCCATTTATATTGGTAAGCTGGAAGATATCCACATATGTAGGTATGAGTAATTTGTTTTGCACCAGTGGGAAAACATTGCTGTAATAACTCTGGTAATTTGAATGAGTCATATGGCTACCCTAGTGTCTGTTGTGATATACTTGTGTCAGGAAATTCCATTAGTCATGTATATATCCCAGCCTGATGGGATGAGCTTGTTGTTGTACCAGGGAAATTTGATGATTCATGTAAAACTCCCGAGTGTTTGTTTATAACTTGGGAGAAAGAAAAGGTTCACTCATGATTGGCTGGCAAGCACCAATCCAGACGTATCATCTGAGAGGAGGGGGATGTTGATGTCTATAAAGGTTGATCATACGGCGGCAACCACGGACATTGTAAAGGAACATTGTAAGGGTGATTGTAAAGGTGAAGGTAAAGAAACGAGAAGGAAGATAACTACAAGCAGTAAGACTGTACGGGAAGGAATTGGTGCTGATACACGGTACTGGAGTGACACGGCTGCAATGGACTGGACTTCAAACGTTCGTGGAGCGTAGTCTTGTTATGTTTGTGGAAAGTGGCTGATTGTGGAGAGTGCTTGCGCATTAAGTATTGTAGCACTTGTGGCGGTCTAGCATTATATGTTGGTGAAAGCTATCTCAGACTTTCCATAAATTTATATGTTGAGGATCGACAGACGTGTGTATATATCTTTACAACAAGTGTTAAAATATGTGAACACAGTAGTACAAGGTACAGTATCTGTGCGATGTGATAACTGCCGATTATGAGAATCGGTAAATCGAATTGATATAGAGACAGTGAAGGGTGTTTATCTTCATACATGTACATTGTTCATCGGGCCATCTACAAATGGTAGCTTAGTTCTCGCTTTCGTTTTCCCACGGTTTTTATTATTGTTGTTGTTGTAAATATGGAGTCTTCCAGCAATATTTTATGTGTGTATTATATGTATAATGTTGTATGTTGATGAGGTGCTCATGCACGGAATTTGTTAAGAATATAGGTAGCTATTTTAGAATCAGTGTTATTGATGAACCTAGGTGCAGTTCCTACCTAATTAGTCGTTTTCAGGAGGTTAGGTAAGGCCTGCAGCAGATGTACCAGTACGCAGCATTATGTACACGCCCTGGGATATAAAGTCTATCATGCTCTTATCTAAATTCGAGGGATCCATTCTGGTGAACTCTGGCGCCCATACTACGGACATTTCGGTTAACTATGCTTATTAATTTTATTAAGTTTTTGAGTAATTTTATTTATATATTTTTATTTATTTATTAGTATTATATCATCAAAAAAGTTACAATTGGCTTCCCAACGTGTGGCTGAATGATTGGTGCATCTGTTAGGCTTATAAGCGTAGGTGCACTTGTCAGGTGTGGTTGGAATTCTGCAAACTATGTCAGTGAAGTGTTTTATATGTACGTGATATGTATGCTGGAGTATGAAGAAATGTTGTAGCGAGTCCAGTATCATAAAATTGAGAAATAGAGAGGTTGTTAAAGTTGTGGGTACTATGAATCAGGATAAGAAAAATCAAAAGAATTCCACCACATCGAGTTTATCTAATTTAAGTGAGAATAGCGAAATGGCTGATAGTAGGAAAGATCAATCGGTAACGATAGGTGAGGAACCGAGTAACCCGTCTCAAATTCAGAATGTAGGGGATCAAGAGGAGGCTTCCATTCGTAGTATGCTTCAGTTGCTTCTTAGTAAGAACGAAGAGTTGAAGGGTGAATTGTACAGTAAGATGGATAGTCAGAGTAATGAATTAAATTCATTGAGTGTTGAATTAAATGCCGTTAACAGTAAAATCGATAATAATAATGTTGAATTGTCCAGTAAACTCGATAATAATAGTATTGAATTATCCAGTAAGATTGATAGTCAGAGCAAAGAGTTGAAGAGTGAATTGAGTTTTTTAAGTAATGAAATATACAGTATTAATAGTGAATTAAATTCAGTTAGTACGGAATTGTCCAGTAAAATTGAGAATCAGAGTAAGAAGTTAAATTCAGTGAGTGTTGAATTGTCTAGTAAAATTGATAGTTTAAGCAGTGCTGTGAATGGCAGAATAGATGAATTAAACCAAAAGTTTGACCATCAAAGCAGGGAAATTCAGGAAGTCAATAATAAGGTTGAAGCTCAACGCTTGGAATTGACTGAGAAAATCGAATGCCGATTTAATGTTGTTAGGAAGGAATTTGTTGAAAACAGCAAGGAATGTGATAAGAGAATAAAAATAGTGGAAGATAAAGTCGAAGAAATAGATAGAATTAAATCCAATCAGAACGTTTTAGCGAAGCGTATAGATGAGAAGGATGAGAAATTGGAGAAAGACCTGAAGTCGGTAAAAGATGACCTCAAGTCAGTAGAAGGAAATACCAGAATTGTAGTTGAAGAAGGAATTAAAGCATGTCATGTAAAGTTAAGGCAGGAGATCAGTCAAATCCAAGTAGGTAGCAGCATATGTAATAGGTACGTATCTTGTACGAAGGACTCTGAATTACCCAAGTTTAATGGTCGGCAGTTTAATCCGATGGAATTCTTGAAAACGGTGGAGAAACGGTTTTCCAAGAATCTTGACGATGGTTTGATTGATTGGAGTATGGTTGATGAGCTGTTGGATGTTGCATTTGTTGGAGAAGCGAGATCTTGGTTTCAAGTTTACAGACAGGGTATTTCGAGTTTAGAGGAATTTAGGGAGAAATTTAGTTCTAAATTTTGGAGTGAAGCTATTCAGGGAAGGGAAAGGGATCGCGTGCTATCTGGTAAATATAGGCCTCAGGAAGGTGTGTCTATGACGGAATATTTCTTAGCGCATGTTCTGATCAGCCAGAATATTGAAGGTCTAGCATCCGAGAGAGATACAGTCCGCCAGATGTTGAGGCATTTTCCTGAGAAGGTCGGATTAGCTGCATGTATGCAGAATATTGTTACGATTAAGGAATTAGAGCAGTTGTTAGAGAGGTTTGATGCTTTGGAAGGGCAAGGGAGGATTAGGCAAAGTGAAGGTAGGAATTACGGGGATAATGGGAGACAAGGTAATCAGGTAACGGGAGATAGGAATAATCAGAATTTCAGTCATTCTAGGCAAGGGAATCAGGGTGGTAATTCCGGAAGGGAAAACAGACACTCTAATCAAGGAGGTAATCACCAGGAATATTATGCCAGAAGACCTAATCAAGGGGAATCAGAAAGTAGGGGGCGTACGGATCAAAGACCGCCAGATCAAGTGCCGAGACATGATAATAGTGAACAGTCCACGTCAAGTAATTTAAACCGGAATCGGACTTCTTAGTTGGGTCAGATAGGCAGTCCGATACCGAAATTCCTATTCACGTGATGAAACAGGTAAGTTACAAGGTAGACGTGAAAGAGGAATTATTGTATGACCATGTGTTTTGTGTTCAGGGAGATTTTGAGAATAGGGGGCGTGATGAAGGTACGGAAGCTGTGTCGGATGTCTTACTTTGTGCTAATGGTGATGGTAATAGGGGTGTTGCGATCGATAATCTTGTGGAAGTTTCTGAAATTGAAAGTGAAGTTTTTTGTGAAGTTGATGAAGGTTGTTTAGTAAGTGAAGAGTGTTCACGGAGTATACATCATGAGGATGTTTTTGTTGATTTAAGTGTACGTGAGGAGAGTAAAGTTAGGTCCATTATGTGTGAAAATGGTGACTTTGAGATTAATGAAACTTCTGATAAGAGAGTCGAAAGTAGCAGTGTTGTTGGCATGAAAGTGGTGCAAGTAGGAGCTGATATGGAAGGTGGTGAAGATGACTTGATTGTTGAGTCATTAAGTAGTAATGACAGCAATTTCGAAGTGTATTATGGTAAGAATTTCTGTAATCGAGTGAGCGTGAGTGAGAATGAAGTGAGTATGTTTGACAAGCGAATGCGTAATGTTTTATTTATTTCTGAAACTTGTGTGAATGATTTGAATGACGTGCTGTGTGATATCGATGTGGAATGTGTGAAAAAGTACCGTACGTGATCTGTTTGCTTGCATTAATTATGGTTTTTTGGAAGAGTAAACGTAGTGAGATTCCCGCGCATTTCAGAAATTGGGATTTCTATGTTCCGAATGAAAGCTTGTATGATTCTTGTGTGACTGGATGGTACGAATCTTTGTGTGTGAGATAGAGTGTATTCTAGAAGTAGTTAGTTTTATTACGGTACGTATTCCTCGTCTATCGATGCCAGTGTTAAGTTAATATGTAAGTTTTTTCAATTGTATCAGGGTCCGTATACGGTGGACAGTAGAATAGGCAAGTGTGCTTATAGGCTCCTAACCACTGACAACAAGGTTCTTGGAACATTTAATATCTATAGCCTTCGCAGATATAAGAGATAGGATCTGCACCTTGGATGTATATATTATCAATTATGAGTTATGTGTACAGTAGTAAGAAGGGATTGTATTCAATGGTATATGAAACAATCGGAGTTGTGTGTATATAGCCATACTATGATTATTATTATTATTATTATTATTATTATTGTTGTTGTTGTTCGGACAAATTGTATTTCGTGTGTGCGAATACAATGCAGTAGTCGCAATGTATATATCATTATTACAGTAAATTATGTGTTCAGTTATGTCATTATAAGGTTATGTATGAAGTTCTGTTTTATGGTGAATCATAATATGTGATATCATCGATTCACCAAGGGGGCGTTATGTGATAGTACATATATCACACCCCCGAATTATATGTAGAAGGTAGAGATATTATTGTCAGTATTCGATTTATTATTATTATTATTATTATTATTATTATTATTATTATTATTATTATTATTATTATTATTATTATTATTATTATTATTATTATTATTATTATTATTTCATTTGTATACTTTGCCATTTATATTGGTAAGCTGGAAGATATCCACATATGTAGGTATGAGTAATTTGTTTTGCACGAGTGGGAAAACATTGCTGTAATAACTCTGGTAATTTGAATGAGTCATATGGCTACCCCAGTGTCTGTTTTGATGTACTTGTGTCAGGAAATTCCATTAGTCATGTATATATCCCAGCCTGATGGGATGAGCTTGTTGTTGTACCAGGGAAATTTGATGATTCATGTAAAACTCCCGAGTGTTTGTTTATAACTTGGGAGAAAGAAGAGGTTCACTCATGATTGGCTGGCAAGCACCAATCCAGACGTATCATCTGAGAGGAGGGGGATGTTGATGTCTATAAAGGTTGATCATACGGCGGCAACCACGGACATTGTAAAGGAACATTGTAAGGGTGATTGTAAAGGTGAAGGTAAAGAAACGAGAAGGAAGATAACTACAAGCAGTAAGACTGTACGGGAAGGAATTGGTGCTGATACACGGTACTGGAGTGACACGGCTGCAATGGACTGGACTTCAAACGTTCGTGGAGCGTAGTCTTGTTATGTTTGTGGAAAGTGGATGATTGTGGAGAGTGCTTGCGCATTAAGTATTGTAGCACTTGTGGCGGCCTAGCATTATATGTTGGTGAAAGCTATCTCAGACTTTCCATAAATTTATATGTTGAGGATCGACAGACGTGTGTATATATCTTTACAACAAGTGTTAAAATATGTGAACACGGTACAAGGTACAGTTTCTGTGTGATGTGATAACTGCCGATTATGAGAATCGGTAAATCGAATTGATATAGAGACAGTGAAGGGTGTTTATCTTCATACATGTACATTGTTCATCGGGCCATCTACAAATGGTAGCTTAGTTCTCGCTTTCGTTTTCCCACGGTTTTTATTATTGTTGTTGTTGTAAATATGGAGTCTTCCAGCAATATTTTATGTGTGTATTATATGTATAATGTTGTATGTTGATGAGGTGCTCATGCACGGAATTTGTTAAGAATATAGGTAGCTATTTTAGAATCAGTGTTATTGATGAACCTAGGTGCAGTTCCTACCTAATTAGTCGTTTTCAGGAGGTTAGGTAAGGCCTGCAGCAGATGTACCAGTACGCAGCATTATGTACACGCCCTGCGATATAAAGTCTATCATGCTCTTATCTAAATTCGAGGGATACATTCTGGTGAACTCTGGCGCCCATACTACGGACATTTCGGTTAACTATGCTTATTAATTTTATTAAGTTCTTGAGTAATTTTATTTATATATTTTTATTTATTTATTATTATTATTATCATCAAAAAAGTTACAACTTATACACTTGTCAATGCACATGCCGCCACAAATGATAAGAACAAAACAGACAAGGCAGGGACAGAGAACTTCTGGAACGCACTGGATAAGGTAGTAACGAAAGCAAACAAGAGAGGTGTCACGATCTTGCTGGGGGATTTCAGTGCATAGCTAGGCACTGAAAGGAGATTCAAAGGCCCTGTAGGGGATTACCCTGCACACCAGAGAACAAATAAGAATGGAGAAAGGCTGGCGAACTTGTGCAAAAGACACAAGATGAGAATCAGGACCACACACTACAAAGCCAAGGCGAGTAAAAAGACAACCTGGGTAAGTCCGGGCAATAGAATTGGTGAAAGGCAGATAGACCACGTAGCGATCCGAGACAAAAACAATGCAGAGATCATGAACATCAAAGTCAGGAAAAACAGCAGAATGGAGTCTGACCACTATCTTACTGAAATCAAATGTAGATGGATACCAAACAGAACTAGGAGAAACACGAACACAAACTCACACCAGATCGACAGAGAACTGCTGAACAAAAACCAAAATCAGTACATGAAGAACCTGACAGTGGAGAGTAAATGGGAAAACTCAAAGGATAAGGTTAGAGAAGAATCCAAACGATTGGCCACTAATAACAAGAGAAGGAAGCATGAGTGGTGGACAGAAGAATGTGAAGAGGCGGTAGAGTACAGGAGGAAGATGTGGGTAAGACTACCAAGAAGGAAGAGGACCTGTCAACTTTTGAGACAGCGAACTTATCATTTTACTCGATTTGTTGTTAAATAACCAAACTGCATCAACACAAGACATTGAGTTACTAAAGACTTACACTGTAACATATCTCTACACCTAGTACAAATAGGTTACTGTTTCCAATTTGATAATAGGTGAACTCATTTTAATACATGTCAGTTTTTACCAAAATGCACAATTGCCTTTAAACGCCTAGTAGTTATAAAAATTTTCAAAGATTGAATTTTTTTTAACTGGATGCTAATTCAGCATTTTGTAATATTTAAAGAACCTGACAAAAGCTTTAACTTTAGTCAAAAATTGTATAGAAGTAATAAGTCATAATATGTTGCATATAGTATGCTACCAATTTTAATCTTAAGTTTTAAGGAGTGCACCAAAAGTTTTTAATAGTTATGTAAGAATATGGTCAATTTATATATATATTTATGTTGTATGTCATGTTAATATTGCACTTAAGCCTTGTCACAAAGTTTCCTATGGCTGATGATGACATACAAATAATGCCGAAACCGGTCCCAATTTTTTTGAAAGGTAATAAATTCGCGACGTGTTAATGACGTCACATTGTATTTGTATTGAAAAGGTGGACATAATTATACTCAGTTTATAGTGTGAAGGGTTATGAAATGAGAGAACCTTTTGTGAAAGGACAAGATGACGAGTTGAAAATAGGAGAAAAAGATGTATGCGAGGAAATGGCAAGATATTTCAAAGATCTACTGAACACAAAAGCACCCACAGGGAGTATTACTCTACAGTATAGCAGAGACATCAACCAAGGACGAGCACCCACCAAAACAGAAGTTGTGAAGGCAATCAAGGATCTCAAGAACAACAAAGCGGCAGGTAATGATGGTATATGCGCCGAGGAGATCAAATGGGGTGGTCCTGCAATGGAAGAAAGCATGTACAGAATAATAATGGACATCTGGATAAATAAGAAGATACCTAGCGACTGAAAAGAAGCCATAATTATACCAGTGCATAAGAAAGGAGACAAAAGAATACTGGATAACTACAGAGGTGTCTCACTGCTAAATATTGGGTACAAGATACTCTCGAGATTATTGCTGAACAGAGTGGAAGCACAGCTTGAATCAGCCACAGGAGAATACCAGGGTGGTTTCCGAAAGGGAGAAACTGCGTAGAACAGATCTTTGGACTCAAGAGAATCATAGAACACAGACACAGGAAAGGAAAAGACCAATAGTTACATTTGTAGACTTCGCAAAAGCCTACGATTCAATAGACAGGAACACATTACTGAACATCCTACGCGACAGAGGATTGGATTCTACAACACATGCATTGGTGGGGAAACATTGAAGGGTACAACTGCTAGAGTAAGATACCGGAGTATGTTGTCAGACAGCTTTGAAATTAAGACAGGAGTCCGACAAGGGGATAGGCTGTCGCCAATATTATTTAACCCAGTTTTGGATGAAGTGGTGAAGCAGTGGAGACAGTTGAATAGAACCATGGGAATTGAAGGTGTACAGATTGGATATAAGATCAAAAACAATGTATAGTGGATTGCCTTGCCTTCGCAGATGATATGGCGTTGTTACATGAGAAGGAAGAAGAAGCAAAGTTGGCACTAGCAAACATGAGAAGGAAGAAGAAGCAAAGTTGGCACTAGCAAATCTATCTGAGACTGAAGCAAAGGTTGGTCTGAAAATAGCCTACAACAAGACGAAGGTACTGAATATGAAGACCGATTGGAATGTAAAAGGCCAAGTGGTAGAGAGAGTCGACAGCTTCCGGTACCTACGTGAGAACATCACGGGTAAAATACAAAGCAACAAAAGTACCACAGACAGAGCTCAACTGCTGCTGAAACTACGATATGCAGCCATGACTACATATGGAAAGAAGAACGTCTCGAGGAACGCCAAACTGCGACACTACATGATAACCATCAGGAATGCTGCATTATATGCAACTGAAACGCTGACATTGGGCAAGAGAGCTTGCATACAATTGGAGAAGGACGAAAGAAGAATCTTGAGACATGTATGGGACACCAAAAAGCAAGGTGAAATCTGGGTACACAGATCAAGGCAGGAATTATATGCGAGTATAGAACCAATCTCGAGTGTGATAAGAAAGAGAAGGTTAGGATTTGTTGGACATCTCATGAGGATGGATGACAGTAGGCTGACAAAGAAGATATGGAATGCAACCTGCTTAACTGGAAATAAGTGGATGAAGGAAGTCAGAGAAGATTGGGAGACTATTGGCATAAAGGAAAAATATCCACTGATGACAGTACAGGGTAGGTCCAAATACAAAAAGCTCGTGGAAGGTCACAGATGGACAGACACCAGGATCCAGATTCAGATCACAGAAGCCGAGGGAAAGAGGAGGAGTGAGAGAATGAAGAGGTATTGGGAAGAAAGAAGACGTACCGAAGAAGTCACTCGTGATCCTCAGGGGTCGTAACGAACCTAATATAATAATAATCCTTTCTGTTCTTACCCTCGATACTTCTTAGGAATTTCATCTCCACTGCATGTATTCTACTCTCCTCTCATTTTCTTTTAGTCCATGATCCAGCTGCATACGTTAGTATGAGTTCGTAGTAGGTTGAATATAATACTTTCTTACATTTATTCGGGACATCTTGGTTCCACAAAATACCCCTTACACTCTGGTAGAAGCTGTTTGCTTGTTGTATTCTTTTCCCAATTTCCTCGGTTATCTTTCCACCTTCTGTGATCACACTTCCCAAGTACTTGAAACTATTAACCACTTCCAGAATTTTACCATTCAGTTTTATATTTCCTCTTCCTTCCTTCCTCTTGTCATCACTATTGTTTTACTTTTCTCTGTGCTTAATTTCGTCCCAAATATTTTTATCTCTTGATTCCATATATCTACTTGTTTTTGCACTTCTGTTTCATTCTCACCCCATATCACTACATCATCTGCAAACAACATGGCTTTTGCTGCCTGTCTTCCAAATCTCTGTTTAATGTTCTTATGAATTTCATCCATGACTATGATGAATAGTATGGGGGGTAGTAAATTTCCCTTTTGGAGACCAGTTTCAACTTTAAATCATTTTGTTTTTCCTATACTAGTCTTCACACTACTAACACAATTTTTGTACATAGCTTTTATCATTTGCACTTCCACTCTGTTAACTTGTTTTTTCCTTAATGTGTCACATACCAACAATCAATCAATCAATCAATCAATCAATCAATCAATCAATCAATCAATCAATCAATCAATCAATCAATCAATACTGATCTGCATTTAGGGCAGTCGCCCAGGTGGCAGATTCCCCATCTGTTGCTTTCCTAGCCTTTTCCTAAATGATTTCAAAGAAATTGGAAATTTATTGAACATCTCCCTTGGTAAGTTATTCCAATCCCTAACTCCCCTTCCTATAAATGAATATTTGCCCCAGTATGTCCTCTTGAATTCCAACTTTATCTTCATATTGTGATCTTTCCTACTTTTATAAACGCCATTCAAACTTATTCGTCTACTAATGTCATTCCACGCCATCTCTCCGCTGACAGCTCGGAACATACCACTTAATGTAATAGACAAGAAAAATGTTCCACCGATCAATACTACCGTATTTATTGTGAGTGAATTATTGCACTAGTACCGGTTTCGGCCTTTCTTGGCCATCATCAGCTAGCACACAATATTTACAGTCGTTAGACAAAATTACAAAGATGTTACGTTAGAGCATCCGGATGTCTAATGAAAAATGAAAGTAAAATATATTGCAATATGTTGCGTTAAAATATCTCTCATTAAAAGTGGTGATGGTTATAATAAACTAAAACCTATTGAGTGAGCATGGACATGAGTACATAAACACATTAAAATATATAGGCCACATAATAGGACACTAAAAATATAGCACATTAAACACATTAAAACATGGTATACTTTAAAAACGTCTATTAAAATTTGAGTTCATGTTGCGTAGCATTCATTCTTCAATCCTCTTGTAGTTCTTGTGTTGATTAAGTTGTATTAGGTGATCAATCAGAATGTTCTATGGCTGATATACTTTGTATTGATATGTTATAAGTACTCTTGTCATTAAAATTTAAAAATTGAGTACTGTGCAATTCAACTGTTGATGTAGTCCAGTAAGATTTATATATACAGCGAGACAGGGTTTGATTTTAGAGCAGTTGGTGGCGACACCTCTCTCGTCTATGCACGTTGTATGGTTGTTATTATTGTTGCTGTGGAGGTCACGTTGCAGTTGCTCACAATCTTGTAACTTATTTATCACTCTATAGAGAATAACATCATCCGCAAAAAGCCTTACCTCTGATTCCACTCCTTTACTCATATCATTCATATATATAAGAAAACATAAAGGTCCGATAATACTGCCTTGAGGAATTCCCCTCTTATATGCACTCTCCTTTACATCCTTACTACAACCCCTAAACACCCTCATAACCATGTGCAGAGATCTGTACCCTTTATTTACAATCCCATTTATGTGATTACCCCAATGAAGATCTTTCCTTATATTAACACCTAGATACTTACAATGATCCCCAAAAGGAACTTTCACCCCATCACCGCAGTAATTAAAACTGAGAGGACTTTTCCTATTTGTGAAACTCATAACCTGACTTTTAACCCCATTTATCAACATACCATTGCCTGCTGTCCATCCATTTTCGAGGTCACATTGCAGTTGCTCACAATCTTGTAACTTATTTATCACTCTATAGAGAATAACATCATCCGCAAAAAGCCTTACCTCTGATTCCACTCCTTTACTCATATCATTCATATATATAAGAAAACATAAAGGTCCGATAATACTGCCTTGAGGAATTCCCCTCTTAATTATTACAGGGTCAGAGAAAGCTTCACCGGGTGAGTTGGCCGTGCGCGTAGAGGCGCGCGGTTGTGACCTTGCATCCGGGAGATAGTAGGTTCGAATCCCACTATCGGCAGCCCTGAAAATGGTTTTCCGTGGTTTCCCATTTTCACACCAGGCAAATGCTGGGGCTGTACCTTAATTAAGGCCACGGCCGCTTCCTTCCAACTCCTAGGCCTTTCCTATCCCATCGTCGCCATAAGACCTATCTGTGCCGGTGCGCCGTAAAGCCCCTAGCAAAAAAAAGATAAAGCTTCACCTACTCTAATTCTCTGAGATCTATTTTCTAGAAATATAGCAACCCATTCAGTCACTCTTTTATCTAGTCCAATTGCACTCATTTTTACCAGTAGTCTCCCATGATCCACCCTATCAAATTCTTTAGACAGGTCAATCGCGATACAGTCCATTTGACCTCCAGAATCCAAGACCCCATCTTTTCTCCATCATATGTCTTAATCTAAAGATCAGGTTAAACGTTGATCTGTCTTTCCTAAAACCATACTGTTCTTCTTCCATTTCTCCTTCTAGCTTCCTCCTCAGTCTTCCTTACAATACTCTCTCACCATACTCGAATATATTACTTTTAAATCTATGTCACTCCATCAAATCATTTGATAATTTGATTTATTTATTAAAAAGAATTGTGCACATTGTGCATCAGTGTTTAGCATAAGTACACAATGATTTTTTTTTCTTGTTTTGCAAAACTGCAAGTGATACGGTATCTGTGACAACTTTCACCGCACAGTTCGCATACACATGAGTCACAAGGCTCATGGAATCTCTTATTAGTGCAGACTACATGATGGAAACCATGACAAGCATACGGGGTCACCATATGTCTTAACTCGTAGTTACACTGTGTCCACGCTTTATCCGTTGTGGCGTCAGTGGCATAAAACTCGCACCAAATGTCAGTTCATTTTTGTTCTCGCTTTCTTAATGCATTCGATAATGAATACTAGTTAACACACTTTGTATACTTGAAGTTGACACTTGATACCTAGTTCATCACTTTCATTCATTTTCAACTGTATGTTATTCTATGCTTAATATTCATTCATTACTAATTTCTCAGATTTCAAATTTAAACATGTTTTCTTTCCTTTCTTTTTTGTTTCTAACTTTGAGGGGAAATCAGTTAAACTTGAGAGGTGAGCAGTGTAATAATAAGCAAAGAAGCTCATTTGTTCCCCTTATAGCATCAACAGTCCAAATTTGTCTAACATGAGATGGCACATGATAAGCTCAGTTGTCTTCCCATCCAGAAGGCTGGGTTGGCTCCAGCTGGGATAAGCCCCGTACACCATCCACAGTAGTAACAAAGAATAAATTAAGAATTAAAACAAAATAATGAAAGAAAAGGAATAATTAAAAAAATCAGTTGAAGAGTTCGAGTTCATCTCTTACGTGCACTATATATTATGGCCAATAGATATATTGCAATGTAAGTTATAAAAATAATTTCATTCTGAAAATCTGTTTGCTGTTGCAATTCATCCCCTGGTATTGATTGATTTTGTGCATTTATTTGTTGTTTCAGTTATTTTTCGACATACTTTATCCATGGTACTTGGCTCTACCCTGTCTATGAAGTTATGAACTGGACTCAACGAATTATATTTACCGTATTTGTGTATCTTCTTACTGTTGGATTTTATTTCTTTGGAGAAGGACTGACCACCAAGATATGGGGTGAGTTATAATATACTAATAAAGAAACGATTTAAAATAGTTTATGAACACCAAGATATGGGGTGAGTTAAAATATACTAATTAAGAAACGATTTAAAATAGTTTATGTTGGGTCCACCTTGTTAATACACTTTATTATATCATACATGTTTCAGAAATAATATGCATTCCCTTCATCAGTGAAGTCAAATCAAGGAATAAAAAACAATATAATAACACTATCTTTTGTTTAGCCCATAATTTAAAGAAGTATTGTAACCTTATTCACCGTATCAGTGAATAAACAAACTAGTGAAATATTATGAAAAATTATCATTACATAAAATATAATATTTGTAGGCAATGATACACATGACAGTCTGAAAGAAGTTTGGCTACAAGGTACAAAGATCATGTTAATGCAGTCAAACATGAAATATATTTGGCGACGGGAGAGCATATGGTTGAAAAGGATCATAAATTTACAGACATTTTAATGATATGGAGTTAATAAATTCGGTCAAAAAGGGAAAATTCATTAATATTTTAGAAAGTTTAGAAATTTATCTTGCTAAAATAATATTAAAAAAAGACTTTGAATTAAGTTTAAATGAAACAAGTACAGAAGAGAACCCATTGTATAAACTTGCATTCAGTCATTTCAGGAAGAAAAGGAAAAAAAATAAGAAAAACTTGAAGATCTTAAATTTATTTAGGTATTCTCATTCCATTCATCAAAAATAGTCTTGATAAACCAAAGAAGAGGAATTTACAGCTCTCTAATTTGCAATCTCCAAGTGAATGAAATGTTGTATAGTTAACTTACTAAAGTAAGTTATCTGAAAGTTAACAATCATGACTTATAAAGAATGCAGAGGAACACATTTGTTGAATTCATGACATTGGTAAAACTGAATTAATACATCTGGTATTCTCTCATTCTGAAAGTTATGATTTCTCTAAAATTATTTGAGTTTAATTTGATTCTCAAAGTGTTTGAAACAATGCTTATGTGAGAGATAGGGAATATGATTGAAATCTTTATGTAGAACCTCTAATTCATTATTGTCTTTGAATGCCTGTGTGGTATTTTATTTATGAGACTTAATTTAAAATTTGTACAGTAATGATTTCAGAGAAATATTCCTATAATAACTATACTCTTTTGCTGTTTACAGAAAATGAAATTCAGACTATATCTCGGCGGAAAGTAAAAGTGAAATGAAGAACAAGATGATATAGATCGTCCAGATTTCATAGGTTGAGGGTAGTGGTGTAGGTGGTGGCTACTACGTTATTTATAGAGTGCCTTTGTCATCAACACTACCAGAGGCCAAAACTTGAGATATGGATTCTTCTACAAGTCTGGTGCAGCTGAAGAAACAGTAATTTACCCGGTTTTAGGATGAATATACCAAAGACGAAAAATATCACTGTTATAAAGTTCTTTTACTGTTTATTTAAATAAAGATTTTCATCAATCTTCTTTTATTCTGCCTTTTCCTGTTCAGATGAGTTTAGTGTTTCTGGTGAGCCTCTTCCTAAGTCCCAAAAATTGTCGTCTTCCAATGTCTCTTATGTCGCATCTCTTCTCCCCCATGATCCATCAACCATCTCTTTATCCTTCCTCCCCTCCTACCCCTCTCCTTTCTCCTAAAGTCATAAAAGTAGTTGGTGGGTTGTGAAAGCATTGAATAACATTATTATTAACTCTCCTTGCAACATAACTATGAAGTATCTTTCCTACTGTCACATTTAAACATCCTCTTATCTGGTCTATTCTTGTAACCCCATCTATCTACCTTACGATTTTTACCAGTTCCATTTTTTCTCCTCAGATTTCCTAATTGTCTTTGTCTCTGCCCTGTAACATTGCAGAGTAGTGAACATTAAGGATTTGGGAAAGAGGTAATAAAGGACAAAAACTGGTATATTTCTGTGAAAGAAATGATTTCACTGGGGGTATTATGTGGATTAGAAAAAAAAAATAGTAGGACTTCCTTCTCTGGATGAGCTTGTGGACTGTCGGCTGTTGAGAGCGCTCTTGCATTATTGTACTGATAAAGTAGTTAAAACCTATTGCTTACCTGCCAACTTTCCCAATTTAGGCGGGAGACTCACGATTTTCAACAGTTTTTCCTGCCTCCTGATTACAGTAAAATGAAAATGTTAAAGGTCCACCTTTTCAATACCATGAGTGTTTATTGATGTGAATATATATCACATACCGTCTAGAGAAGGTTGGTACTAGTTTCGACGCTCATTGCACGTCATCATCAGCCAATAAATCAATTGAGCAAAATGCAACTTATCAAATAGCAATATATAACACATGATAGCACCTACAAGACAAATGTTAAACTATGACTAGTTGAAATATAAAACACATGACAGCAAATACGAGGATTAATGTTGAAAGCTAAATTGTCAAAAGTTAAAACAATGAAATCAAAACAGAGAAGGTAACAATAGTTAGGGTATGATACACAAGAAAGTAGTCCAGCTTGAGGTTTGTAAAACATAAGGCGTATCTATATACAACATTTAAATGCACCAACTAAGGCAAATTTTAAATGTAACATTAAAATGATGAGGGTATGGCGCGTATAACCATCTAAAACATATGACAGCACCTAGAAAGTCACTGTTAGATTATAACCAGTTGAAATGATGTGGTGTGTCTGACTGTAAAACATAACATTTTTGATAAGGTATCCCAGTTGTTGAGTCTTGATAAACAAGAGAATAGTCCAGCTTGAAGTGCATAAATCATGAGGCCTCATATGTTATCAGTGGGAAGAATAATCTTGTTCTTTTAAGTTGCAGTAATTAACAGGCTTAATTCAGTAGTAGTATTGTAGTGTAGTCGTATATTACCTTATTGTCGTGTGATCTTTGAGTACTATCCTAGACAATATTCCCTTCCATTTTTTATTTTTTTATTTTCCTTTTCTTTTCATTTTTTCTGTAAAGAATGACTAAGGAGTGCAAGTGTAGGAACTGTGGGTGTGGCAAGGCATTGAGGGGTATGAGGGAGGAGTTGGAGAGTTTGAGGGAGATAATTAGGATTCTCACAGAAGACAGGAAGGAAAGTAGGCCTCCCTCAAACAATGTACAGGTTACAGTAGGTGTAAAAAAGGGAGGGGTAAGAAAGGGGGGAATTGTAGAAGACAGGTGGTCTAACGTTCTAAGGGGAAGAGGATTGATTCGGGACAGGTGTCTGTGAGAAACTGGTACGAGTCATTGCAGGTAGAACAACCGAGGGAAGATGAGGAACAGGGATTGTTGCTGAGATGTGTGGAGGTAGGAGGAATGGAAAAGGTAGGAAAGGGAAATGTAGAGTAGAGGATAGGAAAAGACAGGTGGAACAGGATCATGGGAAGGAGAAAAGGGAGGAGGAAATAGCTTCTGCAGCTATCAGGAAAGATAGGGCTGACCAGGAGGGGAGGGGATCAGATGAGGTGGCTAGGGTTGAGGCTATGGTCATGGGGGATTCCATCATTAGACATGTGGAGGAAAGGGAACCAGGGTAGAGTGTTATGCAGGAATTAGGTTGAGGCAGATGTTGAAAGTAAAAGAGAAGGAGGAGGGGAAGGAGAAGGTGGTAGTGTTTCACATTGGTACCAACAGCGTAAGGCAAGCTGGTGTAAGTACCAACGTAGTTGGGGATGTGTGGGATTTGGTAAATGCAGAACAGGTGAAGTTTAAGGAAACTGAGATTGTTGGTGGAATACTGTGTAGGAAGAATACTGCCCGTAGGGTGATTGGAGATTTAAATGAAACTATAGAGTGGGTATGTGGGAAACTGCTAGTGAAATTTCTTGAACCTAATGGATGGGTAGGAGATGGGGATCTGCGCTCAGATGGCCTTCACTTAAACCACAGTGGTATGTATAAGTTAGGAACTTTGTTTGGAAGGGCAATAGGGAGGTACATTCAGGGAAACGGGGTGGTCTAGGGAGCAGTGATAAGGGTACAGAGACCTGGAAGACAAGTAGGGATGACATAAAAACGTTAGTGCTGAATACAATTAAGTAATTTAATATATAGCAAAGCAAAGTCCCTCCCTACAGGCTTCCACCATTGTTAACCTCGGCACGTGATGGGGTAGAGTGGTTGGCTTTACGCCCGGCCGCCTTTGCCCCCAGGAATTCACCTGGTACTCATTCTTTGTGTAGGCTGAGTGAACCTCAGGACCAAATGCACCTCCGGAAATGGAAATCTCATTTCTTAAATTTTATGACTTCCTGATGGGGATTCAAACCCACATCCTTCCGGGCGAACCGAGTACGCCTTTACCGAATTTAATATATACTCATCAGATATTGTAATAGGAGTTGAATCATGACTGAGAAATGATATAATGGATGCAGAAATTTTCTCACGGAACACGAGGGCGAAACGCAGGCAACCAAGAATGAGTTAGCTTGAAAATTTATAATGTCCAATAACGGACCATTATATTGGTATTATAAATTTACTCATTCAGGACAAATATTTTAGGTTCCCTATGGGAATCAACATCTACATCATTTGATGGCCAAGCAGGCATCTATTTTTGGAAATGAGACATAGCTCTCACAGTGCATTGGCACTGCTGGGGGCTTCAAATAGCCTATGCAGTGGCCTCCACGGTATGCACTAGCCTTGCGTCTTGGGTGGTGTGCTAAGCCCCAACTGACGAGCCTAACTTAGCACACGCGGGCGAAACGCAGGCAACCAAGAATGAGTTAGCTGGAAAATTTATAATGTCCAATAACGGACCATTATATTGGTATTATAAATTGACTCATTCAGGACAAATATTTTAGGTTCCCTATGGGAATCAACATCTACATCATTTGATGGCCAAGCAGGCATCTATTTTTGGAAATGAGACATAGTTCTCACAGTGCATTGGCACTGCTGGTGGCTTCAAATAGCCTATGCAGTGGCCTCCACGGTATGCACTAGCCTTGCGTCTTGGGTGGTGTGCTAAGTCCCAACTGACGAGCCTAACTTAGCACACGAGGGCGAAACGCAGGCAACCAAAAATGAGTTAGCTGGAAAATTTATAATGTCCAATAACGGACCATTATATTGGTATTATAAATTGACTCATTCAGGACAAATATTTTAGGTTCCCTATGGGAATCAACATCTACATCATTTGATGGCCAAGCAGGCATCTATTTTTGGAAATGAGACATAGCTCTCACAGTGCATTGGCACTGCTGGTGGCTTCAAATAGCCTATGCAGTGGCCTCCACGGTATGCACTAGCCTTACGTCTTGGGTGCACGGGTGGCCCAGATTGGTTGCGCAGTAGTTGTTAGTTTTCCCTCGTCCTGCTCGTGACGTCATCACAGGAGCACCGTGACTGTGTAGCATACAACCGCACGTGTATCTCATTTCGTTGTTTATATATATTTCCACGTAATAACTATACGTATTTTCTTTCCGTATATTGCTGTTGGTTTATATAGTAGCCTACTGTATTTTGCGTAGTGTGTGTGTCGTAGTTCGTTTCTGTGAGATATCTGTTAAGTTGCTGTGTTTCGTGCAGTGAGGTGAACTTATTTTCTTTTCGTTAGTTGTGTGAACAGTGTAATAGTAGCTGGAGTGAAATGTATGTGTTCATAGTACAGTATCATTGCGATAGAAAACTGTGCCGTTAATGATTCATCAACCGAGCTCGATAGCTGCAGTCGCTTAAGTGCGGCCAGTATCCAGTATTCGGGAGATAGTGGGTTTGAACCACACTGTCGGCAGCCCTGAAGATGGTTTTCCGTGGTTTCCCATTTTCACACCAGGCAAATGCTGAGGCTGTACCCTAATTAATGCCACGGAAGCTTCCTTCTCATTCCTAGGCCTTTCCTGTCCCATCGTCGCCATAAGACCTATCTGTGTCGGTGTGACGTAAAGCAAAAAAACAACAAGAAGATTCACCGCCATCTACAGCGACACCTGATTGTTCAGCAGAGGGATTTCGGTACCTCGCCGGCTACATCGTCGACCGTGAAAGTGGTGGTGGTGGTGGTGATTATTGTTTTAAGAGGAAGTACAACTAGGCAACCATCCTCTATATAACACTAATAAGAGAGCAAAAAAGGAAGGCGTCCGACACATCGAAAAATGAAGATATCGGCCAAAGGAAGACAAGGGCCACGAAGGACGTGAAAATGAAAGACTCCCTAGCCCTCGCAAACCTAATAGCGTCGGGGTCGGAAAAGAACAAGAGTTGACCAAGGGAGGTCGGACAGGATAGGTTAAAGTGAGGAGCCTGGCACAAGTAAGTGGAAGGAATGCCAGGACTCAGCTGAGGGCCCCGTGGTCGCCAGCCCACGCTCCAAAGTTCAGAGCCCCTGAGGCCCCTTTTAGTCGCCTCTTACGACAGGCAGGGGATACCGTGGGTGTTATTCTACCGCCCCCACCCACAGGGGGAGTCGACCGTGAAAGAATATATGACAGTTCAATGCGAAGTCCCACTGGGGAGATGCTTTCCATTTCTTCTGGTACAGCCCCTGTGGGATGGATAGAAATGTTATCTCGGGGAGGTCTACTCGTTCCATCGTTAGAATGGTAAACCAAATTAAGGAATTTGACTTAACTTTCAGGGACACTCACGGACGTGCTGAACTGTGACGCATACCTAATATTATACGCAAAGTGTGTCAAATTCCCCGCTGTACCACCAGAAATATTAAAAATGTATGTTAAAACGAGAATATTTATACGCATACGACAAATGAACATTCGGACAAGAACTGAAAAATCCATAGCAGCTCATCGGTGAAAGGCACGACAGTGGATTTCATCTTTAAAAGCAACCACTTCATGACATCTAATCTCACAGGTAGAACTGTGTTCTAATGACGTGTTTTTCCTGTTCTTTCTTATTGTTTAATTTTAAAAAAAGTAGACTATCTATGCGGAGCCTCCGTGGCTCAGACGACAGCGCGTCGCCTTCTCACCACTGGATACCGTGGTTCAAATCCCGTTCACTCCATGTGAGATTTGTGCTGATCAAAGTGGAGGCGGGACAGGTTTTTCTTCGGGTACTCCGGTTTTCCCTGCCATCTTTCATTCCAGCAACACTCTCCATTATCATTTCATAGCATTTATCAGTCGTTAATAAATCACTTTGGGAGTGGCGACCCCATTGTAATAATAGCCTATATATGTTTCATTCATTACCTCCCTGACCCGGTCAAAGACTGGAAAACAGGTTGTAGGTTTTCCAGGACTATCTCTGCATGGTTTCGAATATGAACTTCTTCAGCTGCTGTTATAATATGTGTTAAGCTTTAAACTCGATACCTGCGGAAGTGAATCAGTATATCGTATGTTAACATACGGTAGTTCCATCACGGAATTTCTGCTGTAAAGATTTAATATGACAAAGATTTCATATCTCTAAATATTTATGTTTACAGATTTGAAAGCGCGTAACCTTTCTCAAACTAAATAGAGGAACTTGGAAATGTTAATAAATTTCAAGCGTTGGTCAGTGTGTCGTCACGTTACACTTACGCCTTATTCGTAATGGAAATAATGAAAAGTTACTATGCTGTACTCTTTTTCAATCTTATAACAGCAGGAATCTTTATGACTGGTCTGCAATTAGTTCTGAGAAACTGTAATGTTTGCTGATATTATGAGATTCCTACTGATTTGCGCGCTTTGGGCTCGGCTGCTTTGCTCCTGCTGTGACGTCATTTCGTTACCCAATAGCAGCTCGGCTCGCGCTGGGCCCAACCTTTACTAGTGTTTAAGAACCTTGTCTTGGGTGGTGTGCTAAGTCCCAACTGACGAGCCTAACTTAGCACACGAGGGCGAAACGCAGGCAACCAAGAATGAGTTAGCTGGAAAATTTATAATGTCCAATAACGGACCATTATATTGGTATTATAAATTGACTCATTCAGGACAAATATTTTAGGTTCCCTATGGGAATCAACATCTACATCACTGGAGTGTGTATAGTAGAGATAGGATAGGAATGGTGGGAGGGCGAGTATTCATTCTGGTGAAAGAAGAATTTGTAAGCTACAAAAAAGTTAAAGAAGACAAACATGAAATTCTAGGTGTAAGGTTCATTTCTAAAGATAATAGGCAAGTTGATATCTTTGGAGTGTACAGACCGGAAAAGGGTAGCGCTGACATGGATTCAGAATTATTTGAGAAGATAATCAGCTATGTGGGAAACAATATGGAAAGGAATGTGATTGTAGCGGGTGATCTGAATTTATCAGATGTCAATTGGGAAGGAAATGCAAACGACAGCAAGCATGGCCATTCAGAAAGTGATGGAACCAACTAGAGGGAAAAATATCCTGGATGTCGTGCTGGTAAAACCAGATGAGCTCTATAGAGAAACCAAAGTAATAGATGGTATTAGTGATCATGAATCAGTTTTTGTCGTAGTTAAAAATAAATGTGATAGGAAGGAAGGTCTTGAAAGTAGGACTATTAGGCAGTACCATATGGCTGATAAAGCAGGCATGAGGCAGTTTAAAAAAAAAGTAACTATGATCAGTGGAAAAAGGTATATAAAACTATAAACATACTCTGGGCTGGGTTTAAAGAAATTGTGGTAAGGAATGTTAAAGACCCACCTTATTATAACAGAGAAATAAAGAGACTAAGAAGGAGGAGCTGATTGAAAAAAATAGAGTTAGAAATGGCTTTGGAAGTAAAGAGAAATTGAAGGAACTTAGTAGGAAATTGAATCTAGCAAAGAAGGCAGCTAAGGATAACATGATGGGAAGCATAATTGGCAGTCATACAAAATTTAGTGAAAAATGGAAGGGTATGTATAGGTACTTTAAGACAGAAACAGGTTCCAAGAAGGACATTCCAGGAATAATTAATGAACAAGGGGATTGTGTATGCGAGGATCTTCAAAAGGCAGAAGTATTCAGTCAGCAGTATGTAAAGATTTTTGGTTACAAGGATGATGTCCAGATAGAGGAGGAGACTAATGCTAAAGATGTATTACAATTTACATATGCCAAAAATGACATTTACAGTAAGATACAAAAGTTGAAAACTAAAAAAGCAGCTGGAATTGATAAGATTTCTGGGGATATACTAAAGACAATGGGTTGGGATATAGTACCATATCTGAAGTACTTATTTGATTATTGTTTGGATGAAGGAGCTATAGCAAATGAATGGAGAGTTGCTATAGTAGCCCCTATGTATAAAGGAAAGGGTGATGTACATGAAACTGAAAATTACAGGCCAGTAAATTTGACATGCGTTGCATATAAGCTTTGGGAAGGCATTCTCTCTGATTATATTAGACATGTTTGCGAAATTAATAACTGGTTCGATAGAAGGCAGTTTGGTTTTGGGAAAGGTTATTCCAATGAAGCTTAACTTGTAGGTTTCCAGCAAGATATAGCAGATATCTTGGATTCATGAAGTCAAATGGACTGTATTGCGATTGACCTGTCTAAAGCATTTGATAGGGTGGATCATGGGAGACTACTGGCAAAAATGAGTGCAATTGGACTAGAAAAAAGAGTGACTGAATGGGTTGCTATATTCCTAGAAAATAGATCTCAGAGAATTAGAGTAGGTGAAGCTTTATCTGACCCTATAATAATTAAGAGGGGAATTCCTTAGGACAGTATTATTGGACCTTTATGTTTTCTTATATATATAAATGATATGAGTAAAGGAGTGGAAACAGAGGTAAAGCTTTTTTTGAATTATGTTATTCTGTATAGAGTGGTGGATGGGTTGCAGGATGTTGACGACTGCAACATGACCTTGATAATGTTGTGAAATGGACATCAGGCAATGGTAGGCTACTGTATGATGATAAACGGGGTCAAAAGTCAGGTTGTTAGTTTTGGCACAAATCTTCATACAACAGATTTTGCAAAACTCTTAGGTATTGTTTTAGATAGTCATATGTCATGGAAGAATCATGTTAACTATGTCTGTAAATGGTTAACATCTGGAATATTTTTATTACATAGGCTATCAATAATTGTAGGTACAGATGCATTACTAAAAGTGTACTATGGAATAACATACCCTTACGTGAGCTATGGGATAGTTGTCTGGGGTTGTGTGGCAAATGAATATTTTGAAAGACTTTTTATTCTGCAAAAGGAAGCTCTAAGGATCATCTTTTGCATTCTGAATCAAAGTACTTGCAAACAATCTTTCATAACTCATAATATTATGACACTTTATTCCACATATATCTATAATTCTACTCTGTTTATTAAGCATAACAAAACATTGACTATAAGTAACAGTGAGGTCCACAATATAACACAGAATTTAGGAGTGATTACCACATGAGTTCCCACTGCACTACAGTGACGGTCCATAGCCCATACATTAAGGGCATGTTACTCTGTAACAAACTGCCCAGGGATATAAAAATATCTGAAAGATAAAAAACTTTAAACATCATTAAAAGATATCTTAATTAACAGGAGCCTGTATTCCATAAACCAATATATATTTGAGTTTTCTCTGTACATTGTTTAGAATTTAAAAAGAATGGTATTTCTGTATCAGTCATGTCCACAGTAACAAGGACATGCCCTTTTTTACTTTTCCGTAATTTCTGTATGTATATATGTATGTATGTATGCACACGAATCACAGGAAAACGACTGAAGAGAATTTAATGAAAATCGGTATGTGAAGTCAGGGGGTGAGCCACTACAATCTAGGCTATAAATCATTTTCCTCACGCTGAGTGAAATGGTAGTTCAGGGAAGGCCTAAAATTTAATTCTAAAATATTTATGTTATTAGTGGTCGTATTTTAATGAAAATTGGTATGCACAGTCGGAGAATAAGTTGAAACAATCTAGGATATAAATAATTGTATTCACGCTGAGAAACATAGTAGTTTAGGGGAAGGCCTAACGTTTAATTATCAAATATTTATGTTATCAATGATCCTATCTTATTGAAAATCAGTATGAAATGTCGAAGAATAAGTCGATATAATCTAGGCCATAGATAATTTTATTCACGATGAGCAAAATGGTAGTTTAGGGGAAGTCCTGAAATTGAATTTTCAAATATTTATTAGAGGTGTCGTCCATAACTAAAGTTATGTAGTATTAAATTTCCGATCATTTATGTATTATACATTGTTACTGTACCAACTATGATTACAAAGATATTCATGAATTCGGATTTTTGTTACTAAGTCCGTATCAGCCCTGAGTCACGAGAAAGTGGGTAAACAGAATTTAATGAACATTGATATGTAAAGTCGGAGAATAAGGATCTACAGTCTACGCTATAAAGAATTTTACAAATCACAGAGTCGAAAGAAACCTAAATGTGAAGGCCTACACTATAGAAGGCTCATAACATTGATCAACAATAACATTACATTGACCATTGTTTTGATGTGCTTTGCGTCTCCTTTTGCCACTCATCTCCGGTAGATAGGATTACTGCTGCGTACCGAGTATTTTAAAATTTGTTTTACTTGGCACCGATACAGGTAGGTCTTATGGCGACGATGGGGTAGGAAGGGGCTACGAATGTGAAGAAGGTGGCCTTGGCCTTAATAAAGGTACAGTCTCAGCATTTGCCTGGTGTGAAAGTGGGAAATCACGGAATATCATCCTCACCGCTGCCGACAGTGGGGTTCGAATCCACTATCTCCTGGATGCAAGCTCACAGCTGCGCACCCCTAAACCACATGGCCAACTCGCCCGGTCATACAGACTGCAATAGCCTGCCTGAATATTGACGGGAAATAGCTGAGAAATTAGATAACTTTCTTCTTTAGCATGCCATTCCTCTGGTTCGTAAATTTTCTAATACTTCTGGTACCTAACACACTGGTTCATCAGAGCATTCGAACTATTCAATCCCTACTCTGAGGGACTGATTGGAATGAGCAGTGTTCACATTTAACGGAATAATGGCAGAGGAGTGTTCACGGCAGTCTACGGCCTGGTCATTCTGGCTCTGGAACTTTGGAGTGTTAGATTGGCACCATAGTACTGTTTGTTAAAAGTGATAAAATATGCGGTTTTTCATTTGATCGAGTATTTTATATGATAACATTGCTTTTAATGGCTACAATCCTACTGACATTTTTGTAATGACCTATGTTGATTTCAGTTAGGAAAACCACAAAGTCAGTCTTTCTGAGAATCCCGTAACGAAGCACGGGTGCATCAGCTAGTGAACTATAAATCAGAATGTTTGGTTTTCATCTATATATATAAAATAAGAGTTTTGTCTGTACATTGCTCAGAATTTAAAAAGGATGGCATTTATGTATCAGTCATGTCCAGAGTAATAAGGAAAAGCACTTTTTAATTTTCCATAATTTCTATCTGTCTGTATGTCTGTATGTATGTGTGTACACGCATCACGAGAAAACGGCTGAAGAGAATTTAATGAAAATCGGTATATGCAAAGTTGAGGAATAAGCCGCTATAATCTAGGCCATAAATAATTGTATTCACGCTGAGTGAAATGGTACTATAGGGGAAGGCCTAAAATTTAATTCTCAAATATTTGTTATTAGAGGTCGTATCGATAAATACTACATAACTAAAGTTATATAGTATTAAATTTCCGATCATTTATGTATTATACATTGTTACCGTACCGGCTATGATCACAAAGATATTCATGAATTTGGATTTTTGTTACTAAGTCCACATCCCTCCTCTGTGAACCATGTGACCTTGCCGCGGTGGGGAGGCTTGCGTGTCCGAATGAAGCAGATAGCCGAGCCGCAGGTGCAACCATATCGGATGGGTATCTGTTGAGAGACCAGATTAACGAATGGTTCATCGAAAGTGGGGTAGCAGCCTTTCGGTAGTTGCAAGGGCGGCAGTCTAGATGACTGACTGATACGGCCTTGTAATAATACTCAACATGGCTTAGCTGTGTTGATACTGCTACACGGCTGAAAGCAACGGGAATCTACAGCCGTAACCACCTCCCGAGGACATGCAGCTCTCTCTGTATAATTGATGTACTGATGATGGCTTCCTCCCGGGTAAAATATTCCGGAGGTAAACTAGTCCCACATTCGAATCTCCGGGTGGGGACTACACGAGAGGCGACGATCATCAGGAAGATGGATACTGACATTCTGCGAGTCGGAGCGTGGAATGTTAGAAGTTTGAATCGTTGTGGTAGGTTAGAGAATCTGAAAAGGGAGATGGATAGGCTAAAGTCAGATGTAGTTGGTAGTGAAGTACGTTGGCAGGAAGAACAGGACTTTTGGTCAGGCGACTACCGAATTATCAAGACAATATCAAACAGGGGAAATGCAGGAGTTGGTTTAATAATGAATAAGAAAATAGGGCAGCGGGTAAGCTACTACGACCAGCATAGTGAAAGAATTATTGTCGTCAAGACAGACACCAAACCAATGCCCACCACAATAGTGCAGGTCTATATGCCTACTAGTTCAGCGGATGATGAGGATGATGAGGAAATCGAAAGATATATGAGGAGATAAAAGATTTAATACAATATGTCAAAGGTGACGAGAATCTAATTGTGATGGGAGACTGGAATGCAGTGGTAGACCAAGGAAGAGAAGGTAATACAGTAGGAGAATTTGGATTGGGACAAAGGAACGAAAGAGGAAGTTGGCTGGTTGAATTCTGCACTGATCATAATTTAGTCCTTGCCAATACTTGGTTCAAACACCACAAACGGCAGCCGTATACGTGGATGAGACACTGGAAGGTATCAAATAGACTTAATTATGATTAGGCAGAGATTCAGAAACCAGGTGTTGGATTGCAAAACTTTCCCAGGAGCAGACATGGACTCTGACCACAACTTGTTGGTCATGAAATGCCATCTGAAGTTGAAGAAATTGAAGAAAGGAAAGAATGCAAAAAGATGGGATCTAGACAAGTTGAAAGAAAAGAGTGTGAGGATTGTTTCAAGGAACATGTTGCACAAGGGCTAAATGAAAAGGCTGAAGGAAACACTATAGAGGAAGAGTGGATAGTCATGAAAAATGAAGTCAGTAGGGCTGCTGAAGAAATGTTAGGAAGGAAGAAAATATCAACTAAGAATCAGTGGATAACTCAGGAGATAGTAGACCTGATTGATGAACGACGAAAATACAAGAATGCTAGAAATGAAGAGGGCAGAAAAGAATACAGGCGATTAAAGAATCAAGTGGATAGAAAGTGCAAGGTAGCTAAGGAAGAATGGTTGAAGGAGAAGTGCAAGTATGTAGAAGGTTACATGGTCCTGGGAAAGGTAGATGCTGCATACAGGAAAATCAAGGAAACCTTTGGAGAAAGCAAATCTAGGTGTATGAATATTAAGAGCTCAGATGGAAAGCCACTTCTAGGGAAAGAAGACAAAGCAGAAAGATGGCAGGAACATATCCAACAGTTGTATCAAGGTAAAGATGTAGATAATTTGGTTCTGGAACATAAAGAGGCTGTTGATGCTGATGAAATGGGAGACCCAATTATGAGGTCAGAGTTTGACAGAGCTTGAGTGACCTAAATAGGAACAAGGCACCTGGAATTGATGACATTCCCTCTGAATTACTGACTGCCTTAGGAGAAACCAGCATGGCAAGATTATTCCATTTAGTGTGTACTGTAAGATGTATGAGACAGGAGAAGTCCCATCCGATTTTCAGAAGAATGTTGTTATACCTATTCCCAAGAAAGCCGGTGCTGACAGGTGTGAAAACTACCGCACCATTAGTTTAGTATCCCATGCCTGCAAAATTTTAACACGTATTATTTACAGAAGAATGGAAAAACAAGTTGAAGCTGAGTTGGGAGAAGATCAATTTGGCTTCAGAAGAAATGTAGGAACAAGTGAAGCAATCCTGACTTTACGTCTGACTTTAGAGGATCGAATCAAGAAGGACAAGCCCACGTACATGGCATTCGTAGATCTAGAAAAGGCATTCGATAATGTTGATTGGACCAAGCTATTTTAAGATTCTGAAGATGATAGGGATCAGATACCAAGAACGAAGAATTGTCTACAATCTGTATAAAAATCAGTCTGCAGTGATAAGAATCGAGGGCTTTGAAAAAGAAGCAGCAATCCAGAAAGGAGTGAGGCAAGGCTGCAGTTTGTCCCCGTTCCTTTTCAATGTTTACATAGAACAGGCAGTAAAGGAAATCAAAGAGAATCTTAATACGTAGACTTTCACGACCACTAAATGACATTATGATAATTATTTGGGGATATTAGGTTGTGTGATAATAAATAAATACCAGCTGACGCGTTTCAATCCTGCGACCAGGATCGTCTTCAGAGCAACAACAAAGCAAAATGGCTACGGTCACTCCATAGTAACCAGACTCAAGATAGAGAGACCCTGTTAGAAATGTAGTTCATTCCAGGGCCTCCAGAGTCACGGAGAAAGATGTTGACGAGTTAACTATGGAGGGTAGCCATGATCTACTCAGTATATAGCCGTCACCTTTGTTGAAATTATTCGGGCATTTAGCAATTTCTATCTCCTCACGAATGATTGTGGGAATAAAATGTTTCTCTTTACAAATGACAGAAGTTGCATCAAAAATTATTTGATGGTCATTATGTATGGCATGTTCTGCGATAGAAGTTGCTAAACGCCCGAATAATTTCAACAAAGGTGACGGCTATGTACTGAGTAGATCATGGCTACCCTCCATAGTTAAGTCGTCAACATCTTTCTCCGTGACTCTGGAGGCCCTGGAATGAACTACATTTCTAACAGGGTCTCTCTATCTTGAGTCTGGTTACTATGGAGTGACCGTAGCCATTTTGCTTTGTTGTTGCTCTGAAGACGATCCTGGTCGCAGGATTGAAACGCGTCAGCTGGTATTTATTTATTATTACACGATCTAATATCCCCAAATAATTATCATAATGTCATTTAGTGGTCATGAAAGTCTACGTATTAAGATTACCAAACTCTATGGGGAGAGTATTTATTACGACATGAAACGCTTTGAACATCTGAGGCTGAAAAAGGCTCGTATATTGTCGTCTCTAACTTTCTGTGTTAGATGTCGGGACAATAACATCGTCCCTAAATTCGCGGTGTTAAAGCATCCGATTGAATCGCCACATTATCGCAGAATTCTACGTAGGGCGAGCTTCGCTCTCATTCGAGAGCGCATTCATGCTTTGAGAAGGGAACTGGATTTTGTTTCAGGTGAGCTTTATAAGCTTCATCTTTCTTTAAGTCGGACAGTAGAGGTGAACACATTCAATCATCTGGACCTTGTATCTCACATGGCTTTCTTATCGCTTTCATCTTCTTCAAGGGCTAGACATGTATCCAAATTTTCCCATTTATCGATGTGCCAGAGGAAGAATTCTGTCGCACACTTGAATTCTTCTAAATTAGTGGTTAATCTATCCACCACTAATTTGGATACTCCTTCTATTACTGTGCTCGAGAAGGGATTAAATTTTGCGATTTCACCTCTTAAGCTTCCAACGGAGGAGATCATCTGTGTTGTTGAGGCTTCTCTAAAGCCCTTACCGGATCAAATTGCTGAGGAGATTCGTCTTGAAACCGCCACCATTATCAGACATTTCAATCAATCAATCAATCAATACTGATCTGCATTTAGGGCAGTCGCCCAGGTGGCAGATTCCCTATCTGTTGCTTTCCTAGCCTTTTCCGAAATGATTTCAAAGAAATTGGAAATTTATTGAACATCTCCCTTGGTAAGTTATTCCAATCCCTAACTCCCCTTCCTATAAATGAATATTTGCCCCAGTTTGTCCTCTTGAATTCCAACTTTATCTTCATATCGTGATCTTTCCTACTTTTATAAATGCCATTCAAACCTATTCGTCTACTAATATCATTCCACGCCATCTCTCCGCTGACAGCTCGGAACATACCACTTATTACAAGTGATGAAAATCATTTTTCGTCCGTATTGAAAGTTTCATAAACTGTATATAGGATAATATTTTTTGTTTATTTCCACCTATTCAATACATTACAAGATGTTGGCATTTACTTTAAAACATTATTCAGATGAGACATGTTTCTCCTCCTGCTGTGAGGCATCCTCAGTCATTATCAAAAACCTTATTATTTTACCAGGCATCTGGTTAAAGATATTCAAAAATGTGTTTGATGATTATAAGAGAGGTAAGATTTACATTTGTTATAAACATGTTCATGAAGTAACTAAAAATCTAATATATTGATAAAAACATATGTAGTTCTTTGTTGAATAGGACTTGTTTGATTGTACTATAGCAAAAGAAGGTGGCTTGAAGCCGTAGTCATTAATAGATGTCTAATACATAGTGGAAGGCATAAAATATCAGTTCTATGAGAATATACATTACATTCAATTGATACTAAAAACTAGTGGATTCATAGGTAGTACATATAAAATGTTCAATGAAATAACTAAAGATCTAATAAAATGATAAACACATATGTAGTTCTTTGTTGATTAGGACGTCGTATGATTGTACGGCTTAAAGCCGTAGTCATTAATAGATGTCTAATACATAGTGGAAGGCATATGAAATCAGTTCAATAAGAATATATAATACAATCAATTGATACATAAAAACTGGTAGATTCATAAGCAGTACATTTAAAAATGAAGGCGTCATGTGACTATAAATGACAGTTGATGGCTTAAAGCCGTAGTCAAAGTTTAAAGTATAGGTCAATAACTGCTAATATATGGTAAAAAGTTATAAGTCAAAATATAAAGCTTAGTATAAAAAATATGAAGGAAAAACATTCCAATTGCTTGACAAAAGTTACTTGACGTTGGCATGCATTTGTCCGTGATATTTATTGGTCAACAGTTCGTAGGTTATTTTAGATTTATTCGGCAAGATTGCGTTGACAAGAAGTTCACCCGATGTTTATAGTTGGCCTAATTTGTATCAAGTCATCAAGAAAGTTGCAGAGATGATGATGGGTGGAAATTCTCAACGTTGATTTGGTTTTTTGACGTGAAGGTTGGAGAGCTGTTGTGTTCTTCTTCGATGACAATATATTTTATAAAACGATGATTTTAATAATTTATACTATTGAAGAGTATTATGGAAGTTTGATGAGGCTGTTGAATTATTGTTGTTATAGATTGGTTCTATGGTGTTGTAGGCCCGTTTGACAAGCTGTGTGAGGCGCTATTAGGATAATACGCACTGTACGGGAAGGAAGTGGTGCTGATACACGGTACTGGAGTGACACGGCTGCAATGGACTGGATTTCAAACGTTCGTGGAGCATAGTCTTGTTATGTTTGTGGAAAGTGGCTGATTGTGGAGAGTGCTTGCGCATTAAGTATTGTAGCACTTGTGGCGGCCTAGCATTATATGTTGGTGAAAGCTATCTCAGACTTTCCATAAATTTATATGTTGAGGATCGACAGACGTGTGTATATATCTTTACAACAAGTGTTAAAATATGTGAACACGGTACAAGGTACAGTATCTGTGTGATGTGATAACTGCCGATTATGAGAATCGGTAAATCGAATTGATATAGAGACAGTGAAGGGTGTTTATCTTCATACATGTACATTGTTCATCGGGCCATCTACAAATGGTAGCTTAGTTCTCGCTTTCGTTTTCCCACGGTTTTTATTATTGTTGTTGTTGTAAATATGGAGTCTTCCAGCAATATTTTATGTGTGTATTATATGTATAATGTTGTATGTTGATGAGGTGCTCATGCACAGAATTTGTTCAGAATATAGTTAGCTATTTTAGAATTAGTGTTATTGATGAACCTGGGTGCAGTTCCTACCTAATTAGTCGTTTTCAGGAGGTTAGGTAAGGCCTGCAGCAGATGTACCAGTACGCAGCATTATGTACACGCCCTGGGATATAAAGTCTATCATGCTCTTATCTAAATTCGAGGGATCCATTCTGGTGAACTCTGGCGCCCATACTACGGACATTTCGGTTAATTATGCTTATTAATTTTATTAAGTTTTTGAGTAATTTTATTAATATATTTTTATTCATGATATTATTTACTAGTAGTCATCAAAATGTTACAATTGGCGCCCAACGTGGGGCTGAATGATTGGTACATCTGTTAGGCTTATAAGCGTAGGTGCACTTGTCAGGTGTGGATGGAATTCTACAAACTATGTCAGTGAAGTGTTTTATATGTACGTGATATGTATGTTGGAGTATGAAGAAATGTTGTAGCGAGTCGACTATTATAAAATTGAGAAGTAGAGAGGTTGTTAAAGTTGTTGGTACTATGAATCAGGATAAGAGAAGTCAAAAGAATTCCACCACATTGAGTTTATCTAATTTAAGTGAGAAAAGCGAAATGGCTGATAGTAGGAAAGATCAATCGGTAACGATAGGTGAGGAACCGAGTAACCCGTCTCAAACTCAGAACGTAGGAGATCAAGGCGAGGCTTCAATGCTCATTATGCTTAAATCGCTACTTAATGAATTGAAGGGTGAATTAAACAGTAAGAATGAAGAGTTGAAGGTTGAATTGTCGAATAAGATTGATAATCAGAGTGTTGAATTAAATTCAGTAAGTGTTGAGCTGTCCAGTAAAATCGATAATAATAATGTTGAGCTGTCCAGTAAAATCGATAGTAATAATGTTGAACTGTCCAGTAAAATCGACAATAATAATGTTGAATTGTCCAATAAGATTGATAGTCAGAGTAAAGAGTTGAAGAGTGAATTGAGTTTTTTAAGCAATGAAATATACAGTATTAATAGTGAATTAAATTCAGTTAGTACGGAACTGTCTAGTAAGATTGAGAATCAGAGTAAGGAATTAAATTCAGTGATTGTTGATTTGTCTAGTAAAATTGATAGTTTAAGCAGTGCTGTGAATGGTAGAATAGAGGAATTAAACCAGAAGTTTGACCATCAAAGCAGGGAAATTCAGGAAGTCAATAATAAGGTAGAATCTCAACGCTTGGAATTGACTGAGAAAATTGAATGCCGATTTAATGTAGTTAGGAAGGAATTTGTTGAAAACAGCAAGGAATGCGACAAGAGAATAAAAATAGTGGAAGATAAAGTCGAAGAAATAGATAGAATTAAAACCAGCCAGAATGTTTTAGTGAAGCGAATAGATGAAAAGACTGAGAAATTGGAGAAAGACCTCAAGTCAGTAGAAGGAAATGCCAGAATGGTAGTTCAAGAAGGAATTAAAGCATGTCATGTAAAGTTAAGGCAGGAGATCAGTCAAATCCAAGTAGGTAGCAGCATATGTAATAGGTACGTATCTTGTAAGAAGGACACTGAATTACCCAAGTTTAATGGTCGGCAGTTTAATCCGATGGAATTCTTGAAAACGGTGGAGAAACGGTTTTACAAGAATCTTGACGATGGTTTGATTGATTGGAGTATGGTTGATGAGCTGTTGGATGTTGCATTTGTTGGAGAAGCGAGATCTTGGTTTCAAGTTTACAGACAGGGTATTTCGAGTTTGGAGGAATTTAGGGAGAAATTTAGTTCTAAATTTTGGAGTGAAGCTATTCAGGGAAGGGAAAGAGATCGCGTGCTATTTGGCAAATATAGACCTCAGGAAGGTGTGTCTATGACGGAATATTTCTTGGCGCATGTTCTGATCAGCCAGAATATTGAAGGTCTAGCATCGGAGAGAGATACAGTCCGCCAGATGTTGAGGCATTTTCCTGAGAAGGTCGGATTAGCTGCATGTATGCAGAATATTGTTACAATCAAGTAATTAGAGCAGTTGTTAGAGAGGTTTGATGCTTTGGAAGGGCAGGGGAGGACTAGGCAAAGTGAAGGTAGAAATTACGGGGATAATGGGAGACAAGGTAATCAGGTAGCGGGAGATAGGAATAATCAGAATTTCAGTCATTCTAGGCAAGGGAATCAGGGTGGTAATTCCGGAAGGGGAAACAGACACTCTAACCAAGGAGGTAATCACCAGGAATATTATGGCAGAAGATCTAATCAAGGGGAATCAGAAAGTAGGGGGCGTACGGATCAAAGACATCCAGATCAAGTGCCGAGAAATGATAACAGTGAACAAGCTACGTCAAGTAATTTAAACCGGAATCGGACTTCTTAGTTGGGTCAGATAGGCAGTCCGATACCAAAATTTCTATTCACGTGATGAAACAGGTAACTTACGAGGTAGACGTGAAAGAGGAATTATTGTATGACCCTGTGTTTTGTGTTCAGGGAGATTTTGAGAATAGGGGGCGTGATGAAAGTAAGGAAGATGTGTCCGATGTCTTACTTTGTGCTAGTGGTGATGGTAATAGCGGTGCTGCGATCGATAATCTTGTGGAAGTTTCTGAAATTGAAAGTGAAGTTTTTTGTGAAGTTGATGAAGGTTGTTTTGAGTGAAGAGTTTTTACGGAGTATACATCATGAGGATGTTTTTGTTGATTTAAGTGTAAGTGAGGAGAGTAAAGTTAGGACCATTATGTGTGAAAATGGTGACTTTGAGATTAATGAAACTTCTGATAAGAGAGTCGAGGGTAGCAGTGTTGTTGGCATGAAGGTGGTGCAAGTAGGAGCTGATATGGAAGGTGGTGAAGATGGATTAATTGTTGGGTCATTAAGTAGTAATGCCAGCAATTTCAAAGTGCATTATGGTAAGAATTTCTGTAATCGAATGAGCGTGAGTGAGAATGAAGTGCGTATGTTTGACAAGCGAGTGTGTAATGTTTTATTTAAGACTGAGAGTTGTGTGAATGACTTGCTGAGTGATATCGATGTGGAATGTGTGAAAAAGTATGTGACCTGTTTGCTTGCATTAATTATGGTTTTGTGGAAGAGTAAACGTAGTGAGATTCCCGCGCATTTCAGAAAGAGGGATTTCCTTTTTATGAATGTTCCGAATGAAAGTTTGTATGATTCTTATGTGACTGGATGGTATGAATGTTTGTGTGTGAGATAGAATGGATTCTAGACGTAGTTAGATTTTATTGTGGTACGCATTCCTCGCTTATCGATGCCAATGTTAAGTTTATGTATAGTTTTTTCAATTGAATCAGGGTCCATATATTGTGGAAAGTAGAATAGGCAAGTGTGCTTATCAGCTTCTAACTTCTGACGACTAGGTCCTTGGGACATTTAATATCTATAGCCTTCGCAGATATAAGAGATAGGATCTGCACCTTGGATGTATATATTATCAATTTTGAGTTAAATGTACTGTAGTAAGAAGGGATTGTATTCAATGGTATGTGAAACAATCAGAGTTGTGTGTATATAGCCATATTATTATTATTATTGTTTGGACAAATTGTATTTCGTGTGTGCGAATACAATGCAGTAGACGCAATGTATATATCATTATTACAGTAAATTGTGTGTTCAGTTATGTCATTATAAGGTTATGTATGAAGTTCTGTTTTATGGTGAATCATAATATGTGATATCATCGATTCACCAAGGGGGCGTTAAGTGATAGTACATATATCACACCCCCGAATTATATGTAGAAGTTATAGATATTATTGTCAGTATTCGATTTATTATTATTATTATTATTATTATTATTATTATTATTATTATTATTATTATTATTATTATTATTATTATTAGTATATCATTTATATATTTTGCCATTTATATTGGTAAGCTGGAAGATATCCACATATGTAGGTATGAGTAATTTGTTTTGCACGAGTGGGAAAACATTGCTTTAAGAACTCTGGTAATTTGAATGAGTCATCTGGCTACCCCAGTGTTTGTTGTTGTACCAGGGAAATTCATGAGTCATGTATATATCCCAGCCTGATGAGATGAGCTTGTTGTTGTAGTAGGAAAGTTTGGTGATTCATGTAAAACTCCCGGAGTGTTTGTTTATCTCTTGGGAGGAAGGAGAAGTTCAGGGCATGTCTTGACAAGAGGTTCACTCATGATTGGCTGGCAAGCACCAATCCAGACGTACAGTATCATCTGACAGGAGGGGGATGTTGATGTCTATAAAGGTTGATGATACGGCGGCAACCAAGAGATTGTAAGAAACATTGTGAAAGAGATTGTAAGAAACATTGTGAAAGAGATTGTAAGAAGCATTGTAAGGGTGATTGTAGAGGTGATTGTAAAGGAACTAGAAGGAAGACAACTACAACTACAACTGACGCACTGTACGGGAAGGAAGTGGTGCTGATACACGGTACTGGAGTGACACGGCTGCAATGGACTGGACTTCAAACGTTCGTGGAGCATAGTCTTGTTATGTTTGTGGAAAGTGGCTGATTGTGGAGAGTGCTTGCGCATTAAGTATTGTAGCACTTGTGGCGGCCTAGCATTATATGTTGGTGAAAGCTATCTCAGACTTTCCATATTTATGTTGAGGATCGACAGACGTGTGTGTATATATCTTTACAACAAGTGTTAAAATATGTGAACACAGTAGTACAAGGTACAGTATCTGTGTGATGTGATAACTGCCGATTATGAGAATCGGTAAGTTGAATTGATATAGAGACAGTGAAGGGTATTTATTTTCATACATGTACATTGTTCATCGGACTATCTACAAATGGTAGCTTAGTTCTCGCTTTCGTTTTCCCACGGTTTTTATTATTGTTGTTGTTGTAAATATGGAGTCTTCCAGCAATATTTTATGTGTGTATTATATGTATAATGTTGTATGTTGATGAGGTGCTCATGCACAGAATTTGTTCAGAATATAGTTAGCTATTTTAGAATCAGTGTTATTGATGAACCTGGGTGCAGTTCCTACCTAATTAGTCGTTTTCAGGAGGTTAGGTAAGGCCTGCAGCAGATGTACCAGTACGCAGCATTATGTACACGCCCTGGGATATAAAGTCTATCATGCTCTTATCTAAATTCGAGGGATCCATTCTGGTGAACTCTGGCGCCCATACTACGGTCATTTCGGTTAATTATGCTTATTAATTTTATTAAGTTTTGAGTAATTTTATTAATATATTTTTATTCATGATATTATTTACTAGTAGTCATCAAAATGTTACAGTACATTCGCTGTGTTATTTTGGCTGTTTTGCTATTTAATTTGTTTTGTACCTCTATCTGCTTTTGTTAATTTAGTAAATCAAAGTGTTCAGAAAGGGATCACCGTTGATTTCATTTTTCCTGCAACGCACTACAGTATTACCCCGCACTTACGTTCCTGGCTTTTACGTTTTCCTGTCTTTTACAACATTTTTTGTTGGTCCCCTGAGATTTCCTAAGCTAACAATATGTTAAATCCTCAAGAGGAAAAAATTTGAGGTAAAATGGTGTCGCAACCAACCTAAAATGCTTTGAGTAACCATGGCATTGTGACCAAATCAAACAACCATGGTCTATAATAACTCAAGACGGCCATTACCCTGTTTGACGCAAAAATAATCCCTATTTTAACATATGGGCTGGAAATCATTTGGGATAAGCTAACAAAGAATGATCTACACATTCTAGAAAAAGTCAAAGCCCGATTCTTAAAGACAACCCTGTGTGTGTCTAGATTCACTAGACCAAGACTAGTTTATGAACTCGCAAAGGAGCCTTTCCTAATTGAAGATTTGAGATTCAAGCTTGCTCTACCTTAAACAGACCAATGGAAGAAACTCCTGGACGAAAGAGTGGCCAAAAGGAATGATATTTGTCCCGAATTCTATACGACTGAAGCAATGACGAACAGAACGTGGACCAATACAAACCAGGACCTCCGACATTTTATCAATTCTATGGCAATTCATGGATACCACTACAAACTCTGCAAAACCAGGATCTTTCATGAACCGGACGAGAGTTGTGTGTGTACACTGTGTAATTTGACTTGTTCTCGTTACCATGTCGTGGAATGCTCTAAGAGAAATAGGCCTATAATCGACTTATGTTTAAATGACATGTAATCGCTTTATATACACAAATTGTGTGCTATTAAATTATATATATATATATAATAACTCATAGAACTCTCAGTATTAAACTTCTGCTTAACCAACGCAGCGCATTCTTTGATATCAGGTGTTTTCCACAACGTCCTAAACCTTATTTTCAAATTGGACAACGAGTTGAATTGACTCTCTAAATCTCACCTACACACAAACTTTCCACCATAATCCTATGAATTTTGAATGCAAGTAAACAAACACCCAATAGAAATCAAAAACCTGTATAATACCACACATACAGTATCTGGGTAATGGCAAAATGCAGAGCCCAACAAAACCGCAAAGGAGAAGAAGGAGAAGAAGAAGATATCAGGTGTTTGCTTTATTCAATGTTACCAACTTAGGGGTTTTACCCCTAAATTTATGGGGATTTAATCGTCCCAGAGGAAAGGTTGGGGGGATAGAAGAGTCAGCGGGAATGTTAGGGAGAAATTTACTTTTTGAGGAATCTTGAGGGGCTGTGGGGATGACATAATTATTTATTTATTTCATTGCTTGGTCCTGATAGTGTGTTGGTTTTATTTTGAGTTTTTTTCTGCTGTTGGCCAGCCTGCCTGTCTCAGGCACTGCAATTTTCTCTTCTAGCAGTACCTAACGTACGATCCCTTCACGTGCTTCGGGATGGCCTCCTCACGTCACTTTTATGAACGTAGCTGTCGCCTTATTATTTACATTTTTATTGACTACCAGCGGAATTTATATTAAATTTACTGAATTATTTAATTAATAAGAATCACAATATACCGATGTATCAAAACATTGGAGACATGCATTGCATATCCCTATCCTTCCCCTCGGTAACCGCATAAGCATTTCTCCTTTTTGGTGGATCATAAGGGGGATCACGCACTTGGGGACTCGCACATAGCTCATTGCTCCGCTTGTAGAGTGAACGTCACTAGTTGTCAGCGTCATGTAGGAGGGAAATCCTCGCAGTACGTGAATGTAGCACTCTGATAGTGTAACTCTATGCAGTTTACACTGAGACTGTGCAGTTAATGCAGTTGTAAGGCTATTTGCGTTGTGTGTTAACAAAAATAAGGCGATATCTGTGATGTGTGAATAATTCTCTGGAGTGATTTACTATTTTTGTGAATAATTGCAGTGCTTTTATTTTTAATATTATTGTTATGCGTGAATGGTCCCTTTCGGAACACACGAAACTTTATTTATGATTTCGTTTGCGGAGGATCCGGGATGTTTTCATCTGTTCTCTAAAGATCCTCTTCCTTTCTTCCAGCCACTTGGTACCTGCTCTTTTTGGTACTTCATTCTCTGGAGTAACTTACCATTTTTCAATTTTCTTTATATAAAAAATTTTGATTCAAAATTTCTTCAGGTTGAATTTATGCGTTCTTCATGTCCCCTTTTTTGTCGTGTGTAAGGGAAAGTCTTCACTTTATCAACTCTTTCAAGAATTTGCTGGGTTAGTCTGCTTTCTGGAAGCCTCTTAACATGTCTATAAAATTTTAGCCTTTCTTCCTGAGTGGATTTCAGGGATTGGAGGCGGTACTCTTCTTTCGTGTGTCTTGGTCCTAAAATTTTCCTCATGATTTTTCGCTCTCATCTTAGGATATTTTCGCGTTTGCCCTATCTGTGGAGCGTTATTATTATTATCTGAGGGTTTATTGTCTCATTTGGAGGGATTTTAGAAGTGATCTGGGGGAATTTGAACTTAGGAGTTGCCAACATTGGCTTTATTGCTAAGTACAGTATAAGCCACAAGAAGGAGACGTTATCAAGTGATTCAGTGTTTGTCTTGCCCGAGTTCATTATTTCATGATTGTTTTACACTTGCATTTGTTGTTGGAGTTGAAGCAAATACAGTAGAGACAATGCGATATATCGAGGGACAGTGATTAGAACTCTGTCTTTGGCGTTATTTATGCGTTTGCATTAAGTTGACATAAGTAAATAGTAGCGTGTATCATTCCTTTATATCTCCTGTCAATATGAGTGGAAAGATATGTGCTATGTTTGGCTGCAATAACTATGAAGTGCAAAAGGATTCGCGGTCTTTCTTTCGTTTCCCTCGTGACAAAAAATATAAGTAAATAATATTGTGTTAGCATATATATTTTTCCAGTTACAATGCGATTTTTATAGTACTTCCCAAACTTCTTACCTGCACGCCCCATATTTTAACTGGCTTAAAATATAATCTTATTTTATAGTATAGTGCAGCAGTTAACCTTCAATACCACTGTGTTGTTATAGGTGTGATCTGTGGGTACTGATTTAATTCAGGAAAATGCATATGTGTGTGGCTGGTTGTGTTGCAAGTTACCCCATTTGGAATGCCGTAATGTGTTGTCAAGCACTGAAAAAAATATGGGTGACTTAAGAAATGTAGATATTTTGTTGAAACAATATGATGATGCAAATTTGCTTTACCCTAATGTAATGGCAAGTATTGCTTATAGGGAAATTTTGAATGTTTTTGAGGCTAAATTTATGGATTTTCTTTCTGTTAGTAGGCTTCAAGTTAAGACGAAAATTGTCCAGCCCTTAATATTAATTTATTGAATCATGTGTGTAAGCAATGTGCCAATATTTTTATTGACAAGTGTGTTAATGTTATGATAAGACGTTTTGAAATGAGAAAAAAGACAAATCTAGCTGTGAAAGTTCAGGCAGGAATGCTAAAGCTAAAAAAATTATTGCATAAATGAAAGAACAAGCCCTTTCACAGCAGTCCATTTCACATCTTGATTATATGTCTAATTGCAGTCTTTAAATAATAATCTGTTCTTCATTCATTTATCCAGAATTTCTTGAGCAACTTTGAAGTTAATATCTTAATAACACTTTCTTTGTAGACGTAATTTGTTTATCCATTTCCATATGTGCATTTCCATTGATATTTGAATTTAGCACAGATTTCCAGGTCACGCCACTAGGAGCGCCACTTGCGAATTGTCTCCCATTTTAACAAGGCTAAATCTAGAAGTGTCGCATATTGTCTCTACTGTATTTGGTTAAAGTTACTGTCGCTGATTCGTCACATTTATTTTTGTTATTTGTCACGTTTTTTGTTCTTGTTATGTGAGTCAAACAGTCAAAGTGAATTGCCGCAATCTTCCTTTTCCGTCGTGTGTATTTGTTAATCCTGCTTTGTTATTGCTTTATTGTTTTCCTGGTAGGCTAATAATGGAAAAAAAGGACAGACAAACTTTCACTATGAACGAGAAAGTTTGAATATCAGAAAAGGTTGATTCCTACCGCAGAACACATGATTCATTGGCACGCGCATTGCAACTTCCTGCATCCACACTGAATACAATTGTGAAAAACAGAGGAAGCATTACATCAAGTGCTTAAAAATGCAATGCAGACCAAACTCCAAGAAAAGGAAGTATGCGTCATACTGCAAATACAAGAAAATGGAAAAAAATTGCAAAATTTTAGTTTGAAACTTCAAGAGCCGCAGACATTCCAATTGATGGAGTGCTCTTAAGGGAACAGGCGCTTAAAGTGGCAAACATTCTTGGCAATGAAAATTTCAGCTCGTCCAATGGCTTTAGGAAAAGATATAACCTAACCTATAAAACTGTTTGTGGGGAATCTAATGCAGTTAGTGATGAAACTGTGGAAGAATTGATCGATAGAAGATTGCAGGAGCTGACCAAGGATTACGAACCTAGGAACATTTTTAACCTAGATGAAACTTGACTGTTTTCAGTGTGTTGCCCAGCAAGACTTTGGCATTCAAAGGAGATAAATGCCACGGTGAGAAACCAGCAAGATGAGGCTCACAGTGATGTTGGGAGCCAATGCTGATGGCTCTGAGAAGCTCCACCGCTATGTGATAGGGAAATCTAAAAAGTCTCGTTGCTTCAAGAATATGCGATCATTACCTACTGCCCACGATGCCAACCATAAAGCTTGGATGACCTCAGATCTTTCCCGACAGCAGTTAATTGCTCTGGATTCAAAAATGGGTGCGCAAAATAGGAAGATCCTTCTTTTCATCGACCATTGTCCTGCACATCCCGTGGATGTTTATTTGAGGAATGCGCAGTTAGAATTTCTGCCTGCTAACTGCACAAGCAAGCTTCAACCTATGGATTTAGGGGTTATTCACTCCTTTAAGTCACTTTATAGGAAGAACCTGGTGCAGCGAATTTTATTCCTTATGGATGCTGGAAAGGATTCATCATCATTTAAAGTTTCAATCGTGGATGCGCTTCACTTCATTGCGAAGTCTTGGAAAGCCGTGAAGCAGACTACCGTCTTAAATTGTTTCTTGAAAGCAGGATTTTTTTAAGAATCATCCCGAATCTCAGCTGCCAGAAGAAGAAGGCCTGCTACCTGATGTATGAAGAATGTTGCAGTCAGACTGCACTACTGAAGATTTTCTTCGGGTAGATGATTCTGTGATCACTGCAGAGGAAAGAAGTGTGGAGGAGTTGGTTGCTGAGCAAACACCAGCCGAGTCTCCCACCAGTGACAGTGATGAAGCAGAGGCAGACAGTGATGTCTACCAGTGCAGATGCAGGTGCAGCAGTGGAAGTTTTACACAGGTATCTGTCATCTGTAGAGGGGGGGGTGAAACTAATTTTCATAACCTTTATGAGCTTGAAAAACAAATAGAGGTCATAAGAAATAAGAAGTATAAACAGAGATCGATTCTGGACTATTTTGGTAGTAAGCAGTGATTGTGTAGTTTTCCATGTGGAATAAATTTGTGTTGATGTTATAAATACAGGTACAATAGTAGCAATTAAAATGTTTCATTCAGAGAAAATATTGCATCTTAGATAATTCTATAGCCATTCTAAGAAAGTAACTATTGTATATTAAAAAAATATATTACACAAATTTTAAACCACCTACCGCTAACCTTCTCCTGGGCAAAGGATGAGCAGAATTACAAAGGCAGTGTAGTCAACAGTTAATACAGTACAGTAATTAACTTACATGGATCTTTATTTGAGGTAAGTACAGTAAATCGATTGAGATTGAAATGCTCTATAAATTAATACAGTGGAACCTCAATTCTCCATTTTCGAAGGGGCCGCGAATAAAAAACGTACAACACGGGAAAACGAAAAAACCGGGAACCATCGACAATTTGGCTACACATCAAAAAAGTTAAATATGTATACTTATAATCTTACAAACACCCCTAAACCAAACTAAACTACAGCCCCAATGGGTCTTTCTCTTACTGAGCGACCGCTGCTCGGTCCGAGGGCCTTCAGATTACGAGATGATGCATGGTCAGTGTGACGAATCCTCTCGGCCATTATTCCTGGCTCTCTAGACCGGGGTCGCCATATCACCATTAAATTGCTCCTCAATTAAAGGTAATAGTAGAATGACTGAACCTGGAACCAGCCCTCATATCCAGGTCAAAATGCCTGACCTGGCCGGGAATTGAAACCGGGCCCTCCGGGCAGGCAAGTTAGACCCCGGGGCCGGCTTCAAACATTAATTACCGGTACGCGACTTAAAAATCTCGAAACTTTACACTCAGTTTTACCGGGGAAACTTTGTCAGTTGTAACACCAAACATCAATCGACCACAAGTAGTTTTTAATTATCTAATCTAATAAAATACAGCACATTCGATACAAAAAGCGCCCAACATGATGGCAAAATCTCTTCTTTTTATAACCTTCCATTGTAATTTGGTCACCAGTATACTGTCCGTAGTCAGTTTATGGAAATCTTGTACCATGTAAATTAGGCTTACATCGACTTTAAAAGGTTATGTTGAACTCGAGAATATGGTTTCAAATGTAAGTATCGATCATACAGTTCTCGAATGCATTATATTCAATTCTGCCATCACTAATCACAATCAAATTGGAGAGAGAAAAAACATCATTAACACTTCCAAAATTACGGTTATTCGCAACCTTGAGCTCAGCTGGAAAGCACACTCGCTGTACAAGTCGGTACGAGTTTATTTGTAATGTGTGCAAATAAAATGACTGGTTTTTATAACATTTTAACACAAAAATGTGAAATTCGCAGTCTTATATTAGGACCAAAGCAGTAATAGGCAATACCAAGACCTCCCATGGCTTTATTTATGCATGTAAGGTACATTTGTTCTGGTCTCGATAACATAATTGTATTTTACAAAAACAATATAAATATAAGGCACCACCTTATCAATACAAAATTTATTCACATTCAGCTAGCAAATATGGTCAAGACCGGTTTCGACCCCTAAGGGGTCATCTTCAGTTGACATGCATAAAAGATATATACATCACATATAATGATTAAAACTTAAATTAAGTCCAACTGATCATAAATGTTGGTATGTATGTCTTGGTACATTTGAGCTATTGTATGTGTCAATCCTAAGTTTACCAGCATACAGTGTCAAGGTAAGTAGTTAACTAATATACAAGGTTCTTAAACACTACTAAAGGTTGGGCCCAACGCGGGACGAGCTGCTATTGGTTAACGAAATGACGTCACAGTAGGAGCAAAGCAGCCGAGCCCAGAGCGCGCAAATCATTAGGAATCTCATAATATCAGCAAACATTACAGTTTCTCAAAACTAATTGCAGACCAGACATAAAGATTACTGCTGTTATAAGATTGAAAAAAAGAGTACAGCAGTGTAACTTTTCATTATTTCTATTACGAATATGGCGTAAATGTAACGTGATGGCACACTGACCAACGCTTGAAATTTATTAACATTTCCAAGTTCCTCTATTTAGTTTGAGGAAGGTTACGCGCTCTCATATCTGTAAACATAAATATTTAGAGATATGAAATGTTTGTAATATTAAATCTTTACAGCAGAATTTCCGTGATGGAACTACTGTATGTTAACATACGAAATACTGACTCACTTCCGCAGGTATCGAGTTTAAAGCTTAACACATATTATAACAGCAGCAGAAGTAAGTTCATATTCGAAACCATGCATAGATAGTCCTGGAAAACCTACAACCTGTTTTCCAGTCTATGATCGGGTCAGGGATGTAATGAATGAACCATATAGGCTATTATTACAATGGGGTCGCCACTTCCAAAGTGATTTATTAATGACTGATAAATGCTATGAGATGATAATGGAGTGTGTTGCTGGAATGACAGATGACAGAGAAAACCGGAGTACTCGGAGAAAAACCTGCCCCGCCTCCGCGTTGACAAGCACAAATCTCACATGGAGTGACCGGAATTTGAACCACGGTATCCAGTGGTGAGAAGCCGACGCGCTGCCGTCTGAGCCACGGAGGCTCCGCATAGATATTCTTCTTTAAAAACAATTAAACAATAAGAAAGAACAGGAAAACACTTCATTAGAACACAGTCCTACCTGTGAGATTAGATGTCATGAAGTGGTTGCTTTTGAAGATGAAATCCACTGTCGTGCCTTTCGCCGATGAGCTGCTATGGATTTTTCAGTTCTTGCTCGAATTTTCATTTGTCGTATGCGTATAAATATTCTCGTTCTAACATACATCTTTACTATTTCTGGTGGTACAGCGGGGAATTTACTCCTAATTATTTGACACACTTTGCGTATAATATTAGGTATGCGTCACAGTTCAACACCTCCGTGAGTGTACGTGAAAATTAACTCAAATTCCTTAATTTGGTTTACCATTTTTCCGATGGAACGAGTAGACCTCCCCAAGATAACACTTCTATCCATCCCACAGGGGCTATATCAGAAGAAATGGAAAGCATTTCCCTAGTGGGACTTCCCATTGACCTGTCACATTTTCGTTCACGGTAGGCGATGTAGCCGGCGAGGAACCGAAATCCCTCTGCTGAACAATAAGGTGTCGCTGTAGATTGCGGTGAATCCAGGGGCGTATTCTCCTTGAATGCAAGGCATTCACTGCATGCGTTATGATAACACAAAGAACTGTCTGATGTACGATTTTAGGTTGTTTTAAGTCAAATATTAACGATTTCATCTCTCAGAAGTTCAAAAGGTCCGCGCAACTGTACTAGTTCCGTTGCTTGACTACGTGTGGTGCTGGTGTAGTCTCGCCGTCTACTCCTCTCTAGGAAGAAAGAGACAGTATGGCGGAGTTAAGGATGCAAGGCATTCAATCTTAAAATTGCATTCGGTGGCAGACGTAGTTCTGAAACCCTCCGAACGATGTCGTTGCAATTGAAACTTGGTCAGAATTTGTCACCCCATACCCGTGCTACCCTCTGCCAGCTGTTAGCAACTTGGAGAAAGTCGACATGTTTACAGCGAACGGGACCCACAGATTATCCCCAGCGAGAACCCAACGTGACGAAACTGACCAATGCCACTGAGGTGACTTTCCTCCAGTGCTTCAGTTGTGGCTAACTAGTGAGTTAATTCATTGTGTGTGTTGCTGATTAGTGAGTTCATTCTGTGTGTGCTGGTCCTGTGCTATTCGTCGTTTTCGGTCTTTTATTATATTTTGCGCTTATTGTGGTATTAACGATGGATGAGTCTAAAACGGATATAATTGTAAATCAGTTTACTGGCCGTTCGTTTGATGAAAAGATGCAAATAGTTCAAGCCGGGAGACCTCTACCTTCCCTCGTATATTTCTTCTTTACCGGGCGAGTTGGCCGTGCGTGTAGAGGCGCGCGGCTGTGAGCTTGCATCCGGGAGATAGTAGGTTCGAATCCCACTATCGGCAGCTGAAGATGGTTTTCCGTGGTTTCCCATTTTCACACCAGGCAAATGCTGGGGCTGTACCTTAATTAAGGCCACGGCCGCTTCCTTCCAACTCCTAGGCCTTTCCTATCCCATCGTCGCCATAAGACCTATCTGTGTCGGTGCGACGTAAAGCCCGTAGCAAACAAAAATTCTTCTTCTTCTCCTTCTTAATCTGCTTACCCTCCAGGGTTGGCTTTTCCCTCGGCTTTTCGGACTCAGCGAGGGATCTTACCTGTATCGCCTCAAGGGCAGTGTCCTGGAGCTTCAGACTCTGCGTCGGGGACAAAACTGGGGAGGATGACCAGTACCTCGCCCAGGCGGCCTCACCTGCTATGCTGAACAGGGGCCTTGCGGGGGATGGGAAGATTGGAAGGGATAGACAAGGAAGAGGGAAGGAAGCGGCCGTGGCCTGAAGTTAGGTACCGTCCCGGCATTTGCCTGGAGAAGTGGGAAACCACGGAAAACCACTTCCAGAATGGCTGAGGTGGGAATTGAACCCACCTCTACTCAGTTGACCTCCCGAGGCTGAGTAAACCCCGTTCCAGCCCTCGTACCACTTTTCAAATTTCGTGGCAGAGCCGGGAATCGAACCCGGACCTCCGGGGGTGGCAGCTAATCACACTAACCACTACACCACAGAGGCGGACTCTCGTAAATTTAAAAATAGAAAACAAGAATTGTGTACGCACGTTCAATCCAGGAACTTACAGTAAAACTGTTTGGCTCGAGTTCACTTACATGTAATTAGGGTGATTAGAATTGAAATTTACTTAATACATTGTGTTAACTGCATGGTTACTAGTTGCATGCCTCAGTGGAGATTCCAGGATACGCCACTGGGTGAATCATTAACGGCACGGTTTTCTATCGCAACGATACTTTACTATGAACACATACATTTCACTCTAGCTACTATTACACTGTTCACGCAACTAACGAAAGGAAAATAAGTGCACCTCACTGCACGAAACACAGCAACTTAACAGAGATCTCACAGAAACGAACTACGACACACACACTACACAAAATACAGCAGGCCACTATATAAACCAACAGCAATATACGGAAAGAAATGACGTATAGCTATTACGTGAAAATCCTTTCTTTATAAGACAGACATATATAAACAACGAAATGTGATACACGTGCGGTTGTATGCTACACAGTCACGGTGCTCCTGTGATGACGTCACGAGCAGGACGAGGGAAAACTTAACATCTACTGCGCAACCAATCTGGGCCACCCGTGACTAATATACATCATCCATAAAATTACATGCTATTTTTCATGTTATCACTATCTAATTTGGGTTGTACAATGTGGAATGAGATATACATACATTTGTGTAAATTAATAGTAGTAAGTTCAGTAATATACATTAAAAATTGGTTCTTAAATTACTTTAATTGATTATTGATCAGTCATATAAAAATGTAGAATTATTGGTTTGGACACTTGTGATTCAAATATTAGTATGCAATACCTTGTTGGCATATATCTTAAATACTAAAGTATCGGTTTATAAAGCCTATTATTCTTATATTATGTCTTGGAATAGGGTTGAACTTTTATAAAACTATTTGTTTTGTTGAGCATAGGCATTGGATAATCTTGTTAAATTGGACACATAACTAAAACAGTGGTATATATATACCTTGTTAAAAATACATTACATTAACATTATTAATATGTGGTGCTATATATACATTGTTTGGGGTAAAATGGGGTTAACGAAGTTTTCACAACAGTATTTGATTAGTTATGATGTTCCGATATAATGGGTCCGTAAAAATATATAACTATATACATAATTGCGGTTAGATAAGTATTTGTATAATCTGCTTGCAATTTAGGTAATATTTGGTTGGCGGCAGTGAGTGTGTGATATATTAAGTGAAGTGACGAAAAAAACAAATTTATGTGAGTAATATCCACAATTCTTCAGTAATATACTGCAGATCAGTAACATCAATAACTCAGGAAACCATTAAAACAAAATCTAATTAGCACTCAAACAGCTACAAGTAAATAAATAAGACAAACAACATCATGGTGTTCGTGTGCTCCCCGTGTGGCAAGAAAATAAAAAACAATCAACAGGCTGTAGGCTGTGATGGTAAATGCGAACGTTGGTTCCACGTAACATGTGTAAAAATGAACAAAGAAACTCTCCAAAACTTCCGTAAGGAAGAACAATTCCAATGGTCGTGTAAACGTGAAGACCTAACATAAATGAGGTTATGGCGAACTTCTCCAAACAACTGGAAGAGTCCCTCAAAGTACTAACGGAAGAAAACAAAGAATTACGGAAATTAGCGACCTTTCTTTCCGAAAAATATGACGACCTCAAGAAAGAACTAGACACTTTGAGGAAAGATAAGAAAAATGCGGAAATTGCGACAACGGCAGCCGTGAACGAGCTAGAAGACTTGAAGCAGTATCAACGCAAAAACAATTTACTAGTGTATGGAGTTCCTGCTGAAAAGGATGAAAAAGTGTTCCAGAAAGTAACTGAAGTTGGCAAGGCGCTGGGAGTCGATATAAAGCCCGAAGATATTGACGCTGCACACAGACTTCCATCCACGAAACCTGGACCACAACCTATCATCGTGAAGTTTGTTAATCGATGGAAGAAAGAAGAAATCCTCAGTAGCAGACGACAAAAAAAGACACTAAAAACGAACGAAATCGGATATAGCTCGGTAAATAACATCTATATCAACGAGCACTTAACGCCTAGGAATGAGACACTCGCCAAAAAATGCCGCGAGCTACGGCAACAGGGGAAAATATTTGGCACATGGGTCAGGGACTGTAAAGTGTATATCCGTAAGTTCCAGGACGGTCCTTCGAGGCTAGTGGCAAACCCTGAAGTTCTGCATGAACTTGCTCACTCCAGCTGATCTGGAAACAACGAGGTAACCTTTCCTTGTGTTGTGCCCGCTTCAATTCCAAGCTTTCTTTTCTTAATTTCAAATTTTTGTCCTTACATAACCAAACCTGGATCCTGAAAACAAATTTCTTGAAGTACACGAATTTAAATGTGAAACCCTATATAATTATATTAAAGATAGAGTTTCAGAAAGTAGATCATGTGAATTGAAAGGCCTACACATAAATGCACAAAGCATGAAAAATAAATTTGATAATATACAAATTATCTTAGATCAGATTAAAGAAGTAGATATTCTTGCAATCTCCGAAAATTGGTTAACCAACAAACTAACCCACGCTTTTGAAATAAAAAACTACACTTCTCATCATGTGGTAAGAGAGCAGATAGGTGGGGGTGTTTCGCTTTATGTTTCAAACAAATGGAAAAGCAATGTCATAAATGAAATAAATAAATCTCATAGCATACTGCAAGTCATGATTACAAAAGGAAATCAAAGATATGAAATCATTACCATTTATAACCCACAGGATAGTAACTCACCAAGTTTTTTGTTTGATCTAGAAAATATCCTAAATAGCAGTTCAGGGCATACTTCAATAATACTTGGAGATACAAATATAGACTTGCTTTCTACCTCCAGAAACAGAACTTTGTATGACAATTTAATAACAACTTACGTCTATATAACATGTAATAACAAATACCCAACTAGAGTAACAAAAACAACCTCCACATTAATTGATCACATACTTGTCACAAATAATAGTAAAAAATGTCATGTATTCAATATAACAAATAACTTAAGTGATCACTACCTACTGGTATGTGAAATTTCTAGTGAAAAGGCAGTTCCAGTAGTACCAATAATCAAAGATAGTGGTAAGCAATTTGTAAATTACAACAAATTAAATCAGTATATCCTACAAAATAAATTTAAATGTGAGGAAATGGATATAAACACTTATTATAATAAATTTATTGAGTATATTAGCACAGGAATTGAAACCAGCTCAATTTCAATAAAAAGAAAGAACCCCAAAGACATTCCCCTAAAACCTTGGGTTACCCAAGAATTACTAACACTGATTCACATCAAAGACTCACTGTTTTCAAAAACTAAAGTTAAAAACCCCTCTGCAGAAGTAATTGAAGAATACAAAAGAATCAGTAATAAAATAACCAAATTGAAGAGAGAGTTACAAAAAAGGTATTATGAACACAAATTACAGAATTGCAAAAACCAAAAAGAAACATGGTATGTAGTCAATGAAGTGTTAAATAGGAAGCCTGGACATAAACATGAAATCAGCCATCTGGTGGTAAATGATGTCAGCATTACAAACACAGAGGACATATGCAATAACCTAAATGAACTATACGTTAATGTAGCTGAAAATATAAGAAAAGGTCTTTCTGAAGATGAGCAAGTTCATGGCAGCACAACAGCTGAAAGTCAAACTAATAGTATTTTCATGTCTCCTACTGATGAATGTGAAGTGCTCAAAATTATCACTTCTCTAAAAAATAAAAATAATTTAACTGAAGATAAAATAACCAATGTCATGTTAAAAACATGTGTTGGAAGTTTAGTGCCATATATTGTGGAAATTATTAACCGTTCAATTCTCAGTGGAGAAATACCCCAATTACTCAAATGTGCCAGAATTGTACCTATCTTTAAATCAGGAGATAACACAGATCCATCCAATTACAGACCAATTAGTATATTATCTGCAATTGGAAAACTCATAGAAATGGTAGTAAAAATTAGATTTGTAAATTTTCTGTGTAAAACTAATTACTTTTCCAATAATCAATATTCGTTTCTCCCAAATAGAGGAACTGATAATGCTGTATTTGATACAGTAATAGATGTTCAAAAGACCTTAGACGAAAATAAATTAGCAGCAGGGCTACTCATTGATCTTAAAAAAGCATTTGACCTGGTTGACCACAAAATACTTCTGAACAAGTTAAAATTAGCAGGAATTAGAGGTTCAGCACACAAATGGTTCCAAAATTATTTATCAAATCGAACACAATATGTGATGATTAACGATACTAAAAGTTTTAAGCAGCAGACAAAAACGGGAATACCGCAGGGCTCAGTACTAGGTCCAATTCTATTTCTGATTTATATTAATGACATACAATCTCTAACACTAAAGGGGAAATGTAAAGTATTTGCTGATGATATCTTAATAACTTACAAAGGACCATGTGAAACGCGAATTATGGAAGACATAAATTGTGACTTGGACAAGTTATCGGACTGGGCTTTATCTAAAAAAATGATCATAAATGTGACTAAAACAAAATACCTAATCTTTCATAAAACAGCCCATAAGATAACAGCGGCTAACACTGTTATCCTAAAGGACCAAGTAATAGAGCGAGTCAACTCAGTCAGTATCTTGGTACAATATTAGACTCAACACTTTCCTGGAAAAGCCATATTGATTGTGTAATCAGCAAAATTACCCCTTTGATAGGAATAATGCACAGATTAAGATACAGTAATTTTTCTCATCAACAATTGAAGTGTATATATTATGCAATGATCCACCCACATCTAACATACGCAAGCTTTATTTGGGGAAGATGTAGGAAAGATTACATTAATAATTTGGAAATTCTACAAAAAAGAGCCATCAAAATCATGTATGGATTCCCCTTCCTCAAACCATCACATGAAGTTTTTTCAGAGTCAAATATTCTGCCATTCCATAAACAAATTGCATTTTCATCAGCAGTCTTTATGTATAAGCTAGACAGGAAATTAACCCATTCTACTGTTAACTTCTCCCATTTTAGTGAAATTCATGGATATGAAACTAGAGGATCATTAAGGATATATCCCTCTCATTCTAATTCAGTAAAGTACGGAGTGAAAGGCATAGAATCATCAATGTTTAGGGAATATAATGTGTTGCCTCCTGTTATAAAGAACTCTAAATCGGTTATATGTTTTAAGAAAAAACTGAAGGAATATTACTCTTTTACAGATATCTTAATATAATCTCTATATAACTTGCTTTAATTAATACAATAATATATATATTGTCCATATTTAGTATATTACAGCCATGCAATATCTGAATATACTTCTGAAAAAAATTATGATCCTAACATGTAAAAAAAAAAAGTACTTGTCACTTTACAGAAAAGCCATTGTATATGAAATGTAATTATTGTGTTGCCTTAAAAAAGTATGTACTGTATTGTCCCTGTCACGAGCCAGAGGCTCATGGGACCTTTTGTCACCAATAAATAAATAAATAAATAAATAAATAAATAAATAAATAAATAAATAAATAAATAAATAAATAAATAAATAAATAAATAAATAAATAAATGTCTGGCGATATTTTGGGCAGCTACTGTTGTTAGAGCTATTAAGAGTCTTGAATATTATTGATGGAGCATGTTCTTCTTTTCGTGTGCCGTAATATGTTGAGTTGGTGACATTTGTAAGAACGCGTTGAATGTTATGCGTCCTGGTAGGGTGCACGTTGATTTTATCGTAGAAGCATATATGTTGTGAAAACAAAGTATCTGGAAGTAGAAATAATGAGTGTGAAAATGGTGTGGTATGAAAGTGTAATAGTAAATCGTATGTCGTTTCACTTACGTTAGGTGTTGGAACCGTGCTCTCTGTGTAGCTGCCTGTTGAGTAGAGCTGGGAACGGAGCTGTTGCTCCTATGATTGCAATCGGTAGTGCGAGTGCAGCGCTCCCTCCGGTATTCTCCGGTAGTCAACTGTTGCTTGGAAACCAATCGGAGGTTTCGGAGGGCGAGCGGAGGACGGAGCAACAGTACTGAATGTGTGCTCGCTTGCACTTCCAGTAGTGGAGCGCAACGGATGTGGTAGCGACGTAGTAAATACTGCTTTATAAGTATGAAGAAGACTAATATATGAAATAAATACATTCGCATTTATCTTTAACGTTTAATTATATATATATATATATATATATATTTCCGATAAAAGCCCATGCAAATAGAATAGACCTTTTTCATTATATTACCTTTGAAGTGTAATATACATGATAGACTATATATACTCTCGTACGTCTCCGCGGTGTTGCGGCCAACGCGCTCGCCTGTCGCCCGGTGGCCCCGGGTTCGATTCCCAGCCGGGCCGGGTTTTTTAAAATTGTAATGAATACTATCCCAGTCCTGGGGACTGGGTGTTTGTGACGTCCTTAATCTTCCTTTCCTCACACACAACATTCCACACTACCGCCATTCCAATTACACGCAGGTTCATACAATATGGTGCCTGTAGGGGCAAAAGATCCGCATGGGTCGACGCCCCGAACAAATAGCATTTTGAAGAAAATAACCAGTGTTGAAAAACAACGCGAGAAGCGGGACTCGATTCAGTAAACCAGCGCTTTCGGAGCTTGAACGCTAACCACTCGACCACCGCCATTTCGTGTTCGTAAACCCAAAGCACCGGTACATATTCGACGCGAAAGGTTATCTTGCGATTTTCTCGAGAACGTGATCCGAACGTCATGGTCTCCCCTTGTAAGTGTATTGTACCTGTATTAAGTCTGTGCGTATTAAATTTGCGTCTATATTTCCTCTGTTTGTTGTGTTGTGTAGGTAATGCAAAGTATATTAGAAAATAATTGTGGTATTGGTTTGATATTTAATCCCGTTTTTAGATGGTATTCGTGTTTTAGAATATTTAAAGGCATTTAATAAATTTGTACAGAAATTTGTACCACAAATGCCACGAAGGCCGTCTGATGCATGGCATTTCTTTGAAATTACCGATGATAAACATCAGCAAAATGCACAATTTGCGGCCGCAATTACGCGACGGGTGGCAGTCGGCTTCAGCAGAAGAAAACAACATTGCTGTATTAAGCGAAACAGTTATGTTGTGAGAAAAGGGCATTGAATATACGGGTGAAATACCTTTACGTTGTCATGCCGCTACAGTACATGCAATCGGTAGTTTACTCGGTATAACCGGATGATGTCACAACAACTGCACCGCTCCGTCCCAGCCACTAGCCAGCGCTCTACCGTCTGAACTACTCAGCCCGGTACAGCATATAAACAATTCCAATCACTTCATTCTCTTCAGTAATAAATGATCTTTCTTTCTTTCTTAATCTGCTTACCCTCCAGGGTTGGTTTTTCCCTCGGACTCATCGAGGGATCCCACCTCTACCGCCTCAAGGGCAGTGTCCTGGAGCTTCAGACTCTGGGTCGTGGGATACAACTGGGGAGGATGACCAGTATCTCGCCAGGCGGCCTCACCTGCTATGCTGAACAGGGGCCTTACGGGGGGATGGGAAGATCGGAAGGGATAGACAAGGAAGAGGGAAGGAAGCGGCCGTGGCCTTAACTTAGGTATCATCCCGGCATTTGCCTGGAGGCGAACTGGGAAACCACGTCCAGGATGGCTGAGGTGGGAATCGAACCCACCTCTACTCAGTTGACCTCCCGAGGCTGAGCGGACCCCGTTCCAGCCCTCGTACCAATTTTCACATTTCGTGGCAGACCCGGGAATCGATCCCGGGCCTCCGGGGGGGGGGCAGCTAATCACACTAACCACTACACCACAGAGGCGGACGCAAACTGAATTTCAACAGATCAAAATCTGTTATTCACAGCGTAACAAAATAATGAGGCAATCTTGAAACGACTGCAGCATTCGAATGACAAACGTAGAAAGTCACATGCATCTGTGGAATTGATACTGAAGCCTAAATTGTAATTCCACCCAAGATCACCATTACTACATTGTTCACATTAAAGTATTTGAATTTTCCGCCAGTGAATTCAATCGGAGGACTATCGGAGGTCTCCAGAGGAAGAGCGAAAACAATTGCTCCGCTCCGCTCCTACCGTTCTCAGCTCTAGGCAGTCTGTCTTCGTCTTAGCTATGTCATGTTCCACAGTTTCATCTGAGATTGCATCGGTTCGTCATTGGACGTAGAGCGGGGAACGGAGCAGTTGCTCCTGTGATTGCAATCGGTAGTGCGAGTGCAGCGCTCCCTCCGGTATTCTTTGGTAGTAAACTGTTGCTTGGAAACCAATCGCTGGTTCGGTCGGAGAGCGGAGGGCGAGCGGAGGACGGAGGAACAGTATTGAATGCGTGCTTCCTTGCCGTTCCATCCGTGGTGCGCAACGGATGTGGTAGCGACATGGTAAATACTGCTTTATACGTATGACGAAGGCGAATATATGAAATACATACATTCTCATTTATCGTTCGTGTTTCATTTGTCGATTACTTTTATAACAATTTGCTTTACGTCATGCCGTCTTATGGCGACGATGTGATAGGATCGATTAAGGAGGGCAATTTCTAGACGTGAAAATGGAAAACGACCCACTTTCAACCGGGAGATAGTGGGTTCGAATCCCACTGTCGGCAGCCCTGAAGTTGGTTTTCCGTGCTTTCCCATTTTCACACCAGGCATATGCTGGGGACGTACCTTAGTTAAGGCCACGGGCGCTTCCTTCCCATTCCCAGACCTTCCCTATCCCATCGTCGCCATAAGACCTATCTGTGTCGGTGCGACGTAAAACAAAACAGAAAAGTATCCCCGACCGAAAGTCTCACGCTCCAGGATACTGTCCTTGAGGCGGTATAGGTGGGATCCTCTCTGCGAACGAGGGAACACCCAACCCTGGAGGGTAAATTGGTAGAAAGATTATTATTATTATTATTATTATTATTATTATTATTATTATTATTATTATTGTACTCCCTTATCCACTTCTGTGGTTTTCTGCGACGTTAAGGTGCCGGTATTTTGTCCCATAGAAGTTCTTTCATGTGCCGGTACACCTGCCGACATGCGACTCTCGTATGTCAGCATCTTCAAGTACCGCCGAGCAAAGTCGGAAGTGAAACCGCAGACTTGAGCTCAGAACGCCAGAACTCTACCGTCTGAACTACTCAGCCCGGTACAGCATATAACCAATACCAATCAGTTCGTACTCTTCATTAAAAAATGAAATGGCGTATGGCTTTTAATGTCGGGAGTGTCCGAGGACAAGTTTGGCTCACCAGATGCAGGTCTTTTGATTTGACACCCTTGGGCGACCTAGCGTCATGATGAGGATGAAATGAGTATGAAGACGACACATACAGCCAGCTCCAGTACCAGCGAAATTAACCAATTAAAATTAAAATTCCTGATCCTGCTTGGAATCAAACCTGGGACCCCTGGGACCAAAGGCCAGCACGATAACCATTTAGTCATGGAGCCGGGCGTACTCTTCCGTCATAAATGAGCTACACGTATAACACAATGTAAGAGCATCGTATATAATACATGTTTACATGCACTGGAATATACTTATTGCTTAAACTGTTTTACTATTAATAATATTGTAAATGCATTTGCAATGGTATTATATGTGCCAATATTCAATCTACAGTATTCTATCCACCTGCACCTACTGCAAACTGAATGTCAGCAGATCAAAATCTGTTGTTCATAGCGTAACAAATAATGCGGCTATCTTGAAACGACTACAGCATTTGAATGACAAACGTGGGGGAACACATGCGTCTGTGGAATTAGTAATGAAATTTAAATTGTAATTCCTCTTAAGATCACCGTTACAACATTGCCCACATTAAAGCATTTGAATTTTCCGCCCGTGAATTCAATCGGAGGACTACCGGAGGTCTCCGGAGGACGAGCGAAAACAACTGCTCCACTCCGCTCCTACCGTTCCCAGCTCTACTGTTGAGTTCTAATGCGTGTTGCTCTGAGATTGTAGTTGGCGTCGGCAGAGGGGAGGTTTGGGGGGATGGGTGGAGTGTTAGTAACGGGAGTGGGGTTGGAGGGGAGGAGGTCTTGGAGCGGTTGATTTGAACGTATGGATTTTTGTTTATTAATTCTTTTAAGATAGTAATCTTTTAGTAAGGAAATTACTGCATGAAAAGGAATATTGTTTCTGTCTATGTTTTCATTTAAGTTGGAGTTCGGATTGACGTATTTGTCTAAATTTATGTAAAATTCTTCTACTATACTGAGCAAGGGACTTTTTGGATTCATATTGAGGATTTGCATGTCACTATTAATGTCCGTGAAATTGTGTTTCTGATCGTCGATGTGCTGACCCATAGCTGAGAAGTGTCTGTGTTTGACGGCATTTACATGTTCATTATATCGTATTAAAAAACTCCTACCAGTAAGCCCTACATAGCTGGCTCGGCAGTCGTTGCATTTGAGGCGATAGACTCCTGAGTGGTTGTATTTATTTATGTTGTTAACTGATTTGGAATTGTATAGTATGTTGGTGTTATTGCGTGTAGTTTTGTATGCTATTTTTAGACCTTGTTTTTTGAAGATATTGGTTATGGAATGTATATGGTTATTGTTGTAAGCAGTGGCGGTGCGTTCTATATGTTCAGTGGTTCAGTGAACGCCCTAGAAATAGATAAGTCTATGTAAAATGGTTTATTACAGCATATTCCTTTAATAAACTCTGTATATCCACGCGCGTAGCGGTATTTTTGACATCAACACTCTGTTGCTCTTCGGAACCAGCGAAGAGGTTCAATTTTAGGACTCATGGCACGGGGCCGTGAGACGTAAGGAGGGTGCACAAGGCGAGGGGCTGTGAGGAGCAGGAAAAACATAGCCCAGGAATCGCTGGCGACTGGACCAGCGATACACACGAGTTATATCGAGCAGTTCCGAAATTAGCCGAAGCACAGTCAGAGCGCGCGGTTAAAAGTTTGCCGTATGTGGTAGGTTTTGGAGGGGTTTTAATTTGACGATTTTGCAATTCTGATGTAATTAACCGCAATGAGCCAGAATATTTCGGAAACTACGTTTTGTATAGCATCAATAGACGTACGTAGCCTAAGTTTATGTAATTAATGAAACGTTTCATTAGTAAGAGGCGATTGTTTTAAGAGGAAGTACAACTAGGCAACCATTCTCTACATAACACTAACATAGAGAAGAAATGGAAGGGATCCTACACTTCGAAAATGAAGGTGTCGGCCAAATAAAGACAAAGGCCACGAAGGGCGTGAAAATTAAACACTCCCTGGGTCTCGAGTGCCCTAATACCGTCGGAGTCGTAAAAGAACAAGACTTGATCAAGGGAGATCGGATAGGATAGATGAAAGTGAGGAGCCTGGTGCAAGTAAATGGAAGCAATGCCAGGACTCAGCTAAGGGCCCCGTGGTTGCCAACCCACGCTCCCAAGTTGAGAGCCCCTGGAGCTTTTCATTAGTAATCCGTGTTTTACGAAAAGTAAGCAGCAAAATACGTCAATACATAAATGACAGTAGTCTGCCTAACATGTTCTTGAAGAAGTTATTTGTACGCAAGCAACGTCTCCAAAATCAGAAGAAATTGGATCAGCTTTAAGTAATTGCACCTCATATTCTCTGTCTTTCATCTTAATTGTTTTGGTAACTTCTTCGAGCTGTAGCCGTGTCCCTTCAAAGGGAAGTCGCGTTTCTAATCAAGCAATGTCACTATTTTACATCTACGTAAACATCAAGTAACAATAAATCTCAACACGTTATTTTCGACAGCAGTGAACACCCAGACGCTTTATCCACGCGCCGCCACTGGTTGTAAGTAAACAGTGCATATTCTTTTTTATTTTTGGTGATTCTGGTTAGCTTGGTTTTCGGTTGGTTTTTGACTTTGTTGATGATCCGGTTTATCATTTCTCTTTTATATCCGTTTTGTTTTGCTATTTCATGGATTGTGTTTAATTCTTTATTTAGATTTTCCTTTGAAAGTGGAATGTTATATGCTCTGTGAATCATACTATAGTATGCAGCTTTCTTGTGAGTATGTGGGTGGGTGGAGTCTATCTTTATTGTATTTGATGTATGGGTAGGTTTTCTATATATGTTGTATGTTAGGTGGTTGTTATGTCTGGTTGTGGATATATCCAAGTAGTTTATGGTGTTGTTATTTTCAGTGTCCATGGTAAATTTTATATGGGGAGCTATTTTATTTAGTTGTTCTAAGATTATGTTTTCATTAGTATGTCTATTGTCCATGATTATGAATGCATCATCGACAAACCTGCACCAATAGATGATATTTCCTATTTTTTTGATTTCTTGGTGTTCTAAATAGTCCATATATATATCAGCTATTATGCCTGATATTGGTGATCCCATGGGTAATCCTTTCTGTTGATAGATAATGTCATGGAACTTGAAATAATTGTTATTGATAGCAAATTGTAAAAGTTTTATAAATTCATCTATTTCCAATTTGCTTAGCTTACTATGGTTATAAAGATTGGATTCTATGATAGTAATAGTTTTTTGTGTGGGTATATTGGGATACATGTTTGTTATATCATATGTTGCTAACTTGTAGAATTTTTTTTTTCAAAAAAAAAAAAAATGCAAAAAAAATTTTTTTTTTGTTTGCAAAATTAATAACTGGTTTGACAGAAGACAATTTGGGTTTAGGAAAGGTTATTCCACTGAAGCTCAGCTTGTAGGATTTCAGCAAGATATAGCAGATATCTTGGATTCAGGAGGCCAAATGGACTGTATTGCGATTGACCTATCTAAGGCATTTGATAGGGTAGATCATAGCAGACTACTGGCAAAAATGAGTGCTATTTGACTAGACAAAGGAGTGACTGAATGGGTGGCTCTGTTTCTAGAAAATAGAACTCAGAGAATTTGAGTAGGCAAAGCTTTATCTGACCCTGTAATAATTACGAGAGGAATTCCTCAAGGCAGTATTATTGGACCTTTATGTTTTCTTATATATATATATCAATGATATGTGTAAAGAAGTGGAATCGGAGATAAGGCTGTTTGTAGATGTTATTTTATACAGAGTAATAAATAAGTTACAACATTGTGAGCGGCTGCAGGGTGACCTCGATGGTGTTGTGAGATGGACGTGGACAATGGTATGATGATAAACGGGGTTAAAAGTCAGGTTGTGAGTTTCACAAATAGGAAAAGTGCTCTCAGTTTTAATTACTGTGTTGATGGGGTGAATGTTCCTTTTGGGGATCATTGTAAGTACCTAGGTGTTAATATACGAAAAGACCTTCATTGGGGTAATCACATGAATATGATTGTTAATAAAGGGTACAGATCTCTGCACATGGTTATGAGAGTATTTAGGGGTTGTAGTAAGGATGTAAAGGAGAGGGCATATAAGTCTCTGGTAAGACCGCAACTAAAGTATGGTTCCAGTGTACGGGACCCTCACCAGGATTACTTGATTCAAGAACTGGAAAAGTCCAAAGAAAAGCAGCTCGATGTTCTGGGTGGTTTCCGACAAAAGAGTACTTGCGTTACAAAAATGTTGCAAAGTTTGGTCTGGGAAGACTTGGGAGAAAGGAGACGAGCTGCTCAACTAAGAGGTATATCACAGAGACTTACTATAATTGAAAATCTTCCACCTTTTTGATACCTTTTATTTGCTTTTTACCATATTATTAATTATAAACAGTACATGTTTCGTTCTCACTTGAGAACATCTTCAGCTGTTGTTAAGCTTAGGTGAATCGCTAAGTTTCTGAATACATTATTTCCTGGTACATTGTTCCTATTAAAGACTATTTGAATATAAATTAAATTAAAATGATGTTAAAACAATGTGAGGGTTAATGGGTTGATGAAATGAGACTGGATGATTACGTAGTTGGTCAGCTTGAAAACTATATCTATTCTTTGGAATAGTTGTTAAAAGTTCCAACTCTATTACATTAAAAATATCTATTTGTCTTCCAGTTAAAAGTTTTTTAAAAAAATTATTGGCTTCTTGACACTGTTCTAATTATTGCTGAATGTTCATTTCTTTCATTCCTTGAAGCTGATTGCCAGTCACTTTTTGAGAAAGGAGCTTCGTCTCAATTTCTGAAATGAAATGAGGAAAATAGGAATTTGTTTTCTTTGTAATGAAACATGTGTCTTTACATAATAATGTGATGTATAAAATGGTTCCATACCTTAATGTTGTTAAACTCCAATTCTGCCGTGATCCTGGAGGGGGAACGTTTGAAGCTGCTTTACGTCTAATATAATAATGGTGTGTGTGTTCTGCTGTTTGCTCCTCCTTTCGGGGAGGCAAGGCTGTGGAGAGGGGGGGGAGGCGTGTCGCTTACTGTCACGGCTTCGGCTTTAGAAGGGGTGGGGAGAGTGGATGTACAAAATGGTGGAGGCGCGTTCTTATTTATCATTTTATTGTCTGTGTTGTTTCTTTTGCCTTAAGTTTCAAGACTTGATAATATCCCTTCGAATATAGGGTTCCTATTGTCAGTTGTATCATTCAGGTTATTGTCCTGATTACTTTTTTGTTCTAAATAAATATATAGACTTTCTAATGTGTTTAGAAGAGCTCCTTTGTTTATTTTTCGTAATATAGTTAAATCCTGCTCTGTAGTTGTGAACTGATGTCCGGTTGTACTCATGTGTTGGTCCATCGCGGAAATTTTTTTATGTCTTTCAGCATTGACATGCTCTAGGTATCTTACAGTAAAACTGCGCCCTGTTTGCCCAACATAAGTTTTTTCACATTGATGACACTTCAATTTGTAAACTCCTGATTCTAAATGTTTGTTTTTTCCTAGGGGGGAACTGAAACTATTGTAATTAAATAATTTTTGCTTTGTATTATTGCTGGTTGAATACGCAATCTTATAGTTATATTTTCTAAACAAATTCGTTACTGTACATAAGTTAGGGTTATTGAACGTGAACTTGGCATATTTATCTTTCTTTTTTATTTCAGGTGTTAGATTAGTTTGTAACTTCTGTTTGAATTTTCTGATTATTTTGTTTACTATTTTTAGTTCAAATCTGTTGTATTGGGCTTAACAACAGCTGAAGATGTTCTCAAGTGAGAACGAAACATGTACTGTTTATAATTAATAATTTGCTAAAAAGCAAATAAAAAGTATCAAAAAGGTGGAAGATTTTCAATTATAGTAAGTCTCTGTGATTAGAATTTGATACAGAAAATGAAGCTGATTACTTGCAAACAATAAGTGGTATGTTCCGAGCTGTCAGTGGAGAGATGGCGTGGAATGACGTCAGTAGACGAATAAGTTTGAGTGGTGTCTTTAAAAGTAGGAAAGATCACAATACGAAGATAAAGTTGGAATTCAAGAGGACAAATTGGGGCAAATATTCATTTATAAGAAGGGGAGTTAGGGATTGGAATAACTTACCAAGGGAGACGTTCAATAATTTTCCAAATTCTTTGCGATCATTTAAGAAGAGGCTAGGAAAACAACAGATAGGGAATCTGCCGCCTGGGCGACTGCCCTACACGCAGATCAGTAGTGATTGATTGAATGTGGACAAAATTTAAAACAGCATTTGTTAATTGGGCAGAGAACATCTCTGGCAGAGGATCCACAAGAAAGAAGGAAAAGGAGACATCAGTGTGGAATGAAAAGGTGAAGGAAGGAATGGAACTGAAACAAAAGGAAATATCTGGAATGAAATGTAAAAAGAATAAAAGGTGGGAGGGACTCGCACATGAGATGGAGGTTAAAGGATGTTGTTTAAACTTAAAGGAAAGAAATAGCTGGTGAAAGAGGAAGGTGAAGAGATTTTTAAACAGTGTTTTGACAAACTATTAAGTGCGGAAAATTGTGCAGAAAAGATGCTGGAAGTACAGGGTGTGGAGTTGAACAAGAGACACAATACAGTGTTACAATTTCTAATCAGTAGATTCCATGCTAAAACCCTGAAATTGCAAATCTCTCCGCAATGTTCATATGGAGTGAGGGCAGACCACTCTGTGTTGTTTGACAGGACCACACCTAGGCGAGCTGAACATGTCCTCAAACACTCGGCTAGACAGATCAAGTGGCTCCCTACTTTTACACACTTGTTTATTCAACTACTGTATTTTCAGTCTATGACTGACATCTGGTGTTTACTGTACTAAGCAACTTTCTGTAAGTATGTAATTGAGTTTCCATTTTTTTCATTTTGTTACTAAATGTAACATTTTTGTGACTATGACAGGACTTTCAGATAAAAATGGAGTAGTTAGTGAAGGAAAGAGGTGTACTTTGAAGTACACTTACGAAGGCGTGCTAGTGACGTAGGCAGAGGGGAGCTCGAGGGCCCCACCATTCTTAGACACATTTTCAAATTTTAATCTGATTTAAAGTGTGAAGAAACAATCCATCCCTGGTATTTCTACTGACAATGACCATTTCAGTGGCGGACAGTCAATATGTGCTTCCAGGCTCCAGCACGTAGCTCAGAACTGTAAGGAATTAATTATATTCAGTACAATTATCTTGGTGCATTTTCTTTGTTTCGAGTACGGTATGAATTTGTGTTTTGTGAAAATCAGGACAAGATCTGTCTAATACCTAGCTCCTCCCGGGTAACTTGGCTCATGCTCATGTAAAATGAGCTCTCACCTGTAGCCTGAAGGAAGCAATACGCAGGCGCAGCCAAGCTTGCAACACTCCCCGTAGCCAGTGGAGTATACCATAAACCGAGATCGACTTTCACTGATCCCGTCTATAGTTCCTTTCCCTCCCGCAAGGGGGTAGGGGTGCTCGATGCCTCCTGCTACCCTGATGAATGTGATAAGCGATTCTGCCTCTAGAGAGTAGCATCGTCTGGGCTCAAAGGTAAAGCGTAACTGGGGGCAATCTATCGCAAACATAATGTTGTTATTAAGGTAACCAACCAATGCTTATTGAAATATCCATCTTCCTTTTGTGTCAAAAATAAGTAATCCGTACGTGAGTCAAAGGATCTTTGACTGACCCTAAATGTTATCCTGCATCAGAATGTAATTTATGCTGGTAATAGGGGAGGTCTCAATGTTTCAGTTGGCAGCATTTTCAGTCGCTTTGTATGGTGTTTGATCTCGCGGTTATGTTGTTGGTGGGTGTTTTTCTATCACTGTGTTAGTGCTTAAGTTCATATGGAGATTTATCCAATTATTTATCCACTACAGTGTATATCAAGTGAAATTAAACTAATATTCTTAGTGAAGATTTTTTTTCAAAATGGCGCCCGGTAATGACGATGGGTAGTGTTTTATCCTCCGAGTAAATTAACTGTAAAATGTGACGAAAAGTGCGGAAAATGTCAAAGATTAGTGAAAAATGGAATGTTGTGTGATTCATGTGATCGATGGTAGCATTATAAGTGCGGAAATTGCCCTAGAGACGTAAAAACTAATGAAAAATGTTGACTGGATTTGTGAGCAGTGTGTTTGGAATGTTGTTGTTGGCGACGGCGTTGACGATGAAGTACCGAAAACAATCGATGAGGAATATAAAAGTGCATTAGAAATTATAAACATTCTAAAAAAGGACAATGATACTCTTAAAGTTGAAAATCAAGAATTAAAAGAAAGACTGCGATCGCTAGAATTTGGGACTGACCATTCTTCGAGAGATATACCGGTACCAGTAACAAACTCGAGCACGTGGTGTCAAGTAGTTCGTGGATGGCCGGCTAAGAAGAAATCTACAACTGAATTTCCGGAAATAAACATCAGAAATAGGTTTTCTGCCCTAATTAATTTAATTCTGGAAGAAAGTGATCGCGCGCGTGAAACCAAATCATCATGATCCGCTGCCGTTGCCGTGCCGAGTTTAAAATTCAGATTCAAGACCCAGTTAGGCCTAAATCAGTGAAGGTAGCTGTGTTTGGTGATAGCCAAGGAAGGGGAATTGCGGGAGTGATTAACGACGAGAATATAGCAGCAACCGGAGGAATATATCCAGGAGCTTCTATCAGCAGTGTTGTGGAAAACGTAGAAGCAGCAACTAGGAACTTCGGGAGCGGCGATGCAGTGCTTATCATCGGTGGGACGAACGACGTAGCTCACGACGACGCCAAGAATGTAAGATCACAACTTAAACATACATTAGGGAAGCTGACCCACACTAACGTTTGGACAGCCCAAGTAGGGGACTGCCTGTAGGGGTGAAGTACAGTGGGGACTTCGAGGGCCCTGGGACCGCTACGGTAGCTGTGAAGGCCCTTCAGGAACTCTGAAAAGTGGTGGCAAAAGGGGCTCTGGTTAAGACGCAGCAGGTCGTTATGCTACTTATGTTCCAAAATGGGTAAAATATAAATATGTAAATAAATTCAATGTTAATTTTAATCTTATACCAGTTGTATATTATTATTAGCAGTAATTTCACATACTGTATATGAGTTGACTATGTTTGTAAGATATTATAAGTAGAATTTTGTAAACAATATAAATTTATTACGGATGATGTGTGTGTTTAATAGAACAAATTATTAGCGTAAATTGTATAATATTGTATTGTAGGAAAATTTTCTTTGTCTCTTGTTAATTTAAAATTTAGTGCTTGACAATAATGTATTTTAGTGTACCATTTGCCACCGAGGTAGACACCTCATTTGCAAATAAAGAGATTTTGATTTTGATTTTGACATCTTTGTAGTGAATGTGCCCCACAGGCATGATTTGAGTAGAGACTCGTGTGTGAACATTGAAGTGGACAAGGTCAATACAGATATTGTTAAAAATTGTAAACATTTTTGGAATACTCAGGTTATTGAATGCAGCAGTTTTGAGAGATACAAAACATGGCCTCCATCTAAACAATTCAGGTAAACGAAAGGTAGCAAATATTGTTCTAGATTTTATTAATCTTAAGATAGGTACTGTAAAACAAGCAACTCCCTTGAGTTATAATACTGACCAGGAAAACTAGTAGAAAGAGCCAGCTGTACTTCAAGCTGGCTCAGTCAACTAGAAAAAGAAACTCAGGATAGTAAGGAATTTCAAGTTACCCAATTGCAAAAGTCAAGTTTTAGGGAGGAAGGGGGTCTGAGATTGCTCTTGGTAAACTGTCAAAGTGTAGTAAATAAACAATTAAAATTTGGTACATTGATGGAATCGTATGAGACTGATGTAGTGATAGGAGTGGAATCGTGGTTGAAAGAAGGGGTAGGTAATAGAGAAGTATTTCCAGAAGGGTACACAGTCTATCATAGAGACCGAGGAGATAAAAAGGGAGGGGGGTGTTTATTCTGGTGAAGGAAACTTACTGTTCACATGAATGGTTTACCGATGAAAGGGATGAAATATTAGGGATAAAATTAGTTTGTGATAATATGAAGGAGGTAGGAATGATAGGAACATACAGGCCTGGAAGAGAGGAAAGAGACATGGAAATCTTTGAGAAAATAATAGATTATACTCATAGAAACAATAATAATGATATGGTAATAATTGGGGGAGATATAAATTTGCCTGAAGTAGAATGGAATGGAGCTGCAAGTGAAGCCCATGAACAGAAACTGGCGAATAAGTTAATTTGGGAGGGAGGATTTACACAAGTAGTACAAGAACCGACTCGTCTCAGTAACTTACTAGATGTATTCTTGGTTAAACCATGGGAAATTGTTGATAAAACTGAGGTAATTGAAGGAATAGGAGACCATAAGGCTGTAATAATGGATGTAGGACTCGTACCAAAAAGGCTTAATAAGAGGGTTACACAAGACAAGAAATTGTACAGAAAAACTAAAGTTGATGAATTTGGGACTTACCTTAAATCACAATTCAGTTGTTGGATAAGTGAAGGGAGTAACGTGGATACACTTTGGGCTAAATTTAAAGGAATCATTTGGGAAGGAGAGAAGAGATTTGTACCTGTTAAGAAGGGTAAAATGACCTCAGACCCTGTTTATTATACAAGGCAAATAAGAAAATTAAAAAGAAAATGTAGAATAGGAAACAGGAAAATCAAAGAGGGTAGGGATAGTAGAGAAACTAGAAAACAGCTAATGAGGGAACTGAATAGAGTGAAAAAGGAAGCAAAAGAGAATGATATGAATGGCATACTTCAAGAGGATAATGACCACAAAGGGAAATGGAAAAAGCTGTATTCATATATCAGGAATCAAAAAGGAAAAGGAATCCAAATCCTTACAATGGTGGGAGAAGGGGGAAGAGTTGGAAACCAAAACAGAAGATAGAGAGGGAGAGACACAGAGGGAAACAAGAAGCTTCTCATTCACAAATGAAGATATTTTCAGAGAAATCCAACTGCTTCAGCAAGGAAAAGCAGCAGGAAGTGATCAAATTACTGGGGAGGTATTAATGACAATGGGGTTGTACATAGTGCCTTATTTAAAATTTATCTTTGACTATGTCATAAATAATAGTGTAATACCAAAGGAATGGAAGGAATCTATAATAATACCAATTTATAAAGGAAAGGGTGATAAAAGGAAACCAGAGAACTACAGACCAATCAGCCTGACCAGTATAGTTTGTAAAATACTGGAGAGTTTAATATCAAAGTACATGAGAGGGATATGTGATGATAAAAATTGGTTCATGAGGAGCCAGTATGGATTTAGAAAGAAATTTTCTTGTGAGGCACAACTGGTGGGATTTCAGCAGGATATATCAGATCAATTGGATTCAGGAGGTCAGTTAGATTGCATAGCCTTAGATCTTTCCAAAGCCTTTGATAGAGTGGAACATGGAATATTATTAAAGAAATTGGAGGGAATAGGATTGGAAAGGGTTACACGTTGGATAAAAACATTTCTAAATTCAAGGGTTCAGAAAGTCAAAGTGGGAAATAATGTATCTCATGAGGAGAAAGTTTGGAAGGGAATTGCACAGGGTAGTATAATCGGTCCGTTACTTTTCTTAATATACGCAAATGATTTAGGGAACAATATAACATTAAAAATAAGATTGTATGCAGATGACATAATTGTTTATAGGGAAATAAACAACATTCAGGATTGTTCAGAATTACTAAGGGAACTTGCAAATATCCAACAATGGGTTGAAGAAAATAATATGAAGGTTAATGGAGGCAAATGAACCGTTACAGCTTTTACAAACAGGAGCTTTAAAACTGAATTTGAATATACTTCGGATGAGGTAGTTATCCCAAAAGATGGCAAGTGCAAATACTTAGGTGTGAGATTTGAAAGTAGTTTGCACTGGAAGGGTCATGTTGATGACATTGTTGGGAAAGCATACAGATCGTTACATGTCATAATGAGGCTACTCAAAGGATGCAACAAAGAATTAAAAGAAAAATTTACTCGAGTATGGTTTGTCCATTATTGGAATATGCAAACAGTGTTTGGGATCCTCACCAAGAATACCTAATAAAAGAAATAGATAGTGTGCAGAGGAAAACAGCAAGATTTGTAACGGGGATTTCAGGAGAAAGAGTAGTGTATCAGAAATGTTAAAGGAACTTGGGTGGGAAACTTTAAGTAAGAGAAGGGAGAAAACTAGACTTATAGGATTATATAGAGCCTATACAAGAGAAGAAGCATGGGGAGATATCCGTGAGAGGCTTCAGTTGGAAAATAATTATATCGGCAGGACTGAGCACAAATATAAAATTAGAAGGAGTTTTAGCAGAAGCGATTGGGGTAAATTTTCATTCATTGGGAAGGGTGTGAAGGAGTGGAACAGTTTACCAGGGGTAGTGTTTGATCCTTTTCCAAAATCTGTACAAATATTCAAGAAGAGAATAAACAGCAACAGAGAAAATAAATGAAGTGTTAGAGAGCATTCGACCAGTGAAGGTTATTGTAAATAAAAAAATGTGTGTGAATAAATTAATTCCATCCCCTGGTCTAAGGAGTTTGGACAGCCAAAGTAGGGGACTGCCTGTTGGGGTGAAGTACAGTGGGGACTTCGAGGGCCCTTGGACCGCTACGGTAGCTGTGAAGGCCCTTCAGGAACTCTGAAAAGTGGTGGCAAAAGGGGCTCTGCTTAAGACGCAGCAGGTCGTTTATGCTACTTAGGTTCCAGAATGAGTAAAAAAGTAAATAAGTAAATAAATGCAATGTAAATATTAATCTTATACCAGTTGTATAGTATCATTTGAAGTAATTCCACATACTGTATATCAGTTGACTATATTTGTAAGTAGTACAGGAGATATTATAAGTAGAATTTTGTAAACAATATAAATTTATTAAGGAGCGAGCTGTGTGTTTAATAGAAAACATTGTTAGCGTAAATAGTATAATATTGTATTATAGGAAAGTTTTCTTCTCTTGTTAATTGAATATTTAGTGCTTGACAATAATGTATTTTAGTGTACCATTTGCCACTGAGGTAGACACCTCATTTGCAAATAAAGAGATTTTTGATTTTCAAAGATCTATATTCTCATGATTCTCTTTGCACTGAAGTAAGTTGGGAAGTGAGAATACAGCATGAATATTGTGGGCAGTTTGATGAGGAAACCATTTTCTAGGAGAACATTAGAAGGAAAAGTGAACATGAAGATTATAGGTTGTCCCACTCCAGTCTTAAATTTAATTGGGAAGTCTTTGCGAGGGAAAATTCAAGTTATATCAGGCATTTCAACTGTAAATAACAGTTGGGTATGTGGCTGTGGTGCAAGAAATGCTTTGTTTTGTTTTCCTTGTGTCTTATTTGGAAATAATGATATCCGGAGAACAAAAGGTATGGAGGATCTTTTGCATTTAAACGAGTATATGAAGAACAGAAAATACATCAATAATGTTGTGGACCTGAGTGCTCTAGGAAATGTGAATATTGCAACACAACTTAGTAGGGCATATCACAACAATTTTCAGCTTTACAGGAGTTTCTTGGGATTAGTTGATTTCATGAACAGTCTAGGCAGTGTCATTAAGGAACACATGGAATCCAGTAAGATATTTAAGGGCACATCAAAAACCATCCAGAATGAATTGCTAGACTATATGCGGGAAGTCTGCTGGGAAAAGATACTGGAGGAAATACATAACACTAAGTACCCTGCTACCATGGCAGATGAAGAGCTAAAGTTAACAATTGTGTTCAGATACGTATTAAATGGCCAACCATTTGAAAGATCTTTAATCCAGATGGACAAACTGCAGATGCAATATCTGAGTCCATATAGTTGGGGACAAAACATGACAACCTCGCCTCACACCACTACCCTCCAGCAACAGCCCGGTGTCTATTAGGGGCTAATAGGATTTTGTACGTCTGCCGTAGTCAGAGTTGCCAAATCGTCTATCTCATTAGCACCAAACGAGCCAGAGCAGGAATAAAACCTTTTTATGCAATCTATTTGTCATTTCGATGTAAACAGAATTATTACTATTATTATTATTATTATTATTATTATTATTATTATTATTATTATTATTATTATTATTATTATTGTTGTAGCTCAGGAATTTAGACATGAAAAAATAATATTAATATTCGTATTATGGTGATCTAAAGTAGGTTATGAGGTAACGAAGAGAGACTCCTGAATACTAAAACGCAGACTTAAACGTGTCATAAAACTGGACTAGCTCAGTGCTAGTCCGACGGGCTAGTAACCCGAACATTAAAACAAGAATAATAGTTAACACCACCTTTCCAATACTTATCTTTCCTATATTTAGGAAATAAACATTACAACAGGCGTTGTAAGATGGGGCATGTTTCGCTTAATGCACTTGGCATCTTATTTTTTCCGTTTTGTCTTGAACTCCCAGCAAAAATGAAGCAGCTTCAGGCGTGATCAATCCTGTTTGAAGTGTTACTACTCCATGTCTGCTACAACATATGACTTCCCTCGCCCGTTCTCACGTATCTATACAAGAGTGGGATTTAATTATTTCTTCACTTAAAAGAATATAACCATCATGTTTTGTTATATATGAACATTCTTATTAACTGACTGGCAGCCATGAGTTTGATATTACACTGCCAGCTCTGTGTTGTACCTTATGTTTTAACCTCTGGCAACACGATTACGTGTTTTTTCTAACTCAGCCATGATGAACACTGTATATATTTTCACTCTTGTTTTTATGTTTGAACATTCTGATTGACTGACTGTTAACAATGATATCCTAATGATTTTAATTATTTCACTACCAGCTCTGTATTGTACTTTCTGTTCTTATCCTCTGTCTCAACTCGATTGTGGTTTTTCTCTCAGCCATGTTGTAACATTCCATGTTTTTTCACACTAGTTTTAAGCCTATTTTCATTTTATAAATATAAATGTTGATTCTTAGGGTGCCATATATGTTAAGGACACTAGGTTCAGGGCCCTGACCTAACTTTAGGCTAAGATTTATTTTTGGCTGATGATGCTTAGTGTGATAATAAATTAATACTCAAAAACACTCAACTGTTCGATGAAGCAGGTACCGAGTGAAATCGTCTATTTTATCAAATTTAAGTTTCTACTTCTGAACTTTCTTCTTAGTGGGGGCTAGATAAGTATTGACATCACTGATTTTAACTATTTTTTTCACTGTAGTAACACAGATTCCTGTCGCTTCCGATGCTAAATTATTTAAATTTTTACCAGTTAATAACACCGCCATTTCTTAAAACACCTCATAAGAAATTGTTAACATTCCTCACCAAATCACGATATGTTTTTGTAATATAACACCTCTGCCAATCACATTTTTGTCACTTGTAGTTGGAGTTCTTGGTGAGGAAGAAGAAGAAGAAGAAGAAGAAGAAGAAGAAGAAGAAGAAGAAGAAGAAGAAGAAGAAGAAGAAGAAGAAGAAGAAGAAGAAGAAGAAGGTCCAGGCAGCTGATTTAATTCTGCTTCATTACACTGTGATTTTTGATTTACCCACGGCCAGAAGAATACCGACATATTATTGCTCTTGCGCTAAACTGATAAGTTATAAATATTACAAATATCAGTTATTTCATATCTTACTATTAATAATGCTCACTAGATCACTGCACTGCTCTCGGCATGAAGAAAGAGTCAAGCCTGAAGAGAGTGATTTGGCAACCTCCCCATACCAAGCAACGATCACATGGAGCTCATTAACTCAGCAGGGTGCAGGGTGGGATTTACAGCTGTCTTCCAGGTCGTTTCCAAGAACTGAGGTCATCACGTTTTGTCCCCAACAATACTGCAGCAGGTCAATAGTATTTTTCGGGTTAATCCAAATAAAATTATCTCCCAAACTTACGATGGAGCATCTGTGATGAGTGGTGAAAGAGGTGGAGTTCAAAGGAAAATCAAAGCTCACTATCCCCTAGCCAATTACATTCACTGCTATGCCCACCAGCTCAACCTTGTATTAGAACACGCGGCCTCTCAAGATCAAGCTGCGCGCAAATTTTTCTGCAACCTATCTGCATTTCCTGCATTCTTTTCCAGATCTCTTCAACATCTGGCAGCTTTGGAAAAAGTGGTAGCACGAAGAATTCCAGGATGTTCATCAACAAGATGGAACTTCAAGTCCAGAACTGTCAATGTTGTGCATGAAAACAAAGATGCTTTGTTGCAGTGCTTTCTGGACCTGTAAAATTATATGTAACTCATCTCCTGTAAAAGTCGAAATCTGTAAGGACAGTTCAAGAAGCACGTGGACTCAGACACAATTTGGAGGATGAAGAGTTCTTATTTTGGCTGTCCTTCTTTCACAGAATAATGCCTCATGTGGATATTTTGTACTCCCAGCTACAAGCAAGATCGACAGATGCAATCAAAATAGGAAATGCTGTTGGCATTTTTACAAAGACTGTTGCCTCAGTCAGAGATTCTGTTGATAAAATAGCAAGTGAAGTTTCTTCAGAAATGCCACAAAGCAAAAAAACGCAGAACGGAATCCTACAGGACGGCTGATGCTTAGGATGTTTGTGATCGAATCACTGAAGAGTTAGGTCGTAGATTTGAGTCTGTTTCTTATTTAGAGGTTGCCTATTTATTAGATTCAATGAATTTTGGCGAATATTCAAAACAGTTCCCTGTAAAAGGAGTTAACTCCATGTGTGACGTATACAGACTCCCAAACAAGAATAGACTGAGCTCGGCGTTCTGCATGAAAGAACTGATTTCAGAGAAATTGACGGTGCAGTTCCTTTGCTTCAACTGATCCTGAAAAACAAAGTGCAAGATACCTTTGCCCAAATAACAGAATTGCTCAGGATTTTGATTACGATTCAAATTACTCCTTCAGAACCGGAAAGATGCTTTTCGAGTCTTAAAAGGATTAAAATGTTCCTTCGAAATACTATGTGTCAGGAACGGTTGGTTGCAGTAGTGATGCTATCAATCGAGAAAAAGCTTATCTTGGAAATAAAGCACTTCAACCAAAAGGTGATCAACAAGTTTTGCACCAAGAAAGATTGTAACTTTACTGTTAATATTAATAAATGATCATGAATAAATTTACTCAAAAGCTTAATAAAATAATTGAAATAATTAAATGAATAAAAATAATTAATCTAAATGTCCGTAGTATGGGCACCAGAGTTCACTAGAATGGATCCCTCGAATTTTAATAGAGCATGATAATAATTTTTTCTCTCCCAGGGTGTGTACATAAAAGCTGCGTACTGGTACACCTGCTTCAGGCCTTACCTAACCTTCTGAAAACAACTAAATAGGTAGGAACTGCACCTAGGTTCATCAATAACTCCACTGATTCTAAAATAACTAACTATATTCTCAATAAAATCCGTGCATGAGCACCTCATCAACACACCAAAATATACATATAATACACACACAAAATATTGTTGGAAACTCCATATTTACAACAACAATGAAAACACTGGGATAACGAAAGTGAGGACTAAGCCACTATTTGCAGTTAGTCTGTTGAACAATGCACATATATGTAGATAAGTACCCTTCACCATCTCTGTGTATCAACACGACTTGTAGATTCTCATACTTGGCACTTATATCACACAGATATGGTACCTCATAATACTGTGTTCACTGACTCTAACACTTGTTTTTTAGTGGGACGTAAAACAAATAACACTATTATTATTAACACTTGTTTTAAAGATATATTCACTTGAGCAACACACTTGTCGTTCTGAAACGTAAATTCTGGAAAATCTGAGATATAGCATCCCGCAGCTTTCACCGACATATAATACCAATATAAATGGTCCGTTATTGGACATTGGGGGCGAAACGCTGGCAACCAGGAATGAACTAGCTGGAAAATTTATAATGTCCAATAACGGACCATTTATATTGGTATTGTAAATTTACTCATTCGGGACAAATATTTCAGGTTCCCTATGGGAATCAACCTCTATATCATATAGTACCAAGCTGCCACAAGTGCTACAATACTCAGTATCTAAGCACTAAACAATTGTAGGTCAGTCACGTTCCACAAACATAATAAGACTACCCCTCATGTCCAGTCCAGTACCTTGTAGCAGTGTCACTCTAGTACCGTATAAAGTTGTAGGTGTACCAGTGTCAGCACTCTTTCATTCCCGTACAGTGTCGTCCTTGCCGTTTCATCACATGCCTAAATAGACATCAGCTTCCCCCTTCCTCTTACATGATCCGTCTAGATTCATCCTGGCCAGCCAATCATGAGTAGGTGATCTAGCCAAGACCACGCCCTGAATCTCTTCCTGGCCCCAAGACAATAATACCATCAACAGAAGACACTAGGGTGTTTCACATGAGTCATCGGAACTTTTCAACTACAATAACAAGTCCACCTCATCAGACTTTGGGATATACACATGAGTCATACGAATTTCCTGAGTTATGATAGCAATGTTTTCCCCAGCCGTCGTACAAAACAAATTACTCATACCACATATGGAGACCTCCCAGCTTACAAATAGTAATGACAAAATATAGAACTGAAATAATAATAATAAATCAAATACTGACAATAATTTCTCTCACTTCTAAATACAGTGCGAGGCCGTGATATATGTACTATCACAAGATCGCCATATGGACTTCGTATTTCGCCATTAGGTGAGTAAAAACAATATTTCTCGAATGAATTATTTATGATATAGATGTTGATTCCCATAGGGAACCTGAAATATTTGTCCTGAATGAGTAAATTTATATTACCAATAAAAATGGTCAGTTATTGGACATTATAAATTTTACAGCTAACTCATTCCTGGTTGCCAGCGTTTTGCTCCAGTGTGCTAAGTTGGGCTCATCAGTTGGTAAATAGCACACCCACCAAAATGCATGGCTAGTGCATAGCATGGAGGCCACTGTGTAGGCTACTTTGAGCCACCAGCAGTGCCAATGTACTATGAGAGACTGTCTCATTACCAAAAATTGATGCCTGCCTGGACATCAGATATATAGATGTTGATTCCCATAGGGAACCTGAAATATTTGTCCGAATGAGTAAATTTATAATACCAGTATCAATGGTCCGTTATTGGACATTATAAAATTTCCAGCTAACTAATTCATGGGTGCCAGCGTTTGGTATCATGAATTATTTATCTCGTAGACAATTGTCGAAGTATTCATCTGCTTCGAAATTAATGCTGTTTTTGTTTGTTGTGTGTCATAAATTGTGAGGAAAGCTGTTAAAATTATCAATATTATTATTATTGTTAACAAGTAACTTACGAGTTGTTCATCATGGCAATATGCAGATTGAAAACAGTGTATTTAGCATTTTTTGTAGCACTTAGGACGATTTTTTCATGAACCACCACTGGACCATTTGTCTATTTACAATTGCTGTGGCTATGTTATCTTAACCTGTAACTGAAACCAGAGATTTTAAAAAACTCTTAGGTATTGTTCTAGATAGTCATATGTCTTGGGAGAATCATGTTAACTACGTCTGTAAAAAGTTAACATTTTTATTACTGTACATAGGCTATCAATAATTGTAAATACAGATGTATTACTAAAAGTGTACTATGGTGTAACATACCCTCACTTGAGCTATTGGATAGTTGTCTGGAGTTGTGTGGCAAATTAATATTTTGAATCACTTTTTATTCTGCAAATGAAAGCCTTACGGATCATCTTTTGCATTCCGAATCAAAGTACTTGCAAACAATCATTCATAACTCATAATTAGACAGCGGAATTTAGGCAAATGCCTATTCTTTTCCTTAACATATAGATGCGTCCCTTTTAAATTTACATGTTTCATGAATGTTTAGGTCTCTATAAAGCAGTTTTATAATGCCTAAATATGCCTATTTTGATGTTAGCACCTATTTTCCATTCCAAGTCTATTGTTAGTGTAATTTTCCAGTTTTTTCCTTTGTTAGATTTGAATTTCCTTTTTAATTTTGATATTTTACACTATTCATAATAATGGTCCTCGGTACCATTATTTTTAAAGAGCATGTAACTTACAGGTCAACTATGTTTCTTATGAGAGTTAGCAACCCCTTCCTCCTTCCCAGCAATGCGAACGTCCCAATCTGTTTATCTTTCTTTTTCTTCTTCTTCTCTTATGACCATATAGGATCACTTTGGTCAGTCCGTCGTTCAGGTCTCTTTGAAGGTATTGTTCGGGCTTTGTGGTCCTCCCAGTACTTCTTCAGACGCTCCGATCTTCGTGCCCTTTCCTCAGTTGAAAATATGGGTGTTGTTGGTTTGTTTTGTGTAAGGGTAAAGCGGAGGTTTGTATTCTTGAGTTTTGTATTCAATTTTATCTTATTTGTGGTGTCTTCTGTTGTAAGCCCTATTTCCTTCAGATCCTCTCTTACTTCTCTGATCCATTTTCATCCTGTTGCGGTATTGTGTTGTACTAGTTGTTTCAGTACAAATACAACCTTCTCAAATCTTGGAATTTGATCTTTTACTAGAACAACAGCTACACATCTGGTATGTGTGTACTGTTGGTCATTAGAGCTTGACGTGTTCACTTGAAGAAAATGTAATGCCAAAAATAAAATCATCTGAAGTATCATTAATTCGACAGCAGCTCCTTGAATTCCCTGATTACTCGACAGAGTTTTAATGTTTTCTTGATATCTGCTCAGTTATATATATATATCTGTCTATTATTCATTTTAGTGCTTAAATATAGCAGTTAAAGAGCCTATTTTAGGTGCCTAAAACACGACCTTTTAGAGCCTAAACGTCCGCTGTCTACTCATAATATTGTGACACTTTCTTCCACATATATCTATAAATCTACTCTGTTTATTAAGCATAATAAAACATTGACTATAAGTAACAGTGAGGTCCACAATATAACACAGAATTTAGGAGTGATTACCACATGAGTTCCCACTGCACTACAGTGACAGACCATAGCCCATACATAAAGGGCATGTTACTCTGTAACAAACTGTCTACGGATATAAAAAAATCTTAATGAAAAAAGGTTTCAAACATCTTTAAAAGATATCTTAATTAACAGAAGCCTGTATTCCATAAATGAACTATAAATCAGAATGTAGGGTTTTCATTTGTATACAAATTAGAATATATGTTTTTTGTAATGCACAGAGTATAGCTTGATGTCTTACAACTGTAAAGTTCTATAGACAATAAATAAAAATTGAATTGAACCGAATTAAAGTAGTAATAATATTCATAAGGCCCTAGCTACCATCTGGCTGCTCTCTAGGCCTACTAGATATTAAAATATTGAGTGAGGCACAGTAACAAAAATGGGCAATATTTTATTATAAGCACATGAGGAAAATTTATTTTGGAAGCAAACATGTCTAATTTTATTAGTCATTTTTCTGAAGAGAACCATAGTAAATTTTTATGGAATTAATCAACTCATAATATGAAAATTTCACTCCTAGTTAGATAACAGCAGTTTTCAGAATAAGAGATTATAACATAACCCATACATTATAGATTAGTATACCGTTCAGTTTGAAAGAACTAACAAGGCAGGAAAGGTAAAGATCATATCTATGAATTGAAAGGATGCCTCAAGCATTTCAACTAAATAAGGAAATATGTCATCAAAGTGAACATGGCAGGCTCCTCACTTTCATCTGTCCTATCCAATCTCCCTTGGTCAACCCCTGCTCTTTTCTGACTCCAATGATATTAGAGCATTTGAGGCCTATGGAGTTTTTCATTTTCACGCCCTTCGTAGCCACTGTCATTCTTTGGTTGATACCTTCATTTTTCAAAGTATCTGACTCCTTCCATTTTTTCCTCTGATTAGTGTTAAAAGATGATGGTTGCCTGGTTGTACTTCCTCTTAAAACAATCACCACCACCATCATACAGGGTGAAACAAAAGAATGAGAATCAAATCCACCTCCCTTCTCCACATATCAAGCATGGAGAGAAACAATCATTTATTACAGCACCGTGGTCTGGTTGCATGACAGCTTGTTAAGAAAGTTTCTTCAAATTACTTTAATGGGTTACTAAGAAAAGAACAAGCATAGTAAAATCAATATTTCTTGTTTTTAAGTTTAATATGATTTGAGCTTAATGTCAAAAACCTTTTGTTTATGTATGTGAAGATGTATCAGTTATATCACTCCAGAATTGATAACTGATTGGTCACACTAGCTACATATCTTAAGTATGTATGGGTCAGTGTTTTGTGGAGGCCCCTGTACTTTTCAAGGTGATCAACTTTTATGTAATAACAGTGGTTAGGTCAGGCTGGCTGAGCCAGTGGTAGTGTAGTCCAGTAGCTAGCAGGACCATGGGCAAGAAGAGTGTCACTTTGCTAAAACTCTTGTTCCACACAATAGCTGTGGCACATCATTTATTTGTTTTCTACTGTCTTCATCATCTAGATTATTCGAAAACATCAGATACTTACATAAAGAATGTGAAAAAATTTTCTTTTAGGTTTTTCACAACATGGAATTTTGTAAGTCATATTTTAAACTTAAAACATTAAAAATGCTTACAACTTAATCTGAAAGAGTTGTTTGTTTATCAGTTTTGAAGGATGTGATGGTGTCAAAATTTACACGAATGAATGTATGTTTTCTTTTTTCAGAGCTTACAATGTTATTACTTCATTTTATGCATGGTAGATGATCTTCTCCAGCTGAAAGCTTCAGGAGTGCCGAGTAGTTTACAAACACGAATTAAGAAAACTAAGCATTTTACATTCCGGACTTTCGTGTTTCCCTTATCATCTGTGAGTACCTCGAGACTGCAATTACCTCATTATTCATGATAACACATTCTACTTAAAAGAGCATTTTTCTGCACAAAATTGTGAATGGGATCACAGATTTAAAAATTTACTGTCATTTTGAAAAGGTGCCTCACTGAGCAAAACAATATAAATAATTGTTAAGTATTTCATGAGAATTCACAAAGAAATTAAGAAAAATACGAAGCCTCCTCCTAGGACAGGGGTGAGTGTAACACAAACTTTAACTGTAGTTATCTGCTGGGATGGGTTTAAAGCAATTGTTGAGGAATGTGAAAATAGGTTTGTACCTTTAAAGGTGGTAAGGAATGGTAAAGATCCACTATATTATAACAGGGAAGTAAAGAGACTAAGAAGGAGGTGCAGGTTGGAAAGAAATAGAGTTAGAAATGGCTGTGGAAGTAAGGAGAAATTGAAGGAACTTACTAGGAAATTGAATCTAGGAAAGAAGTCAGCTAAGGATAAGATGATGGCAAGCATAATTGGTGGCCACACTAATTTTAGTGAAAAATGGAAGAGTATGTATAGGTACTTTAAGGCAGAAACAGGTTCCAAGAAGGACATTCCAGGAATAATTAATGAACAAGGGGAGTGTGTATGCGAGGATCTTCAAAAGGCAGAAGTATTCAGTCAGCAGTATGTAAAGATTGATGGTTACAAGGATAATGTCCAGATAGAGGAGGTGACTAATACTAAGGAAGTATTAAAATTTACCTATGACAGCAATGACATTTACAGTAAGATACAAAAGTTGAAAACTAGAAAAGCAGCTGGAATTGATAAGGTTTAGGGGGATATACTAAAGACAATGGGTTGGGATATAGTACCATATCTGAAGTACTTGTTTGATTTTTGTTTGCATGAAGGAACTTTACCAAAATGAATGGAGAGTTGCTATAGTAGCCCCTGTATATAAAGGAAAGGGTGACAGGCATAAAGCTGAAAATTACAGGCCAGTCAGTTTGACATGCATTGTATGTAAGCTATGGGAAAGCATTCTTTCTGATTATATAAGACATGTTTGCAAAAATTAATAAATGGTTTGACAGAAGGCAATTTGGCTTTAGGAAAGGTTATTCCACTGAAGCCCAACTTATAGGATTCCAGCAAGATATAGCAGATATCCTGGATTCAGGAGGTCAATTGGACTGTATTGTGATTGACTTATCTAAGGCATTTGATAGGGTAGATCATGGGAGACGACTGGCAAAAATGAGTGCAATTGGACTTGACAAAAGAGTGACTGAATGGGTGGCTCTGTTTCTAGAAAATAGAATTCAGAGAATTTTGTTTGCTAGTTGCTTTACGTCGCACCGACACAGATAGGTCTTATGGCGACGATGGGGTAGGAAAGGCCTAGGAGTTGGAAGGAAGCGGCCGTGGCCTTAATTAAGGTACAGCCCCAGCATATGCCAGGTGTGAAAATGGGAAACCACGGAAAACCATTTTCAGGGCTGCCGATAGTGGGATTCGAACCTACTATCTCCCGGATGCAAGCACTCAGAGAATTAGAGTAGGTGAAGCTTTATTTGACCCTGTAATAATTAAGTGGGGAATTCCTCAAGGCAGTATTATTGGACCTTTATGTTTTCTTATATATATATCAATGATATGTGTAAAGGAGTGGAATCAGAGATAAGGCTGTTTGCAAATAATGTTATTCTGTACAGAGTAATAAATAGGTTACAAGATTGTGAGTAACTGCAAAATGACCTCGATAATGTTGTGAGGTGGACAGTAGGCAATGGTATGATGATAAACGGGGATAAAAGTCAGGTTGTGAGTTTCACAAATAGGCAAAGTGCTCTCAGTTTTAATTACTGCGTTGATGGGGTGAAAGTTCCCTTTGGGGACCATTGTAAATACCTAGGTATAAATATAAGGAAAGATCTTCATCGGGGTAATCACATAAATATGATTGTAAATAAAGGGTACAGATCTCTGCACATGGTTATGAGAGTATTTAGGGGTTGTAGTAAGGATGTAAAGGAGAGAGCATATTTGTCTCTGGTGAGACCTCAACTTGAGTATGGTTCTAGTGTATGGCACCCTTACCAGGATTACTTGATTCAGGAACTGGAAAAAATCCAAAGAAAAGCAGCTCGATTTGTTCTGGGCAATTTCCGACAGAAGAGTAGCGTTACCAAAATGTTGCAAAGTTTGGGCTGGGTAGACTTGGTAGAAAGGAGACGAGCTGCTTGACTAAGTGGTATGTTCCGAGTTGTCAGTGGAGAGATGGCATGGGAGGACATCAGTAGACGAATAAGTTTGAGTGGTGTCTTTAAAAGTAGGAAAGATTACAATATGAAGATAAAGTTGGAATTTAAGAGGACAAATTGGGGCAAATATTCGTTTATAGGAAGGGGAGTTAGGGATTGGAATAACTTACCAAGCGAGATGTTCAATAAATTTCCAATTTCTTTGCAATCATTTAAGAAAAGGCTAGGAAAACAACAGATAGGGAATCTGCCACCAGGGCGACTGCCCTAAATGCAGATCAGTAGTGATTTATTTATTTATTTATTTATTTATTTATTTATTTATTTATTTATTTATTTATTTATTTATTTATTTATAGGTACACACAGTATGTGAAATATATCTAGAGAGGAAATTTTGCAAACTCATTTATGACTACATTGTGACACTAAAACTCTTTATGCAGTTTCTAAATTGTGCTGTTTCTGAATCACTGTTGTAGTTGTTGTTGTGTTGTTTGAGTCATCAGTCAATAGAATGGTTTGATGCAGCCCTACATGCCATCCTATCAATCAATCAATACTGATCTGCATTTAGGGCAGTCGCCCAGGTGGCAGATTCCCTATCTGTTGCTTTCCTAGCCCTTTCCGAAATGATTTCAAAGAAATTGGAAATTTATTGAACATCTCCCTTGGTAAGTTATTCCAATCCCTAACTCCCCTTCCTATAAATGAATATTTGCCCCAGTTTGTCCTCTTGAATTCCAACTTTATCTTCATATTGTGATCTTTCCTACTTTTATAAACCTTTTCATTTCTACATAACTGCTTCATTGTACATCTGCTCTAATCTGCTGTCATATTCAAACCTTGCTCTACCCCTACCGTTCTTACCATGTATACTTCCTTCAAAAACCAACTGAACAAGTCCTGGGTGTCTTAAGATGTGTCCTATCATTCTATCTCTTCTTCTTGTCAAATTTAGCCAAATCAATCTCCTCTCACCAATTCATTTCTGATTTTATCAATCCATCTCACCTTCAGCATTCTTCTGTAATACCACATTTCAAATGCTTCTATTCTCTTTCTGAGCTAGTTATCGTCCATGTTTCACTTCCATACAATCTTTCTAATTTCTATATCAAAGTGAGCAAATTTCTTTTCTTAAGAAAGCTCTTCCTTTCTTGTGCTAATCTGCATTTTATGTCCTCCTTACTTCTGCCATCGTTATTTTACTACCCAAGTAACAATATTCATCTACTTCCTTTAAGACTTAATTTCCTAATGTCATATTACATGCATCACCTGACTTCGTTGCAGTGCACTCCGTTACTTTTGTTTTTGACTTATTTATTTTCATCTTGTTCTTCTTATCCAAGACTGTCCATACCATTCAGAAATTTCTCCAAATCTTCTGCAGTCTCAAATAAAATAGCAATATCATCAGAAAATCACAGGGTTTTGATTTCCTTCCCTTGGATTTTGATGCTAAACACTATTTGTTGTAAAGATGTGTATGATTGCATTTTAAATAGTCAATGTAAAATTTTAACATTTGATAAATAAACATTATAGTTTACAGCTTTGAATATATTTAATACGTGATAAAAATTTTGAGGCAGTGCAATCAATACTCCAGTAGGAGTGTAGGTACCGATGTAATGACATGTTTCAACTAGTCCTTAAAAAATTATACATATTGCTTAGAGGAAACGAAAAGTGTAAACCCAAAAAAATTTAATTCATTAGAATCAGTAAGCTTACAACTTCACACAGTAAAATTTGTGTACAGTGGAACCTCGGATTGCAAGTAACTTGGTCTACGAGTGTTTTGCAAGACCAGCAAATATTTTAAATAAATTGTGACTTGATAAGCGAGTGAGGTTTCGCAATACGAGCGTCACGTGTAGGTACGTTTCCACCTCCCCTGTGCCTTTGTTTTCCCCTCCCCCTGCCACTCTCTTTCCTGGGAAAGTGTGCGTAATCATTTCCCGCGCTGGACTTCAGTTGGCGTGCCTCACTCGCATAGTCAACACCGTACGAGTGTACATGTTTTGTTTCTGTCATCTGTGATATAACTGTTCTGCAACAATGGGCCCTGTGAACGAAAAGAAGGCTAACAAGGAATTTGGTCGGAAGGAGATGATTACAGTGGATGAATCTGTTCAATGACAATGCAATGTCACATTTTCATGAAATCCTCAAAAAGAGGCAAAAGCAACTGTCATTGGACAGGTTGCACGTAAAGAAAACACTTCCAATGAGCCAACCGATAGCAGTGATTCCGTTAGTGAAATTCGTGCTACACAGAAACTCTTCTCATATTGTCATCTCTCGTCTCCCTCACACCAACAATGATTCTATTGTAAGGTAAAGTGCAGTTTAATTGTTTTACGTTATATTTTGTTTTAGAAATGTTAGGTGAATAAATGTTTTTGTGTTGTGGACGAATCATCCGAGTTTCAATAGTTTCTTATGGGAAAATTTGCTTTGGTATACGAGCGATTTGTATTACGAGCATGTTGCTGGAACGAATTATGCTTGCAATTCAAGGTTCCACTGTACTTTTATCTTTAATTCTATGTCAGATACAGTGAGAAAGTTTATGGGAGTTTCAGCATCGTGTCACCGTGATAACCATCTGCCCTTAATAAATTACTCTTGCTTGCCAGTCAATCATTTAGCAGGAACTGCCATGTTTCTGATTGGTATATTATAACAAATATTATGTTCCTGTGTTACAATTTAATTTACCTCACCTTTCTTTCAGACTGTGGCATTTGTGTTCTGGGTTTTGTTTCTTGTGGATAGAAAGTTGATATTCCCACCTGAAATAGACAATGTAATGCCAGCTTGGGTAAATCATGCCATGCACACAAACATAGTTATTGCAGCAGTGATGGAACTAGCCACTACATTCCATAGGTATCCTAGGGCTAGGAACCGTGCCATAATGGGCATTACTCTCTACATTGTTGCATATGGAGTTTGGTAAGTTCGCTTTTTTGTTATGAATATATAAGAAACACATTTTCTTTTTTATGTACGGAGGGAGTTCAGTACATAATGCGAGGCATTTTTTTTCTAAAAGCAGATTGGTTTATTGAGGATTCAAATAGATAATTTTATTCCCTAATCCGTTTTTAAATACCCTATTTTTCAACAAAATCTCCGTTAAATGCTACGGCCTTATGCCACCATAATGTGAGGGCTTGTATGCCTGCACGGTACCACTCGACTGGTCGATGTCAGAGCTGCATCGATAACTTCCCCATCATCCACGTAGTGCTTCCCGCGGGGTGCATCCTTCATTAGCCCAAACGGATGGAAGTCGGAAGGTACGAGATCCGGGCTGTAGGGTGGATGATGGGCAACAGTCCACTGAAGTTGTGTGAGCACCTGCCAGGTGCGTAGACTTGTGTGAAGTCTTGCGTTGTTGTGGTTAAGGCTCACTGTGCTTTTGTCCCCTGCCTGGTCTCCGTAGACATTCTGTGAGCGCCTCTGAATATCTGTGATGCCCTGGTTTTCCGCCAAAAGAAACTCAATAACCACTCTCTGTTTGGTACACACCTGCGTCACAGATGCCCTTTTTTAAGGCTAGTTATAGCAATGCCACCCTATCGATAATTAATGAAACTGTACAAGATGAAGCGGGAATATTCAAAGATGTCCCAAACAAAATTCAAATTTTTAAAAAATGAAATTGGGTGAGAAATAAAATGTTATGCATTACATATTGAATGCCCCTCGTAGCTTCTAAGTTATGCTATTTCCAAAATATTGTATGTTGGAAAAATTTATACTTCATTATAGACTGTTACGCCTTTCCATGTTCAGTCTGCAATCCTCTGTGAATTTACTAATCGCCACCACAATCCTCAATTTGTAACTAGCTCTGTGGCCTCTTATCTTTAAATCGTTAGAAATTGAGTCTAACTATCGTCGTCTTGGTCTCTCTCTACTTTTCTTACCTTCCATGACCAAGTCCATTATTCTCCTAGGTAACCTATAATCCGCCATTCACATCTCATGATCCAAGCACCGAAGCCAGTTTATGGGTACAGCTTCATCGATTGAGTTAATTCTGAGTACCCCACTGCCATTTTTCCCACCTGTTTGTACCAGCAATCATTCTTGCTACTTTCATGCCTACAGTTACAGATAAGGATAAAGATTTCCACCTGTTCAATACAATGAAATTATTAAAATATCACATATTTATTATCTGTCATTTTGGGACCGGTTTCGGCACCTTTCTGTGCCATCATCAACCTAGGAAATTGTTGCAAGACTTCTTTAAGTAGCTGCAGGAAATACTTGTACCATTGTAAGAACATGGACAGAGCCTTTTATGCTAAGTTGTGAATTTTACAATTACGTATGTGACTTAAAATCTATGTAATTAAAATACAGAGACCAAATTAATCCTTGTGGGATACTGCCGGTGGTTCCAAGTAGCCTATGCAGTGCCCTCCATGGTATGCACTAGCGATGCGTCTTTGTGGGTGTGCCAAGTACCAACTGATGAGCCCAACTTAGCACACACGGGGCGAAGTGCTGGCAACCAGGAATGAGTTCGCTGGAAAATTTATAATGTCCAATAACAGACCATTTATACTGGTATTAGTGGTATGTTCTGAGCTGTCAGTGGAGAGATGGCGTGGAATGACATTAGTAGATAAATAAGTTTGAGTAGCGCCTTTAAAAGTAGGAAAGATCACAATATGAAGCTGGAATTCAAGACGACAAATTGGGGCAAATATTCGTTTATAGGAAGGGGTGTTAGGGATTGGAATAACTTACCAAGGGAGATGTTCAATAAATTTCCAATTTCTTTGCAATCATTTAAGAAAAGGCTAGGAAAACAACAGATAGGGAATCTGCCACCTGGGCGACTGCCCTAAATGCAGATCAGTAGTAAATGATTGATTGAGAATCCCCTAATATATAGATATAATAATGTTGCTGTACCTTTTTACCTAACTTAAACCCTCCCTGCTACTTTATACCTTTCAGTAGATGATCCATGTAAACTTGAACAACAAAGTTGAAAGATTACAGCCTTGTCTAACCCCTGTAAGTACCTTCCACCAAGAACTCATTCTACCACAATTCTCACCACAGCCCAATTTCATCATAAATGCCTTTGATTTCTTTTATTTGTCTGCCCTTAATCCCATAGTCCTTCAGTATGGCGAACATATTTTTCCTCAGTACTCTTATCATATGCCTTCTCTAGATCTATGAAACATAAACACAACTGTCGATTTCTCATGTACCAATTTCAGTTACCAGTCACACACTGAAAATCTGATCCTGATAGCCACTATGTGGTTTTTGCCCAACTTACTCTCAACCACTGATCACACCCTCCTTTTCAAAATGCCAGTGAACACTTTGCCTGGTATACTGACCAGTGAAATACCTCGATAGTTGTTGCAATAATTCCTGTTCCATTCATTCTTTATTTACCATAAAACCTTTACAGAGTCTGTGGAAAGCTAGGGGAAAAGGACAGGCCCCCTACATGTAGTGCCCCTTGACCTTTTGAAACAATCAACTGAAGTAAAACAAACATATACACATAGATAGGAGCAATTACTGCTTTCAACCAATAAGATATTTCATGCTAATCTTATTACTCTATGAAACCATTTCATCCCTGCCTTCCTGTTATGGACTTGGTGAGTTGGCTGTGCGGTTAGGGGCGTGCATTCAAACCCCACTGTCAGCAGATTGAAATAGTTTCCAGTTATCACACCAGGCAATGCTGGGGCTGTACCTTAATTAAGGCTTCTTTTCCAATGCTTGCCCTTTCATATCCCGTCGTCAACATAAGGCCTATATGTGTCGGTGCGGCGTAAATCAAATTGTAAACAGAAAAAGACCTTCCCACTATGTTCTGCCATTTCAGGTCTAATTTAATCAATTCCTGCTGCTTTATGAAATGGAGTTTATCCTTTGCACTTCCTCAAGCTTAATTTCACCAACATCATTGTCCTCTTCCCAGTGAGCTCGGTTGTTTGTGATGTCACCAGAAAATTTTTCCTTTTACATTGAAAAGATTTTGAATATTTACCTTCCACCATTCCAGTGATTCACTGAGATCTCCACTAGCAGAAATGGAAAGTGCTACACCATGAAGTACCACTTTGTGGAGATGTTCAACACATAACAAGTATTAAGTGATTAAACTTTCAGTCCATCACCATCATCATCAGTCTGAGGTATGACCGCCATGAGCACGAATATACTCTCGTATTCGGTGTGGCATATAAGCAAACAGCCTCCGAATGTCACCTTGTGGGATTTCTTGCCATGTTGTGTCAGTTCATGAAGGTTATTCCACTGAAGCTCAACTTGTAGGATTCCAGCAAGATATAGCAGATATCTTGGATTCTGGAGGTCAAATAGACTGTATCACGATTGACATGTCTAAAGCATTTGATAGGGTGGATCATGGGAGACTACTGGCAAAAATGAGTGCAATTGGACTAGACAAAAGAGTGACTGAATGGGTTGCTATATTTCTAGAAAATAGATCTCAGAGAGTTAGAGTAGGTGAAGCTTTGTCTGACCCTGTAATAGTTGAGAGGGGAGTTCCTCAGGGCAGTGTTATCGGACCTTTATGTTTTCTTATATATATAAATGATATGAGTAAAGGAGTGGAATCGGAGGTAAGGCTTTTTGCGGATGATGTTATTCTCTATAGAGTGATAAATAAGTTACAAGATTGTGAGCAACTGCAACGTGACCTCGAAAATATTGTGAGATGGACAGCAGGCAATGGTATGTTGATAAACGGGGCTAAAAGTCAGGTTGTGAGTTTCACAAATAGGAAAAGTCCTCTCAGTTTTAATTACTGCGTTGATGGGGTGAAAGTTCCTTTTGGGGATCATTGTAAGTATCTAGGTGTCAATATAAGGAAAGATCTTCACTGGGGTAATCAGATAAATGGGATTGTAAATAAAGGGTACCGATCTCTGCACATGGTTATGAGGGTGTTTAGGGGTTGTAGTAAGGATGTAAAGGAGAGTGCATATAAGTCTCTGGTAAGACCCCAACTAGAGTATGGTTCCAGTGTATGGGACCCTCACCAGGATTACCTGATTCAAGAACTGGAAAAAATCCAAAGAAAAGCAGCTCGATTTGTTCTGGCTGATTTCCGACAAAAGAGTAGTGTTACAAAAATGTTGCAATGTTTGGGTTGGGAAGAATTGAGAGAAAGAAGAAGGGCTGCTCGACTAAGTGGTATGTTACAAGTAACTATTCTATGTTCCGAGCTGTCAGCGGAGAGATGGCGTGGAATGACATTAGTAGACGAATAGGTTTGAATTGCGTCTATAAAAGTAGGAAAGATCACAATATGAAGATAAAGTTGGAATTCAAGAGGACAAACTGGGGCAAATATTCATTTATAGGAAGGGGAGTTAGGGATTGGAATAACTTACCAAGGGAGATGTTCAATAAATTTCCAATTTCTTTGAAATCATTTCAGAAAAGGCTAGATAAGCAACAGACAGGGAATCTGCCACCTGGGCGACTGCCCTAAATGCAGATCAGTATTGATTGATTGACTGATTGAAGACTGTTGGCTGGAAGCTGGTATGACCGTATACGTCTTCCCATCATATCCGAGACATGCTCTATGGGTGACAAATCAGGGGAACGGGCACGTCAGTCAAGAATCAGTACATTCCTCAAGGGTTTTCTGGTATGCAGTGCAGTGTGGGTTCTTGTATTATCCTGCTGGAATATGCCATTGTTGGTACCCTGGTCATAAAGGGTATGACAACAGGGTTTATGATTCTTGCCACATACTGGCAAGCTTTTAGTCCTCCTTCGACAAGTACCAAATCCGTCCTGTTGTCATATTCAATTGCTCCCCACACTATCATTCCAAGAGTTGGAGATGTACGCACCTCGATAATCGCTGCTTCACACAACCTTTCACCAGGTCGTCTACGGATATGTTCACATCGACCTGACCTCCACGAACAGGAGCGATACTCATCGCTGAACACCACAGAATGCCACTCGATGTCCCAGTTGAATCTGCCTCTATACCATGCAAGTCTCGGTTTGGTGTCGGCGGTAAACAGTGCATGGCAACTCGAGATCTCTACCCAGCTTCCAGTAATTTGTTCCCGACGGTTCGTGATGTCACTCTGCCTGTAACCTCTGCGCAGATTTCAGGTGGTGTCATCCGTCTATTTATTAGAGCCAGCCGACGAATCGTACGATTTTCTCGTCGTGTAGTCCTTCTGGAAGGACCCGTGCCTGCTCTTCATGGCACACTGCTATCCTGAGTACATCTCGTCACTACTCGTTCTACAGTCATTGCACAACAGCCAACTGTCTGCGCAATCTATTGGTATGATGTTCCCTTATCCCTCATGCCAATGATTCGACCTTTCACAAAGTCCGAAAGATGGTGATAAGGTGCCCGTGCATGTCCTCTAGGCATGCTGTAGTGCGATCTGTACTTGAAAAGGGACTGACGTTAGACACACCCAAAAGCCATCACGTACACACGCCACCCACCATCTTTAGGAGTGGCATTTTCCTGTATAAGGATGAAATTTTAATCAATATATCTCACAGGCATGGAAATACTGGCGCATCCGTTTGGTGACTTTCGGTCAAGGTATTCATGGTGTAACACTTTTCATTTCTCTTAGTGTATTATGAGTTCACCTGATTTACTCAAACACTATTCATTTCCTCTTTTCCGTCCCTTTCTAGGATTATTTATTTTTGTCCAGAAAAGCTTCCCTGCCGCTCGACCTAACCTTGAACAAAATTGTTGAGCCCATTGACATCGATGACGTGGTCTGTGTAATCACCCCAGTGAGACCACTACAAGTGAGATGGACATATGCTTGATACATTATGATGACTGACTCTACCAGGTGCATTTCCCATATGAGTGTATGAAAAACAAAATGGAAAAGGGCCAAATAACTTGAGTTTTGGTGCCATTTCACAAAACAACTGAGTGGGCTCCAATATGCCAATAATGATGCATCATTGTTCAACACAATTGTTTATGGGTTAGTGAATCAGAACACCTTCGTTATGCAATCAGGTCTTGCAAGAATTTTTTAAACTACAGTGAAACTCGGTTAAGAAGTTCCCGCATAAGAAGTTTTCCCGCCTAAGAAGTCTGATATTCTTGGTCCCTTGATCAGTTGCATTAAGATATATGTATATTTTTCCCGTTTAAAGTGTTCTGTTGTAAATATATTTCCCGCTTGAACAGTTCAGATTTCAGAGCCCCTTGAGATAGAAAACGTCCGCCCAAAGCAGCCCGTGGTTAGAACCCTCCAGTCTCTGCGCAAGTTGCACCCTGTGTTAGACCGTTCGCGCGCTTGCGGTGTGTGTCTGGTGTCACGGAACATGTGCGGGCCTGCCACGGCCATATGACGTCACGCTATGACAACACGGACAGCAGATGCTCACTCTCGACTTGTGGAATCGAATCGAACCCATCAGTCAAAATTTCCACTCCACCGTTCCATCTAGCGGAATAAAATCGAACGGGATTCTACGAAAAAAACATAAAGTACGCAATGGATGATTTGATAAAACTTTAATGCAGTAATTTGCGGGCCGCGACAGGGTGAAGTCATTAATTGAGGTGGCCTAAACATTAATTAAAAACCGTAAAGTGCATTTGTCCACAACATTACTGTTAACCTACCACAAAACTGAATATTCTAATCTGTCTGATTTTTCATTCCCTTGCTTATTTCCTTCCAGCCATTCAGTCTTACGTTGTTGCAATAATACTTATGGGCCTTGCCATAGAGGAAATTACGTTTTTGAACTAAACTGATAAGATTTTCCGTGTCTATTATTAGTGAGGTGAATAAAAACAACTTCGTGACTCTATGTAGGAAACAGCCGATTTGCCAGCAGCCAGCTGATACACATGCCGCCAAACAGCCGGCCGAAAGATCCCGATCGTTTACGAATGTTGATAGCCAACTGGGTGTTGAGGGAGGCACACATAGGCATTGCAATACCACGTGTTGGCATAAAATTGAAAGTTATTTTTAATTTTACCTTTATACGAGCTAAACATTGTATTATCGTGTCACTCGTAATTATTACATTGCATTATTAGAATGTAGCACAAAGATGAGGAGACATGAAATAAAATTCTCGCAGGGAAAGAAACTGTTTACGTTTAGATGTGCTAGCGTTGTTACTGCGCCTTTATCTCTCCCACGTAATACCCCAGATACATTTCCATGCACTAATTTCTGCAACTTCGAACCTGTGTTTCTTTTCTTCATTACCTATAGCATGAAGAGGATTGAAGCGGGAAAATAAACTCAATACTGGCTTGGCCATGTGGTACTTGTGAAACAGCCAGAAACTACGCCCGTTGCCGTGACAACCAGTAGGAATGCAGGGGCGATTTAGGCCTAGGTTCTAAGAATCTCTAAGAGTAAGTTGCTAGATTTCCCATTTGCTGCCGTTATCCTTGAAGCAGGTGTCAGGGGTGTGAGGAAGATAGAAAGCCCATGCTAACAAACTGTAGTACACGTCTTGTCTTTGCTTCTTGTAAGCCTAAGCTACGGATTGCCAAGCATAGTGTAGCATCGTAATTAGTAGGAATAGGAGTCGGTGAAGTTAGTTGTACTTGTAATATCAACGTACAAGCTTTTTTTTAAGTGAAAACGAGTGCAACTCAGAGGAAAGAGATCAAGCGAATGGCATTAACAATAAAAGACAAAGTGGAGATTATAAGGAAAGTGGCGTCATCTACACTTTCTCGTGTTGCCTTGGCAAAGGAGCTGGGGATGCCGCTGTCTACTTTGAACGGTATTATAGCGAAGAAAGAAGAGATCTCTGCTTCTGCAGGGAATACTTCAGCAAATTGTAAGGAAGTTAAATATGAAAAGTACGATGAAATAGAACAAGTTCTGCTAATATAGTTTAAACAGCAGCGAAGTTTAAACATACCTTTCAGTGGGACTATTGTGCAGGAGAAAGTCTCATGCAAATTAAGAGTACCTTTTACCGCGTCGAGCGGGTGGCTGGAACGCTTTAAAAATCGAGCAGGCATCGTTTACAAAGCCAGCCCCGTGGTGTAGGGGTAGTGTGCCTGCCTCTTACACGGAGGCCCCGGGTTCGATTCCCGGCCAGGTCTGGGATTTTTACCTGGACCTGGTTCGAGGTCCACTCAGCCTACGTGATTAGAATTGAGAAGCTATCTGACGGTCAGATAGCGGCCCCGGTCTAGAAAGCCAAGAATAACGGCCGAGAGGATTCGTCGTGCTGACCACACGACACCTCGTAATCTGCAGGCCTTGGGGCTGAGCAGCGGTCGCTTGGTAGGCCAAGGCCCTTCAAGGGCTGTAGTGCCATGGGGTTTTTGGTTTTCGTTTACAAAACAATTTGTTGCGAAGCAGAGAGTGTAAGTTCGGAGGAAAGGGAAGTGTGGAAGGACATGGTTCTGCCTGCTAAAATAATCAAACCTTGCAACGTTTTTATATAACTTAATATGTTCCCTTCTCTTATCAAATATATTTATAATATGGTATGTTCAATTATTTTACTTTATCTCTAAAAATATTGTCATGATAATCGAATTTTTATATTGTGGCTTTCTATAAGCAGCTCTTATATATCGGCCTATTGTTCACAAACAAGGAAATCTGTTGGCTGTGTGTTTCACATGTATTTCGGGTACAGAATAAGTTTTTGGGCATTATCCCTTTTAAGAAGTTTCCTGCTTAAGAAGTTGTTTGTTTTTTTTGCAGTCCCTTGAAAAACTTCTTAACAGAGTTTCACTGTATTATTAGAAAAACTTCAAGTTAATTTAAATCTTGTAATCTAAGACATTCACTAAGTAGATTAATTCTTCTAGAGAATTTTATATTGTCTTGCAAATGTTAAGCATTTAGATTAGTTAAAATTGTCCTTCATATCATTAACATACAGTAGAAATATCAATGAGGGATACCGCTTGTGACATAACGGCTAGAAAGTTGAAAGTATATCTTTAACTGTAAGTCACAGCCTTGGAGATGTGATGGAAACCAAGATAGATTAGGTTCATGTATGCCATATGTACACAGTTTATGTAGTAAAATGCAATGGTCAGGTGTACCAAATGCTTTAGAAAAATATGTACTATCCGCACACTTTATCTTGGTGCATTTACATCCTAGTGCTGAATCGGTCGACCTAGGCGATCTTCGAGATTCATACTGGCAACCTTTGAAACACAAACTATGAATCGCTTAAGCATCGTTGTGCGACATCTGGCGTAAACTTTACGTACTGGTACTGTTGTTGTTTACACATCAAAGTCAAAGTATAGAATTCATGCTAGGAACAAGATTCGCATCGAGAGATATGTTTTATAATGTTATATAATGTGTATGTGACATAGTTGTTGGCTTAAGATGACAACGGTTTAGAAATTTCATATCGATCGATCATATTCTCGATTCAATTCAGATTTCATTTTCATTCAGTTGGCAGCACCAGGCAGCACTATCGATACCGGGACAGCTCCCTCCTTACTCCTCACCCCGTACACAAATGCATCAAGATAAAGTGTGCGGACAGTATATAAATAGTAAACCTCACAATGGCTTTCCATTGCATCAGCAACAATCTGATAATACGGCATATCATGAGATCAGTATAGGTTGATCACCTGGGAACAAAACCGTCATAATCGTTGATTATAATATGGTTGAAAGGAGGTATTATTTTGTCAGTTATTATATCTTCAAGTAACTTTGGTAATTTGGGACTTATTTTTGGCAGATCTGTGTTGCTTTATGGAAGTTCAATTTTTAAGTGTTAAGTTTACAAAATTATTCCATTTCTCAGGAAAAAAGCTTTGAAGTAGGAAACATTGATCTCACACACATCCACCAGTGGGACAGGGTAATTAAAATCAAATCAAAATCTCTTTATTTGCAAATGAGGTGCCTACCTCTATGGCAAATGGTACACTAAAATACATTATTGTCAAGCACTAAATAATAAATTAACAAGAGAAGAAAATTTTCCTATAATACAATATTATACAATTTATGCTGACAATTTTTTCTATTAAACACACAGCTCATCCTTACTAAATTTATACTGTTTATAAAATCTACTTTCCTGTACTACTTACAAATATAGTCAACTGATATACATATGTGGAATTACTTCAAATGATACTGTACAACTGGTATAAGATTAAAATTTACAATGTATTTATTTACTTTTTTACTCGTTCTGGAACCTAAGTAGCATAACTACTTGCTGCGTCTTAAGCAGAGTCCCTTTTGCCACCACTTTTCAGAGTTCCTGTAGGGCCTTCACAGCTACCGTAGCGGTCCAAGGGCCCTCGAAGTCCCCACTGTACTTTACCCCTACAGGCAGACCCCTGCTTTGGCTGTCCAAACTCCTTAGACCAGGGGATGGAATTAATTTATTCACACACATTTTTTATTTACAATTAACCTGCACTGGTCTAATGCCCTCTAACATTTCATTTATTTTCGCTGTTGCTGTTTATTCTCTTCTTGAATATCTGTACAGATTTTGGAAAAGGATCAAACACTACCCCTGGTATACTGTTCCACTCCTTCACACCCTTCCCAATGAATGAAAATTTACCCCAATCGCGTCTGCTAAAATTCCTTCTAATTTTATATTTGTGGCCAGTCCTGCCGATATAATTATTTTCCAACTGAAGCCTCTCACGGATATCTCTCCATGCTTCTTCTCCTGTATAGGCTCTATATAATCCTATAAGTCTAGTTTTCTCCCTTCTCTTACTTAAAGTTTCCCACCCAAGTTCCTTTAACATTTCTGATACACTACTGTTTCTCCTGAAATCCCCTGTTACAAATCTTGCTGCTTTCCTCTGCACACTGTCTATTTCTTTTATTAGGTATTCTTGGTGAGGATCCCAAACACTGTTTGCATATTCCAATAATGGACGAACCATACTTAAGTAACTTTTCTCTTTTAATTCTTTGTTGCATCCTTTAAGTAGCCTCATTATGACATTTAACGATCTGTATGCTTTCCCAACAATGTCATCCACATGATCCTTCCAGTGCAAATTACTTTCAAATCTCACACCTAAGTATTTGCACTTGCCATCTTTTGGGATAACTACCTCATCCAAAGTATATTCAAATTCAGTTTTAAAACTCCTGTTTGTAAATGTTGTAACAGTTGATTTGCCTTCATTAATCTTCATATTATTCTCTTCAACCCATTGTTGGATACTCTCAAGGTCCCTTTGTAATTCTACACAATCCTCAATTTTATTTATTTCCCTATAAACAATTATGTCATCTGCATACAATCTTATTTTTGATGTTATATTATCCCCTAAATCATTTACGTATATTAAGAAAAGTAACGGACCAATTATTTTAATTAATAGGAAAAACACCCGAAAGGGCATATACAATATGGTTACATCAAATTTGAAATTATTCTTTGCTAATTTGCATGATGCTTTTGGTCCTTTTTGAACATAACACAATATGGTATTTTTCGTAGCACTTTCCACAGAGCGAGCATATGCAATTCCCGTTTGGTAGGTGAAATTTCTTATTGCTACATAACTTGTGGTGGTAGCCATGAATGGCTAGTCTTGTGATTGTGTGTCTGGTATTTTTGGGTCTACTTCCTGTTCAAGTCTCCTTGTTAGTATTTTAGTATAGATTTTGAAGATGTTATTCTCCAATGCTATTCCTCTGTATGAATTTGTGTCATTTGTTTCCCCTTTACCTTTGTATAGCATTTTAATCTTCGCAGTTCTCTAGCTTTCCAGTATTGTCCCTGATTGCAGGCATTTGTTAAAGAGATTGGTCCATAAAGGAAGTAGTATTTCCAATGAGTCTTTTAAGATTTCCATGCAAATATTATCTGGCCCAGGGGCTTTCCTACTTTTCGCTTTAGTGATGACATCTGTGATCTCTTCTGGTGTTATCGGTAGTGGATTTTGAATCCGTTCCTCAGTTAGGCTTCTGCACACAGCTACATTAATGTTCTGTTGATTTAGTATTTTCTTGAAGTGTTCTTCCCATTCGTTCATCGGTATAACTGTGGCTTGTGTTACATTTCGTTTCCTCAGGGCAATGAATGGGTCTTTCTTTGCTGCTTCTGCGATTCTATTCGCTTCTTCTTCCATGAATGCAGTTTTCGCTTCCTTCAAAAGTTGCTTGTAATTTCTCCTCTTAGTTGCATAGGTTTTAAGATCTTCATCTCTTCCTGTCGTTTTGGCTGCGTATAACACTTCTAGTGTTTTTGTACGCATTTTGTAACATTTTTCATTAAACCAGGGCTGAGCTCTACGTTGTCTTGGTGGAATAAGAGCTTGTTGAAGTATGTTATTGATTAGTTCTAGTGCTCCAGTTGTGTTGCCCTCATCTATGAGCTGCACTGAAGTTTCTATTTGCATCTCGTTTTGTTTGAGGATATTTATATCAATCTTTCTTGATGGTCTGTCGTTGGTGGTCTTAGTCATGTATTTTCTCTGCATATTTTATATTTCAAATGTAGTTTCAATGGGAATATGTTTTCTGATTGGTGCTGCAGAAGATGACCATAAACCTTCTTGGGCCAGATTTCGAACATATTTTCCACTATAAAATACTAAATCAATTGAACTGGTGCCATTGTGTGCGAAGTATGTTTTAAGTTCTGGGTCGTTTACAAGTTTGAAGCCTTCCTCGCTGAGTGTTTCCAGAATCAGTTCAGTCTTGTTACTGAGTTTATCTCTTCTGCAGTTAAGATCTCCTGCTAAAAGGACTGACTCATCATGTTTCACCTCCGTCAATGCTTTCATTAGATGTTCTATTGCATCTTCCATTGTCCAGTGTGGAGGCATGTATAGGCCTACTGTTGTGAGAATGTTCTTGTTTTTAGCAAATTGTCTTCTTTCGCGTTGGTTATCTTTCCAATAGTCGGTTTGAAGAAACATGAAACACCTCCCTCCGGCCTACCGTCGGTAGACTTTGCGAATGAATGTGTACTGTAAAATCCTTGGATGTGTACTGGTTCTAAGAGGAAAGTCTCTGTTGCGATTATAATACCTATGTTTACAAGTGTCTTGTGGGGAATATGTATGGAGGCATTTCTCGCACCTTCCGTGTTCCATAGCAGTAGTTTTAGCTGTGTAGTTTTATTAGTGTTGGGGTGGAAATTCCCATTCATTTCTTCCTTGGCTTCACATGAAGCGAAATCTTCAGAATACTATATCCTTTGGCCAGAAGTCTGCACTATATACAAGATCCATATATTTGTATGGTATCCCTACTTAGAAGGATTTCCTGTTGCCAACCGTTCTGAGTTCTTCACATTCTGTCTCCCCTTTTATTTTGTTTTCCTCTAGAAATTTCTTTATTGATTCTGTTGAAGTTCCCTTGCTTGCTCTACCAATTAATAGCCAGACTTTTTGTTCCGCAGCCCTTAGCTTGTAGCTATCATCTGGTTTAGTTCCTGTGGATTCATCTGCTTTCCGTTTCTGTCTCCTTCGCATCTCGGCCCTTTCTTCTACAATGTCCCGGTCATTCTTCCGTTGTGTAGAAATGTCCTGTATCAGTTCACTTTGATTCATATCATCTTCTTTGTCTTGATCATTGGGTAATTTAACGATGTCTCTTCTCTGTTTGTCTCTGCTTTCACCATTTTAATTTTCTACATTTGGACTATGTTTGGCATTTCTAGTCGGTTCTTCATTCTCCACCCTGTTTGGTATGTTTGGTGCTTTTTGTCTTGCAGTTACCCTTAGGAGGCATTGGTCAAATTCTGTCTTTATTGCTATTTGGATCTCTTCTCTCATTATTACTCCAATATTTGCGATCATGTTGTTCATTACATCTTGGATTTTTTGCAAGAATTTCGTCATTATTGATCGTTCTATATCTTTCCTTTTTATGGTGCGTGGTTTGCAATCCACACAAATTCATGTGAGCTTGCAATGCTCCCTCTGCATGATGTTGAATTCCCCTCTCTTTAGTCCACTACATTCAAGGTGTTGCCATCTATCGCATTCTTTGCATTCTATTGATTCTTCATTGGAGCGAACTTCCTTCACACAGGTGGCGCAGTTTACCACTTTCTCCATGTCGATACTCTGGTCAGTTGCCTGGTGGCCTGGTATATCTATGTATCTATGTACTCTGGGTCCCAAAATGGCGGATCTTTTTGTATGTTCAGTGAATGATTGTTTTAAGTCTTAAGATATTTCTACGTTGTATTCCTTACCACTTCAACTTTCTATTGACTCACTGCACTCAGTTTTACAATCACTATCACTTTATAATACTTAGTATATTAGTATATTGATTTGTCACTTTGGTGTTAGGGCACTTCGATCGTCTTTTCTTCGATCTGGTAGGCCGTGATTTCAAATAGTAAACCGTCACCATCGATATACTTGTTCAAATCAACAATGGCTCACGTAGTCTTTAAATTGGTGTTCTGTGGTGCAAGGATATTCGCACTAAGTCATACACACTTATCATGAATAAATAAAATAATGCCTTAAATTAATTTATCCCCGTATCTACAAAACTGAACACTTGAATAAGGAGTAATTCTCTTGTAGTTTCCAAATTATCACTTTATCAGATGAAAAACACGCTTAGATCGATGGATAATCACAAATCACATTAAATTTTAGGAAATTGAGTACATCAGTATCACATGCACCAATCACAGATTTCACACTCCTCTTGCATATTTTTATTCCCAGATTATAATTAACAAACTATATACAACACTGAACACTATGATAACACGACATCATGTCCTAACAATAGACATTTCATTCCTTTCATACTTAGCCTGCACAAGGACATTAAACGTACTCACTAGGTACAATCAACCTACTGTGATATAATTAACAAAATGTAGAACAACTTCCCAAACAAGAACTCATAATAGACACTTGATTCCACAAGTTAACACGATTTACATTAACATTTCTAGTGCCTAAAATAAATTCTAACAACTTTCTGCCACGACAGCCATATTAGATTCATCACGCGAAGTATATTAGTCAATGGACCGATTATACTACCCTATGCAATTCCCTTCCAAACTTGCTCTTCCTGCGATACATTATTTCCTGAACCCTTGAATTTAGAAATGTTTTTATCCAACGTGTAACCCTTACGTACAATCCTATTCCCTCCAATTTCCTTAATAATATTCCATGTTCCACTCTATCAAAGGCTTTGGAAAGATCTATGGCTATGCAATCTAACTGACCTCCTGAATCCAACTGATCTGATATGTCCTGCTGAAATCCCACCAGTTGTGCCTCACAAGAAAATTTCTTTCTAAATCCATACTGGCTCCTCATGAACCAATTTTTATCATCACATATCCCTCTGATGTACTTTGATATTAAACTCTCCAGTATTTTACAAACTATACTGGTCAGGCTGATTGGTCTGTAGTTTTCTGGTTTCCTTTTATCACCCTTTCCTTTATAAATTGGTATTATTATAGATTCCTTCCATTCCTTTGGTATTACACTATTATTTATGACAAAATCAAAGAGAAATTTTAAATAAGGCACTATGTACCACCCCATTGTCTTTAACACCTCCCCAGTAATTTGATCACTTCCTGCTGCTTTTCCTTGCTGAAGCAGTTGGTTTTCTCTGAAAATATCTTCATTTGTGAATGAGAAGCTTCTTGTTTCCCTCTGTGTCTTTCCCTCTCTATCTTCTGTTTCGATTTCCAACTCCTGACAATCATCTACTGAATCTCTGAATTCCCTACTGAATAGGTTTGCTTTCTCAGTATCTGTTAAATAGTGTTCACCCCTTTCTCCCACCATTGTAGAAATTTGGATTCCTTTTCCTTTTTGATTCCTGATATATGAATACAGCTTTTTCCATTTCCCTTTGTGGTCATTACCCTCTTGAAGTATGCCATTCAAATATTTCTCTTTTGCTTCCTTTTTCACTCTATTCAGTTCTGTTATTAGCTGTTTTCTAGTTTCTGTACTCTCCCTACCCTCTTTGATTTTCTTGTTCACTATTCTACATTTTCTTTTTAATTTTCTTATTTCCCTTGTATAATAAACAGGGTCTGAGGTCATTTTACCCTTCTTAACAGGTACAAATCTCTTCTCTCCTTCCCAAATGATTCCTTTAAATTTAGCCCAGAGTGTATCCACATTACTCCCTTCACTTATCCAACAACTGAATTGGGATTTAAGGTAAGTCCCAAATTCATCAACTTTAGTTTTTCTGTACAATTTCTTGTCTTGTGTGACCCTCTTATTAAGCCTTTTTGGTACCAGTCCTACATCCATTATTACAGCCTTATGGTCTCCTATTCCTTCAATTACCTCAGTTTTATCAACAATTTCCCATGGTTTAACCAAGAAGACATCTACTAAGTTATTGAGACGAGTCGGTTCTTGTACTACTTGTGTAAATCCTCCCTCCCAAATTAACTTATTTGCCAGTTTCTGTTCATGGGCTTCACTTGCAGCTCCATTCCATTCAACTTCAGGCAAATTTATATCTCCCCCAATTATTACCATATCATAATTATTGTTTTTATGAGTATAATCTATTTTCTCAAATATTTCCATGTCTCTTTCCTCTCTTTCAGGCCTGTATGCTCCTATAATTCCCATCTCCTTCATATTATCACAAACTAATTTTATCCCTAATATTCCATCCCTTTCATCGGTAAACCATTCATGTGAACAATAAGTTTCCTTCACCAGAATAAACACACCCCCTCCCTTTTTATCTCCTCGGTCTCTACGATAGACTGTGTACCCATCTGGAAATACTTCTCTATTACCCACCCCTTCTCTCAACCACGATTTCACTCCTATCACCACATCAATCTCATAAGATTCCATCAATGTACCGAATTTTAATTGTTTATTTACTACACTCTGACAGTTTACCAAAAGCAATCTCCTCCCTAAAACTTACTGTTGCAATTGGATAACTTGAAATTCCTTACTTTTATGAGTTTCATTTTCTAGTTGACTGAGCCAGCTTGAAGTACAGCTGGCTCTTTCTACTAGTTTTCCTGGTCAGTATTATAACTTAAGGGAGTTGCCTGTTTTACAGTACATATGTTAAGATTAATAAAATCTAGAACAATATTTGCTATCTTTCGTTTACCTGAATTGTTTAGATGAAGGCCATGCTTTGTGTAACAGTGTCTCTTGAAACTGCTGCTATCAATTACCTGACTATTACGAAAATGTTTATAAATTTTAACCATATCTGTATTAACTTTGTCCACTTCGATGTTCACACACGAGTCTCTAATCAAATCATGCCTGTAGGGCACGTTCATTACAAAGATGTTAGTGTGAGTCAGCTTACCTAGCAAGGTTCTTAAATACTACTAAAAGTTGGGCCCAACGCGAGCTGAGCTGCTATTGGTTAACGAAATGACGTCACAGTAGGAGCAAAGCAGCCGAGCCCAGAGCGCGCAAATCAGTAGGAATCTCATAATATCAGCAAACATTACAGTTTCTCAGAACTAATTGCAGACCAGACATAAAGATTACTGCTGTTATAAGATTGAAAAACAGTACAGCAGAGTAACTTTTCATTATTTCCATTACGAATAAGGCGTAAATGTAACGTGACGGCACACTGACCAACGCTTGAAATTTATTAACATTTCCAAGTTCCTCCATTCAGTTTGAGGAATGTTACGCGCTTTCAAATCTGTAAACATAAATATTTAGAGATATGAAATCTTTGTCATATTAAATCTTTACAGCAGAAATTCCGTGATGGAACTACCGTATGTTAACATACGATATACTGACTCACTTCCGCAGGTATCGAGTTTAAAGCTTAACACATATTATAACAGCAGCAGAAGTAAGTTCATATTCGAAACCATGCATAGATAGTCCTGGAAAACCTACAAACTGTTTTCCAGTCTTTGACCGGCTCAGGGATGTAATGAATGAAGCAGATATAGGCTGTTATTATAATGGGGTCGCCACTCCCAAAGTGATTTATTAATGACTGATAAATGCTATGAAATGAGAATGGAGGGTGTTGCTGGAATGAAAGATGACAGGGAAAACTGGAGTACCCGGAGAAAAACCTGTCCCGCCTCCGCTTTAACCAGCACAAATCTCACATGGAGTGATCGGGATTTCAACCACGGTATCCAGTGGTGAGAAGGCGACGCGCTGCCGCCTGAGCCACGGAGGCTCCGCATAGATAGTCACTTTTTAAAAATTGAACAATAAGAAAGAACAGGAAAAACACTTCATTAGAACACAGTCCTACCTGTGAGATTAGATGTCATGAAGTGGTTGCTTTTGAAGATGAAATCCACTGACGAGCCTTTTGCCGATGAGCTGCTATGGATTTTTCAGTTCTTGTCCGAATGTTCATTTGTCGCATGCATATAAATATTCTCGTTCTAACATACATTTTTAATATTTCTGGTGGTACAGCGGGGAATTTACTACTAATTATATGACGCACTTTGCGTACAATATTAGGTATGCGTCACAGTTCAGCACGTCCGTGAGTGTCCCTGAAAATTAACTCAAATTCCTTCATTTGGTTTACCATTCTAACAATGGAACGAGTAGACCTCCCCGAGGTAACATTTCTATCCATCCCACAGGGGCTGTACCAGAAAAAATGGAAAGCATTTCCCCAGTGGGGCTTCGCATTGACCTGTCATATTTTCTTTCACGGTCGGTGATGTAGCTGGCGAGGTACCGAAATCCCTCTGCTGAACAATCAGGTGTCGCTGTAGATTGCGGTGAATCTTTTTTTTTTTTTGCTTTACATTGCACCAACACAGATAGGTCTTATGGCGACGATAGGACAGGAAAGGCCTAGGAATGGGAAGGAAGCGTCTGTGGCTTTAATTAAGGTACAGCCCCAGCATTCGCCTGGTGTGAAAATGGAAAACCACGGAAAACCGTCTTCAGGGCTACCGACAGTGGGGCTCGAACCCACTATCTCCTGAATACTGGATACTGGCCGCACTTAAGCGACTGCAGCTATCAAGCTCGGTCGGTGAATCATTAATGGCACAGTTTTCTATCGCAATGATACTGTACAATGAACACATAAATTTCACTCCAGCTACTATTACACTGTTCACGCAACTAACGAAAAGAAAATAAGTGCACCTCACTGCACGAAACACAGCAACTTAACAGAGATCTCACAGAAATGAACTACGACACACACACTACATAAAATACAGTAGGCCACTATATAAACCAACAGCAATATACGGAAAGAAATTACGTATAGTTATTACATGGAAATCCTTTCTTTATAAGACAGACATATATAAACAACGAAATGAGATACACGTGCAGTTGTATGCTACACAGTCACGGTGCTCCTGTGATGACGTCACGAGCAGGACGAGGGAAAACTAACATCTACTGCGCAACCAATCTGGGCCACCCGTGCTTACCTAGTGTACATTAAAGTTGAGAAATGACATTCTTAGCGTCATTGTGAGCTACGTCGTTTGTCCCGCCGATGATCACTACTGCATCACGACTTCCGAGATTTCTTGCTGCCTGTTCCGTGTTTTCCAATACCTTCTTGATTGGGGCCCCAGGTTAGATGACGGCCGATGCTGCAATATCTTCCTTTTCCCCGCAATTCCCCTCGCCTAGATATCACCAAATATAAGAATGTTCGACACTTTCGCTGGTGCACTGTGTGGGATTTTAGGCCTAACTTTGCCACTTCTCGTAACGGATTTTGCGCTATACGTTTGACTGCTTCCCATACGGATAAGTCCTTGAGTATCGCTTACTTCCCTCAGTGCTGAAAATCTATGTTTGGTGTCAATTACAAAGTTGTCCTTATTTAACTGTACACTTTTCCTCCTAGAATCTGAAGCAACTTGACACCACGCGCTAGAATTCACAGAGCCACCTGTGTTCTGAGTGCTTGCTGGTACCGGTACTGTGGTTTCCAGTAAACGTACCTTGTCCTTTAAAATCTCATTCTCCGCTTTTAATGCTTGTAAATCCTGTTGCAATAAAGAGAGAATTACAAGTACATTATCATTACCTCCATCCTCCAAGGAATGAGACGCCAGCGATTCTTTGACCGTTGTAGGCCTAGGTTTGTTACCGCTATTCAACTTGCTCTCCCCACAGCTCGCACAGGTCCAAGTATCTTCATTTTTAGCAAAACCAGCACTACATATACACTCAAAATGGTACCAAATTAAACACTTTTCACACTGGATACCATTCTTCACTTGCTTCTTGTTTACACCACACTTGTTCCCGATTATTTCGCGAGAGAACCGGGAGCTATCTTCACTTACATCCTTCGCTGACACCATCTAGGCTTAAAAGGCCCTCTTTACTAAGGTGGTCTTCTTCCACCTTTTCTTCTGATAGTGGTGATGATGATGATTCACAAATGGGAATTTTTCTTGCATTTAAAAGCCAATGACTGTTTTACTTAAATTATCACAAGTTATTTTAAAATAAATTATTTTAGATGAAGCTGCTAGTATAGACATCTTTTGAAAATTGAGAAGTTGGAGCCCTTTCCTCCTTTTATATTTTTCCTGTGTTCCTGGTTTTTTTACACCGTGCATTCATGTGCATCTTGTTTTAGAGTTCTATAAATATGTTTGGTTTCATTCATGAAATAGGATTTTCAACTGAAGGGCTATGTCGTTTATTCTTCTTATAGCTTATTGTTGTTAACTTGATCCTTGCCTCCGACTGGTGACATTTGTAGTTAATAATTAATAATGCTATTGGCTTTACGTCCCGCTGACTACTTTTATGGTTTCTGGAGATGCCGAGGTGCCGGAATTTAGTGCCGCAGGAGTTCTTTTACGTGGCTGTAAATGTACCGACATGAGGCTGAGCACGTTCAAATACCACCGGACTGAGCCAGGGTCGAACCTTAGTTACTTAAACGGTTTGTATTTATAATATTAACAACACATGAATTGCAGTGTTTCGATCACTGGGACATTTACGCACCGAAAGTTCCCGAGGGAGCCATCACTGCATGTTACAATGACCATAGTTTGTTTCAGTCAGTGATATATCAACAGGTTCATCAAAATATACTTGTCCAGCTCTGTGGGTAAGGGGTCCTGAGTTTGATTCTCATCCCAGTCAGCGATTTAAACCTTCATTGGTTAATTCAGCTCATGCAATCTTCAGCATTAGATGCCCAGGTCGTCCGTGAGCGAAAGACGTGCACTACTTTGTCTTACAGTTAAATGTAATGTCTTTATGTCACTTATTTATTACTTCTCATTAAAAATGCACAGTCTGTTTCCAGTCATTTTCTACACACCATCCACAATAGTAAGAAGGAATTAATTAAGAATTATGAAAGAAAAGGAGTACAGTTGAAGACTTCATGTTTGTATCTCTCTGTTACTGCTAGCCTACACGTATATTGAAACTTAAGTTATAAAAATAATTTCATTTTGAAAATCTGGTTGCTTTTGCACTTTATCCCCTCGATAAAATGTATGGTATTGATTGATTTTGTGCTTTCACTTGTTGTTCCAGTATTCTTTCAACATACCTTTTCCATGGGATTTGGCTCTACCCTATCTATGACGTTATGAACTGGACTCAGCGTATTATACTTTCCATATTTGTATATGTTCTTACTGTTGGATTTTATTTCTGTGGAGAAGGACTGAACACCAAGATATGGGGTGAGTTATAATGTTTACTGTATCAATGGCATAAAACCGTATTACAGAGTTGCTAATAAGAAATGTTTACATAAAGGAGAAGTTGGTAAATTATCTTATTCATCATTCACTTCCCTTTGCCCAGCTCCTGCCCCCCTTCCACCACTCCTCTTCAGTAATTGTTGCCATTCCAGTCTCCTTCAGTTCTTGACAGAGTCTATCCATCTTGTTCTGGGCCTCCCTCTTGCCCTCTTTCTTTCTATCTTAGCCTCCAATACTTGTTTTAGTATCCTTCCCTCCTCCATCCTCAAAACATGTCCAAACCATCTCAATGTATTCTTCTCCATCCTATCACTCAGTTCTTTTACTCCTATTTCTTTTCTGACCTCAACATTTCTTACTCTGTCTCCCCTTGTCTTCTCTACTTCATCTCACTGGCCTGGATTTCTTGCTCTCGAAGTCCAAGCCACTGATGCATACGTTTATATGGGGGTAGAGTACATCTCATACATAGGAACTTCTCTGTTCCTTACATTCTGGGAGAAGTACCCTTCTCCTCATCCTATCTTGCATCTTACATTATTTCACTTCCCCTGATACTAACGATTCCTCCTCTTTTTTTCACCACTGTTTGGCCCAGAGTACAAACACTGCGCAGGTTTATAAGCAAGGTTACCTAATGATTATGATTTAAGAAAATTTAATTTTCTAGCATTTTTCAAAAGGCGAGAGTGTGAATAGTCAAATATACCTGTATCCAACTTATTCACATTTCTCAATGGAAAGCATGGTTTATTCTGTGCCAGATTGTTACAAAGGACTGATCTAATCTCGTGTACCTCGGAGGAACATCAATGTTTACTTTTCCCACTAATTCAGAACTGTTTCTATGAGAGTGGAGTAATTTATAAATGAAACTAATATCGAAGTTCTCACATCTTCCCTGAAGAGATTGTAATTCCAGATAGTTTTCCAACTTTTTATATTCTATGCAGTCTTATGGGATGCCAATTCTGTAAGAATAAATATGTTAAAATTTATGTTGGACAGACTCTATCCTAGAAACGGAAACAGTATGGTTAAGATTCCATATCTGAATGCAATATTCTAATAATAGACGTACCAATGTTACCTATAGGTGTTTAAAAGTGAGCAGATTGTAAAACTCTCTGCAATACCTTGTTGTGCAACCAAGTCTTTCCAAGGATTTTACATATCTGTTGAATGTGATCACTGAAATTCAGGGTATCTGTGAATAATACACATAATTCAACAGTACTCACTGGAATTTTGGAACTTAGCTTATATTCAAAGAAGATATTACATTTCTTTTTAGAAAAACAGATTATCTTACACTTTTTATGATTGAGCTTTGAACCATTACTTGAACAATAACCTTCAATTTGACTGAAGTCATTTTGTTATCTAAGGCAATCACTATGTGAATCAGTTCTTGTAAAGAATTTTAAATCATATGCTAACATTGGGGATTTAGAATTTGCAAAAACCTCCTTAATATCATTTATAGCAAAAACATCAATGAAGAAAGGTAGGCACATTGTGGAAAATGCTAGTGGCACCAGAAGATTATCTTACACTTTTTATGATTGAGCTTTTTTCTTTTTTCCTTTCCTTTTTTTTTTAAAGGTCTGGAAAGAAAGAGATATAAAAATTAACGGGTTTAAAACCTTCGTATATCTAAGAAAAGAGATTCCGTCACATGATTTTATGGCTGATGAAGTCTCAAATAGAGATGAAACATGTCCCTAATATCTAATGTTTTTTAATTAAATGGTTTTTCACTTGTAAAGTGATGTGTATTGATTGGGTGCACCAAAACCTAACATTGTTTCTTAGTTTTAACTACATCAATACGGATCTACACGATGAAGTTTGCAAATTCTACTTGGAGAAATGATCGAAACTGTGATAGAAGAGGTTCATGAACACTGTATGCAGAAAGTTTCTGTAGTAAGAAGCTATGGTCAACTGTATCAAAAGCCTTGGGAAAGTCTGTATCTACACGCAATGAACTGATAATACAGCATGAGATTGAGGATCCAGAAGCAAATCCATGTTGCTCTTTTATCACAGTTTGTTTGTTGACTGCACTCGACTAACCAGGATGAAGGTCTGCTGATAAAAGTTTAGAGGTCATTTCATTCAAATGTGTTGTAGTTGGCTCTGTGAATGCACTTCAACAGACCAGGATGGAGGTCTGCTGATAAGAGGTTATTTCATTCAAGTGTGTACTAGTGGGTTCTTAGCCCCTGATTATCAGACATGTCTATATCCTTTATATTATTTAAAATGGTTAAGGTTAGTAGGGTCTTCTGATAAAATGTCACCATCCGGTTCAAGTTGAACTTAAACCCTAAGATTAGATAGGAAGTAAAAAAACAAAACAAAAAGAAACTAATCATATACACATTACTTATGATGAGGAATTGCCTGCATTCTAAGCCTCATTAAAAGAGGTCCAGGTCACATTACAGTTATCAGGCATCTTTTCTTACTTACACAATTTGTATGTTATACCAGTGGATTTAAGGAAAACTGCAGGAATATTACATTGTATGTATACTGATTCATAGTTTGAATTTAGTTGTTTTATGCTGGAGGTTGTGAGTTTGAACCCAGACATCATTAGGAAATTCCTAATGTTATACTCTATCCAAAAGTGCAAATCAGGCTTCTTTTCCTTCTCGAGGGAAACATCTACACAATTTCTCCTCTGTTAACATGCCTCAGGCACTAGAATTTCAGAAAAACATTTTCCCGGTTACATAAAAACGGACTATGGTAAACTCAATAACTTTATCCAACAAATAACAGTACTTTCATCAATAAGCATAAGTGCACAGTCTTTTAATGACTTGGAAATTCATCTTCTTCTTGTTTTATGACCTCATAGGATCACTTTAGTCAGTCCATCCATCAGGTCTCTTTGAGGGATTGTTCTGGTTTTGCGATCCTCCCAGTACGTCTTCAGATGCTCCGATCTTCGTGCCCCTTCCTCGGTTGAAAATGTGCGTGTTGTGGGTTTGTTTCCCATAAGGGTAAGGCGGAGGTTTGTATTCTTGTGTTATGTATTCAGTTTCATCGTATTGTAAGGCCTATTTCCTTCAGATCCTCTCTTACTTCTCTGATCCATTTACATCCTGTTGTGGTATTTTTTGAGATGAGATTGTGTTGTACTAGTTGTTGCAGAAGTCTTGAATTCTGCAACCTCATGATATGTCCAGAGAATCCCAGTCTCCTCTTATGCATAGTATCTTTCTGGTATATTTTGTTGATGCAGGTTCTTCCAATCCTCCTTTCAATTTTCTGAAGGCTGTCAGTCTTTGATTGTTTATTCAGGTGAAAAAGTGTTTCTGCTGCATATGTAGCTTCTGGTTTCTTAACTGTGCTGTAGTGTTTTATTTTTGCATTTATTGATAGACAGTTCTTTTTGTAGATGTACCATGTTAATTTTTATGCTTTAGCTAATCAATTTGTTCTTGTTTGGATGAGATTTTTTCATTTAGGTTACGTGTTATTACTTCTCCAAGATATTTAAATTGAGTTTCTATCTTGATTTTATTACCATTTATGGTAACTTCTTTCAGTTGTGTTTTGGGGCATAATTTCTGTTTTTGCAAATGATATTTTGAGGCCAATTTTCTTTGCAATGTCTTGAAGTTCTGATATCTGGCGTTTTGCTTCTTTTATGTCAGTTGCTAGTAATGTTAAATCGCCATCGAATCCCAGGCAATTTGTTTTAATTTTTTGGCCAGTCTTTATTTTTGGGGGATATTTCCTAACCATCCTCTCATTACCATTTCTAGAGCACAGTTGAATAATAGTGGTGAGAGCCCATCTCCCTGTCGCAGTCCAGTTTTAATTTCAAATGACTCTGACATACACCCCTAAACTTCACTTTTGATTTCTTGATAGTGAGAGTCAATTTTATCAAGTTTATTAATTTGGGGTGTAGTCCAAGGTGTCTTAAACTTTTAAACAGAGATTCTCTATGGATGCAGTTGTGAGCTTTCTTGAAATCTTCAAATGTTATTATCATATCTCTGTTTCTTCTCCTGTTATAGTCCATTATCAACTTAAGACTGATGATCTGATCAGGACAGCTCCTCCAGGGTCTGAAACCCCCTTGATATTCTCCTAGTTCTTTCTGAAGTTGTAAACTTATCCTATTAAGGATGATTATGCGATGATTTTGTATGTTATGTCTAGGAGCGAGATTCCCCTGTAGTTATTAAGGTCGGTTTTGTCTCCTTTTTTGTGCAGTGGGTGAATGAGGGTTGTTGTCCAGTGTTCTAGTAGCTCTTCTTGGACATTCTATTGCACATAAAACTAGTGATGTTAGCACAATTGTGGTCTGAATTTTATTTATTTCTTCAATATTAGTAACATATGGTACCATTCAGAAATTACAGTGTACGTAATTTTTTGTTTAAATTTGAATGACTCAGATCTTTTACAAAATAGGTAAACTGTATGGAAATTGCATGCTATTCACATCCACAGCCTGTTTTCAGTCATTTGACCGGGTCAGGAATGGAATGAAGGAAGCCCCCATCTAGCGGCAAGGATAGGAATTGTGCCGGCTGCCGAAGCCTGTGGGACTCCTCTGGGGCAATGATTAATGAATGACAGATGAAATTAAATGATATTGAAGAGTGTTGCTGGAATTAATAATGACAGGGAAAACTGGAGTAGCTGGAGAAAAACCTGTCCCACCTCTGCTTTGTCCAGCACAAATCTCAGATGGAGTGACCGGGATTTGAACCACGGAACCGCCGGAGCCATGGAGGGTCTTACCTTTTTCTACGTACAGAGCATATACTACTGTCAGTGCTTCTGGCAGTCTTCATTTTCCCTCTCTAATATTTCATCACATTTTAGTTGAAAATTAATTCTATGAGAGTCACTAATTTTGTTGTAAACTTTTTTAAATGTTTTTAGCTTTCATTCCTTTTATGAATGCTGCTTCAGTATTTTTAAGGTATCATGTTTTCAGACATCTCTGCTGAAGGAACAAATGATCTCTTCAGAGGGTTTGTATGAAAGCCACTATCTGCCTTGCTATAGGTTAGGAATCCTCCCCCCATCAATCTGCACTCTGCACTACCCCATAAAACTCGAGATCCTAAGTTCCATAATTAGTGCTTTCTGGCTCAGAAGAGGAGTTCTAATCATACTTTTCCCTTCACTGACAATCTACTTGTCATTTCTGTTTTGGTAATATCATTCACAAATAATCAAAATTTGGACAACAAACAGAATTATTTGATAAGATAATCAGCTATGTGCGGAACTGAAGTTACTGTAGTGGGTGATCTCAATTTACCAGATGTTAACTGGGAAGGTAGTCAGTTCTTGAAGGACTGTTGGCATGGCTCACTCAGTGCCTCCTGACAGAATTAAATTACCTTAATACAATTATTATTATTATTTAATCATGTCCGGTTCTATGACTAAATTGTTATCATCCAAGGGCTTCTGGGTTTGATTCCTAGCCAAGTCAGGTTTTTAATATTAATTGGTTAATTCCGATGGCTTAGGGGTGTGTGCCATCTTCAGTATTAGAATTCATCATAGGTAGGGCCCCATCCTCACAGACTTAGTTCAGCTAGACCATTATTATTATTATTATTATTATTATTATCATTATTATTATTATTATTATTATTATTATTATTATTATTATTATTATTATTATTATTATTATTATTCGTTATGCCTGATTAAGGAGGGCTATTGAACTTGATGTTGTTGCATTTGTCTTCTCCCACAATCTCTTCATCTTCTTGCTGTGGCTTTTCTTGTGATCATCTGATCAGGTTTTGTTTGCGGTAGTACTTGGATGATGTTTAAAGCGGTCGTTGTCGCCTAATTTTCTGAACTTAGATCTGTCTAACAATGTCATCTGTGATGCCTATTAACTGAAGATATTTTCCAACTTCGAGCAGCCAATTGTTTTGTACTTTTATTGCTAGGGCAAGGTGTGTGGTAAGGCCCTTATAACTCATTTTGAGAAATTATCCGAAAATTTCAAACGTCTTTTCCTAAAATGTGATTGAGACTTTCTCTGAGTGTTGGTACAGGTCTTTTGATTTTCTTATCATCCACATTCCATCCATTGAATCCATTGAAAAACTCCATGAAATTGCATCCAGAACAGGACTCCATATTTCATACCAGAAAACTCACTACATGGAAGGATCTACATTACATGTAACAAGCTTTAACAGCTTCATTTCTAATAATAATAATAATCCCGTATTGACAATATATCAAATAGTGAATATTTAAGACAAATATTATAAACAAGATGTCCGCCTATTCAATACAGTTTATAAATTTATTATATTAGAACATGTTTCATCCCCTAAGGGACATCATCACGTATAATAAATTAATACATCAGAATACAAAATAGATATTATTAAAATTGGCAGAGACATTAAAAAACATTGATGTATGGTACGACTTTAAAAATACAATCTCAGCAAATTTTGTTAAAATTATGTCATATGATCGATGAAAACAGTTGAATTGTCCATTAAACTCTTGATAATGTTTTTGGGAATAACAGTTGTGCTTTATAAAATCTTAAATGGTCACTGTTGTGAGTAGCCTCTTGATTTAAAGTAATTCTTGATGAAAGATTGTTAGATCTTTAATATGAATTTCTTAAATAGTATATACATTGAATGCTTCAGAATTTAACAAAATTTGCTAAGATTGTATTTTGAATGTCGTACTATACATCAATACTTTTTAATGTGTCTTGCCAATTTTAATCATATTTACTTTGTATTCTGATATATTAATGTTAGTTTATTATAGCTGATGTCCCTTAGGGGATGAAACATGTACTAAATATAATAAATTTATAAAGTGGATTGAATAGGCAGACATCTTGTTTCCTCTTCTTCTTGCGTTCCGGCCTTCTAAGGACCACATTACAATTTCAATTGTTCCTCCTTAGTTGTTCTTTCCTTTTCTTCCAGTATTCTTTCATTGTTTCACTGTGTTTCTTTTTCCTGTCTTCAGTCCACTTTGTGGCTGTTTTCCTTTCCTTCCTCCCTTGGAATCCTTCCATTTGTAAGACTTTCTTCCTAAAAATCTTTCTTTCCAATAATTCTTCTTCTCATATGTTGTTCCTTTCCAGGTCTTTCTTGACTTCTTGAATCCAGGTGGTAGTTGATTTCTTTTCCCAAAGGTACTTGAAGATTCGTTTAGTTAGTCTATTGTCATCCATTCTGTAAATGTGTCCAAGAAATAGCAATCTCCTTTTTCTTATTGTTTCTGATATGTTTTCTACGTTCTGGTAAATTTCATTGTTACTTCTTAATTTCCAAAACTCTGCAATTCTTAGAGGACCTAATATTTTCCTTATAATTCTTCTTTCTAATATTTCTAATTTATCAAGCTTGTAGTTCAGTGCTAGACATTCGCTGGCATAAAGGCATTCTGGTTTCACTATTGTGTTGTAGTGCTTTATTTTAAGTTTTCTTGATAAGCACTTTTTGTTGTAAGTATTCTTAGTTATACCGTATGCTCTTTCCATCTTTTGTATCCTCTCCTCTATAGCAGATTTTTCTAAACCATTTTCTTGAATTGTCTCACCCAAATATTTGAATTTCTTTACCTTTTCTATTTGACCAATATCCGTTACTAAAAACTTTGGGGCACTCTTTATATTCGTCAAAAATTTTGTTTTCTCGGCAGAGATTTTCAAGCCTGTCATGTTGGTTGTCTTTTCAAGGAGATTGACTTGCACTGCTGCATCTGTAAGGCTTTCTGAAAGTATGGCAAAGTCATCTGCAAATGCTAGGCAATTTATTGCAACACCTTTGTTCTTGTTCCCCAGCATGAGTGGCAATATTTTAGATTCTCTCAGTTTTTCATTCCAAATGCTTACAATTTTCTCCATGACACAATTGAAAAGGAGTGGAGATAGACCATCGCCCTGCCTGACACCTGTATTTATTTTGAAAGGTCGAGATACTTCACCCATAAATTTTACTTTCGAGATAGTGTCTGTAAGTGTTTCATGAATTAGGTTTGCCAATTTAATTTTAACTCCAAATTCGCGGATTACTTTATCTAGGATTTCCCTATCAATAGAGTCAAAAGCTTTTTTAAAGTCAATAAATGTTACAACTATGTCTTTGGAGTTTATTAATCTGTGTCGAATTATAGATTTCAGGTTGAAAATCTGTTCGGAGCAAGATCTTCCTTCTCTAAATCCACCTTGATATTCACCCAATTGACTGTCCAGTGTCGATTTTACTCTATTTAGTAGTATTGTTGAGAATATCTTGTAAGCAACTGGCAAGAGAGATATACCTCTGTAGTTGTTGACATCTTGCTTGTTACCCTTCTTGTGTAATGGGTGTATTAGAGCCCCTTTCCAATCCTCTGGGATCTTTTCTGTTTTCCAAATTTCTTCAAAGATTATTTGCAGATCTTCTATAATTTTTGGTTCAGCCCATTTTAAAAGTTCAGCTGTTATGGAGTCTTCCCGACTAGCTTTGTTATTTTTAAGATTTGTTATTGCTTCCTTTATTTCTTCTGCTGTTGGAGGTGAATCAGCTTCTAGATTTTCCTGAATTTCTGAAAATTCTAATTTATGATTTAGCTCAGGGCAGTTCAGCAGGTCTTCGAAGTGTTTTGCCAGAACCTCACAATTCTCGGCATTGTTAAGGCCAATATTACCATTTGCATCTCTGAAGCAAATACTCCGGGATTGATAACCTTTCAGGTTATTCTTAAAGGTCTGATAGAAATTTCGGGAGTTATTTCTTACAAAATTATTCTCAATTTCTACTAGCTGCGATTTTTCAAAAGATCTTTTAACCTGCCTTATTATTGTTGTTTCCTTTCTTTGTTGTTTAAATAGCTCATAGTGTTCATTCTTTCTGGAACATTTCCATTTTTTCCACTTTTTCGTTCTTTCCATAAGTGCTTCCTCACATACGTTATTCCACCATACTTTCTTTTTAGTTTTAACTGATCTAAATACTTTCTTCGCTGCACTATTAATCTGTTTAGATAATTCTGGCCATTTGCCATGCTGAGTTATTTTAATTTCTTCCTGAAAGTTTTCTATAGTTGCTTCTGTAATGTTGAGCCTATCTATGTTGTATTTCATTAATTTTCTCGGCCTTCTTTGATTCCTGCAAGGTAGAAGCTTTAGCTTAATTTTAGAGAGGTAATGATCGGAGTCAAACTCCCCACTTCTTATTACTTTAACATTCATAATTTCCTTAATAATTTTTTGAGAAATAGGTACATGGTCCAACTGAAACTCACCTAACATCGGATTTGGGGACACCCATGTTTTAGCCTTTCTTGGAAGTTTCTTAAAGAAGGCCGACATTAATTTTAGGTGAAAGGATTTACAGAGATTAATTAGTCTCATGCCATTTTTGTTTGTTCTTTGTGTGCCGGATATGCCCCTACTGTTTTGCTGAAAACTTTTTCTTTGCCTATCTGTGCATTAAAATCACCTAGTCGAATAATAACATTTGCTTTTGGAATTTTTGACATTTCATCATCTAGAAGACTCCAGAATTCTTCAGTTTTACTTGGGTTCTTGCTATTATCTTGATTTATTGGTGCATGATAGTTAACAAATGTATACTTTTTGTTCTTGCATTTAAGTGTGAGAAGAGATAACCTTTCTGAACTAGATTTGAATTCCATAACATTATCAACTATTGCTTTATGGACATAAAAGGCGGTACCTAGTAGTGGCATTCCTTTCATAATTTTGATTGCTGATTTACCTTTAAAGATTCTATAATTTTTGGTTTCTGTTACATTCTCATCCATAAACCGTGTCTCTTGAGCTGCTAGGATCTGGATTTCATGTCTATCTAAGAAAATTTCCAGTTCTTTCTGTTTGCTGGTTTTTAGCAAGGAATTTACATTAAGAGTGCCTGCAAAGAATTTCCTCTTAAATTTAAGTCTGAAAGGATTCCAAGGATGCTCCGACTCACCCTTATTGCAGATGTTGGGACTCCCCAGAACCCTAGGTGGAACGCAATGGTGGATTTCTCTTCCGAGCTACCACCTGGGGTAGTGCTTTCATTCAGCGGACTTTCCATTCTGCAATTGAAATTGTACATTGTACAAGGTAGGAAATTAATTCCATCTTGTTTATAATATTTAAGTTTATCTTAAATATTCACAATTTGGAAGGATCTCTTTGATACCTAGATAGACAACCAATGAAAACCCAATATGGCAAAATATCTCAAGTGTCTAAATTCGAATACCTGGGAGAAGTCATCCAACCTTCAGGACTGAAGCAAAGAAAGAAAGGATCTCACAAAGACCACACCTGACTCACTTGGAACAGATATAATAAAAAGTCCATATCCCAAAATGCAATCTTAAGGCATTACAACACTGTAATCAAGCCTGAAGCACTTTATGCACCTGAAACACTGACCATTGGAGGCAGATCATTGATTAAAGATGTAGAAAGGCAAGAATGGAGCAGTCCTTTCTTTGTTTGCTTCATGCTAAGTCATGAGCGAAGGCCAAACACTGTAATGCCAAGGGTTATTCCTTTAACTACTTTTTTCCAAGTCCTAGTCACAAGGTTAAACAGTGAAGTGGACAACTCATCTCCTTGTCCGACTCCTGTTTTAACATCAAATGGTTCATACAATTCTCCAATAATTATTATTATTACTATCATCATCATCGTCATCATTTGCTGCTTCCAGCTCTGCAGGTCATCTGTCTTATATTTAGTGATACCAAAGATCAAACTAATCAAAATTCTTTCACAGGAAACAGGGAGAGAAAACATATTAATGAAGAAACCAGTGAATATTTCTAGTTCAGAGAATCTCCTGTCTAAAGCAAGAGAAGTGGTATGTCTGCTTTATGTAAATATGTGGATGTAATGCACTTATTTCACTGAGGGCTTGTTTTCTAAGACAATGTACATCACTCACCAAGCACTCTGTATATGAAATATCCCCTGCAGATAGGGGGAATATTTTACTAATTGAAGTTTGTAAGTAAAGAATAAAGAGAAATTAAAGCACTGAAGAATACAGATCTAGTCAGGCAACTACCACCCAGTGATATGATGCAAGACACAAAATGAGATATATCAGAGTTAAAAATGTGAGAAACTGAAAATGACTGCTTGCTTCTTACGAGGCACGGGTTTTGAGTTATTTTCAACGTTATTTTGAATCATTTTCTTTTTCTATTTTCTTTGGTTTCTCCACACCTTAAACTACTTCTCCACCTAGTCACTTATTATAACAGGGCACCAGTTTTTGTATGCCTTCATCATAGAACACTGCTGCCTATGATGAAAGCCATATCTTTACTCCTTCTCTGAGATCATAATGATCACCATCAAAACGCTTTCCACCAAGAACTTCTTCATTCTGTCATTGATCCCAATCAAATGATGTGATGAGGTCCTGGCTGTGCACTCTGGCATTGTCATAAAGCAAGATGAATCCACGGGAAAACATTCCATGCCTTTTGTTCTGAATCGCACAACGCAGATTTTTTAGTGTCACAGATCAGCCATCTTTGTTGATTGTTGCATTCTGAAGAAAGAATTCATTGACCAAAATGCCTTGTCTGTCCCATAAAACCAGGTGAAAACTGTCAGTCTGAATTTCTTCTTCACTGGTGACACTGAATGCCCACTCCATGGAGTGCTTCTTTGATTTAGAAATGATGTGGGATACCCATGTCTCATCTCCTGTAACACATCATCACCTTCCTGTGTGAGAAAGACCAATGCAATGTCATTCAGTGAGATGTTTTGGCACCCGTCGTGCACACAATTTCTGAAATACTCTGTGGTCTGTCACTTTGAACACTGTAGAAAAACCAGAGAGTGAAGAAATTGTGAACCATCTGTCCTCACAAACTTTTGCTTCAACCTCTCATTTCCTCACCGTTCTATCTGTCATTGCACTTTCACCATACACATCACTTGGCGATCAATGGCAGCGGGTTCAATGTGTTGTGAATTCAAGAAACTAATTATGGTCCATTTCTCACATTCAGTGGGCTGGTCTATTGTCTTTCCACAAGATGGCCACGCTATGTGAGGTGGTGGTGGTGATTACTGTTTTAAGAGGAAGTACAACTAGACAACCATCCTCTATATAACCCTAATCAGAGAGAAAACATGAAGGTATTGGCCAAAGAAAGACAAGTGCTACGAAGGGCGTGAAAATGAAAAACTCCCTAGCCCTCGGAAACCTAAGAGCGTTGGGGTCGGAAAATACTAAGATAGGATAGATGAAAGTGAGGATTCTGGCACCAAGTAAGTGGAAGCAATGTCACGACTTAGCTGAGAGCCCCATGCTCGCCAAGCAACGCTCCTAAGTTGAGAGCCACTGGGGCCCCTTTTAGTCACCTCTTACGATAGGCAGGGGATACCAGCCCCACCCACGGGTGGTCACACTACGTGACTGTCTCCAACACTGCATGTGGCGTGTTAACAGGTGAAGGAAGCTAAATCGCAGGCTTTATTTGTAAATAATACTTTGTCTTGCTTTATTTCTTGTGGATTTATTACAGAATATTATTATTAGTAATGATTCATAATTTTAATAGTAACAACATCTTAAGATAGAGAAGAAAATCAGTACTGTGAAGGAAGTATGTTTCAGGAATAAAGAAATGCTCGTTTTTCAGAAGTAGTTGTGCTATAAAAAGCCGGCCTGGTGGCCGTGTTCACCATCAGAATGTTGGCCGGCAGGGTAGGGGAGGTGGTGGTATACAATTTCTAATCACTAGATTGCGTGCCAAAAGCCTGCATTAAATTCCAAACCTCTCCGTAGTGCTCATGTGGAGTGAGGGCATATGACACTGTTGATGGTGATTCGTCCATCGGATGGAGACGTCAAGCCTTGAGCAGACTTCTTGGTGCTATTCAACTATGTGCTGGGAATGAGTTTCACCCTCTCCCTTCCTACTATGTCAGAAATATCTCATCATTCATTTCATCTCATTAACTCCTCTGATGAGGTTGACGTCTGGAAGGGCATCCGGTCATAAAAACTCACAACGGAGATTCATCTCACTTCATGCCCGACCTTGCAGTGAAATGGACATGTAGTCATGCTATAAAAATATAAGTACCGTACTGTAAAAGAGAATGTTATTATCCCTCTTCTTAGAATGTTTGAAGTCTCGTATTTGTAGGACATCTCCTTTGTCTAACAAATATCATTACGAGTTTCATCATATTAAGTGATAAAAATCATTGTTATCCGTATTGAAGATACTGAATGTAGGATGTTAAAAGGTTTGTTTTTTTCACCTATTCAATACATATAAATTTTATAAATTAGGAATTTATTATTGATTCCACTTGAGACATGTTTCGCCCTTCATTGAGGGCATCATCAGTCAAAATATCACCTCAAGGTAAAAAATTAGGTAACTGGTTAGTAGTAGACATGTACAAATTATTACATATTATTAACAACATATAAAAATTAAGTATGGGAAAAAATTTGCACAAAAGTGATGGTTGAACATGTAGGTTTAGATGAAAAGTCAGCACCAATGCCTAAAAATAACAAAGTAGAGTTCTGCAGTGGTGCTCTGGAGAAACAGTTGACGCAATCATATGAAAATAAAAAGTTTAAAAAATATTTACAATAAAACAATTAAGGGAGAAAAGGTGTAGTGTTTGGCATCAATGTTAGTAACCAAAAATTGATGTCAAAGGTTGGTAACTATACAGTATTTACATAGTTCAATTGAACAGTTGAGATAAAGTTTTTTAAAAATATTTACATTTAACATTCAGCGTAAATGTTTGTAATAAAAACTAATGTTAATGATTGGTAACTATATAGTAATTACATTATCTAATTGAAAGTTGAGAATTTACAATTATATACATATTTACACAAGAGCAGCTGGTGCGCAAGGATAAAAAATTTTAGTACCAAGTGTGTCCTGATGTTTTAGAGGTTGGAAGAAAGAATTAGCATTGACATTTCAGAAATATGTAGAGCAGATTATTTTAGTTAAAAATCACCGGGGGTAGGGGAAATTTTTATAGCCAAATGAGGTTTTATAGGCATCAAGCTGAAAGTTTTCCAGTTGAAGCGCCGAGATCGGGACGGAGACTGGTCAGTGTGGCTGGAGATTCATGGGTAATCCGTGCGTTTGAACGACAACAATGGTGACAGTTAAAGTGGGTAATTGCTAATTAGGAAAAATGTTGTGGGTTGAAACTTCTGCTTATTCTTTTAGTTGACTCTGTAGCATCGATTGTGATGTGCTCTACATATTTCTGAAATGTCAATGCTAATTCTTTCTTCCAACCTCTAAAACATCAGGACACACTTGGTACTAAAATTTTTTATCCTTGCGCACCAGCTGCTCTTGTGTAAATATGTATATAATTGTAAATTCTCAACTTTCAATTAGATAATGTAATTACTATATAGTTACCAATCATTAACATTAGTTTTTATTACAAACATTTACGCTGAATGTTAAATGTAAATATTTTTAAAAAACTTTATCTCAACTGTTCAATTGAACTATGTAAATACTGTATAGTTACCAACCTTTGACATCAATTTTTGGTTACTAACATTGATGCCAAACACTACACCTTTTCTCCCTTAATTGTTTTATTGTAAATATTTTTTAAACTTTTTATTTTCATATGATTGCGTCAACTGTATCTCCAGAGCACCACTGCAGAACTCTACTTTGTTATTTTTAGGCATTGGTGCTGACTTTTCATCTAAACCTACATGTTCAACCATCACTTTTGTGCAAATTTTTTCCCATACTTAATTTTTATATGTTGTTAATAATATGTAATAATTTGTACATGTCTACTACTAACCAGTTACCTAATTTTTTACCTTGAGGTGATATTTTGACTGATGATGCCCTCAATGAAGGGCGAAACATGTCTCAAGTGGAATCTACAATAAATTCCTAATTTATAAAATTTATATGTATTGAATAGGTGAAAAAAACAAACCTTTTAACATCCTACATTTCATCATATTAGTTCAGCTGTGTACTTGATGCAAAATATTCAACAATATTTTTAAAAAGTATGATTTTAACCTTATTGTATATTGAAATCTGGTTCAAGGTTATTTCACAGAAATGTTTCAAAAGCTTGTAGTGGACTGTTGGTCCCTTTGCTTCTCCTCTTTTAATATATACACTAGGTCCACCAGTACTTATCCTAGCATAACACTTATCAATCTCTTAATTCTGTACTTTAACCCTTATTTATGTTATTAATACAGATAGCAAGCACTACAAGTACATGCAGCTATTTTCACCACCTAATTTTAGATTTAGAATTCTATATCTTTGAAACTAAGCTATATAAGGAATTGTGAAGAGACCCAGAGGCTTCCTTTTGATTTAGAAATGTGGTTAAATCTCCAGTCCAAAATACTTCAATTTAGGAATACAAGTGTGTTTTTGACTGAAAGTCCTGTAATGAACACCTGAAGAAGCTAATCTTGTGCAGCTGTTGGTAAAACAAATAATACAGCATGTGTACCAAAACAAAGTGTTCAAGAACTTCACTGTTCTTACATATTTAGGAATGTGTAGATAATTAAATCTTCACACGGCTTGGAACACTATCTGACACAAGGAAGAGTAAGACAAATTCTTAAAATTTTCTTGAATAAGGAAATATATATGCTTTCTACTCATAAAAAATATTTTTAGTTTAACTTTACTTTATAGTTGCTTGATTTGCATGGAATAATTCCTGGTGAACTTTAAACTAGTGTCCTCATCACCATCTTGAATTTGCATGAAAATACTTACCTACAAAATATATGTTTCTTAAAGCTGAATATTCTGTAGGAAAAAAAAAAAAAAGAAAATCCACATGAATGCAAAGAAAAAAATTATAATGAAAATAATCAGAAAAGCATGGAGAAAATCAAAATACACTAATTCCATCCATCTTCTGATATTCATTAGAATCATCTGTTTAACTGCTATTCGATGGGCAGAAGTCCCAACTCTACCGGGATACCAGAGGGATAAGTACGCTACCCAGTTCTTCTTAGCCTGTTCCCAATTTCCTGGGATCAGCCAGATGACTTTCCTGACACCAATCCTATTCAGCAATATGCAGCTAAATGCAGTAGATTTTCAGTCTTTATGACACATATGTTGTTGGTCAGTACTTACATACATACATCCACTAAATGAACTTAAAATTCACTGCCATTAAAAAATAGTTAATAGATAATATTGGTGTTCATGTGCTTTTACATCTCTGAGTGTTAGTTTCAAAGGAAACATTTAAGCTAACACTACAGCTGTCTCTCCACAGCACCCTGATCATAGTGCATAAATCTCACATGAGGTAACATATAGCTGTTTAGTTTTGTGAAAATTTTCATAGAACATTTTATACTTGTTGTGAGTAACCTCTTAAAGATAGATATGTGGTCTGCCTGACTTTATTTTGTATAACATTTTATGCTCTATAATTCTTACACATGTAGGTTTAGGTAGCCTAAGGTGAGAAAGTGTTCACATTCCATCAATTCGTGTGAGGCTTGGCTTCCTTTGACCACAGTTCAATATTTAATACATGAAAACCTTCCTGTGGATATCCTCTAGGCAACAACAAAAACTGCACTTATGTTATAATGGTTTGGGCAGCGTTAAGCTGAGCCTCATGAATGCTCTTCCATAGTTGCCTTGCGAGACTCTCTACTGTTAAACTGCTATGGTCCCTGAGACCGTTTCAAACTCCCACCCATCTAGTTTACTGGTTCAGGCAGCGTAAACTGAGAAAGTGTTCTCGTGGCAAAATCTCTCCACCTGAGCTACAGAATGCTTTTCGCATATCTACTGCAGAGTTTCTACTGTTAACACATTGTGGTTGAATTTTTAAAGATATGTATCAGGTCCATGTGACTGCTAGTTTGTCATCATCATCGTCGTCACCTTCATTTCCTGTTTCCAGCTTCCCGGGTCGGCTTGTGAAACAAGGACCTCCATCACTGCCTGCCTCTTCTATTTTAAGTACATCTTCTGGTTTTCCTCCCTTCTTCTCTATGCACTCCCACACTGAATCTGTTCATCTCTTTCGGGATCTTCCTCATGGTCTCTATCCTGTCAACTTTTCTGAAAAACTTTTTTTGGCACACTCTCTTCTCCCATTCTCATCATGTGCCCATACCACTTTGTTGTTTCTATCCTGTCTTGAAGTTTCAGGATTCCTGTCCTTTTCCTTATCTCTTCATTTGTAATTCTATCGTTTCTGGTCTTGCCCTCAATACCTCTCAGGAATTTCATCTCTGCTGCCTGTGTTCTACTCTCCTCTCATTTTGTTGTAGTCCATGATCCAGCTGCATAGGTTAGTAAGGGTTCATAATACGTTGAATATCAAATCAGTCACTACTGATCTGCATTTAGGGCAGTCGCCCAGGTGGCAGATTCCCTATCTGTTGTTTTCCTAGCCTTATCTTAAATGATTTCAAAGAAATTGGAAATTTATGAACATCTCCCTTGGCAAATTATTTCATATAATACTTTCTTATATTTTTTCGGGACAACTTGGTTCCACAAAATACCCCGTACACTCTGGTAGATGTAGGATGCTAATTAGTTTACAATATCACCTATTCGATACATTAAAATTTTAAACAATTAGGATTTTTTTATAAAGATAAATTCCTTTTTTATCATCATCATCATCAACCTAAACCATCTCCAGTTTCCTGGGTGTGGTATATGACCCTCCTCCATCTCATCCTGTCCTTGTACCATTCTTCCTCCACCAACTTGTCCCAATCATGACCTCTCAGCATTACATCGCTCTTAACTAAATCTATCCATTTCCTTCGTGGCCTTCCCACGGTCGTCTTCCTTCTACCTTTCTGTCAAATTCCTTCCTTGCAGTTCTGTTTACTGGCATCCTCTTCATGTGACCAAACCACTTCAGTCTTGATATCTGAATCTTATTTAGGAGAGAATTGTCTATTCCTACTTCTTCTCTAATTTTCTCATTCCTAATCTTGTCTTTCCTGGTTTTCTGGATCATAGTGCGTAGGAATTTCATTTCAGCTGCCTGAAGTTTGGAATTATCTCTATTGGTCAGTGTTGTGGTTTCGAGACTGTATGTAAGAATTGGTGTATAATAGGACTTGTACAATGTCATTTTTGTTTTCATGGGTATTTGCTCATCCCACAGCAGGTGTCTTACCTGGTGGTAAAATTGTGCTGCCTTATTGATTCGATTGTTCACCTCATGTTTTGCTAGGTTGTCATTTGATATAATGCTACCCAAGTATTTGAAAACTGGAACGCTGTCCAGTTGAGCTTCATTTAACATGACTATTGGTTCTGCTCCTTCCCCATACACTTTCATCACCACCGTCTTGGTCTTGCTGATGTTTAAACCATATTTCTTAAACTCCTCATTCCAGCTTTGTATTCTCTCTCCCAATTCATCTTCTGAGTCACTCCAGATCGCAACATCATCTGCAAATGTGAAGGCTTTGATATCTCCATGTTCTTTCCTTTTAATAGATTTCATTACTACATCCATTACAATAATAAATAGAAGTGGTGACAATGAGCTGCCCTGCTGCACTCCTCTCTTTGTTTCAAACCAGTCCGACAAACCACATCCTACTTGAATACAGCTTCTGTTCCCACTATACAACATTTTCACTTTGTCTATGAGGCTATCTCGCACTTGAAGTTCTTTCATGCATTGCCACATTCTTTCCCTTGGTACACTATCGTATGCTTTCTCAATGTTCAAAAATATTAGGAATAAAGGCTTGTTCTTCTCCCAGTATTTTTCCATTAGCATCCTAATTGCGAATATAAGGTCTGTAGTTGACCTTCCTGGTCTGAAACCATACTGCTCTTCTTCCAAAATTGGTTCAACAATATCTCTGATTCTGGTCTCTATTATTTTTTCCAATATTTTCAGGACATGAGACAGTAGTGTGATACCACGGTAATTAGTACATTTTCGTCGGCTTCCTTTCTTGAACAGAGGTACAATGATGCCCATCTTCCAGTCCTCAGGAATAGTATTTTCCTCCCATATCTTGTTGAGCAGTCTATAGAGCCATTGGATTCCTGGAACTCCCGCTGCTTTCAGCATATCTGAACTTAGTTCATCTACGCCCACTGCCTTTCCTTTCTTCATGCTCTTGAGCGCATTTTCAACCTCAAGCCATGTAATTGGTGGTTCAGTTGTGGTTCCTCGACTTGGCTCTCCTCTATCCATTGTTATGTTTTCTGTATCTCCATTCAGCAGGTTTTCGAAATAGATCTTGAGTTCTTGTTTAATTTCTCCCTCTTCTTGTGCCAGAGTTCCATCATCACGTTCTATTGCTTTTATGGTCTCTTGATCCCTTCGCTTGTTTTTCACTACTCTGTATAGCAATTTCATATTTCCTCTACTGTCCTCTTCCAGTTTGTCTGCAAACTCATTCCATTTCTTCTCTTTTTCTTCCCTTACAATGTTCTTTACAGCAAGTTTCTTGTTCCTGTATACTCCTTGAAGTCTTTGTATTTCTTGTTCATTTCGTTCTTGTCCCTGTTTTTGTTTCTCCTTGTCCAGTGCCTTCTTTATTTGGTTTCTTTCTTTCACCGCTGTTTTCACTCTATCATTCCACCATGGTGTCTCCTTTTTTCTTTTGATTGAACTTGTAACTCCACATAGGTTTTTGGCTTCTCCCACAAAGGTGTCTTTGAAGGCCTTCCATTCTTCATTAACGCTGGTTACTTCACACTTCGGCAAACTCTGTTGAATCCTTAGTTTGTATTCTTCCTTTATTTGGACTTCTTGCAACTTCCAAGTTTTAATCCTTGGTTTTTTCGTAATAAGTTTCTGCGTTTCATTTGTCTTATGTTTGAAGTCTACTACCAACAATCTGTGGTCACTGTCCATGCTTTCACTAGGGATGACCTTAACATCTGTGATGTACCTGCCACCATCTTTATTTGTGATTACGTAGTCAATCAATGTTCTATACTGGCCATCCCAACTGTACCTTGTTATTCTGTGACTGTCTCTTTTTTTGAAGAATGTATTTTTGATTATAAGATAATTTCTTCTGCACAGATCTAATAGTTGTTCTCCTTCTGGGTTCCTTTGTTCAAATCCATGTGGACCAATGATGTTCTCGTACCCAAGTCTGTCTACCCCAACTTGCGCATTTAGATCTCCAATAATAATAACATTTTCCTCATTAACTGTATCTTCCAGGTCCTTTTTTAATAAAGATAAATTCCTAATTGTTTAAAATTTTAATGTATTGAATAGGTGACGTTATAAACTAATTAGCAGCCTACACATAGTATCTTCAATATGGATCCATAATGATATTTATCACTTGCAACACTCTGGTAGAAGCTGTTTGCTTGTTGTATTCTTTTCCCACTTTCCTCGGTTATCTTTCCATCTTCTGTGATCACACTTCCCAAGTACTTGAAACTTTTAACCACTTCCAGAATTTTATCATTCAGTTTTATCTTTCCTCTTCCTTCTCATTGTCATCACTATTGTTTTAATTTTCTCTGTGCTTACTTTCATCCCAAATTTTTCTATCTCTTGATTCCATACATCTACTTGTTTTTGCACTTCTGTTTCATCCTCACCCCATATCACTATATCATCTGCAAACAACATGGCTTTTGTTGCCTGTCTTCCCAATCTCTGTTTAATGTTCTTATGAATTTCATCCATGACTATGATGAAAAGTATGGGGGATAGTGCACTTCCCTGTTGGAGACCAGTTTCAACTTTGAACCATTTCGTTCTTCCTATACTGGTCTTCACGCTACTAACACAATTTTTGTACATAGCTTTTATCATCAATCAATCAATACTGATCTGCATTTAGGGCAGTCGCTCAGGTGACAGATTTGCTTCCTAGCCTTTTCTTAAATGATTTTGAAGAAATTGGAAATTTATTGAACATCTCCCTTGGTAAGTTATTCCAATCCCTAACTCCCCTTCCTATAAATGAATATTTGCCCCAATTTGTCCTCTTGAATTCCAACTTTATCTTAATATTGTGATCTTTCCTACTTTTAAAGATGCCACTCAAACTTATTCATCTACTAATCATTCCACGCCATCTCTCCACTGACAGCTCGGAACATACCACTTAAATACAAAGTATGTTACAAATGTTTTTTTTTTTAATACCCACCTGTTCAATACAAAGAGATCTTTTTTTTATAAATTAAATATTATTATAAAATGTTAAGGGACATGTTTCGCCCATATTAAGGGCATCATCAGCCTCAAACTCAAACCTGTATGGTGAAAAATCAGGATCCTGATTGTTCTTACAAGTCGTAAAAAGAAGATATCAATGTAGATGTTTGTCCAAACATAAACATTATTAGAATGTCCTTGGTTAAAATCGCAGTATCAAGCTGCATGTCATAAGTTCACATGATTATCCCAAAACCTGTTGAGGGTAGAGCAATAAACAGCTCAATCTTTATAATGAAACAGAAATGTGTTTCCTTGAAAACTCCTGTTGGAGGATAAGAAAAAGTAAAGTTGATAGACTGTTAAAGATGTTAATTTTGTATGTTAAGATAAGATGACAGTCTTCGTAAGTGGCTGTTCAGCTGCCTATAGTCTTATTTAACTGGTTGAAGGAGTGAAAGTCGAATGTGTTACGATAAGATAACAATCTTCTTTAAGTAGTCGTGGGAGCAAGGAAAAAGTATTTGGCTGTCTATAGACGTATTTCTTTTGCTTGAAGGAACGAAAGTCGAAGGTATATTGACGTTGATAGAGCTTTTTGGTGTGAAGTCTGTAACAAGAGGAGAGTGAATGCTTAGGAAAGGTATTTTTGAAGAGAATGTGGGTTTAAAAAAAAAAAGAAAAACAAGGAAAATATATAAAACACTTACCCTTTCGTCTGTAAAGATGTAAATCAGTTATGGAAAGGTTAGTTGAAGTAAAACAATGTTATGTGTAGGTTCATTTATTTCTTTGACTGTTATGGTGTTAATCAGTTGCTATGGTAGTGTTGAATGACTGACACTTGTGCTTCTAGTATTGTACAATGTAATTATTAAATTAATGTAGTAATGGTCCACCTTTCAATACTATAATATGTAATATTCTAAATTACATTAATTAGGGACTAGTTTCGGCCGGGGCTGGCCATCTTCAGCCTTAATGTAAAACACCTAATAACTAAACAAATGTACATGCACACAATTGACATAAAACAAATGAAAACAAATATATACAAAGTGACATTAAAAACTGGGATGGAATTATGAATAAATTTGAAAATGAACTAGGTTCTAACATCTTGAGTATGTTCATCATTGAGAATAATTTCAAGTATTAATTTATATACACAGAACTGTTAGTTCTAATACTGCTGGGAACTGGTAAATGTTGATCATGTAGTTTGTCATCAAATCTATTTGTGTGGTGTTAGCTATATGTAATCCATTGGACACTGCTGTAAATAACCACTAGCTGATGGGGAACTGTTAGATGTTGTTTCATCCTCAATCAAAATAATAAATAATAATAATAATAAATAATAACCTATGACTTCTAGTATGGTATCGATGTGAGATTGGTGGAGGAGGGTGTGGTGGGGAGGGGAGTGGTCAGACAGGGAGGGAGTCGTGTTGGGTTGCGGGAGAATTGCGGGGGCGGACATGAAGGGAGTCAAGTTAAAGTAGTGGAGGTTCTAAAAGATGTTAATTTAAGATTTTTAAGAATGTAGTTATGTTTTGAATTTAGAGTTTGCAATAATTTGGGTAAACTTTCGCATAATGGATTCTTGACTTCACAAGTGTCAGTCATTCAACACTACCATAGCAACTGATTAACACCATAACAGTCAAAGAAATAAATGAACCTACACATAACATTGTTTTCCTTCAACTAACCTTTCCATAACTGATTTACATCTTTACAGACGAAAGGGTAAGTGTTTTATATATTTTCCATGTTTTTCTTTTTTTTTTAAACCCACATTCTCTTCAAAAATACCTTTCCTAAACATTCACTCTCCTCTTGTTACAGACTTCACACCAAAAAGCTCTATCAACGTCAATATACCTTCGACTTTCGCTCCTTCAAGCAAAAGAAATACGTCTATAGACAGCCGAATACTTTTTCCTTGCTCCCACAACTACTTAAAGAAGACTGTTATCTTATCGTAACACATTCGACTTTCACTCCTTCAACCAGTTAAATAAGACTATAGGCAGCTGAACAGCCACTTACGAAGACTGTCATCTTATCTTAACATACAAAATTAACATCTTTAACAGTCTATCAACTTTACTTTTTCTTATCCTCCAGCAGGAGTTTTCAAGGAAACACATTTCTGTTTCATTATAAAGATAGAGCTGTTTATTGCTCTACCCCCAACAGGTTTTGGGATAATCATGTGAACTTATGACATGCAGCTTGATACTGCGATTTTAACCAAGGACATTCTAATAATGTTTATGTTTAGACAAACATCTACATTGATATCTTCTTTTTACGACTTGTAAGAACAATCAGGATCCTGATTTTTCACCATACAGGTTTGAGTTTGAGGCTGATGATACCCTTAATATGGGCGAAACATTTAACATTTTATAATAATATTTAATTTCTAAAAAAAAAAGGTCTCTTTGTATTGAATAGTGGATATTAAAAAAAAATAACACTTGTAACTTACTTTGTATTTACGTACATTTCAATACAGACCTAACATGAGAATTATAACGTGTAACATACCACTTAGTCGAGCAGCTCGCCCTCTTTCTCCCAATTCTTCCCAACCCAAACTTTGCAACACTTTTGTAACGCTACTCTTTTGTTGGAAATCACCCAGAACAAATCAATCATTTGCACTTCCACTCTCTTAACTTGTTTTTTTCTTAATGTGTTCCATACCAACTGTCTGGGCACACTGTCATAAGCCTACTCAATGTCAATAAATGTCATCAGTATGTCTTTTCCAGAATCCCATCTTTCCTACATCATATATCTTAATGTAAAGATCACGTGAAATGTTGATGTGTCTTTCTTAAAACCATAGTGTTCTTCTTCCATTTCTCCTTGTAGCTTCCTCCTCAGTCTTCCTTCCAATACTGTCTGAAAGATCTCAGCTACATGGGCAATAAGTTTGCAGGTATCTTTAATGATTTAGGCAGTGTAAGCTGATAAAATTGTCACATGGCAAAATTTTCTTAGAGTTGTTTCTCAGAAGTTGTTACTTCTTTGATAGCAATTGAATATTTTACTCCTGGAAACCTTGATTGGGAGGTCCTTTACACAATTTTGAAAACCGTTAGAAATTTCCCCAGCATTTCATGAATTACCGAATGCTGTTCCCGTATCTAGCACAGGATTTCCAATGTTAACAAACATAAAAACTGTCATTGTTGTCAAACTTTAAAAGACAGGTATGGTGTTCCAGGGACCCTTTCAAGAACATTTTATGCTCTATATTTTGTGGATATCATTAATGGTTTAGGTAAACTTGGGAACAAAACATGAAGGCTCACTTCCTGGAAGCCAGCAGTCAATCACACCCTGCTGAGTTCTAAGTGATGTGGAGAGGTTGCCAAACCAGTTTTTTCATATTGAGTGCAGTAGACGTCGAGCTGCCGCTGGAGAGTAGGGGGTATGTCCGTCACTTTTGCATAAACCGTTACTGCTTGGCTTCCTATCATATTTGTACTGTACATTATGTCGGGACATCTTCTAGGCAAAAGTGAAAGCCATATAAAAATCTGTCCAGCAGTTGTAGAGTTATAATGCTCCAGGCAGTGTTAAGCCTGTTTCTGTACCTAGCACATGACTTCTGCCGTTAGATAACACAAGAACTGTTGATGTGAGTGACCTTTTAAAGAAACTTTCATGAACCTTTTATGCTTTCAATTCGTAAGTATATAGTTTGTGGATATCTTTAAGGCAGCATAAGCTGAGAAGTTGTTGTCTTCCAGTAGTTTCTTTTCACCACAGATCACATGAAAACCTTCCCTGGGAGAACGTTTAGGTAACAGAAAAAGGGGTTCTCGTGTTATTCCCATGCCTAGCACAAGATCTCTACCATTATTGGACATGAACTTTTAAAGATAGCTCTTGCAGACATTCTTTGAACACATGACTCTCGCATTAGAGAAGAATTTTTGAGTGCTTCAAATGCAAAAACAATAGGGCAAGTTCAGAATGAAAAGTGTGCTGACCGTTCAGGTGTTAACAACTTCTTAATCAAGACTGGGGAAAAAAAAAAAAAAAACAACAACATTAGAGTGAAGGGAACTGCTGTATCACCAAGGATTGATGAACTAAGTGAGTGCACTATTGTACGTGGCAACAGAGCATGAGCAGTTCCTGGCATGGCAATTGTATATCTCCAGACATTCCACTACATGAACATACAATATCAAACATCATCTGATAAATAACCTATAAAAACCAAAGACTAATAACACAATATATAGTCTACAGTACGGTACTTTTGGTATTGGGGCATTAAATGCAAATTGCTGAGAATATAGTTTTCTTCAATTTTAGAATTTTTCTTGTGTGTTCCTGCACCTTTGTGTATCACTGCAGCACTGTTTAATGTATTTTATGTGAATCACCTTCACTCCATTTCATTGGCATGCAGCACCACAGGTAACAGGAAGTTGTATTTTTAAGTATTCTTTAACAAATCTGGGATTGGCTGCATGTATCATGGTCATCAGCTCTTTAACGTGTACATGCAGGACCTGTGTTATTGTCGCATTTGCACATATCTAAAAGTCTACAATTAATTGGGGCAGCAATCAGGTTGAAATAATGTACTATCTCAGTATTGTCTAGGACTGAATGTGTGAAAACATTTTCCTACTCTTCGCAACCCAGAACTCGGTCACTCTCCTCATTTTTGCAGGCTAAGCAGCATCAGCATGAGTATCCATTCAACTCTACACTTCTCCTCTAAAATCCCACACGGACTGGCCAGGATCTGAGGACACCGGCCTCTCTTCATTGCCCACGGACAGGTGGATACATTATCTAAAAAGCTAATGTCTGTCCTTACTCTTTCCAAACCTTGATTTCAAGGAAATCTTCAGCAGACAATGAACAAATCAATTTCATCTTTTCTTTTTAATTATTTCTGTAGTTCAGACTTCTTTGATACTGTTTTCTATTACTTCTAATTCTCAATAAACATCTCTGACTTCTGGAAATTGGACTAGGTAGGTACTGTATGTCTTAATGTTTCATATTGTAGGCTAGCCCATTGCAGAGTTGAATCATGACCAATATTTTAGAAGAACAATCTGACCTTCCTACTTTAAATGAGTTCTGGATCATAGTACTACCAATAAGTGTATTCAGACCTCGTCAAGAACAACTACTTAGAATCTCTGTTCTTAGTAGTCTTGGGCCGATGACCTTCGATGTTAGGCCCCTTAAAACAACAAGCATCATCACCAGCATCTTAGTAGTCTTCAATCAATCAGTCAATCAATCAATACTGATCTGCATTTAGGGCAGTCGCCCAGGTGGCAGATTCCCTGTCTGTTGCTTTCCTAGCCTTTTCCTAAATGATTTCAAAGAAATTGGAAATTTATTGAACATCTCCCTTGGTAAGTTATTCCAATCCCTAACTCCCCTTCCTATAAATGAATATTTGCCCCAGTTTGTCCTCTTGAATTCCAATTTTATCTTCATATTGTGATCTTTCCTACTTTTATAAACGCCATTCAAACTTATTCGTCTACTACTGTCATTCCACGCCATCTCTCCGCTGACAGCTCGGAACATACCACTTAGTCGAGCAGCTCTTCTTCTTTCTCTCAATTCTTCCCAACCCAAAATTGCAACATTTTTGTAACGCTACTCTTTTGTCGGAAATCACCCAGAACAAATCGAGCTGCTTTTCTTTGGATTTTTTCCAGTTCTTGAATCAGGTAATCCTGGTGAGGGTCCCATACACTGGAACCATACTCTAGTTGGGGTCTTACCAGAGACTTATATGCCTTCTCCTTTACATCCTTACTACAACCTCTAAACACCCTCATAACCATGTGCAGAGATCTGTACCCTTTATTTACAATCTCATTTATGTGATTACCCCAATGAAGATCTTTCCTTATATTAACACCTAGATACTTACAATGATCCCCAAAAAGTACTTTCACCTCATCAACGCAGTAATTAAAACTGAGAGGACTTTTCCTATTTGTGAAACTCACAACCTGACTTTTAACCCCGTTTATCAACATACCATTGCCTGTTGTCCATCTCACAACATTTTCGAGGTCACATTGCAGTTGCTCACAATCTTGTAACTTATTTATTACTCTATAGAGAATAACATCATCCGCAAAAAGCCTTACCTCCGATTCCACTCCTTTACTGAACATTGGTTGATAGAGGATGAGATTTCAAATTTTGTATTAAAAGGTTATGCTCTTGCAAGTAAGTTTTGTAGAAAGAAAATGAAGTGTGGAGGTTCATGTATATATGTGAATAATAATATCAAATGTAAGCCGTTGGATAAATTTGAATATCTGAATGTAGAGGAGCATTTCGAGGCTAGCTTTGTTGAACTAGTGGATTATAAGTTAATACTTATATGCATTTATAGAAATCCTTCTAGTAATGTTGAAACTTTTTATAATAATATTGAAATTATTTTAGATGACCTACAGAATCATAACAAAAATGTAATAATCATGGGTGACTTCAATGTAGATTTTTTAGGGAGTAATGGTGGGCGAGATAAGCAAAGGCTAGAAATGTTGTTTTCCTTGTACGGTCTAAAGGCAGTTGTAAATCAACCAACTAGAATATCTGGGGATACAAAGTCAGCAGTAGATCAAGTTGTATTGAATGAGGTAATGTGGAACTATGAAATAGAAGTTTATGATACAGGTTTTTCAGATCATTCTGCTCAAATCGTGCATCTAAATTTTAGGGTAATAGGAAACCATAATTTAAAAAATAACAATGTAATTTACAGGGAAACTAGAATGTGCAACAAGGAAAATATTTCATATTTTAACCAGTTATTGGCCAAGGAAACTTGGGAGAGTGTATATAGAAATAACTCAACTAATGAGGCCTTCAGTGAGTTTTTGGGTTTGTTCGATTATTATTATCAAGTGGCAATACCAGTCAAAAGGGTAATTGTAAAGAATTATAGGAATGGGTGGATTACAACAGGAATTAGAAATTCAAGTAGACGATTAAGGTTTTTAAGCAAATGTGTGAAAGGGAGTAACACCTCATCTGAATTGAAGGATTATTATAAGAAATATAAGAACATATATCAAGAAGTTTTGAAGGCTGCCAAAAGATTGCATAATGAGAATGAGCTAAAAAATTCTAAAAACAGGTCTAAATGTATGTGGAACATTATAAAAAGGGAGAAAGGTACTCTAGTTCCATTAAAAAATAATATTACTCTTACAAATGCAGGGAAAGAAATCAGTGATCCAGAAGAAGTTGCAGAAATATTTAGTAACTATTTTATAGAAGCAGTTTTGAGGATAACAGAAAATTTTCAAACATCAGTGACAAGAACAAACTTGAATACAGTTCACAGGAATGTATCATCCATATTTCTTACTCCTGTGACTGAGCAAGAGATAGATAAGATAATAAAACAGATGGGTAAAAAGAAGTCTTCTGGTTTAGATGGTTATTCAAACTACCTTATTAAATGCTGTTACCAATACATAACAAAGCCTCTCTGTTACTTGATAAATTTGTCACTAACCACTGGTAAATTTCCAGACAAATTCAAGGTAACCAAAGTTGTTCCAATACATAAAAAGGGTAGTGAAGAAGATGCTAGTAACTATAGGCCTGTCTGCCTCCCCTCTGTATTCTCCAAAATACTGGAAAGAATTATGTACGATAGACTGTTATCATTCTTAGAGAAGCATAATATATTAGCTGGTTGCCAGAATGGCTTTCGTAAAAATAGATCAACTACCACAGCATTCATTAATTTCATTGAACGGATATATGACACACTAGATGGGAAGGGTGCATGTTTAGGTATTTTCTTGGACTTAACAAAAGCTTTTGATATAATTGACCACAGCTTGCTTTTAGAAAAGTTATACATGTATGGAGTTCGGGGAATGGCCTATGACTGGTTCAAATCATTTTTAGGGGATAGAAGACAGATTGTTGAAATATCATATACCGGTACTGATTTGAGCAAAAATGTAATTAAGAATGTGTATTCCTGTGCCAGAAACATAGATCATGGTGTTCCACAGGGGTCAGTTTTAGGACCATTATTATTTTTAGTATTTATTAATGATATCGTCCAAATTGTTGATGATATTCAAGGAGTGCAATTAACTTTGTTTGCAGATGATATTACTGTTTTTGTAGCTGATGAAAGTTCTGAAGGGTTAGAATTGAAGGCAGGCAATATAGTGAGTAATATCCTGAGCTGGCTTGAAGATAATAAATTAATTTTAAGTAAACAGAAAACTTCTGTGATTAGATTTCACCATAAGATTAATTTAAATATGGAAGTTAGTCCAATATCATTTGGAGAGACCATAATTGATTACTCATCATCAACAAAGTTTCTTGGCTTGTGGATGGATGAATCATTAACCTGGGATAAACATACAGAGTTTATAGGGAAAAAGCTTAGTAGAATTTATTTCATGATAATATCTTTGAAAAATAGTTTTAATTTAAAGGCTTGCCAAATTATGTATTTTGCATATGTCCATCCCATACTAACCTATGGAATCATTTACTGGGGGAATTCACGATATAGCGAAGTCATCTTTAAGTTACAAAAGAAAATAATTAGAGGAATGGCTGGTGTCGGCAGGAGGACAAGCTGCAAGAAATACTTTAAACTTTATTTTATTTTACCATTGCCTAGCCTTTATATCTTCCATACACTTGTATATATGAAGGAGAATGTAAACAGCTACACCATAAACTCTGATGTACATAGGTATAATACTAGAAATAAACACAGTCTGCACATAGAACCACACAAAACTAAGCTATATGAATCAAGTTTGAGTTATGCAGGAGTACATTTATTTAATAAATTACCAGACTACATTAAGCAGATAAAACCATGTTCAAAATTTAAGAAAGAATTATTCAAATTTGTTTCTAACCATTGTTTTTATTCTATTGAAGAATACTTAGCTCTTGAAAATTAACTCATGTATCACTTTTTTTAAATCTGTGCCTCTTTACCACATTGTATATTTCTCTTTATTTATCATGGCATGTATATTACTATTTTATCCTTTGTTACTGTAAATATGATTATTGACGTGTCCCATATCACTGTATGATCAGTTGGACGAAATAAAATACAATACAATACAACAATACAATCATTTATATATATAAGAAAACATAAAGGTCCAATAATACTGCCTTGAGGAATTCCCCTCTTAATTATTACAGGGTCAGATAAAGCTTTGCCTACTCTAACTCTCTGAGATCTATTTTCTAGAAATATAGCAACCCATTCAGTCACTCTTTTGTCTAGTCCAATTGCACTCATTTTTGCCAGTAGTCTCCCATGATCCACCCTATCAAATGCTTTAGACAGGTCAATCGCGATACAGTCCATTTGACCTCCAGAATCCAAGATATCTGCTATATCTTGCTGGAATCCTACAAGTTGAGCTTCAGTGGAATAACCCTTCCTAAAACCGAATTGCCTTCTATCGAACCAGTTATTAATTTCACAAACATGTCTAATATAATCTGAAAGAATGCCTTCCCAAAGCTTACATACAATGCATGTCAAACTTACTGGCCTGTAATTTTCAGCTTTATGTCTATCACCCTTTCCTTTATACACAGGGGCTACTATAGCAACTCTCCATTCATCTGGTATAGCTCCTCCGACCAAACAATAATCAAATAAGTACTTCAGATATGGTACTATATCCCAACCCATTGTCTTTAGTATATCCCCAGAAATCTGATCAATTCCAGCCGCTTTTCTAGTTTTCAACTTTTGTATCTTATTGTAAATGTCATTGTTATCATATGTAAATTTTATTACTTCTTTGGCCTTAGTCTCCTCCTCTATCTCGACATTATCCTTGTAACCAACAATCTTTACATACTGCTGACTGAATACTTCTGCCTTTTGAAGATCCTCACGTACACACTCCCCTTGTTCATTAATTATTCCTGGAATGTCCTTCTTGGAACCTGTTTCTGCCTTAAAATACCTATACATACCCTTCCATTTTTCACTAAAATTCATATGACTGCCAATTATGCTTGCCATCATGTTATCCTTAGCTGCCTTCTTTGCTAGATTCAATTTTCTAGTAAGTTCCTTCAATTTCTCCTTACTTCCACAGCCATTTCTAACTCTATTTCTTTCCAGTCTGCACCTCCTTCTTAGTCTCTTTATTTCTCTAATATAATAAGGTGGGTCTTTACCATTCCTTACCACCCTTAATGGTACAAACCTGTTTTCGCATTCCTCAACAATTTCTTTAAACCCATCCCAGAGTCTGTTTACATTTTTATTTACCGTTTTCCACCGATAATAGCTACTTTTTAGAAACTGCCTCATGCCTGCTTTATCAGCCATATGGTACTGCCTAACAGTCCTACTTTTAAGACCTTCCTTTCTATCACATTTATTTTTAACTACCACAAAAACAGCTTCATGATTACTAATACCATCTATTACTTCAGTTTTCCTATAGAGCTCATCTGGTTTTATCAGCACCACATCCAGGATATTTTTCCCTCTGGTTGGTTCCATCACTTTCTGAATCAGCTGTCCTTCCCATATTAACTTATTTGCCATTTGTTGGTCATGCTTTCTGTCGATCGCATTTCCTTCCCAATTGACATCTGGCATATTCAGATCTCCCGCTACAATCACATTTCTTTCCATGTCGTTTTCCCACATAGCTGACTATCCTATCAAATAATTCCGAATCTGCGTCAGTGCTACCCTTTCCCGATCTGTACACTCCAAATATATCAAGTTGCCTATTATCTTTAGAAATGAGCCTTACACCTAGAATTTCATGTGTTTCATCTTTAACTTTTTCGTAGCTTACAAATTCTTCTTTCACCAGAATGAACACTCCCCCTCCCACCCTTCCTATCCTATCTCTACGATACACACTCCAGTGCCGTGAGAAAATTTCTGCATCCATTATATCATTTCTCAGCCATGATTCAACTCCTATTACAATATCTGGTAAATATATATCTATTAAATTACTTAATTCTATTCCTTTCCTTACAGTACTTCTACAGTTCAACACTAACAATTTTATGTCATCCCTACTTGATTTCCAGTTCCCTGTTCCCTTATCACCGCTCCCTAGGCCATCCCGTTTCCCTGAATGTACCTCCCTATTACCCTTCCAAACAAATTTCCTAACTTATACGTACCACTGCAGTTTAAATGAAGGCCATCTGAGCGCAGATCCCTATCTCCTACCCACCCATTAGGATCTAGAAATTTCACTCCCAGTTTCCCACATACCCACTCCATAGTCTCATTTAAATCCCCAATCACCCTCCAGTCAGTATCCCTCCTACACAGTATTCCACTAATAACAATCTCCGCTTTCTTAAACTTCAACCGTGCTGCATTTACCAGATCCCACACATCTCCAACTATGTTGGTACTTATATCAGCTTGCCTTACGTTGTTGGTACCAACGTGAAACACTACCACCTTCTCCTTCCCCTCCTCCCTCTCTTCTACTTTCCTCAACATCTGCCTCAACCTAATTCCTGGATAACACTCTACCCTGGTACCCTTTCCTCCACACACTTTCCCCACGTGTCTAACGATGGAATCCCCCATGACCAGAGCCTCAACCCTACCCACCTCATTTGATCCCCTCCCCTCCTGGTCAGCCCTATCTTCTCTCACTGCTGCAGAAGCTACTTCCTCCTCCCTTTTCTCCTTCCCATGACCCTGTTCCACCTGTCTTTTCCTATCCTCTACTCTACATTTTCCTTTCCTACCTTTTCCCTTCCTCCTACTTCCACACATCTCAGCAACAGTTCCCTGTCCCTCATCTTCCCTCTGTTGTTCTACCTGGAGTGACTCGTACCGATTTCGCACAGACACCTGTCCTGAATTCTGATCCTGAATAGAGCCCTTAGCCTGCAATCTCCTTCCCCTTAGAACATTTGACCACCTGTCTTCTATAACTCCTCCCTTTCCTTCCCCTCCCTCTTGTACACCTACTGTAACCTGTACATTGTTTGAGGGAGTCCTATCTTCCTTCCTGTCTTCTGTGAGAATCCTAATTATCTCCCTCAAACTTTCCAACTCCTCCCTCATACCCCTCAATGCCTCACCACATCCACAGTAAGTACACTCGCGCTCCTTAGCCATTCTTTACGGGGAAAAAAATGAAGTGAAAAAGTAAAATAACTTATTTGCAAAAAATAAATGAACGGAGGGATATATTGTCTGGGATAGTACACATCAATAAGGTAATTAATATACGACTACACTACAATACTACTTAGTCGTGCTCTATTTTTTTTTAAATCCTACAACCCCTGACAGGATAAAAACTGCTGTTAATTACTGAATATCGAAAATAATAGCCTACACAAGAACTACACAATTCCAAACTGCAATTAAGCCTATTCTAATTACAACAACAGTATTTTAGTAAGAGTCTCTACGGATACCTCTACTACACCAGTACTACACAAATATTTTACAATAATAAAATAATCACACTAAATTCTAATACGATATTACTCGTATACTACTGTACAGTACACTACAGTAATTATAAACTACTTTCAGACGTATCCTAATTACGATACCGGTACCGTACCGTATGTCACTAAACTAAGCACAAACAAGAGGAATTTAGTTTTCTAATTTACAATCTCCAAGTGAATGAAATTTTGTAGTTAACTTACTAAAGTAAGTTATCTGAAAGTTAGCAAGCATGACTTATAAAGAATGATGAGGAACACATTTGTTGAATTCATGACGTCGGTAAAACTGAATTAGTAAATCTGGTATTCTCTCATTCTGAAAGTTGTAATTTCTCTAAAATTATTTGAGTTTAATTTGATTCTCAAAGTGTTTGAAACAATACATATGTGAGAGATAAGGAATATGATTGACTTCTTTTTCAGAACCTATTATTCATTATTGTCTTTGAATGCCTGTATTTTGTCTATGAGACTTAATTTAAAATTTGTACAGTAATGATTTCAGAGAAATATTCCTATAATAACTATACTCTTTTGCTGTTTACAGAAAATGAAATTCAGACTATATCTCGGCAGAAAGTAAAAGTGAAATGAAGAACAAGATGATATAGATCGTCCAGATTTCATAGGTTGAGGGTAGTGGTGTAGGTGGTGCCTACTATGTTATTTATAGAGTGCCTTTGTCATCAACACTACCAGAGGCCAAAACTTCAGATATAGATTCTTCTACAAGTCTGGTGCAGCTTAAGAAACAGTAATTTACCCGGTTTTAAGATGAATATACCAAAGACGAAATATATCACTGTTATAAAGTTCTTTTACTGTTTATTTAAATAAAGATTTTCATCAATCTTCTTTTATTCTGTCTTTTCCTGTTCAGATGAGTTTAGTGTTTCTGGTGAGCCTCTTCCTAAGTCCCAAACATTGTCGTCTTCCAATGTCTCCTATGTCGCATCTCTTCTCCCCCATGATCCATCAACCATCTCTTTATCCTTCCTCCCCTCCTACCCCTCTCCTTTCTCTAAAGTCATAAAAGTAGTTGGTGGGATGTGAAAGCATTGAATAACATTATTATTAACTCTCCTCCCAACATAACTATGAAGTATCTTTCCTGCTGTTACATTTACACATCCTCTGATTCCTTCATTCCTTATCAGGTTTGTCCTTGTAACTGCACATATCCACCTTAGGATTTCTTCTCCTCTTATTTCCTGATTGCCTTTATCTCTGCCCCGTAACACAGCACCGCTCTCTGTTACTGAGCACACCTAATAGCTCTTCCAGTTCATCCAAGCTACCTGTAATCTGTGGGCTGTCTCAGATCTCCATCTTTGGCAACTATTCCTTGCCCCTCTAATCTGAACCCCTCCATCCTTGTCATCAGACACTCCGAGTCCTATGAACTCAATTTTCAGATTCTCTTTTAGAGGCAGGCAGGCAGGCCCGTTTCAGGCAGTGGCAACCCTACGTATGCAAATCCTATGGCACACTGACTTGGTGTGTACTACCTGGTATGGGTCTCAACTTGGGGTAACGAGTGAACACTTGGACGGCATCAAAGACGGAGGAAGTGGGCTTCGATATGGCAGACATGATGGATGTGGCAACTCATCGGTTGTAGCGTTTCTTCTCCTCCTCCAGTGAAGCGGCTACAGAAGGTGTCTATTCTCCAAGTTAGGAGTAGCCTGAACAATTGCTAGCAGTAATTCTAAAATTCCTATGGGAGTAGTGATCTATAATATCAGTCTATACTTATGTTGGTACAAGATAACCAGCCTCAAAAAAGGTTAGAGCAAATCCTGTAGGTGAAATGCAGTTCTCAGGATGCTGGGAGAACTGTGAAAAGTGGGAGACCAGTAATCAGCACCATGAAGGTGGGTATTATCAATGTGGTGACCTTAGTAAGGAAAACAGAGATCAATGACTTAACAGAGAAAGAGGACATAGCAATGATGGGACCAACTGGGATAAAGTAGAAGGAAAACGAGGAAGGGGTACATGGGAGCAATGGACAAGAGGCAAGAAATGGAAACAGGGGTGGTAGTTAAAGGAAGAGAAAGCAGCTGGGATTAATAAGATTTCTGGGGATATATTAAAGGCTATCAGTTGGGATACAGTGCCATATCTGAAATACTTATTTGATTATTGTTTGCATAAAAGGAGCAATACAAAATGAATGAAAGTTGCAATAGTGGCCCCAGTGTACAAAGGGAAAAGGTGACAAACATAATGCGGATAATTACAGGTCAATCAGCTTTATATGTGTTGTTTGTAAGCTCTGATTATATTAGACACGTTTGCAAAATGACTAACTGGTTTGATAGAAGGAAGTTCGGGTTTAAGAAAGGTTATTCCACAGAAGCTCAACTTGTAGGATGCCAGCAAGATATAGCAGATATTTTAGATTCAGAAGGTCAAATGGACTGTATCACTATAGACCTATCTGAAGTTTTTGATAGGGTAAATTATGGGAGATTACTGACGATAATGAGGGCTACTGGGTTAGACAAAAGTGTGGTTCAATGGGTGGCTAAATTTCTAGAGAACAGAACTCAGAGAATTAGAGTAGGTGAAGTGTTGTCTGATCCTGTAATTAAGGAGGGGGGGGGGGGGGGGGGCGCAGGGCTGTATTATTGGACCTTTATGTTTTCTTGTATATATGAACTAGCAAATGTACCCATGTTTTGGTACGGTATTCTACATTGTATACGCAGTGAATAAGATTTTTTTAAACTGTATGTCTCTTAGCGTTATCCCCCACATGTTCTTTCCAATGCGGAGTTGTAATGATAACGACAGGCTCACTTGCCTACTGCCATTCACAATTGAGTTGGGAAGTTTTCATTACAATAGAAGACCTTCTTATCTACTGTGGGATCACAGTCGATTTGGGGAGTTTTCATCACAATGGCAGGCCCCCTTTCCTACTTCCAAACACTATCGTGTAGGGGAGTTTTGAGCAAAATTGCATGCTCCCTTGCCTTCTGCCAGTCAAATCGAGAAGAGAATTGTTCATTACAATAGTAGGCCCTCCTTGCTAACACCAGTCAAACAGGAGTTGGAGAAGGACCCCATTCCTACTGCCAGTCAAAGTCGATGTGCGGAGTATTGATTACAATAGCAGACACGCTCCTGCAGTCACCATCGATTTGTAAAGTATTAATTATAATGGCAGACACACCCCTTCTAGTTCGCTACAAATTGACTTTGGTTAATATATATAGATCAACAAATGGAAGTATATGCATGTTTACAATATTGCAGACCTTCATTTACAGATTAACTGCTGGTAAAAGGTGGGTTATATCGACAAACGGATTGAGTCTCCGTGGCTCAGGCGGCAGCGCGCTGGCCTCTCACCGCTGGATACCGTGGTTCAAATCCCGGTCACTCCATGTGAGATTTGTGCTGGACAAAGCGGAGGCGGGACAGGTTTTTCTCCGGGTACTCCAGTTTTCCCTGTTATCTTTCATTCCAGCAACACTCTCCATTCACATTTCATTTCATCTATCAGTCATTTATCATTGCCCCAGAGGAGTGCGACAGGCTTCGGCAGCCGGCACATTTCCTATCCTCGCCGCTAGATGGGGGCTTCATTCATTCCATCCCTGACCTGGTCAAATGACTGGAAAGAGGCTGTGGATTTTCATATCGACAAACGGATTGCACCATAAGATGCCTCATTTAGCGGTCTAAATGGTTAATCCTGTGACATTTTCTTGTATATCTTCTATTTATAGGTTAGACTGAGTTAGAAACTTTGAATAGGGAGAAATTTGGGTAAGGTTTCACACATAGCATTATTTTTTGGATACTAATGTGGCAGCTAAAAACATAGACTTTGGTTCACATGTGGCTACTAGGAGGGCTAATGTTTGTGGAGGATTTCATGATTCTGTCCTTCTTATAAGTGTGTCAAATGAAAGCTAAAATAGATGCAGATGGTCATGATTACACCTGAAATGGATAACTGTACAAAAATTTTGCAAAAATTGTCAATGGATGGACACAAGGTCATTACGATTTTATTTATATAGGTAAGTACATACATACATTTGCTTAAGCAGCCATCGGATGCAGATCGAGCAGGCAGTGTTGTAAACAGAGTGTCGGAATCAAATAGCGGGAAAAAGGATAGTACCGGTACTGTACTTATTTTCAGTGAAAATGGTGTACTGCTGCGTGCTTTTCTGCAAATCAAAGAAAGGGAAACTAGCTAGAATGCCGTGAAAATACCTTCAAGTACAGAATTGCGTCGAAAGAGGTTGGGCATTATATCCAGGGAAGGAAACAGCACGGGAAGTAAATGGATTCCTTCTGACTGTTCCGTGGTTTGCAGTCTATATTTCGTAAATGACGATTTCAAAGTGACCAGCAAAACGTGAAAATTAAAAACAGGATCTGTACCCGGCCTTTTCCCTGATTATCCAGCTTATAAACAACCGCTAATTTCAGCGAAACCGAGCTCGATAGCTGCAGTCGCTTAAGTGCGGCCAGTATCCAGTATTCGGGAGATAGTAGGTTCGAACCCCACTGTCGGCAGCCCTGAAAATGGTTTACCGTGGTTTCCCATTTTCACAGCAGGCAAATGCTGGGGCTGTACCTTAATTAAAGCCTCGTCGTCCAATGACCACCCCTCACAATATAAGGGGAATATTATTACCATCTTGTCTACGCAAACTATTTCTTAAAATCATGCTCCAAAGGTTTCTGTGGTACTTAGAGTATTATTCCCTTCTTTCCAAGTATCAGTATGCTTACTGTAAAGGTAGAAATGCTCAGGATGCGATCAATATGCTTATTATTGACATATTATTAGCTAAATCTAGAAAACAGCACACTATTGCTGTCTTCCTAGATATGCGAGGTGCCTTTGATTCAGTCCCCCTGAATATATTATGGGATGTGTTATTACAGAAAAGAATCCCGACTACTTTCATAACTCTTCTACGCCATCGATTAATATATCGCACTCTTATCTTCAAACCTCCCCTCACTACACAGTCCCCTCGTCAGGCTACTGTCGGCACCCCTCAAGGTGATATATTCAGTGGAATACTCTTTGCTTTATATTTATCCGATCTTGAGCAACTTGCCCTCCAATCTGTCAGAATTCTTATGTATGCTGACGACATAGTTATCTATTTTTCCCATAAAGATCTAGATGTTGCCCGGAAATGCATAACACAGCTCCTTCTTAAAGTCCAGTCTTGGTTACACACTCATGGGTTATCCTTATCTCCTGGTAAATGCTTTGCGGTAATTTTTACTACTAAGCGTGTTTATAATTCAGAGCCTTTACTGTTCGATAGATATGAAATTCCCATACGTTCGCACCATAAATATCTTGGCATTATACTTGATCGTAAATTACCTTCTCCCAACATATACAACACCTACGAAACAGTACTGCCACATATATTAACCTACTAAAAGCTATTACACGTCGTTCCTGGGGTGCTGATCCTGTTACAGCAAAATTAGTATACTGCTCCATTATCCGTGCTCGTTTCGACTACCTACTGTGCACATGTCATTGATCTTGCATCACCATCCTCCCTTCAATCCCTCAATACGATACAAAATCAAGCGCTACGAGTTTGTTTTGGTGGATTATATACCACTCCTACTAATGCATTATTAGTAGAAACTGGTGACCCTCCTCTTCTGCTTCGACGCAGATTTCTAGCATCTACGTATCTTCTCAAAGGACTTCTAGTGATCTCCAATAACCTTCTACCGAAAATACAACTACTCGCTCAATCATTCCCATCCCCTCTCACACAAAATTGCCGAACCCCTGCCTTAATTTGGGCATTAGAGTCTGTCTCCCCATTTAAACCTAATATTATTCGTAGTCATGTGTTACCATACTAGTCTGTGTCATATGACGTGATTCAATATACTCCTACTATTATTTATTCTAAAGAATCATCCTTTGCTATGCTCTCGTACCGGCTTTCATATTTTCCTCTATATTCTAAAAAAGTTCGTATCTCACCCACTAATGCATGTACCAACTTTTATACTGATAGATCCAAAAATTCTTGTGGTGTTGGAGCTGCTTTTTACTACGAACAAACTCAGTATGCTGAATTATTTCATTTATCGTCACGTTTTTCTATTTTTTCTGCAGAACTCCTTGCCATACGACAAACATTACTGTATATAAACAATTCACACAATACAATCTGCTAATATATTTACTGACTCTCTCTCCGTGCTCCAAACACTAAAATCTAACAAGTTTACGCTGAATTGGTATGTATATAACGTAAAGTACATCCCATTTACTTTAAACCAATCAGGTGTCCAAGTTACACTCATTTGGATACCGGCACATAAAAATATACCAGGTAATGAAAAGGCTGATCAATTAGCGAAAGAGGCTTCACTCTTACCTACAAACCCAGCTACATTTTCTGTTCCCGCCACAGATTTCATATCTCTGTTAAAATCACAACAAAAACAATTATGGCAACGCATATGGACAACATCTGCACGTGAGAAGGGCAATTTCTATCATAATCTACAACCACTATTACCTACTACTTGCTGGTATCAACACGCAACCTACACTCGTGGGCATATCATCAATATCTTACGCCTTCGCTTTAATCATGCTCTTACACCACTCTATAAATTTTGCTTTCGTTTACAACAGCATCCCCTATGTCATTATGGATCCGTAGATGTCAATATCAATCATCTCTTTTTTCAATTCCCGTTTTATAACTCCTCTAGACGCTGCCTGTACTCAAGTTTTTCAATTTTCCTCTCCCCACGTCAATTGCATGTCTCCTATACAAGCCCTCTCACACAATAATAAATACATTAAATCAGTTCTTAGATCACTCTAATTTACAACTCTAATCCCTCATTACCACAATACATTGACATCATTTACTTATTTCATAATGTTCTCATTTGACTCACATCCTCTCTACCCTCTACCGCCTGCTTTTAAACCAAGCCACATAGCTACCGTATATTGTCATCTGTTCCCCTCCACCTATCGCGTGTACCCTTTCATTGCCGTCATATCATCACACTGTCACGCCTCTTAGTTTTTTGTTTACGATCTCAATAACACTTTCCGCTCTCTCCCCCATATACGTTGATCAGATATTAATTTCCCTCTGTCCAAAGTCCCACACTCTCTCATATCTTCACCCCTCAGTAGTTCCACTGCCCTCTCCTACTTACCCCTTATATGTTGACCCAGTGTTGTTTATTTTGTAGAAGTCGCTGAGACGGATCACTCCAGTGTGAAGATTAGTATACCTTGTGTCCCTGTGATTTTCCTATATCTCCTAGTATTGTATACATAATTTAATCACTCTCAGTTATCTAGGTGCTACGTCTTCTAATGAACTATTTCAAGTGCTTTGAAACCATTTTGTGAGTCAACTGCACGATCTACTTCACTCAGTCTTCAAGTACTTATCAATCAGAGCAAGTTGCGAACTGCATTGATGTTCTACATTATTAATATATTTAATGCAGCCAAATAGCCATAACAGAGAATATAGGTTACATTGATGGGTTACATATTTGCATAATCACTTATAGACATTGTTCTTCTTGTACAGAATTCAATGTGGTACTGTTCACACGTTTTTCCACATAGTTTGCACTCACAGTCTATACTTGGGTCATGGAAGTGTTTTGATTTGCAGAGTAGGTGATGAAAACCGTGAACTGCTAATCTTGTAATGACATGTCTTAATTCAAAATTAGCTTTTGTCCATGAGCGATCTATCATTGCCCCTGTGCCATAGAAGTCTGGTTGGACTTCTTCTCTCTTCTCCGTCAGATTTGCTAGCAGTTTCTTGGATGCACCGGTGTTCGGTAGTGGCATACTTGTCCTGAGATCTTCTATGAGAAATGATTCCCTTGCGAGGAGATATACAAGTCTAGATCGTGTCGTTTTTGATACACCTATCACCTTCTTTATATAGTTCGCTTTCACCTTTTCCAAGGTTGATAAGTTCCTCGTTGTTAAATGTGTCCAGATAATTTCAATGCCATAAGTCATTATTGGAAGAATTTTTACTCTGAATAGCAACATTGCTGTCTCCAGACTAAGTGATCTAATGTCTTTTATTTCATGCATTGCCATCATTGCTTGAGTTGCCTTTTCTGTGACATGTTTTGTGAAACAATATGCGCTCGATTGCAGGGTGATGCCTAAATATTTGAAGTCTGATACTATCTTTAATTTTTTATCCCGAATGAAGGTCTCTGCTGAGGCGGGTACTCTCCCTCCTTTCCTGAACACCACGGTGTCTGTTTTTGAGATGTTTATGAACAACTTGTTTTCGGAGCACCAGTTTTGGACGTCATTTACAGTTTCCTGTAATTTTGTTATGTCTCTTGAGCCAATATACATATACAATGAGAAGAGGAAACTCTACAAAAGAACACTGAAAGAAAAGAAACGCGCCTACTTAGAATCGGAGAGCAAGAAGCTAGCAGAGGAAGCCAAGAAAAATCCGTTCATAGCCCTACACCCAAAGAAACAACAACAGACGCACTACATAGACATGGAAATCTGGGAATCGCACTTTAGTAAGATTCTCAACATCGAAGGTCCAGCGCACCCCAGAAAAGATCTACATACCACTACTCCACATATACAATTAGACTGGGTACCCCTGACCATAGAGGAAACTAGAACCGCTATAGACAGCACCAAAAACAAGAAAGCCGCAGGTCCGGACGGGATCTATAATGAATATGTAAAAGACACTGCACACCTGCTAGCCCCTATATGGACAAAATTATATAACAAATGTATAGAAACTGCTTCAATTCCCGACCAGTGTTCTACATTATCGGAATTGTGTGCGAGTGTAGAACTAGTACAAATATAATGTTGGCTACACTGCTTAGTGCGCATGTCTGGCTTGAGGGGTGCCAGGTACATGTAAATATCACTCAAAACAGTCATTAACATGGCAAGCAGAATATTTCCGTGGGAAATTTCCAGATATATTGTGCAGCGAAGTATATTGCCCATATCGCGGTAAGAATGTTGCGTATAGGTATATATTACAATGAAAATTGTATGTTTAGTCAAATGACAAGAGATATTTCGCGTGAGGTATATAATTTTAGGTTAAGGACGTTCAAAGTATAATAAACAGACTGTAGACGGCGTTTTTTAGGCAACTTACTTTGATCGTTCATGCCTGTCGTCGACTGTGTGTGTGTGTGTGTGTGTGTGTGTGTGTGTGTTTCTTCCACACTTGTTCCTTTGTATATTTGATGATGATGCTTGTTGTTTAAAGGGGCCTAACATCGAAGGTCATCGGCCCTCCTTTGTATATTTGACTACTTACCTTTAAGGGTGCTTTTAGAAGGTTAAGGCGTAATTTTGTTTGAAAACAATTGAAATAGTTTTAGTAGCAATATTATTTTTCTTTTGGCCTTAACTGTTAATAATTCTTTGAATGGATAGCAGTCTGTGAAAATTCCACTAATGCACGTGGAGTAATGGTATTTGAAATGGAAAGTCACCTCTTGTGTTTCGAATTCCATGTAAAATTAGAGGTCGCAGTGCTGTGATCACGGTATTAACAGTTGGTTAAAATTACAAGATTGCTCTGCTTTCATAGTCGCAATGGCCATTCGTTTCCCAGCCGGAGCCTTGTAAGCTTTAGTGGAAAATTTACTTTTGTCCTGTGACTCTTTCACTCCATTAGACTGCTCAAGCAGTCGGGAGGGAGCTGTGCCGCGCACCTGGTGGACTGCTGTAGCAGTCGTGCTGGAGCTGTGCCTCATAGCTGGTCGACTGCTGTAGAAGTCGTGCTGGAGCTGTGCCTCATAGCCGGTCGACTGCTGCAGAAGTCGCGTGGCATTTGGCTGTTTTCTGTTTTGCTACGATAAAATTCTGGGGAAGTACTGCCTTGGAGGTCTCATGACTGACTTGGGAGACCGCTATGATCACCAGATGACAGGAGTAACCAGTTCGAAGACAAAAGCAATGTGGTTGGTATGCTACTCACTTCATGCCTAGTTGCTCCCCTGTGCTGATGTGCTTGTGCGTCTCGATTTAGTTTTCAGTCGCTTTAAATTGTGAAAGGCCTGATAACGGAGGAAAGATATACTGTGGAGGAAGCTCTTGTTCTCATATTGGGTAGTGACTTTGAAGAATATGACGATGATAATGATTTATCATCTGATTCTGGTGACGGAATGACTTCAATCACACCTTCTATTTTAGGCACGTTTTCTACTTCAGTTACCAATTCGTCATCTAAAACGCCAGCCTACTTCGACGATTCGACTAAAGATGAAGAAAGTGAGGATGAAGACCAGGTGCCTGAACTACCGAGCAGAAAACTAAATTGGAAAAAAGAACAAACTGAATCCTAAGAATCATAATTTTGACGCAGCTAATTCCGGACTAGAAGTTTAGTGGTTAATGCTAGCATGTTAAGTTTCTTTCAACTATTTTTTAACATGAGTCATAACTCTTCTGTGCGATGAGACTAATAGATACTTTTCTCAGAAGGTGGGAGTTCCACATTAAAAAAAAAAAAAAAAAAAACCTCTTCCTGTTCTCTCCTCACGTCGTGAGCCGCATGCAGATGGGAGAGCGGAGCGAGACAAGTATCCTGTACAGTGGGCTCGGTGAGCCACTCGCTGCTCGCCTCCAAAGGGTCACGCCACCATACTCACTACGCCGGAGTGAAAGGATGGTAGACAAGACTGGGCTTCAAAGATCTTCCACTCGCTTCGATGCTGGTTGAGAATTGAATGGCCATCATGACTAGTTTGTTAAAATAATTAATGATATATTTTTTCATAATGACATATGAAAAGACTTGTCACTTAGCAAAATTATTAATGTTTTAAAGTAACTTAATGTGCAGTAAATATATATACGGTTTTGGGAGGAATTGAGTCTCTTTCTCATTGGACTATGTATTTTTCTAGTCAAAATGTGAAGTGTTTCAAGCAAAATGTCAACACTACAATATTTTTATAGGCTCATTTGGACATGATCTTCCCGTCATTGCTCGTGGAAGCATCCAGATTCACAAAAATTGGTTGATCTTCAATGTTCCCTTCAATCAATCAATCACTACTGATCTGCATTTAGGGCAGTCGCCCCGGTGGAAGATTCCCTACCTGTTGCTTTCCTAGCCTTTTCTTAAATGATAGCAAAGAAATTGGAAATTTAGTGAACATCTCTCCCTTGGTAAGTTATTCCAATCCCTAACTCCCCTTCCTATAAATGAATATTTGTCCCAATTTGTCCTCTTGAATTCCAACTTTATTTTAATATTGTGATCTTTTCTACTTTCAAAGACACCACTCAAACTTATTCGTCTGCTAATGCCATTCCACGCCATCTCTCCGTTGACAGCTTGGAGCTTGGAACATACCACTTAGTCGAGCAGCTCGTCTCCTTTCTCTCAAGTCTTACCAGCTCAAACTTTGCATCATTTTTGTAACGCTACTCTTTTGACGGAAATCACCCAGAACAAATCAAGCTGCATTTCTTTGGATTTTTTCCAGTTCTTGAATCAAGTAATCCTGGTGAAGGTCCCATACACTGGAAACATACTCTAGTTGGAGTCTTACCAGAGACTTATATGCCCTCTCCTCTACATCCCTACTACAACCCCTAAATACCCTCATAACCACGTGCAGAGATCTGTACCCTTTATTTACAATCATATTTATGTGATTACCCCAATGAAGATCTTTCCTTATATTAAGACCTAGGTACTTACAATGATCCCCAAAAGGAACTTTCACCCCATCAACGCAGTAATTAAAACTGAGAGGACTTATCTATTTGTGAAACTCACAACCTGACTTTTAACCCCATTTATCAACATATGATTGCCTACTGTCCATCTCACAATATATTACCCATATTTTTAATATTGCCCATATCATTTTCAGAGTCTTCTATAACTGGGGCAGTATGCACTAATCTCTTAAATCAACTGATGCTGTGCAGGGCATTCCCTATTCATGACACGTCTGTCTTTTTAAAAAATATCCAAATTAGTAATCTAGTCCATTGATGGCATGCATGTGTTGATAATCCTTATATGTTATCAGGTATCGGTACTAAATACGAAGCGAGATGACCGCGCAGTCAGGGTCGTGTAGCTGTGAGCTTGCATTCGGGAGGTTTTGCATTTGAGGTTTGAATCCCACCGTTGGCAGCCATGAAGATGGTTTTCCATTTTCACACCAAGCAAATCCTGCGGCTCTGCCTTAATTAAGGCCATGGCCGCTTCATTCCCAATCCTACCATCGCTGAAAAACCTTCAGTGTCGTTGTCGGCCACTACTCGTTTCCGAGAATAGGTTTTTTTTTTCTCCTGCATTTCTTCTTAAAGTCTCTTGGCTCTTTGGAGATGTCGCTGATGAATCAAGCCAATCTTTGCATGAAATATGCGGCCACACGTCACATCTAAAGGTTGGTGGAGGACGTGTTTGGATCTGACATAGTTTCTGCTTTTCACGGGTTTCAATCTTTTGTATGCGATGTGCCTGCTCAAAAAGTGAGACACCTTCAATGTAATGGGATGTTAAACCACTAGGAAAAATGAAAAAATGCTACTTGTATTTCTCTTGTGATGGAATACATGAATTGTGAAATCACAGTGTGGGCTGTGTGAAATATATTGTGAAATTATATTTCACTATTATAAAATCTTTTTCTCCTTTTTGCAGAATACCTCAACTTGTTCGATCATATAACAGCATTGGAAAATGTAGTGGAAATGTGCAAATACTGACCAACCATGGAAATGGTTTGAACTCGTGCTTGAGCATGATGAAGAGGACTATGTTTATTCAGACTCAAGAAACTCCTAACCCCAATAGTTTGAAGTTTATTCCTGGTGTTGAGGTAGGGCACGACAGTGTTAAGTTTCTACTTCTTTATGCAATTACTTATACAGATTGCAATACACTGTTTGTAGTAAACAAATTGCCTTGTTAGAGAGTTTTCTCTGCCCAGAAGGCCCCATTATGGTACTGCCTTTGGTTTTTGTGATTTAACTATAACTGCCTAACGTTCAGTGGTGCTATATGAGGATCCAACCAGTCTCCGGGCTGAAGACTTGTATTATATTTAAGAGAGAGAAGTGTTTCACTTCCAATGCCATGGATGCACCAAACCGTCCCTAGAAATTATGCTACATTTTCAATATCTCCTTCGTGAACAGCCACTGCGATTGGTTGAAATTTAGTACAATTTACGAACTTCATCGTGTAGATCCGTATTGATACAGTTAAAACTAAGAAACAATGTTAGGTTTTGGTCCAACATCCTAACATTGTTTCTTGGTTGAAATTTATTAAATATGGTATCTCTTTCAGAATTCCCACAGATAGATTTCATTACCAACTATCGAACAATAAAAACTTAAAAACAAGTCTTTGCTATTAGGTGGGTGCACATTTGCTTTGAGATGCTCGTTGCTCTGAACTGCTGATGCATTAGACCAATAGTTTTTCCCACTGGCCAGGACATGCACAGATTCCAGAATTAAATAATTGGTGAGCAAGTGAATAAGGCACTAAGAACAACAGAGAATTCTCCTGTTGCGTGTGCCTGCCATTGGAGCACGCTGTAGCAGAGCAAGTTGAGAGGCTATTCCCTAGTAATAATAATAGTATAGAATTTCGCACAATGTGCATGGAATAATTAATTTTCACAGAACTTTCTTAGAGAGGAGCCGCGTCGATTACACCACAGTACGTGATATGTCACATGGCCGTCCGCATAGTTCACACAGGCACTGTATATCTGGGACGTGGAACTTCTTTATGTTACACACACTATGGTGAAACCCATGAACCGCAAGGCGGGTAACTACACGTCGCAGCTCGTAGTTCGAGTCCATCCAGTCATTATTATTTATAGGTTTCATATTCCGTATTGATTGGGTTCAATGTAATAGACAAGAAAAATGTTCCACCGATCAATACATTTATTGTGAATGAATTATTGCACTACTACCGGTTTCGGCCTATCTTGGCCATCATCAGCTAGCACACAAATTTACAGTCATTAGACAGAATTACAAAGATGTTACGTAAGAGCATCCGGATGTCTAATGAAAAATGGAAGTAAAATATATTGCAGTATGTTGCGTAAAAATATCTCTGATTTAAAGTGGTGATGGTTAGAATAAACTAAAACCTATTGATTGAGCATGGACATGAGTACATAAACACATTAAAATATATATGCCACATCATAAGACACTAAAAAATATAGCACATTAAACACATTAAAACATGGTATATTTTAAAAACGTCTATTAAAATTTGAGTTCATGTTGTGTTGCATTCATTCTTCAATCTTGTAGTTCTTGTGTTAAGTTGTATTAGGTGAATATCGAGAATGTTTTATGGCTGATATACTTTGTATTGGTATGTTATAAGAACTCTTGTCATTAAAATTTGAAAATTGAGAACTGTGCAATTCAACTGTTGATGTAGTCAGGTAAGATTTATATATACAGCAAGATAGGGTTTAATTTTAGAGCAGTTGGTGGTGACACTTCTCTCGTCTATGCACGTTATATGGTTGTTATTGTTGTTGCTGTGGAGGTTGTGTACCGATATGTTTGGAGATTTGTTGTGTTCTGCTATTTGCAAGTTTATCCCTTCTAATTTGATTACTTGGTTTGTAGCTAGTCTTCCTTCCTTTCTGAAGGTCATCATGACCGTTTTCACTTTATTCATCCTTAGCCCATTCTCTTTAGACCACTTAAGTAATTTGTCGAAAGCTACTTGTAACTGCTCAATCGATTCCGAAGTTAGAACCATGTCGTCCGCACACATATAGATCGCGGCGTTGTTCATGCTAACTACTTGTACTACATCCAGAACAGCCATGTTAAACAGTAGGGGGCTTAGTGGATCGCCCTGCAATATACCGTTCGTTTGTTCTAACACACTGGATACTGATCTGTTGTTGTCGATCTGGACCACGTTGTTCGCAAGAATACTCCTTATAAGCATTGCTATGTAGTTTTGAGGTCCAATTAGGGATTCTAGTTTCTCTATTATAAGCTTTCTGCTCAACAGGTCGAAGGCCTTGCAGTAGTCAATAAATATGGCATGTAATTTGCCACCTTTTAGTCTCAATGATCCTTCGATATTATTTTGTAGGCATTTGGAAGTTGCAAGAAGTCCAAATAAAGGAAGAATACAAACTAAGGATTCAACAGAGTTTGCCGAAGTGTGAAGTAACCAGCGTTAATGAAGAATGGAAGGCCTTCAAAGACACCTTTGTGGGAGAAGCCAAAAACCTATGTGGAGTTACAAGTTCAATCAAAAGAAAAAAGGAGACACCATGGTGGAATGATAGAGTGAAAACAGCGGTGAAAGAAAGAAACCAAATAAAGAAGGCACTGGACAAGGAGAAACAAAAACAGGGACAAGAACGAAATGAACAAGAAATACAAAGACTTCAAGGAGTATACAGGAACAAGAAACTTGCTGTAAAGAACATTGTAAGGGAAGAAAAAGAGAAGAAATGGAATGAGTTTGCAGACAAACTGGAAGAGGACAGTAGAGGAAATATGAAATTGCTATACAGAGTAGTGAAAAACAAGCGAAGGGATCAAGAGACCATAAAAGCAATAGAACGTGATGATGGAACTCTGGCACAAGAAGAGGGAGAAATTAAACAAGAACTCAAGATCTATTTCGAAAACCTGCTGAATGGAGATACAGAAAACATAACAACGGATAGAGGAGAGCCAAGTCGAGGAACCACAACTGAACCACCAATTACATGGCTTGAGGTTGAAAATGCGCTCAAGAGCATGAAGAAAGGAAAGGCAGTGGGCGTAGATGAACTAAGTGCAGATATGCTGAAAGCAGCGGGAGTTCCAGGAATCCAATGGTTCTATAGACTGCTCAACAAGATATGGGAGGAAAATACTGTTCCTGAGGACTGGAAGATGGGCATCATTGTACCTCTGTTCAAGAAAGGAAGCCGACGAAAATGTACTAATTACCGTGGTATCACACTACTGTCTCATGTCCTGAAAATATTAGAAAAAATAATAGAGACCAGAATCAGAGATATTGTTGAACCAATTTTGGAAGAAGAGCAGTATGGTTTCAGACCAGGAAGGTCAACTACAGACCTTATATTTGCAATTAGGATGCTAATGGAAAAATACTGGGAGAAGAACAAGCCTTTATTCCTAATATTTTTGGACATTGAGAAAGCATACGATAGTGTACCAAGGGAAAGAATTTGGCAATGCACGAAAGAACTTCAAGTGCGAGACAGCCTCATAGACAAAGTGAAAATGTTGTATAGTGGGAACAGAAGCTGTATTCAAGTAGGATGTGGTTTGTCGGACTGGTTTGAAACAAAGAGAGGAGTGCAGCAGGGCAGCTCATTGTCACCACTGAAAGAACACGGAGATATCAAAGCCTTCACATTTGCAGATGATGTTGCGATCTGGAGTGACTCAGAAGATGAATTGGGAGAGAGAATACAAAGCTGGAATGAGGAGTTTAAGAAATATGGTTTAAACATCAGCAAGACCAAGACGGTGGTGATGAAAGTGTATGGGGAAGGAGCAGAACCAATAGTTATGTTAAATGAAGCTCAACTGGACAGCGTTCCAGTTTTCAAATACTTGGGTAGCGTTATATCAAATGACAACCTAGCAAAACATGAGGTGAACAATCGAATCAATAAGGCAGCACAATTTTACCACCAGGTAAGACACCTGCTGTGGGATGAGCAAATACCCATGAAAACAAAAATGACATTGTACAAGTCCTATTATACACCAATTCTTACATACAGTCTCGAAACCACAACACTGACCAATAGAGATAATTCCAAACTTCAGGCAGCTGAAATGAAATTCCTACGCACTATGATCCAGAAAACCAGGAAAGACAAGATTAGGAATGAGAAAATTAGAGAAGAAGTAGGAATAGACAATTCTCTCCTAAATAAGATTCAGATATCAAGACTGAAGTGGTTTGGTCACATGAAGAGGATGCCAGTAAACAGAACTGCAAGGAAGGAATTTGACAGAAAGGTAGAAGGAAGACGACCCGTGGGAAGGCCACGAAGGAAATGGATAGATTTAGTTAAGAGCGATGTAATGCTGAGAGGTCATGATTGGGACAAGTTGGTGGAGGAAGAATGGTACAAGGACAGGATGAGATGGAGGAGGCTCATATACCACACCTGGGAAACTGGAGATGGTTTAGGATGATGATGATGATGATGATTTATGCCGTTGATTGTTGAACGACCCTTCCGGAAACCAAGTTGTTCCTCAGGTAATCTCCTATCCACTAAGTCTGATAGTCTTTCCGTCAATAATCTTGTCAGTATTTTAAGCCTGCACATTCCAAAGCAATGCCCCTGTATGAGTTAGTCACCTGTGTCTCCTTTTCCCTTGTATAACACCTTTAGTACTGAACATCTCCACTTCTCTGGCACGTTGCACTCTAGTAGGCAGTTATTAAGCAAGTGTGTCCAGTCTTCTGTCAGTACATTTGTGTTCTCTGTTGTGTGTTCATTGAGAATCTGATCAGGGCCGCATGCTTTATTCTTCTTCAGCTGTTTTAATGCTATTTCCACTTCCTTTGCAGTAAATAGTTTTATGTTTATGCAGCTCTTGTGATCTTCAGCTGATGCCAGTCATGTTTCTTCCTTCTGTAACACATCTTTGAAATGCGCTTCCCATATCTCCATGGGTATATCCCTGGGGAATTGAGGTTGTTTTGCTTTCAGGGCTTTATATGGATGTTCTTTGGCGTCTTCTATTAGCTTCTTTTCTTCCTCCAGCAGAAAATCTTTCCTTGTAGCTCTCAATATGGTTTTGTATTCCCTATTTTTCTTTGTATATTCCTGTAGATCAGACTGAGACTGAAACTTTCTGAATATGTGCAGCGCTTGTAGCGCTTCCTTGCGAGCTTTGTAGCATAGCTTATTAAACCATGGCTTTGCACGTCTGGGGTTAACTAATGGTCGTTCAGCAGCTATTTTAATAATGCTCTCCAGATAATCCAGTATCTGATTCAGATCTCGCCTATCTGTGGGATTTAGGTCTTCGTCTGCCTTTTTGAGAATCTCTTGATTTAGTTTCCTGGAGTATGGATTTCTGGCCTCTGTCTTCTTCGGTGACAGTCGTTCTACACAGAGTGTGATTTCCACTGGTAAATGCTTTCTGATGACCACATCATCCTTTACTCTACCGCCTAGTTCTACGGTGTTTTTTAACATGAATATTGCTGTCATCAGTTGTTTGCTCCCTTGAAAGGAATAGTCAGAAGAATGTTATCATAAGTGCATCAGGTTTGAATTGACTGTCATTGAGAATGGTCGTGCTTTGTTGTCTGGATGGGGTGAAGTAGAAGTAAGGTGGATGTTGTAGACGATGATTAGGGGTTGCTATTTCTTTTGGCAAAAGTTGAAGTGGAAATTATGGAAATCTTACTTGGAATTGCTTTTAGAGGAGAGATGTGTTCATTGCCATGTCAAGGAACCCACCATCCTGCCCTCAGAAGTACATTTACTTTTATAACGTAATGAAGAGGAGCACCCACCATTGTCCATGGCTAAAGTAGCTACTTGCAGTCCTGTTGGCCAACGTGAAAAGTATGTGACGTCTGTGCCATCAATGATGATAATTAGATTGAGTACCAACCCTGGCTGAATAAAAGCACAAATAAAAAAACCATGTGATGGAAACAATGTGAAATACACAACAGCAATATGAAATTTACCTAAATGCAGTGGCAGATACAGAGCTGCAGTAGCACCCTCGCGTCTAGGGGGAAGCAGGAAGTGAGCAAGGCACTTGGGTGAAATATAATGTGCTCTTTTCATCCTACAGAATGCTAGAGACCTAAAAGATGCTTCGTGGGGCGTAAGCCTCTTTGCTTGGTCACAGTCCAATGGCTTTGTCACTAGTATTAGTTTCCAACTAAACCCGTTGGCAGCATTGTTGACCTCGCGACTACGTACTCGCACTCTCTGCACAAAGGCCGTGAGAGAAGTAAACAAATGACATTTGAATGTAGTGAGTATTGGGTAGCATGGCGTCAGCTATTGATTTTCTTTTTTGAAAGTAGAGCAATATTTCACTAATTGAGTTCTAGATTTTAAAGACAAATTTAAATGTGTCTTATATTTGGACAGTATGATGTAAATGCATAGTGTCCGCATTCTGGAAAGTCAGGGGAAAAAATTTTTGGTCAGGGAAAGTCAGGGAAATAGACAAAAAATCTGAAGAGTCAGGGAAATCTTCCCCAATGATGGATTTGAGGGGATATTTTTAAGCTCTATTCTGTTGTAACTCAGGCTATTGTAGCATTGGAGCGAGGAATACAATCCAGATGAGGAAGATCTTGATCACAGACGGGAATGTAATGGGATTCTTCGTTCCAAATTAGGCCCAGGTTCAGGAGAAAAAGTGGATATATTGGTTATGACAAGTTAGATGTTCTGAAAAGGAAAAGGTTACTTTTAAGAATGAGTTCAAAAATATCTCGATCACCATGTTAGAAAAACTCGGAGAGAAAAGTCCTCTAAAATCACATTTAGGAAAGGGTCTCACTGCCCTAAATCCTAAAATGATATTGCTCAAATCCAGTTTGGCAATGAAAAGGATTGATGCTGTCCTTGAAAACTTACACAGCCATAGAAGAATATGTGATAAAAGTACAGAAATGGCCAGACGACAGTTCTGTCTGCTAACTGAGGCAGCTCAGAACATTGCAGGAATCAACAAACAAATTAATGTCTTCATTTCTAAAAGAATGGATGACTAGGGATTGGATGAATTTTACTACAATCTTTTAGGAAAAGATGAGGAATATGAAGATCTTTGGTCTACATTGAAACTTAGTTTTATTTAATCCTATGGTAATGCATTTGTTGAGACAGGCTTTTCTGTGAATAAGCATTTACTAGAATCACTTGTGTCCCAGAGAATAAGTTTTGATAGTGTAAAACACGTTAGTAGTTTGAGGAATGTTACAATCGATAGAAGTATGCTAACCTCAATCCGAGCTTGAAGAAGGAAGTATCAGTCATACCTGGAAAATAAAAAATAAAAGCAATCAAAAGACGAAAGGAAGAAAGTGGAGAAAAGGAAAATTGAATTATAGTTGAAAGATTTGGAGGAAAAACAGAAAAAGTTGAAAACTGAAAGAGAAAAGCAGGATGCTGAAATTGAAAGGAAGAAAGTAGTTTCAGAAAATATAAAACAAAAACAGTAATCTTTTCTATTTCATTTCTATCTTTTCTGACTGATTTGTCTCCATATTTGAAAACTGTTTTGAATATAGACCTAAATTAATTACAATTCATTATATTCACCTACATTACAAACAGAAGGTAATTGCTTTTGATCTCAGGAGTGCTTTAAATAGTATTAGATTGCTGTGGTAACAATTTTTATTTTCACATTTGAATTACTCTATAAGTTAGTTGTACCTTTGTTCCTTCGAAATGATAAGATAAAGGTATATGTTACCATTAAATATGTTTATATGTAAAGTGCGGTCAATGTAATCGTTTTTCCATAAATAATTGAAAAGAAGGAAGTGGAGAGAGAATTAGGCCAGCTATGGGGATGGTGGAGGCTGTTCCTTGTAAAACATGCTGTTCGGCAAATTAACTTGTCATTTAATTTTCGTGTGTCAAGGACATTTTTCTTAGTAGGTCAAGGAACTTGAGAGAACATTTCTGTGGACACTATGAAATGGTTTGGTATTTGTGCCAGTACTGAGAATAACAGGTCAGAAACTGAAGGAAAAGGATGATTTCAACATTCTCACACACAGCTGCACTTGTTTGTTCCTTTCCAATACTTACGAATCTCTACATAGTGTCTGCTTGTGACAGCTAATCTTGAGAACCATTGGATGGATTTTCATGCAGTTTTCACCATTCTGCAAAGTATTTTTCGAGAAAGTTTTATGTATAGAAACGTTCATTATGACCAAAGGAAGCTGATTTCAGTGAAGCAGGTCGAAGGAAATACTACCGTCTCTGCATCTTTGTAGCTTATGCCGGCTGACCCTTCAAGCCGGTATTAAAATTTGGCCAAGTTTTACCTTACAGTAGTAATACATTTTTGAAACATATCACAATTTTATGAGGGCCATCTGGAAAGTAGCACCTGTTAGCGCCGCATGAAGCGCTGACGACTCGGGTAGCCGCTGGGCAAGGTCAGACCGCGTCAGTGGCTTGTCTGCCTGCTCTGTGCAAGGTTGCGTGACGCTAGCATTGCCTGTGTTGTGTCTGTGATCGTTTAAAATGTTTAAACAAATTGAGAACCCTGTCAGTTGTGAAGAAAGGGCCGTGATTACATTTCTTAATGCACGAAATGTTCGACCTTTTGATATTCATCACCAATTAATGGAGGTGTATGGAGACAATGTGATGGACGAGTTGTCTGTTCGGCGCTGGTGTCGCAACTTCAAGCTGGGGAGGGGGAATACACACGACAAGGAGCGTTCAGGGAGACCATCTGTCATTACAGACCAACTGCTGAGCGCAGTAGACAAATGCGTGAGGAACGATCGGCACGTCACAATTGATGAACTCTGTGAACATTTTCCTAATGTGTCTCGAACAATTGTTCATGAAATTGTCAAAGACCATCTGCATTATTCAAAAAATCTGTGCAAGGTGGGTCCCTCGCATGCTTACAGAGGAGCACAAAACCAAGCGTATGGATGCAGCACTCACGTTTCTGGGACGTTATTCCGATGAAGGAGACTCTTTCCTGACTCGCATCATTACTGGGGATGAAACATGGGTTTGTTATGCATCACCTGAGAGTAAACGACAGTCACTGGAGTGGCATCATACTCATTCACCAACCAAACCAAAAAAATTAAAGTTTTTAACTTTAATACATTATCTTCAAAACGGTCTAATTATGAGATTTATCACATGTAAACCAAGAAAATTCAAGACAGTTCTGTCCACCAGGAAACTCATGGCAGCCATTTTCTGGGATTGCCGAGGTGTACTGTTCATTGATTTTAATGCTAATGCATATTGTGAAACATTAAAAAAATTACGGCGGGCAGTACAAAATCGACGGTGAGGTCTATTGTCTACAGGCGTCATTCTCCTTCATGACAATGCCAGGTCTCATGCAGCTGCAATAACATGACAACTTTTGCAGCAATTCAAGTGGGAAACCTTCAACCATCCCCCGTATAGCCCGGACTTGGCCCCTTCGGATTTTCATCTCTTGATATAGATGTTCATTCCCATAGGGAATCTGAAATATTTGTTCCGAATGAGTAAATTTATAATACCAATATAAATGGTCCGTTATTGGACATTATACATTTTCCAGCTAACTAATTCCTGGTTGTCAGCGTTTCGCTCCGTGTGCTATTCCCTATGGGAATGAACATCTATATCATCTGATGGCCAAGCAGGCATCAATTTTTGATAATGTGACAAAGTCTCTCATAGTGCATTGGCACTGCCGATGGCTACAATTAGCCTACGCAGTGGCCTCCACGGTATGCACTAGCCAGCGTCTTGGTAGGTGTGCTAGGTACCAACTGATGAGCCCAGCTTAGCACACGGTGGCGAAACGCTGGCAACTGGGAATGAGTTTGCTGGAAAAGACAGCGATGAAGAACTTCTATGTATCTCAATACGCTGGCGGCGGAGGACTATGGCGCAGGAATACAAAACTCGTCCCACGTTATGACAAATGCCTAAATTTGCTTGGAGATTATGTGGAGAAGTAGTGTAAAGTATGCTCTTTCCAATAAAAATGTGTACATTTGTTAATATTTACTCCTGTGTCTTTAGTGCGCATATGGGTACCACTTTCCGGATGGCCTTCGTACATGCTGACACAAACTTTGCTATAACTTCTAAACGACTTGTCTCATTTTCTTCAAAATAAGTGGATACGCAGTTCATGGCCTTCGTGAAGAATCCCTGTGCTTTCGTTTTCCATGGTGTTGGTGTTTAGTTTTTGGATCATACTAAAAAACACCACAATTCATCACAAATTATAAGGTTTCCTAAAAAGTTAGAATTCTTTTCAATGTTTTTGACGATGTCAGCACAAACATTCACTTGAACCTCCTTTTGATGGGGTGAGAGGAAACTCATCTCCAATTTTTTTTGGTATAATTTCCTGATGTTAAACAGCTTATTCACCATTTGCTCAAAAGCATAAGCACCAACCTCTTTGTGAACAACTTCACTTGCTGTTTAGGGAGCGGTGATAAGGGTACAGGGATCTGAAAGTCAAGTAGGGTTGACATAAAAATGTTAAAACGGAGGTTAAAATGTAAACGGACATTAAGTAATCTACAATTAGCAGCTCATTAATTGAGATTGATGCACTCAGCCATTCGTGTTGAACTGTAGAAGTATTGTAAAGAAAGGAATAGAATTAAGTAATTTAACAGATATATACTCACCCGATATTGTAATAGGAGTTGAATCATGGCTGAGAAATTATATAATGGATGCAGAAATTTTCTCACGGAACTGGAGTGTGTATCGTAGAGATAGGATAGGAATGGTAGGAGGGGGAGTATTCATTCTGGTGAAAGAAGAATTTGTAAGCTACAAAAAGTTAAAGATGACAAACACGAAATTCTAGGTGTAAGGCTCATCTCTAAAGATAATAGGCAACTTGATGTCTTTGGAGTGTACAGGCTGGGAAAGCGTAGCGCTGACGCTGATTCAGAATTATTTGATAAAATAATCAGCTATGTGGGAAACAACATGGAAGGGAATGTGACTGTAGCGGGAGATCTGAATTTAAGTTACAATTTCAATACAAACGGAAAAACATGAAATTGGTCTATGGAAGATCTGAATTTACCAAATGTCAGTTGGGAAGGTAATGTGAATGACAAGAAGCATGACCAACAAATAGAAAATAAGTTAATATGGGAAGGACAGCTGATTCAGAAAATGATGGAACCAACTAGAGGCATGTGGTGCTGGTAAAACCAGATAAGTTCTATAGAGAAACCGAAGTAATAGATGATATTAGTGATCATGATGCTGTTTTTGTGGTAGTTAAAAATAAATGTGATAGAAAGGAAGGTCTTAAAGTAGGACTATTATGCAGTACCATATGGCTGATAAAGCAGGCTTGAGGGAGTTTAAAAAAAGTAATATGATCAATGGAAAAACAGTAAATAAAAATGTAAACGGAGTATAGGATGGGTTTAAAGCAATTGTTGAGGAATGTGAAAACAGGTTTGTACCTTTGAAGATGATAAGAAATGGTAAAATCCACCATATTATAATAGAGAAATAAAGAGACTAAGAAGGAGGTGCAGATTGGAAAGAAATAGAGTTAGAAATGGCTGTGGAAGTAAGGAGAAATTGAAGGAACTTACTAGGAAACTGAATCTAGCAAAGAAGTCAGCTAAGGATAACATGATAGCAAGCATAATTGGCAGTCATACAAATCTTGGTGAAAAATGGAAGGGTATGTATAGATACCTGAAGGCAGAAACAGATTCCAAGAAGGATATTCCAGGAATCATTAATGAGCAAGGGGAGTGTGTATGTGAGGATCTTCAAAAGGCAGAAGTATTCAGTCAGCAGTGTGTAAAGATTGTTGGTTACAAGGATAATGTGCAGATAGAGGACGAGACTAATACGAAAGAAGTATTAAAATTTACATATAACAATGACATTTGCAATAAGATACAAGGTTGAAAACTAGAAAAGCAGCTGGAATTGATAAGATTTCTGGGGATACACTAAAGACAATGGGTTGGGATATAGTACCATATCTGAAGTACTTGTTTGATTATTGTTTGGACGGAGGAGCTATACCAGATAAATGGAGAGTTGCTATAGGAGCCCCTGTATATAAAGGAAAGGGTGATAGACATAAGCTTTGGGAAGGCATTCTTTCTGATTATATTAGACATGTTTGCGAAATTAACTGGTTCGATAGAAAGCAGTTCGGTTTTAGGAAAGGTTATTCCACTGAAGCTCAACTTGTAGGATTCCAGCAAGATATAGCAGATATCTTGGATTCTGGAGGTCAAATGGACTGTATCGCGATTGACCTGTCTAAAGCATTTGATAGGTTGGATCATGGCAGACTACTTGCAAAAATGAGTGCAATTCGACTACACAAAAGAGTGACTGAATGGGTTGCTATATTTCTAGAAAATAGATCTCAGAAAATTAGCGTAGGCAAAGTTTTATCTGACCCTGTAATAATTAAGAGGGGAATTCCTCAAGGCAGTATTATTGGACCTTTATGTTTTCTTATATGGAGGTTAAGTCGTAAGTCATGGCAACTATTTTTTTTCCTAGCGAAAAGAAGAAAACACGGAAAATCTAAGATATGCATTTAGAAACGTACAGTATGTTCTTGCGTATGATTCCACTAGATCGTGTATGTAAACAACAGTGTGGGTCTAAACATGCACACAAGTGCAATGTATGAGTGAGAGCGTCACAAAATGGGAGTCGACAAGCAGGAGCAACGATCGTATATTAAAATAGCAGTTCTCCGCAGCAGAAATGCATGCCAATGCCATGCAGAGCTGCAGGAAGCATTAGGTGTGTGACTATGATCTAATCCCCAAAGTCAAGAAGCCATTACGTGGACAACGGTTTGCTAATAAAGAGGACATTTTAACAGCGTTTCGGGGAGAGGTGTCACACGTTAGCAATACACATGCAGTGAATGGTATTCAGCGGGTGCCCCACCGCTGGCAACGCACAGTGGAAACCTTGGGTGATTGTTTCGAATGTCTGTAACCAGTGGAGACCTGTCCTTTGTACGTAATCTTGTGTGTTTGCTGTCTATACCATAATAAAAAAGTGTTTATCAATGGCCTGTGTTCTGTCACTTTCCTACGAGAATCTTTCACAAATAGGAAAAGTCCTTTCAGTTTTAATTACTGCGTTGATGGGGTGATAGTTCCTTATGGGGATCACTGTAAGTACCTAGGTCTTAATATAGGGAAATATCTTCATTGGGGTAATCACATAAATGGAATTGTAAATATAGGGTGCAGATCTCTTCACATGGTTATGAGGGTGTTTAGGGGTTGTAGTAAGGATGTAAAGGAGAGGGCATAAAAGTCTCTGGTAAGACCTCAACTAGAGTATGGTTCCAGTGTATGGGACCCTCCCCAGGATTACTTGATTCAAGAACTGGAAAAAATCCAAAGAAAAGCAGCTCATTTTGTTCTGAGTGATTTCCGACAAAAGAGTAGCGTTACAAAAATGTTGCAAAGTTGTGGTTGGGAAGAATTGAAAGGAGACAAGCTGCTCAACTAAGTGGTATCTAAAGTCAAATAATAATACTAGATTATAAATTCCACCTGTTCAATACATAAGAAATTTTTATTTAAATTTAAGATATAATTTTTAACATATTAGATATAGGAACATGTTTCACCCATAATGAGGGCATCATTATCCTAAAAATCTCATACCTGAAAGAAAGGTAGATCAGGATCCTGATTGTTCTTATACCTAAAAAAGAGGTACAAATGTGTATAAAATGACTAGCAAGTAGGATATAGTAGTTAAAGTCTTATAATCGATCCTTATTGTAGATCTTTACGAATGTCTCGGTTTTTAAAATGTGGTAACAAGTGGTTAGTTAAAAGTTCAAAAAGAATACGTAAATTGCTGCGCTGAAATAAAATTAGGTAAATATGGTGCCTTTTTCTGGAGATGGCGCAAGGAGCTTATAATAGCTTAATATTTAGGATAAAAGTCACTCTTATTGGTAGTAAGTTGCTAATTTTATATGAAAAGATAATACGAAAAACTTCTTGAAGTACTTAGGAGCGAGGACAGGTGTTCGTAGGGAAACGTAGCTATATTTATAATTAGCTGTTAGACGTGGTTGTAACTTCTTGTATTAAAAGTCGAAAGGAAAATATCCAAGGTTGAGTACAGCTTGTGGTGTTATGTCCCTTCGACAGTTATGTTAATTTGGTTAAAGATTAGGTAAAATCCAGAGTTGTTTGTCTGTTGAATTTGTTAATCTTATATGAAAAGATCTCTTCTTCAGATTGTCAGCGCTTCCGCTAAGACGACAAATTTCTTGAAGCACTTAGGAGCGAGGACAGGTGTTTGTCGGAAAACGTAGTTATATTTATAATTAGCTGGTAGACGTGGTTGTAGCTTCTTGTATTAAAAGTCGAAAGGAAAATATGCGAAGTTGTGTAGAGCTTGTGGTGTTATGTCTGAAATAAGAGGAGAGTGAAATGTTAAGGAATAAAATTAAAGGAGAAGGAGAGACTGAAGAAAAAACGATGTGTGTGAAGATTACTTACCGCTTTGACAGTTGTGATGTTAATTTGGTTAAACATGAGGCGAGCTGAAGAAAATATGTTGTGTGTGAATTTCATTTATCTTTTCAACTGTTGTAATGTTAATAATTAGTTGCCATGGTAGCGTTTGAATGACTGATATTTGTGCTTCTAGTGCTATACCGATGCGAGATTGGCGGGGGGAGGGTGCAGAGGTGGGGGTGGGTCGGGCAGGGCGTCAAGTTTAAGTGCCATTGGATGTGGTTGACCCATGGGGGCGAACGGGGAGGGAGCTGTGCCTCCCTAAGTGGGAGGGGTATTGGAAGAAGATAATTTTAGATTGTTTATTAAGTTATTGTGTTTATAGTTTAGAGATTGCAACAGTTTTGGTAAAATCTCGTATAATGGGTTTTTAACTTCAATAATATTGTTAAGGTTTGAATTTTTGTTGTAATATAGTGATCTGTAATAGTGAAATGATTACCTGCTTCTTTCATATGAGAGCTCATAGCTGAAAATTTGTTGTGTTTGGAGGCATTATAATGTTCTAAGTATCTAGTGTGAAAGCTGCGGCCAGTTTGTCCAATGTACGAGGCGCCACATTGGGTGCAAGTGAGTCTGTAAATGCCTGAACCTGAGTAACTGTTATTATTTGAATTGACTGTGTGTGATTGAAAAATAATTTTAGGTTGGTGGTATTTGTTCTAAAGGCTATGCAAGTGTTTTGGTTTTTTAGGGGGTTCGAAATTTGGTAAATGTCTGGATTGTTGTAAGTGAAAGTAATAAAATTAGATTTTTTGGGTCTGTCAAGGATGAGGTTAGTTGTTAATGTGAGTTTTATTTTGTTGATTAAATTGTTAATAGTTCCTGGTTTATACCCATTAATTTTTGCCAAATCTTTTATGTAATAGAGTTCATCTTTTAGGTTTTTGGGTGATAGAGGGTTTTTTAAGGCTCTGTAAATTAAACTATGAAAGGTAGCTAGTTTATGGGATTTTGGATGTAATGAAGTATTTTTTACTGTTAATGCAGTGTGGGTTGGTTTTCTGTAAATTTGGAAGTCAAAGTTATCATTATTACGTGTTACTGTGATGTCTAGGAAATTTAAGGATTTATTGATTTCATCTTCCTTGGTGAATTTTATATTTTTGTCTAGGTTGTTAAGGAAATTTAAAATATTATCGCTGTTATTGAGTTCTTTATTAATAATTGCAAAAGTGTCATCTACATATCTGAGCCAAAGGCTGATACATTTTATATTTGTTGATATTTTATGATGTTCTAAGGAATCTAAGTATATGTCGGCTAAGATGCCAGATAAGGGGTCTCCCGTAGCTAGACCATCCTGATGGTAAATTATATCATTAAAAGTAAAATAATTATTTTTTAACACAAAGTTTAGGATTCTTAAGAAATCTTCTATTTCAAGCTTGCTAAGTTTACTACTATGTTTACTGTGGTTGTCTTTGATGATGTTTACTGTTTCTTTGGTTGGTACATTAGAGTACATATTAGTAATGTCAAAAAAGCACATTATGTGGTTGGGTTGTAAGGAGAATTTTGTTAAAATATCGCAAAAGTCTACTGAATTCTTTAAAGGGAATTTATTATTAAAATTGTAATGTTTTTTTGAGAAAATTGTGGATATATTTAGATGTTTTATAAGTTGGGCTGTTTCTGCAATTGATTATTGGACGTATGGGAGTATCTTTTTTGCATAATTTTGGTAATGCTCTGGCTGTGGGAATAATAGGGTTCATAAGGATTAGATTTTGTTGTTCTTGCTCATTGAGTAAAAATGTAGCATTTTTTAACAGTGTTTTTAAATATCGCTGGAGTCTTATTGTGGGATCTTTTTTGACTCCTTACGCCATCTCCAGAAAAAGGCACTATATTTACCAAATTTTATTTCAGCGCAGCAATTTACGTATTCTTTTTGAACTTTTAACTAACCACTTGTACCACATCTTAAAAACAGAGACATTCGTAAAGATCTACAATAAGGATCGATTATAAGACTTTGTCATAAGAGTACTTATAACTACTATATTCTACTTGCTAGTCATTTTATACACATTTGTACCTCTTTTTTAGGTATAAGAACAATCAGGATCCTGATCTACCTTTCTTTCAGGTATGAGATTTTTAGGCTGATGATGCCCTCATTATGGGTGAAACATGTTCCTATATCTAATATGTTAAGAATTATTTCTTAAATTTAAATAAAAATTTCTTATGTATTGAACAGGTGGAATTTATAATCTAGTATTATTATTTGACTATAAGTACGTTTCAATACGGACCATAACATGAGATTTATAACATGTAATAAGTGGTATGTTCCGAGCTGTCAGCGGAGAGATGGCGTGGAATGACGTTAGTAGACGAATGAGTTTGAGTGGTGTCTTTAAAAGTAGGAAAGATCACAATATGAAGATAACGTTGGAATTCAAGAGGAAAAATTGGGGCAAATATTCATTTATAGGAAGGGGAGTTAGGGATTGGAATAAGTTGCCAAGGGAGATGTTCAATAAATATTCAATTTCTTTGAAATCATTTATTGATTCACTGACATTTTCAGTTGTTGGCATCTGTTTTTGATGTGCAGGGATGACCAGAACGAAACCATGTTAAAGGGTTCTCTTCTCTTCCTCCAGCTATGATTTCCATTTTCTTATCTCCTTCTTCCTCCGAGCAGTCATCCTCATTATAAAGTTTTTCAAAATACTTTGCCATCACCCTCTGAAGGCCCTTTTTGTCATGTACTATGGATCCATCTTCTCTCTCTAATGCCTTGATTTTTTCTTGATTTATTATTTTCGATTTTATTACTCTGTATAATAGTTTCAGATTTGCTCGACTATCTTGCTCAGTTTTGTTGGTAAACTCTCCCCAACATTTCTTCTTGTCTTCCTTGATACTCCTCTTTGCTTGCAGTTTCAATCTTTTCTATTCCACATGTAACCTTTCTATCTTATTCTCATCCCTCTGGTTTGTTTTTTGCTTTTCCTTATCCATTTCTTTCTTCATCTTGTACCATTTTTTATTTTGTTTGTCCACCACCGTGTCTCCTTTCCCTTAACCTTTGCTTTTGTTTTCCCGCATACCTCAGTTACTGCTTCCACAAATGTCTGCCTTATATTGTCCCACTCTTCTTCTCCACTTCGTATTTCCGTGCTAGGCAACTTCCTTTTTATACAATCTTGGAATGCTTTTATCCTCCTCCTCCAATTCCCAAATCCTGATCTTTGGTTTCTTCTTCAGTACAATTACAGGGATATTTACTTGTTTTAGTTTCACAATTAATAATCTATGATCACTCTCCATACTTTCACTGGGGATTATCTTTGTATTCATATGGTATCCAATTCCTGTAAGCCTATGAAATGTTATTTTATGAACATCTTTGTTGGTGATTCTTTAAAGAAGTTTAAAAGTCATTCCATAAGACACCTAAAAATAATTTTTAGTCCATTTAAAAGTTGAAAAACACACATTGGCAGAAAAGGCAACCTATCTTCTCCTGTACAATCATGGTAAAGCAGGTATTAACAACAAATTGTTGAATTATAATAGCTTTTTATCAAATTAACGCAGAACCGCAGCTGAGGCAATAAAAGAGTGGCTGCCTGAAACCCTTTCACTGTGGCGTGACGCAAGCAAATGGGATAATACCAATATAATGGTCCATTATTTCCAGCTAACTCATTCCTGGTTGCCAGCGTTTCGCCCTCGTGTGCTAGGTTGGGCTCATCACTTGGTACGTGGCACACCTACCAAGACGCTGGCTTGCTCCACTCTCCATTCCGCAGTTGGCTGCTGACATGCAGAGTTTTAGAGTATTTTATTTTATTTGTTATGCATATTCGGTGAAATGCCTATGACTATACTTGTAGCACTTCTCATCCTGCTCGCAGGGAAGAGTTGCAATACTCGTGTTAAAAAACTTAAAACACTGTCCACTAAACTTTTCACTCCGGAATTAGCCGCATCAAACTTAAGTTTCTTCGGATTCAGGTTCTACTTTTTCCAATGTACTTTTCTGCTCGGTGGTTCAGGCACTTGATCTTCATTCGAATCATCGAAGTAGCTGACCCTTTAGATGATGAAGCAGTAACTGGACTAGTAAACTTGCCTGAAGTAGAAGGTGTGATAGGGGTCGTTCCATCACTAGATTTAGATGACAAATCACTATCATCGTCATCATCTTCAAAGTCACTACCCAGTACGAGGGCAAGAGTTTCCTCCGTCGTCAGGCCTTTCACAATTTCAAAGCGATCGAAAGCTACGTCAAGAAGCACAAGCACGTCAGCACAGGGCAGCAACTAGTAGCATACCGGACACATTGCTTTTGTCTTCAAACTGGTTACTCCTGTCATCTGGTGACTCCCAAGACATCCACGAGAGACCTCCAAGGCCGAACTTCCACAGCAGTCGACCGTCTATGAGGCATGGGCCCAGCACGACTGCTACAGCAGTCAACTGGAGTGAAAGGGTTAAAAGTACTGACCCATGTCACTAAAGGAAATGCTGGAACTACCTGCCTTAATTTTCAACACATTTCTGGCATCATCTTATGGAACTACCCGTCACTCTTATTAGTTCTTCACGTTTCGTCTGAGTTTGGAATCAATTTCTCAGTCATGCTCTTCATTCAGAATCCATCCACTAAATCTAATCCTACATACAGGATCACCCGGTTTAAGTTCTGGCACCAGAGTGCTTTTATAGGGTTTTAACTTCACTTCGTAGCTCTTTGTGTGGAACTATGTGAAAATCCTATTTGCTGAGAAAGATGACGAAGAGATAGGAGAATTTTTCAGGCATTGTCCAATGTCTTCAAAATTTTCTTCTTTGGGCACTTTACGCCGCCTTCTTCGCTTCTCATTAATATTTCCAATTTCACAAATTTTTCTAACTAATCTTATGTATCATGCAACAACTTGGAACATGTGGGTATTTCTCTTGAAATCTCCTAACAGCACCAGCGGATTCTGCACAAACATACAGATCACAGATAAAAACTCGATGTGGAATAGAATAATTAGGCCTATTATTATTTTCCATTTCTCACTTCACTTCGCACACTGAAACACGTTGCGAGACAATGCCAGACCGGTAGTCTTCACACGCTCTCCTCCCTTCTGGGCATCTGTCACTCCTGGCCGCCGGTATGGTTTCAAGATAATTGGATGACCCAATATTTAATAATGTATTTTTATAACTAATTGTGATTTTTTTTCCTTTCTTTCCTAGGTTTTGGGACCTGGTAAGACTATGGATTTTCCAAATGGAACAACTGCTTTCTGTTCTCCTTTGGCAAAACTTCTGTTTCGGATTGAAGGTGTGAAATCCGTGTTCTTTGGACCAGACTTCATCACAGTAACAAAGGTGAATATTTGTTCAAATGTCTTGCTAAACAGACCATGCAGTCAGGAGATATATTAGTAGGGTTCGAATTTCTGTGAAAATGGAATCCAGAATAAGCAAACACAAACAAAATCACGTGGGATTATTGGCACAAAATATGTGAAAAACACTTGGAGAACTGCTAAAACAATTTTAATATGAGCAAAAATCTGCTTTTTCTTATATTTTTTTGTTAAGTATGACTTAATTATAAAATATAGTCAAATATTTATTTTTATTATCAATAGAAACTCTTATCATGCTCTCAAAAGGTAGAAATATGTTTATTTTAACTCAATGAGTGTTACGCCCGTCTATAGACGGTGCATGAGAACTTGAATTTTTTTTTAGCTTTGCGGTCCACCCTTGTGTGCCGATTCGAACTCATGCATGTTCTGCCATCTGTTGGGCATTACGTAGAACTAATTGATCACAGCTTATAGCTTCGGGTAGTAACTTACAGAGCTTTTTGTAGACGTCTGTAGAGCTCATCTGTGATGTAAACAAGCATGGTGAAACAACAAGCTAGTTGCTTCCGCGGCAATATTGTTGTTTGTTTTTTTTTTTTGCTAGGGGCTTTACGTCGCACCGACACAAATAGGTCTTATGGCGACGATGGGATAGGAAAGGCCTAGGAGTTGGAAGGAAGTGGCCGTGGTCTTAAGGTACAGCCCCAGCATTTGCCTGGTGTGAAAATGGGAAACCACGGAAAACCATCTTCAGGGGTGCCGATAGTGGGATTCGAACCTACTATCTCCCGGATGCAAGCTCACAGCCTCTCTACGCGCACTGCCAACTCGCCCGGTATGGCGGCAATGGTATTTGGGTTCAAAGAATCTTTCAGTTGTTAACCACAGTGAAAAGTGATGATGAAGATGATGATTTTAATGAATTCTTAAGCGATTTGGAAAGTGAGAGTGATAATATTAGCGTGCTGAAAATATTGTAAGTGAGAAAGAAAAAGAACCTCCTTCTAAACGAAACAGTGAGTTCAAAAGCTATTTGATCACTATTTTCATGGTGGACGGATGACTTTCCTCCACCAGACTTACAAGTAACTGTGACAGACTCTGGTAGCCAAGTAGTGTTTAATGACAACCCCAAAATCATTGCTTTTTTAAAAACTTTTGTGCCAGTGGAGTTGGTGCACATGATTGTTGATGAAACAAATCAGTATCACAAACAACTGGTGGAAAACATTGAGCTGTCACCACATTCCAGGTTTAGAAAGTATTTTATAAGGAGTTACATGTGTTATTTGCGTATAAATTTTAGGAAATCATTTTATTTTGGGCTCTTTACTTTGTATAAAGATGATATACGTGTGGGCACAAAAAGTGTAATTTTGTTGTTGAACATAAGTGTAGGATTTTCCACTTGCATTTATATTTATAAAGAATGAACATTTTGTAAACATTTTAAGCTAATCACCCCACTGGTGAGTTAATAATTGAGGCTTCTACAAAAAAATGTTACATATGAATGAAACAACTCAGTCAACTAGGAACTCAGCACTTCAAGTTAAGTTTGTACAGTGACCAGGATGAAAATATGACGTCGTAGAAACCCAAGCCGTACGTGTTTAAGTTAAGTTGCAGAATAATGATGCACAAATGATTGTTTCTGTATATATATAAAAGTTACTACATATCTGATTAATTTTAGATAGTAGGTTGGCATTGGAAATTAACTGTAGAGTAGTCATTTCATGCAAAAGTACAGGGAAGACAACGTAAAAAGAAGCAAATCTCATCCTAAGAAGACCTAGCAAAAGGTCACTGCTCTCACCAGGAAACTATTCTCTTATCGTTTCTACTGTCTGGCTGCAAACCTGAGTGCTCAGTGTCTAGCAGCGACACAGCATGACTTGCTGTACCGGCACTCAAACCCTGCACGGCTCTGACCGTTGTTGAACACCACTCGGGTACAGCAGAGGGGCTTCCTGCTGTCCGAGGGGGGAGGACTGATACGTGCACGAGTGAATGCAAAATCTCACCATACACATGCAAAAAGCTCTGCAAATTATTCACATTTCGCCAGCCTGCGAGATTTCTTTCGGATGAACTCATGAGATGTGATAAGAGGAATGTGCACTGTACTTTAATTGAGAAGTTGAATTGAATCAGTGATAGTTTAATGAAAATAACATTAAAACAAAGAAAGTAATTTAAAGACAATTTTTGAAAGGAGAATTCTGTTGTCATACGTGCCTTATATAATATTAGAAATTAAGAACCATTGATAGATCATCAGAAGTGAATGTTAAACTGCTGCTACTTTTGTTGTTCAGACCATTCACAGAATTGGGATGGAGTCCATGACTTCATCAATGATGATAACATTGAAGAAGATATTTTAAGTAAAAAATGACACTTCATCTGTGAAATGGCACTTAAAGCCCTGCATGCGAACCCAAAACGTGACTTGGTGTGGGTTATTAATAGTGATAACCAACCAGTTATTCAAGCAAAGCTCTTTTCTGGCTCTCAACTTTTCATATGGAACTTCAGTTATGAACTTGAGATGGTTGTTGTACATATTGCATATACCGTATCTCCTCGTCTATTAGACCCCCCCCTGGCTTTTAGAGACGAAGAAAATGAAAAAATAAATCTTGCATATAAGACCCCCAACGTAATTCGTCAGAGAACGATTCCGCTTCGAAGCGGGTACAAGTCTTATTGCAGCTCTGATGACATCGCACAAATTTGTGAATAGTTTCGTCTGTACGACCTACGCAATGAAAATGCGTCGTGGTACATCTGTGTTTCGTAGTTAAGAAATGTCCGCCTACTGCAGCTCTGATGACGTTGCACAAATAGGTGTTCGATCAGTCGTGCTATATGACAGTGTTTTGTAGTTAATGATGTCCGCCAGCACAATTAGTTGCTGTTCTCGGGAGTCTGACTTTGATTCCTGGTACCGTACTGCCAGAGATTTACGAATGGCAGGAAGGTTGATATGCGGTAAAAGCGGAACATGTAACTCCCCTCCACTGGGGGTGTGTCTTAAAAGAGCTGTACCACCTCGGGATGAGGAAATGAGTTTACTTTAGTTGAGAAATATTCACGGTTGTTGCTATTTATACACCAGGCGAGATCATTAACAAAGTGGTAGTTTTAAAATTCATAACTCAGGCCAATATAGGTATATATTTGGAGAGAAGTAAGTTTAAAATGTGATAAAAGCTATCCAGTTAAAACGATTGTTTTACTCGCCAACGTACCTAACAAATAATAATAATATTATGTCCCCACGTATTGTAAACAATTTTCGGAGACGCCAAACAAAACATACTAGGGTATTTGTTAATTAAAAAAAGAGACAACGAACGTACGGAATTAAACATTATGATAATAAAACGCATCGCCGCCACACCTGTAGATACCCATAAATGCGGTAGATTTTCCTGTTATTTATTTTTATTCTTTCCGTCCAGGAACTTTTGGCAATATCAGGGCGATAATATAACTAACCTAAACAATGTGGTCTGTCTTATCTGATGGACAGCTGTTTACATAAATCCTGATGTGATGAATGTATTATATTATATATTATATTATTATATTAATAATAATAATAATAATAATAATAATAATAATAATAATAATAATAATAATAATATGCGAAAAAGACCAGAAAACTGATCACGCAAAGCTCACTTAGAAGTTGTGCATTTCCTTCTTTGCCAGGCAGCCTTCAGTTTTTCTCTCATCGTGGTTCTTCGTTCTTCTGTCCACTTAGCTCCTGTCTTCTTCTTGTGGTTTCTCTCTGACTCTACTTCCCACTTGTTGATTTTCGTTCTGTAGCAGGTTTGGTTAGCGATGTCGGCCACTTTGATTCCTGATTTTTCCAGGTCTTGGCGGATTTCCATTGTCCACCTATTTGTTTTGATGTTTTCTGTTGCCTCAAGTAAGATTCTCGTCAGTCTGTTTTCTGGAAGGCGTTTGATGTGTCCGTAGAATTTCAGGCGTCTTTTTCTGATGTCGGCTGCAAGGTTTGAGAGCTCCTCGGTTTTTGAACGAGATTGCAGTCTATATCCTTCGTTAGTCAGTTTTGGGCCGAGAATTTTTCTGATGATTTTACGTTCTTCGAGTACTGTTTTCCTGTGGAGATCCAGTGTTTCACTTGCGTATAGTATTTCAGGTTTGATCACAGTATTGTAATGTCGAATTTTGGTGACGATCGAAAGGCATTTTTTGTTGTAAATATTTTGCGTTCGGCCGAGGGCTCTCTTCATTTTCTTGATGCGGACCTCGAGGGCCTTCTGTTCTTTTCCTGTTGGTACTATAATTTCTCCAAGATATCGAAACTCAGTTACTTTTTCGATTGTGCCAAATTTCGTGTTCAAATTCTGGAGGCTGCAGTGGTTGCACATGACCTTGGTTTTTGAGAAGGAGATTTGTAGGCCGAATTTTTCTGAGCATTTCTTGAGGGTTTCGATTTGGCTGATTGCCCGTTGTTCGTTTGTTGCAAGGATCGCGAGATCATCTGCGAAAGCGAGACAGAGATTTTTACATGTTTTCTTGTCATACTTAATGGTTGCCAATTTCCTTGAGCTTTTAGAGCTTGTTCCCATTCTCTCATGATTTTGTCCAGGGCTATGTTAAAGAGTAGTGGGGAAAGTCCATCTCCTTGTCGGACACCGGTTTTTATCTGAAATTTTTCAGATATGTTTTCCATGAATTTTACTTGGGAGGTTGTGTTGGTGAGAGTTAGTCTGATGATTTTTTGAGTCTCATTGTCCAGTCCGTACTCACTCAGTGTATGGAAGAAGGATTGCCGGTCAATGGAGTCGTATGCTTTCTGGAAGTCCACTAAGGTGCAGATTGTGGGTTGTTTTCTTGTTTGTCGTAGTTTCAAGATGGTTTTCAGGTTGAGGATCTGTGGGGCATGAAGCCCGCTTGGTATTCGCCTATGAGTCATTCTAGTTGTTCCTGTGTTCTTTGGAGGAGGACTGCAGAGAGGATTTTGTATGTGACTTGCACCAGGGAAATTCCCCTGTAATTGTTCACATCTGTTCGGTCACCTTTTTTGTGATGTGGAACGAGGAGGGCGTTTGTCCAATTTTCTGGTAGTTTTTCCGTTGTCCAAATTTCTTGTATGATTTGTGTGAGTTCTTGGAGAGAATTCTTTCCTAGATGTTTAAGAAGCTCTGCTACGATGCCGTCATCTCCAGATGCCTTATTGTTTTTCAGTCGTATGTGTTGGTGTATTTCCTCTTGTGTAGGTGGGGATGAGTCTGGGTTTGGGTTCAGGTGGGATTTAAGTGGAAACCTTTTCGTTGGTTCTGGGCAGTTGAGTAGTGACTCGAAGTATCTTGCGAGTTCCTTGGTGTTTTTGTCATCTGTGAGTGCCGTTTTTCCGTTTTGTTTTTTGAAGCAGAGGTTCTTGGGCGTGTACCCATTTAATCTGTTGCAGAAGACGCTGTAAAAATCTCTGGTGTTGTAGTTGCAGAAGTCCTGTTCGGCCGACTTCAGTTGGTCCTCCAGGTATTTCCTCTTGGTTTGTCTGATGAGTTTAGAAGTCTGTCTGCGGACTTCGCGGAATTTTTCTTCTGGCCTCCAGGTATTTCCTCTTGGTTTGTCTGATGAGTTTAGAGGTCTGTCTGCGGACTTCGCGGAATTTTTCTTCGTTTTCAGGTGTACGGTTGCTGATGAACTTCTGGTATGCGTTTTTTCTATTCAATATGGCTTGGTCACGTTCGGTGTTCCAAAACGGGTGTCTGCTCTTTTTCTGTAGAGGGATTTGCTCTGATGCACTCTTCATGATTTTGTCGTGGAATTCATTCCAAGTTTTGGGTGAGATTTTTTCCCACGTTTTCTTGAGATTTGATGTTTTTATTTGTGCTGTGTCCAATTTTTTGTTTGCCTTGGATTTCTGGTAGAAGCGTTTTGGGGTAAATTTCACTTTGATTCTTGTTAGATGATGGTCCGAGTCTATGTTGGCTCCTCTGCGGACTTGAACGTTGTGTACTTCTTTTTTTGCTGGGAAGGAGATGGCGGCATGATCGATCTGGTGTTTGACGCAGCAGGTGTTGGGTGATTCCCATGTGAAGAGCTTATTGGGGTTTTTCCGTAGGGATGTTGACATGATTTTCAGGTCTTGTTGTTGACAGAGCTTGATGAGGCATTTGCCATTTTTGTTGGTCTTTTCGTGTGCTGAGAATCTTCCTGCGGTTTTTCTGTAGCACTTTTCTTTACCAATTTTACCGTTGAAATCACCGAGGAGAATGATGGTGTCTTTTTCAGGTATTTTGATGAGTGTGGTTTCAAGTTTGTTCCAGAAGTTTTCTGTTTGTTTCTGATCTTTGCAGTCGTTGGTGGGTGCATGGGCATTTACAAAGATGTAGTGGTGATTTGCACAGCGAAGTCGTAAGGTCATTAGTCTGTTGTTTATGGGTATGATCTCTTGTACAGAGTTCACGATCTTTTTTGTGTACGAAAAAGGCCATGCCTAACATTGGTGTGGCTTTTCCTACTGTTCGTGTAGTTTTGCTCTTGAAAATGCGGTAGTTACCATATTCTGACGTCTCCGACTCAGTAAGTCTGGTCTCTTGTACGGCGAGTAGCTGGATTTTTTGCTGATCTAATTCTGATGTTAATCTGAGAAGTTTGCCTACTTGTAGGAGTGTGTTTATGTTTAGCATGCCGATGTAGAAGGGCGTTTTAGTGGGAAGTTTGCCAGAGAGCTCTGACTCTCTCTTTCGTGTCAGCCCGGCTCCTCCAGAATCTTAGTGGCCGGTTGCCGCCTTCGTTTTCAGTTGGTGGGTGGATTGGCTACCACCTGGAGTAATGTTGTTCTTACTTGCAGGAATCATGGTGTGCTTGTTCTCAAGCGATTGGGTTGATCCTGGGGGATTGGAGTACATTCAGGTGGGTGAGTTCCTGAAGGTTTTCTGAGGCAGCCGCTCCAACTCGGAGTACAGATGCTGACCAGTTGCCGCACCAAATAGGTGAACAGACGCTACTGGATTTATTATTATCCTATGCCGTTGGCCATCTAGTGGCTCTTCCGCCTTTAGGGGCAGTTTCCCACCCCAAGGGCAAGAGAGTGCCCTGAACCTCTACCCGCTCGTCCGCCCTCTGAAGAGGCCGTTGGCACTTGGTAGAGGAGGACCACTTATACCGGTGGTCACTCGGTTTTGTGGACGCAGTTTAACATCATGCCCGGGACATTATTATTATTATTATTATTATTATTATTATTATTATTATTATTATTATTATTATTATTACTGTTATTATTATTATTCCAAAAAATGGCTTTCATGGCTGCAGGTCTAAAAATCACAGGAATAGAACCAGCTTTTGGGTGGTTAGGCCGTGTGCGTTTGCAGAGTCTCACCCAGATATGCCATTTGGGCTCATCAGTTGGATTGGCATGCCCCTCCAAGACTCCATGTGGAAGAGTTTTATTTCCTTAAAACTAACATACAGCTTACTATTTCTTCTCTCAGTATATCAGTGAACAGTACAGTATCACTTTTCTTTCTGCTTATTTCACAGATGGTGTGACTGCAATACTAATGTTAATGGTGATGCTGAGCTGCTGAAGTTTTGCCCTGCAGTAGTTTTACATGCTGATAATTTTTTTTTTTGCTATTTTCTTTATGTCGCACTGACACAGATAGGTCTTATGGCGATGATGGGACAGGATAGGCCTAGGAATGGGAAGGAAGCGGCCGTGGCCTTAATTAAGGTACAGCCCCAGCATTTACCTGGTGTGAAAATGGGAAACCACGGAAAACCATTTTCAGGGCTGCCGATAGTGGGACTCGAACCCACTATCTCTTGGATGCGAGCTCACAGCTGCGCGCTCCTAACCGCATGGCAAACTCGCCCGGTTATAAATCCTCTGACACAAGGGCGCTGTATTTGAGCACCTTCAAATATCACCGGACTTGGCTGGAATCGAACCTGCCAACTTGAGTCCAGTGTGTCAGTGATGTGTCTTCTGAACAGTGATGGGAAAAATAAAAGTAACTTGGCTGAGTTACCTTTTCAACAAGTAATCAGTAACATTACACAGAAGCCCAGTCTTAAGGAAATCACTGACTTTGTCTCACATGGGGCTGGAATGATACTGAAGATTGAAAGGAAAAAGGTATTACTTTATTTTGAGTGGGTGGTTTGTTTTTTCATAGAGATGTTAAATGTCACTAAGTGAGAAGACTAAACGTGATACCGGGTGTTCACAATTAAAGTTATGGTATTCAGCACGGTACAGCATGGGATGTAATGATCGTGGATATGATAACTAAGCTATGTGCTCAGCACAAAAGTTATTACTTCCAAGTTTTGCAGTCAGACGAAAATATGGCGCTGTAAGCAATGATAGGGGTCAAAGAAAAAAAGGCAGGAAAGATCAAATACTTGATACCAGTGTTTCTGGGAGGTTTATTAGCATTTATGGTTACAAACACTGTTTAGTATGGCCTCCGAACTCAGCAACATGCTGCATGGTCGACAGTTGAAATGAGAGCGACATGCCGTCATATACCACCCTTTAGATCAGGCAGAGATCGGACATGTCCCTGATAGACACAATGACATGGATTTAGATCGGGGACCTTAGGTTATTTTGCAGACTATAACGACACAGTATCAACATTCTAGCTACATATGGTCAACTCAGAATCAGTGGCGGCTCGTGGGTTGTAAGTTCGGTGCAGCCCAGCACTCGATCTGCAGTAAATGTGTAGCCTACATTTTGAATAGGTGTGTTGGATAATCTACCTAGGAGGAAATAAGGGATCGGGGAGATCTTTTGGTATGATAATGGTCTACAAATACCCGCTGTGTAATTTTCATGCAATTACTTTAAAAAGCACAATGTAACTATAACATTAACTAAAAAACAAATCTTACATTCGGTAACGTCTATTGCTTGTACGTTAAATCTATTCTTCGGTCCTTTGAAGCAGCGAACACTTCAATGATTTAAACATAAGAGTTTCATTTTTGGTCCGTATTGAACTGAGAATGGAAGATAGGAAAAACTAGAAAGGTTCCACCTTTTCAATACAAAAATGTTATAGGTTTATTTATAACATGTATTTGCACTTGGGACTAGTTTCGACGCTGTGTTGGCGTCATCATCAGCCAAAAATAGCAAAATTCAATGGATATAATGAATCCTTTATTGAAAGAATAATCAATAAATTCAGACACCGCCCAAAAACCACCCTAATAAAAGACAATACTAGCACTGCCACGTTTTCCACATTTACCTTCAATAAAGAAATTTACAACGTCACTAACGTCCTTAAAAAACACAACGTTAAAATAGCCTTTCGTACTAACAATAGAAGCACAGAGATTCTACACAACTCTTCATCAATAAATAAAAGTAGTCCTTTTTCTAAATCAGGTGTATATAGGTTTTCTTGCCAAGACTGCAAAAGTTCTTACCTAGGGCAAACAGGACGCAGCTTTAAAATCAGATATGCAGAACATGTCAATGCCATAAAACACAACCGTTTTTCCGCGGTCGGCCTACATATAAAAGAATTTAAGCACAATTTTACTGAAATAAATCAAGATCTTGAGGTACTAGATATTCTAAACAAAGGTTCTCTCCTAGACGTCACTGAAAACCTCTATATTCATTTAGACCAATATTTCAATCCCAACCTAAACTTAAATGATATCTCAGAGAAACCAAAGATCCTATTCGACTTTCTCATTGAATTTTTCAAAAACATGAATATCCCGAAAAACAGATCGGTCTTTCAGATTATGCATAATACTTTGTCACGCCACACACTTTCACCACATCACCCTCCATACTTCCCTTCCTTCCACTCCTCCTCCCCTACCACTCCTCCCCTCCCCCCTCCTAATCCAACAATGGCCGCTCCCCAGACCTAAACTATACAACACGCTCTGTTTCTTCTTCATCTCGCGACATAGCTTTTCCGCCTCATGTCCCGCAATAAACATCACAGAAACCTGCCCCCCCCCCCCCCCCCCTACACGTAATGCTGCAACAATACACCACAAATACTGGCACAGTCAACCTCCAAACTCTCAAAAACGTATTCCTGAATACCAATTTTATATTCTTGTTGAGCTGAATACCGGACCTGTGAAGATTACAAGATTATTTTGTGCATCTACAGAATGGTTGTTATTGAAGCTATGTAATAGAGAGAGAGACTTTCATAGGTGGTTAAATGAAGAAGTTATATCATGTTCAAGATCATCCTTTCACATCTCTACACAGTATTTAAAATACAACTCTTCTCAGAAGAATTCTTAAGGTTTCACCTTACTCTTTCCTGCCTGCTGGCTCTTTAGAAATGTGTGCGCGTGCGTTTTTGTATTCATGTATCATTCAAGGCAAATATTTTCGCACTGCAAGTTGTGTGGTTAAGCTCATTTTTTAATATGCATAACGATGCATTTGTTTCTACATTCGGCCCTATTTTCATCTCCTCGTAAGATGTGTATTGTTTAATGTAACACCTTGTGTAAAAATTGGGTTAAATGAAGGAGTTATATCATGTTCATAATCATGCTTTCACGTCTCTACACAATATTTAAAATGAAATTTACCGTTGGTCTTTATAGCTATTGTTGAAAGTGAAGGAGAATTTCCTGTTGTATATGTTTATCAGGAACTCAAGGGAGACTTCATCAGCTAGTCGGAACATAGAAAAAATGATGAACTCTTCTCAGAAGAACTCTTAAGGTTTCACTTTACTTTTTCCTGCCTGCTGGCTCTTCGGAATTGTATGCGCGTGTGTTTTGTATTCAGGAATCATTCAAGACGAATATTTTCACACTGCAAGATTTGTGGTTAAGACTATTTTTAATATGTATAACTTTCCCTGTTTTTATCTCCTTGTAAGATGTATATTGTTTATTTCCTGTTGTGTATGTTTATCAGGAACTCAAAACGAGACTTCATTAGTTAGTCGGAACATTGAAAGTATGATGAACTCTTCTCAGAAGAACTCTTAAGGTTTCACCTTACTTTTTCCTGCCTGCTGGCTCTTTAGAAGTGTGTGCGCGTGCGTCTTTTATTCAAGAATCTTTCAAATTCAAATATTTTCGCACTGCAAGTTATGTGCTTAAGCTTATTTTTAATATGTACAACTTTTGCTCTCTCAACGGTGCATGTGTTTCTACATTCGTCCCTGTTTTTATCTCCTCGTGAGATATATTATTTAATGTAACACCTTGTGTAAAAAATGGGTTAAATGAAAGGAGTTACATCACGTTCAAGATCATGCTTTCACGTCTTTGAAAAATGAAATTTACCGTTGGTCTTTATAGCTATTGTTGAGAGTGAAGGAGAATTTCCTGTTGTGTATGTTTATCAGGAACTCAAGGGAGACTTCATTATTTAATCGGAACATAGAAAAATGATGAACTCTTCTCAGAAGATCCCTTAAGGTTTCACTTTACTTTGTCCTGCCTGCTGGCTCTTCAGAAATGTGTGCGCGTGTGTTTTATACTCAGGAATCATTCAAGAAGAATATTTTCGCACTGCAAGATGTGTGGTTAAGGTTATTTTTTAACATGTATAACTTTTGCTTTCTCAACGATTCATTTGTTTCTATATTCATCCATGTTTTTATCTCCTTGCAAGATTTGTATTGTTTAATGTAACACCTTGTGTAATATGAACGCCTACACACTGGCCTATTTTCCCATTTTTTGGCTGATGATGACGCCAACACAGCGTCGAAACTAGTCCCAAGTGCAAATACATGTTATAAATAAACCTATAACATTTTTGTATTGAAAAGGTGGAACCTTTCTAGTTTTTCCTATCTTCCACTTCAATGATGTCATCGTAAAAGGGCATTGAATCCATCAAGTCGCTGAACAGTGACTTCTCCAGGGATATGGTTGCCAGCGCAGTCAACCTCCCCTGCGATGTTGAATTCCTTAAGTAGGTTTTTATCCGCCTAAGGCACGAAAAGCTTCTTTCTACTGAGGAGCTGGTAGACGGTATGGTAAGTAT